>NC_135480.1:31336039-32585206 GCF_052094955.1 Ictidomys tridecemlineatus
ATTTATTCCTTAAAGAAATCATCTCACTGGACAAACTCTCTAAAGCTTTTTACTCAACTGGCCCTGGACCTCCCTGGTAGAATTACTGATGATGATCAATACTTTTTTGGTTACACCTTATTACCTTCATGGGGAATTGGGGCACAACATTGGGTCCTCTGAAATCTGTCAAAAACCTCTACCTTGGCCAATGAGACAGCCTGTCCATCTCAAATTTACAGACTTCTCTGGACTCCTTGGCCAAGGTAGTGCTAGATACCTACAAGCCATTAGAGCAAGGGGGAATTTGTGCTATAGCTAAATTTTGCTACATTTATATTAACACCTCCTCACAGGTGGAGACCAGTATTGAAAAATCAGGCAACAAGCAACCTGGCTAAAACAGACCCTTGACCACCACACATCCCTTTTAGATGGGATGGGGACAGGCCTAACTGACTGGTTCTCCAAAGAGATGTTAAATCTATTTTATTAGGTCTTCTCTACCTCATTCTGACTACCCTGTTGATTATTGCCCTTGTATATGTGTCTTTCCATTTACTGCTCTGTTGCTCTTCTACCCTTTGTAACTATAAAACAAAAACCTAGAAGAGAGAATGGCAACACGTAAAAAGCTTCCCATTCTAAAGACTCCCTTCCTCATCCCTTTTCAGCAGGAAGCAACTTGGAGAGGTCACTGCCCACTTTCCATAGAAATGGAAGCTAGAAATTGACAGTGGGGAAACTAAACAGGAGTTCACTTTATACTTTAATTATATCCCTTGTTGTTTTAAAACTTACATGTTTTTTTTTTATTTTTCCCAACCTTCTTTTCCCTGACCTTCTCCTCCCTAATCTCATTTCTCTGAATCACCTCTTTAAAAACAACCCCTGCTCCCCTTGATGAGGAGAATCACAGGCTCTGGGATAGGAGTCCTTTGTGTTTTTCCTTTGCTGGCAAAGCAAGAAAACTTTTTTTTCTCAGAACCTTGTCTTCATTATTAGATTGGCATTGAGGATAAGGGCTGAGCTTTTGGTTACACATGTTCTGTCAGGAGTTATAATTAACTTATTATTTTGGGAGACAGTCATTTCTGAGCTCTTCTGGGGATATCCTGAAGTCTGAGTTACTTTGTTACTGAGGTGAGTCTGTGTTCAAGGACAGATAACTCTGCCTAGGGTGGGAAAGAAAGGTAACCCTGTTTCCCAAGATTAGGGAAGGGAAAGAGGATTATTTGTAGATATATTATTTTTATAGCTATCAACAGAAAAAAGTTAAAATGAAGTAGTATTGATTCAGGGCACTTAAAATGGACTCAGAGGTTAGTCAGATCTCAGATAGGAGATCTTTATAAGTGGGCTGCAAGCATTCTCTCCCTCCAGTTGTGAGTTGACCTTTGGATTTGCCAAACCAACACTGTTAAGCTCTGCTGACTTCTACACATCAGACTCCTTCCTCCAAACCACCCATAATCTGAGAGGGCATCCAACCCCTTTCTTACAAAACAGTTTAGCCAATTTTGTAAAACCTTGGAGCGGATTTTCACAGTTGCTGGAGTCTGTGTTTTCCCAAATTGCAGTCCTAAATAGCACCAAATAAATAAGATTTTTTTCTTTGTTTTCTATTAATTTTATTCTCTGTCAACAGCAAAATATTGGAAATCACACAACTATATCAACAGGGTTGGGTAATTTTTTTGTGTACCAGGGACTGAATTCAGGGGCACTTTACTGCGAAGCTACATCACCAATCCTTTTTTATTTTTAGAGACAGGGTCTCACCAAGTTGCTGAGGATCTTGCTAACTTGCTCAGGCTGGCCTTAAATTTGCGAGGCTCCTGCCTTAGCCTCTCTAGTTGCTGCGATTACAGGGGTGCACTAATATACCATTTAGGATAGGGTAGCCCTATGCTACAATCATAGTAGTAGTATGCAACTGTTAAGAAAAGATGAAAACAAAGATTTTCATTATTTCATTCCTAAATTCACTGGTAGGGTGTGACCACCAAGATATACTAAGCGAATAAAGCAAGTGTTGCTAGTCCAGCGGTGCACTCCTGTAATTCCAGCAATTTGTGAGGTCGAGGCAGGAGTATAGGGAATTTAAGGGCAGCCTGGGCAATTTAACCGGATCCTGTCTCAAAATGAAAAATGAGCTGGGTGTATAGCTTAGAGGTAGAGCACCCCTGGTTTCATTCCCCAATACTGAGCAGGGGATGGAAGACAAAACAGGACTGAGACCTTTTATAACGATCCTTGATGGGAAAACGAGATGTTGAGCTGAAAACCCGGCTCTTCCAGACTTACATTATACAACGGGAGAAAGCGATTATAAGACTTACTATGTGCTTAATTTGGGGTTCCTCCTACGCCCCAGAATGCATTAGTCGAAACCGCAGAAAACTTCCACGGACTCCCTAAGAAACTACAAAAAGCCGAAAAACCTTAGCATTGCCCCCTAAGATGGTTGGTTTGCCTGAACTCAATTGATTTGCAGTCAGGCGTCCACAGTGAGGAAGAGGGCTTTACCACTTAATAATTAAATTCCAAGAAGCGCGCGAGCTTCCACGCCAATAGCTTCCCGCTTGTCAGCCGGTCTCAGCCAGTTCCGCAACAGCCTCACCAGCCTAGGGCCGTGACGTTAGCTCACGCACTGGCACCGCCCCCTGAGAGCTGTCTTGAGTCTGCGCGCCCAGAATAACTGGCGAGTGGAGGCTTAGCCCCGCCCTCTGCCCCCGGAAGTTAATAGGAAGCCACACCCCCCTTCTCCGCCGGCAGGGGCGCAGCCATTTTAATTCATATCTGAGTGGGCGGTGGCGATTCGTGTTGGCGGTCTGACTCCGCTGGGCAGGGGCTTACTTTGCTGGTTTGGGGGTTGTTTTTAGTTTAATTTTTCTTTTCTAGCTTCCCATCGTCGGCCAGTGCGCACGCTGTAATCATCTGAGGCCATGTCAGGAGACGGAGCCACGGAGCAGGTGAGGAAGGAGATTGCGGGGCCTCGTGGCGACCTCTTCTCACCACGAGTCTGTTCGTCCGAGTACTCCAGCCATGTTCGTAGTTAGTGAACCCGAGGGACCCTTTACTGAAGAATGGTGGGAAAGGGGAACATGATCTAGATTTAATTTCTTTTTTTGGGCTGGGGATGTGGCTCAAGCGGTAGCGCGCTCGCCTGGCATGCGTGCGGCCCGGGTTCGATCCTCAGCACCACATACCAACAAAGATGTTGTGTCCGCCGAGAACTAAAAAAAATAAATAAATATTAAAAATTCTCTCTCTCTCTCCTCTCTCACTCTATCTTTAAAAAAAAAAAAAAAAAAAAATAAAAAAAAAAAAAAAATTTCTTTTTTTGCTTTTCTGTCTTAAGCGTTAAAACGAATAAATGTTGAACTTAGACAATAGCTGGGAGGCTGCTCCGTCTTAGATTCATGGAAATGCTCCTGTTGGGATGTTTTTTATTTGGTATCATTTTGGTGTTCACCTGATGAGGAATTGGTTATGTTAATATGTATCTGCTGTTTCAAAAACTTGACAATGTTTCCTTCGCGTCCACCCTCCTTCACAATGCACGCTACGCAGAAATAGGTTACTAGCTTGAGAACAAAAAATTTTGAGATGAAACTAATCCGGAAAAATCCTTGAAAGAGTGAGTGATACAAGAAGCAGCCTAGAAGTACAGCATGGTTATGCTGAGGTTTGGGGAGTTCTGTGGCTTTCCTCACTTTTCTCTCTTGTAGCCACATTTCATTTTCGTTTTTGCGGCTACACAGACGTTGCAGAATTTGATAAATCTAAAACGGGATATCTTTTTTGTTATTGTTGTTATTGTAAACAAAAGCGTCTGTTTTAGTAGTAGATATGAGTGACATTTAGATATTTTAAAATTTACCTTCTTAATTAAGTGGCTTGCTCTTTATGTTCTGAATTTTGTAGACTAGATTTACCTTTTCGTGTGAAAAGGAAACTTAATTTTTATTAAAGAGGTCATTAAACGTGCTTTTCGATGTAAGGTCTGGTATGTTTAGATATTTATTTTTTGATATTAGTCTTGGTGGAGCAGATAGTTTTTAAAATGGAGGATAGCTTACAAAGTCTTTTTCTTGCAATTTTCCATTGCCATAGCAACAAAATACACTTAGTTCTCAGTTTATAACATGGAAGCTTTTATTGGAGTTTGACAGGTGAGGTTAAATAGGTCTGTTACTTACTGTATAGATTGGGTAACTATAAATTTTCATTTGTTGGGAAAGTTGGGCTTTTGCTTCAGGACTGTTTTCAATATGGAAATCTTTACAGTATTTACATTGTAGTGATAATTAGGATGCCCACGAATGTAAAATCTTTAAATTATATCCTAATTTTTAAGGCCTAGTGTGGTGGCATGCATCTTTAATCCCAGCGACTGGGGAGACTGAGGTAGGAGGATCTCAAGTTGAGGCCAGCCTCAACAATTTAGTGGGACTGGCTCAAAATAAAAAAGGAACGGGGATGTGGCTCTGGAGTTAAGTATCTTCCATTCAATTCTAGTACCCCCCCCCAAAAAAAGAAAAATACCTGTTTATTTCATGCATCATTTTGTGGACTGGTGTTTTGCATCTGAAAGCAAAGGAGGTAGGGTATTGAGGTATCATTGCATGCTTTGAAATTCATTGGTTTTGTTTTGGTTTTGGTTTTTCCTTTTTTTCCTTACCTGGTGTTAAACCCAGGGACACTTAATCACTGAGCCATATCCCCAGCCCTTTTTATATTTTAGTTAAGAGACAGGGTCTCACTGAGTTGCCTAGGGCCTTAGTTGCTGAGGCTGGCTTTGAATTTGGCAATCCTCTTGCCTCACCCTCCCCAGCTGCTGGGATTATAGGCTGCTGAGGTTAAAGGTGTGTGCCAGGATTTGCTTGTTAATTCTTAAATTTGCCTAAAATTGTTAAAAAGAAATGTTGTCATGACCTTGAATATTTTAGAACTTTTTTGTACTGGGTGTTGAACCCTGGTGTACTTTATGCTTGAGCAACATCCCAGTCCTTTTTATTTTGAGGCAGTGTTGCTAAATTGCTGAGGCTGGCCTTGAATTTGTGATCCTCCTTCATCTGCCTCCTGAGTTACTGGGATTACCAGGGTGTGTCAGTGTACCTGGAGGAGGATTGCGGGGTGTGTGTGTGTGTGTGTGTGTGTGTGTGTGTGTGTGTGTGTGTGTTTGTGTTTTAAATAGTTATAGATTAACACAATACATTTTTAAAAAATTTTATGTGGTGCTGAGGCTTGAATCCAGTGCCTTACACATGCTAGACATGTGCTGTACCACTGAGCCACAATCCTAGCCCGAACTGTGATGTTTTAATGGGGGTAAATGGTGATGAAAATTTATACACAACCCCAATTTTATCATGAAACGTTTAAAACACAGAACAGTTGAAAGAAAAGTGCCATGAACACCTACAATACAATTTGTCACCAAAAACCACCAATCCCTCCTTGCCCCTTTGTTGTTACTAGGAATTGAACCCAGGGGCACTTAACCACTGAGCCACTTCCCCAGCCCTTTTTTAATATTTTATTTAGAAACAGGGTCTCCCTGAATTGCGTAGGACCTTGCTAAATTGCTGAGGTCGGCTTTGAACTTGATTCTCCTGATTTAGCTTCCTGAGCCCCTGGGATTACAGGCATGTGCCACCATGCCCAGCGGGGCCCCCCCCCCACACACACACATACACACTGGGATTGAACCCAGGAGAACTTTACCCCTGGGCCATATCCTTAGCCCTTTGTGTTTTTTATTTTTAAACAGGGGTCTCAACCAAGTTTTGGAGACTGGGCTGGAACTTGGAGTTCTTTCTCAACCTCATGAGTTGCTGGGATTACACACATGCACCACCATTCCTGGCCAAAAAAAATTTTTTTTTAAATAAATTCTGTGTCAACTTACTGCTTTATACTTTTATGTAAAGAAGAGATGCTTCTTTCTTCTTTTCTCCTATTATATGTACTAGGAATTGAACCCGGAGCTGTTTGCCACTGAGCTATGTTCCCAATCCTTTTATTTTTAAATTTTGAGACAGGGACTCATTATGTTGCTTAGGTCCCTCTAATTTGCTCAGGCTGGTCTCTAATCTGAGCCTCCTGCTTCAGCCACCTGGGATTACAGGTGTGCACCACCATGCCTTGCAAAGATTTTATGTAATGTTTTAATGTAAATATTTTTTTCGCTGGCACAGTGGCCCATGCCTGTAATACTAGCTGCTCCAGAGGATTAGGCAGGAGGATTGAAAGTTCAGAGCCAGCCTCAGCAAAAGCAAGGCACTAAACAACTCAGTGAGACTCTGTCTCTAAATAAAATACAAAATAGAGCAGAGGATGTGGCTTAGTGGTTGAATTTCCCTGAGTTCAATCCCTGGTACCCCCCCTCAAAAAGTTTTTTTGTGAGTGTGATGCTGGAAATTGAAACTAGGGTCCTCCTGGCGCCTGCCCTCCCTACTGGGAATTGAACTTGAGTGCTATACTGCATATACAGAACTACATCCCCAGCTGTTCTTCATTTTCAGACAGGGTCTGGCTAAGTGTGCTTAGGCTGGCCTGGAACTTGCTATTCTGCTGCCTCAGCCTCCCAAGTAGCTCCCAATTACATACCTGGAGTGGCTGATCTACTTACCTTTCTTTCTTTTTCTCTTTCTCTCCTTCTAGTTGTAGATGGACAACATGCCTTTATTTTGTGTGTGTGTGTGTGTGTGTGTGTGTGTGTGTGTGTGTGTTTTAAATGTGGTGCTGAGGAATGAACCAAGCTATAGCCCCAGCCCCTGGAGTGGCTCATCTTCATATCATACCTTCACTTGCTCTCTTGTCCATTAATAGACTGAAGCAAATACCAGATATTATACAATTCCGTTTTAATTGAGATAGTAATTAAATGATTTGTAAAGAAAGAAGAATGAACTGTACCTAAGACAGTGATCATTGAAAGTCAGTCAAAAGAGTGCCTAAAATGACCTGAATCAGATCATTAAGAAAGACTATAAACAAGATTAAAGAATAATAAGAATAAAACCAAATTATTTAGAATCATGGATTTGTTTTGGAAAGATTACAAGGGATGGATTGGGTGGAGAAAGATCCCACAAGATAACAGGTGTAGACTTCTTTTAGCCTTTCAGTTGGCATGGAAGCTCTCAAGTTTGTAGAATAGACCCGATAATACCTTAATTTATTACTAAAAAATATGAAGTTAGTCCTGTATTGTGGTGCCTTACCCATTATCCAGGCTACTTGGAAGACTGAGGCTGGAAGATAAGTTTGAGGCCAACCTGGGCAACTTAGGGAGACCCTTGGCAAAAAGGGGGGGTAAGATATAGCTTGGTGATAGAGTACCCTTGGGTTCTAGCCTTAGTACCTGTCCCCCAAATATTATGATTTTGTGATTTGTGGCCTTTGAAAGACAAAGACAGCAGTGATTATTGAGAAGCAAAATTATTGCTAATGTTTATTTTTTAAAATTCTTGTGAAGGAATTCAGTTTTGCTTTAGTGTTTAAGGAAATTCTGGAGCTCCTTGTTTACTATATCCAGTCCTGAGCTTCCTCCCATACTGTCACCACAACAGTTTACTTTTTTGCCAGTTTAATGATGGTAAAGCTAAGTGAATGTGGGTCTCTCCTCCCCGCAACATCTGATTCTTTTTGGAATTACAGCTATATTTTTATTTCGTATGTGTTTTTACTGCTTGGTACAATTTGATCTCATTCTTCCTTCATTTAACCTTGTGCACTACTCCAGCAGCATATAATAGGCCGTTATTTCCCCATCTGTTCCAAGCTTCTTGAGTTGAAGGAACTGCCTTCTTCAGCTTTATGTTAAAAACCTACAAAGTACTATTTTTTTAAAAAACACAATACCTTTGTTTTATTTGCTTATTTTTTTGTGGTGCTGAGGATATAACCCAGCACCTTGCATGTGCTAGGTGAGCATGTTACCGCTGAGCCACAACCCCAGCCCTACAAAATATTATTTTGAGTCTTATATGATTCAATGAGTGGATTGATTTTTGCATATAGGAACTACTGGGATGACAGGTGTATAGCTAATTTATACAAAGTTTAGTATTTGGGGCATACAAGTGGATTATTTTAAAGATGGCTTGGATAAGAGGAAGAAAAGAACTTTTGTTTGGACAAGTCCATTTATCTGAACCTTTAAGCCTCTCAAATTGTGTTTCCACACTCTTCAGGAAAGACTACTTTAACTAACCCTTTCTCCTGGTGCTGATGCTTGAACCCAGGGCCTGTTAACCTGCTAGGCAAGGGCTCTATCACTTAGACACATCCCCAGTCCTGTATTTCACTTTTTAAAAAATGTCTTTTCTAGTCAGATATAGTGGCCTTTGCCCGTAATACCAGCAACCCAGGAGAAGTGTAAATTGGAGGCCAGTCTCAACAACTTAGTGTTTTCCTATTAGTGAAAAATAGGTTTGGGAAGATACAAAAAAAAAAAAAAATGAAATGTGTTCTGCAGTGTACTTATTAATGAGGAATGAAACCAGCAACCTTGTTTTTGTTGAGTAACCATTTGAAGTTAAGGAAATATATGTGGGGTTAGGAAGAGGTAGAAGAGCCATTGTGTGTACTGTACAATGTGTTCTTGGGTTGAATTATTTTTTAATCCGTCTAGTAAAAATTTCTGTAATAGCCTTTTCTTCTTTCCCTTCTTGTATTTTAATGATTTTTACTTGAACATATTTCTGGGTTTTTTTTTGTGTTGGAGTGGTGATACTGGGAATTGAACCTAGGGATGCTTACCCATAAGCCACATACCCAACTCTTTTTATTTTTATTTTGATATAGGGTCTCGTGAAGTTGCTGAGGCTGGCTTTGAACTTGGAATCTTCCTGTGTCTCTGAGATTACAGGCATGTGCCACTGTGCCTGGTTTACTCTAACTGTTTTGAGTGGTCAAATTAACTTCAACTTTATTGTATTTCTTTTACTCTTTGGAAGGGCTTTCTTATTTATTGTGGTGGTGGGATCAAACCACGTGCTCTATCACTGAGCTATATCTCCAACTCCAGATCTTTATTCTTAATATTTCTTAGGGTTACCGGACATTAGAAGATAGTGTATGTGGCAGTGATTTTTATCCTCAGTATAGTTAATCTGTGCTTAGTATTGGTTTTTCTTAGAGTTACAACAGAAAGGAACTGTTAGGAGTGATTGTGTTCTTCAACATAGATTGTATCAGGGGACACAGGGATTATTAGAAGGCAAAGTCTGTACTTGGCTGTTTGTACTCATTAGTTGGGCAGTTGCCAAAAAAGTCATAGTTTTAAGCTTTTCTACCATATTTCTAAATGTATATGTCTTTTGAAGATCTAATTGTGAATTTTGAGTTATTTTGTTTTGTTGGATAGCTGGTAATGGTGTGAAAATTGATCTGAAAGAGATTTGAAGTCTGATTTGAATTGACCTGAAGTCCCAGCTACGTAGGAGGCTGAGCAGGAGAGGAGGAACACAGGTTCCAGAATAGCCTGGGCAACTTAGGGAGAACGTGTCTCAAAAAAAGTGGTGAGACTAATATACATTAAATATCGAATAAAATGAGAAGCGACTATGCCTTAATTGATGTTTTTCTATTGTTTAACTTGGTTTATTTTTAAGATGATGACTATACATTGTTATAATCATTAACAAAATATCTTGGCTACTCTTGATTGAAAGAGCCTGGTCTTCCAAATACCAAAAAGGTCAAGATTTTTATTTATATATTTTGTTATTATTTTGTGGTGCTGGAGATAGAACACAGGGCCTTGTATACCTCATGCTATATCACCAAATTATAGCCTCAGCACTAATATGTATATTGTAGCCATTTGTTTCTTAGGGGATGAATAAGCAAATTTAATAAGCTATGCAATAAGTGTGGTTTATTTTAAAAGTTTTTTAATTGTTTGCATGTGTAGAATTTTAGTCTTTGGAAGGCTTGAAGAGTTCATAATACAGGATATATGTTCAGTTTTGTTCCCCAAAACTCAATAGTAGAGTTCAGTTGCATTGATAAAGGAACACAGAACTAAGCTGGCTTCTAGTCCTTACCACCAGTCATATAAAATACTTTATTCTCTGGGCATGTGTGTTGGCTTAATTAAGTTACTATTCTTAGAGTCTTACAGAGTGCTTCTCTGGTCTACTTCTAATTTTGAAAAACAAAAGGTTAACTACAGAGAAACTTAGGACTTTCAAGTATATATTATATGCAGTTCTTAATATTGTAGCCAAAATTTGTTAGAATGACTTGAATCTGGCGTCACTGTATTTTTTAATAATATGTGACGTTTTGCAAACATGTATTACAGAACAGATTATATAATAGTCATTCTGGTTAATGATGGCTGTTTCCTAATTTTGTCATGTGGATATCATGGTGTTCATACAAACCTAGATGTTAGGACCTATGGCTCTGGAGGATGTGTATGTGTGGTAGTCTATTTCCCTGTTCTAATGCCGTAATGAACAAAACAACACAAGATTAAATCAAGCACCAGAGAAAGTGATGCAATCAGGACCTCTGAAGAGTTGTGAAGGGTGTAGCTTAGTGGTCAAGTGTTTGCCTGGCATGTCCAAGACTCTGGGTTCCATCCATAGCACTGTAAAATAACGATAATAATAATAATAATACATGAAATATATGAGATGGTTGCTGTTCTTACAGGGCATACTGTTTTATAGTAAACTTTTTAAAATAGTATATACTAAGATGATGACTACACACTGTTATAATCATTAGCAAATGATACGTACAACAACAACAACATAGCTGTTTATTTTTATTATTGAGTATTATATACAGTAAGTAATTGTATGTGCCATACTTTTATATGACTGGTGATGCAGTAGATTTGTTTGCAGCAGCATAAACACATGAGTAATCTTTTGTATGTTAAGATGGCAAAGATCGCTAGGTTATACTGTAATGGAGTTTTCCAGCTCCATTATAATCTATTGGAGCCATCATAGTATATGACGTTGAGACCCTGTGTCAAAAAGAAGAAAAAAAGGGCTGGAGATGTAGCCCAGTGGTAAAATGCCCCTGGGTTCAATTCCTAGTACCAAAAATATTAACAAAATGCATATTTGATATAAGTAGGAAAAAAAACCAGATTGTTTGAGAATAGTATTTTACCGACAACCTCCCACAGCTCTATTTAGATACAGAGGAAAATACTCATTACAAAACCAGGGTTGAGGCTGATCTGCTTATTTAGTTGCTGATGGTCAAGAGTCCTTTAACCTACTATCTCATCCCCCCCCCCAACCCAATACCTGTTTTTTTTTTTTTTTTTTTTTTTAATGGCAGTACTGGTACCACTGCACAACATCCCCACCACTTTTTATGTTTGTAATTTTTTTTTCCCCAGCACCAGGAAGTGAATCCAGGGACACTGAGCTACATCCCCAAACTTTTTTTTTTTTTTTTTTTTTTTTTGGTACAGGAGACTGAACTCAGGGGCACTCAACCACTGAGCCACATCCTCAGCCCTTTTTCATATTTTATTTTGAGACAAGGTCTCACTGAGTTGCGTAGGGGCTCCCTAAGTTGCTAAGGCTGGCTTTGAACTCGCAATCCTTCTGCTTCAGTTTCCAAAGTCGCTGGAATTATAGGTGGGTGCCACCACACCTGGCATCCCCAACTTTTTGAGACACAGTCTTGCTAAATTTCCGAGGCAGGTTTAGAACTTGGAATCTTCCTGCTTCTGTCTCCCCATTATCTGGGATTATAGAGGTGTGCCAGTACACCCAAGTATCCCCCCTCTTTTATGTGTATCACATGTATTAAGATGATCTCTCTTTTAATTCAGTTTGAGCCTAGCATAATACCCAGTTCCTCAAAATTTTATTTGGAGCAAAGACTTAGTCCGTTTTACCTCTGTAATAATAGGAAGAAGTAATTATATCATCGTGTTTTTGGGTTTTTGGTCCCTTTCAGTTTAAACCCAGGGCCTTATGTATGCTAGCCAAGCTCTCTACTACTGAGCTATACCCTTACCTCTATATAGTTCTTTTTAAAAAAAAAAATTTATTTTTTTAGTTGTAGTTGAACACAATACCTTCATTTCACTTATTTTTATGTGGTGCTGAGGATCGAACCCAGGGTCTCGAATGTGCGAGGCGAGTGCTCTACTGTTGAGCTACAAATCCAGCTCCTCTATATAGTTCTTCTAATCATGTTGTTTGTCACCTCTCCACACCCTACCCTCCCATAGCCCTGGTAAAAGTTAAGAGCTAATATAGAAAGTGATTTTGAGTTTCAAGAAAGTATAATTCATGGAGTTTTCCCAAGAATGTTATCTTAACTGAGTCTTCTTAACTGTTATCCACTGCTAAGAATAAGACTATTAAAAAGTTATCCCGTTCTCCAATTATGTTACAGCAAGACTGAATTTTCTTAATAATACTTCATCCAAACCAGTATATTGTAGCAAATTGAAAGCAGAAGCAAAATATTCATAGGTAGACTTTTAAAAGGTTGCAAAAATGTAAAAGGAGTTCAGTGGTAGAGCACTTGCCTAGTATGCTCAAGGTCCTGGGTTTGATTCCCAAATACTGCAAAAAAGAAAAAAAAAAAAGGATAAAACCAAAAACAGTACCATTCATTGTTTCTGTTTTGTTTTTAGAAAATATATTTTCATAAAATGTTATTTATATTGACTTGAAGATGTTTATTTTCTTATACTGGGCCTTTTTCAATGCTTTTCACATTGATTAAACCCAGGGGTACTTTTCCACTGAGCTACATTCCGCCACCGTTTTTAGTTTTTGACACAGGGTCTTGCTAAGTTGCCCAGGCTAACTTTGAACCGCCCCAGTCTATGTTTACAGATGTATTCTGCTGTATCCAGTAGTTTCTCAGTTTTTGAGAGTATAATTTTTTAATAAAAAAGTTTTGAGAATTATTGAATGGTGCTTGATGCCTGAAAGACAAAGTCATTAGTTCTATTTCTGTATGAGTTACTTAACTTCATACAAAAAGTTAAACGTGAAAAGTGACAAGGGAGCCCACAGAATGGAAGAAAATTTTTGGAAACCATGCCTGATAAGGGACTTGTATCTAATATATATCTAAAGAACTTAAGTGGGCCGGGGCCGGGGCTGGGGCTCAGTAACAGCACTTGCCTAGCTTGTGTAAGGCACTGGGTTCTATCCTTAGCACCGCATACAGAAATAAATTTAAAAAGCCAGGTTGTCCATGTACAACTACAAAAAAAAAAAAAAATCAGTCATGAAAGATAACCCAATTAAAAAATGGGCTTTGGGACTGAATAAAGATTTCTCCCCAAGATTTGTGCATACTGCCAATAAGCAATATGAGAGAATGCTTTTGACCTTTTAAATTTTTTTTTTGTAGTTGTAGATGGACAGCATGCCTTTATTTTATGTGTTTTTATGATGCATTAAGGTCGGAATCCAGTGCCTCACATTTGCTAGGCAAGCATTTGCCCAAGATGCCTGACCTCTTTAGCCATTAAAGAAATGTAAATCAAAACCACAGTTAGATACCCTTCATACCCACTAGTGTGGCTGTAATCAGAAAGATAATGACAAATGTTGGGGATGTGGAGAAATTGGAACTCTCACACACTGCTGGTATTAATGTAAAATGTTTCACAAGAGAACCTGGGCCTTTTTCAATGCTTTTCACATTGAAAAGCAGTCTGGTTATTCCTCAGTGTTAGAGTTACTACATGACTTTAATAAAATACAGGCTATCCCATATAATAGAATATTATTCAGCAATAAAAAGAAAAATATTTTATATAAGCTTAAACACAAATCTTGAAAAAAAAACATGCTAATTGAAAGCCAGAAATCAAAATCCACATATTGTATGTTTTCCATTTATGTGAAATAATTGGCAGTTTTCTAGAGAAAAAGTAGATTGGTGGTAGCTTGGTGCTGGAGGATTGGAGGGAAATGGGAGTGGCCGCTAGTAGATGTAGATTTCTTTTGGGGGTGATAATTTTTTTTTAAATTTGTGATGTTGCACAACTTAATATATTCATAAAGCCATTACTGAATTGTTTATTTCAAATGGGTAAATTGTATACTATCAGTCACTGTTTAATAAAGACATTAAAATGGAAAGTTAAAAGGTTAAATATATACTTACACTATCTCCCAACATTTAATCGGTTATATACATGTTATTTTTCACAGAGAAGTTAAATTAGAAAATTAAGTAATTGATAATGTACATGCTTTGAGAACAACTCTAAATTTTGTTCTACTCACTTGATGTGGAGCTTCATTCTTCTTTAATATTCCGTGAAGAGTTATGTTGGAATTATAAATTATTCCAAAGACAAAAAAGCTGTATATTGATAGTTTCTTTTGGTAGAAAGATGGCATAGAAGACTGGGACAGCTGCTGGCTGGTGTTTTTTTTCCCCCACTTCTCTTCAGCTGTTCTTTTGGCTGTACTAAACAGTCATGACTTTAGTCCGTTACAAATGGTCATTGGAAACTTGTCCTAGGTTGTCCTAACTTGTCCTTGTTTGTAAAGTGACTGATAGGAATGCTTTTGCAGCAGAGTCAGGATGTAGTACAATTTTTTTTTCTCCCCCTGTACTAAGGTTTGAACGGAGGGCCTCTAGCATACAAGTGCTCTGCCACTGAGCTATGTCCCAGTTCATTTATTTATTTGTGTGTACTGAGGATTGAACCCAGGGGTGCTTAACCACTGAGCTACATTCCAGTCCTTTTTGAGACAGGATTTCATTAAATTGCTTAGGGCCTCAAGTTGCTGAAGGCTGGCTTTGAACTTGTGATCCTCCTGCCTCAACCTCTCAGACTGCTAGGATTATAGTCATGCACCACCATGCCCGGCTTATTTTTATTTTTGAGATAGGTTGGCCAGTCTGGGCTCCCACTTGAAATTTGCCTGCCTCAGTCTCTGAATAGCTGAGATTATAGGCATGTGCTGTGCTTCTTTGCCTGGTCAGCTTCATTCCTCATGGAGGCCCAAGTTCTGTTGTGGATTCTAGGAAACTGTTCAGTTTTCCTTTGCCCTGTAGCAATATGTCACCAGTCCAGAAGACAGAAATGCCACATTCTCAAACTTGGCTATTCTACTAGTTTCTAACTGTGGCAAAAGGCTCCTTCCCTCCCCCTCCCCGGAGGGCGGGGTGGTGGAAATTAAATGGAGCCACAGGTTGCAGTGTGTACTCCTGGTTGTTAGGGTAGCATCCATCCATAACGTAGTCAATTGAGAATTAACTATATAGATTGTTTTATGAATGTTTGACTAATCATTGGCTAGAGAAAATAGAGATATAATGATACTCCTTATGATCCTCTATGTGCCTGTATATTAGAATATTAGGGGTCCCATGAATTGGGTAGTGGGTAGAGATAAACTTTTTTTTTTTTTTTTTTTTGTACCAGGGATTGAACCCAGGGGCGCTTAACCACAGAACCACATCCCCAGCCCTTTAGGTTTTTTTGTTTTTTTTTGGTTTTGTTTTTGTTGGACAGGTTTTATTAAGTTTCTTAGGGCCTTGCTAAATTGCTGAGGCTTTGAACTTGTGATCATCCTGCATCAGCCTCCCAAGCTACTGGAAGTATAAGTGTGTGTTACTGTGCCCACCAGGGGAATAAACTTCTTGCTAATGTCTAATTAAAATGGAGCATTTCCTTCCATTATTAATGTGTACCAGAAACCGGAATAGTAGTTTTAGCAGCTTTTGTGACTTAAATATTTGAATATATGACATATTTAAAAGTTTGTTTGCATTCATTGCCATTTTGATATTTTAATATACATTATTTGTAAATTTGGTTTAAAAAAACATTTCTGTAGCTAATATCAAGTTGGTTTCCTTTGGAATTCCTTAGAATTTGCAGTCCTAGTGGCCCATGCCTATAATCCTAGCAATTTGGAAGACTGAAGCAGGGGGATTGCAAATTCAAGGCTAGTCTCAGAACTTAGACCCTGTCTCAAAATAAAAAAAGAAAAAGGACTGGGAAAGCTCAGAGATAGTTTGTCTGGTACACATGGGGCCCTGAATTCAGTTCCCAGTATTGTAAAAGAAGGGCAGGAAGGAGAGAATTATTTTGTGTCACTTAACATTATTCTGAGAAAGGGATCATAGGCTTTACTAAACTGCAGAAATCTTTTGTGGCACCAAAAATGGTTAGTAATATATAACCATGGTTTTCAATTAGTCTGGACTAGAACCACCTGGAAAGCTTTTTAAAAAAAAAAAAAAAACTACATGAATTCTTGAAGGCTCTGGTTTAATTGATCTAGGGTGGAATATGAACATCTTTTAAAATCTCTGTCCCCCAGGTGATTTGAATGTACTTTCAGGGTTGCAGATCACTGACAGAATGGTTTATTTCATAAAGAGTCATGTATACCTCTTGCTGTGATCATGCTTGGTCAGATGTTAAAATCAACTTCCAAGTCTTTTATAAAATATATATTTTGGAGGGCTGGGGTTGTAGCTCAGTGGTAGAGTGCTTGGCTAGCATGTGTGAGGCACAAGGTTCAATCCTCAGCATCACATAAAAATAAATAAAGGTATTGTGTCCATCTGCAACTAAAAATATTTTTATATATGTATATAATATACACACATGATACTTTTTTTTTTCAACTTGATGGGTTAATATTAGGCCAAATAGGTTTTTAGCTCCAGAAGAATACCCAAGAACATTATAAGGTGATTTGTGTGTGTGGTACTTGGTTTGGTTTTGTTATTTTTGGTATTAGGGGTTGAAGCCAGGGCACTCTACCACTGAACTACATCCCCAGTCCTGTTTTTTATTTTTTATTTTTTGTAACAGAGTTTTACTAATTTGTCCAGGTTGGCCTGAAACACTTGATCCTCCTGCCTCAGCCTTATGGGTAGCTGAGATTCAGGGATATGTCACTGTACCAAACTGCCCTGATTTATTTATTTTCCCTTTCTTTCACTGGGAATAGAATGTAGTGGTGCTTTACCACTGAGCTATATCCTAGCCCTTCTTATTTTTCTATTTTGAGACAGGGTCTCACTAAGTTGCTGAGGCTGTCATTGAACTTGGGGGTCCTTCTGCCTCAGCCTCCTGAGTCACTGGGATTACAGGCATGTACCACAATGCTTGGCTGCTGTGGGAGTTTTAAAAACCTGTCATTACAGACATGGTAGTATGTTGCTGCCTGCCCTGCCTTGCTGTTTGTTTGTTAGCAGGGATTGAATCCAGGGCCACTTAACCACTGAGCCACATCCCCAGTCCCCCCCCCCCCATTTTTTTATCTGTTATTTTGAGATAGGATCTTGCTAAATTTCTTAGAGACTGGGTAAATTGCTGAGGCTGGCTTTGAACTTGGGATCCTCCTGCATCAGCTTCCCTGGCTGCTGTGATTAAAGGTGTGCACTACTGTGCTGCGAGCCTTGTTATTTTTAGTGACTACAATTTTCTGTAATTTATTTAACTGGCTCTTTTGTACATGGGTATTTAAATTATTTCCAGTTGTGAGCAATTTTTAGCCTATGCATTTGTATACTAACATTTTTATGCACATATGCAATAGGACAATTTGCTAGAAGTGGAATTGAGGACCAAAAATCTTAATATTCTTTGCCTAAAGAGTGTCTCATATTATCTAGAATATTACCTCTCTGAAGCCCTAGATTTAGTGAAGACTCAGGAGAAAACAATCTTGAGCTATTTTCTATACATCAGCAACTTATGAAAACACATTGAACAGACCCGAACATATTGTATTTTTATAGATTTTTAAGATCCTCGTTTGCAGGTTTAATGTAAGTTTTGAATTAAGCAGTTTAACCCAGCAATAGCTTAGTTTCCAAAGGCTTTTTCAACCCCTTGTTTTCTCTTTAGTATCTAGTGAGTTTGAGAAATAACCATCAGATATCCAGGTTTTGAGAAAAGATACCAGCTGAACACGGGGCCAAAACCTCAATTTAGAGAAGGCGGGAAAAAAAGCACACAGATCAAAAATTGAATTATGGGAGATCTGTAAGTTCAAAAAGGCAGAAGAAATCATTGGCAAAAATGAAGACAGTTATCAGTCCTGTAATGAGGACACAGTTTTGAGTAAAAGGAAAAAGAAGTGTTATTGCTTTGCTAAAAAAGGAGAAATAACAGCAGACTCCTGTCCCAGAGGCTGATTCTCCTGTTGAATAGTTTTGGTTTTGGTTTTGGTGTTAATCAGGGTGGGGTGAGGGGCATGACACCATCATTTCTAATTTTGATCAGTATTACTACTTGCCCTCTGTCAACTTAAGAATGTCTTTTTAAACTGGGTACAGTGGGGCACACCTGTAATCCCAGCAACTCAGCAATTTAGCAAGGCCCTAAGCACCTTAGTGAAATGCTCTCTCAACATAAAAAGGGCTGGGGATGTTGCTTTGTGATAAAACACCTTTGGGTTCTTTCTTCATACTTTTGCCAGTGCAGTGTTAATTTTAAGATGTTTGATCTCTGTTGTAAGAATTTCATTTGCATTTTTTTTTGAATGTTTAAAAATTTAATTATAGTCCTCATGGTGATACATGTCTGTAATCACAACTACTTAGGAAACTGACCCTGAAGGATCAAAAGTTCCAGAACACTTAGGGAGATCTTGTCTCAAAATGAGAAAAGGTCTGGGTATATAACTCACTGGGAGGGCAACTCTGGGTTCTATTCCCAGTACCAAAAACAAAAACAAGTTGATTTTAATATGTTTATTCTTTGTACTGTTCATATGCATTGCCCCTGCCCTAGAAGTGCTGGGCATTGAACCTATGGTCTTATGCATGCTAGTCAAGCACTCTTAGAGATATGCCTCTAGCCTCCTTCATCCATTTTCTTTTTGAGTCACTGGTCTCTTTCATTGCAAACTGGACTTTACACCAATAAATTTAGTGCTTTGTCACATGGGTCGGAGATACTAAGTTTGTATTTTGATCTTGATAATTTGCTCATACACAGATACCTAGCATTACTACTGAGTGATATCCACAAACCCTTGTTGGTCTGTGTTTAAATTTTGGATCTATCTTACTTTGGTAGAAAAGGTAAATAGAAACTTGACTTTGTTTTGATAAAGTAGACATAATTATTCTAACAGTAGATTATATTTATTGAATAATTCGCCATTCTGATATGAAATGCCACCTCTATGACTTGCTGATTTTACATATATTGCTTCTTTTTGAACCACATTGTCCAGTGATTGGCTTGTTACCAACCCGTAGTTTTATTTTTTAGGTACTGGTGATTGAACTCAGGGGCACTTTACCACTGAGCTATATCTCCAGCTCTTTTATTTTGAGCCAGGGTCTCCTTAAGTCCTTAGGTCCTTGCTAAATTTCGAAGTTGGTCTTGAACTTGCAATCCTCTTGCCTTTAACTTCTGAGTTGCCAGCATGCACTTCTGCACCTGGCAAAACAACATAATTTTAGTTTAAATTGCAGTAGTCTTTTAGAATGTTCTTAATTCTTTTTTTTTAAGAGAGAGAGAATTTTCTTTAATATTAATCTTTTAGTTTTTGGTGGACACAACATCTTTATTTTTATGTGGTGCTGAGGATTGAACCCAGCGCCCTGCGCATGCCAGGCAAGCGCGTTACTGCTTGAGCCACATCCCCAGCCCCAAGAATGTTTTTCATTCTAAATAAATGAATTCTTGCCAGTGGTGCAGTTTATTTCAAAGGAGCTTATTTCTTCTAGGTAATCTGTTTCTCTGAACAAATTGTTACATGAAATCTTTAAGAAAGGAAAAGAAAAGCGGTGATGGCAATGCTTTCTTTTTTTATCCTCAAATATTATTAATGTATATTACATACTGTGGGTTCAAGAAGTCCTGGAAAAAAAATAATTTTTATTTGGCTTATTTGAGCATCACTTTCTTTTTGGTGGTACACAGAAGTATTCAGAACGAAGTTTTTTATGCCTCAGGTGGTAGCTACTATCTTAGGGTTTCTGTTTTTTGTCCTTTTTTACAGTATTAGAAATTGAATCCAGGGCTTCCCTTATACATGCTATGCAAGGGCTGTACCCATTGAACTACATTCCCACCCCCAAAATTAAATCTCTGTAAAAATAAAACCACCTTCAGCTGGGTGTGTTGATGTATGCCTATAATACCAGGTACTCAGGAGCCTGAGGAGAAAGGGTTGCAAGTTCCAGGTCAGGGCTGGGCAACTTGGTGTAACCCTGTCTGAAAATAAAAGGCTCCATATGTTGTTCAGTGGCGCAGTGCTTCAGGGTTCAGTCATCAGTGCAAAACAACAAAAGCCATCTTATTAAAGAGTTTGGATAATACTAGAAGGGGAGAAAATTTACATTTATTTCCACTACTTATTACCCAAACATAACTGTGCTTAGCATTTTAGCATGTCTTTTAAATCCCTTTTATTGCAGATTTCTTCATAGTTTTCTTTATGCTTTATATATGTGAATCATTTCTTTCATCAAAATAGAATTTCTGTGTCATGTCATGCTCACATTTTGTGGCTCAGAATGAATATTCTAACTGCAGTATTTCTCATATTTGGTCCAGGGACCCCCCCAGGGGCTTCTAAGATTTTCAGAAGATATGTGAGTGTAAATCATTTCATGAGAAACATAAGATCCAGCTAAGTGCCTTGTTGCATGCCTGTATTCCCAGGGGCTCCTGAGGCAGAAGGATCCAAGTTTAAAGCCAGCCTTAGCAACTTTTGATTTTTGTCTCAAAATAAAAATGGTAGGAAATGTGGCTCAGAGGTTGAGCACCCTGGATTCAATCCTTGGTACCAAAAAAAGAAAAGAATCTAAGACACATACCAGTAATTCAGTTTACTTGAGAGGTTGAGGCAGGAGGATCTGTTGAGCCCAGAAGGTCTAGACCTGCCTGGACAATATAGAAAGACCCCCATCTCAAACAAAAAAGGACATCTAAGACATTCTCTTAATGAGTGTACAGTGGAAGTTTTCAGCATCTATATAACATGGTATGACAGCAGATTGAATGCAGAAGCAGGTGAGAAAAATTCAACTGCCTTAAAAAGATTTTTTTTCAAAGGGCTGAGGATTTAGCTCAGTTTTGTAGAGTTCTTGCCCCGCACTCACAAGGCCCTGGATTTAATCTCCAGCACCATACATGCACACAAAAGTCAGAGAATATTTGCAAATATGGAAAACAAAGCTATTTTTCTGAGTGAGGTTTTTTTTTCTCCCCTCTTTTTGTACTGGGGATTGAACCCAAGGGTGCTTTACCACTGAGCTACCATCCCTAGCCCCTTTTCTTTCTTTTTGTTTATTTATTTTACTTATTTTTAGATAGGGTCTTACTGAGTTGCTTAGTGCCTTGCTATGTTGCCGAGTCTGGCTTGGAACTTTTGACCCATCTGCTTCAGCCTTCCAAGTCACTGGGATTATAGGCATGTTCCACCATGCCTGGCTTCTGACTGAATTTAAGAGTATAGGAGTCCTACGACCATAAAGTTTGAGACTGTGATGATATGCTATTTAACATAAAATTATATTAAAGGTAAAATATCATAATTAAATAAAAAACAGTGATCACTTGATTTCATTCTTTTTATGCATGTGACTTCTGATTATGTATACAGTACGCATAGATTTTTTTTATGTAAAATGCAGTTCTCTTTTGTAAGAGGACATTTTAATGCTTTGTGACATTGCTTCTAGAGACTGGCATGTTCTGTGTTGTTCTTGAATTAAGTTGGGCATGAGATTTTTTATAAACAATAACTTTAGTTTGTTATTTATTTTTTTTTCCTCAGGCAGCTGAGTATGTCCCAGAGAAGGTGAAGAAAGCGGAAAAGAAATTAGAAGAGAATCCATATGACCTTGATGCTTGGAGCATTCTCATTCGAGAGGCACAGGTTTAGTGATATAGGATTACATTTCCTTCTCTATGGGTCCAATCACACTACTTGGTTCTGCAGTAAATAATATTTTCATAATCCTAACATTGTAAATGCTGTTTATTGGTTTTCAATTTTAGAATCAACCTATAGACAAAGCACGGAAGACTTATGAACGCCTTGTTGCCCAGTTCCCAAGTTCTGGCAGATTCTGGAAACTGTACATTGAAGCAGAGGTTAATATTTTATTTTATTTTTTCATATATAGCATCTGATGGGAATTGCAGCATACACAGTAGAGATAGGAAACAAGTTAGGAACATAGCACAAATAGGACAAGGAGGATTTAAATGTCTCGTGCCTTTATTTTGTAAAATAGGTATGAAGGAATAATTAAAATGAATTTTTGAAATTTGGGTCTTTGACAAGCTGATGATTGTTGCATTTTGGAGTTGCAACAACATTAAAACAGTTTCAATGGTATTGGAGTGCTTTAGCCTTTTATTTACTTGTCATGTGTCAATTTATTGCCTCCTGTGTCATTTATTTAGAACTCATTTTTCTTTTTATTTCTACTTACAAACTAATATGAATGTGGGATTATATGAATATACAGAAATGTTAACTTAGTTTCATAGTCTTTTGAGTGTCTGGTGAAATGAAACAAACATAAGAGAAGAATGATATCAAGTTTTAATTTTGTGAAAATGCATGGTTTGTCTTTGTAAGCACTCATTTTTAAGATGAAGTTTACATTATGCAGGAATAAGCTAATGTAACTCAAATTTTTTAATCATAATTTTCCTGATGATACTTTGATTTTTGTTTTTCTTGTGTGGTTTTTTTTTTTTTTTTTTAAATAATCTGTCTTGAAATTTGAAGCCAGCAATGTTTACTTTAAAGAATAAGGATCCCATTCTTAATTAATGTGTCTAACAGCACCAAGAAATCATTTTCAGGTTATAAATTAATAGGATGGAATGGTGAAATGCGAATAATTGATATCCACATTTAGCCGAAAATGATAACCATTTCTTTTTATAACTCCTTTATAAGACTTTAAGCAGTACTTTTATTTTTAATGTTAACTTTGTAATATAAATTCTCAATGTAGTTAAGTACACTGCAGCCTCAACATTTTTCACTGTAGCTGAAATTTTATATTATGTGGGTCTGTTTAGACCTTGTTAAAGGACCTCAGCCATCAGCAGTATTGAACAGAGTTCAGCACAACACAGAATCACCTGTGATGTGTCTTCAGAATGGACCCAACCAGCAGTAGAGTTAAATAGAGGCTACAGTGTACTCACTAAATTTGTGCTATAATTTAGATTGTATTACTTTGTGGGAGGGAAGTTATGGACCATAGCAAGAACATCATGTGTGTTTTATTTTTGTGTGTGAGGTTGTGTATATGGTCTGTGTGTTTGTGTGTTTGTATGTGTGAATGCGATTGTGCCTTATGTGGAGTCTGGTAGTTTTGATCCATATGCTTAAATTTTCATCCCTATTCTCTGGACCATTTCTTTCCTTCTATATTTTAATCGCCAGAGTAGGCAGGCATGAAACTCAACTGGTGAGGCCCTATTCTCTGGACCATTTCTTCTATATTTTAATCACCAGAGTAGGCAGGCATGAAACTCAACTGAGTGTGAAGCCAGTGCTGCTTTGTATTAAAGCAAGGAACCTGGATCGCCTGCACCTGGTCTACGTTCTAGTCTGACTTTACAGACACATTAGCTTATATTTAAACTTATCAGAAATGAACATAATATATAATCTTTCTGTGTTTTAAAGTAATAATTTGAGTCTTCTCCAGCATTTAGACATATCAATGCATTTTATTATAGCATAAGCTAAATTGAAATTGGCAGATACTACTGCATTCTGTAATTATGAATACCATGAGTGATATAAAAACTGCATTCTTTAAAAAAAAAAATCTGAAAAAGAACATATGCTATTCCCAGGGGCTGAAATTTGTCTAAATAATAGGCTCATTTTGTATGTTTCACAGCTACTAGCAGTTGCCTGATTTATTGGTAATATTTGCAGTTATTTCACACTCATATACACAACAAGTACACAAATATGTATGTATAAACACATAATATGTATGTTGTATATAAATCATCCATTGAGAAAAGTGGTAACAAATATGTATATTTAAATTTTTACACTTCTGATTTAGGAATTCAGTTGTTA
Organism: Ictidomys tridecemlineatus; assembly: GCF_052094955.1. Taxonomy (NCBI): domain Eukaryota; kingdom Metazoa; phylum Chordata; class Mammalia; order Rodentia; family Sciuridae; genus Ictidomys; species Ictidomys tridecemlineatus. The sequence continues at coordinate 31,360,054 of NC_135480.1, forward strand.
CATTGAACACTGGTTTCAGAAATGCATACCCAAGCTGTGTTTTTGTCTTTACTGATTTGCTCTCTATTTTTATTTTCACATGGTGGGGTTTTTTGTTTTGTTTTGTTTTTTTGGCCTGTGGAAGGCTAAAATTTTGTTTGGTCACATCATTCAATGTGACCTTTATATCTGGAGAGGACATATAACCTGTTTATAATACTTTTAAAATATCTGAGTTAATAATAAGAATGTCTTTACATTGAAAGTAATACTAACAGTGTTTACATAACATCCTGTATGCACTCTCAAGAAAATAAAGTTGTGTTAATACATTGTTGTAACTTGGTAATTCATGGTGGGGAAATTGTGACGTTTCATTTATTTATATAAAGCCGAACTCATGTACAATTCTAAATATATTAATATTTTCTAGTAGAAAATATATACATCTTTAAGAAAAGTAAATTTCTTCCCTGGAGAAATTATTTGAACATGCTGCTCAAGTTCTGAGGGGCAGGGAAAAAAAATTTATTTTTGAATTTGAAACACATTGAAAATCAGAGCATATTATAGTTATTAAAAATGAAGTTAAATGATACTAATATTAGCTTTTCTCACATTAGTGAGAGTTTAGTATTACCTGCCTTTATAAAATTGGGGTTTTAAGATGTTATCCTTAACTTATTACCCACTTTTATTTTTTTTGCTACAATATAGAAACCGATGGAGGTAAAGTTGCTTTCTAGCAAATGGGCATTTAGGGTCATGTTCTTTGTAACATACTACAGTAAGTTTGAACATTAGTCCAAGTTACTTTTTAGTGTTGTGTAATATTTGGGAAATGATACTTGTCTCTTTTCCTTGAAATGCTTTCTTTACTCTGCATTCCAAACCTCCGTTTCACATGCTTTAACAAAATAATAAGAGCAAGTTATTTTAGGAGTATTCATAAAGAGATAAATTATCAGTAGTCTAAATCTAACTGCTGTGATATAAAACTACTGCTTTCTAGTTTTATGAAAGGAAACATTTAAAATATCTCTAATTTTAATTGTATACAAATGACTTAAATTTAGTTTTATTTTTGTTTTAAGAAATACAAAATTAATTTTAACACTTGTATTCCTCTCCTAATCAGTCTCAGTGCTCTTTATAGAACCACTTTTTTACAGTGATCAAAAGGGTCACTCAGCACAAAATTGCAAAAAGCTGTACAATTTCACCATACTCCTTTAAGCCTCCCTTTCTCCTATGGTTTCTGTAGTTTTTCGTGTAATTGGTGATCGATATGACAACATAGAAGCTACAATATTGTTAGAAGTAATTTGTTTTGAATTGAGCCACATTGATAAGAAATATTCCAACAGAAGGATGTTTTTCTTGGTAGCTGAAGGAGAAATGAAGAAGGTAATAACTGCTGGTAATAGCAACAATGTAACCTGATGTCTGTGAAAGTTGTAATTCTTTAATAAAAATGTATAGAGAATTGATTGCTTTTTATTTTAAAAACTTTAAAATATGAATTCTTTACTTGGTTTTTCTTTCCTTATAAATACTAGGTTGTGAACTATAAATTTCAGTTTTTCAAAATAACCTTTCTTCTTGGAAAATGGAGGTGAACTCAGGATGGATCATGAGTGACCTAAATTGAAATAAAACTTTTCTGCTGTTGACACTGTTTAATACTTTTACATAGCAATTTAAATTACTGTATTATAATGTTTTGTATATATTTAAGAATGAATGTGATTTTAAAATGCAGGTAAAAATATTATATAGATCATGGTGATTTATTTTTTATACTTCAGTTTGCTGCCCTTCAAAAAAAATTCTGTACTCTTATAGATCCAAACTTTTCCTGTTTGTAATAAATGTTGGTCCATGTCTGTGTGATTATTCAGATTTTACTCTAAAATTCAGTATGCTTTTTTTTATCCACAGTTTTTTAAATGCATAAATAAATGTAGAATAGAAATGTAAAACAACAGAAAGTACTTGCAAACACAACTGAGTGATCAAATATCTGAAAGTTCTTTGAAAAACTAAAGTACTATTTGATAAGTAAAAGAAGTACTTGTGTATTCATCATTACAAACAGTAAACTGTTTTAGGTTTTATTAAAATGTCTAAAACCATCCTTTTCCCCTGTCCATATCATAGCAGCATTTAGATGTTATCACTTGTACTAACATGATCTATATATACACTTTCCCTCTGATTTGGGGCCTTTTCTCCCAAGACATTCATACTGAAACTTTAAAAAAGGATATAGTCACTAGGGTTACAAAATTTCTTTAAATAAAACCTATGTTTTCTCTTTGTATTGTCAAGGTAATTTTTATTTTATTTTTGTTACCAGGGATTGAACCCAGAGGTGCTGAGCCATATCCCTAGCCATTTTTATATTTTTAATTTGAAACAGGGTTTCACTAAGTTACCTTGGACCTCCCTGAGTTATTGAGGCTTCCTTTGAGCTTGCAGTCCTTCTACCTCAGCCTTCCAAACTGTTTGAATTACAGGCATGCACCAGCTGCACCTGGTTTGGGTAATTCTTTTATGTAAAAAAAAGCCACTTTCAAGCATAATATTGTACTAATCAACCTAATTTCCTTTATATTTCTCAGCTTTATTTTTGGTACTGGGAATTGAACCCCAGGATGTTTTATCACTGAGCTCTATCCCCAGCCCTTATTGTTTTTATTTTAAGACAGGGATTTGCCTCAAACTTGGGATCTTCCTGCCTCAGTCTCCCAAATCACTGGTATCACAGGCATACAAAATTATAACCTCAGCAATCATTAGTAAACATTAAAAAATGATAATTTTCTTTTCTCTCTTAAGGCTTATTCTATTTTGTTTAATAAGAGTTATGATACCTGAAAATATGGGAAAGGATATATCTAACTAGATTTATGAATGACAAAATACATTCTAAATTGTGATCATGTGGTTCATTGTTTTTCTTGAATGTAGTTGTGTTTTAGCATAAAATTTCCTGGTATTTATAGGATAACATTTATTTAATACCTAATCCTTTTAAAAATTATTATGAATATAGTCATTAAAATCAGGGAATATGGGGCGGGGTTGTGGCTCAGAGGTAGAGTGCTTGCCTAGCACATGTGAGGCACCGGGTTCAATTCTCAACACCATATAAAAATAAATTAAAGGCATTGTGTTCATCTGTAACTAAAAATATTTTTTAAAAAATCGTAGGGAATAATTTCTGAATTGTGCTCCCTGTCCCTTCCCCAGAGGTATTAGAGAGATTCTCCAACATGGCATCTGTGAATAAACAAAACACATTTAAGCCCTTCATAATATTACAGAGCTAAAAACAGCTATATTTGGGAAGAGAACTAATTTCAGCACATAAAAGCCTTTTCAGGGTGTAAGCATTTAAGCATAGAACCAGATTGCAATTCACTTGCTTAAAAAAACAAAAAGACCACCTAACATCAAAGGCTCAGATATTTTCTCGTTTCATTATTTTTATTTTGTTTAGTAGATCAACGTTCACACAGTTACTTTATATGCAACTGCAAGGCTCTTCCAGGAAATGAAGATGTCTAAAATATTACCAGTGATACCTGTGAAAAGCTCCACTTTTATAAATGGATAAGAATATTTATTAGCTTGTAAAGAATTTATTTTTAGGCTTAAACTTTTTATTACCAAACAGTTTTGCTCTTAAGAAATTTCTACCAGAAAACAAATAGTTGGTTTTTTGTAATGGTGTAACAGGTTGAAGTCTATAGATTTTTTTTCCCTCCACATAACAAAATTCACAGCAATTTGAACAACAACAACAAAAATGGTGAACAAGTTGAATACAACTTGTTGACAATTGCATCTGCTTTAATAAGGCTCAAAGAATCATAATGTGGGTAAGTTACCATTTTGTATGCTGAGAGACCTCCAAAGAAAAGTATCCTATTTGGAGATATGAAATGATAATTCTGAAGACATTGCCATGTCAAAGCAATATTGAATTGTAGTCTTGGGATAATGTTGAAATGTAATAAGGTTCAAAGCTGTTTTGATATTTATAAAAACAACTCAATTTTGTGATAGAAAATGTTCTATGATTTAACAGTCTTTTTATTTAGGTGTGAAATTTCAGCTCTTGAAAGGTCTTCCCTTACCCAAAAATTTATATATGGGAAATGGCCTATTTTATGGCAGTAATTTCTGCAGTTTTTCATATTGGACTTGAAGAATGTTGGCCATTTAATAGTGATTTTTCTTCTATTTTTTCAATTGCTAGATTGAATACTATGAGTTTTGCATACTTAAAGCCAAAATGGATGCTATCTTCCAAACTAGGAATTTGTATCTGTTTGGCCCCCTCATTTTATTATCTTTTGTTTGTTTGGTGCTGGAGATTGAACCAGCTGTTTTTATTTTTTATTTTGAGAGTGTCTCACTAAGTTGCTGAGGTGGCTTTGAATTTGTAATCCCCCTGCCTCAGCCTCCTGAGCCTTTGGAATTACAGGCATGCATCACCACACCCAACTTCTGGTCCTCTCATTTTGTACATGAATAATCAAATTTATCCTTTAGAGCCAGATCTTTCACATTTCCCTGCTTGGTCAGCCGAGATACCTTAAAAGCATAGAAACTACTAGGTTAGCATCCCAGTAATGCCACATTTCAATCTCTGAAGAATGGATACATGATATGTTTTTGTTAAGGTTTTATTCAGCCAATTTCAGGAACTGAGGCATTAGAGGGCAGTAATCAAATATTCCTGCTGTCAGTACAGTTCATGTGTGACAGAACATTCCTTATACTCATCAGCATAATAAAAACAATTTGTTTTTCCTGTATAACCAAGAAATAATTAGTGAAACCTGTGCTACATGCTTGGTGATAGTATGATATTTTAGATCTGATCAGGAATAGTCATTTTAGCTTTGACAATATTTTACTGAATTGTTCTGGGTTTGAAACCCAATTTTCTGGTTCCATAAGCTTAAAAAAAAAGTAAAAACATGGATGCCAAACTTAAGAATCAGGTAACTTCTAAGGAAGTCCTAAATCTCACTGGAGGGTCACTCAACCTAGATGTGGCTTTAAGAAATTTTTTAGCTGCAGCTTTTTGTAGTAGCTAACATTAGTTTAAAGAAGAATACCATATGTCAATATTTTCAGTTTTGTCATTTAACATCCATTTATTCAACTAGTACTTGAGTGCTTTTTAAAAAGTTTTGTTGTTTTAGATGGACAGAATTTATTTTTTATTTTTTTACGTGTTGCTAAGGATTGAACCCAGGGCTTCACATGCGCTAGGCAAGCACTCTGCCACTGAGCTCCAGCCCAAGACCCTGTATTTGAGTCTTATAAATAGTATGGGTACTAATTCTTTTAGGGTTGTGGAACAGAGTGTCTTCAAAGGAACCAGTTACTTTTGTAGCCAAGTTTCAATTCATTTTGGGATTTTTCACTACAAGTGTTCAGCCATTTTAAACTCATGTCGTCTTACAGAATAAATCTTTTTATTTTCTTAATGGCAAAATTCAACAGTTTTTAAAACAAACCAAGGATGATTTTTTAATGGGGTTTTTATTAATTGAGAATCACTTCAGTAATCTACAAAACAAATATGAAAAATGACAATACTGTGAAATATTCTCATTAAAGTGAAGTGTCTTGAGAGTTTCAAGTACTATATTGGGGGCAGATTGACAATAACATTTCTTGTATTTAAACAGTGTTTTGCCATTTGGTTATCATTGTTAGGTACTGTGTAGCAATCAAATTTGAAGATTCTATGGTTCTTATAATTTTGATAGTTGAGAAAATGTTTAAAACATTGTTTAGATTATTAGTATTTAGAATTGAACATGCAAATTGTATGCCAATCACATGGTTTAATCTGCTTTGCATGGGTTGAACAGAAAGCCTTGCTTTTAAAGAATACAAGTAGGCATATACAATTTAAATAGTTTTTATGATGAACTTAACGTACTTTGAAATTGTTTAGTTATGGGGAGTTGCAAGAATAATGCAAAAAACCCTCCCATATCTGTTTTGCTCTGATTGGCCAGTAGTTAATATTATGACATGCATTCATCTCTTGTTCAGTACCCCAGTTCTATAGATGCTTACTCAAATTCTGTATAAAATGGCATAGCATTTGCATGTAACCTATATTATTTCATTCCAGATTACTTACAATATCTAGTACAAAGTGAATGTTATGTAAATAGTGCTTAATTATACTGAAGTAATTGGGGAATAATAAATCTACATGTTCAATCTGCAGTTGGTTAAATTTGTTTGAACCCATAGATTTCTAGGGCCATCTATGTGTTTTGTCAATTCCTTTTGAATGGTTAAGCAATGAGTTGCATACATTATGACCTTTAGTATTTGTGTTTTCCAATAACAAATATATACTTTTATATATAAACTATTATTGAACTCAGGAAATTAAACATTTGCCATCTATGGCCTACTTTTTAGAGCAATGACCTTTATAGCAATTTTCTTAATCAGTATCTAGTTTAAGATCACTAAACATATGTAATTGTCATTTCTTTTTAATCTTTTTTTTTTTTTCCCTTTGTGGTGCTGACAATTGAGCCCAGGGCCTTGTGTATGCAAGACAAGCACTTACCAGCCAAGCTATATCCCCAGTCCTCTTTAGTCTCCTTTGATGTGGAAGTTTCCCAGTCCTTAAATTTCATGCTTACTCATCCAGTTTAGGTTTATGTTTTAGCTGAAAAGCTACAGAAATGGTCACTCATTCTAAGTCCAACTCATCTAGAGACGGACGGCATGATGTTCATTTGCCCCTTATTGGTGATGTATGTATGTATGTCTGGGTTTTTTTTTTTCTCTCCCCCTGATACTAGAGGTTGATTAACCCAGGGTCTCTTAGCCACTACACATCTCCCAGCCAGTTTTTTTTGTTGTTTGTTTGTTTGAGACAATGTTTCACTAAGTTGCTGAGGTTGGCCTTGAACTTGGGATCCTTCTGCCTCAGCCTCCTGAGCCACTTGGATTACAGGAATATGCCACCATGTCCAGTTAGTGATGTCAATTTTGATGGTGTGTTTTAGGTGTTGACCAGTTTCTCCACTGCGTAATTAATTTTTCTTTTGTAATTAGTACAAAAAATCATGACGTGAAAGCAGAGAGTAGAGCTCCAGGGTAGAGAGAAAGCTCTTAGAATTTACAAGTCCCTGGGTTGGTTTCCCAGCACCCACCCCTCAAAAGTCTTACTTTGATACTGTAAATAATCTTTATTCAGTAATGTAAAATTTTATTTAAAAAAATGTACAGAATGACAATACCATATAAAATGTTCTCAAAAAGTGTAGTGTCATAAGGGAGTTTAAAGTATTATATTGGGGGCAGGTTGACAATACTTTTAATCAGTTTTCCTCCAAAAACTGCCCTTCCATTTGAACCTGTTGATTTTTCCCTGAATCAGCAATATTTTTCCTTATTAGCTAGTGTTTTTCAATGTTTATTGCTTAATGTAAACAGGTACTATTTCTGTGTCTCAAAGTTTAATTATGTTTGGAAACAAGTGGGAAGTATTAACTTTCCACACAGTTTCTTCCCCCCATTTGTAAGCAGATTACTAGTGAGTGTATTTCGCTAAAACTATTTGGAAGATTAAAGTGCCTTTTTAGCAAGTTTTCCCAATATAAAATAATGTACTCTTGTCAGTAATGACTGTCAATTCTTAGGCTACAGGGAAAGAAACCAAAAAACCTCCTCCATCCACACAGTTACATTGTATAGGAACTTAAATTTTAATATGAACCACTGTAACCTACTGGAAATAACTGTGGGTTTACTTAACCAAGTGAGGTTTTTTTTGTTTTTGTTTTTTGAGGGGGGCACGGGTTCAAGGTATACTTTACCACTAAGCTACATCTGCAACCCTTTTGATTATTTTGAGACAGGGTTTCCCTGAGATGATTAGGCTGGCCTTGAACTTGCAATACTCCTTCCCAAGTGGCTGAAGTTGTAGATGTTGTGCCATTTTGACCTGCAAATTATTCAGTATTTTACAAGAGTTTTTTAAAAAATCAATGATCTCTTTAAAAATAACCTAGAAAATGTGTCAAAAAGATCATCTAAATAAATTGTGTTGGCTAATGTTGTGTTTAAACAACTTTATTAGATAAGTGAGCTGGTCCATTATGAATTTGACTCTCCTGAATTGATAATTGAGATTTAAAGAAACAGTACTCACAAAAAGTCAATATTCAAGTTCCGTTAAAAGAAATTTTATATTAAATTTTATCTCAGGTTTAGCAAGGGAAGGGGTGGTTCTTTGCCATGTTCCTCAACTACAAGGACAGAACTTTATTCAATATCTGTGTTAATGTAATATTGGCCTAATAATCTAGAGTAGAAGTGATATTTTTTAAATAATCTTAAAGAAATCCAAGGAATTTACAGGTTACTCAAAAATTGTATGTAAGAATAGGAATGACAGAATTTGGAGGTGGGCATTTATGACTGCTGGGACCTAAAGCTCTTCCATTAAATTACTGTGGCAGTTAATTAAGCAAGTTCAACTATTCTCAATTTTTTAAAATTCTGATAGATCTCGCTCGAATGAGTTTCAAGAAAATGTATAGTTACCCATGTAACTTCCACATAGGCTCAGTGTTACTTATGGTTTGCTATGAACAGCTTATATAGAATATTTTCCTATAGAACCAACCATTAACCCATTTTTAAAATTTATTTTTCTCACTTTTTTAAGAAACAAAAATTTAATGACAGGCATAAGGTAATGGCTAAAAGATCAACTACAATAATTGCTTAGAAATAGTGTTTTTACACCATACAAAATTCTTTGTAAAACTAGTTTTAGTCCTTTTTTATTAATTAATAAGCTTTATCTTTGCAGCAGTTTAGGTATATTGATAAATTGATTGTAAAGCACACAGTGTTCCCATATGCCACTCATCCTCACCTGTGGCAGTTTGCTCTTATTAACATCTCACATAAGGGTGGCACATTTGCATTAGCCCATTTTAAAGGAACAATAATGTTCTAATTTAATCCTTTTTTCCCTTGTTCTAGATTATTTTTTAAACTTCTATTACTGATTAAATTACTTGACATCACAACAATGGTCTTTTTCTGTTATTCTTTGTGTATTAGTTTATCGCATTTCATACTGTTTTCAACTTGGTGCTCCCCTATCAAAAGAGAAAAAACTAATATGAGCTCATGTTGTTTGTAGCAGTTCATGTTGTTTGTAAGTTAAAAGACAAATGGAAAAGTACAACGAAGTATTCTAGACCAGAGTTGTCTTTAGAATCGTCCTTACAGTAAGGGAACAGAAAGGGGAACTTAAAAAATATTTTTACTTTAACCTATTTTACTTTAAATTTTAATGTATTTGCAGTTAGTTAAGATTTTCCAAACTGTTCATGGAATTAACTTGGCAGTTCGTTTTTAAGTATGCAGTTTTTTTCAGTTATTATATTTTAAATGTAGATCTATAGTATTACTTAAGATACTTTTGTAGGTAACAATGTTTTCTGAATGAGATTTTTTGATAAGTAAAAAAAAGTTACCTTTAAAAAATTTTCATTGTAGATTCTTAATTTTTTGCAGTTATTATCTCAGTAATTTTTAACATTGGGTCTTGAATATATTCCATGCACTGATTAGCACTTATGGATCATTACAACTTAAAATTAGTCAAATTTACCCTTTGATGTAGGAATGTATAATTCCCATTACCTTAAGATATTCAGTTTTTCTGAGACCTAGAGTGGTTTAGGCTTAAATTACTGGGAAATAAGTGGGAAAGCTAGGGATTTAAACTCTGGAATTTTAATTCCCTAATCTAGGCTCCTAATCACTAGCCACTACACTAAAGAAATTTAGAGTATAGTACATTTATGGAAATAGGTACTACAGTGGGTTCATAAATGACTTCCTTTTTCTTTGTTCAACAGTTTCCGGATTTTTTGTTTTGGGGTACCTGGGATTGAACCTAGGGGAATGTAACCACTGAGCCATATCCCCAACACTTTTTTCAAAATTTTGAGACAAGGTCTCAATAAGTTGCTTAGGGTTTTGCTAAATTGCTGAAGTTGGCTTTGAACTTGGTATCCTCCTGCCTCAGTACCCCAAGTCGCTAGTATTACAAGTATGTGCCACTGTACCTGGCTATTTTAACATATTCCTGTATTTTTACTTTATTTAACTGTCTTCATATTAAGTTTGTCAGGATTTTGGCATATATTTTGAAAAATAGACTTTTATGAGCACTCAGTCAAAAAAATTGCTTTAATGGAATTTTCAGGAAATCTTTTAGAAGATGGCATGGTGCAGTAACTTCCATGCAAACAAAAATTAGGCTTCATACAAAATTGTTCATTTAATTAAGCAAGTTGTTTAACTTTTTTTATTCTGATAGATCTCGAATGAGTTTCAAGAAAATGTATAGTGAATACCCAGTCCCTATTCAGTTTGAATCCAAGGGCACTCTAGCACCCCCCAAGTCTAACTCCTTGAGTTGCCCAAGTTTACCTAGAATTTGCTGTTCTCCTGCTTCAGCCTCCTGAGTTACTGGGCATGTGCCACTGTATTCAGCGTGTTTTAAAAATACTATCTAGAATTTTACTTATTGCTTTTCCATGCACTGCACCCCTTTAGTCTTTTAAATTTTTGGCTGTATTTGGATCTAATTTCAAATAATAGTAATTTTGTGCATAAGATGGCTAGGTCTTTGTAATTTGGGGGCTTTTGTTAAATTCATAAGAACACTTTTTTTTTTAACCACTCAATATTGTGAGTTGTATCTTTATCATGTGTTTCTAATTTAGCCAAAATTAAGTATTTAAGTGGAGAATTATATCCTTTTAATTTGTCTTCATACTCTTTCAAAAAAAAGTATAGAAGTCTTAAAAAATGTTTCTGAGAGGCTATAGACTAGACTACTCATTGTGAATATGTTCTTTTTTGGGGGGGAAGACATTAATATTTGAGATTATGAAACAATTTCATGCAAAATAGAAATGAATGATTGACATCAGAGGCATATCTAGCTGAAAATTTTCTGTAGTTTATGGGAAAATTATATTTATTGAAACTAGATCAGCATTTTCACTTATTGGTAATAGATGGTTTATCAGGCCTAGATATTGAAAATAAACTTTTAACATGGTCAGTCCATGTCACTGAAAACTGAAATATATTCTTTAGGCAATTACCTGATAAAATATCAATTTTATTGTAAATAAACCATCATGAGAGTATGTCAAAATTTGAATTATTTACTGGTACCAAAATTTGCAATTCCAAGATTCTCACAATTCAACTATAGTTTGGTGTGTATGTATGTACATATTTATTTATGTGTTTATTGTCTGTACTGGGAATTGAACTTAAACTTTTGAATTCTACTACTGAGGTACATTCATAGCCCCTTTTATTTCATTTTGAAAGACAATGTCCTCGACCTTGGGATCCTCCTACCTCAGCCTCCCAAGTAGCTGGAATTACAGATGTGTGTACTACACCTGGCAGAACTGTGGAAATTTACTTACAAGTGATCAGTGATGGTTATTCTAAGATACTTTATAGATATAAAGAATCTATTACAAAAGAGTGTATAAGATACAGTTTGTGACTTTTAGGAGTCTATACAAATTTATACAGGCAGAATTTTTAAACCCTCTGGGCGAGTACTTTTACATGTGAAAGCATAGTTCTTAAAAGTACCCTAACATGGTAAGTTTTTAGAATGAAATTTACAAGTGCCTGTTGGTGTATTTACCTTGGTTATATTATGAAAAAGTTCCCCAAGTTTTAAACTCTTTCAGTACTACAATTGACTTGGCTTTATAGATTTTCAAAAAAGTCATTTGGAACTATTTCAGGCCCCACACCATCTGTGTATTTTCATAGGTTTAACATCATCGTAGGTTAAAAAAAAAGTCTCGTTTCAGATTTGGAGGTGGGTGGGTAACTGGGACTTGAATTCAGGAGTAGCTTAACCACTGAGCTACATCCCTGCTCCTTTTTATTTTGAAGCAGAGTCTGGCTAAGTTGTCCAGGTTGGCCTCAAAATTGTGATCCTCTTGCCTCAGTTTCCCAAGTCTCTGGGATTGTAGGCAAGCTCCATCATATGTGACTTGTTTCAAAGTCTTGGTTTCACTTTACATATCAAAAAAAAAAAAAAAGAATTACTTCCTAAACTGCTTCTAAAATTTGTTAAACTTCCAGTATCTACTTAGTAAACACATACCATGTGTTAGGTGTTGTGGACACCTCAGTAAAGAAATTTATTGTTTGATATAGGAGACAATTACATAGAGAAAATTTGGGGAAGAGTAGATCAAGGAAATCCTCTTAAAGAATTAAAACTTCTGAACAAAGGTTGGAAGTAGAGAACTTCAAATATAGAGACCCTACAGAGAAAGGAAAACCATGCTTTAATTGAGTTGAAGAAATTTAGCCTGATGGTTTTTATGTGGAATATTGCTTCTAGTCTTTATAGTGTTATAAACAGATGATTGTGGCTATTTTATAATTTTTTTCTTATTAGGAATATGTGAGTATGATAATCTAATAGTTAATCTATAATTGCAGCTAGACTGCTTGGGAATAAAACTGGAGAAAATTCAAGAATACATGAAATTTTATAATGGCTAAAGCAATAAAGTGAATATAATTTTGCTCTTTGTCTAGTTGAGAGTCGCATATATAATTCTGGACCCATATTTTGTTAACGAGTGCAGACTTCCTATTTAATTCTCAGTTGCATATTGGTTAGAAATTATGTTGGTTTCATCAATTTTTAATTTTATATTTGAATCTTAAAGAATTAAGCTGTAAAACCTTCTTAATAGTCTTCATACAGTTTGAAGAAAATGTGACATTAAAATAACCAGAAGTTTCATTTTTTGAGAGAAATCCTTTTCTAACGGAGAATAGTTTTTTTTTTCCATAGTAAGCAAAACTTGGAGCAATTGCACGAAACAATTTGATGCATAGAAATATTTTCACCATGGGTAACATGTTTTTACTAGTTCAAAGATACTACATCATTAAGTGTTTAGCTCATGCAATGTTGTACAGTTCCGAAGTTATTCTGATTAGGAAAAGAAAAAATTGTTCATTTGTTATGCATTTTGTAATGAAAAAACATGAAACTTTGCCCCCTCTTTTGGTTAAAACTTAGGTTAACACACAGATGTATTTTAAATAGTCAGTTGTACCAAAGGAACAAAGAATAACCCAGATTAAAAGATACAACTTAATATTTTTTGATCCTACTATCAAAACTTGAAATAATGTAGAATCCTGAAACTAATGTCTTGATATCTTCTGAATACCTTTGAAATAATTAAAAACCTTCAAAATACCTGAACACCTGTGAAATACATAAATATTGTAAACAGTGGTTTCCAAACATCTGTCAAAAATTAAATCAGTTGATTATGTTTTCAAAGTTTTTAATTTTCTTGATTTATGAAACCAAAAAATTTGTTAGGGTAGATTGCTTATCTAGGCAATGTGTTATGAAGAGGAAAGTATTCAGAAGAATTTGTAAGAGGAAATATTAATAAGAAATTGATGTGATATTTTTGAAAGATAGTATTAAGTGAAATGTCTTCATAGCATTAAAAGTGGTTGAGGATTATAGTGGAACTTTGATCACTGAGTTTGTAACCTGGTTTTTATTCAGGTTTTTGTAGTTTTCTAGACTCCAAAAACATTAAAATAACCAGGGTTCTATTCCAGGAAGAAATAGGATTTTTTTTTAATTGGTGATTTTTTTTTCATGAATTTATGTCTGTATCCCTAGTAATTATATGAAAAGTTGACATTTTTATGTTTTAAGAATCATTTGTTTCTGTAACAGTTCACGTAGGCTGATTGATAAATAATGGATACTAAGATATCAGGTATACATTTTTGTGCATAATATTTGCTGAACAGATAATCACTCTATACAGTAAAGTTGCTTCCCCAGTCACACTCCCCTGGTGTTCCTTAAACTTAATCCAGAAATATACTCATCTTACACTTTTTTTTTTAACATTTTTATCTACCTAACCATATTTCTATAGAAAGCAGTTTCACTAGCTCCTTTGCTTTCTTTAAATCTTTACAGAAATGTTGCTCTCTCAGTGAGATCTGTGTCTACCATATTTAAAATTACCACCCCCATTCTCAAAACCGCAGAACTCCTCCTCTTTTACCATCCTTTCCTTTTCATCTAGTAATACCACCTTCTAACATACTGAACAATTTACTGATTATGCTTCTAATTTGTCTCTTGCACGTTGGTATGTTAGAACAATGCTTGCATATAGTAGCATTATAAATATTTGTTGAATGAAAAATCCATGATGGGGAATAATAACATTTTCTATCTTGAATTCTAATTTCCGTAAGTAGTATAGCTTTTATGATATCAGTGTACAACAGAGTAGTATTTTCATAAATATAAAATTGTAAGTGGCCAGTATCATCACTGTTAACATTGGATTAATTTTTTTTAAATGTGTCTTATATAAAGAACACTAAAAAGAATGTTTATTGGGCAGGATAGAATTAGGGTAGCTACTTGGGAGGCTGAAGCTAGAGACCCATCTGAATGGCCTAATACCCCAATATTTAAGTATTTTTGAATAAGATTCTTTGACATTTAGAATTAGCTTAATGTATGACAAGAGAAAGATTTGTTTTTTTAAATGATTACCCAATTAAATTAATTAGCATTTTAAGTTTTCTTATTTGGTGGGAGAAGGGGGCAGATACTGGGGCAGGAACCCAGGGATGCTTTTTATCCCCTGTCCTTTCTATTTTTTTTTATTTTTGGGCAGTGTCTCATAAGTTGCTGAGGCCGGCCTTGAATTTGTGATCCTACTGCCTTATGCTTCTGAGTTGGGATTATAGCAATGTGCCACCACATCTGGCTTTCTTACTTTAAATTATACCTCTTAATAGAGAATATTTTCCTAGCCCAATATATAAAATTTTATACATATATATTGAGTAAAATTTCTGATATAGTTGAGTGTGAACATAAAATGATAAGACTTTGACTTATCACATGTTGGTTTGTAAAATTTCATGGGTTGTTTTCTCAAAGTAGTGAAGTGTAAACATTTTAACTTTTCATTTTTCCTTGACAAGTTTAATTTTGTTTTATTTACGTAGTGCCAAAATCTGATTTGAGTGGAAAATTGAGACATTTATATATTCAAAAATATATAAATTCCTGTTTTAAAGTTATCATTTAGATTTCTTTTCAAAAAACATATAAAATACTTGAATCTAGCTTTCACTTTTTAAAAAAAATACAGTCAATTTGTGTTAAATCTTTTTCATTTGCTTAATAATTTTTATCTTGTAGAAATCAGTTTTACTGTTTTTATCTTTTGGTTTTTGTTGTTGTTGTTTTGTTTTCTTTTTTGTTTTACCCAGAACTTTCATATAGGCACAACAAATATTAAAAGTTAATTCAGATTGCTGGGTTTATAAAATCTCTCAAAGTACTTAACTAATTACACTTATTTGGAAATCCCATAATTTAGGAAATGTATTTGATTAATTGGATTCCAATTTTATATTTTACCTTTGGAATTTAACGTTTCAATGAACATTGGATTTTAGAGTTAGTTGCTTTTCAAGAACATCTTATATTTGAAGAATTAACAACACAGTACGGAATTGCCAGGCCAAAATATAACTGAGAGGAAAAAGAAAGGGGACACACAGATAAGCAAAATTCTAGAATTGTTTTACATTGCCAAACTGGAAGAACATGAGTTGTAATTTTGAAGGCTTCTAGGAGCTCAGGCAGCAAAAGTCAAAGTCTAAGGCCTGCCTGCTCAGGGTGATGTGCCCAATGGAACTTGCACTTGCTTTAATGTTGTGTGCCCAAAAGGCTGTAGACTGGTGACAAGAAACCAGAAGAAAATCTATGCTGTTTTACAACTCTTGGGGGACTAAGCAAAGTTGCGTTCATCTGAGAAGACTGGAAAGGGGAAATCCTGAGATGTTGTACAGTTGTTGCATGGATTTGTGGAAATGAACATAACAGGTGTTCAGCAAAACTCCAGCCCTGAATTTAAGATGAATCTGTCTGAGTAATGCACTGGGTGCTTGGTGATGACTTACTGAGACTTCACTGGAGTGATGCCACCTACCTTGTAGGCTTCAAAGAAGCTCCACAAATAAAAGAGGAAAAGGAGCAATTTAGTTAGAAACTAAGCATATAAGGAAACTGCATGTAGCAGAAACCTCCACATATTTCAGAGACTAGAATTAAGGTTGAATTGAGTTAATAACGGATTAGACACAGGTGAAGAGAGAATTGGAGAACGGAAGGAATCCTATTTGAAGGTTAAGGAGACAATGAAATTGCAAATACAAAAAAAAATGCTTAAGAGATAGAAAAGAGAAAATGAAATTATGCCTAATTGAAGTTCTAAGAGTTGAGATAATGTTGGTCAGAAACAATTTCTTGAAGACAGAGATTCCAGGAATTATCCCAGATTATTGAAGAGTTAAATGAAGAAATTCAGGATGCTCATTGATTCCCAGAAGCGTTTAAAAAAATAGTCCACATATGAAAATAAAGTTACAGAAAACTAAAGATTAAAAAGATTCATAGAAGCGGGTGCATTCAAAAGAATGACCTTCAAAGGAATGGTGGTTAGGTCACTATCTTAACAGCAATACAGGAATCCAGAATACAGTGGAAATAAGAGTATGTCAGTTTTTAATGTTCTAACTGGAGAACAAGATATTTAAGTTATGGTAGTGAAAAAAAGACATGTTTAGGTAAGGTTAATAAAATAACATTGGCAAAGCTCATTTTTTGGTACATTTCCAATTGCATGTAACTGAAACAAATGTGTGCATATATACAGTATGTATATATTTAAGAATAAGAAACTCCGTTTCTATTGTTACTCTTCATGGTTTGTGGTTTGGGAATACAACCCAGAGTATTGTGGGTACTAGGCATACACTGTACTGCTAAACTGTAGCTCCACACTTTGTTTTCTTAATAAGCTTTCTCCCCTGCTAGATATTCAGTTCAAAGTTTTCATAAGTAAAAGGACTTTTATTACAATTATAATTGATAGTATATTTTTCACTCTTTTTCAGGACAAAGTTGATTATTTTATGTTTCTTAATTTGTAAGTAGACATAAATTTTGTTTCGGTGTCAATAATTATAGTTTATGGCACCAAACAAGTAATTTCTATTTTACTTAAAGTCAAATTTTTACCCAGGCATATTCATTTGGTGACTCTGTATATGTTTAATACTATATACACTTTTACTTGGTTGAAAATTAATGTCTTTAATAATCTTAGGTTACACCAGTATCTCCATTAATTAGTGTCTTATTTTTACGTTTGAAAATTACCTGACTACAGAGATTTTTATGGTAGTGCCTCTGTTCTTTTTTGTATTAAGGTTAATAGTTTTTAATTGTTTTTTATGCTTTATTTGTTTTAAGGTTGATAGGGTCTCTTTAATTTTTTAAATTTTTATCACAAAATAAAGGTGTCAATATGTTGCCCAGTTTGGCTCATAACTCCAGGGCTCAAGAAATCCCACTGCCTTTGCCTCCTCAGTAGTTGGAACTACAGGCAGGTGTGTGCTACCTGTTCTGACTTAATAAGGTTTTTTTGGTTTTGTTTTTGTGGTAATGAGCATTGAACCTAAGGCCTTAACAAGCACTCAACCACTAAGCTACATCCCCACCTAGTTGAGTTTTTTTTTAAGTGCTTAAATTCTACTGGGTGTTTAGAGGCTGTGATGTAATCCTTTGCCTCAAAAAGGTTGTGGCTCAGAGTTAGAGCGCTTGCCTAGCATGTGTGAGGCACTCACTGGGTTTGATCTTCAGAACACATAAATAAATAAAGGTGATGTATCCATCTACAATTAAAAATATTTTTAAAAATTATTATTAGATAACTTAAGTTTATAGATGTAATTTCTGCATACATAATATATATCCTATTTCTCTTGCCCATTTTTTGTAATATTTGTTTTGAGAACTGATGGTGAAAATACAGGAATGTTTAACATGTAAAAATAGCTAAAAAGGTTATGTATCACCTAAAGAGAAGTTTTAAAATAATTTTAATGAGGTTCAAAAATTAGAAGATATGAAAGGGACCTACAGTGAAAAGTCACGTACTTCTGCCCTTGAGACACTAGGTCTCTTCCCCAGTGATAATGTTCAGTTTTGAACCTAGAAATGTTTAATTTATACACATGCTTGTTTTTCTTTTAACAAGCAAACAATATTCCTTATTTTGTTTAACATCTCTACTATTGATGGACACTTAAGTTCTTCACCAACTTATTTTATTACATTATTGCAGCGAGTAATTATATACATGCCACCTCTGTTTGTGTAAATATTTCTATAAATTAAATTCCTAGATTTGCAATTGCTGGATTAAGGAGCTTTTGAGATTTTAAACAATATTTACACATCCAAATGATCTTGTACACGTCACAATTTTAAATTCCACCCATAATCCTTGAAACAGTTTACCTACTGTGACTTTTACCCACAATGTATTTTTACACTTAAATTTTGCCAGTACTCATGAGTAAAAAAAATGCTCATGTTAGTGTGATTTTCATTTTTATTTCTCTTTGGAGATTGAGAATATTTTCATATGTTTGAGATTTCTTGGGGTTGGGGATATAGCTCAGTTGGTAGTGTGCTTGCCTCACTTGCACAAGGCTCTGGGTTTGATTCCCAGCACTACAAACAACAACAAAAGAACAGATAATTTTGGCATAACATTTAAATAATCAACAAATAATCACATAATTTTTTATGTGTATGTGTTAACTTTTGTTATACTTCATTTTTCTCAATGTGTGAGTCAAGGGAATGATACTTTCTTAGATGAAAACCCAGTATTTTCTTTTGTTATTTGGGTATTCTTAAATATGCCATGCTTTAAGTTTTCTTTCAACTGCATGTTTTATGCCTAGGTTTATAGATTTGCAGCTCAACATTAGACATTTAGTGGAATGGTATTGTATGTGAAATAGTTTTAAGTAGATTTTATAGCATGTTTCTCTTGCTAGTTGTATTTTTCCCCTCCTGAAATTGATTTGCCTTTAAAATACTTGTGAAGGTAAACAAATCCCAGTAATTTCTTGAGCAATTCAATAGCTTATTTTATAGAAATTAATAGACATAAAAATTGTGAATACATCTTTCAAGAATCATGGAGATCCCTTTCATCTTAGTTTTATATTTATCTAACTACTTAATATAAAACATTTCAAAATGAGTTTTTCTTTTGGGGAGGTTTTCTGAAGTACAAACCCTCCTATCCGGCAATGATTTTTTTTTTTTTTTTTTTTTTTTTTTTTTTTTGGTGACAGGGATTGAACTCGGGGGCACTGGATTACTGAGCCACAGGCCTAGCCCTATTTTGTATTTTATTTACAGGGTCTCACTGAGTGCCTTAGTGCCTGGATTTTGCTGAGGCTGGCTTTGAACTTGTAATTCTTCTGTCTTGGCCTCCTGAGCCACTGGGATTACAGGCGTGTGCCACCATACCAGCTCCAGCGATGAATTTTAACTATAACAATTTGAAAGTCTGCCCTTAGGTTATTTTTACATCTTGCTTGTATGCATATTGTGGGAGGATGGTGGGATGTGGGGAGGGGAACAGATTGATGGTTTGCGGCCTGTTCTCTGTCCTTCCTCATATATAGGTGGTGATTGAGAAAGGGCTGCCAGGAGATCCACTGCTTTGAGTAATTGAGCATTACGAAACTGTTATTTTACTATTTTTCTACATATTACAGCTTTTCATAATCTCTTCAGTCCACTGTAATTGGTTATATTAAAACTGGTCAAAATTAGAACCATATGTTAGAATCAACTAGAAATAATGACCATTGTATTTGTTAGATTATAGGAAATAACCCCATTGCCACCACAATTTATTGGCTAAAGTATTGCCATCTTTTTAGTTGGTGATGGACCTTTAGTTAGTAAATAAAATTTTATTAATTTGTATGTGGTGCTGAGAATCAAACTCAGTACCTCACATGCAAGGCAAGTACTCACCACTGAGCCCCCCAAGTATTGCCATCTTGACCTAAAGGTCACTAGTCAGTTTTTCCCCTTTAATTTTCTTACAATTCTGATCTTTGTTTCTCATCTATTAAAAACCTTGATGGCAGCATTCCATATGTAATTTTAACTTAATTATTTTCTTTTAATGGTATCAGTTTGGAAAATGTTATCACATATTTGGAGGAAATAAGCTGTGAAATGAAAATAAAAAATTTTAAATCATGTAAGAAATTTTGAGGGAACATAGGGCATGCTTTTGTGCCTCTAAATATAATTGTTTGGAGAAATGTAGTCAGGAATTTATGAGTAAGTGGGAAATCTTTTTTTAGGTACTTAATAGATTGTTTTACAACTATTCTAGTGATAAAATTCAAAATTTCAGTTTTAAAACAAGACTTGTAGGGGTTGGGGTTATGGCTCAGCAGTGGAGCGCTTGCCTTGCACATGCAAGGCCCTGGTTTCTATCCTCAGCACCAGGTAAAAATAAATAAATAAAGTTAAAAAAACAAAAACAAGCCTTGTAGAAGAAAAAATATATTTCTCAATCTTTGTGATTCTTCTAGAATACAATATTATTTTAATATTTATTTTTTAGTTGTAGTGGGACACAATGCCTTTATTTATTTATTTTTATGTGGTGCTGAGGCTGAAACCCAGAGCCTCGAATGTGCTAGGTGAGCACTCTACACTCTACTGCTGAGCCACAACCCCAGCCCTAGAATATAATATTTTAAACAATTTTTTCTTTGGCTTTTAGAAGGATTATTTGTTAGCTGTTTTTTACCTCTTCACATCTCCACTTTCAAAATCCCTAATTTCTCAATTGTTCCTTGGCTATTTGAAGCAAAATTGCTTGAGAAATAGAACCATTTTCCATTCAAGAGAATTAGTGGAAAAATGGAATTGACTTACCTATACTCATGGAAAGATATTAATCATGTGAAATTACTAATTTTTAAATCCACATTAGAGTTTTAATCAGTCTTTTATTTCATAAATCATTGTAGTCCGAACTGACTGAAATCATAATACTTAGCACTCTTTATAAACCTGTAACTGTTTATTGAGTATCTGGTATATGTTGTCCACTGTTCTGGGTACTATGAAATAAAACACAAATGTCAGTGCCTTTGTGGAATTTTCCAAATGATTTTAGCTTGTTTGTTTTCTAACATTCAAATAAGTAGAATAATACCTAGATGGGCTACTGAAAAAAAATACAGTTATGGTAGACTTCCATTAATAATTGTTACTTGAGCTAAGTACTTGACAAAGTTTTTGGAATTAAATAGCTAAATTTAAAAGGCAAGCTTAATGGTATACTATTGAATGGAACATGAAAGAGAAGAGAGATGGGAGAAAAAGAACTGATCATGTTTGTTAAAAAGAAAACAACATGGTATTTTTCTAGAAACATTAGAAAATTACAGTCATGAAGGAGAAAAAGTCCGTATTTTACTTTTTAATCTTTAAACTATAATTGCTATTAACTTTTCTAGATATGTCTGTACAGCCTTAAAGCTTTTTTGTAGCTTTTTTTTTCACATGGTAGTATATTTCTCTCTCATCCTCCCTCTCTCTAATTTTTTTTGATTATTTGTTACTATGTTTTATAAACTCACTTTCTGAGGGGACGTGGGGGTCTGTTCATTACTGGGGATTGAACCAGGGCTTTGTGGATTCTAGACGAGCCCTCTACCACTAAGCTACATTTTAAATTTTATTTTGAACTGGGTATAGTGGTGCAGGCCAATAATCCCAACAGCTTGGGAGGGTGAGACAGGATCATTCCAAGTTTGAGGCCAGCCTGGAATTTAGTGAGACTCTGACTCAAATAAAAAAGGGCTGGAGATATAGTTCAGAGGGTTTTAATCAGTCTTATTTTATTGAACCCTGGGTTCAATCTCTGTACCACGTACACAAGAGTCTTGTGACAGAGTCTTTCAGAGTTGCCCAGACTGGCCTTAAATTTGAAATCTGCCTTCTGCATCAGCCTCCCAAGTAGTTGGGATTACAGGCTTGGCCTACCAAACTCACTTTTAGTGATGGCACAATATTCTAGATATATGTTGTTTAACCAGTCTTTTCTTCCATATTCATTGGTTTTCAAGAGTTTTGCTCTATAAGAAAGTAATAATTTATTTCTGTATTTTTACACAGGTTTTTTTTTTAAGGCCTACTATTAGAATTTGTATTTCACTATCAAAGGTTGCTGGTATGATTTTTCAAATTGAGACAGATAATGATTTAAAAGCTGCTGCAAATTTTTAGAAAGAAAGGCTAACGTAGTTTAAAACTACAGGGAACTGGGTTGAATAAATGTGTAATTTTGGTGCAAAAGATGATTGGGAGATTATCTGGTAGGCATTTTTTAAAAGGTACTTGAAATGAGATCAGTGCAATAATAAAGTAAAAATAAGCTATAAATACAGGATTGAGAAGTTTGGAATTGGGTTATAATAGAAATAGTGATTATGTTATCTTGTGTAAAGCTGGCAGTGCTTAATCCTGACCTCAAATTAGGAGTAGCAGTTTTGGTTTTAAAAAACATGAAATATTTTAGTTCAAGAAATGTCTTATACCTGTGTAGAATGAGAACATTATTTATTATTATTTATGGCTCTACATACTATTTCCATAATAGTATGTTAAGCCATAAATACTGGAAGAGTGGGCAAGTTGCTTAAAAAATAGAAATGCAATCAGCTGAATTTGTGTCTACTTCATTGTAGAAGTTTAATCCTGTTGTTGTTTTTTAAAAGCCAAGTGAATTATAACTCACCATAGTAGCTAGTATAACTGTTATGCATTATTCCTCACTATAAAAGTATAACCAGACATCTTGGCTCTTGCCTGTAATCCCAGCAGCTCGGGAGGCTGAGACATGAGGATCCCAAATTCAAAGCCAACCTCAGCAACTTAGAAAGGCACGTAACAATTCAGTAAGACCCTGTCTCTAAGTAAATAAATAAATATATGTTCTTATATAATAAAATATTTTTAAAAAGGGTTGGGGATATAGCTAAGTGTTAAGCGTCAATCCCTGGTACCAAAAGAGAAAAATTTAAAAAAAGTAAGAATTAAATTGTAACAAAATTGCATAGAGAAATATGCACATTCATTGAATGTTACTGAAAACTTAGCTAAATGATATTCTTCTAGGAATTTCTATAAAAGTTGTGAGGAATTATCTGCAACTAGAAAGTTATTAAAGCTTTTGTCCAATGATAAATCAAGTATAATTATTTTTAAATAGCAATTTTCAAATTGCATACTCCCTGATAAGTGAGTAGCAGATGAAAGAATTCTAAAGAGCTTTAAGCAAATGGTTTCTGTCTCCAGACTTTTTGGGAAATGAACTCAGCAAATGAGAGTGGATTGAGATTTTCTAAGATAGTTCATGTCACAATACTGGTTAAATTGTATTTTTGAATAATATTTTAACTTTGGAAGGATTTTTCTTATTATGATAATTCAGAAAAACTACAAACTGAGGTATCAGTACAGAATAGATTTATTTATTTGGTATTGGGGATTGAACCTGGAGATGTCCTACTACTGAGGTACATCACGCCCATTTATTTTTTGAGACAGGGGGGTCTCAAAATTGCTTAGAGTCTTGCTAAATTGCTGAGACTGGCCTTAAATTTGGTGATCTACCTGCCTCAGCCTCCAGTCACTGGAATTACAGGCATATGCCACTGCATCCGGCATGATGATGATGTAGTTTTTTGTTTTGTTTTTTAAAGAGAGAGTGAGAGGGGGGGAGAAAGAGACAGAGAATTTTTTAATATTTATTTTTTTTTTTTTTAGTTTTCGGTGGACACAACATCTTTGTTTGTATGTGGTGCTGAGGATTGAACCCGGGCCGCACGCGTGCCAGGCGAGCGTGCTACCGCTTGAGCCACATCCCCATTATGTGTGTAGTTTTTAAGATCATTGTCTTATACCTGACCCTCTGACCTCCCTGATAACTGGAGAATCTCAAACCATTGTACCCATTCTCATTTGAAATATCTGTGCCAGACATTAATTTTGAGGGATAACATGGTCTCCAGATGACATGATGAATGGCAGAGTAACAAAACCATTGAGTCATGAAATTATAGCCATTCATTGCTTATCAAAACAATATTCTGATAGGACTCACTATCAAAATTAGGAAATCTACCAACATTTGATTAACTATTAAAAATGTGACAGCAGCCAGTTTCATTGTAGTGCAAACATCAGGAAGTTTATTTATATGAACTAAGAGGTTACAACTTCACTGGCTGTTAGAATGTTATAGGACTCCATTGTATATGTGATCCACTGTTGATTATGATGTTGCACATGACTATACTTACTTTTCTCAAAAAGTAAATACTCTGCTGAATTTTTCTTAACTCTAAAAATTTCAGATTAATTATCCTTTGAAAGGTAATGTTTGGAGTGATGTTGACAAACTATTTACAGAGAATTTAGACTTGAGTAAAAGCAGGCTGAAGCTATACATGTTAAGTGAGGTCATTGACAGAGCCCTATAAATTTAGACAAAAATTTGGGTCACAGTTTTGCCTTTCAGCAGTCCTGGTTGAAATTAAGCTTTGTAGGTCTGGATAAGAATCTGAGAGCACTTAAAAACAGATTTGAAATGGGAATGTTTACATTCAGAGGAAAATATTAGTGATATTATGAAGAGTAATTTACTGTCCAAACTGTAATGATACTACAAAGAGGAATTTATTATAACTTTTCTCTTAAATTTTTTGTTTCTCTTCACTTGGGTGAAATTATTATGGAAATCAAATGTCACAGAAATTTGATAAACCCTCCCCAGGAATCAGTTTTGATCTATAGTTTTTTGGGGGTTTGTTTTGTTAGTTGTAGATGGATACAATATCTTTGTTTTATTTATTTATTTTTTATGTGGTGTTGAGGATTGAACCCAGTGCCTCACGCATATGAGGCAAGTGTTCATCCTCTGAGCTACAACCCCTGCCCTTGGCCTATAGTTTCTTTTATGTGCATTCCTCCTACATTTGTGTCTCTTGCACTCTAGATAGCCATATAAAAAGTATGAATATACTCACTTTATATACACTTTAAAATTTTAATTTTACTTATTTATTTTTTAAGAGTCTTGCTATGTTGCCCAGGCTGGCCTTGAACTCCTGAATTCAAGTGATCCTCTGCTTCAGCCTCCCTCCTGCTGGGACTTAGGTGTGCACCACTGCTCCTGGCTAGTAGATATTCTTAAAATTCTTTTTAAACAATGCATTGTAAATCTATTTCCATTTGGTATTATATATCATTGCTTTTAAAGTGGTGGTGTGTGTATATATGTGTGTGTCTGTGGAAACCCATTCCATTGTTTAGACAAAGCATAACTTCCTTAATCATTATGCTATTAGTCATTTGTTTCCTAATTTTCTGTATTACAAGTTCTCTTTCAGTGAATATCCTCAGGCAAATTGTATGCTTGAGTAATATGATAAGATGATTAAGAACTTGGTTGTGTGATCTTGGGCAAGTCACTAAATATGTCCATGTGCCTCAGTTTTCTCTTCTTTACATGGGGAATAATAGTACTCAATCTGAGTGTTCTAAAGGATTAATTGAGTTTATGCATGCAAACTTGAATACTGCTTACACATAAAGTATTTAATAAATGCTACTAGTATTAACAGTGTTTTGTTATTAACTTCAACTTCTAAGAAAATGAATTGCTTCAATTTTTAAAATTTGTAATAAACGAGCATTGACTTTCTTATTGCCAGCTCCACTTTTCTGTTCCTTCATTCCTTTTGGCCTGTGGCATATTTTATTATACACCAGGTCTCTTTATTATAGGTGTGATGTTTCTCCTCTTACTTCCAGTTCTCTTTGGAGTTTGCTTCCTTTGTCCTGCCTGGGAATGTATAATTTCAAAAAATGAGTCTTTGATTGTCTGTATATTCTTAATTCCTTATGTATTAGATGCCCTAGGTATATATAAACATTTCTTTTAACACATGCTTATTTGAAAACAATCCCTTACTTCCTGACTTCTATCAATTTCTACCTACCTTATTTATAGTTGTACCTCAAGAAAGGGAAACTTTACAACAACTCTCATAACATGTTTCATTTTTGTTCCCATAGGGGAAAAAAATCTACTTATTTATTTTTTTCTTCTTTTACATTATTGGTTTTTCTTACCTGCTGTCCCTTCCCAGTGCCCAGACCAGTATTTCCTCACAGATGACAGCAACAGCATCTTCACTGTTCTTGAAGCTAATACTTGCTTGCCTCATCCCACAGCACCAAAAGCTACCTATGTTCTCTCCAACCTGTATACCCCTCAGCCCCAAAACACTGTGATGAACCTGCTTTTGTCATTGTTATCACCTACCATAAAAGCCTCAGTGACGTCAAGGTTTTTTGTGTTCAGATTTAACTCTGCTTGCCTTTCTGTGTCCTCTATAAGGGAGCTTCACCACAGCTGACCAACCTGTTTTTCTAGTACATATTGTTTCTCACATGGATGTCTTCAGTATTCCACAGAAAGTTTAAGAAATTCATGTTATTTCATTGACACACGTTTTAACAATGACCTGGATTACATCTATTCAGTGAAATTTTTTTTTGTTATCTAATTTACATAGTCCTCCTTTTCCTCTGAATTTTATAGGGAGCATATATGAGACAATTTAAAGGTAAATTCAGTTCTGTGTTGGTTCCAGAATTAGATTATGATTTCAACTAGGTTTTAAATGGGATTCAGGTTCATATTCCTGTATCCACTTACAAGTCCTAAGAACAAATGATAAATACTTTTTATATGTAATGCTGGAGATCAAACCCATATAGACTATGTACAGAAAGCATGCACTCTACCACTGTGCTCCACTTCCCGACCACAACCAATAATTTTTAGTTGGCTCAAGAAATACCATATGATTAGTACAAAGAATCAAAAGCACATTTAGTCTAGACCTAAAGATAAGCAGATTATTGTTTAGTTCATTTTAATTTCAACCATCAAACAGTATAATTCAGTGGCCTATAATAATTTTCACTCATAGTTGGCAAATAATTCTATGGCACATTTATGTGCTTGGAGTGCTTAGAATCTATGAGATATCGATAGATTTGGGCCAACTACTAAGTCTAAGTTGACATACATGTATATACATTTATATTTGTGTATGTGTGTGTGTGTGTATATATATATATATATATATATATATATATATAGACACACAGAGAGAGAGAGAGGGTGTTCTATAATCTTTCAAAGCATAGTTTTCAGGGCATAAAAGGTTGAAAAGCACACACACACACATTGCAGTGCTGGGAATTGAATCCAGGGTCTTGTGCACTCTTGACAAGCAGACTATCACTGAGCTATACCCCCATCCCCCTTTATGTTTATTTAGGAAAATCATATCTTATAGAAACTAAAGTTTTTTGTAGGGAAAATTAGGAAATAGATGTGACAAAGCTATAAATTATCTATATTAGTTGTTGAGCTGATCCCTCATGAAATATAACTCATCTGCCACTGCTTCTCCAGTGCTAGAGAAGAGCTTGCTACATAGCAGGCACATACTTATTTGTTGAATAAAAATGGAATTTATTTGGGGCTGGAGTTTGGCTCAGTGGCAGAGTGCTTGCCTAGCGCATGTGGAGGCACTGAGTTTGATCCTCAGCTTCACATAAAAAATGAAATAAAGATTGTGTCTACCTATAATTTAAAAATAAATATATTTTTAAATGAATTTATTTGCAGAAACTCCTTTGCTGATAACTTTTCCTTAAAATTAGGAGTTGTTCTATGACTACTCCAGTGATTAAAGTCCTGCTTGTAGACCTTATAATGTCATTCTTCATTGTTTTCCAAATTCATGTTTATATTCTATAATCTTTCAAAGCATAGTTTTCAGGGCATAAAAGGTTGAAGAGCAGCCAAGGATTTCATTTGCTTTCAAGATTAAGTTTAAGCTTTTTGGACAATTAGCAGAATCTATAACTTCTGCACCTCAACTAAATTTAAATTGATTAAGTCCCATAAAGAGTATATGTGTTATACTAAAGTTGTAGGAAACAATTAGGTATGTAGGGCTACAATTCACTGATTCATTCATCATATTTATTAAAACAACTGCAGTATGAACTCAGGTGGATCCTAGCCCTACCTCTACTGTGTGCTCAGTACTGTGGAAAAATACAAACTTTGACTTGTCCCAAATGGTTATTGTGTAAAAACCTAAACAAAATATACAGAGACTTTTTCTTGTTTTGCTTGCTATCCTTTCAAGAGTTAAATGATTTGGATTAATTGTCAAACACATTTTTGAGCCATTTCAAGTTAATCACACTTCATGATCCTTATAATAGACAATTGAAAAAAAAAACAACACACTTTAAAAAATTATGTTTTGGGATTTTTCTTTCCCCTCAAGGAATAAGGAAAAACATTAAATTTGAAGAAATCTGTCCAAATCCTGTTGACAGATGGTTTTATTTCTCTGATGAGAAAGATGTTAATTTTATAGGCATTTACACTGCTCCCATTGCATAAAATGGTCAATGAAGCATGAAATGTTCCTAACATTAGCTGGGAAAAATTAATTTTAATTTTGAAAGCTCAATACTATGGCTTGTTTAGATTTCCAATACAAAAATATTCCAGGTAAAGGGCATGGGTAATCTGAATTGTTAAAAACAGATATTACTATACTTAATAAAGGTATAATAGGATTTTTTTTCTGTAAAGTTTAAACTTTGTAAAATTAAATTATCTATAAGTGAACATCATAATCTCATTAATTCCTCACATTGCGCTAATTCCTCAAATTGCAAATTGCAATAATTCCTCAAATTTAATTTTCAAAACAACTGATGACCAACTAATTCTTAAATAGTTGTGAAAATTAACAAAGGACTGGAAATTTGAAGTTTTCAATAGTATTAGGAAGAGATCTGTGTTTATAATTTACACTTGTTTTACTCTCCCAAATAACCACTTATTTAAATCTAATCAAAATTTAAGTTTAATCTTGATATTCCAGTTATCTTCCCATTCTATAAAATAAAAGTAATTATTAGGCAACTTAAAAACTTTGTTTTCCTTCCATAGCAACTTTTCATATCTTAGCAAAATTCAAATGACTAATTTGTAAGGTAAAAGAGTTGTTGCTCAGTGTTAGAGCACTTGCCTAGCAGGCACAAGACCCTGAGTTCAATTCCCAGCACCAACAAAAAGAAAAGAAAAAGTAATAGCAAATTTTTATGATAAACAAACAGCCTATGGTGTCATACATCTGTAATACTAGCAACTCATGAGGCTGAGGCAAGAAGACTTGCAAGTTAGAGGCCAGCCTCACCTAAAAAACTTAGCAAGGCCCTAAGCAATTTAGCGAGACCCTGTCTCAAAAAATAAAAAAGGCTAAGGCAATACTCATTACCAAAACAAACTCCAAACAAAAAAATAAGATATACTTAGAAGAATAATTATTAAAAATTATCCTACCCAGTCATAATAGTCTTTATTTTTTATGTCTGTGTGAAAAATACCAAGATCTCTCCCTCACATTTGTAGATCCACAACCCTTTTTATAAGCCATGTGTGTTCTCTGTATTATTAACTATTTTTTAGCATTTGCCTATAAGTTATTAAAGATTGATGCCTCTAAAAAAATTATCCTAAATTTTGTCTTGTAATTATTTATATATTCATATTATAGAAATTTTGAAAAAATCATTTTATCACCCTAACATGTATGTTATGTTTATGTTTTGGTATATTTCTAATCACTTTTAAATATCCTTCTGTTGTTAGTGAATATTAAGTAAATATCTGGTAATTTTCTAGATCGTTGCTTCTAAAGTGTGAGCTCCTTGATATCTTTGTCTTTCTTTGAATAATTTCTGTTAAAAAACAGAAATCTTGGGCTGGGGATGTGGCTCAAGCGGTAGCGCGCTCGCCTGGCATGCTTGCGGCCCAGGTTCTATCCTCAGCACCACATACAAACAAAGATGTTGTGTCCACCGAAAAACTAAAAAATTAATATTAAAAAAATTCTCTCTCTCTTTAAAAAAAAAAACAACAGAAATCTAGGGCTGGGGTTATGGCTCAGTGGTAGAGCGCTTGACCCACATGTGTGAGGCACTGGGCTCAATTCTCGGCACCACATATAAATGAATAAAATAAAGGTCCATCAACAACTAAAAAAAAAAAAACAATTAAAAAAACAGAAATCTACATTTTTTTTAACAGTCAACCCAGATGATTGTACATTAAAAGTTAAGAAGTGTTGTTCTCAAGTAAGAGACATAAGTTTTTTGGTGTGGGTTTTTTGTGTGTATACATGTGCTGGGATGGAAGCCAGGTCTTCATGCATGCTAGTAAATACCTACTGTGCCCCTGTGCTACCTCCCCAGTTTCTATAAAGGTGTTTGTTTCTTTTTGTGGTGCTGGAGATCAAACACAGGTCCTTGCACGTGTTAGTTGAGTACTCTACCACTTGAACAATATCCTCAACCCAAATGATTTTATTAGGGGTCCCTCCCATGAAAAATTATATAATATTACTGTTTTTCTTTCTTTTATTTATTTTTGGTGCATGTGGTACCAAGAATCAAACCCAGAGCCTCAAGCATGCTAAGCATGCTCTCTACCACTGAACTATACCCACTGCCCCACAACATACTTTTAATAAATAAGATATAAGCGATGTAAGCTTTGCAAAATTATGTGCGTACAATGAATACATTTTCTGTTAAATGATGGAAAAATCTTAGAATTTTTCTTTTAGCTATCTGTCAAAATGGATCTCTGTACAAATGCACATGACTATGCTAAATATATTTAAGGATATTTAACTTAGAAGTAAGATAGTTATATATAAATATTAGTAAATACTAATTAGAATTATTTTTAAAGACAAGAAATGGACTAGTGATAGGCTGGCTGAAGACATGGTATTGTCCAAGTCTCACCAAAATGGAATTTGAATGTGATCTGGACCATAACCTTTGCTCTGCTGTCATGTGAAACCAATTATAATAACTATTGCTCTTTCTAGCTACTTGGAATATGTAGCTGTTCCGAGGAGACAGAATAAAAGGTCTATACTTTTCCCATTCATAGCTTTGTTAATTGGTAAGATTTTTTTTCAGTACCTGAAATGTCTGGATTTTCAGTTTTGGGAATAACCCTTTGAAGTAGATGTTAGTGCCATTCCAATTGTCTAAGCAAAACCCATGCTGAGTGAGATTAAGTAGTTGATCATTATTATCAAATTTTTTCATTTCATCACACTGTATAATTTATACCAAAACTGGATTGATAATACTTTAAAATTTTTTTCAAAATTTATTTTACATGAGCTCTCATTATTATTTGCATTACAATTCTTAATACACCTTTATACCACAATTTATCATATATTTTTTAGTTATAGATGGACACAAACAATATATTTTCATGTGGTGCTGAGGACCGAACCCAGGGCCTCGCACGTGCTAGGCGAGCACTCTACTGCTGAGCCACAACCAGCCCATACTTTTTATTTATTTATTATTTTTTTTAATATTTATTTTTTAGTTGTAGTTGGACACAATATCTTTATTTCACTTATTTATTTTTATGTGGTGCTGAGGATCGAACCCAGGGTCTCCCACGTTCGAGGTAAGCGCTCTACAGCTGAGCCCCAGCCCCAGCCCCAGCCCATACTTTTTAAAATTTTAAAACAATAAATAATGTTTTTTTTAAATCATGAGATTTTTTTTAGCTGCTGTGGTAATGCCACCAGTGTTGGCTCTGTAGAGGAGTTCTCAAATGAAATTTTTGATTGAATTAATGAGTGTCAACCAATGGCCATCTAAAAGCCAAAGAGCCTCTATTAGTTAAGAGTGTCTTTTTTTAGACATTGTTGTACAAATATCAATTGAAGAAATAATTGGTGAAACCAGGACACAGGACCCATTTGTATAGGGGATAATGTGAAATTATTTATAAATATAATTTTAATGAAATACATAAATGAAGTTATGTAGTTATAGAACAGTGTCTTGTCTTCAATTCTTCCACCTTTATCACTGCCAACCAAGATCTTGCAACCTTGTGTAAATTTCATATTTTTCTCTATGTTTATAAAATCATCCATAAACATAGAGGATTTATTTTTGGTATTTTATAAGGATGGATTATGTTATACACATTTAAATTTACTTTCCATAAGATTTTTATTAAAAAATCCTTCCCAATTACCTGGTATAGCTCTAATTCATTTTATGTGAGTACGTAATATTCCATGATATGATGCATCATGATTTATTAAATTATTTCCCTATTGGTGAACATTTATGTGTGCGCGCGCATGCACGCGCAGTAGTGGAAATTGAACCCAGGAGTGTCTACCACAGAGATACATCCCCAGCCCTTTTAATTTTGAAATAGGGTCTTCCTAAGGTACTGAGGCTGATCTCAAATTTGTGGTCCTCCTGCCTCAGCCTTTCTAGCTACAGGGATTACAGGCATGCACTGCCACACCCATCTTATTGTTTTTACTGCTGCAAAGTGAGCAGTAAATAATCTTGCAGAAATATGTTTAAATATTAATTTATTTCAATGAGATAGTTAGAGTAGAATTTCTGGATTAAAAGATATATATTTATTTGAATAGCTGTTATTTTCATAAAGCCTTTGATAATTCATTTTTTACCCAGCAATGTTTGAGATCTCTTTATCTTTCATCACTTGGTAGGATTAATATTGACCATCTTGATGAGTATAAAATGATATCTATTATTTTGTCTTTCTCCCCTTAGAAGATTGTACCTACTGCCATATGGATTTAATTTAACCATTTTCATTTTTACTTCTGGAATTGCCAATTTCCCAATGGGTCATTTTGGTTTTCCAAACCACTTTTAAGAACTATACATAATCTCATCTGCTTTTAGAAAGCTGGTAACTTGAATTAATCCTTTTTACTGTCACTCTGAACTTGGCCAAATTGTGGATGCAAGAAGGCCTCAAATTCTAGGGGAGTCTCAAAGAAGAGTGCTGGCAAAGAGCCTAGTGCAAGGTCTAAGAAGCTTACTTAATACTATTAACATTTGGACCCCTCAAATGCTTTTATTTTATTTATTTATTTATTTATTAGTTGTCAATAGACTTTTATTTATTTATATGTGGTTGAAAATTGAACCCAGTGCCTCACACATGCTAGATAAGCACTCTACCACTGAGCTACAAATCCAGCTCCCCAGCTTTTCTACCCCAGAGTAATGTTGATGTCATTTGTCCTCTAGGAAACTAAAACAGAACAGAAGAGGCAGGCTGAGTTCTGCCTACTCTTGAGCAGAGTTTCTTTGTGGGTCCCTGGCAGGGGACTGTCAGTGGCCTATTTGCTGTCAACACCTGCTCCTCAGCTGTCACAGTAGAGGAGTCAACTTCTACTATGCTAGGATGGCCAATACAGCATCAGTGGATAGACCAAAAAACAACTGCATATCTAAGGATTCAGTCACCAGAAAGAGGTTAACTAAAAAATGTCAAGACAGGCCCTCAACAAAATAGAGTTTCTTGGAAGAGAGGGACAGCTGGAGCAAAATAATGTATAAACATAAAATTCAAAGTTCAGTATTAACAGAGCAAAAGGTTAAATGAAGGAGAATATCCCATGGAGACTTAAATGAGCCTGGAAAATCTGATGGACAGTTTATTTTAAAATCATTAGCAAAAATTCAAAGAAAGTTTAGAGATAACAGATTGTTAGGATAGAACCAGGAGAACTAAGGTGTATAGTAGAAGTTCTGGGGTGGGGGACAGATGGAAAAAATGATTTTAAAAAGAAGAAAATTCTTGAGCTAAATTTATAGGTTTGAAGAGTTTGCTGAGTTCCAAGCAGAATTAGTGATAATAATAAATAATTACTAAGTACTGACTCTACCAGTATTCTAAAGGTTTCACATTTATTAATTCATTGACTCCTCAGAATATCCCTGAAAAATAGATACTACTAGTTCCCTTACTCCAATGAAGAAAAAGGAGGTTAAGTGAAACCTAAATGTGAACCTAAGAGGTCTGACTTCAGGGCTAAGTGCCTCAAAGAACAAAGGCATGTGGTGTAAAATTTATGAAAACTGAAGAATAAAATGAAGATTTGCATTTCCAGGGAGAAAGAGCAAGTTATAAACAAACAGAAAAAGACTGTTTTATCTGAGGCAGCTTAAGCTAGAAAGCTGGAAAAATTTTTTCTAGACTACTTGAGAGAAAAAGACAAGTCAGAATTTCTCTAACCAACCAAAATATTTGTTTACCAGAGTAAAACAAAGATTTACCAATATAACAATTGAACAATTAATGAAAGTACTCAAAAGATAAGGGAAACTTAATAGTATTTGATCTTTGCCTTTGCAAATTTTTCCTTCTGCCTGGAATAACTCCTGTTGTTTAGCAGCCATCTCATCCTTAAGATCTTAATGTTTCTCCAGGCTATCTTTTGCAATTCCCCAACTCTTTTGAGTTGTTTTTGCTCCTCTTAAATGCTCCAATAGCGCACTGTACTTTCCCCATCTTAGCACTTAGCACAATTTCTTATAATGACTTCTTTCTTGCTTCATTTTTCCCATAAAAATGTTAGCAGATGTGTCTTATTCACTGAGGTAGTCCCAGTACTTAGCACAGTGCCTGCAATGCGATGACTGAGTGTCTAAATAAGTGTAGTTAAGATTTGCAGATCATCTTGTTGCTGTGTTCAAATTGTTCTAGTAGGAGCTATTCAGGGAAGGTAAAGCTTTAAGTAGAATTTGTCTTCAGTAGATACAGAAAGCCCTATTTGTATATATTGCTATATTTGTGTTGTGACTTTAACAAAATTTTATATTCACAAGTTTAAGTGTAGATGACTTTGAAAATCCATATAGAATCAATTTATATCCATTATATAAATTATCCATGTTGGGGTCTAACTTCTATTGTTATTATTAAAGAGCAAGATTAATCAATAAGTGTAGAGGTGAATTTGCAAG
Organism: Ictidomys tridecemlineatus; assembly: GCF_052094955.1. Lineage (NCBI taxonomy): Eukaryota > Metazoa > Chordata > Mammalia > Rodentia > Sciuridae > Ictidomys > Ictidomys tridecemlineatus. Next base: position 31,395,128 of record NC_135480.1, read on the forward strand.
GTTGGTTAAAAACTGGTCAAAAAATTAGTCAACAATCCAGAAATAGTGTTTTGATACTCTAAAAACAATAACGCTAATCCTATGATTATCTTTGTTTCTCTTCAGATTAAAGCTAAAAATTATGACAAGGTCGAAAAGGTGAGTTCTTTTAAATACACTTGTATTTTATGCTGGAATTTATGATTGTATATATAAGACAAATATGGTAAAATATTGACAGTTTCTGAATCTAGGTAGTGATTATATAGGAATTGTACTTTATTGACCTTTTTATATGCTTAAAATATTCATCATAGAAAAATTGGGAAAGAAAAAGAATAAATTTCTTTATCTTTTTTTTTAATTTAGTGGTGGTGGGGAGAAAAAAAAGAAAAGTTGTATTCTACTGATCAGAAACATGAAAATGATTTAACTATTCAAGCTGAAAACCAGAGGGAATTTATTTTCTTATAAATGAAAGGCAAATAAAAATTCTTAGCTTTTTGCAGTTTTAATATGATCTGATGAGGTTTATCCAAGGTGTACTTATTACTAATTGAAAACTTTTCCCAATATACCACTGAGATGACTTGCAATGTAGTCAGCATTGGCAATTTTTGACAGTCTCTATGGAGACTGGAAAAGAAAAAAAAAAAAGGAAAGGAAGGAAGAAAGGAGAAGAAATTTCTGAAAGAAGCTGAAATTGTTTTTTTAAGTTCCATTTCATTCATGTATATGTGAAATTTATTTAACTGAATTCTGATAATAGTTTCTTGTATTTAAAGCTATTTCAGAGATGCCTTATGAAGGTTTTGCACATTGATTTATGGAAGTGTTATCTTTCATATGTCCGGGAAACCAAGGGTAAACTACCAAGTTACAAGTAAGTAAAATCAAGATCTTAAGAATGCAAGATATTTTCATTTAGTTCCACAGAAACTAATATCATGTCTTTCTTCCATTTAGAAGAGACTTAAGGATTTAAAACCAAGATTTTTGGTAGGGGTGTAGCTCAGGTGTAGAGCACATGCCTAGAATATGTGAGATTCTCATTGAGACCTCGATTCAGTCCCCAATGCCAAAAAAATAAACTCAGGATTCTCTAAGAAATCAAGAAAAGTGCTTCAAAAGAAAGCCACTGGTATTAGTCTTACTCTAGAGAATTTAATCACAGAAGACTTTCCATATTGAAGCACCATGTATTTACAACACCAGACCATTGTGAGAGGCTTGTCAAACTTTTAAAAAACATCTTCACACTTGCTCTGGTACCTCTCAATGCAATGTGCCACTTGATCCAAGGCTAAGAATTGGGTAGTTTAATTCCCCATTATGACTTAACATCACCTACCTACCCATCTTTGCTTAATTTAAATAGTGGACCTTCTTGGATATTATTTTTGTATATAACAAATTATTTCTATGACTAGAATTATATCTTGATTATCTTTTCCTGAGTTCTTTCTCCTTAAATTTTACTTTCAAGCTAATAAATCTTTAGATATAAATTACCTCCTTAATGAGAAATCTCATTATTTTCACACTTTAATCTGTTATGTAAAAATTAGGCAATTTAAAGGATAAAAAGATAAATAAGACATGGGCCTTCTCTTTGATAGCCACAAGCAGTAGACAAAGGAAATAGTTCATAAATTAATAAACATGACAAGCTTAAAATAATTACTTTATGTACTTACAATGATGTCCTTAATTTTTGTTTATAGAAAAGATTCAAGTGCTATTCTTATACGTCCAGAAGTTAGGTTTTAAATGTAGACATATTTTGATAACACATTTAAAAAAAAAAACATGTTTTTCACATTCATTGCAGAGAAAAAATGGCTCAAGCTTATGACTTTGCACTGGATAAAATTGGAATGGAAATTATGTCCTATCAGGTAAATTTAAAATTTTTAAATATATACACTTAAATTCTATACCCTTAAATATATATACTTAAAGTATCAAGAAAGATACTAACATTTTGTTTTATTTCTTAGATTTGGGTAGATTACATCAATTTTTTAAAAGGCGTGTAAGTATAGTTTTATACTTTATATTTACATTTTTATGTAAACAGTTGATTTAACTGTAATAATAATGATGACATTTCTTATTCAATCTCAGGGAAGCAGTTGGATCTTATGCAGAAAATCAGAGAATAACAGCTGTCCGAAGAGTTTATCAACGAGGTTGTGTTAATCCAATGATCAATATTGAACAACTCTGGAGAGACTATAATAAGTACGAAGAGGTAAATTAAGCCAGAGTAGTTTATTGCTATAAGCTAAGCCATTTTAATTTTTTGCGGGGTAAGGGGTCCTGGGGATTGAACTTGGGGATGCTCAACCACTGAACCACCTCCCCAGCCCTATTTTGTATTTTATTTAGAGACAGGGTCTCACTGAGTTGCTAAGTGCCTTGCCATTTCTGAGGCTGGCTTTGAAATTTGGGATCCTGGGCTGGGGATATAGCTCAGTTGGTAGAGTGTTTGCCTTGCATGCACAAGGCCCTGGGTTCAATTCCCAGCATAAAAAAAAAAAAAAAATAGCAATCCTCCTGCTCAGCCTCTTGAGCTGCTGGCTACTGTACCCATCCAGTTTAACTTTTAAACATCCTGGATTTGTGAATTCTAGCCTTTTTCATATCAGATAACTGGACATCAGTGTTGCACATTGTATAGGTTTTTTTTTTAAATTTTTTAAAAATATTTATTTTTTAGTTTTTTGGTGGACATAGCATCTTTGTTTGTATGTGGTGCTGAGGATCAAACCTGGGCCACACGCATGCCAGGCGAGCGCGCTACCACTTGAGCCACATCCCCAGCCCTTATATAGGTTTTTGCTTTGTTTTTTGGTTTGTTTTTTTTTTTTTTTTTTTTTGGTACTGGGATTGAATCTAGGGGTACTTTTTCAATATTGAGCTACATCTCCAGTCCTTTTTATTTTTTCTCTCGGCAATAGAGATTGAACCCAAAGGCCCTCTGCCACTGAGTTATGCCCTTTTTTTGTTTTTGTTTTTTTAAATTTTATTTTTTGGTATTGGGGATTGAACCCAGGGTGCTTAACATCTGAGCCATGTCCCCAGCCCTTTTTATTTTTAATTTTGAGACAGGGTCTTGCTAAATTGTGTAGGGCCTCACTAAGTTGCTGAGGCTGGCTACCTCAGCCTCCTGAGCTGCTGGGATTAGAGGCAGGAGCCACCATACCTAGCCCTTTTTATTTTGAGACAGAGTCTTGCTAAGCTAAGGTTGGCTTTAAACTTGCAGTTCTTCTGCCTCGGTACTCCAAGTCACTGGGATTACAGGTATGCACAACCATGCCTGGCTGTTTTGTTTAGTTTTGATGGTAGGGATCAAACTCAGGGCAACTACTCTGGGAAAAATGTAATTTTGTAAAGTTCTTTGTGGCAGAGATTCTGGGATTGATCCCAGGGCCCCTTACATGGTAAATAAGCACTTCCATCACTTAGATATATCCCCAGCCCATTTTTATTTAATGCTAACTCATATCTAAATATTCATATACACACATATTGTGCTTGGCCTTCTGTGAAAGGATATGTTTTTGGAATTATTTTTCCTGTAGTAATGATCAGTTGCTATGCATCTCTTTCACTTAATTCCAGTGAAGTGATTAATTATTGGTTTTAGTTTGTTAGATGTGTGGCTATATCCACCAAAAATAACAATAATATGTTTTTGGGTTTTTTTAGGGTATTAATATTCACTTAGCTAAAAAAATGATTGAAGATCGGAGTAGAGACTACATGAATGCTAGGCGTGTAGCAAAGGTATGAAATTCCATCAAGCCATTTATTTATTTATTTATTTATTTTGAGTATTAGACCATTTAATTCTCAAACCTTCATATACATAATATCTTTTACATAGTGTTAAAATAAAGAGGAAAATACATTTTCATACAAACAGAATTTTAAGTATACATTAATAGACTTTTCAGATTATTAACCAAGTTGCTAAAATTTCATTTACATTGACCTTAAAGATGTTCAACGATAAAAAATATGGAATGCTTCATGAATTTGAGTACCATTCTTGTTTAGGGGCTGTGTTAATCTTCTCTGTGTTGTTCCAATTTTAGTATATTTGCTGCTGAAGTGAGCACAGCCGTTCATTTCAATTATTATCAAGGCTGTCGTTTATAACAAGGCCTTTCCTGTCTGGTGTTTGTTACTCTTGATATTTCAGTCATTAGCAATCTTAACTAATGTAAATTAATCTCAATTGACATCATCACATCTGTCTGAAGAGATGATATATTTGAAATGAAATATTTCTTTGCAGACATGTTAAGGACAAAATAGAACAAATTGGATTTAGAAGAAATTATTATTTAGAGAAGGTTAAAACAAGATTCTATCTAGAACTATATATTAGTGTTTCATATCCTTACTTGTGCTTGGTCTTCTGTGAAAGGTTACATTTTTATATTTGCTTATATTTGCTCATCAGAAAACTGTACTATTCTGCAGTCAGAGTATACTTATTAAATAACATAGCTCTCAGGGACAAATCTTATAGTGTGCATGTCTTTCCATTCATTAGTATTCTTAGAAGTTAGGAAAAGTAGCCAGTAAGTAATTTAAAAAGATTAATTTAAAAAGATAGCTTCTCTAAAGATGGCAGTAATCCACCAGATCTTCAGTCATGTTATTGGTCAACTAGTATATCCTAGAGAGCAACCTTCGTAGATTACCTCCAGAAAGGGCCCCTGGGTGGTCTATTCACCCACTCCTGGGAATCTATTTATGCATGGGTAATACTCAGAACTGATCATCTCCATCCTCCATATCTGAGTGGTTCCAGTATCACCAAAGAGTTTTAAATGCTTCTTGTTTAGGAATATGAGACAGTAATGAAAGGCTTGGACCGCAATGCTCCTTCAGTGCCTCCACAGAATACTCCTCAAGAAGCTCAGCAGGTAGATATGTGGAAGAAATATATACAGTGGGAAAAGAGCAACCCTCTTCGTACAGAGGATCAGACCCTTATAACAAAAAGAGGTAACAAGATTAACCCTCCTGGGACTCCAACTACATGCCTGTTAGGCCACTTGATATTATCCCACAGATAGTGAGGATAATCTTTTTTTCTTATGTTCTCCAGATTTCATAATGTGCTCTGCCTCTTTGTTTTATTTTATCCAACTTTCTGTTGCACTTTTAGTAAATTCCTCATTTCATGTACTATACTTTTCAGTTCTAAGTTCCTTTTTTATAGTTTCCATTTGTCTGTTGAGATTTTGTATGTTACCATCTTTTTCTTTAAACCCTTGAACAGGTAACATTGGTTATAAAGTCCTTGTCTCCTAATTCCAACATCTAGGCCATTAGCTCATGGAGATAGTTTCCTTTCTGCTTTTTCTCTTGGCTATGGGTCAGTTTTTCTGTTTCTTTACTTGTTAAACTGTCCTATTTTTTCTTTTGGACAATGTACAAAAGTACAAGTGATACATTGTAAAGACTTTGGATTCTTTTATCTTCCACATCCACAGAAGAATGTTGAGTTTTATTTAGTGTGAAGTTAAATTTATTGACAGATGACTTAAAGTTGGTAGAGATTTGGTTTTATACTATTAAGATAGGTCTGTTTTAGTTTTATCCTTAATCTCAGGGTAAATTCCTTAGTCCTGGGACATAATCTTTACTCCCACAACATAATGGAAAATCCATTAAGGTATTTACTCAAACCATTGGGATTAGATTCAAATACCAAACTTGGTATCCCTTGTGATAGGCAGCTGCTAAGATATCAGTTCAAGTCAGTCTTTTGGTTTTGCTTCCTGCTGGACTCTGTATTCTTTCCGACGTATGTATATTTCAGGGATTAGTTAAAGATTTGAGGACATTTGTGCCTTGATTTTCCAGCTCTGGCTCTTTCATTTTTGGAATCTCCCGCTGTTCCCATAGCCTACAACTTTGTGTTACTCTGAGCTAGTAAGAATTTTTACTTGAATTCTAGCTACCATAGAGTTGCATGGGCATGGATGTGCCCTTTGAAGAAAAAGCCATTAAATATGGATTTCACCCAACATAGTTCTCTTTTATTTCAAGGGATCAATCTGCTTAGATTTCTGTTCCTTTTGGTCATTTTCTGATACTTTAAAAAATTTGTTTTGTTTTTGTTTTGAGATAGGGTCTCACTATGTTGCCTAGGCTAGTTTTAAACCTGTGAGCTCAAGTGATCCTCCCAAATAATTACAACTATATGCACATGCCTGGCTTTCTAGTACATTTGTAAGAGTTGTTTTTTGTACTTTTGTATTTTTCTTTTCTCTCTTGAGCTGAGGAGCATACTGGGGATTGGACCCTAGGCCTTGTGCATGCATGCTGAATACACATCTTTCCATAGAGTTACACCCAAGCTTTAGTCTATAATTGATATTTCAGAAAATATAGTCTGATGCAAACTACTCTGCCACTGACAGACTAGAATTTGGAACTTTATTGAATTTATCAATCTTGCCCTGCTCACTCACCTATAGGCCTTTGCAAATACTACTTCCTTTGCCTATGTCATTTTTTAAATTTACCCCATCCTTCCTCTGTCCATTTATTTTTCAACTGACCCTCTCCTGCCCACCCCCTGCACCTACTATTGGAGATTGAACCTAGGGCCTTGCTCATGCTAGGCTAGTACTCTACACTGAGTTATTCCCATTCCTCATCTGACCATCTTCTATCCCTCCTTCAGGTTCTTTAGATGTCAGTTTTATAGTGAAGACTGCCTTGAATCTGTAAACTGTTTTAAATTCTGCTATTCTGAGGTTTAGGAGTATATTGTACTTCTCTCATTTTAGTAATTTTTATATTTACTTACTTAGTGTATATAAAGATCTTATTCATTAGTATACTCACAGTGCCTTTCACATTCTAGCATAAAGTTGGTGCTCAGTAAATATTAACAATAAATGATGGGCAGATGGGGCTTGGGTGGATAAAGCTTTTGATTTCCAACTTACCATTTATTATTGAGTATCTGAGCCTAAAAATTTACTTGTGATGCATATTGATAGTTTCAAAATAATATTTATTTTAATTGAGTTTTGTTTGTGTATGTCTTCCCTTAGTAATGTTTGCTTATGAACAGTGCCTGCTTGTCCTTGGCCATCACCCTGATATTTGGTATGAAGCTGCCCAGTATCTTGAACAGTCAAGTAAACTGCTTGCAGAGAAGGGAGTAAGTATTACACTCCTCATGAACTTTTTGTGATTTTTGATATGGCAGCGATTTTCTGAAAAATATAGCACTGAATTTGAGTAACAAAGTGTTAAGTGTTAGAATGTGTGTGTGTGTGTATTTTTGGTACTGAGGATTGAACTCGGGGGCACTCGACGACTGAGCCTTATTCCCAGCTCTTTTTTTTTTTTTAATTTTATTTACAGACAGGGTCAAATCTTGCACTGAGTTGCTTAGTGCCTTACCATTCTTGAGGCTGGCTTTGAACTCCTGATTCTCTGCCTCAGCCTCCCAAGTCACTGGGATTATAGGCATGTACCACCGCACCTGGCAAGTGTTAGAAAATTTAAACTCATGTCAATTTGAGTCTTAGTGACATTCATATGATTAGATTGCTTAGAATTAAAAATATAGTGGCTGTTTTTTAATATTAAGTGATGAACCACAGTATGTGCAGGATTATCTTGTAAGTTAAAATAATGTTGGTGGGGCTGGGGTTATGGCTCAGCATTAGAGTGCTTACCTAGCATGTACCTGGCACTGGGTTCTATCCTCAGCACTGCATAAAAAATAAATAAATTAAATAAAGGTATCATGTCCAACTACAACTAGAAAATAAAAAATAAAAAAAATAATAGTGGGCTGGGGGTATAGCTCAGTGGTAGAGCATGTGCTTAATAAGTACAAAGCTCTGGATTCCCCCAGCATCAAAAAAAATAGGAAGAAATCTTGGAATTTTGTTAGACTTCTGAGAGTGTCTTGTGTGTGTGTGGTTTTAGATATGTATACATAAAATTAGATGCAGTTATATTAGTTTTAAACACTTTTGACTATATTTAAATTATTGAAGCATACTTCCTTCTTTTTTATCTCCTAGGATATGAATAATGCCAAATTATTTAGTGATGAAGCTGCTAATATATATGAAAGAGCCATAAGCACTTTATTAAAGAAAAATATGCTTCTTTATTTTGCATATGCAGATTATGAAGAGGTGAGTAAAAATGTTTCAAACTTTATAATTCAGTTTTTTACTGCATGACTAATTTTTTTTCTGTACACTTCTTTGCTGGCATATTGCTTTTATTAGCCAGAAATGATAGAGTGAAAAGTTGTTAGTTCTTAGCTTATATTTATTTATGCTCAGTGCAGGAGCCATTGGTGTTTGCAATGGGGGTGGGGATACAGCCCCTGTATTCCTTAGAGCTCAAATCTTGCATGGATTTGTATGTGTGTATGTGTGTGTATATATACATATATATATATATTCACTTCTCTACCACCTCAGAGTCGCATGAAGTATGAGAAGGTTCACAGTATATATAACAGACTTCTGGCAATTGAGGATATTGACCCCACCTTGGTGAGTAACTTTACAAATCTTTCTTTTCTACCTTGACAGTCTGATTTAACAACAAGATAACTTACATATGGTAAAATATACTCTTTTTTTTGTCTAGTTATATGATTCTTGATAAACAACATTGAGTCATGGGACACCATCACAATCAAGATACAAAACATTTCCTTCACCTTCCCCAAAATTCCCTTATGTGACCCCTCTCCTGGCCATCACTTTCCCATCAGAGTTGCTGTCAAATGCTGGTTTGAATTCTACTCTGGTTTTCTTTTTAACGCTGCAGTATGAAACAGCTACAGAGGTGCTTTCTATAACCTTTTCCTTGTGATCATGGTTAGAAGCCACTTTATGCCACATACTTGTTACTAAATAAATATTTCTTTTTAAATAAATAGAGATAGGAGAAATGAACATTCCAGCAAGGGATTTGACAAACTTATTTTATCCTGATTCTTGCTATAGTAATAGTTCCAAAGCCCTGAGGTTCTGCAGAAGTGCAATACCATTCTTGCAGTGGGTGGGAAAGGTAGAGACCTATGACTAGATCCACTGCTTTACACCAACTACACCATACTGCTTCTTTTGTATATTTATATTGGGATTCTACTGCCCTAATTGCTTACATTTAGTCATCATTTAAAAACTAACTCGGCTGATATATCCAGCAAAAATGCTGGCATCTGTATATTGTGCTATACTGCAGTAATAAAATGACAAACTCAATAAATTCTTTTCCTTGAAGAATTCATATACTTCATCCATCCATCCACCCATCCAAACTAACCAGGTCCCTGCTAACAGTCATTAGTTCATTAAAAAAAAAAAAAAAAAAAAACATTGCACATTCATTATGGGTGGGGAACTCTGAAGGTATTAGGTATAAAATGGGTCATAGTTTATCAGTGAAGTTCTACTATATGATATTTGGAAAATAAATAGTGGTCCTTCTAAATAAACCAAGAAAATGCAAACTTAAACATATATTATAAAATATATAGCATTAAATCAAACATTGCATTTTATAGATATTATAATTCACTAATGGAGTCTTTTCGAGTACTTTCACATTTTTTCTTAAAATTTATATACTTAATTTTTTTTGTATTGGGAGTTGAACTCAGATTCACTAACCATTGCACCACACTCTCAGCCCTTTATATATATATAGGCAATTAAGGATATATTTTATTTTGAGACAGGATCACTGAGTTGCTCAGGGCCTCACTAAGTTGTTGAGGCTGGCTTTAAACTTTCAGTCTTCCTGCCTCAGCGTCCTGAGCTCCTGGGATTAAAAAGGTACTCCACTGCACCCAGCCTATTAATTTTTTAAACAAATTTGTACCACATCAATTTTTTTACTTTATTAGTTATCCAACTTTGTGTATTTAATTGTTTTTTTTCTGGTTCTGGGGTTTGAACCCAGGGTTTTGTGCATGCTAGGTAAGTGCTCTACCACTAACCTACATCTCCAGCCCAATATTTATGTATCTATTTATTTATTGTACTGGGAATGGAATTCCCCCTTTAATTTTTTTTAAATATTGTTTTAGTTGTCAATGGACCTTTATTTTATTTATTTATATGTGGTGCTGAGACTTGAACTCACTGCCTCACATGTGCTAGGCAAGTGCTCTACCATTAAGTCACAACCCCAGCCCTTGCCCCTTAAAATTTAATTTGCATAGTCTAGAATTATATGGTGATGATCGTACAACCTTTTGATTATGTTAAAAAACACTGGAGTATATACTTTAAATGGTGAATTTTATGATATATGAATCATATCTCAATAAAAAACAAAAACACATTAATTAGCATACATCTCTAATAACAGAAAAAAGTAGTTTATAAATAATGAATCTTCTATAATCCTACTTTCTAATTTTTGGGGTGTTGAGGATTGCTTTCTTGTAGGAATCATTAGCATAGGAATCAGGTAAGCTAGTGATGCTACAGAGATTACATTCTGCAACACAAATATGTGTGTGTGTGTGTGTGTGTGTGTGTGTGTGTGTATATTTTTTTTTTTTGCAAAGGTATATATTCAATATATGAAATTTGCAAGGAGAGCAGAAGGTATCAAATCTGGACGAATGATATTTAAAAAAGCAAGAGAAGATACCAGAACCCGCCACCATGTCTATGTTACTGCAGCACTCATGGAGTATTACTGTAGTAAGGTAAATATTGAAATACATATATAAAGATGAAGTAGTCTTCTTTATCTGAAAACATTAATTAAAAGAAAAGTAGTTCTAGTTTCTGTCATTAAACTTTAATTCATTTCATAAAGGAAAAGTGTTTATTTGTAAAATGATGTGGAATGTTATCCAAATCACTAGCTGCCTGCTAATTTATGGCTTTATGCCTTATTAAACTCCAAATTTCCTTTTATTTTACTTTTTTCTTTGAAAATGATAGACCTTGCAGTGTTGCCCAGGTTGACTTTTAAGCCATGAACTCTCAGGTTCAATTCCTTCTGTTGTCTCAGCCTCAGGCACAAGCAAGCGCTGCCATGCTTCCCTCTCATCCTTCCTCCCTTCCTCCATTCCCTCTCTTCTTTCTTTCTTTCCTTCCTTCCCTTCCTTCCTCTTTTTTTTTTTTTTTTAATATATATCAGGATTGAACTCAGGGTGTTTTGCCACTGAGCTACATCTCCAGCACCCCTTCCACCATTTTTTTTTTTTTAAGCCAGTTACTAAGGCTGGCCTCAAACTTGTAATACTCCTGCCTCAGCCTCCCAAATTGTTGGTCTTACAGGTAAGTGCCACCATGCCCAGCTTAAACTCCATATTTCTGTTTTCTATTTTATTTATCTATCTATTTATTTATTTTTGGTTATCAGGGATTAAACTCAGGAGCACTCATCCAATAAGCTACATCCCCAGCCCAATTTTGTATTTTATTTAGAGACAGGGTCTCACTGAGTTGCTTTACCTCACTTTTGCTGAGGCTGGTTTTGAACTTGTGATCCTCCTGTCTCAGCCTCCCCCACCACTGGGATTGCAGGTGTACCCCACCGCATCTGGCTTATTTATTTGTTTTAAACCCCATATTTCTGAACCTAAACTCCACTGGCTGATTTTTAGCTTAGTAATTTTTACTTAACATAATTTTAATTTTCATTTTAATTCTTTCATATCTTGTAGTTTTAATATTCTTAGTATTTTATCTGACATTTCATAGAAATCAGTACTTGGCTGTCTTTACTTGTAGGACAAATCGGTTGCCTTTAAGATTTTTGAGCTGGGACTGAAGAAATATGGAGACATCCCAGAATATGTCCTGGCCTATATTGACTATCTCTCTCACCTCAATGGTAAGTTAATTCTAGAAGCTTTAATGGTACTTAATATTAAACCATCTGAAATTATGTTGCTAAGTTTTTCCTTCTTGAATGTATTATAATTCTAACATCACATCAAAACCACCCACTTGATAGCCACCCAAGAAATATTTGTGGCCTGTCAACCAGGAGTTTATATTTATTGAATAATGATAGATGTCTTTTGACTTCAGAATGGCCTTTGATCAGCAAAGTTTTGTTATAAGTAGGATAAAGCTACAAAGACAAGAGTTAAGAGACACAGAGTTGTTGATATTCATTTCTAACTCTGGGCAACTCATTTCTCATCTCCTGGGCAAGAATTGACAAAAATAAATCCTCATCAGCTGGGGATGTAGCTCAGTGGTAGAACACTTGCCTAACATTACAAGGCCCTGGGTTTGACCCCCAGCATTATCAAACAAAACACACATTAAAAAAACTCTAGCCACCAATACTCAGAGATGTCCACATAGTAAAGGCTACATGAGGCTACTGGGAAAGAAATTTTAAAGGAGATTATGTTCATTAGCCTCTTGATTTTTGTTCTGCTGTTATAATGACAATAATACAGCTATCTTTTATTAAGATCCTAGTATGTGCCAGGTTTTGTGCTAGGTAATTCATTCATCCATATATGTGTGTGTATAAAATTTAGTCTAGTTACCTATAGTCCAGGATATGCAACTTCTTTTTTTTTAATTAATTTTTTTAGTTAATTTTTAAAATTTATATATGCAGTGGAATGCATTACAATTCTTATTACACATATACAGCACTATTTCATATCTCTGGTTGTACACAAAGTATATTCACACCCATTCATGTCTTCACACATGTACTTTGGATAACAATGTCCATCACATTCCACTATCATTTCTAACCCCATGCCCCCTCCCTTACCATGCCGTCCCTCTGCCCTATCTAGAGTTCATCTATTCCTCCCATGCTCCCCCTCCCTACCCCACTCTGAATCAGCCTCCTTATATCAGAGAAAACATTCAGCATTTGTTTTTTTGGGATTGACTAATTTTACTTAGCCTTATCTTCTCTAATTCCATCCATTTACCTGCAAATGCCATGATTTTATTCTCTTTTATTGCTGAGTAATATTCCATTGTGTATATATGCCACATTTTTTAATCCATTCATCTAATGAAGGGCATCTAGGTTGGTTCCACAGTTTGATATGCAACTTCTTGACTATTAAAATAAACATTGTGTAAACATTGTGTAAAAGTTGGTTTAAGACAGAAGTATACATGGGCTGGGGATGTAGCTCAGTGGCAGAGCACTTGCCTGGCATGTCTGAGAACCTTGGTTCAATCCCTAGTACCAGCAAAAATAAATTTAAAAAAGATAAATATGAAATTATGTGTAAATGATTATAGAATGAGATATTATAAGCATATATCAATAATTTTAGTATTTCAGAAAAATATAGCATATATAAAAGATAGTATCATTATATCCTAAATAGTATAAAAAAGTCAAATGATTATTTTTGAATTTCAGTTTAGTGACTACACTCTGGAAAAAGACTTAACCTCAAAAAGTGAGATAGTAGGGCATTTAATTGATAAATTTTCTTGAATGAAGTTTATGTTTCTCACTAACCTTAAACTATTTGCTTTACTTTTTTTTAGAATAATTACTAGTATATGTATTTATCTTACTATTTTCTTAACATGAGCATGATATCTGATGTCAACATTGTTTTTTCCCAGGTTCAGTATCTTAGATAGTTCCTTCATTCCTCTAAGTAGCTGTCAAGCATTTATTCTTTTACTAAGGACCAGGAATACAAAGATGACCAGGACTATATTCTTCTGGTCACAGAAGACTTTGATGTAAAAATACAATTGCATCATCAGTCTTCACTGTGGCATAGTTATGAAGTTAGGTGTATAATCTTACTCTGCAATGTTCTCATCTGTAGAATGGTCAGAACAGGGAAAACTTCCATAGAATTCTTGAGGATTAAGCAATTAAATTTTGTATGTCATAATGATCACAAATAGTTAACATTTATGGACTGCTTTCCACATTGCAGGTGTTAAGTCAAAGACATGCAAAATTTAATTGCTTAACCAGACTTCAGATTTAGTATTAAAAAAAAAAAGAATGTAAGATTTCTTAATTTTTCTTATTGATTACATGTTGAAATGAATAAACTATATTAAAATTAATTTCTCATTTTACTCTAGAATAGCAGAAAATTTACTTCTAAAAATATTTATCTAGCTGGTTATGGTGGCACACATCAGTAATCCCAGCAACTAGGGAGGCTGAGGCAGGAAAATTGCAAGTTTGGGGACAATCTCAGAAACTTAGTGGGATTGTCTTGAAATTTAAAAAAAAATTTTTTTTTTTTTTAAAGTACTGGGGATATGGCTCAGTGGTTCAGCAACCCTGGGTTCAATCCATGGTACCAACAAAATTTTTTATTTATTTTTATTTTTGTGGTACTAGAGATTGAACCCAGGGGTGCTCTACCAATGGAATTACACCCCTTTTTTATTTTGAGATAGGTTCCTGCTAAATTGCCCAAGCTGGCTTCAAACTTGGTATTCTCCTGCCTCAGCTTTGCAAGTTGCTGGGATTGCAGGCATGTGCAACCATACCTGGCTCAGAAATTTTCAATTACATACTTGTTCCCATTGTATTTCTTTTGGACAGTGTTGTTCTAAAGGGTGTCATAGAGAAGGCCTCATGAGTTGCATCTTGAAAAAACAGAAATATCTGGGCATGGTGTATACACGCTTGCAATCCCGATGACTCAGGAGGATCACAGATTCCAGGCCAGCCTCCGCAACTTAGAGAGACCATCTCAAAATAAAACTGGGATGTGCTCAGTAGTAGTGCACCTCTGGGCTCCACCCTAGAACCAAAAACAAAAACAGAGAGAAAAATAAGAAATAGCCAGACAAAGAGAAAAAGGCATTATTCCAGGCAAAGAACATGGCATGTAACTTCTATGTGGGATGGTAAGAAATTTATCTGTAGCAAAGCTTGGGATAAAGCAAAAAGGATAAAATGCAGTATTTAACATTTTTTAAAGTTTAATATGTGAAATTGAAAGTTGTGAATAAAGTTGGTGCCACTTCTTTGGCATAATACATTTACTCTCTCTCCGGTTTATCTTGCATAGGGACTTGGAGTAAATTGAATAAATACCCTAAGGCCATAAAAACCAGTTACTTGGGCTGGAGCTCAGTTGGTGGAGTACTTGCCTTGCATGCACAAGGCCCTGGGTTTGATTCCCAGCACCAAAACAAACAAAAAACCAGTCACTGCACTAGAATTTTGTTTACTTTTTTTTTTTTTTTAGTTGTAGGTGTATTTTTTTTTTTATTTAAAAAAAAATTTTTATGTGGTGCCGAGGATTGAACCCAGTGCCTCATGTGTGCTAGGCAAGCACTCTGCCACTGAGCCACAACCTTGGCCCCTCTACTAGAGTTTTGGTGTACTTAACCACTTAGGGCCTCACTGAGGCTGGCTTTGAACTCATGATCCTCCTACCTCAGCCTCCAAAACTTCTGGGATTACAAGCGTGTGCCACCAAGCCCAGCTGTTTGTTATTTTTAAAAAAACTTTATTGAGTATATTTTACATATCATAAATACACCCATTTATTATACAATTCAATGACTGTTGGGTTTACTATTGTATTCTTAAATTTTAAAAAGTCCCTTACAGTTTAACAAGTTTTGTTTCCCCACTTTCAATTGCAGAGGAACTCCTAAGACTTAAAATTTAATCTACTCTGGCAACTATTCTTTAATTCATTTGCTGTTTGCTTCTCAGTCTAGATATTATCGTTTCTCTACAACATGGTAAAATAATAAAATGTAGATTAGTCCTGGTATCTTAAAAAAAAGAAACTCAATTGTAACTAAGTTTGAACTTGTTATTTTTTTAAATGTTAATAGCCTGAGTTATTGTGTCAGCAGGCATGTAATTTTCATTATTTTTAAGACGAATAGGATGCCTTGATCCAATATTACACTGCTTGTATTACAACTGCAGTGTAGTGCAGAGAGCTGAACTAGAGGTAAAAAAAAAAACAAAAAAAAAACGTGGTTTCTAGTTACAGCTCTGTTATGCAATGACAATAAACAAATCAAAATTACTCAATTCTTTTGAACCTCAAGTTTCCTTATCTGTAAAAGTCAGGTGTGACAATAGTTACCTTTCTGCAGAGGATTTTTGTGAGGATTAAGTTGAAATAATGCTTGTAAAAATATATTGTTAAATTGTAAAACTGACTTTTTTTAATATTTAAAATTTGTTAAATATCCTAGAGGACAATAATACCCGAGTTTTGTTTGAACGAGTTTTGACATCTGGAAGCCTTCCTCCGGAGAAGTCTGGGTAAGTCATTGTGAAAATGCATCAGTCAGGTTCCAAGGGCAGCCTTCATCCTCCAGTTAGGAGTGAATGTCTGCTTGAGTGGGCCTTTAGGAAATAGTCCCCTTCTCTCCCAAGGTTCATTTTACTTACCTGTAATATTTTCATACTTGATTATTTTCCCAAAAGGATTAGAATTGTTTTGAGAGATGCCTTCCTAATTTATTATTAAATATTTAATGTCTTTCTAGTTTACTAGAAATTGATATGAATGAGGACTTCGGAAGTTTTTACCTCAATAATCCAAAGCAGACTGTTTTTACGTGTTGAAAGTTTGTTTTATATATTGTATCCCCAGTTTGTGGTTTTGACTCTTGTCAGTCATACCAGACAGAGAAACAACACAGCAGAAATAGTAAGACTTTGGGGTCTTGGTTTAATTTCCAGCTCAGCTCACATAGACACTGGGCATATTTTAAACCTCACCAATCCTCACTTTCTGAGTCACAATAATACCTACCAGTGTAGGATTTTTCTGATAGCCCTGTACCTGGTATATCGTAGGTACTCAATATATTCTTTTGTACATTTAGTAATCTCAGACCTTTACTGTTGGTTGTTGGAATAATGATGAGACAAGTTTGTCCTGAGTGATCTACATTCATGGGAAAAAGATGAAAATGTATTTATAATTCATGCCACTAAACAAAATTCAGAAGAAATTAGAAATCTGGATTCCTTTTCCAACTCTTCCACTTAGTTTACCCTAAGTGTCTCTTATGGATCACAAAGAATAGGAAAGTATGCTAAATAAGAAACAACTGAAAATTTCAAGTATTTAGGGTGAAGTATTATAATTTACATTCAAAAATAAGATCAACCAAATATGGCAAAATATTGTTATTAAATCTGGGTAATGGTATAAGTATTCATTATACTCTTCCATTTTTTCTATAGTTTGGAAGTTTTTATGATAAAAAGGAGTTTTTATAATTCAAGAAGAAAGGGGGAGAGATTCAGGCTTTTCTTTTTTTTTCTTTTCCTTTTTGATAAATGGACTCCCTGCCCTAAAACCAGAATGACCAAGTATTAATTATATTTCTTTTCTTATAGAGAAATCTGGGCCCGGTTTCTAGCTTTTGAAAGTAATATTGGTGATCTTGCCAGTATACTCAAAGTGGAAAAAAGACGGTTTACAGCATTCAAAGAAGAGTATGAAGGCAAAGAAACAGCTTTGCTGGTAGACAGATATAAGTTTATGGATTTATATCCTTGCTCTGCAAGTGAACTAAAGGCACTGGGTTATAAGGTATGTACCAAGGATCAAGGTGCCTGTAGTATTTTTGTTTTAACAATGTTTTAGAAGAATTTATGGATAACCAACATTCTAAATGAGTAAATTCTGAAACATCAATTAATCTAGTTTTAGAACAGATTTGCAAAAAATAAAAGAGATTCACTGATTTTTCTTGGTTTATGAAATGTCAAGTATTAAAAGTAGCTGAATAAAATAATAATTGAAAAATGAGATTTAACAAATACTTTCATTCTGTTCCTGAAATTGTCTGTGCCTTACATCTTATGTCCTGTGAGTGGTGGGAAAGTGTATGGAGGGAAGAAAAATAATTCTGAATATCATCTTAGGTACTACTTTTTTTCTAATTGATGAATGTGTTTTGATAGATCTTAAACCAAATGTAGTTTCTGTTCTACTCTGTAAAACATAATGAGGAAACATGACAACTTGTTCAATTCATAAAATTTCCTGAGAGATTTATAGCCTTAAAACAGCACTCCTTCAGTGGCCCTCAGGGGAATAGGCTTAAAAAGGAATGGAACTCTCCTATGTGGACTGCTGAGCCATAAAAATCAAATCCGGTCCAGGAACCTGTTTAAGTCAGGAGGAAAGATGTAATGTTTATGAAGCACCAGAAATAGCCCTTGCTGAGAAAACAATCATTTCTTGATCTTTCTGTCCCATGTGAACAAAGATCAAGATTTTGGAAATCCAAAGGGAAGATGGATACACTAGAGTCCTCGATTGATTGCTTTAAGCCAGCTAGCTTTAGGGTATTCTCGACCATCATTCTTCTCTTTCTCACTGCCCTCTTTTAGTCTGAGTCTCACTCTGTGTTGGAACCATATTAAAACTGAGAAAAATTACCCCATGATTCAGCTTCAGACATTTTCTTTAGTGGACGCCCTAGTTCTGTGCCAGTCCCTGGTTCCTATTCTCAACCAGGGGAGTCTTGGTATTCATGGGATCACCGCTCAAGTGGCTTCTGCTTCTTGTTTCCTTAATGAAAAGGCAAAGACATTTTAAGACTATTTTATTAGAACAAGGCTATTTGAACTTTCCCAAGATTAAAATGAAAATTAAGGTTAATGAAAACAACTACTTGTTGAATATGAATTTTCCATCCTGTATTTCTATTTCTATTCTTATTTGGAAAGAATTAATGTACTTCTTCATGTGGTGGTCAGTGATGTGTTATGTACATACAAGTCAGAGAGAAAGCAGTTCCCATTGTCCCTAGTCATTTAGATTTGCCTATATAATACCAGATGTCACCAACTGTCTAAGCAAATTTGAAAAGAGTGAAAAGGGACAGGGCCTGTTAACACATTTTCAGACCTGACAGTATACTGAAAAGATGCCTCTGGATTGGTTGAGGTCAAATGCCAGGCTCCCAAACCTCTATTTCTTATGAGAAATGTGGCCCTTTGAGCTTTAGTCCTTTCTATAAAATGGAGATGTCAGGAGGAAAACTGACAAATGGTGGCTGTTTAATATATATGTTCCTTTTTCCCCGAAGCAATTTTTTGGTAATCATTCTTCATTAGCAAAATCTTACTCGTAAGTGTAGGTGCTGGCAAACCTTTTATTTGTACCTTTATGCAGCAGGACCTCCCCTAACCAAGCTTCTCACCTAAAGAAACAGACAGATGTGTTCAATTCTAGTGGAAAGGAGGGGTCAAAAGAATATCTAAAATCTTGAATTTTCTTCCAAATCACCCCTATGTTTGCTGTCATCTTACAACCTCTCCCACAAGAGCTTGACAAATTTGTCTCCTGTCACCTATGTGGTGATATAATCGAGTGATCCTTAGATGGGGTCAGGGTAAGGTCATAAAACAACAAGTCTTCAGAGTCAGTAGCTATCCTTTAAGTAACAATCTTTATCATCATTAAACTTCTTGCTTCTCTCTCTATTCTTTCTCTGTGGTTTTAACCCAATTATTCTCACTGTATCCTCAAGATTGTAGAACTGCACAATTTATAAGACCCTTTTTCAGGTTTAGGATTCTTCTGTTCTGCATTTTCAGGATGTCTCCCGTGCTAAGCTAGCAGCTATAATTCCAGACCCAGTTGTAGCTCCTTCTATAGTGCCTGTTCTGAAAGATGAAGTGGATAGAAAACCAGAATACCCTAAACCAGACACCCAGCAGATGATTCCATTTCAGCCACGGCATTTAGCACGTAAGCCAAGACTTCAGATCCAGCACCGAGGCTTCGGTGTGTTTGTGGATTTAAATCCAAGGTGTGGGGGGAAAGTAACATGGCCTTTCCATTGTAGGTTAATTATTAGACTTATGGTTACTGTGACAAGTGACTTGGTAGTAATCTTTGAACCAGATAAACGAAGAATGTCCTAAAAAAAACAAAACTCTGTGGTCCAGATTCCAGTAACCCATTTTGGTAGTGATACTTAGTTTTCAAAAATGCTGTAGGTGCAGATCACTTGAATATCTGGAAACTTACTTTGGTGGTGTTATTTGATATTATTCAGTTACTAATAGTATCCCCTCTAGATCTTTTTAAAACAAGGCCCTTCTGATTAAATATGCTATTGATTAACTGCCTTTAAATAGGATTGATGAACAAGTGACATGTGCAGCTCAGAAAGTCCTCAACAAAAACTTCAGCTCAGCGCCTGGGTTTCCTTACACAAAGTCACTTGTCACTTTTCTGTTTCCAGGTGGCCACAGGGTTGAGAATGCATTTCCTGTCTCACCCATTTGAGTTGGTCAAGCGGGTTAAGCACTGACAGAATATTTTAAAATGACCAGAACAAAAAAAAGAAACCTAGAAAAGCATTATGTGCGAGTTACTTCATTTAGCTCTTACCTGCACGGAAGTTTTTCCATCCCACTTGGGTCATGCTTTCCTTCTCTCACAGCTCCAGGTTTACACCCTGTCCCTGGTGGAGTATTTCCAGTGCCCCCTGCAGCTGTCGTTTTGATGAAACTTCTCCCTCCTCCTATCTGTTTCCAGGTTTGTTCACTATTTTCATGGTATATACTGGCTCTAGGGATTAGACCCATTGTATGCTTTTCCTGCTATTTTAACTTTCCCAGTAACTGGTAATTAAATTTTAATGTGTCAAAATAGGGTCCTTTTGTACAAGTGGATGAACTGATGGAAATTTTCCGAAGATGCAAGATACCAAATAGTGAGTAATGAGAACTCCATTTTCAGTGTTATTCACATTCTTGTCCCCTAGGCAGGAGAGCTGGTTATTCTTTGCTATTAAAGTCTCCCACCAGCCAGCCAACTTGCAGAGTATAATGAAACCCAGGAGTGGGCTAGACTCTCTTGAACAGAGAGACTTACTTATTCAGATTCTAAGTAAAATGTCCTATAAGCTTATCTTTTCTATCCATGTGAACATGTACTATCCAATATGGCTTGTGAAAACAATTAGTTTTAATAGCAGTTTTGGTCTTTTCCCTTAGTTTAGAATCAGCAATACTACCTTGCTGTGCTAATAAGCCAAGAAACGAGCTAATTAAGTATCCAAAGTTAGAACATGCTCATTCTTTCACAGTAGCATGATCTTAAACACTGTCCAAAAGTCTTCTTGCTGTTTCTGCAGCTGTTGAGGAAGCTGTGAGGATCATTACCGGTGGGGCCCCAGAGCTGGCTGTGGAAGGCAACGGTCCAGTGGAAAGTAACGCTGTACTCACCAAGGCTGTCAAAAGGCCCAACGAGGATTCAGATGAAGATGAAGAAAAGGGAGCTGTTGTCCCCCCTGTCCATGACATCTACAGAGCGCGGCAGCAGAAGCGAATTCGATGAAGCAGGCTCAAAACCTGCCTCTGAGAAAACTCTTACCCAGGATTCCCTTTTGCCTCTTAAGTCATATGTTTAAAAGAGACAATACTTTGTTACAAGGTTCTTGGAAACAAAGTTATATTGTCATTGGTGCCTCTATCATATGGTTCTTGAGAAAAAGACAAACTTATGTGAATTTTAGAATATGGAACAGACCTATGCTCTAAGCAAGATTAGGTTTTCAAAAATGTGAGAACAGTACAAAACAGCAGAACCACATTTTGTTCCCTCTTCAAGGGTGTCTTGTATGTCCCGCTTGAAGATTTGTGAGTTTTCCACAGTTTTATTTTAAAAACTGGATGGCTTATGATTGTAAAGCATTTTATCACATTTTCTGAAAAACAGTTGTTCTCGGTTTGCTTATGTAGAGTCCTGCCTTATTGTTTGTTTTTATTTATGGCAGAATGTATGGAGTCTGTTTTGTAGTTTAAAATTTTAAAACAGTCCTTTAGAAAATAAAGGATTTCAAAAACATGTCTCTACTTTTAGTTAAATTATTTTTTGATTATTGTTTTTTATTTTTTAGGTGTAGATGGACACAACACAATGCCTTTATTTTTATGTGGTGCTGAGGATCAAACCCAGGGATTTGAATGTGCTAGGCAAGCACTCTACCACTAAGCCACAACCCCAGCCCCTCTAATTTTTCATTCAGATTTTATTTACAATAGCTACTTTATATTATTCAGCCTTTTTCTTTCTTTTTTTTTCCCCCCAGTTCTGGGGATTGAACCCAGTGGTGTTCTACCACTGAACCACATTCTGAGCCCTTTTTCATTTTTTGATGTTTTGAGACAGGGTTTAAGTTGCCCAGGCTGGCCTTGAACTTCTGATCCTCCTGCCTCAGCCTCCAGAGTCACTGAGATAACAGGCCTGTGTAGCCATAACATGGCCAGGTAGCCAATACCATTTAAAATAAATGGCACTGGGGCATGGTGGCACATGCCTATAATTCCAGCAACTCCATGAGGCTAAGGCAGGATGATTGCTAGTTCAAGGCCAGACTCAGCAACATAGTGAGAACCTGTCTCAAAATCAAAAATAAAAAGGACTAGGGAGGTAGATAGCTCAGTGGTAAAGCACCCCTGGGTTAAATCCCTAGTAACAAAATTTAATAATAATAGTAAATAAATATTATTATTAATAATAATAAATGGCTTTAAGAGGCCTGTAATCCCAGCAGCTCCATAGGCTAAGTAAGGTAAGCCAGCCTCAACAACTTAGTGAGGCCTCCTTAAGCAACTTATTGAGACCTTATCTCAAAAAAGGGGGTGGGGGTTTGGAATGTGGAATGTGGCTCAGCTGTTAAGCACCCACATTATTTATAGGTTTTCACTGAAAACTTAGTTGAGCCTAAAGGGTTGTGATTCAGGATGAAAGCTAAAACTTGGTAAGGAAACAGAAAGAAGAGAAACATAAAAGTAGTATGGTTTCAAAGAAACTTACACATTGAGAACATAATTTAGAATTTGAATTCAGATGTGATTAAATAATCTTATATTTAAAAATCAGCTTTCGGGGCTGGGATTGTAGCTTAGCAGTAGAGCGCTCACCTAGCACGTGTGAGGCACTGGGTTCGATCCTCAGCACCACATAAAAAAAGGTATTGTGTCCAACTACAACTAAAGAAAAAAAAAATCAGCTTAGCTGGGGACAGTGGTGCACACTTGTAATCTCGGCAACTCAGTGAGACCTTGTCTCTAAATAATTTACTTGGGTCAGGCTTGGTGCATGCCTGTAATCCCAGCAGCTAGGGAGGCTGAGACAGGAGGATCACGTGTTCAAAGCCAGCCTCAGCAACTTAGCAAGGCACTAAGTAACTTAGACCCTGTCTCTGTATAAAAATACAAAACGGGGCTGGAGATGTGGCTCAGTGGTTGAGCGCCCCTGAGTTCAATCCCCAATACCAAAAATAAATTAAAAATTTTAAAAAGGGCTGGGGATGTGGCCCAGTGGCTGACTGCTCCTGGGTTCAATACCCGGTACCCACCTACCACCCCCAAAAAATCAAATCAGCTTTGAATTCTTGCATTAACTACTAAAACTCCAAAGATGTTATATCTATGTTGCCATACCTAGCAAAGTAAAAAAGGTCAATTATAGAAACTACCTTCTAGTAAATATAAAACTATCAATAACAAAATTATACCACTGAAAAAGAATGAAAAATATCATTTTTGTCAGCATATTGACCTTGGTTGATAATTATGAATTCATTTGGTAATTTTTTAACCCTCTATTGGTCCACGGTTACTATATAAATGATAAGAATTCTTTATGTTAGCAAAAAGACAGCCTTTTTAACAAATAGTGCTGGGGAGACTGGTTATCTGTATATAGAAGAATGAGACTAAACTCCTACCTCCCACCTTATACAAAAATCAACTCAAAATGGATAGAAGTCTTAAGAATTAGACCAGAAATTCTGCGACTCCTAGAAGAAAATATAAGGTCCACACACCAGCACGTAAGCACAGGCAACAACTTTCTGAATAGAACCCTTCGAGCTCAGGAAATAATGTTGAGTTAATAAACGGGATGGCATCAAATTAAAAACCAAGGCACAGAAAAGGAAATAATTTGAAGAATTTGAAGAAAGAACCTAAGAACGGGAGGAAAACTTTGCTACCTACTCTTCTGACAGGATTCTCAAAAGCAGAAATACAAATGGCTGACAAAACTAAGAAAAATGGGCAACATCATTAGCCACTAGGGAAGTACAAGTCAAAACAGATTTCATCTCACTGCAGTCAGGATGGTAGTTATGAAGAATATGAATGATAATACATGCTGGAAAGAATGTGGAGGAAAAGAGAACACTTTTACACTGTTGGTGGGTTTGTAAATTAGCACAACCACTATAGAAATCGGTATGGAGGTTCCTCAAAAGACCACGAATGGAAATACCACAAGACCCACCTAAACCACTCCTTGGTAACACTCACCCATATTTACAGCAGCACAATTCACAATAGCCAAACTATGGAACCAGCCTAGGTGTCCATCATTGAATGAATGGATAAAGAAAATGTGCCATATATATATACACACACAACAGAATTTTATTCAGCCATGAAGAAAAATGAAATTGTGTCAATCACAGGAAAATAGGTGGAACTTGAGAACACTATATTAAGGGAAATGAGCCAAATTTAGAAAGTCAACAGTTTGTTTTCTCATGTGGAAGCTAAAGAGGAAAAGAAATGTGGGAAGGGGATCTCATGAAAATCAACAGGAGATTAGTAGAGGGGAGGAGAGGGACTAGGGGGATGGAGGAAAAGGAAGTAAGGGAAAATTGTGTGCATGTAGAGAGATTAACAACAAATCATACCATTACGTACAACTACAGCGCACCAATAAAAATTAGGAAAAAGTTCATTTTCACAGTAGTAAAGTATAGTTACCAGGTTCATACATTGTTTTGTTCCATTCCCAAAGCAAACTTCATTTAAATTGGTAATTCTTCCTTGACCGTGAGATAAAGCAAGTAAACTTACGCTTTATTTAATAAAAATTTCAAGAGCCTCTGAAATCAGTCATACTGAGTAATAAAATTCAGCTACTAAGTTAAATGATTTACGTAAAATCTTAAACATTCATATTATCAAAATGTCAGCTTACCAAACTTTGGGAACAAAAGTCAAGAAAAAAGCTGGGTGCAGTGGCACATGCCTGTTGTCCCAGTCACTTGGGGAGCTTGAGGCAGAAGGATCCCTTGAGCCCAAGAGTTCTAGGCCAGCCTGGGAAGACCCCATCTCAAAACTAAACAGAAGTCAAGAGAAACAATTCAGTCTTTTACTAAAAAGTTTCTTCCCTGTATGAGCACTGACCAAAGTTCTGCTTAGATCAGAAAGATGACAGAGCTTTAAAAAGCAGAGGCAACATGAATAAGGGGGAGAGGGGGAAGGATGAGGGGGGAGGGAGAGAGAGAGGAGTATTCAATTTTAAGGGTTTTTTAAAATACCATTTTATTTTTTTATGTGGTGCTGAGGATCAAACCTAGTGCCTCATATATGGGCAAGCGCTCCACCACTGAGCCACAACCCCAACCCAATTTTAAGGTTATTTTTAAGTCAGAAATTGCTTTTCATAGTTCTCAACATTGTCAGTTGTGGTGGCATATACCTGTAATCCCAGAGATTCAGGAGTCTGAGGCAGGAGGATCGCAAGTTTGAGGCCAGCCTCAGCAACATAGCAAGGCCCTCAGCATTTTAGTGAGACCCTATCTCAAAATAAAAAACAAAAAGGGCTGGGGTCTTAGAGTCAGGAGGCAGCACATACAAGTCAGGTGTGACAGAAACCCACTTGAAGAACAGTTTTAGTAAATTCTCTGTTTCATCTAATGACACTTATTTTTAGGACTCTTTTTTTTTCCCCCAAAAGTACAAGTGAACTTTGATAGGATAATAGAGCGAGTTTAGAACTTATTGAGCTTAAAGAAGCTAGATCCTTTCCCGCTCCATAAAGTTGCTTTGAAAAGGTTATCGGTTAAAATAACTGTATAACACAAAACCCAATGTAAATACACAACTGCAAATATTGTTTGTAGTTATTTATTTAGATTTATTTAGATTGTTTTTATATGAGATAGTGCCTTTAAGTACGATTTCATGGCCCATCCATTACCACTCATTCTCCATTCATGCGTTCACTTAGTTCAAATAAGTTGAGATGAAGGTGAGCTCGGGAGACAAGTCAAAATAAGACAGCGGCGGCGGCAGACAACAGTCCTAAGAGAGGACAGCAAGAATGCTCCCTGCAGGTCTGCAAAACCTAATCCACTCCAGGGAAGTGGACGCTAACCGCTGAACAGCAGATGCAGACCCACAGGCAGAGGTTTATATATTTCTTAAATCGTTAATAAAGCAATTTTTAGCCCCTTTCCATATACAAAACATTTTAATAACCATTATCTAATTTAGTCCTCCTAGCAACAGTGTCAGTATACTGTGTTCCCATTTTATAGATGAAAACAATGAGGCCCAAGGGAGAATGACTGGTCCAGTATCATACAATCAGAAGACAACAGAGGAAAACACTCAAACTAGGATCTTCCTCTCATTCAAGCTTTGTGTACAATCCTGCCATCACCAAATGTCACAACTGGAAGGGAGCATATTAAAGACCAAGGTTAGTCCTTTCATTTTATAAGTGTGGGAAATGGGCCCTGATTTGCCAGAGCTGGTACCCACCAGTACATAAGAGATCAGATCCCTGGTTTCTTGACAGTGTCCTATCTTTCCTCTTCACTTCCCTGTCTCAAAATGAAACACAAATGTTGGGCTGGGGATGTGGCTCAAGCAGTAGCGCACTCGCCTGGCATGCGTGCAGCCCGGGTTCGATCCTCAGCACCACATACAAACAAAGATGTTGTGTCCGCCGATAACTAAAAAATAAATATTAAATAAAAAAATTATCTCTGTCTCTCTCCCCCCCTCTCTTAAAAAAAAAAAAGAAAAAGAAACACAAATGTTATACATATAGATCAGAGGATGCTAAAAGGTCACTGGAAATCAGACACAAACACCTGGTCCCTTTGAAACAGCAGGAGAGTTGGTGGCCACAATACTTGCTCTATTCCCAGGAGTCCTAAGGCTTTGAAGAGACGAAAATAAGCTCCTCCACACAAACAGAACCGCTTAGGAGCCCCCTCAGAACTGCCTGCCAGTATGTGCACAGCATACGCCTAGGAAGACACAATTATTAGTAACTTTTCTTCCTAGAGAAAAAAATTCCTGTCTACCTACTGCATTTAATCAATAAAACACCACTTCAGTGCGGTCCTCACCTGACCTGTATTTATATTTGGGTTTTATGGTTTCATAAATGATCCCATTTTGCAGTGAGCTTTCAATGGAAGGAGATTTTACAAACACCTAGATTAAGAGTCTATCCACCTGGTGTGGAGCCAACAAAGCAGTAAGTAGTTCCTGCTCTCAACAGTCAGTCAACCATGACAGTGAAATCCAAGAGGCTTGGAGACAGAGCTCGCTCTCCAGGCACTCAGTCCTACCACACGTGATAAAGCACTCCCGAATCAACAGCAATGTCATGGAAAGACACTCATCTCCACAAACCTGTCAGACAGGAAATCAGGCCAAATCCAACCATTTAGTGCAATAATTAATTCAATTTTGAAAAAAGATTACTGCAAAGGATGTTTGTATGGGAGGGAGGCTGTAGAAGGAGGAGCAAGTGGATGTGTTTCCTGAGTGACTAAACGAACTAAATGGATTTTTTCCTAGCCCTCCTGGTAAGTCTATGAGATCCCAGGAAGAAAATCAACTCACTTATCTTCTACAGGTGGTGGAACTCCACTGAGGTATACTGAGGTAGGGATGCCCACTGTGAGGCTCTTTGCTAGATACGCATCAGATTTCCAACAGTACGAACTCAATTCTGCCAATATAGGAACCCAGGAGGGGGGGGGATTTGTAAGCGTTAACTCTTAAAGAGAAAGGAGTTTTTTGAGATTCAGGAAGATACTCTAGGAAGAGGTGAGAAAGCAGCTGGATGGAGCATCCCTCCTCATCCTCCGAGGGCAGCAAGAGCTCCCCCTAACACTTTGCAGCTGAAGCAGGCAAAGAGCACTGCCTCTGGGTGCAGCCCAGGCACCTAACTCACCACCAACAAGTGCTGCCACAGAGCGACCTCTGCTTCAGAGGAAGGACTCCAGAAGGGACCACACTGCACACACTACAAAAGGTGGAATTTTTTTCTTTTAAAGTACTCTCACCTGAACTACGGCCAGTCTGCCTATTTACAGTGACCCCAGATTCTCCTGCTTGGGACCATATATACACCTGGCTCTTTTTAACTTGCCATATTTCAGATTTGAAGCAATGCTATCTATGCTAATTTCTACCTAAGCTCCCAAGACCAATACCCTGGGCATGAGATCAGCTATCACAGAAATACCAAGAGCAGAACAGAGTCTGATACTCTGGGTCTGATGCCTTCTCACAGGTACCTGCTCTCCTCCCTCTGATCAATATCATTGAGTCTTCCTTGAGAAACAGCAATCTGCGCCTTTCCTTGAATGGAAGGACCAGAGAAAACAATTGCCTTCAGTAAAATGTGGCCTATGCCCTGGTTGCTCAGAAAAGCTGCTGGCTTTCCCAGGGTATTCAGAAATGGCTCCCAGTTTCTTCTACCTTCTTGTTCAAGTCTTTATATACTGTTATTTCTGAATGGCTTTTTTTTCTTTCTTTCTTTTGGCCAGGTACTGGGGATGGAACCCAGGCCTTGCACATGCTAAGCAGGTACTCCCCCACCGAGCTCTACCCCAGCCCCACGGAATGACTCATGCCCTTATCAAGTCTTATCCCTATAAATCAACCAGGGAAAATTTGTCCTTGAGTCTAAACTTTAATGACTTTCCAAACTACATAATGCAGCATATCTTTTTTAGTGCAAGAAGCAGCACGAGTGCAGTTTGTAGCATATACTAGGAGGAATCCATCACATCCCCAACATGACTGTTTTGTGGTACTAGGAGATGAACCAGGCGTACTCTACACTGAGCTACACCCCCAGTTCCTTTTAAATTTCATTTGAAACAATCTCACTAAATTGCCAAGTTTGGCCTTGAACCTGTGACCCCCCTGCCTCACCTCCCGAGTAGCTGGGATTACAGGTGTACAGCACTGCACCTGGCTAACCATGCCTTATCAGCTCTGCTATCACTCGACAGTCTATGGAGTGAACATTTCTCTTGTCCTTCCACCCTGTCAACCCCAAGCAGGGCTAGTAAAGGGATTCTTGGCATTATTTTAATTCTTGCACCTCTGGCAGCTGGAGGTCAAACAACTTCATGGCTTTCCTTCTTACATAATGTCCTTTCTAAAGTACACATACACACAGACACAGTTTATTTATTTATTTTTTTTAACAGAACAAATCATCTGTGAAACCCAAATTGCTCTCACAGTCACAGGGTGTGTCAGGAATTCTGGCCACTGAAGTTCCCTGAAAATTACTACTCAAATACCTAAAAATACTTAAATTTAATTTCAGAATTTTAATGAAATCAACACATCTGTGTATTATACCAGGGTAAATTTTTCAATAAAATCCTCAGACAATATTTCTCCTTTCATGTTATGCTAAATTATATATACACATACATATAAAGATATGTATGTATATATACATATAAAGATGTATACATATATATATACATATATGTGTGTGTATATATATATATATATCTTTAAAATTTCATCCTTAACTTTCAAGGCTTAAAGGTAAAAAAATTTCCTTCTTTGAATCCCCTAAGCCTTCATTTCTATCATTTAGGCTTAGGAATACTTCTGAGGAAAAGAACGTTTTTTTTTTTTTTTTTAGTAAGACAGAGTCTACGCTGCCCAGGTTGGTCCTGAATTCTTGGGCCCAATGATCCTCCTGCTTCAGCCTCCTTAGTAGCTGGCCTACAGGCATACACCACAGTGCCCATCCTGTGTAGTTTTGTTTTTTCTTTTCATGATGCTGGGGATCAAAACCAGGGCTTTGTGCATGTTAGGCCAGCCTTTATAGATGTGCTACGTTCCCAGCCCAATAGAACAGTTTTTTAAAAATCAAATAACTGCTCTAGAACAAGAGTTCTGGTTAGGCTAGGCACAGCGGGAAGTATAAATGGAGGTGGAAAAAAGCAGTAAGACTACATATAGCCCTTCTACCACAAATTACCCGGAGGGAGGGGCAAGAGGTAAAGTCATGGGTTGGTCTCTTTCACTCCTAGTAGCTGTCAGCAATGGGGCACCTGAAGGAAAAAAAAAAAAAAAAAAACTACCCAGATCAAAGAAGAGAGATGTCCCAGTCTCCTTGGGAGGACGTGGCTGCTACAATCACGATGGAACAGGAGTGGAAACGGATTGCCAACTCCTTCAATGCTGGCTGTCACCTACAAAACTCAAGATAACAAAAAGCTTCTTTGATTTGTAAACTTGCACTCATAAATACAATCTCTCAAAATAGAATTCAGTGCATTCTTCAACAAGTCTTGTCAACAGTGATACACAACATCCTTTCCTTTGGAGTCAGTGCTGTTAAATGTACTACATAGCCATTTTCCAAAGCAACGGTACAGTTGAGAACAGGTGTTCGGAGGCAAGTGCTAATACTGCTGCTGTAGGGCGTGCACGTGTTAGGATCTGTGGAGGATCTTACTGAGGATCACATCATAGTAGGGGCAAAACACCATCTTGTTATAGTTGACCAGACGAATGAATTTAACAGCAATTTCCTCCAGCTCTTTCTGGACTGGACCCAGTCCCCCAGGAACTGAGGGCAATGGCTTCTGATGACCCGAGGCAAGGTAGGTTTCCAAGAAGGTCAGGATTCGGGATTCTGTCATGGAAAAGAAAAGGATTACTTGTTTCTCATTGAGGGTGGCTTTACAATCTTCTGATTATGCTTCAGTTCTTAGCTTAACCATCATCTCTTTGGGGAAGTCTTCTCCATTAATCCCCTAGATCAGACACTCAGCACCTTGCATGTCTGAACACTCATTCACTGCCACGTTTTCTCTCCCCGGAGGATGATTGGCTTCTGGAAGACAACTGTACTTAACTTGTTTATCATTCTCTCCTCAGCACCCAGCACAGGGCCTGGCGTGAGATCTGGCCCCCAGGAGAAGATCAAACCACATTTGCAACGCAAGAACACACGTACAGATGAGTAAACAGAGAAAAGACCTGACATGTTCTGCTCCGAGGAGCAAGCACGCTGAAACCAACCTTAGCCACTGCTGAGATCACACACAAAGGAAAATGAAGCCAGAATTAAGAATTTGAAAAAGGAAGAGAGCCAGGTGAGATGGCACATGCCTGTAATCTCAGCTACTTGGAAGTTAAAGCAGGAAGATCACAAGTTTAAGGCTAGGCTGGGGATATAGTTTAGTGGTAGATAGCTTGTCTAGCATGTGCAAAGCCCTTAGTTCAATCCCAAGTGCAAATGAGAAGTAAGAAGGAGGAGGAGGAGATGAAGATGATGATGATTCTGGCACCACTGATTTATGATCTATTTTTTTCCTACTATACTCACACTAAAGGACCATGAGCTTCTTTCTTTGGCGCTGCCAATGGAAGGTCACAAAAGTCGTGGACATTTGCAAACTTATTCTACTTGGAGGATAACTTCAGCTAATGCATTTTTTAGCCCTTTTCCCTCTACCAGGCTTTTGCACTTTACTATGTAGCCTTATTGGTCAAATGAGATTTAATCAAGTCATAATTCTTATGTTTTATTATAAAAACAATATGGACATTTATATTGAATAGGCCTTTTCAAATGACATATCTCAGCCCTGGGGCAAGAGTATCCTCTTTGGTGCAAACAACTTATACTTTCTGAACCCAACTCCACACTGGCAGTGAAGCTGCTGCTGACCTGCCCCAGCACTCCTGAACCTGAGGGAGTCTGGTTCTTTAAGGTCCCTGAGCTGGAAGTTTCATCCAGAAGCGCAGCTCCTCTTACCATCCTACCTAGTGGCTGCTTGCGATCCCCACATGTATTAACTGGCTATTAGAAAACCACCAAGATGTGCTTGGCATGGCGGTACACACTTGCCCCCTCCCAGTGGCTCAGGACTCAGACAGGAGTATCGTGAGTTCAAAGCCAGCCTCAGCAACTTAGCGAGACTCTATCTCAAAAAATAAAAAATAGAAAAGGGCTTGGGAATGGCCCAGTGGTCAAGCACCCATGGGCTCAATCCCGGGTACCAGAAAAACAACACAACCGAGATGGCAGGATGAGAAGCACCTTCCCAGACCTCTTTCCAGACACTTCTCTGCCTTCTACCAAGACCAAGTATACTAACGATCCAAGGGCCCTGCAAGATCCGCAGGAGCTGCCTCTTCAGTGACTCACTAAACTGTCACCAACAAAGGGCTCGAATAAAGTAGGCTTAAAACTATATATATACACTGAGGCTTGATCCAAGACGGCGGGCTAGAGGGAGGCTGCAATCTCTGTGCTCAGGGACTTGTGATTCAAGTAGTGGGAATACTGTTTCTCTGCGAGTGATTAGAGGACCCCCAACAGCTGCTCCCACATGGCTGCAGTGCTGTGCAGGACTCCCGGTCACTCTTTCACACAGGATCTTTGGGTGTCCGAGTAGGACCACTGGCATTATTAGCACCTGTGTAGGACTTTTGGCCACCGACCTGTGCAGGAACTCTGGCGCCACTCCCATGTGGACCCCATTTACCAATGTGAGGCTCCCCAGTTGCCTCCATCTTGGGGCACTGCAACCCTACATGCTGTAAACCTGCATCTGGGGACACTACACCGGATCAGGAGACAGCCACCAGCCACAATACTGCAGGCCACAGGGCTGCATCTCTGAACACGCTGCTCAACGCATCGCCCAGTCCCACCCGACCCAACACCCCATTGCTGAAAGCAGCTGCCTCCATCATGGGACACCTTCATCGCCATCATTGGTTGACTCCCAACTCGGAACACCGGCTGGAGTTTAGGAGTACTATCAAGGTATGGAAAGTCCCCACCTCCCCCCTCTGCCCGGCAGCTGCTAACCCAGCACAGTGCTTGAGGCTACGTGGCCGAAGCTCACCAAACAGGGTCGTGAACTGCCCAAGATAAAACAGCTTTCCGTGACAGGTGCACAGCCCCCCAAGACCTCTGGAGAGAAAGGTTCCTGATTGGGAAGTAGAAGAGGGGTGGTGGAGGGGTGAGATACAGTTTAGAGACTAAATTAGAGATTAGGAATTGCGAAGTCTATAGGGAATAAGGAGATAAGACCAGGTGCCCACTTCACATTATCAGGCCCAAGGAGATCCTTGGGGTGCAGTCTCCCATTGGGACAGCAAGTGCTATAATCCACCTCCAGGAGCTCTGCCCCCAAGACTAACTCTCCCCACTAATAAGCTTCACCATCCTGAGGGTGGAGACACCAGCAAACAACAGACAACCCCACCGACTGGATGAGAAGGGAAGTTGGAAAGATACTGATCTCCAACAGAAACAACCTTGTATTTTCCTGAGATTTTTTTTTTCTCTCTCTTCTCCCACCCTCACATCCCCAACATTTGTGAAACCAAGCACTTTCCATGAATTAGGCTACTGAAGACTGGAATGTCTGAATAGTATATTACAGCAGTGGTGTATATTCTTTTATCTCCTATTTTTACATTTTTAAATTTTTCTTAATATTTATGTTTATTTTTTGTACTCCACTGTCTTCCCATTTACTTGTCTCCCCAAAATCACTCTCTTTCTCTCTTCTCCTGCTACTAACCATTTTCTTTAGATTTCTCTTTCACGCTAAGATCCAACTCTATATCCTCACCTCCTAGCCCCTCAACATCTTTTTTTTTTTTTTAGTTTTTGATTTTTTAGTTGTAGTTGGACACTATACCTTTATTTTATTTATTTATTTTATGTGATGCTGAAGATCGAACCCAGGGCCCTTGCACGTGCTAAACGAGTGCTCTACCACACTGAGCCACACCCTGGCCCCCACACCCAACATCTTATCCTACACCTCATCCCTAGTTCTTTGTCTACCATTCGAAACTATAAACCCTTCTGCAAACCTATTGTTTATATTGTAGATTATAACTGAACTTACCATTTCTGTATATTGTTACAAAACTGTAAACGTCTTTATAGCAGCTAATTGGTTTAAGGTTGTATATTGTTTCTGTTGGGATCCGTTCACATTGTTCTCCCCCGTAAAAGAGAGATACTGGAAGCCTGCAGGGACACTATAAACCTATAGGGTAAAAACTGTAAGGCCTCAGATCCACAGTGCTAGAAGGGAAGACACATGGACAACATGAAAAAACAAGGGAAGAAAATGCCCCCAACAAACCAAGACATTACATTCTTGTAATGTCAAAAGAAATGTCAGACAGGGAGTTCAGGATGTACATAATTAAAATGTTCTGTGAATTAAAGGATGATATAAGACAGCAAATACAGGCAATAAAAGATCATTTGATAAAGAGCTACATAAGAAAATATAGGAAGCAAAAGATTACATCAATAAGAAGAAAGAGGTTCTGAAAAAAAATTGCAATGAAAGAAACAATAAACCAAATTAAAAGCTCAAGAGAAAGTATCACCAACAGATTATATCACTTGGAAGACAGGACCTCAGAAAATGAAGACAAAATATATAATTGGAAAGAATGTTGACCACACAGTAAAGATGGTAAGAAACCATGAGCAGAACATTTAAAAGACCAAATTTAAGAATTACTGGGATAGAGGAACGCACAGAGTTCTAAATCAAAGGAATAAACAATCTATCCAATGAAATAATATCACAAAATTTTCCAAACATGAAGAATGAATTGGAAAACCAAATTCAAGAGACTTACAGGACACCAAATATACAACAAAATCAAAAAACAGATCCACACCAAGGTACATTAGAAAGAAAATGCCTAACATACAGGATAAAGAGAGAATTTTAAAAGCAACAAGAGAAAGGAATCAGATTACATTTAGGGAGAAATCAATTAAGCTATCTGCAGATTTTTCAACCCAGACTAGAAGATCCTGGAACAACATATACCAAGCTCTGAAAGAAATGGATACCAACCAATAATCTTATATCCATCAAAATTAAGCTTTAGATTTGATAATGAAATAAAAACCTTCCATGATAAACAAAAGTTAAAAGAATTTACAACTAGAAAGCCTGCACTGCAGAACATCCTTGGCAAAATACTCCATGAGGAAGAAATGAAAAATAATAATGAAAATCAGCAAAGGGATGTATTAACAAAAAACCAATCAAAGGAGAAACCAAATCAAGTTGAATAATAAAAATACACAAATATGACTTGGAATACAAATCATGTCTCAATAATAACCCTGAATGTTAATGGCCTAAACTCACCAATCAAAAGACACATACTGGCAGATTGGATTTCAAAAAAAAAAAAAAAGGACCCAACAATATGCTGCCTCCAAGAGACTCATCTCATTGAAAAAGACATCCACAGACTGAAAGTGAAAGGTTAGGAAAAAAACATACCACTCACACGGATTGCAGAAACAAGCAGGGGTTTCCATCCTCATAGCAAATAAAGTAGACTTCAAGCCAAAGTTAATCAAAAGGGATAAAGATGGACATGTCATACTGCTTAAGGGAACCATACACCAACAAGGCATAACAATTATAAATACATATGCCCCAAACAATGGAGCATCCACATTCATCAAACAAACTCATCTCAAGTTCAAGAGTCAAATAGACGACAACACAATAATTTTGGTGACTTTAACACACCTCTTTCACCACTGGATAGATCTTCTAAACAAAAGCTAAACAAAAAAACTAAACTACAGAACTCAATAATACAATCAATAACTTAGATTTAACAAACATATATAGAATATTTCATCCTTCAGTGTACGAATACCCTTTCTTCTCAGCAGCACATGGATCCTGCTCTAAAATAGACCATACATTATGCAACAAAGTAACTCTTAGCAAATACAAAAAATTAGAGATACTACCCTGCATTCTATCAGATCATAATGGAATGAAATTAGAAATCAATGATAAAATTTAAAAAAAGAAGCTACTCCAACAGCTAGAGACTAAATAATAGGCTACTGAATGAACCATGGGTTGCAAAAGTCATCAAAGATTAAAAAATTCTTAGAGGTAAATGAGAATACGGACACAACATATCTAAATCTTTAGGACACTATAAAGGCAGTACTAAGAGGAAAGTTCATTGCATGGAGTTCATTTCTTAAAAGAAGAAAAAGTCATCAAATAAATGACTTAACTACATCTCAAACCCTAGAAAAAGAAGAACAAACCAACACCAAAAGGAGTAAAAGATGGGAAATAATTAAAATCAGAGCTGAAATCAATGTAATTGAAACAAAAGAAACAATTGAAAAAAATTGATAAACCAAAAGGTTGGTTCTTTGAAAAATAAATAAAATTGATAAACCCTTAGCTATGCTTATAAAGAGAAGGAGAGAGAAAATTCAAATTACTAATACCCATGATGAAAAAGGAAATATCATAACAAACACTACAGAAATACAGAAAATAATTATAAATTATCTTGAAAATGTGTACTCCAACAAAACAGAAAATATCAAAGGCATTGACAAATTTCTAGAGTCCTATATTGTGCCCAGTCTGAATCAGGATGATACACACACAAGTTAAACAGATCAATTTCAAGCAAAGAAATAGAAGACGCCATCAGAAGCCTACCAACAAAGAAAATCCCAGGACCAGACATACAGCTGAGTTCTATAAGACCTTCAAAGAAGAACTAATACCAATACTCCTCAAATTATTTCATTAAATCGAAAAAGAGGAATACTTCCCAACTCATTTTATGAGATCAATATCACCCTGATTCCAAAACCAGGCAAAGACATCAAAGAAAGAAAACGTGCAGACCAATAACTCTAATGAACATGGACGAAAAAATTCTCAATAAAATTCTGGAAAATCAAATACAAAAACAGATTTTAAAAGATAGTGTACCATGATCAAGTAGGATTCACCCCAGGAATGCAAGGTTGGTTCAACATACAGAAGTCAATAAATATAATTCATCACAACAATAGACTTAAAGATAAGAATCATATGATCATCTCAACAGATGCAAAAAGAGCATTTGACAAAATCCAACAGCCCTTTATGTTCAAAACACTAGAAAAACTAGGGAGAACAGGAAAATATCTCAACATTGTAAAAGCTATCTATACTAAGCCCCAGGCCCACATCATTCTAAATGGAGAAAAATTGAAAGCATTCCCTCTAAAAACTCTGGAACAAGACAGAAATGCCCTCTTTAAACACTTCTATTCAATATAGTACTTGAAACTCTAGCCAGAGCAATTAGACAGATAAAAGAAATTAAAGGGATAGAGACAGGAAAAGAAGAACTCAAACTATCACTATTTGCCAATGAGATGATTCTATACTTAGAGGATCCAAAAAATTCCACTAGAAAACTTCTAGAACCAATAAATAAATTCAGCAAAATAGCAGGATATAAAATCAACATCCATAAATCAAAGACATTTCTGTACATCAGTGACAAATCCTCTGAAAGAGAAACTAGGAGCCATTTACAATAGGCTCAAAAAAAAAAAAAAAACACTTGGGAATCAATTAACGAAGGAGGTTAAAAACCTTTACAATGAAAATTACAGAATGATAAAGAAAGAAATTAAAGAAGACCTTAGAAGATGGAAAGATCTCCCTTGTTCTTGGACAGGCAGAATTAATATTGTCAAAATGACCATACTACCAAAAACACTATACAGATTTAATGCAATTCCAATCAAAATCCCAATGACATTCCTCATAGAGATAGAAAAAAGCAGTCACGAAATTCATCTGGAAAAAAATAAAAGACCCAGAATAGCTAAAGCAATCCTTAGCCAGAAGAGTGAAGTAGGTGGCATCACTATACCAGAACTTAAACTATACTACAGAGCAATAGTAACAAAAATATCATGATATTGGCACCGAAATAGACTTGTAGACCATGGTACAGAATAGAGAACACAGAGACAAACCCACATAAATAGGGTTATCTCATATTAGACAAAGGCACCAAAAACATACATTAGAGAAAGGATAGCCTCTTCAACAAATGGTGCCAGGAAAACTAGAAACTCCATATGAACAAAATGAAATTAAGCATGTATCTCTCACCATGCACAAAACTCAACTCAAAGTGGATCAAAGACTTAGGAATTAAACTAGAGACCCTGTGTCTTGATCTTCCTGACTCAGCCTCCCACGTTGCTGCAATTACAGGCAAATGCCACCAGCCCAGCTAAAAAGTCATAGTTTTTAGAGCAGTCCTGTATCTGAAATATAACCACAGACTATCCAGCTTCTGACTGATACCTGCTAATTTTCCATTATTTATTTGTTTAACACTTGTTCTCAAAGAATTTGAAGGGCTTCAAATTAATTCAATTTCAATTTTAAATGTTGAACACTGTATTCCTTGATCAACCAGAATATAATTTTTCTCTTTTTTCTTTCTTTCTTTCTTTTCTTTTTTTTTTTTTTGTGGTGCTGGGGATTGAACAGAAGGGAAGGCCTTGTGCATGCAAGACAAACACTCTACCAACTGAGCTATATCCCCAGCTCCAGAATAGAATTTTTCTCTACCAAGCTTTATTAATTGACAAGTTATATGTAGCATACAACATGTTTTGATACATGTATATACTATGAAATAATTAAATTAAGCTAAATAATAGAGAATTCTTCATAGTACCACTGCTATTATGATAAAATTAGCTAATATTGATTTTTTTTCTTTTTATTTTTTTGGTAAAACTGAGGACTGGACCCAGGGCCTCCCTGACGCTCAGCAAGCACCACTAAGCTACATCCCCGTCCCTTTTGTTATTTTATTTTGAGATGAGGACTGACTATGTTGCCCAGGCTGGCCTTGAACCTCTGGGCTCCAGCCATCTTCCTGTCTCAGTCTCCTGGGACTATAGGCACACAACACTAAGCCT
The DNA here is from genome assembly GCF_052094955.1 of Ictidomys tridecemlineatus. Classification (NCBI taxonomy): domain Eukaryota; kingdom Metazoa; phylum Chordata; class Mammalia; order Rodentia; family Sciuridae; genus Ictidomys; species Ictidomys tridecemlineatus. The sequence goes on from NC_135480.1 coordinate 31,433,958, forward strand.
AGCTAATATTTAATAATATTTTAATAGTATTTTTATTTTTAATTTTTATATCAAAGTTTTAATTTTTTAGCTATTTCAATTATTGCATTATTTACTGAGTACTTACCATGTGCTGCCAGGCATAATGGCAAGTACCTGACATATCTACCTTCTCACAGGTGGTCCTCCCAGTAACCTGGGCAGGTGGTTGGTATGATCCGCTTTTTAAAGTTCCTTGCCATGCCACACAATAAGTGCTGGAGCAGAACTCTGAACCACGTTTTGAGATTCCAAAGTCCATACCCTCAGGACAATGATGGCTGTGCAGTCACTTGCCATCTTTGAAATCACCCTGATCACAATGGTGATGAATCACACTCCATCCTTACCTGCAGCACTCATTATCCCAGAAACCCTCTCAGATTTCTTCAGAGGGGCCTTCCCCTAACCCCCTGCTACATGCCTTCCCTCAAACATACCCATGATTCTGCGAATAGGGTCATCAGGACTGGCCACAGCCAGGATCTGGCCTTTGAGCGCGGTCTCTTTGTCCGTGGAAAAGGGGGAGGACCCACACAGTGAGAGGCAGCTGCTCACCTCCAGGCACACTTTCTCCCCAATCGTAGTCAGGGCATCCTCCAAATGGAAGGAACTGAGCAGAGAAAAGAAAGGAAGACAGGAAGAAGCAACCCATGGATACAGTGCTCCAGCTCCATCAGCCCTGCCTGGCAAGGGTGATACCACCAAGGAGCGGATTGATGTGTTAAGGGGGAATCTGTGGCTGTCTCTCTTGCTCCTTACCACTCAAGCTGTGCACATCAACTGCAAAGGACTTTCCTTCCTTCCACTAGAAAGGACAGCGAGGAGGGGATGGGCTCAGACTATCCCAAGACAAATAACCCAAAGCACAAGTTCTTGCTAGCATCTCTGAGGTGAAATAAGCCTGGAACTGACTTATAAATATTCTGAAACACCTCTGGAGGAATACACAATACCAGGAAATTCGTAGTCATGGAATGGGAATGGATATCCTTTTATACCTTTTGAGTTTTGAAACATTGAGTGCATTAACTTTTTTTAATATTTATTTTTTAATTGTAGTTGGACACAATACCTTTATTTTATTTATTTATGTGGTGCTGAGGATCAAACCCAGGGCCTCCCATGTGCTAAGTGAGCACTCTACCGCTGAGCCACAACCCCAGCCCAACTTTTTTCTTTTAGTGGTACTGGGGATGAAACCCAGTACCTCAGGCTAGTACTCTACCACTGAGTTACATCCCCAATACATTAACTATTTTTTTTTTAATTTTTAGTTGTAGATGAACATATACCTTTATTTCATTTTCTTTTTATATTTTTATGTGGTGCTAAGGATCAAACCCAGTGCCTCTCACATGCTAGACAAGTATTCTACCACCTAGCAACACCCCCAGCCCCACATTAACTATTTTTAAAAGAAAAAAATAAAATAAGCACCTTGATTCCCTGGGGCCCTAAGACTCTCCTAGAGCACCTCTGGGAACCAGATGGTCATTTAATGTTGAGCTATTTTAACAATAGCTGTCATTTTTTGAGCTTACTCTATCAGAAATTAAGGTTTGCTCTGGATCTAGATCCTCTGTACAGTAGAACTACTGGGGAGTGAGAGAGCAAGCCTTGGGCTTCACTGCCTCCATCAGCTCAACTCCTTGCCAGATCCCTGACTGCCAGGGTGGATAGGGAGCACAGGGCCAGACTCCCCAAAAGCACTGGCAGGGCCCCTCATTGTTAGTTCTGCAGAGCAGTTCTACTGGCAGGGGACCTAGCTGACAGCCTCTGGCTACACCTGGGCAAGGGCCTTGGGCTAGGCCTCAGTTGAACAGCCAACCCCTACTCACAACACGGAGAAACATCCAGATGGCACTGAACACACCCACCCTCTGCGCAAGCGCCACAATAAAATCCCTCCATTTTGTAAGAATGAGAATGCCCCAGGGTGCTTCTTTGGAAGAATCCTCTGAATTGGGCCTTGTCAGATACGGGATTTACTCAGAACCATTCAAAATGTTTCATATGCTGTAAGTCATCTAACAGGGCTTCACCGCAGGAGTACTCGCTGAATGAATCCTGTAAGCCCACAGTTGTGAATTCTGCTGGGCAATAAAATGACACGCTCATACTCAACACAGGACACCTGTCAGGAATGTGCAAAGAGCAGAAAAGTCCATCTCACCTGTACCTCTGGAGTAATCATCTTGTTTCTTCTAATGACCTCTCTCTTCTAAGAGCTCCAGCAGGGGCAGTTGACTGTCCTGGGGACTGGGTTGTTGTTGGTCTCTAAGTCTGGTCATTTTTTTTTTGGCTGGGGGTTGAACACAAGGCCTCGGACACACTAAGCAAGTGCAGTACACTGAACTACACAGGCCCAGGGCTGCGTAGTTGCTAGCTGGTTGTGAAAGCAACTCAGTGTGCAGCAGATAGTACTTTTTTAGTGGAGTAAGAATTGGGTAGAAACTATTAGGATACATCAAACATAACTGGGTTAAGTTCCATCTTTGTGAGGTTTTAATTTCAGTTACATATGTATGTAAGTAATAATGGAAAATGAATTTTTTACTGTGGGTCCTAATCACAAATATCTGAAAACCACTATCCCAGAGCCTTATTATATATACCTAAACATCTGACCCTATTGCCTGAATTAACTCTCCTGCGCTCTCATCACGTGAGCAGTCAGGGGATCAGGATCTCTTCTCAGCTCCTTGAGGGCCTAACACTGGGAGGCCCTACTCTGATCTGCTCTCTGCCCCCAATCCCATCCATCCACTAAAGGTCTTCCCCACAGTTCCCAGCCACTTACGGCAGATGCATATCAGTTAGCAGAATCTTCACAATCATCTTGAGTTTCTCAGCAGCGTTGGCCTGGCTAGAAATTCCACGGGCTGCCATGTTGAACGTGACTAGCAGCACAGCTCCCAGGATGGTCAGCTGCTCTAGCTGGAGCTGGAGCTCCTGGAAGCGTGGATGGTCCATCAAAACCGTCTATAATGAACACAAGTCACTGCTGAGCTGAAATTTGTACTGGCCAGCAGAGGGCGATGAGGCCACATAGCCTCCCACCCACCTCTACAGCTTCCTCAGGATTTCCTAGTCATCTCAGAGCTACAGGGCAGATGTGAGTGAACTGTCCTTCCACTCCAGTGCCCCTTTCTCCTGGGGAAGTCTGTAGTAGCACAGCACACTTCTGAAAAGCCTGAGACAGATCTGGGTGGAAATCCAGACTGTGTCACTTCACAGCAGCACAACCTGACAGATTTCCTCAACTCTTGGGCCTATGCAAAATGGGGAGTCCTACTTTACAGGACTGTTTGAATGATGAAAAAACATGCACATCAAGTGGGTGGCAGAGCCAGCACTTAACACAGAAGAATCATAGCACTAGAAAGGACAGAGGAACAACCAACTCCTCCCAGTTTGTCTAGGACTGTCCCAGTTCTAAAAAGGAAACTCCCAAGTCTAGCAAGTCCCCCACAAACCTGGACAGCCTCCCTGCAGCCTAACAAAGGGGAGGAGTTCCTTGAGGGCAGAGCCCTGGACAGCTCAGTATCTAGCTCACAGGAGTCTCTGGAGAACTAGAAAGTGAATGAAGAATAAGAAACAGCGAACAGAGCAGGACTGACAGATCATAGCCTCCTGAAAAGCAGTCAACGAGTGAATTACCATGACCGCTTCTCGTGTGTGAAAGACAGCTCTCGTCCTACCATGCCAAAGACCTGCGTGGGGTACAAGAAAGAGCAGCAGAAAGACTGAGCTACTCTAGTTTCAGACCCCAGTTCCTACAGGCTGGCTAATCAAATGCACTTTAAGGACTGATCTGGCTACAAAATAGTGGGGTTGTCAAATCAAGACATTAACTATTTGGGGTCAGAGCCCAAACTTCTTCTCAAAACGAAAAACTACCTCTGAAGATTGGACATGCCTAGTTCTTAAACAGATTGGTTCCACTGACTTGTCAGCCTCTTTTAGCCCACTGTGCTACACAGCAGTGAGTGCACTTGGCTTTGTGGTCTCTCAACAATGTATATACTTGAGTTTAGAGTGAAAAAGATTTTCAGGGATCAAAAAAAAAGAAAACCACAAAATGGACTGGGGATATAGCTCAGTTGGTAGAGTGCTTGCCTCACATGCACAAGGCTCTGGGTTCAATCCCTAGCACCACACACAAAAAAAAAATCCAAGGATTAATTTCAAGAGCAGACCTCTGTCCCCAGTAAAAACCGCAGCCATCTTTTAAGAGAAATGTCAGGTTAAGAACTTTCCAGAAAAGCACATAGCACTATTCAGAGAGGAACACAGCCCCACCAGTTCAACACCCTCTTTAGATCCTCCTCCAGCACAAAAGGCAACGCCTGTCAAGAGGAGAAACTTACAACTTCTTGAAAGGAAAATTAAGGAAGTTCTGAGAGACATTTAGAGAAGTAGCAGGATCTGAGATTAGAAACAAGGAGTTCAAGCATCCTCAAAAAAAAAAAAAAAAAAGAGAGAGAGAGAGAGAGGGAGGGAGAGGGCACACATCAATTTAGCCATTTACAGACAAAATGAGGGAATCCCATGCTAGTCATCCCCTTAAATGACTGCTGTCGTTAGAAGCACTGGACATTGCTCAGCACAGAAGGGAAAGAAGTTTCTTTAGATAAAGCTGTAATGCAACACCACTGGTGTGATTTTGATCAAGATGAGTAAAAACAGGATAAAAATTCAGCAGCACAAACCGAAAGCATCGTACCTTACTGGTGGGATTGTAAAATGATGCAGCTGCTTGAGGAAAGTTTGGTAGATCCTCAAAATGTTAAGATTAGACTCACCCATTAATTCCAATCCTAAATATGTAACCAAGAGAATTGAAAGTGTATTCCACACAAAATGTTATATAAACGTTCACAAAAGCATAATTCAAAATAATAAAGTGGAACTGAAATATGCACCAACCGAGGAATAATAAACAAATGTGGTCTATCCACATAGCAGAAATATTACTCAGCCTTAAACAAGAAGGAAATGCTGACACATGCTGCAACACAGATGAACCTTGGCATTAAACAAAATAAGCTAGGCACAAAAGGACTAATAGTGTGTGGTTCCACTTTATATAAAGTATCAAGAATGGTCAAATTTATAGGTTCACAGTAGAATGTTGGGTGTTAGGAGCAGCGTGATTGGAGAACTACTGTTTGATGGTAGAAAGATTTTTTAAAAAATATTTTTAGTTGTAAATGGATCTTTTATTTATTTATTTATATGTGGTGCTGAGGATTGAACCCAGGATCTCACACATGCCAGGCAAGTGCTCTACCACTGAGCCACAACCCCAACCTTAATGGTAAAAAGTTTTATAGTTTGGAAAAATGTTCTGGAGACAGATGATAATAATGGCTATACAACAATATGAACATACTGAATTCCACTGAACTGTTCACTTAGAAATGGTTAAAATGGTAATTATATGGAATGTACATTTTACTGCCATAAAAAAAATACAGTGGAGGGGCTGGGGTTATGGCTCAGCCTTGGTTAGAGCATTCGCCTTGCATATTGAACCCGAGGCCCTGGGTTCAATCCTCAGCACCACATAAAAATAAATAAATAAAATAAAGATGTTATGTCCATCTACAACTAAAAAAAATAATAATACAAACAAAAACAAAAGGAAAACAAAAACAAAGGGCGCCAGGCATGGAGGTGCAGGCACGTAATCCCAGCAACTCAGGAGGCTAAGGCAGGAGGATTGCAAGTTCGAGGCTGGCCTTGGCAATTTAGTGAGGCTCTGAGCAACTCAACAAGACCCTGTCATAAAATAAAAAGTAAAAAGGGCTGGGAATGTAGCTCATTGGTAAAGGGCCCTTGGGTTCAATCTCCAATACCAAAATTTGAAATATAAAAGGAAAAATAAAAGGAATGAAGTACTGATATATGCTACAACATGGGTAAATATTATGTATCATGAAAGAAACCAGGCACAGAAGACCACTACTGTATATTTCCATTTATGTGAAATTTCTAGAATAGGCAAATCCCTAGAGACAGAAAGCAGGGATTAGAGGGAAGGGAAAGGGAACGGACTACAATGGGTATGGTGTTTCTACTGGGGGGAAAGAAATGATCTAAGTTAAATAGCGGTGATTATTGTGTAACTGCAAATATACTTAAAACCACTGAGTTGTATGCTTTAAGAGAGAACTTGGGGTATATGAATTATATCAAAATAATGCTATTCTTTTTAAAAAGCTCAGCTGCACAAAAAGAAGTATGAGCAATTAGATTATCCAGGAGCACCTACTTCAGGGAAAGGTCTATGGAGGTGGTCCCATTTCAGAAGCTTCAAGTATGCATAATTCTGGATGGCGACAGGGCTCAGCATGGGAGCGTCCCCAGAGCCAGCAGCCCCTCCCCCAGCTGGCAGGGCATGTTTGTACTTCTGAGCCATAAGTTCATCTGAGGCTTCTTCTAACCACTGGGTGACAAAGTCCAGGGAATCTGTGAAAAGCAAAGCCACAAACATTACTATAACACTAGCAGGGATGCTTCTCATAATTACTTTAGGGAAGATGAGCCTGGCGGTGTGAGATTACAGTGTAGACTGAACTTTGGGATCAAATAGAACTTAGTCCAAATCACAGATTATCTGTTACTAGCAAAATGATCTCAGGTAAGTCATCATCTGCCTGAATATCAGAGTCCTGAATAAAGAAATTCACCACATCCACCTCCCAGGCTATTGTGATACCATGCCAAGACAGGCCTTGCCACCTGCCAGGTGTTTAGCAAACCATTCTCCTCTCCTGTCCTACAGGAGATGTGGCTGAAAGCGCTAATGACTCGAGATCCATGAGATGGCAAATTTCTTGCCCAAAGACAGCTGGGCCAAGACACCAGCAGAAGTCAACTATTAACATATCCTCCACATCACAAAGGGCTTCTTCTTCATCTAGGTCTTACTCTCAAATCAATCTGGTTTGCTTGGGACCTCATCATGTTTGATGTGTATGTAATTCTGTGCAGGGAACACTCAGGGGATCCTCATCGGGCTTTCATCAGCCATCATGCTCCCCTGACTTTTCTGAGCTGAATAATTTAGCAAGCAGGTACCCTAAGGGATGCAGAATTTTTTTTTAAATTTATTTTTCTTCCCATAGGATTCTTTTCTCCCCAGTACATTTCCCCTACTAACTTAGGTGGGTTAAGCCCAAATTCTTGAGAGAGAGGGGGGGGGGAGGGAGAGAGAAAGAGAGAGAGAATTTTTTTAATATTTATTTTTTAGTTTTCAGCAGACACAACATCTTTGTTTGTATGTGATGCTGAGGATCGAACCCAGGCCGCACGCATGCCAGGCGAGCGCACTTCCGCTTGAGCCACATCCTCAGCCCAGAGATGCAGAAATTTTGAACATGAGGATCTTGTCCACATTATGACCAAAAAAAAAAAAAAAAAAAAAATGCAGCTGTGAAATCCTGGAGGTATTGCAGTTCTGCCAATAGGGGTCTCCTATCGACCAAGTGGGCAGCCGAGGTCATATCAATAGCCCTGCTGCAGGAGGATGTGCCTCTCTTCTCTGCCAGTGCACTGATTCCCCAGAGCTCTCTCTCAGTTCTGACTCCTGGGTCATCTGGCCTCACTCTGCTGTTAGCCTTCTACAGACAACATTCTCTGTGTCTCACCAGCTCTGGAAATCCTGCACTGTACATATGGACAAGTATAGACCTGGACTGATGGATTACAGCAGTGCTCCCATATCCACAGTGAGTCCTGCTGCACTTTGGCTTCTGGGACCTGGTTCTAACACTAGGCACTTCAGTTTGTCAAACTGCAACCCTGGGTGCCTCCCAGTGTAAGAGCTTCTTCTGTGACTACTTTACTCTGCTCTTTCTTGACTCCTTCTGGCTCTCAGCATCCCTCAGACTTCTCTGTCTGGATTAAATTACTCAACTGGTAAAAGAACTGATTTGACTAATCTGGTCAGGCAGCACCATCTAGACAGATAGGGCCATTTTTATTTGTCACCAGTAAAGCTGGAGACCCAACAGGATTCATAAGAAACTAGATCTGAAGACTGAAATTTACCCAGAATATCAGCTACTGATACAGAGACCAAAGAAAGCATACTAGAAATGAAACAGTTTTAGATTCTGTAGTCATCTGTTTTCCTGCATTCATCTGAGAGGCTCATAAAAATGAGATTTTTCCTGTGTATGAAACCAGAAAATTATACACATAAGGAAGAAACAAAGTCAAATTTCCTGCCTTACCTCACAGGGAGGGAAGAAAGTGAATGAACATTCACAAGAAGTTTGTCATGGTTTCAAAGTCAAGACCAAGAATATCATTTACCTCAAACTGGTATTTTCATTAAAAAAAAAATTTAATTTAGGACATCGTCATTCTTTTTCCTTTCCTATTCTTATATCCTACCACACTGCTCTGGCTTGTCAATTAAATCTTCTTTTCAATGCTTACTTCTAGATGTAGCCCCAATATCTTGTGCTTTTACTTCTTCATTAGAATTTTTAAAAAATTTTTTTTAGGGCTGGGGTTGTGGCTCAGTGATAGAGCGCTCATGTAGCATATGCCAGGCCCTGGGTTCAATCCTCAGCACCACATAAAAATAAACAAATAAAATAAATATATTGGAAAAAAAATACTTTTTTAGTTGTAGGTGGACACAATACCTTTATTTTATTTTTATGTGGATCAAACCCAGTGCCCTCCACATGCAAGGTGAGCACTTAACCACTGAGCCACAATCCCAGTCCCAAATTAGAATATTTTCATAATTTTAGTTTTGTTTTGAAAACAATGTTATATAACAAAAGAAACAAGTATGAAGACATGAATGGTGTGAATATACTTTGTATACAACCAGAGATATGAAAAATTGTGCTCTATATGTGTGATATGAACTATGATGCATTCTGCTGTCATATATAAAAATTAGAATAAAAAATAAAATAAAAATTCTAACGGGGGACTGTTTTAATTGTGGCAAACCTGGACACATGGCCAGAGATTGCAAGTAGCAACCAGGATAAAAAAACAAGCCAGGAATGTGTCTGCGTTGTCAGCGAGGATGGCACTGGGCTATTGAACATAAATTGCTGACTGACGCGCATGGTCTGTCCTTGCTTCTCCCTTTGGTAAAAGGGAGGTAGGTCCAGCCCTGGCCCCGTCAAATAATGAGGGCCCTGTCAGTCAATCTGGAGCAGCCATTCACTCCAGCCCACTCTCTGGTCTCTACATTCCAGGCCATTACTAGCCATGACTGGAATCGCAGGCCTGGACCTCAGCACCCCCACAAACCCCCACCCCCGCAAAAAAACAATATTGTTATACAACAAGTTACAGCAACTAAAAGGAAAATCAAAAACGAATCACCAACAATGAAAAAGCAACACAAAGCATTGAACATACTCGGCTGTTTCTCCAAAAGCTCTTGAAATTTCTTCCTCTCATACTCAACCGACTGCTGCATGAGATGTGGCCGAATGCTTGTGACAGCAAAATTCGCCATGTCTACTTTCATTAGATCTAACACAGAAAAAATTGCCCTGAAAGAGAATAGATAAAAGAATTCAAAACCAGACACCTGTAAAGTACAAACACTTTAAAGAAACAGAAGTGAGCCGGGAGCACACCTGTAATTCCAGTGACTAAGGAGGCAGAGACAGGAGGATCCCAAGTTCAAGGCCAGCCTCAGCAACTTAGAAAGTCCCTAAAAAACTTTGCGAGACCCTGTCTCAAAATAAAAAACAAAAAGTTCTGTGGATGTGGCTCAATGGTTAATCCCCTCTGGGTTCAATGTTTGGTACCAGAAAAAGAAAGGACAGCAAGAAAAGTTTAGAAAATAATGAGAAAAGTAAATTAAGAAAAACAAATTTAGAAAACACAAATATAAATAATGTATGAAAATACTGCAAAAAAAATTTTTTTGAGTTTGAGAGAGAGAGAGAGAGAGAGAGAGAATATTTTTTAATTTTTTTTTTTTAGTTTTTGGCAAATTTTTAAGCTGTTTTCTGTCCTTACCCTTCATACTGTGTCCCTGAACCTCCCCATACTGCCTTTCCAGCAGAGACATGTACCGTGGTTCTGGGTCAGCCCTCCTGGCAACCACAGAGGAAGGACAGAGCCCAAGACGCAAGAGGAGGAGTAGGTTCGCTACCCTGTTTTCACTTTCAAGTAGGTTATTTCATTTTCTTAGGATAGAAAGAAAATTAACTCTCTCCTTGCTCCTTTCCTCTTACCCCAGTACTTCTTAGTTTTAGGGGATGTTTCATGTCCCATTTCTGGTGGCATCAATTGCTAGTTCATACTTTGATTGTACCCAGTGGACAGCCCTGACCTGAGGCCAAGGATGCCTTTCATCCTGCCTGTCATGTACCACAGCCACTCTTGAAACATGCCAAGAGCTGCTAAGTGCCTACTTGCAGGAAGTAGTTTAAAACCAAGATACAGGTTAAGTTGTGACTTACAGAGAAGTAGAGTAAGATCAAATGTTCTCAAAAGTCTCCTGATATCCTTTGGAATGAACTATACATTACATTATAAACTTACCTACACATGAATTATCTATGAGATAGGATGCACAATTTGAGGAAAAATTAAAATCTTAACCAGACACAGTGGGGTAATTCCAACAACTCTAGAGGCTGAGTCAGGAGGATCACAAGTTCAAGGCCAGCCTCAGAAACTTAGTGAGACCCTGTTTCAAAATAAAAAATAAAAAGGGCTGGGGATGTGGCTCAATGGTAAAGCGCCTCTGGGTTCAACCCCCCCCTACCAAAAAAAAAAAACCAATAAAACCTTTTCCCTTTCCCTCCATTATTATGTTTATCTCCCATATCCACAAGGCAGGCTACTATTCTGAAGTTTTCTCTCTCAGACAAGCATTCCTAGCAGTTCTGTGAATCCACCCACCGGAAACCAGAGGCCATCAGAAATTGCCCATTGGGTGGCCTGTGGACTGGCAATAACCCCAAGTAGGTTTTGTGCTCATACAATGTTTTGTTTTCATTTGTTTGCTTAAGTACTGAAGATAGAACCCAGAGGCACTTTACCCCTGAGCTATACAAATCTGCAGTCCTTTTGTAAATTTTATTTTGAAACAGAGTCTCACTAAATCACAGTTTCTCCTCAAGTGTCAGCCTCCCCAGACCCTTTTATTTTATGGTAGGAATTTGAGTTTACTCTGATATTTCCCCCCAAAGACTCTTTTTTCAGAATTTTTGCATTTATCTTGGCCTGACTGCAAATTCTTACTAGTTTACTTCTAATGTCCAGCACCAAGCCTATCACATAAGAGGGACAAACAAACAAACAAAGAAGCAACAATCAATAACTGTATCTTAGTTCTTCAATGCTCTTTCTGAGGTTTGATGTAATCTTGCAATGCAGGGCATTTCTGTATATACTGAACAAATGAGAGAAGATCTGCTCTCTGTTCTCTTTCATAAAGCTGGAAATGAAACAACACCTTTTTTCTTACAAAACTTTCGGAAAGCAATTTTGTAGTAAAATGCAAGGAGAGGGCTGGGCTGTGGCTCAGGGGTAGAGTGCTCGCCTGGCACATGCAAGGCCTTGATTCGATCTCAGCACCAAATAAAAATAAATAAATAAAACAAAGGTATTGGTCCAACTACAACTAAAAAATAAATGTTTAAAAAAATGCAATGAGAATCTCTTAAAATAACTCAGACCCTGACAGAGTAATCCCATTTAAGAAATGATCTTAGCCGGGCATGGTGGCACACTCATGTAATCTCAGGGAAGCTGAGGCAGGCGGATCATGAGTTCAAGGCCAGCTTCAGCAACTTGGCAAAACTTTTGTCTCTAAATAATATTAAAAAAAAAAAAAAAAAAAAAAAAAAGCTGGGGATGTGGCTCAGTGGTAAAGCGCCCCTAGGTTTAATCCCTGGGACCTCCCCCTAAAAAAAGGAAAAAAGAAATGATCTTTAGGGAAAAACCTAAAATACAGAAAAAAAGTTCTGTGCATGAAGATTTTCATTGTAGAATTGAATTGTTAATAATTACATATAATCTCTGTGAAAAGGGAGATTTAGCAATGCTTATGGAGAGTATTAAAAAATCATATAAGTTAGTTATAAAAGGATGATGAGAGAAATCCTCATGGTACTGGAACTGTTCAATATCTTGACTGTAGTGGGGGATACACAAACTTACACAGGTGATCAAATTGTATTAAAATTAATATACATATATGCATAAAGGAGTATAAGTAAAACAGAAAATCCAAATAAAATCAGTGGACTGTACCAACGTCAATATCCTGGTTGTCATATTATACTACAGCTCTGCAAAAGGGTACCCTTGGGGGAAACTGCATTAATTGTATTATGTCTTGAATGTCCATGTGAATGTACAAGTATCTCAATAAAGCTTTCAATAAAAAAAATTAAGTGGGCTAGGGATGTGGCTCAAGCAGTAGCGCGTTCATCTGGCATCCGCGAGGCACTGGGTTCGATCCTCAGCACCACATAAAAAGTAAAATAAAGATGTTGTGTCCACTGAAAACTAAAAAAAGTTAAATAATAAAAAATTCTCTCTCTCTCTCTCTCTAAAAAAAAATTTAAAATAAGTGAAATGATTAGGGTATGATGTTAAATTATACCTGCAATGCCCACCAGGGGTCTTCTTATGTTCAATTGAACATTCTGACTCACATGGCCACCTTTGGCATCATCTATTCATAGTTTGCCTGTAGGGAGGCATCAAGCATATTCTTCAGCAAGAATTACAGTCACAACCACAAGCTGACCACTCATATGTGAGGAGAGCCACTTCAGCAGTGTGTATTCACCTAGCTCAAAAGTCTCATGTCCCAGAGAAGCCAATTTATTTTTTCTTTCTTTCTTTTTTGTTGGGGGTGGAAGGGGTGGCAGTTACTAGGGATTAAACCCAGAGTTCTTTATCCCTTACCAGTAAGCTACAACCCCACCCTTTTTAGTTTTATTTTTTGAGGAGGGTCTCACTAAGTTGCTTAGGCTGAGGCTGGCCTTGAATTTATGACCCTCCTGCCTCAGCCTCCCAAGACACTAGAATTACAGGCGTGTGCCACCACATCCAACTGAAGTTGTTATGGTTTATAACAACTCTACAGCATGGCTTTGAGGTTTCCTAGGAGGGACATGCCAAGTTATAAAAGTTACCCCATTCAGGGAAATCCAAAAGATGGTTACCCATCCCCTTTTATAGTTCATTACCATATCTTTCAGTCCACATCAAATTATAAATCAGAGATCAACTTCCCCTAAGCAATTATGTCTAGTATGATTTTGATACATAATATTTTTATCTATTTACAGAAAAACTGAGCTAAGCAGTTAACCAAAAGTCAGATTCTCGGGCAGCAGGCAGCCACATGTCACTCCTTTACCTATATTAGCATAGAAATTGTAAAAATTTTATCACAATCACATATATTTAAAATTAAATATTCAGAGGGTTGGAGGCTTAGCTTAATGGTATAGTACTCGCCTAACATACGTGAAGCCCTTGGTACTATCCCTGCCCCCCTAAAAGACAAAAAAAAAGGAATATTCAAAAAACTAGAAGAACTTAATATGGACTACATGTTAATGCATGTGTTAATAGAATTACTTTTTTAAACTTTTATTTTTTAGTTGTGGATGGACACAATACCTTTATTTTATTTTTATGTGGTGCTGAGGATCGAACCCAATGCCTCATGCATGCTAGGCGAGTGCTCTACCTCTGAGCCACAACCCCAGCCCACTAAAGGATTATATTAATGTAAAATTTCTTTTAATTTCTTGGCTACAGTTTAAATATATAAAAGAATGTCCACACATACTCATGTATATATAAAAAGATTAAGCAAATGTGACTGTGAAGAACTGGCAGATCTCCATGAAGGATATGCCTGTGTTGCTTATCCTATTTTTGCAATTGTCCTGCAGCTTTGGAATTTTTCAAAATAAAATACTGAGAGAATGATATATAAATAATTAAATCTATTCATTTATAATTATAAAATTTTTATATATCATAAAAATTATTTATCATTATAAATGAAAACCCAATGTATCACTATATATAAGACACAGATATTTCAAACTGAAAATAATGATTATGACTCTAAATGGTAAATTTATGGATGAATTTCTTCCTTCTTCCTACTTTACTACATTTTAGATAATGTTTGCTTTAAAAAAAAATTTGTTTTTAATGACTGAGAACCTAGACTTCAGGAATTTAAATCTGAAAACAGGTTTTACACTTAGGTGCACTGAGAGTGTTCAACACATTTTCATACCTGAAAAGGGGCACTATTTCTTTAATGTCTTTTAGTTTCTCAACTTCTTCATCTCGAACAGGTGCACACAGCGTTCCCATCATGCCAATAATGAATTCTGCCAGCTTAGAAATGTCTAGGGCCCCATTCTCTGCTTCCTGTTTTATCAGATCCAAATCCAAGACTTCTATTATTTGGTTTCTCAATCTAGTGTGACCAGGCAGCAAGAAAGACAAGAGTGTCTACAAGAGAACACAGTTAAATTGAATCAAAATTTCTTAAACATAACTTTTTATTAAACATAAAAGAATTTATGACTATCTAAGTTAAATAAAGGCTTACCAATTGCTACTGTATGTTGTACATATTTTAACCTCTTACTAAAAAAAAAAAATTACCCCCAAAACTGCTTACATTATTTAGAGTAGCTATTTAAACTTCTATTTCAGCTCTAAGTAGCCATCACCTGGATACAAGAAAAAACTATTACAGTAGGAAAACACATTTATTAATGTGACTCTGTGAAGCAACCATCAATTTCAGCTTCCACAGATATATTTCTTCTTTGATACTACAGCTAAAGGCACAGGAAAAAAAAAAAAAAAAAAAAAGATCTCTCTCACTTAAAGCCTTCTCTATCTCAAAATCTAAATCACTTTTTGGCCAATATAAATTGAATGTGCCCAAATCTATTAAAAATTTATAAATAACACATTTTGTAAAATTTTGTAAAATAACTTTTGTTGTCTTTAAATTATTCTGTTATTTTCAAAATGAAATTTTCCCTATGTTTACAAGAGTAATAATACCTTCAGGTTACCATGATTTGCTTAAAAATTTTTTTTAACAAGGACACTAAGCCAAAAATACTCAATTCACATTCCGCAGGTAATTTAACTTCTTGATCTGTCAATTTCTTTAAAGTCTCTGGCACAGTAATGAAAAGAGATTGAATAAGCACTGCTAAGTACTTCATCTCACCTCTTTGATCTCTCCTACTAGTTTGATGGCATGGTCATATGTCGGGGGGTCTTCACTCAACTGGCAACTCAAGCAATCCCAAAAAGCTTTATGTACAATCTCCTTTACTTTCTTCTCCAAGCTGGAGATGATGAGGTGGGGGGAGAATCAAAAAACAAAATACCTGAATTTCAAACAATTTTCAAAAATCACAAATCCTAGGGTAACAAATCTTAATATAAGACTCAAGAAAAAAACCTCGCAGATATACTTGATGACATAATCTATTTTTACATATTTATTTATTCATTTATTTTGTAGTACAAGGGATCGGACCCAGGGCCTCTTGCAAGTTAGGCAAGCAATCTGTTCCACTGACCTATATCCCCAGCCCTTTTTATTTTATTTTGAGACAGGGTCTTGCTAAATAATACAGGCTGCCCTCAAACTTGCAATCCTCCTGTCTCACCCTCCCAAGCAGATAGGATTATAGCCATGCACCATAGTGTCAGCTGACATTATTTTTAGTTTGATTTTTTTTTCAGTATGTGCCTCATTAGGAAGAATAACTTCCAACTAATTTGGTAGCCAACATTAATCCAATTAATGGCATTTAATAATAACAAGACTACTGGAGCTAGGTGTGGTGGCATACGCCTGTAATCCCAGTGGCTCAGGAGGCTGAGGCAGGAGGATCGCAAGCTCAAAGCCAGCCTCAGCAACAGTGAGGGTGCTAAGCAACTCAATAAGACACTGTCTCTAAGTAAAATACCAAAAAAAGCCAAGGATATAACTCAGTGGTTGAGTACCCCAGAGTGCCCTGGTACCCTCCCCCGCCAAAAAAAAAAAAGACTATTGGAAAATTCAGAGTGAATATTTTTAATTCCCCAATATTGGTTTCCCAAGATACGTATAATTAAGCAGTTAATTCAGCATATAAACGGTGGTAAAGCTTTAGTTCCAAAAATATCCTATTTCCCAATAACATCTGGGACAACAGTTTAAGTATCAAACTATAAGAACTTATAGTCAATGACTTGTTAAAATCAATCTTGACAGTAAAACAATTCTTTTTTTCTTCCCCCTGTGGTGCTGGGGATGGAAACCTAGGCTTCACGAACACTAAGTACACTATACCAATGACCTACATTCCCAGCCCACCTATACTTCATTGTTAATGTGAAATAGCACTATCTTTGCAAATATATAAGAAATATCCCTAACGTCATAATTAGAAGCTTCCTATAGGTGATGCGATAGCTCACCAACCCAGCAGCCATCTAATCAGAATCCTAGCATTTTACAGTTTGACAGCAATGACTCTACCTAGGAACGAATTTAAGAAAGTGATCTAATAAGCCAACCATAGCAGTTCCACTCCTTTTGCCTGGTTTAACTTTCTCAAACGCATAGCTGGGGAAGCATGTGACCAAATCTAACTACCAAAAAACAGGAAATATCTGCCTCACGCCTCCAAAGAATAATATTCCTTCCTAACAAAAGGAGAACCTTAGCCTACCCAACCTTTCCCTCTTGCCTGGAATGCTGGTGTATATTGGGAGGCTTAGGAGCTGCAGTATCCACCCGAGACCACGAAGAACAGGCCAAGAGAATTACAGACATATCCATTGAGAGTCCATCATCAATGAACTGTTTTGAAAGAAGAGCACCTACACTCCTATTCCCTTGATTCTAAAACAATTTTTTTTTGCATTTTAACGTCTCTGAAATATGATTTTTCTTAAACTCAATGGCATTTTTACAATTATAATGGATAGTGTTTCTTCTTATGACAATAAGGTACACCTTACAATCAATAGAATTTTAGATTCAATAAAAAATTATATGTGCCAGACACTAGGGAGAGAGAGAATAACCCAACATCCTTGTCATCATGGAGTTTACAATCTGGTGAAAAATGCAAGGAAACCAATAACCATAGTGCAATGGGACAGTCACCAAGAAATGAAGGAACTGGTGCAATGAAAACCCAGATGGGATGCTAAAGCCAACTGTAGGACAAAGCTGACATGAAAGGTTTTCACAGCTTTCTAGATCCTTTATTTGCATTTTTAAAAAAATTTTTTAGTTGTAGATGGGCACAATACCTTTATTTTATGTATTTATTTTTATGTGATGCTGAGAATGAACCCAGTGCCTCACAAGTGCTAGGCAAGCGCTTCACCACTGAGCCACACCCCCAGGCCCCTCAATTTGCATTTTGCAGCATTAGTGGCCTTGAGATTCACTTTCAACTCTAGTAATTTCTAATATAGGAATAATTTTTAGCAATAATGTATGAAAGGAAAATGTACTTGAATACATTGGCATCAACTCTAGGAATGATTTTCAAAACTGAGAAAAGTCAGTGTTCTACTAAACGAGGTAACCCAGTAACCATCTTACCTGCCTTCCGGTAATTCAACTGGTTTAATCTGAAAGTCTCTGTTTACTGCAATTTCATGGGCTAGAGCCATGTTGGTGACTCCTTTCGCTGTCTCTAGGAGTTCTTCTACCGTCACAAATTGAGGAGGACTAGCTGTAACAAAAACCCAGTGTAAGAGATTTGCTTCTCTTCACTAGAATTTCTGTTAAAATACAGAAAAGGCAGTGGTTCTGTTACCAGGCAATAATTTCAATTATGTATCTTTTAAAATATTCCAACATTTTCAAATAGCAATAGAGTTTTAGCTATTTCACTGTCATTTTTTTCCTTTAAAGTAGAATTCTAGAAGCAGCAATCATGTACAATACTCAAAACATCTGGTATTTACTAAGAATGGTCAACAGAAAATAATTACAGTAAATTGAGATTTCAAAAAACAATTTAGGGCTGGGGTTGTGGCTCAGTGGTAGAGCGTTTGCCTAGCAAGTGTGAGGCACAGGGTTCGATTCTCAGCACTACATAGAAATAAATGAATAAAATAAAGGTCCATCAACGTCTAAAAATTTTTTTAAAAAACTTAATTTATAGATTTTTATTTTTCCAATAAGCCAAGGGCTTATGTTTTAACTCTTCTGCCTCCTGTCTTCCCTAAAAGGGAAAAAAAAAAAGGCGATACCAGATATGTTCTCTCTTATTTGCAGTGGTTCTGGTGCTGTGGAACAAAGCCAGGGCCTTGTGCATGCTAGGCAAGTGCTCTACTACAGAGCTACACCCCAGCCCTTAACATCTCTTTTGAAAGGAGAGCAGAATGAATCAGACATTATTACCCTATGTACATATATAACTATAGGACTGGTGGCATTCTGCATCATATAAAACGAGAAGACGGAGAAATTATACTTCATTGTTTATGATGTATCAAAGTGCATTCGACTGTCATATATGACTCATTAAAACAAATTTAAAATTTTTTTAAAATCTCTTTTTCTAGATTTCTATCTTGATAAAGATTTATCTTCCAGAGAGTTAGTTCTCAAGTCTCCCCAGGTGTTCTGCACCAAGGAACAAGAGGTCATTCTTAACTCCTAAAAAAAACCCGACAGTTCTCTAACTTCTGCAGAATCAGAGGAAGTGTTTATGATTTAGCAGGTCTGGGACAGACCTGGAGAACCTGCATTTCTAACAAGTCTCGGTTGATGCTGATGGTCCCAGAAACCACAGTTTGAGAAGTATTGGCCTAGAAGATGACATTACTTTTATGGGATGATAATAAGATCTGGCCTTAAAATCAGATAAGCAATATTAGTGGTTGTCCAGGGTTTAACAGATATAAAGTTCTTAAGTTACTTTCCTTCTTTTATTCTTCTGCCCTTCCCCTCCCGGCCAAAAAGGAACCGAATCTGAGAATTGGTCTTACATTGTCTGCTAAAAACCTTTATTTATTCACATAAAGGGAAGTTGGGGAAAATGTTCAAAATTCCTCCTCAGCATCTTCAGAGAATGTTAATAAGAATACAAAACCATTTAAATTGCCTTCCTGAGTATTAAAAATATAATATATATCCAAAATCAAAGCCCAGATATCTTAATAATACTGTGACTTGAAAACAGATATCAATTTTCCCCAAATCCATCTATTCATTAAACACATCCTAGTCAAAATCCCAGCAGACTCTTGTTGAAATTGCCAAACTGGTTCTAAAATTTGTCTGAAAATGCAGAAGACCTAGAAAAGTCAAAACTACTTTGAAAAGAAGAATTAAAATGGAGAATGTACAGTAATTTCAAGGTTTACTGTAAAACTACAGTCATCATCAAGACAGTGTGTTTTGGCATATAGACATACAGGTAGGTGAATTGAACAAGACGGAGAATCCAGAAATAGCCTGATATATAGGCATATACACATATGTATACTTAACACTAATATTCATATATATATATATATGTAGTCAATAAGGCAAGGATAGTTTTTTAAATTAAATATTTTTAATATTAAGTATTTTCTACATTAGATATTTCTAGAACAAACAATTAGATATCTAATGTGCAAAACAATGACCCTTAATTCTTTCCTCCATGATAGCCAGGTGTGTTGGCACATGCATGTAATCCCAATGACTGGGGAGGCTGAGGTAGGAGGATCTCGAATTCAAAGCCAGGCTCAGCAACTTAGCAAGGCCCTAAGAACCTTGGTAAGACCATGTCCAAATAAAAAGTAATGAGGGCTAGGGATGTAGCTCAGTAGTAAAGCACCGCTGGGTTCAATTCCCAGTAGCAAAAAGAAATCTTTCCTCTATGATAAACAAAAACTAAAAATGTATTATTAAGAGCTAAGATAAGGGCTGGAGTTGTAGCTTAGTGGTAGAGGGCTTGCCTAGCATGTGTGAGCCACTGGGTTCAATCCTCAGTACCACATAAAAACAAACAAAATAAAGGTATTGTGTCCATCTACAACTAAAAATAAAATTTTTTTAAAGAGCTAAGATAATAAGATTTCTGAAGGGAAGCACAGATGACAATCTTTGTGATCTCTGATTAGGTAGATTTCTTATGATACAAAAAGTTCAAACTATAAAAAAAATGGTAAGTTAGACTATTAAAACTTGTACTCTGAAAAACTCTTTATATATATATATGGTTGTTGATGGACCTTTATTTTATTTATTTGTATGTAGTGCTGAGAATCAAACCCGGTGTATCATGCATGCTAGGCAAGCGCACTACCACTGAGCCACAACCCCAGCCCCTGAAAAACTCTTAATGAAAAAGAAAAAGAAAAAAAAAGGCATGGTATAGAAAAGGAGAAAATATCTGCAAAACATATTGCTGAAAAAGGACCTGTACATAGAATATCATATAAAAAAGGAACAACTTGGCTGGGCACGGTGGCACAAACCTATAATCCCAGCAACTGGGGAGGTTGAGGCAGGAGGATCGTGAGTTCAAAGCCAGCCACAGCAACTTAGCGAGGGCCTCAGCAACTTAGAGAGACCCTGTCTTTAAATTAAAAAAATTTTTTTTAAAAAAAAAGGGCTGGGGATTTGGCTCAATGGGTAAGGGACCCTGGATTCAATCTCTTATACAAAACCAACCCAAACTAAACTAAACTTAAATTCAAACATTTCTCTAAAGACATAAATGGCTGGTCAGTACATGAAAAGATGCTTACCATCATGAATATTAGGAAAATGCAAATTAAAATTATGGTGAGATACCAATACATATCTATTAGGACAGCCAAAATTAGAAAGATAAACATACCAAGTATTGACATAGAGGTAAAATATTTGGAATAATCATACCTGGGAGGGGAAACGTGAAATAAAATAGTTACTGTGGGAATCAGTCTGGTGGTTTCTTATTAAGTAAAATATATATTTACCATATGACCCAGAAATTCCACTCCCAGGTATTTACCTAAGAAAACAAAAAACAAATGGCCATGCAGACTTCTACTCAAATGTTAATGGGCTAGCACAGACATGCACACCTGTAATCCCAGTGGCTCTGGAGGCTGAGGCAGAAGGATCCAGAGTTCAAAGCCAGCCTCAGCAAAAGTGAGGCACTAAGCAACTCAGTAGTGAGATCCTGACTCTAAATAAAATACAAAAAAGGGCTGGGGATGTGGCTCACTGGTTCAGTGTCCCTGAGTTCAATCCCCCCCCCCAAAAAAAAAATGTTAATGGGAGCTTTATTAATAACAGTCAAAACCTGGAGCTAATCCAAATGTCCATCAATTGCAGAATAGATAAACAAATTGTGTGTAACCATACCATCAAATAGTACTCAGCAATAAAAAGAAATTGTTGATATATGCAAAACACAGATGAATTACAAAATAATTTTTCCTAATGAAATAAATCAGATATAAAATATTACATTCACAATGATTCCATTCATATTATATCATAAAAAAGGCAATATGATAGTGACAGAAAGCAGATCAGTGGTTGGGAAGCACAGGAGGTAAGGAAAGAGATTTGCTGCCAGGGGCATTAAGGAATTGTGGTAGATGACAGAAATGTTCTGGCAGCTCATGATTGTGGTGGTAGTCACAAATCATATGGACTTAAAATTGGTGCATGTCATTATATACAAATTATACATTAATAAAGTTAGTTTTAAAATTCTAAGACACTCAAATAGGGATGTGAGATATATGAATATCAAATATATAAATACGGGGCTGGGGATGTGTCTCAAGTGGCAGAGCGCTTGCCTGGCATGCATGGGGAACTGGGTTCAATTCTTAGCACCACATAAAAATAAAATAAAGATATTATGTTCAGCTAAAACTAAAAAATAAATATTTAAAAAAACACAAAATATATAAATACACATATAGGCATTTTATCTCAGATAACATATTTGAAATACATAATTGAGATATACACAAAGATTACTAATACTTTGCTTCAAGCTTGTATTTTCTGTTACCAATTATCTACAAATGGAACTTCTGCTGTGGATATATCAGTATCAAGCTTCAGGAGTTATTAAACTCCACTAAGTTCTTGCTTCCCCCACCTCTACTTCACTGGCACTGGGGATTGAAGTCAAGAGTTTCTTTACCATTGAGCTACATCCCCAGTTGTGTGTATTTTGTTTTGTTGTGATTTTTTTTTTTTTGAGAAAGGGTCTTGCAAAGTTGCCAAGGCTGGCCTCAATCTCTGTCCTCCTGCCTCAGCAGTTGTACACAATGGTGAGATTCATTGTTACATATTCATACATGCACACAATATCACAATGTAATTTGGCCAATAGAATTCCCTAGTATTTCCCTTGCCCCTCCCCTCCTCCCTCCCAGCGGTCCCTTTCTTTTAATTTTTTAATTTTGAGACAGGGTCTTGCTAAAATGCCCAGGCTGGCCTTGAACTTACAATCCTCATGCCTCAGCCTCCTGAGTAGCTAGGGTTATATGCATGCACTATTGTACCCAGAAAACTCCATTAGGTTCTTGTCTCTAAAAAAGAAATTCAGACATTTTCATCGGGGCTTCAAAGTTCTTTTTTACCTTAACTGTGCAAAAATAAAGTCTGATATAAAATTTATGAAAACTTGCTATTTCTCAACAAGTTCAGGCATCTGGGTAATAAGGAACACTGTTGGTTGATTACCTAGTCATTAAGCAGTGGAGGAGACTAGGGCTGTAGCTCAGTGGTAGAGTGTTTGCCTAGCGTGTGTGAGGCACTGGGTTCCATTTTCAGCACATATAAATAAATAAATACATAAAGATATATCAACAACTAGACACACACACACACACACACACACACACACACATATAAAACAAAACAAAACAAAAAAAACGTGGACACAGAATCAGGAGGAAATTTGGCTTCCTCCAGACTGTGTTGAGTATGACCTTAACAAAGTCACTTAAATTTTCTAGGGCCATGGTTTCTCCATATGCAAAAAGAAGATAGTCAGACTAAGGGGTATTCTTTTTTTTTTTTTTTAATGTTTTGTTCTAGTTGTAGTTGGACAAAGTACCTTTATTTTTATTTTTATGTGGCACTGAGGATGGAACCTAGTGCCCCGCCTATGCTAGGTGAGCCAACCCCAGTCCCCTAAGGGGTATTCTATGAGAATAAGATCCTCCAAATTCTAGGCAAGTGTATTCTCAGTATTTAGGGCACACTAGGGACAAAACAGATGGCACCAAGAACCAAACATCAGACAACCAGAAAGAAAGTTCTCAGGAGCTGTCCAACTTAAAGACTACTTAAAAATCAGAATTATCATTTGTTTAAAAAAATATTTATTTATTTATTTTTTAGTTTTCGGCGGACTCAACATCTTTGTTTGTATGTGGTGCTGAGGATCGAACCCAGGCCGCACGCATGCCAGGCGAGCGCTCTACCGCTTGAGCCACATCCCCAGCCCCCAGAATTATTAATGGAAGGTATCTGATCAAAAAAGAGAAAAGCTACAATTCTAAGAGAATCAGGATATGCTACAGATCTATATCTAGAGGAATAATTTACTGCATACAAATGAAAAAATTCTGGGAATTTTGTTTTATTTTTTGAGAGTTCTCAAATTTACCAATTTCATTAAGAAAAATTTACAAAGATGCAATGTGGTAGAGACCATGGTGCTCACCTCAACTTGTGAAAAGAATATGAGTTATTATAAGAGCCATGTAAAACAGTCAGATTACATGTATCTTACCTTGGTGTTTATTTTATTATCTAGTATAAAGCTAAATAATAAATAAAGATCCATCAACAACTAAAAAGAGAGAGTATGTGTGTGTATATGTAAATATATAATTAGTATATACATAATATATGTGTGTGTGTGTGTGTGTGTGTGTGTGTGTATATATATATATATATATATATATAAAATTAGTTTTTTAGGTGGACATAATGCTAAATTCTATTATATCTTTTGAACACTGATGTCTTGTCAGAGACATAGAAAAACATATTTTAAGTTAAACATACCCTCTTGGAAGCTAGCAGACTACCCAAAATAAAAGGAAGTTCTAATTTAGAATGGTTGTACTCTTTACCTTTCTTTTCTAAGGTGTCCTGGAATCTGAGAAGTCTACACACTCTAAAGAAAGGTTTCTAAACACATAAGTAGATGGACACGTGTGGAGGGTAGATGTTGAATCTTACCCAAACAGTATGAAAAAGCAAGGGCAAAGGTTATCCGCAGCACTTGTTACACTGGATAGAAATGGTTGATTTGTCTTCCTCCCAAGACTGAAGGTTCCATCAAGCCAGAGACAACATGTTTACTGCCTTATTCACTGCTGGATCCCTGATACATAGTATGCACTCAATAAACACATGTTTTTTATATAAAGACATCATAATTCTCATAAATTTAAAAAAGGTAAAAACTCATAAATAGTTAAAAATAAATTCCACCATTATATACATAATGCACCAATAAAAAAAAAGTAGGAAAAAAAGTGACAATCCTTTATTTGTTGTTTAGTTTTATAGTGGACACAATATCTGTATTTTATTTTTATGTGATGCTGAGGATTGAACCCAGTGCCTTATTGCATGCTAAGTAAGCACTCTACCACTGAGCCACAATCCCAGCCCGACCAATCCATTTTTATGGAGTATAAAAAAAAAGGGAAAAACTCAATGTTATAAATTTATTCATCCAATGATGATTGGGCTCTGCTAATTTAAGCTATTAATTATACTTTACTCTAATTAGTAAATTAAGTTTAGCTGTTAAAATCATAATTAATAAACTGGGATTTACTAATTAGTAAGTTAAATTTAATAGTTAAAATCATAATTAGTAAACTGGGATTTACTAATTAAACTCTGATTTAATTTAGTAAATCAGACTAACTGATTTAATAAGCAAAATTATGTCATCCCTCAAGAGTCTTTGGGAGATTGATTTCAGAACCTCCTCAGATTCTAAAATCTGCATACTTAAATATCTTGTATTCTTCCATATACTTTAAATCATCTCTAGATGATGTAATGCTACACAAATAGCTGTTGTATTGTTTAGGGAATAAGAAATAAAAGCCTGTCTGTGTTCAATAAGACTACAACTTTTTTTTTCTTTTTTAGTATTTTCAATTCATACTTGGTTATGGAATACATAGATATAGAACCCATGAGTACAGCAAGCACTACTAAGTGGGAACTATTCACTGATGTTTGTAAACTGAATAAATATAGCATCATTTACTGGCCACTAGGTAATTAAATTCTAGAGCAGAAAGTAGAGAGAAGTAAATTATATAGAAGTGGAGGGTCTTAGAGGAAACATTGTTAGGGCTGGGGCTGAGGCTCAGTGGTAGAGTGCTCCCATAACATGCATGAAGCACTGGGTTTGATTCTCAGCACCACATAAAAATAAAGATATTGTGTCCAACTACAATTAAAATATATATTTTTTAAAAAATTTTGAGACTTGACTGCTCCTTACTCTAAGGCTCTTTTAATTGTAACTTCTTTGAATTATTTGTACCACTGTGCCTTTTTTAAAATACATAATACCAGGTATTAAACCCAGGGGCACTTTACCAATGAGCTATATCCTCAGTCCTTTTAATTAATTTATTTTTATTTTGAGACAGAGTCTCACTAAATTGCTGAGGATCTTGCTAAATTGCTAAGGTTGACTTTGAACCTGCAATCCTCCTGCCTCAGTCTTCCAAACTGCTGGGATTACAGGCATGTAGCACCACACTTGGCTTACTCTAAGGCTCTTTATGTGTAAAGAACAGATTCATCTTTTGAACTCAAATCATCATCTCAGATTAGTGCTGATCTATTCTTACAAGCCAGCCATTTTTCCTTTTTCAAGTATTCTCTACCAGTTACCAATAGCAATTCTACACTTAAAATATTTCTATACTATAATTTGTGAAAATAGATACTTTCTTTTTGTGAATTATCTTAATTTGCAAAATTCCAAATGTGATTTTTAGTGATACTATAAATCCAGTAGTTTGGGGAAAATATTTAAATTATTCAATATTATACTTTATGTGGATAATGATGCCTCCTTATCTGGTCCACAAATCATGGCTCTCAGTCTTGCCTTTTGGGTTCATTCCTCTATACCTATCTATTATTACAAGGAGGAAAATCAAGAAGCCAAAAGGAACATCTGAGAACACTGCCTTAGAACCTCATTTTAGTATGTACCTTTGTATTAGTCCATTTCCCACTGCTATATGTAAGGTAGATACTGTATAAAGAAAAGAGGTTTATTTAGCTCATAGTGTCTGTGTCCAAGAGCATGACATCTGTTCTGCTCTAGTAAGGGCCTCATGATGGATGACATCACAATGGCAGGAGTATGTACAGAAGGGACTACATGATGAGACAGGAAGTCAGCACAGGATTCAGGGGCCAGGCTTGCTCTCTTATAACAATCCCCTTCTCAGGAACTAATCAGGATTCCATAACAACTACACTAATCTTTTTCAAGGGCAGCATCCCCAATGACCTAACCATCTTCCACTAGTCCCCATGACTTACAAAGGTTCCACTAACTCAAGATCCTTACATGGGGACAAAGCCATCAGAATATGAACCCTGTAGGACAAACCATATGCAACCACAGCAGACTTTTATAAGAACTTTTTTTTTTTCTTTATTTGGTACTGGGGACTGAACCCAGGGGAACTTTACCACTGAGCTACATCCCTAGTCTTTTTGTTTTTTATTTTGAGACAGAGTCTCACTAAGTTGCTTAGGTTCCTGCTAAGGTGCTAGGGCTGACCTCGAACTTGTGATCCTTCTGCCTCAGCCTTCCAAATAGCTGGGATTACAGGCATATGCCACCACACCCAGCTCTATGAAAATTTAATGAAAGTTTCCATGACCTTCTTCCTAGAATTGCATATGTGCATAATATGGTTGTTCCTGGATCCTCTAAAACTTGAACACAGGTCCTAGGATAAGTACTCTTGCCTTAGGAACATAACTACACACAATTTCAAATAACATGGCCTATTTTGGGATTGACATTGATTTAGAATGAGGCCATGAGACTGACAGAATACAAAAGGCAAGGCCATCAATCAAAGAATGACTGAAGATACAAAAAAGATACGAAAGATACGAAAGTTCTCCTTTATCAGAAACTACAGGTAATAAAACCATCATTTTTTTATTAATCAGTTTTCCCTTACTGTAATAAATACCTAGATAAATTAATTAAGAAAAAAGGTTTATTTTGGCTCTCAGTTTTAGAAGTTCCAGTTCATGATCATGATCATGCCTTTGGGTCTTTGGTGAGGCAGTACACCATGGAGGGGAACATGTGGAACAAAGGTGTTCACTTTATGGTCAGGAAGTAATCAGGAAACAAGAGCAAGGAAGAAGAGGCTTCCCAATACCCACTTCATCAACACAATGACGTTTCTTCCATTAGGCCCAACCTTCCACCATCTCCCAATAGTGCCAGATTTGGGACCAAGCCTTTAACACATGGAGGACATTTCAGATCCAAATATAGTACCTCTACATTACAACAATCAATCCTGGCATCATGAAATGCAATAGATGACATAATATGTACAGCAGTAGTAAGAACAACCACTAATGGTCACTGGGCATTTATTATGTGCCAATCAGTGTTTTAACTACTTTATATGAATTCATTTAATATTTACAACCACCCTAAGAGATAGGTGCATTTCCCTCACTTAAAAAATAGGAAAACAAAACTTTTCTAATTATACATGTTGAGACAAGGCCTATCACATGTAGCATAAATTATGCTATTGGTAACATGTTTCCCTATATACAATTTGGCCTAGTAGTTTATCAAAATCTGTGTGACAATCAGTCCCAGAGACTCATAAGGCTGAGGTAGGCCAGGCACAGTGGTACACATTTGCATTTCCAGAGGCCTGGAAGCTGAGGCAGGAGGATCACAAATTTGAGGCCAGCCTCAGCAGCTTAGTGAGACCCTGTCCACCGCCCCCCCCCCCAAAAAGGGCTGGGGATGTAGCTTAATGGTTAAGTGCCCTAGGTTCAATCCCTGGTACCAAAAAAAATAAATAAATAAATAAATAAATTATATATATATATATATATATATATATATATATATATATATATATATATATATATATATATAAAAGAAGGTTGAGACAGAAAGATTACAAATTTAAAGACTGCCTTGGCAACTAAGTAAAACACTGTCTCTCCAGCTGGGGTTGTGGCTTAATGGTAAAGTGCTTGTCTAGCCTGTGTGAGGCACTGGGTTCAACCCTCAGCACCACATAAAATTAAATGTTATTTTAAACAAAAAATACATGTCTCTCAAAAAATTAAAAGGATTGGGGATGTAGCTCAGTGGTTAAAGCACCCTTGGGTTCAATAAATAAATAAATAAAGTCTGGGGATATAGTTTGGTAGCAGAACGTTCCTGGGTTCAATACCTAATATTAAAAATAAATTAATTAAAATAATTTTAAAACATGGTCCATAATGTTTGCTATAATATAATATTGACTAATAAATTCCTGGAAGGGCTTTGATCGTTTTAGAAGAAACTCATCTTGAGACCTCAAAATGTTTGCACTTCTTGCAAATATGCAGAATTACTGATCATTTATAATTTAAAGAGATAACATCAACACTGACATTCTTAGATTATGACCACTCCCTCTTAAAACTTTCATTTTTGGACTCACTTCTAAAGCTTATATATTCTTAATAAAAGACATGAGTTGGGGCAGCTGTTGGCAATACACACAGCCATTGCCACCCTTCATGTATGAAGCTTGCTCCCTGCCAGGGACCTGAAATGACTTCACACTGACTCAGCAGACCGAGTCCCCTTAACCTCATGGGAACTAAACCCCCAGGCAGTGAATTTAGGGTGTGGTGAACTCACATTTTTTAAAAAACCTGTACAAGCACAGTCCTGATTGGAATCAGCCTCAGACTTTTCAAACACTTTTTTAATGAAAGTTGTAATTTACACTCCACCCTTCTGTTTCTCAGGGACTTCAGAGAAATCAGAATGCCCTGGGGCTAGACAAAGACAGAAACATTTGGGAAATTATTCTAAAATTTTTAATTTCTCATGCAACTGAAAACCCATAAGCAACTACACTGCCAGCTGGGAAAATACGGCTACTCTTAAGTGGTAGTTAATGTTATCATATTACTAGAACTTTTGCTCAGGATCACATACACAAGAAAGCCTAATAAAAATACCATTTGAAAACAATGATAGTATTGCTTCTTCTAGTCAAAGTCAAATTTGCTTACAGTGAGGTCTTTGTACTCTTTGGGGGTTAGAAGCATCCGACTTTATTTTTTTCTGTAAAGCTTCATCAGAACATTCCACAACATCTCCCAGGCTTTTCTCAGATTCATTTGATTTTGATTTTCCTGCTTCATTTATATGAGACTTGTCAAGGTTTTCAGACATTCTCAATTAAGTTTATTTACTTTCCTAGGAAAGAAAAAAAAAAAAGAGTCAAAAAAAAAAAAAGAGTTATTATTCTAGCTCTGTTACTACCAGTGTGACTCTGGGCACACTTAATTTTTTTGGTTTGTTTTCTGGTCTGTAAAATAAACAGACCTGCTAAGATCTTATCCAACTACAATATTCTACTTCAATAATTAAACAGATTCAATTACTCTGTGAGGTCGGTAAAATTTATCAAATTTATGGACCTCACAGAGTAATAGGTTGAAATGTTCTTGTCCCACTTCTAACATCACAAAAATGCAGTACCTTAAACTAATAGATGACAACATTAGAAATCGCCTGCTTCTGTTTTAATCAAAGGGAATAATTCAGTCTTAAATTCTTTACTTCATCCTGTAAGCTGAAAGAAAAACTACTTGGAAACAATGCTTATAATCAGGTTTGAGAGTGAATATGCTGGAATGAGAAGTTGGTTCCCTAATCCCATTATGTGGATAAAAATACATGGGGACTTCAAAGGTACAGTTGACTCTTATGAAGTGTTTAAGGGAAAGGTATGGAGCAAATATTTTTATTCATGCATTGCCAGTCAGCAGAAAAAGATCATGAGTAAAGAAGGAAGTTGCAAACAGTCATGAAAGTATGTGGTTGGGTGGGTTTTCATTTTATTAGTTGCTGATTAGAATATCACTTGACACATTGGTTTGAGCCAGTTAATAAAGGCCTCCTCTAATTGCATCTAAGTCCCCAGCCCCTTTCCTCTATTCCTAGGGTGTTTCCAATTAAGGGAGAAGACAAAATGTTTTCTGCATTTACAATTCTGAAAATAATTAACATTTGTACATTAGCACTTAAAGATCACAAAACATTGTCAGAAACACTAATTAGACTGTATTATACACCTGGAAGGTAATCAACGATCAAAAGAAATGTGAACTGCTTTAGGGAGGTTTGGCAGACTCTCTTCTGCACATTAGAGAGAACAATCGTTTGATATAATTATCTGAAACTTCAGAGACCTCCATTAAACAGGATGATGTTACTGGAATTGAAAATTTCAGGACCATAATATTAATATGCATGTTTTAAAAAATGTATTTTCCCATTTGCAATCCAACTTTACTTTCCAATATCCATTTCCTCACTGTGCTAAATCCTATTAGGGTCTGGAAATGCTCCAAGATCCAAAGGATGATATTACCACCATATTGTATGAGACAGGACAAAACATTTCTAATTTTATCCTCTTCACATGATGAGAAGGAGCTCAGAAAAGATGAAGTAATTCATCCTGTGCAGTGAAAAGCGAAAACAAGATTCCTAGGCCTTTGATGCTCAGTAAACTAACCCCACCCACCTTTTAAGATGCATCAGGGCGCTCTTCTCAGGACAGTGTTTGCACAGTTCCCAGAAATTCCCACAGGGCTGGTTGCTAGACATCAGACAGTCATTGCTACCTTAAATTCGGCTCAAAATATGCTTATTTAAATAGGAATAAAGGAAAAATAAATAAATAAATAAATAAATAGGAATAAAGGGATGAAAACTCACAAATTAGAGAAGGAGACAGAACTGCTTACAGAGGATGATCATGAAACTCAAGCCTTGGTGGCATCATGAAAATTGCTGTTATGAAAAGCAAAGGGAGAAACTAGTTCCTTCTCAGAAGAGAGGACATTTGAACTAATGTTTGAAAGTAGAATTTCTCGGGGCTGGGGCTGTAGCTCAGAAGGAGGCACTGGGTTCCATCCTCAGCACCACATAAAAATAAACAAATAAAATAAAGGCATTCTGTCCATCTATAACTACAAAAAATTTTTTCTAAAGTAGAATGTCTTTCGGTTATAAAATGTCTGGAGACAGAAGAGGTAAAAGAGGAAGCCAACGCACATGAAAACAAGAAAAGTAGCAGGGGCCAGCAGCTCGGGAGGCTGAGGCAGGAGGATCGTGAGTTCAAAGCCAGCTTCAGCAAAAAGTGAGGCACTAAGCAACTCAGTGAGACCCTGTCTCTAAATACAATACAAAATAGGCCTGGGGATATGGCTCAGTAATTGACTTCCCCTGAGTTCAATCCCCATACCAAAAAAAAAAAAAAAAAGAAAGAAAGAAAAAGAAAAAAAAATGTGAAGACGAAAGATGGGTTGGGGCCATACGGTAAAAAGTGATCATTTTTATTAACAAACGAAAAATCTCTTCACCTAGATTTTGAACTTAGAGGCAGAACCCCCTATTCCACATTTGTTGCATCCTTATATCCTCAAACAGATAACCCGCGAGGTATGGATAGAAACGACTCCCTGTGTCATCGCTGTGAGTCAGTCTATCTGGGAGGGCTGGGTGTGGGTCTCAGACGTACCTGGGGTCCGATCCTGGCTCTTTACTAGCGGTGTGGCTCGGGTTTCCTCCCTGGAAAGCGGAGCTACTTACCTCCTAGGATTGGGGGTGGGGGCGATTAGACGGGGACTGTGCCCATCAGATGGGCACACGAGCTTTTCACAAACGCTAACCAAAATTAAAGGGCTACAGGGTGCCGCCAGGAGCCACTCCAGCGCTCTTAGTGCGTTCATTCATTCAACGATCCTCAGCCTCGACTGTGCCTAAAAAGGAAACCGGGGGTGGAAGGATCCACGCAGCGGCCGCGAAGGACAGCATCTGTCGGAGCTGCACGCGGGCCTCGGCCGGACTCCAGAGCCCCCCGCCCCGGCAGAAAAGGTAAAAGAGGGGCTCTCCATGGGCGCCGGGGGTCGCTCCCTCCGGTGCTCAGCGCCACTCTCTCCCCGCGTCCGGATTCCGTTGTAAACAGCTGTTTGGGTCGGCGAGGGAGTGGCGGGCCTGGAGCCAGCGACCAGAGCGGAGCGGGACGGCCGGCGGGCGGCCACGAGGGTGGGCCTCAACCGGCCCGCGGCCCCTGCCTCCTCCTCGCCTCAACCCATCACCGGGCCCCGACCCGACGAGAGAAGGCGAAGAAATGCTGTGCTTTCGACCTCGCGCCTCCTGTGAGGGCCCCGCCAGCCTCCGCGCCCGCGCCCCTCACCTGCCGCGGAGTCGGCGTTCTCCCTCCTGCCTCTCCCGCCGCGAATCAGGCGAGGCGGGCGCCGCGGAGGAGGCGGGAGCGATGCGCGGCGGGCAGGGGCGGTTCAGCCTCTACATCTTCGAGGCCGCATCCCTCTCCGCGCGGCGAGCGGTCCTTCCTGTCCGGCTCGGGTGGGCAGCGGCCAGAGCAGCCGCACCTCAGCGTGTGGAAGGGGGAGGTTGCCTTTAGCCGAGAGACGCTTGGTCGACGCAGGGCGGCGCCATGTTTTTGTACGGAGAGTCGAGTGATTTTAGGTCTCCTGCTGGCCGAAGTGGCTCGGTGCCGGCAGGCGCCATATTTCCGCACGGGGAGGCGGGCCGGTTGCCGGCCAAGGGGTCCCAGTGGGCGGTGCTCGGAGCCGGGAGGCTCCGGCTCCACGCAGGGAGGCGCCATGTTTCCATACGGAAAGGCGGAGGCGCGGCCGGGTGCCAGGCGAGGGGGCGCCTCGAGAGGAGACTGAGGAGGTGGCATGAAGTCAGTTAATGGATGGAAAAAATCCTTAGAGCCAATAGCATTTAAAACCTCCGCCCGGATTTTGAAACTTAAATATTACATATTTGTAACTAAGTTTATTCCCCTTCCCTCATTTTGGCTAAAAAACCACGCCCACTACCTAGACTGCAGTCTCCGAGGCTCCGACCCGGTTGGATTTTTGAGTCAGTACTTCAGGGGCTGCTGCTGCACGTTGTCCATAGGAACAAGACTTCTTGGAGAGACGGAAGGCAGCGGGCAAACCGTCTCCCGAGGGCTCAGCTCCGGGCAGATCGTTCAGAAGCACGGGGAGCGCTGAGGGCGTTTCAGGTCTTGTCCAGAAAAGGTGGTTTCCCTGATGTATCGTGTTGACTCGAGCCCGTTTCAGAGCTTCGTCTCCCTCGGTTCCAAGTAGTGGGCCTGTGACTACCGTGGAGCTGCCTTGCTAAGAGTCGCTGCTCCAAGATAGCTCTGCCTGCAGCAGTAAAATATTAACCTGCAGAAACATAAATAGTTATGGTGCTTAATCTTGAAATATAAAAGGCATGTGACAGTTATTTGGTAACGGGGATTGAACCTAGGGGCACTTTACCACTACATCCCCAGACCTTTTTTTTTTTTTTTTTTTTTTAAGGCAAAGTCTTACTAAATTGTCAAGAGTTGGGCTCAGGTTGTGGCTTAGCGGTAGAGCGCTTGCCTAGCAGTGTGAGGTCCTGGGTTCAATCCTCAGCATCACATAAAAGTAAATAAAATAAATGCTTGTGTCCAACTACAACTAAAAAATAATTGTCAAGAGCCTCCATAAATTATTGAGGCTGGCCTTGAATTTGCCATCTTCATGCCTCAACCTCCGGAATCACAGGGATTACAGGCATGCACCAACATGCCACTGTAGCATGTGACTGCTTTATTTAAAAAAAAAAAAAAAAAAAAACGCTTTAAAATTGGGCATAAATGAGGGGCTGGAGATGTGGCTCAAGCGGTAGCACGCTCACCTGGCATGCGTGTGGCCCGGGTTCGATCCTCAGCACCACATACAAAGATGTTGTGTCCGCCAATAACTAAAAAAAATAAATATTAAAAAATTCTTTCAAAAAAATAAATAAAAAATGAAATTGGGCATAAATGATAAATGCCTTAAAATAAATCTTCTGTATTCAAACGTGTTGTAACTAGAACAAAATTAAGTATTGATGGCTAAGTGCAATACAATGGCCTCAAACCACTTACCAATCAGCACATTATTTTCCCTTTAAAAAAAATAACAAAACAGTTCTCAGATGAAGGTTCACTTTAGGAGAGGAAAAAAAAATCAAGCCTTAAAATATTCAGGAACTGTTACGAGTCACGAAGAAAACATTGTTATTCTTCAACCCTGACTACATTTTAGCCTATGGGGGCAAAGAGGCTTCCAAAACTATCACCTGAAAACTTGCGGGGAGTGATGCCAGGCAAGAAGTATTACAAGTTTCCTGGATAACTCTTGTGTGTGGCCAAGCTACAACCACCTCCACCCATCAAGTGTCCCCTACCTCCCTTGAAGGATTAGTATAAGCAAGTTTCACTTGGAGCAACATTGACTATACAACTCCGATTTCAATGATTTACCTATAATCTTTTGATGGTTCAGAATACATTTCCTTTAAGTACGTTGATACATGTTCCAGTTGGCTCTCTGGCTGCAAGGACTGGAAAGAACTACTGAAAGGCAAAAGGAGTTCACGGCGAGGCTATCTAGGAATTGGGAGGAGAAAGGTGGCAGCCGCTGTAGAGGTGAGTTGCTATTGTCACCACCCTGGAACACACAAAATCTTTCATCACATCTCCGCTGCTGTCTCCCCCACAATTTAGGTTTACGAACAACTGACCAAGCTGATGTTTGCAGACAGTCTCATTAGCTTGTAGGGAGGCTGCCCTTGGATGAGGTGCTCAGCACTGGTCTGCTCTGCTAAGGTGATGGCAAGGCTCAGTCACCTAGGCATCAGGTGGACACGTGGGCATGGGTTTCTAGGAAGGCATCATGAATAAATGAGGGCGTACAGCTGACAGTAACTGATGGTTCCAGTAACCCAGGAGGGTTGCCTAAGGCATGCAGGGTAGCATTAGACTGTGCCTTAAAACTTTAAATATGCTTAGTAAACATCCAGTTTTTTTTTTAAGAATTTTATTCTATCCTAATTAAGTTTTGAGGGAAACATTTCAATCATGTTTTCCATGAAATTATTCTGTCAAAATGTTGCTTCTTTTAGAAGCATGAATATCACTAACAGTTAGTTCTGCCTTCCCCTGAAGGTGTTAGTTTGGTTGCCAAATAATCATGCTAATTATGTGCAAAATAAAGATTGAAAGTCAGATAGTACAGTTGTTGTGCCAACAATGTTGGTCTCACCAGTTATAGCTTGTTATGAAAATTTGCTCACATTTAAGTCATGAACTCTTTCTTTCACCTAATTGTAAAGAAAGGTGCTACCCCACCTTCTTCCTATACAGAAAACCTGACTTTCCTTGCTTTATTAAATTGGTATCATAGATTATATATTGTGAATATTAATATTAGTCCTCAGCTTTCCTTTTGGAGACTAGCCAGCATCAGTTACACCAGAAAATGAAAGATCATTACTTTAATAGCAGAATACTATTCATTGTTTGTTTTCCTCTCATTAAAAGTCTGAGTTAAAATATAAAATCCTGGCTCATAATAAACTAAAAGGTTAAAATAAGGATGAACAATTTCAATTTGTATTGTAATTTTTTTCAAATTGTGCTGTATTCTTCTTTATCAAATACATTGTGACAGTTGCTCCAGAATAACCATGAACTTGTTTAAAAAGTTAAAAACTTTAGCTCTAGTGACCAATTTATAAGAAATATGGGACACAAAGGAACATGATAAAGGACAGGCTAGGCAAAATCCAGACTGTGAGAAACTCAAGGACAAATGACCAGGTTTATTTGACAGCAGAGATAGACAAGGAAAAGAAGGATGGAGGGAGGGAGAACCAATAAAGAGCAACTTAAGAAGCACATTATGGATGTTGTTTCACTCTTTGAACAAACTGTCAAAATCATTTGAGATCATCAGAAAATTTGATCATTAAATGCATATTTGATAATAAAAATTATACAGTTGTATGAGTGAAGATGACATTGTGGTTATTTTTTAATGTTCTTATCTTTTGGTCATAGTCACTGAAACTTTTTTTAGAGGAAGTGAGATGCTATCTGAAATTTGTTGGGGGAAATGGGTGGGGAAATAGATTAAACAAGATTGGCCAGAAGTGGACAATTGTAGATATTGGTTGATGAGTACATGGGCAAGTTCATTATTCCACTCTTCCCACATTCCTGTTTGAAATCTCCCACAAGAAGTTTAAAAAGATGAAGTTTTCAGGCTGAGACTGTGGCTCAGTGGTAGAGCACTTACCTAGCATGTGTGAGGCACTGGGTTCAAGTCTCAGCACCACATATAAATAAATGAATAAAATAAAGGTCCATCAATGTCTAAAAAAATATTTTAAAAATAGATGACGTTTTCAGAAATATTAGGGTGGTCTGATTTTTTTTTTTGCTTGTCTACAATTTATTGGTAATAAGCAAATACATTTTATCATAGACTGTTTCTTCTATCTTGTAACTTTAAAGAGTACCATTTAAAACACAAGTCATACTAGTCTATTAATTTGTAATTACAGACTTTTTCACTTTTAAGTACATTCTTATATAAACACTACTTGTCATATCATCTAAATCCCTATGGTGTTCTATAAAGCACTGGGCACAATAACTATAAACCAACTACCTAAGAGATGCCAGCCAGTACTCAACAGCACTACACCATCTGACCAATAACTTAAGTTTTTGACACATAAGGTTATAAAAAAAATTTATTAAGTACAGTTTCATATAGAAATCAAATTTACAAATGTGATTGGATCTTTAAGATACATAATTTATTCTTAAAATACATAACATATATTAGAAACTCAGTCTCCAAAATACTCAATAAAGATGTTTGGATGACACTTATAGAATTGACCTAACAATTTCTTCTTTTCTTTGGCAGACAGTTTTGAATCTTCATCAATAGTTTTTAGTAAATTCAACAGCTCATCTTTGGTCGTCTTCTGTGTACTGCTGGAATAGTCACTTTGATCAATTCTCTGGCAATAAATATACCCTTAAGTTTAAAAAAAAAAAAAAAGTTCAGTTAATGACTATTCCTCAGATTTAACTGGAAAAGTCAAACAATATTTTTATATTTATGTGTTTCTTCCCCATTTTGTGAAATGCACTGAAGAGGATAAACACTATCGACTGACTCTGGGCAAGTTGCTTTTGACATTAGAGGCTCTCATACTCTAAGGAGAGTGTTTAGAATTTAGCTGAAATGAACTACGTACAGCAAAATACTTTATTTTCAAATAAATACCAAGAATTTGTCTCCAGAAGACTGTAAAAATAACATCTCTTGGATTACCTGCATCTTTATTTGGATCTCTTCCTTTCTGTATGGCCATAAGTTTAACACTAACAATTTTATGTAGAGTTCCAGGAATCTTAAAAAGAAGGGACAAGATATTATTAAAATGTAGTTTAAGCTATGCATAAGTAATCCATTACAAATAAGCTCAATTTCATTACTATCAGAGTTTTACCTTAAAAACATCTTTTTGGTGATCCATTAAAAAGAGTACCAGAAGATCAGTTTTGCCTTTGGACAAATTTTTATTGTCAACAATAGCCTTTGAGAATATCCTTTTCACAACCATTCGATT
Source organism: Ictidomys tridecemlineatus (assembly GCF_052094955.1). Classification (NCBI taxonomy): domain Eukaryota; kingdom Metazoa; phylum Chordata; class Mammalia; order Rodentia; family Sciuridae; genus Ictidomys; species Ictidomys tridecemlineatus. The sequence continues at coordinate 31,471,805 of NC_135480.1, forward strand.
GTCACTCTATAAAAATAAAACACAGCCTATAATTACATGTTTAAAAAATTAATACTAAGGAAGTATTATTTAATAATAGCTATTATCCACTTCAGCATACTTGATGCTGAGGATGGAATAATCTGACAGATGGGTCTCATAAATATTAAGGATATGGAATACAGTTAACATTTAGACAAAAGACTTACTTCTTTCTGTAATTTAAATTCGGAAGGATGTGCTGCAACAGCCATGAAATATAGTAGCCTTCTAAATTCTTCTCTATTTTGGGAATCCAAAAGCTTCAGAAAGAGCTGAGTAGCTTCCAATGCTATTTCAGTCTTCCCATTTACTTTACAAAAATGAAAGGAAAACTGCTTTTAACTGATTAAATATGACTATATTAAAGGACCAAAACTCAAGTTACAATATAAGCTAAGTAGAGCACTTATTCCAAATTATTTATGAAAGCAAAAACAAGACTGGGAATTAGAAGGAATGAACAATACTATAAAGGCAGTCTTTCCTCAAATTGACAACTAATACCTTAAGTCCTTGTCATATAATCTAGGGCATTAAATTTAACTCCTGATTTTGTAGAACAGCTTGTTTTTCTTTAATATTATATGTATAATACTGATATATCCAACTCTACCATCTGAGAAAAATAGAAGGGATTCTCTGAAATCCCCAATTTTTTTAAAGTTGTTGATGGACCTTTATTTACTTACTTACTTACTTACTTGCCATGCTAAGAATCAAACACAGTGCCTCACACATGCTAGGCAAGTGCTCTATCACTGAGCCACAACCCTAGCCTCCCAATTTATTTCCAATAAGACATGGAATAAGATGGCTTACTAGTAGAAAGAGAGCAGTTCCCATTTTGAACATACTGAAGGGGGGGAATGGTGATGAAGGTGCTGATAATTCTTCCAAAGAGAATTGCTGTTTTATACCTAAGCTTCCAGCAAAAGTAGTATTCTCCCGTGGCAACCAGAAATTTCTGTATAACTTTAGAGCTTGTTAAAGCCTCTATCCAAATGAGTTATGCATTATTACAAATCCATTCCTAGTTTGAAGTATTTGGGGACAAATTTTGAGGATGATTCAATTTTTCCTATTTCCTCCAGAAGATAAAGCCTAGAATCCAGGAAGATCTTACTTACCTAGGAGTTCTGCAATTCCATTATGGACATCAGATAAGTGATTTAATAGTGGTTCTCTACTACTGTAAAATTTGCCAATGGCATCAAACAGAAGTTCCTTCACTATGTCTGTTCTGTCTGGTTGCTCAGGAAAGTTTCTGCTTATGTCTACCACCATCTGGTCTGGCAGGTATTCCAAGCAGTCAATCGCAGCAGAGAGCCACTCATCTTCCCTTGGGGGAGAAGGGAGTACTTTAAACAGCAAAGAAAAACAAATACACACTACCTAATTTACTAGCCATTTCAAGCACTGCCACCAGGATATATTTCTACACTCTTAAGAATTGTGTTTAATTATCTTTATATGTGGCTAAATTGTATATCACAGATTTTTATTTAAAAATTAGCTTAGTATATCTTCCTCTCTCATCCCCAAAATGAACTATCTATTGCATCAAAATTCAAACTCTACTTTTTACATTGCCAGTGTAGACTCAGGAATCCCAAGTTACTTGCTCAGACCCCTGGTAGGACTAGATCTTGGACCTGACTCATAAATCAGTATTTTTGCAATACAACCTAGTTCCCTACTGAGCTATATATGATCTATCTATAAATTGTATTCCTTTCAAACATTTCCATCTTCTTAACTGCACTGCAAAAATATCTGCTAAGGCAAAATAATTAAAAATAAAATAACCTTAGTAAGGCATAGTGGCCCACCCTGTAATCATAGTGACTCGGAAAGCTAGGACAGAAGATCACCAAACTGGGAAATGTAGCGAGATCTTGTCTCAAAAATTTAAAAAAGGACTGGGGGAATACCTCAGTGGTAAGTTGCCCCAGGGTTCAGTCCCCAGCTAAAAGCAGAATTTTTTTTCAAAGTAATAAAGAATATAGACCTTTTCCTTAAAGAAAAAAAACTTAATTCCTTCAGCACCTGAAGTTAAGCCTTTGAGCCCTAAGATTTATATTTAGAATTGTAGCTAAATGTGAGAATTACTTTCATTTTATATATATATATATTAATATGGAACGCTTCACAAATTTGTGTGTCATCCTTGTGAAGGGACCATGCTAATCTTCTCTGTATTGTTCCAATTTTAGTATATGTGCTGATGAATCGAGCACTTACTTTTTTTTTGTACCACAGGGGCACTTAACCACTGAGCCACATCTCCAGCCCCACTGCTTTTTTTTTTTTTTTTTTTTTTTTTGAGACAGGATCTTATTAAGTTGCTTAGGGCCTTGCTAAGTTGCTGAGGCTGGCTTTGATCTCGCTATCCTCCTGCCTCAGCCTCCCCAGCAGCTGGGATTACAGGTGTGTGCCATCATGCCCGGCTCATTATATTTCCTTGATATAACAAGTTAATTAGAAAATAAATGTTTATCAGGCATTCTAGAGGAATATTAAAGCATATGTAGTCAAGAATTCCAAGAATTTTTCAAATTTGTTCATTTTGCTCCAGAAACCTTTGAGGAACCTTGAGACCATTCAGCCCTACATTTTAACAAAGATGATGGAGCATAATCATTTTCTTCATTTGATGTGCAAGTTGTATGTGAAACAAAATGAATATAAAAAAAACAAATTCAAGACAGGCATGGTGATGCACACCTGTAATCCCAGTGGCTCAAGAGGCTGAGGCAGGAGGATTGCTAATTCAAAGCCAGCTTCGGCAACTTAGCAAAGCCCTAAAACAACTTAGCAAGACCCTGTCTCAAAACAAAAAATAAAAAGGGATGGGGATGTGGCTCAGGGTTGAGTGCCCTGGGTTCAATCCCTGGTACCAAAAAAAATTAAGTAAATAAATAAATTTAAATCTTTTAAAAATTTTGTTTTTTCTCAAGCATTAATAATATCGAGTGGCAATGCATAAGTGATTCCCTCTGGATACAATTCAAAATATTATCTGAATACTACATCTATAAACAACCTACAACCACTGAAATTATTACATGTGTTTCCACATACTGAGAGTCACCATAGGCCTTGAGAATCCCTCTATCCAGATAGTTACTGCTGTTGACCATGTCAGGCTGCTTCTTGGGTTGAGGAACTTTAGGTACATTGTCTTTCTGTCTGAGTAAGGAGTCAAGAAGTGGAAGGTCTACAAGTTGTAGTAGACGCCCAATTGTTTCTTCTTGCCACACTTCATTAATAACTACATAGGAAAAAATACAAGATGAAAGGTAACAATTAATAGTTACTATATGCTCAACACAATATCTGTCTCCATAGGTCTAAGCTAGAATACTTGTGGCCAAAAAAAGAAGAAATAAAGAAAAAGTCAACCTTCTGAAGTGCTTTCTTATAACAAAGTAAAACAATCCAAGATTTGTTTAGAGTGTAGGAGAATAGACTTTGGACAGGAATTCTTTTCATTCTTTGTACTATATAAAGCAATCTGTCAGAGATAAGAGATCAAGTCATATAACATGTTAATAAGGACTCCGGAAGAAAGAATGATTCATTCAATCTAAAAACTGGTTTGAAACTATTGGCTGATTATCCTACTCAGGGTTTCCATAACTAGGATGGGGGAAGGAGGGTGGAAATCAAAGTCATTAGGCTGCTTTTCACTGCCACAAGGAAGAGCATAAGAATTTTGTTAATGTTTTAATGTAATTTTCAAATTTTTAAACTTAACCTAAACCTAATAAAACCTTGGGGAAAGAAAATATCTGAGAGGATATTTTAAGTAAAAAATCTGCATGCAAAACATTTCAGATTTGAACCTCTGCCAGCTGATAGGACAAAAGTCAGTGTTCAAGAGTTTTAACACTGATGTATTTGTTAAAGATAATAGACTTCTGTTAAAATGTAATATAAATGGCTTTAATACATAGTACACTCTTTCTCAGCACTTTGAATAAATTCTAATAAAGGTCAAGACTGAAACATTTTAAATAACTTATTTGAAGTTAGTCTTCTATTTCTTACTTTACTCATCTGTAGCTTACCTTGTGGAGACAAGGTTGCAGAGATATTTACACACGGGGAGTTAGCAGGCTTTAAGCTCAGATTTTCCAATAGGTCTTCCAAACTGTCCGATTTGATATCAGATGACTTAAACAATGCATCTGCATAACTAAAATCAAATGTGGTATACCCACAGAAATATTTCAGTATTTGAGAACAAAGTTTCTAGCAAGTTCGTAACAAAAATGCAACAAATACAAATCCTAAGGATTGAGTAAAATAAAATTTAAAAAATAACCTTCTTGGGGCTGGGGTTGTAGCTCAGTGGTAGAGCACTTGTGTAGCATGTGTGGGGCACTGGGTTCCATTCTCAGCACCACATATAAATAAGTAAATAAAATAAAAAGTCCATGAACAATTAATAAAAATATTTTTAAAAAATACCTTCTTTCTCAAGCCTAAAATATGTATACTGTATGAAATTCTTTGAATAATTATTTGGATATGATTCAGTGACTAAAATTTTAGTCACCAATTTTAAAACATAATAAAATATAACTGAAATTCATTATAGTTATCTTTATTTCTAGGAATTCTTCAGTGGATAGTCCTCATTATTTTCCAAATATCGAGCTACAATATGTTACCTGTAATTCTGAAACTGAAACTTTTAAAAATCAAAAGCCTGCCAAACATCGTGGTACACACCTTTAATCCCAGCAGCTCAGGAAGCTAAGGCAGGAGGACTCAAGTTCAAAGGCAGCCTCAGCAATTTTGTGAGACCCCTAGCAACTTAGTGAGACCCCATCTCAAAATAAAAAGGCTGGGGATGGGCACAGTGGTTAAGTGCCCCTGTTCAATCCCCAGTACCAAAAAAAAAAAAAGTCAAAAGTTTATCCAGCATTCTTATGTTCACAAAACCTATTCTGGGTATAGGCCTGTAATTCTAATGACTCAGAAGGCTGAGGCAGGATGATCACGAGTTCAAGGCCAGCTTCAGCAACTTTGTAAGCCCCTGCCTCAAAACAAAAAAATGAAAAAGACCAAGGATATAGATCAGTGGTAGAGTACTTTTTGGCTCAACCCCCAGTATAAAAAGTAAACCAAAAAACCCTATCTTGAGATTATCATGGCTTTTATTTATCCCAGATAGTATGAACATTCCTTTGTTTACCACAGAATTATTAATATGCTTTGTTTGTTGTCCCATATCCCTCTAGGGGTGTTATATATGTATTTTAAAAAGTCCTAAAATTGATGGGCGCAAAGGCACACACCTGTAATCCCAGTGGTTTGGGAGGCTGAGACAGGTGGATGGTGAGGTCAAAGCCAACCTCAGCAACAGTGAGGTGCTAAGCAACTCAGTGAGACCCTGTCTCTAAATAAAATACAAAATAGGGCTGGGGATGTGGTTCAGTGGTCTAGTGCCCCAAGTTCAATCCCCAGTAACCCCCCCAAAAAAAAATTTTTTTAAAATGTCCGAAGTTCCTAAACATGTCTGTCCCAGTGGTCTCAAAAAAAGTATATGGACTGCATCCAAAAAGTGGGGCCCCACCTCATATTTCCTTTTTGTATACAGAGGTAAACGATATAATGTTTTAGATACAGAGACAAAAAAAAATATCTGAAAGTCAACTTTCAAATTCTGACTTTAGGTCAGATCTGAATCATGAGAGCTTCAAATTACACTGAAACCTCTACAGTTTAGCTGAGAATACAAGGGAAAGGTAAAACTGTTGTACTTCATAACTAAGTTCATTATGTATTCAGCCACTGGGTTCTACAGTGCCCACTCTCTTTAAATGAACCTCTCTTTCCCCCATACTGTTTAGTTCAACACCCCCCTCAATTTTGTAGACTACAATACTGTAATAAATTCCTAACTAGCTATCCCTATTAGTCTGCCATGTAACTACCAGGAACACTTTTCCTTATTTATTTATTTTTTTTTTGCTTGGTGCTGGGAATAAAACTCAGGATCTTGCTCATGCTAAGCAAGTGCTCTACCAATGAACTACATCCCCAGCCTTCCTAAAATATAAACTCATCGTGCTAAAAATCTTTCTGTGGCCTCCCCAACACCTGTATGATCAAATCCAAATTCCTTAATATGCCAGACACAGTGGCACATCCTTGAAGTAGGAGAATCACTTGAGCACAGGAGCTGGAGACCAGCCTGGGCAACACTGCAAGTGAGACCCTGTCTCCAGAACAAACAAACAGGGCCTCGGGTTGTAGCTCAGTGGTAGAGCTCTTGCCTAGCATGGAAAAGGCATTGGGTTTGATCCTCAGCACCACATAAAAATAAAGATATTGTGTCCATCTACAACCACCACCAAAAAAAAAAAAAAAAAAAAGCAACAAATTCCTCAATAGTCACAAGAGGCCTTGGCACTCTCACACATGTCCTTTCACTCTGACCTCTTCCATATTCTGGATTCTAACAGCCTGGGTGTCTCCCTGCCGCCTTCTCCTTCTGTTCTCAGACCATTTTTCCCTTTAACTTTTTTATTTATTTATTTTTATGTGGTGAGGGTATCAAACCCAGTGCGCCTCATGCACGCAAGGCAAGTGCTCTACCATTGAGCCACAACTCCAGCTCTCTCTCAGACCATCTTTATTTTTCTTCTGTGTGGTGCCATGTTGAGAGCCACAGCCCAGTCAGAATGATACCTGGCATTTGTCAGAGGGAATGGTTGAAAGGTCATGCCAGGGAACCATTGAGATGATGATTTGAGTTAAGCTATATATAATTGCTGTGATGCTGGACTGATTGTATTGTATATTTGATCTTTATTGATGCTCTTGCTGCCTTGGGCACCCGCTACTTTGGGGTTCGGGGAGATTGGACAGAGCTGGGTGGAGCCTGGAGCCGGGTGGAGGGAGTGTGTTCCTGCGTGGTGTGTGCAGTGCAGGTGAGAGTTGGGGAATAAAGAGTTGCTGTTTGAATCTACAAGGCTTTGTGGCGGCTCGGTTATTTGTACCCAGGCAGACTGTGGCAGTGCCAGTGATAGAACACAGGGCCTTACATTTGCTAGGCAAGCACTTTACCACTGAGTTGCATCTCCAATCCTCAGGCCACTTTCTAAATAAAATTTTTAACTTTTTTTTTTTTAACACTACCTATAACTTGAGAAAAATCAAAGTCTGTTTATTGGTATCTCTTAAATATTTTATATTTAGCAGAAACAAAGTTAATAAAATTTCACTGTACTTTACCAAATACATCTTCAGATCCATACTTAGCCAAGTTATGCTTAAGAAAGTAATATATAGTCAGTCACTCTCTCATAAAAAAGTAGACAAAATCCTGCCAACATTCCCATGATAATCTGTCATCATTATATACCAACCTGGAAGGTGAATATACTTTGTTCTCTTTGCCCATCTGACTGTCTTGGTTATGTATTGTTGTGAATCTATAAAGGCTGCAACTACTGTCTTCAAATGTAGGTTTTTTGTCTTTTCCAAAGACCTTGGTTGGAACTGCTTCAAATACTTTATAGTCCATAAGTGCCTGACACACTCTCACCACTTTGGCCCGAGGAATATCTACATCACCAAAGTACTTATTCTGAATTAGATGAGAATAAATGACATCTACGGCTTCTGAACCCACAAAGCAGTCATTGTGTCTTTTTAAATGATGCCTTCGTTTTTTTACTTCCACTTGTGTCTGAAGAGTATTTATAATGCTGCTCCATACGTATGTGGCTCCAAATGGCTTCTGGGCCACACTGAAACCTGGGGGGGGAGGGGATGATCACAAAAAAAAAAAACTAAGAATTAGTACTTTGTTCATTTGTAATAAGGTCTGAATGATCCTTAAGCAAAAAGTGGCAATTTCCAAAGTTACTAATAAGGAGAAATTATTAGGGCATCTTATTACTGAAATATTATTATTGATGGCAATTTGTTAAAAAAATTTAGTACCTACTATATACTGAATGTTGTTCTCTGTGCTAGCATGTGACAGTGAACAAAATAAAGTCCCTGTTCATGTGGACTTAGACTTTGTGGGAAGATACAGATGATATATCATAAGTGTTTGATCAGCACCAAAAAGAAAAAGGCAGGTTAGGAAGAGAATGCTATTTTATTGAATTTATTTTTTTATGGTGCTGAGGATTGAACCCAGGGCCTCATGCATGCAAGGCAAACACTCTACCACTGAGACACATCCCCAGCCTGAGAATGATGCTTTCAATGAGATGTCAGGAAAGATCTCTGGCCCAGCACAGTGGTGTCCTTTTGTAATGTACAGGAGGCTGAGAGGAGGATCATGAGTTCAAGGCCATCCTCAGCAACTTAGTGAGATACCCCCACCCCCCAACAACTCAGTGAGACCCTGTCTCAAAATAAATAACAAAAAAGGGCTGGGGATGTGGCTCAGTGGTACAACCCCCCTGGGTTAAATCCCCTGTGCCAAAAAAAAAAAAAAAGCTTATATCTGAGTAGGAAGCAAGCTATGCAGACATCTGGGGGAAGAATAGACAGAAAAGAAAGAACTAAGGCCCTGAGGATGTGTTTTCTGCTACGACAGAAAGAGGTCTATGGGACCAGCCTGGCATGTGGAGGGAGTGGACAGCAGGAATTGAGATTAAGGAGGGAGTGGAGAAGGATGTGAGATCGGGAAGGAGAAGACCAAATAGAGCCAGGGGCAGTTAACACTTATGCACAAGGAACTTCACTATGTGCCTCAGGTAAGTTATCTGATCTCCAGTAACAACCTGAGGTGGCAGATATCATCTCTGTGTGAGAGACTGAAAACATATTCAGAGAAGGTACTTGCAACTTCCAGACATTACTGAAAGAGGTAGTGCTGGAATCTACTCATGGTCTATGACTCTGAAGGATTTTTCAATCAAATACACAGGTTGCAGGAATAAACTAGTTTTTTAAAGCTTCCTATTGTGCAGACTTATGACTTAAATATGTAATAAGCAGGGTAAAAAATAATATAAAAAACATACAACTACAACAAAAAAGATTGACTCCTGCCCAATAGGAGCTTACATCCTACTGCAAAGACAGGATAAGCACAGAAATAAAGCAAGATTTTAGTCAAACACAAAGGAAAGAAAACAAGCTTCCAAAAGGCTTGTTTCCAAGCTTCCTATTTTTCTTCATCTTCATGAACAGATTATTTGGTAAAACTGCAAAGAAGAAAAGGAAACAAAAAGAAAACAAAGAGGGGGTAGGAAGGATAGTAGAATGAATCAGACATTATTACCCTGTGTACATATATAACTATAGACCAATGGGATTGTATATCATGTGTAACCAGAAGAATGAGAAATTATACTCCATTACGAATTATGTATCAAAGTGAATTCTACTGTCAAAAAAAATTTTTAAAAAAGAAAGAAAACAGTGACATACTGGGGAGTGATACTGGCACAATCATATTGTTGTACATGTACAAATATATGACAACAGATCCCACCATTATATACAATTCTAATGCACCAATAAAAATATGGAAAAACGTGAAAAAAAAGGAAACAAAATAGGCTTTGGGTTTCAGTAAGCTGATGGAACGAGTCTGGCTAATTATGCCCTTGCTAGCTGCCCACTCCTCACCCTCCCTCCTCCTCCTTCACAGAGAAGGCCCTATTTGTTACTCTTTTCAATGATGCTCTGAAAATTCAGTGATTCTAATTTAAGCTCTCATTTTTGTTAAGCATATTACTTCCTTTATTTTTACGATATCTTGACAAAGTAGTAGTAAAGTTTAGACTATCTGAATAGTCTAACAAGGAAAACAATATATCAGTACAATAGTAAAGAATAAGGAGACCTATAATTAACTGCTACTTGAAATCATCTTCCTGTTTTTGTTTAATGAAATAGGTGTGTACAGTGAAAACATAAGTTCCTAAAGGGCTTTAAAACTCTTTAGACTTTTTTTTAGGGGGGGTGGGGGGGGACAGGAGGGGGATACTAGGGATTGAACCAGGACCTAGCACATGCTAAGTACCTGCTTTACCACTGAGCTATGCTCTCAGATCCTCATCTTTTTTTTTTTTTTTGAGAAGGGGTACCCAGGATTGAACTCTGGGGCACTTGACCACTGAGCCACATCCCCAGCCCTATTTTGTATTTTATTTAGAGACAGGGTCTCACTGAGTTGTTTAGGACCTTGCTAAATTGCTGAGGCTGGCTGTAAACTTGTGATCCTCCTGTCTCAGCCTCCCAAGCCTCTGGGCTTACAGACGTGCACCACCATGCCCAGGTAAAACCACCCATTTTTAAAAATATTTTTTTAGTTATAGATGGACACGATACCTTTATTTTATTTTTACGTGAAGCTGAGGTTCGAACCCAGTGCCTTCCATGTATGAGGTGAGCACTCTACCACTGAGCTACAACCCCAGCCCTAAAACCACCAATTTTAAGTGAGCCATTTGGAATTAATTTCTTGTGTAACAATAAACATAAAGAATGTGCTGAGTCATTATACTCTATTCATTAATGGCATAAATTTGTAGCTATCAGCAATTAAAAAGTAACATTTTTACTATGAAAATTAATAACAAAGTGACTGTTTATTTCAATACCAAAAGTAGATGGGGAATTTACCACCTATTATTTATGATATATTATATTTATTTAAAATAATCAGCAATATTATTTTAATTATCTTTTAAAATTGAAGTTAATTCCTCAATCAGAATCAAAGAATGAAGTAATTATTTCCAGTCTTCCAAATATCATGTGAGCAGTTTCAAGAATTGAACTGGGGGCTGGGGATGTGGCTCAAGTGGTAGTGCGCTCGCCTAGCATGCGTGCGGTCCGGGTTCGAGCCCCAGCACCACATACCAACAAAGATGTTGTGTCCGCCGAGAACTAAAAAATAAATATTAAAAATTCTCTCTCTCCTCTCTCACTCTCTCTTTAAAAAAAAAAAAACAAAAAAAAAAACTGAACTGTTTGCTGGAGAGGGTGTTGCATGCCTGTAATCCCAGAAATTCTGGAGGCTGAGGCAGGAGGATCACAAGTTCAAACCCAGCATCAGCAACTAAGTGAGACCCTAAGCAACTTATCGAGACTATCTCTAATAAAATATTAAAAAGGGCTGGGGATATGGCTCAGTGGTTAAGCACCCCTGGCTTCAATCCCTGATAGCAAACAAACAAAAAACAAAACCTGAATTGTGGAAAATAACTAGATATATCAAGCTAGAACTATACTTATTGCTGTATTTAGTCCTACTTTATTCAGCTAGGTGCAGTGGTGCACACCTGTAACAACTGTGGCTCAGGAGGCTGAAGCAGGAGGATCGAAAGAACCAAGCATATAATGGAACATCAAGTCTAAGTCATTCTTTGTGTGTGTGCACACACACACTTGCACCAGAAACTGAACCCAGGGGTACTTAACCACTGAAGAACATCCCCAGCCCTTTTTATTCTTTAATTTTGAGACAGGGTTTTGCTAAATTGCTTAGGGACTTGCTGAGGCTGGCTTTGAACTTTCGATCCTCCTGCCTCAGCCTCCTGAGCCACAGGGATTACAGGTGTGCACCACTGCACCTAGCTCAAGTCCAAGTCATTCTTGGTATCCAAAACTCAGAAGTAGCTATACTGCCTCTAATGATGATAACTAAACAAAAAGTATTAACAGCTAATACTCTAAATTTTCTAAAATACCAGATGTTATAACAGATTTAAATGAATTTAGTGTTCGTACTTTAGTCTTTTTTCAAATCTTCATGGTATCATTATTAACATTTGAGTACGCAGAATATGACAGATGTGTCTTCTCTCATTTAATCTGGAAATATTTCTCTGTGAAATAGTTATTAACAATTCTATTTTGAGGAAATTAAAGTTCAGTGAGTTAAATAAACTTGACTTTAGATATACAGCTAACAAATATATTAGCTTTTTCCTAGTGTTTAAATATTATATATAAAAAATCAGGCACTTGGGAACTGGGGTTATGGCTCAGTGGTAGAGCACTTCCCTAGCATGTGTGAGGCACTGGGTTCAATTCTCAGCACCACATATAAATAAATTAATAAATAAAAGGTTCACTGACAACTAAAAAGATATTTAAAAAAAAAAAAGTCAGACACTAGATAAACAGACTTGGAAGTATTCTCTTCCCTTGACAGGAGTAAGTAAAACAATTTTAAGATAACCAAAGAGTGAATTGGACATGGTGGCTCATGCCTAGAATATCAGTGACTAGGGAGGCTGAGGCAGGAGGATTAGAAATTCAAGGTCAGCCTTGGCAATTTAGCAAGATTCAGTCTCAAAATAAAAAATAAAAAGGGCTAGAGATGTAGGTCAGTGGTAGAGCACTTTTTTGGTTTGCATGAGTGAGGTCCTAAATTCAATCCTTGGCATCACAAAAAAAAAAAAAAGAAAAAAAGAAAACCAAAAAGATTAGAAGAAACAAAACAACTCTAGGATTTGAATCCTTAACCAAGGTATGTAAAAACAGCCACAACTCCTAAAATAAGGTAACATATCAAACATTCCAGAATAAATACTATCTACAGTACACAGGAATAAGACAGGAAGACAGACAAGATTCCAAGTTGGAACTATGAGACTCCCTTTTAGGTACCAGTGAAACAGACTTCTAGGCTAATGATTTTTTAAAGAGATAGGTCTCACTATGTTGCCCAGCTGGTCCTGAACTCCAGGGTTCAAGCTATTCTCCCACTTCTTCCTCTCCAGTAACTGTGTACCACCATACTTGGCTGGGCTAGTGATAATATTAAAGATGAAACACACAGTCTTAACATCTGAGCTATACAAATCCTAAAAGATAAGGCAAAGTCACTTATTAGTTTGAGATTAATAAAACAACTGAAGGGGGCTGAGAGGGAGGAAAATACAGCCTCAATGACATGGAAAAGGGTAATATTTACAGGGGAATTAAGAGATAAAGAATAAATCCCCCCATATAAGTTTGTGGCTTAAATGTGGGAAATCAGGAAGTTCTTTGGGTTGGATAACACTGTATAAAAGATTAAAGAACAGGTTAGAGCAGAAGAGTGGGTACCTGTGAGCCACATGCTCCCAGAGTCCTCAGGCATGATACAATTCAGCCCTTTCAGGTCCCCTTTGTGCTCATTGACTATTAATTCCCAACCTTTGCATCTGGAATATTTCCCCTCAAGCATCACCACCCACAGATCCAAACTAGCTCATGTTCATACATGTTCATAACATACCCTGGACTTGACAAGTAAATGTGCCAAAACCCACACCAGGATAACCTGGTTTTTTTTTTTTTTTTTTTTTAATGCTGACTTCACAAGTTGGATACAGATCCCCCACATGCTGGTCTAATATGTACTTATCATCATCTAAGAGCTGAAATGAATATTAGTATAGCACCCCACAGCCTAGGAAAATGACTTACTGTGATATCTAAACAGGATTCAAGAGATCAGAAATATAGAATGAATGTTTTGTTAAATCTAGCAATCAGGATCTAAGCTTCAGCTTGTCCACAAACCTCACTTGCATATGAGGTAAATAACTCATTAAAATTCATCACTATCTACATCTTGAGGTTTTCTTATGAATAGATGGTCAAGCAGTTTTTTTTTCTTTTCTTTTTTTTTTTTTTTGGCAATACTGGGGATTGAGTTCAGGGACCCTGTGAGCTACATCCCCAGCCCCAAGCATTTTCTAAAAGTATCACAACAAGTGGAATCTAAGGGTCTAGAAACCAGCTTCATAATCCTGGGTAAGAAATTTAATGTCTATAAATTGGTTTCTTCATCTACTGACATAACAATTGAACCCTATGTTCAAGATTGGTTTCAGGTCTACACTACAGTCTTTAAATTTTTATAAATCCAAGAAGTTGTAACTTGTGCATTTAGATAGACTATGGATATCAGATAGACTATGACAAACCAAGCTTGGCAAGGTGGCACATGCCTGTAATCCCAGGGGCTTGGGAGGATCACAAGTTCAAAGTCAGCCTCAGCAATTTATTGAGGCCCTAAGCAACTCAGTGAGACCCTGTCTCTAAATAAAATACAAAATAGGGTTGGGGATGTGGTTCAATGATTGAGTGCCCCCGAGTTCAATCCCCAGCACCCCCTCCCCCCAAAAAAAGACAGACCAATATGCTGAGAGCCATTGCCAAGTAGGAATGACGCATCAAAATTTTCTTGCCAGCGTACCCCATGTTGCTTAGAGGAAGGACTCATGGAAATGGACATATGAAGTGACATTGCATGTATGTTTGAGAAAGGTGACCCTGCTCAAGGACCAGGGTGGATCCGGGTTTAAGGAGGATCCTACTGGATTAGGGCGGATCAGGTTTTAGGGAGTATCCTGCTGCCTCAGGCACGCCCTATCGTTGAGTTCCCATTGAGTTCTCCTGGGATTCAGAAATTATTTGGGATAAAAAGCCTGGTGGAGTACGTGAATTTTGCGGGCGGAACATGTTTGTAGAGTGCCAGTGACAGTTCGGGAATAAAGAATTGCTGTTTGAATCTACAAGGCTGTGAGTGGCTCGTGATTTTGTGCCCAGCCAGACTGCGGCACCAATAGGTAACAAATGAAACATGGGGACAAATTTCACCTTACTAGACACAAAAATCACAAAGTGGTCTAATAAAATACTCAGATTATTTTAAAACTAGATTTCTAGCATTACATATGCTCTTAAACACCAGATCAAATCTAGACTTGTTAATCATTTACTTGCTTTTTCAGCAGTTTCATCTTTATCTGCTTGAAAAAACAAGACCTGTCCTTCACACAAACATGGACACTATCTAAAAAAGTTTACCAACAACAATGAAAGTTAAATTTCCCAGATAATATTGAACCCTGATATGTATGTGAAATACTAATTATCTTCACTTCTAGAATGCACACTAAATAGTCAAGTTATTACTTTTAATCCCTTTAAACTCAAGTTATAAAGCAGATATGTCAAGAAATTACACTTACTCAAAAGTTACAAAGAAGGGGCTGGGGATGTGGCTCAAGCGGTAGCGCGCTCGCCTGGCATGCGTGCGGCCCGGGTTCAATCCTCAGCACCACATACAAACAAAGATGTTGTGTCCACCAATAACTAAGAAATAAATATTAAAAATTCTCTCTCTCTCTCTCTCTCTCTCTCACACACACACACACACACACACACACACACACACACACTCTCTCTCCCCTCTCTCTCTTTAAAAAAAAAAAAAGTTACAAGGAAGCCAGGCATGGTGGATGCAAGTTCAAAGTCAGCCTCAGCAACTTAGTGAGGCCCTAAGCAACTTAGTGAGACCTTGTCCCAAAATAAAAAATAAAAAGGCCTGGGTATATGGCTCAGTGGTTAAGCACCCTGGGTTCAATCCCCAGTACTTAAAAAAAAAAGTTAGAAGGAGATAATCTGCATCAACCATCCATGATCCATGCAGTCAACAGCTCTAGTCCTTCTGTGAAAACCTACTTTAGGGTAAACAATTCTATAATTTCTTCCAATGGTGAGATTATATTAAATCCTCAGATGATCAATACATAAGTATAACTGGATTCCAGTGTAAGGTAACCATGCACACAATTTCCAAAATACACTACCTCTAAATGAGCATATAACAATCTACTTTATATTCTTAGGCTTTAGAATGAATTAAAAAAATTCTGAAACTCATCTTTTTTCCATAAAACTTTAATAAACAGTGAGTTAGAGCCCTATTTCTTTCAATTTTCCTTATAATTTATAGATATTTTGCTTTACAGAGACCAAGAACCACAACATAAAACAACTGGTCAATGAATATTTATTAGTTATAGATTATTGTTAACTACTAAAAACATTTATTTGAAGGGGAGTGCTCGGGATCAAACCCAGGTTCTTGTGTATGCTAGCCAAGAGTTCTGCCATTGAGCTAAATCCGGAGCCCCCTAAGGAAAAAAAAAAAAAAAAAAAAAGGTAGAGTTCCTCCCCTTCTTTTTATAAAAGCTTTTTTTGTGTGTGTGGTACAGGGGATTGAACCAAAGGGTACTTAACCACTAAGACACATCTCCAGCCCTTTTTATTTTTTATTTTAGGACAGGATCTCACTAAGTTGCTCAGGGCCTATTTCTAAGGCTGGCTTTGAACTCGAGATCTTCCTGCCTCAGCCTCCAGAGCCGCTGGGATTACAGGCCTGTGCCACTGTGCCCAGTTTATAAAAGTTTTTTTAAAACTTTTATAAAGTTTTTAAGCGCTATTTGAAGTTTTTTATAAAGTTTTTTAGCGCTATTTGAAGTGGTTCTCAATGGATCATTTTACTCTCCCAGGGCATGTATGGAGACATTTCTAGTTATCACAATGGGGCAGATAGTGTTATTGGCATTTAATGAACAGAGGCCAGGGATGCTTCTAAATATGCTACAATGCACAGGACAGTTCCCACAACGAAGAATATGTCAATAGTGCCCAGATTATGAATGCCTGGGTTAACCTAATATTGTTCAGATGTAAACAACTGTGCTAACACGGCAGGCACAGTGCTGGGTGCTAAGAATATAAAGAGTAAGATAGGCATGGACTTTGGAGTCCCAGAGACCTGTGTTCCACTCTTTGGTCTATCATTTACTAATAATATGAACTTGGGCAAACTGCCTAACTCTTATGTTGCTTTTTCAAGAGGTCACTCTGCTTCTCTAAGTTACTGTGAGGGTTATGAGATAAGATATGTTGATGTGGCTAACAGTGTTCAGCAATGAACAGATGTTTCATTAAAAAAGGAGACACATGCCTAAAATCCCCAGCTAGAGGCTAAGGCAGGAGGACTGAAAATTCAAAGCCAGCCCTGCCTGGATATATAGCCAGACTCTGCCTCAAACTAAAAAAAGGAGGCTGGGGATATAGCTCAGTGGAAGAACATCCCTGGGTACAAATGCCAGAAACACACACACACACACAGAAAATGTTGGGGGGCAGTCTGGAAGAGCCTAAGAAAATATGACAACTCAATGCAATGTAATATCCTGGATGGGATCCTGAAAGAGAAAAAGGGCACTGGGAAAAACTAAGAAAATCTGAGTAAAGTATGGACCTTTTAGTTCATAACCATGTGTTAATATTGGTTCATTAAAGCGCCAGATGGACCATACTCATGTAAGATAACAAAAGAAACTAAGTATAGGGTGAGAACTCTATGTACTTTTTTTTTTTAGTTGTAGATGGACACAATATGTTTATTTTATTTATTCATGTTTGTGTGGTGCTAAGGATCAAACCCAGTACCTCACACATGCTAGGCAAACACTCTATCACTGTGCCACAACCCAAGCCCTCTTTGTACCAACTATGATTTTTTGTAAGTCTATTATAAAATTTTAAATTTATTAAAAAAAAAAAAGAAAGAAAGGAGGTACCCTTCTTCCTCTTCCTTTCTCTGAACTCAGGATATAGTCCCCCCTTCCCCAAGGAACTTATTTTTACCTTCTTCCACCTGGGTAATGATGTTAAGCTCTGGAAGGAATTCAGTCAAATAAACTTATTAATCCTAAACCATTCTGAATTTAAGAAAATTTTATTTTTTTAAGATGAGTTTTATATTATAGTTCTATGAAGGTGAGGAAAACAAATTTACATTTTTTTAAAATTTACATTGCATCTAAAAACCTTATTTTATGCTTAAGACAAATCATTGCTTATCATTAAGAAAAAGAATATGGCTCAGAGTACAGTGTCTTATACTAACTCTATTTGGATTTTTTAATTTATTTTAATTAGTTACACATGAAAGTACAATTATCTTGACATATCATAATTTCAAATCAGATGGATATAATTTCTCATTTTTCTGAGTATACAGGTTGCAGAATCACATTGGTCATGCAGTCACGTATAAGTGATGGGAGGGGAGAGGAAGGGAGGAAAAGGAGGACAGCAGAAAATTGTATTTAAGAAGCATTTTTTTTGATGGCGGGTGCAGTGGTGCATGCCAGTAATCCCAGCGGCTCAGAAGGTAAGAGAATCATGAGTTCAAAGTCAGCCTCAGCAAAAGCAAGGCACTAAGCAAGACTTAGTCTCTAAAACAAAATACAAAATATGGATGTACCTCAGTGGTTGAGTGTCCTTGAGTTCAATCCCCAGAACCAAAAATAAAAAGAACCATTTTTTTCAGGAGTTTAAAACAATACAGAATTTGAAAAAACAAAGGAAAGAACTACATTTATTGGACAATAACCAAAACTTCATGAAAACAGACAAATGTAAACAGAATTGTATCTGAGAGTGTTAAAACTGGTATCTGTGATTGGAGAAAAAAAAAACTTCCTATACTACTGATATCAGGATTGCAACACTTTTACTGGATATTTGTTTTGGTAGTTCAAAATTTATCTTTCTCCTATTTGTTATTAGAGATATGCTGAAACTGCCTCTGAAAAGAGGCAAGCACTCTATCACTTTACCTGCAGACAGGTAAAATATGCAAAATAAACCTTTGCTAATAAAAGCAATTTTAAGATATGATAAGCAATGGCCCCTATTTAATTCACATAGATTAATGGGAGCATATGGGAAGTACTTTGAGCTCTCTGGAAAGTGATACCAGGCAAATTCAAAGAATTAGGTTACATCATAAAGGGATAACAAGATAACATCCCACTTTCCTGTATGTCTATATTAGAAGACAAGGATCTTTGAAGTACTGGCTGAAGGTTAGCATATAAACCTAATTTCTTCTACAAAAATCAGGTCCTCAGTTATTATAGCCCTCAAGGTATTAAAGAGTTACTAATCTGTGGAGAAGGAAAAGTACAAAGCTGCTTGCCAGAGCACACATGGAATGGCAAAGACCCAAGAATCCTTAGCTCCTTGCTCACTAGGACTGAGGAAAGGCAACTAACTCAAGGGTGGAAGAGGGATTAACAAATGCTAACAAGTAGAAATTCCAGGTGCAGCTAGCAAAACAAATGAGAACAAGCAGTGAGCCCATAACTGCCCACTGCATCTGGTGTAGAAGACAGTGGTCTTTCTCTGTGATTCAAAAATCCACTAACTAGCATGTCACCTGCTTCAATTTTGAATACATACTCCCTCACACCATCCAAGAACTTGTTCAAAAATGCCTAAAGCCCAGAATTGACATTTCAGCAGTTAGAGGAGACATGGAGCACCATGTTTTGAATCAGGTGAAATTTGGAAAATTTAATTCACTCCGAGCCTAATGCTGTCTCAAAACTGTTTTAATATTATTTGTTTTTAAATTCCTGAATTTTAAAGTTTTCCTTCTCTTCACAATGTAATCAAAAAGATCGTATTATGTCCTTATTCCTGTAAGTGGGAGCAGAATATGGTTAATATTATAATCTGTTTTAGGAAAGCACAAATGAAAAGTTGTTCTCTATCACAATTCATCATTAGCATCTTGAAGATTAAAAGGAGCATTAATTAGTAAGTCAAACACAAGAAAGGGGGGGCCACTGAGATCCACCCATTTGGCCTGAAAGAGGAGTCGTGCCCCCCTCAAAAAAGCCAAGTGTTGTCTGAATATCATTAAGAGTCATTTGAGTCACCCTATTTACTGAGTTGTAGATATGTTAGGGTCAAAATTTTAGAGCCGATCATCTGATTCTGTTCATTTGTTAAAACATCTGAAGAAACAAAAATCCTAAACCAACCCCCCCAAAACTACAGTAGCAGAGGTCACCATCTTATCTCCTAATGTCATGTAATTATTAAAGAAAAAAAAAAAGACCAAAAACTTCAATTCGCTTAAGTACTGTTTACACAGAAAATGTTTTAAAAATACCTTGAAGACCAAGATGTTGCCTGGATAACTTATAACAGAAAATTCTCATCACTCCCAGAGAGGTCTACTACTACTGTGTAGTCAACTATGTGCTCGAGACAAGGACCAAAGAAATTCCCAAATTCCACACAACCTCACCACGCGGAGCCTCTCCGCGACATCCACGGCCGGTGCCTGGCAAGTAGCCCGCACAGAGACCAACGCGCGGAGCGGTTCAAGTTTCGGTGACTTACTAAAAAGCGGGCCGCAGCCCACCAGCGGAGAGGAACCTCCCGCAACGCGACGGCGCCCGCCCGGGACACAGCTGTGCGGGGCTCACCAAGCCCGCGGAACCGGCGCGAGCGGATGAACGCCCCACACCCGGCTCCCGCCCCACGCGGACCACAGCCTTCGCCGCCCTTCGGAGGCATCTTCGGCACTTACCGGGAGGCCTCTGCGCCGGACTGTGCAAAGTCGAGAGTTTCAGCGCGGCCGCCTTCTCCCGCACGGTGGCCATGGCCCTGGCTGCCGGGACGCCACCTCGGAGACCGCCGCTGCTCCGCTCACTGGGCGCCCGCGCTAAGTGCCGCCAGTTAACTAGACGGGGGCGGGGCTCCGTCAGGCCCCGCCCCTGTCCGTCACGTGCCTCCTGGGGGAGGCGTGTAACCTGCGACCGCCTCAGCACCAGACGCCTCGGGCCAGCCACCCAGCAAGCCGCCGCCAGGTAAAGCGTTTCACTAGGCGGATCCTTGCGAATCCGCGCCGGCCCTGAGCCACGGCCCAGACCAGCTAGATTCAAAGCACATTGCGCAGTGCCTTGCCTGGAGGATCCAGCAAGTGCTTCACTGCCCTGTGCCTCAGTGTGCTCACCTGGGACGAGGGAGTACCCTCTTCACCGAACTTTTTCTGAGGTTTACACGAACCAATCCATGTTCGGCACTTAGCAATTGGGCCTGGAATATAAATGCTTAAGATTACGTCATGGTAATAAATGCATTGAGTTTTTCATGCATCCCCTCCCTGTTAAGAACAAATAAATCCTCCTGACTCAGGAGAGCAATGTCTAGAGGTCACAGGAGGGCAGCAACTAAAGACCATGGGGCTGGCTGCCAAAGGAATCTGTGTTGATTCCAAAGTAACTCAGGGTCAGGTGATTTGGGACCTGGTTTGCTGTGGGAAAAGAAGGGTTAGAGCAAAGACAGGAAAGGAGAGGAAAGGCTCTTGAAGGAAAGCACCCTAGTTCCTTGGGAAGTTGAGGCTGGAAATCCAGGGGTTCAGTGCTGGAGCACCTCTGAAAAGATGACCTAAAAGACCAATAACCCAATGGCCAGATACTTGCTTTTTGCAGTGATTTTCTACGTTTGGTACACATTAAATTAACAGGAGGATGCGTGTGTGGAGTCTGGGTATAAATTAACATGGTATTTAAATGGAAGTTCGTTGCTTGTTAGAAAAATATCTTACATGTAGTTGTTTCAGAGAATACATAGCAAGAAGCTGTGACCTTAGGGACTTAGGTTTAGTGGGTGGGACATGAGGGATAATTGCTGCATAAGGGAAAAAAGCGTTAGAAAAGGTTACCAACTCTGCTGGCACCTTTTAATGTGGTCTCCCCCTGGTGGATATAAAACCCGTTCCCACTTCTGTTCAGGGAATTTTCTTTGTAACTTCTCCGTTGTCTGCTGTTCACAGAGAAGATTCAACTCGGGACAAATTTCAGTCTCCCAGTACACCACTTAACTTTAGTCTTTCCCACCCTGCATGACTAAATGAATACTGTGTAGTTGTACTGGTTAGGAGGGGGAAAAATGTGGCCCTGTTGTGGAAAATAAATCTTGGCCTTTTGAAAAAGGCAGGTGACCTAAGTGACCATTTTGATACTTTATGTAAACATTTCAACGAATTTTCTACTAGCTTTTGCTATCCTTGCCTACCCCATCTGGAATACTAGGGTTCTCTTCTCTGCCTGTGTTTAATGCAACCTGGTGGCCTAACCCCTTTCCTATCCTACTTCTTCATCACATGTTTTTCAAGGTTGCCTGATACATTCCCTCTATCATTTATGGCACTTATTCAAATGTACTATTCAGTCCCCAGTCGTATATTTACTTTCTAATTATTTCGGCACAAATACATCTTGAGTGCCTAACAAAATTGAAATATTGTCCAGGACAGGGAGCATACTTTAACCTCTCAGATTTCTTTTAATATCTGTGTAGTATAGGCATGTAGTGGATACTTTTGCTTGTTGTCTTCATTGAAATCCAGAGCTTTAAAAAAAAAAATCACCTTCAGGCTGGGGGTGTAGCTCAGTGGTTGAATGCTTGCCCCACATGTGCAAGGCCCTATGTTTGCACCCCAACACTAGAAACACACATACACACACATCAGCTTAATACTTTTGTAAATTTAATGTTTAGGAAGCACTGAAAGTATTCCTCTCAAAACTAACAAGTATCACAGTCAGTTTATAATGTGAAAGGAAGTTTTCATCCCTTTCGGATCAACCTGATGCACAGTTGTGCAGCCTTTGACCTTTTTTCTTTCTTCCTGTACTATAACTATCAGAGCTAGGTGTGGTAGCACATGCCTGTAATTGTAGTGACTTGGGAGGCTGAGGCAGGAACATCATATATTCAAAAGGAAGCCTCAGCAACTTAAGGAGACCCTGTCTCAAAATTAAAAAAGGGCTGGGGATAGATCCCAGTGGTTAAGTCCCCCTGGGTTCAAACAAACAGCCAAAATTAAACAAAAAACTATCAGCACCATGCACCCAAGTTGTAATTTTTTGCAATGTCTTTTTAATCACTTACAGACTTTAAAATTAAATTTATTGTTATTTCTCAAACAGGTGTATCAAATCAGTTTGTTTAGCACTTGGGAAGAATTTCACTTGATCAAAACTGGCCTAAAATCAAATTGTCTGAATGTAGGAAACAGAACAGAAAGTTTATGATTCACTAATCTGTTCTGGTACTGCCCTAAAAAAAAAAACCCACTTCTGTTTTCTAGCAATGTAAACAGTGATAAGTGAAACAAAGAAAGAAAAAAAATTATTTTGTTTTGTACTTTCCTTTTCATTCTTTTTTTTTGAGTTCTAGGGACCCAACCTAGCACCGTGCTCATGCTAAGCAAGCGCTGTACCCCTGAACTATACCACACTCCCAGAGATGTTTTATTTTATTGCTTTATAATTTTTTTTTTCAGTCCAAAGCTTTAAAGTTGCCCGGGCTGGCCTCTAACTCTTAGGTTCAAGCCATCCACTTGCCTCAGCCTCCCCAATAGCTGGGACTACAGGCACAGGCACACATCACTGCGCCCATCTCCATCTTCTTTTTTAAAAAAGCCTGAACAGTATTCCATCGTAGGAACATATCACATTCTTTATCCATTCGTCTACCAATGAGTATTTGAGCTGCTTCCATCTCTTGACTACTGTAACTAATGCTGCAATGCTTGTAGGTGTGCAAATATCTTTTCAAGATTCGACTTTAAGGGCTGGGGCGTAGCTCAGTAGTAGAGTGCTTGTCTAGCATGCAGGGAGTCTTGATTTGGATCTCTACCATTGGGGAAAAAATCACTTTTCCCAAGAAGTGAGATTCCTGAATCATATGGCAATTCTGTGTTAAGTTTTTTGAGGAACCTCCATACTGTTTTCCCTGGTGTCTTGTCATTCCATATTCCCACCAGTATTGCACAAAAGTTTCAATTTTTCTACATTCTTGCTGACACTTGTTCTGCTTTTCCTTTTTAAACAAATTTGCATTGTTTTAATTATTAGTGATGTTGAGTATCTTTTCATATGATTGTTGGCCATTTGTATATATTTTTTGGAGAAATATCTGATTGGGTCTTTTGCCCACTTTTTAGTTGGACTGTTATTGTTAAGTTGTACTTCATATAGTTGGAATATTATCTTTATCAGATTTGTAAATTGCAATTTTTATTCCATTATATACTTTACATTTAGAAATCATAACCCTCCTCCAGGATTGGCTTTTCACTCTGATAATTATTTCCTTTGATGTGAGGAAGTCATTAAGTTTGATGTAATCCCATTCATCTATTTTTGCTTTTGTTTGCCTGTGTTTTTGGTGTCATATACAAAAAAACTTTGCTGAAGACAGTGTCAAGAAGCTTTCCCCTTGTTTTCTTCCAGGAGATAGATAGATAGATAGATAGATTGATTGATTGAATGATTGATGGTAGTGGGGATTGAACTCAGAGGTACTCGAATACTTAGCCACATCCCCAGCCCAATTTTGTATCTTATTTAGAGACAGAGTCTCACTGAGTTGCTTTGTTGAAAGCCACAGTTTAGTCAGAGTGACACCTGGCATTTTTGCCAGAGGGAATGGTTGAAAGGTGATCCTGCTCTGGGATTAGGGCAGCTTCCAGATTAGGGCAGATCCTGCTGTCTCATTGCCCGCTACTTTTTGAGTTCTCGTGGGGTTCTGAGAGAATTGGCATGGGGAGCCCGGTGGAGGCAGTGTGTTCCCAGGAAGTGTGTGTAGAGTGCCGGTGAGAGTTCGGGGAATAAAAAGTTGCTGTTTGAACCTACAAGGCTTTGTGGCGGCTCGGTTATTTTGTGCCCAGCCAGACTGCGGCATTTGGTGGCCTGTACGGGGAGCCCCAGGACACTCGGGACACTCGGGAGTGAGTGACGAGGAAAAGCCACCCTAATCCTGGAGCAGGGTCACCTTTCAACCATTCCCTGTGGCAAAAATGCTAGGCATCATTCTGACTAAACTTGTGGCTCTCGACATCTCCCCCCTTCTGTTTAATTAAACAACAAGCATGTCGCTTAGGGACCGTGCCTGTCTTAGGTTGTCCAATACTACATATGGTCCTTACCCATCATCGGATGAGCTGACCTTAAGGCGTCAGCCTCCTGTCTTAGGTTGGTACCATTGTAATTGGATCTTACCCGTCATTGGTTACCGGTCCAGCATACAGCCATACTTGTGGATAGGCCTTTGCACCAGTGGGGGGGTGAGGTTCTTTGCCTCACCTCTGTTGGCCCCCAAATTTGGCCTTTGTGCCAGTGGCGGGGGATGAGGTTCTTTGCCTCACCTCAGGCGTCATTCTCACTAAACTGTGGCTCTCAACATTGCTTAGCACCTCACTGTTGCTGAGGCTGGATTTGAACTCACGATTCTCCTGTCTCGGTCTTCCAAGCCACTGGGATTACAGGCATGCACCACCATGCCCAGCCAGGAGTTTTATAAATGTTTTCGTTTCTGTTCTTCTTGTAAAGTTTTTTGTTTTGTTTTGTTTTGTTTTGTTTTAGTTTTTTGAGACTTTTATTTTTTAGGTCATACATTTATGTCAGCAATCCATTTTGAATTAATTTTGCATATGGTATAAAGTAAGGAGCTAGCTTTCTAAACATTGTTTAAGAGTCTTTTCCTACAGTGTGGTTTGGCACACTTGTCAAAAGTCATTATACCAAAGGCTGGGATTATAGCTGTGTTAGAGCACTTGCCTGGCATATGTGAGGCACTGAGTTCAATTCTCAGCACCACATATAAAAAGATAAAAATAAATGTCCATTGACAACTAAAAAATATTTTTTAAAAAAGTCATTGTACCATATACTTGAGGGTTTACTTCTGTGCTCACTCTTCTGTTCCATTGGTCTACGTGTCTGACTTGATGCCAGCACCATATTGTTGTAATTACTACAGCATTTGTTTTGAACAAATAGCAATTTTTGCTGAAATCATTATTTCTGCTATTTATCAGATGATTTAATAGAAAGCAATCAGGGTACTGCAATGGCTTAACAGGATATTGAACTACTATTTCTCCCTATGTTAAAAAATATATACCAATTTAAAATATATGTTAAAGCCAGGTATGGTGGTGCATGCTGTGAGCCCAACAAGTCAGGAGCATCTCAAGTTTGAGGCTAGCCTGGGCAACATGGTGAGATCCTGTCTCAAAATAAAAAATAAAAAGGTTGGGATGTAGCTCAGCGATAGAGTTCCATTTGGTTAAATCCCAGCACCACAATATAAGAGTTGGGTATGAATAGAAAAAGCAGTCATGAAATTCATCTGGAAAAATAAGAGACCCAGAATAGCTAAAGCAATCCTTAGCAAGAAGAATGAAGCAGGTGGAATCACTATACTAGACCTTAACAGTAGTAACAAAAACAGCATGGTATTGGCATCAAAATAGACTGGTAGACCAATGGTACAGAATAGAGGACACAGAGACAAACCCACGTAATTACAGTTATCTTATATTAGACAAAGGTGCCAAAAACATACATTAGAGAAAAGACAGCCTCTTCAACAAATGGTGCTGAGAAAACTGGAAATCCATATGCAACAAAATGAAATTAAACCCCAATCTCTCACCATGCACAAAACTCAAAGTGAATCAAGGACCTAGGAATTTAACCAGAAACTCTGCATCTAATAGAAAAGAAAAGTAGCCCCTAATCTCCATTGTTTGGGATTAGGTCCCAACTTCCTTAATAAGACTCCAATAGCACAAGAATTAAAATCAAGAATCAATAAATAGGATGGATTCAAATTAAAACGTTTCCTCTCAGAAACAATCAGTGAGGTGAATAGGGAGCCTACAGAATGGGAGCAAAGTTTTATCCCTCATGCATCAGAAAGAGCTCTAATCTTTAGGGCATATAAAGAACTCGAAAAGCTAAACACCAAAAAACAAATAACTCAATCAATAAATGGGCCAAGGACCTGAACAGACACTTCTCAGAAGATGATATACAAACAATCAACAAATATATGAAAAAATGTTTATCATCTCTAGCAAATAGAGAAATGCAAATCAAAACCACTCTAAGATTTCATCTCATGTCAGTCAGAATGGCAGCTATTATGCATACAAATAAGGATGTGGGGAAAAAAGACACACTCCTACATTGCTGGTGGGACTGCAAATTGGTGAAGCCAGTATGGAAAGTAGTATGGAGAATTCTTGGAAAACTGGAAATGTAACCACCATTTGACCCAGCTAACCCTGTCCTTGGTCTATACCCAAAGGACTTAAAAACAGCATACTACGGGGACACAGCCACATCAATGTTTATAGAAGCACAATTCACAATAGCTAAATTGTGGAACCAACCTAGGTGTCCTTCAGTAGATGAATGAATTTTTAAAAATGTGGTATATCTACACAATGGAATATTACTCAGCAATAAAAGAGAATAAAATCATGGCATTTGCAGACAAATGGATGGCGTTGGAGAAGATAATGCTAAGTGAAGTTAGCCAATCCCAAAAAACCAAATACCGAATGTTCTCTCTGATATAAAGAGGCTGATTCATAGTGGGGTAGGGAGGGGGGTATGGGAGGAATAGATGAATTCTAGATAGGGCAGAGGGGTAGGAGGGGAAGGGAGGAGGCATGGGGTTAGAAAATGGTGGAATGAAATGGATATCATTATCCAAAGTACCCATATGAAGACATGAATGGTGTGAATATACTTTGTATACAACCAGAGATATTAAAAAGTGTGCTCTATATGGGTAATATGAATCGTAATGCATTCCACTGTTATATGTAACAAATTAGAATAAAAAATTTAAAAAAAAAGAGCTGGGTTCAGTGACGCACACCTGTAATTCCAGCAGCTCAGGAAGCTGAGGCAGGAGGATTGCAAGTTCAAAGCCAGCCTCAGTAACTTAGTGAGATCCTGCCTCAAAATTTTTAAAAAAATTAATAAAAAAGGGCTGGGGATGTGGTTCAGTGGTTAAGCACCCCTGGATTCAATCCCTGGTACCAAAAAAGAGAAAATGTTCTCTTGTAAATATACTAAAAGCAACTGAATTGTACACTTCATTTTTATTTATTTATTAATAAGTCTAGCCAAGTGAATCTGTGGAAATGGAGAAGGAACAAAGAAATCTGTAACTGGTTGTGATCATTTAGTTGTAAACAGCACTGCACTTGGGCCAGCTTGACTGTAGACATCAAAGGGGAATTTTATAGCATGTGAATTATATTTTAATTAAAAAACAGTATTTTGTGAATCTTTTGTCTTAAAAGCAGTCAATACCAGTGGCATAGTGATAACTTTGAAATATATGTGCTCAGTAAGTGGTATTTGAGAGATGTCTCTGGGATATGTTCATTGTAAAATTTTGATCCCTTTTATTTGAACATAAAATTCTAATAAGAAGAGTATAATAATAAAAGTGTAAAATATGTCTCCAGAGATTGGTCTGTTGTTGTCATTAGCATTTCTTGTTACATATTATCAAACTTTCTCAATGCTAGGTACTTGTAATTTGAACACATATTCATAGAGTTTATCAAATGTGTCTAACACTGAATTAAGGACCTTAAATTTTCCATTGCTAAGAACATGAGCTATGGAGTCAAAACACTTGTATTCAAAACTCAGCTCTACTGTATAGCTATAAGTTATGTACTTAATTTCTCTAGTTTCCTCATCTATTAAGTAGGCTAACAGTAGCTACCTTAAATGAGATTGAATATCAAGCTATGAAGCACTATTAAAGTACTGAAAAGAAAGGATGGCCCTGGTATCCAGAACAAATTATTTGTACTTCTTACTACTAGTTAATTAGCATTTTTGAACTATCATCATCTTAGTCTATTGCTGTAAATATCTCAGAAGCAGAGTACCTTATGTATAGTGAGTGGCTCCTTAACTCATTAATCCCCAAGTTTTCAATTCTGTGAATATTTCAATGAAATTGACACAGGTGCATTAACATACGTTAGAAACCAAAATCTAGCTGGGCATGGTGGCACACTCTTGTAATTCCAGCAGCTTGGGAAGCTGAGGCAGGAAGATTGCAAGTTCAAAGCTAGTCTCAACAATTTAGTGAAGCCCTAGGCAACTTATTGAGACCCTGTCTCAAAATAAAATATAAAAAAGGGCTGGGGATGTTTCTCAATGGTTAAGGACCCTTGACTTCAACAGTACCAAATAAATAAATAAATAAATAAAAACTAGAACTTATGTATTCTTTATATATGTTTTCATATATACATGAAGTCTATATTTTTTTCAAATGCTC
The DNA here is from genome assembly GCF_052094955.1 of Ictidomys tridecemlineatus. Taxonomy (NCBI): domain Eukaryota; kingdom Metazoa; phylum Chordata; class Mammalia; order Rodentia; family Sciuridae; genus Ictidomys; species Ictidomys tridecemlineatus. The sequence goes on from NC_135480.1 coordinate 31,500,596, forward strand.
TAATCATTCACCTATTACTTTTCTCAAAAGAATAAAACTCTAAAAACAATATTTAATTTTAAAATCACCATAAGTTTTATATCTGTTGTTCAATTTAAGTTTTTATAGGTGTCCCATATCTGAGACAATGGGGCTTACTGGATTAATAAACTAGGTAACGGTTTACAAATATTCTTTTCCAGTTAGCCAAAAACTAAGTGTTTCTAATGGATTGAATTGAGAAGTTAATGTATTTATATGCCAAAAGGAAATAGTAAATTGTACTCACTTAGCTAATCATCTCCTTTCTTTAATAAAGCACACTCATAGCACTTTGGGCATGAACACTTACAGCACGTATAAATAGGGCAACAATGACGGGGCTGTTAGGTAGGAACTTCAAAGTTCAAAACAAAAAGTTCTTGATCCAATGACGACACTGTTCTTTTCATTGAAGAACTGGATACAGTGTACTTAGTAAATCACTTTTCTGTGGTCTCAATATATTTTTTAAAGATCTTAACTATGTTTTGTGTTTATTTCAACAAATTCTTAGTTCCTAATGAGGGAAAAAGATGATGATGTTCTCTGATATAAAAAATCAGACCCTATTAAGATTAATATTTATAAGTATTATATGTATGTACAATAAAAATGGAACATGAAAGTAAGGACCAAGGGAAAAATAAAAGATAAAAGAAATATGTATTTCCTTTTATGTTATAATAATACCACCAAAAACATGAACATGAAAATTTATTATTTTTATTACATTTAAATTATATACTGTTCATATTACTTTATTATTTATAATTATTAGAATTGTTATTTTTATCACACACGGACATGGTGTAAACACCCTTACACTTAAACATAAACCATTGTATTTTTTTTTGCATAAAAAAAAAAACATTTTAAGGGCTGGGGTTGTAGTTCAGAGGTAGAGTGCTCGCCTCGCACGTGCAAGACCCTGGTCCAATCCTCAGCATCACATAACAAAATAAACAAGTGAAATAAAGGTGTTGTGTCCAATTACAACTAAAAAATAAATATTTTTTAAAACACATTTTTAAAGCCATAATGAGGTAGGCTAGAATAAGGATGGGTAGGAAGGATACTGTGGGAGGGAAAAGAATCTGTAATAGTAATTCTGAAGGCTTCCCAGACCTGCTCCCCAGACCTGATTTTCTTCAGGTCTGAATTCTTTTTTTTTTTTTTAATTTTTTTTTTAATATTTATTTTTTAGTTATCGGCAGACACAACATCTTTGTATGTGGTGCTGAGGATCGAACCCAGGCCACACGCATGCCAGGCGAGCGCGCTACCGCTTGAGCCACATCCCCAGCCCTGAATTCTTAAAAGGTCCATAAGTTTTAGAGGTTTGTGAATCCAGTTAATGCCTACATAGGTTGCTAGCTTATACAATATATTCTCTTTAGACTAATTAAATTAAATAAGGCCAATGGGAAAAAATATTGCAGTATGTATCTCTGTCAGGGATACATGCCATGTGTTATGCATTAACTAGATAATGTCAACCTAAAGATCCTGAAAAGAACCAGAATAGTATAACCATGCTGTGTTCCATGATCAAAAGAATTGAGTGTATCAGACTGATGCCACTCCCACATACCCCTCAGCTCATCATTTAAAAGGTTTCCTTTAAACAAGAACCCAAGCCAGGCTTGGTGGTGGATGCCTGTAATCCCAGTGGCTCTGGAGGCCAATGCAGGAGGACCATAAATTCAAAGCCAGCCTCAGTAACTTTGCAAGACTCTGAGCAACTTAGCAAGACCCTGTCTCCAAATAAAATAAATAAATAAAAGGGGCTGGGGATATGGCCCAATGGTTAAGCACCCCTCACTCAATCCCCAGTACCAAAAGAAAACAAAGAAGAGGAGCCTGAGGCCCCAAAAACATACCTCACAGTGGAGGTGGCTCACATTCTGTGTCCCTTGAGTATTTTTTCCTTACTTTTCCTGAATAAAGCCCTGCTTATGCCTCTTTTTGACATGTCCTGAAATTTAATTCAGTGATGCATATCAAGAGCCCGCAAAGGCTGAGCTAAGGTCCCTTTCTCTTTTCTGGGAAACCCCTGCATACCCTGTCTGGTGGCAATGACAGCTGAAGATTGACTTCCATCACGCCACTGACTACTCTCCAGTGAACATGGTAAAATCATTTTGTGGAAAACAACTATGTAATGCCTCTGGTCCTAAGGGTAAACAACAATTTTCTTTGCTTGTTCTTTTTAGATATACATGACAGTAGAGTGTATTTTGACATACATTTATATACATACAGATAGTGTAACTTTCTCTAATTAGGATCCCATTCTTGTGGTTGTACATGATATGAATTACACTGGTCATGTATTCATATATGAACACAGGAAAGTTATGTCCTTCCTATTCTCCTCCCCCCTCCTGTCCCTTCATTCCCCTTTGTCTAATCCAATGGACTCCTATTATTCCCCTCCCCACTCTCCCTCATTGTGTGTTGGCATCCACATATCAGAGAGAACCTTCAAACTTTGTTTTTTTGGGGATTGGCTTATTTCACTTAGCATGATATTCTCCAGTGCCAACCATTTATCAGCAAATGCCATAATTTCATTCTTCTTAATGGCTGAGTAATATTCCATTGTGTATATACCACATTTTCTTTATCCATTTATCTGTTGAAAGGCACTTAGTTTGGTTCCATAGTTTAGCTATTTTGAATTGAGATGCTATAAAAATTGATGTGGCCGTGTTAGTATAGTATGCTGATTTTAAGTCCTTTGGATATAAACTGAGAAGTGGGATAACTGAGTAAAATGGTGGTAAGAAAATGTATGAAAATTGGGTAAGAAAGCTGAGAGTCTTGCCTGGTGTGGTGGCGCACATCTGTAATCCTAGTTCCTTAGGAGGCTGAAACAGGAGGATTGTGAGTTCAAAGCCAGCCTCAGCAACAGCAAGGAACTAAGCAACTCAGTAAGACCCTGTCTCTAAATAAAATACAAAATAGGGCTGGGAATGTGGCTCAGTAGTTGAGTGCTCCTAAATTCAATCCTTGGTAGCCCTCCCCCTGAAAAAAAAAGAAAGGTGAGAGTCTTAAACTAAGACTCCTCCTTTCTTCCTATTCCCAACTCAGCAGAGACTCTACTCGGGACTTCTGCATGGAAGATATCAACATTGCTCATCCAGCACCAACTACCCGTTGTGAGGCTAAGTCCTAAGTGAGTATGGCTGAGAGGTGAGGTTCCCTTTTTCTGAACTCCACTCAGGTAATGGGGGTTCTACTTTGGGTGAAACATGTTGAGAATACTGGGACTCTGACCATTTTCCCCTTGGCTTATAAAGCAGAATTTCTATGCCAGGAAAAGCAAGCCATTAGTTCCCCCCCCTCCTCCGCTGTGCTGCTTCCCCCCCTCTAACTAATTATTCCAGGCCCAGTGGGCATATGTCACTCAGAAGTTTGTCATGACTGTGCTCTCCACCCTCTATCCCACATCTTGAACCTGGGTTCAGGGATTTTGCCTAAAGGGAAAAATCAGTTCATAAAAATAATGACTGCTGGGCTCAGTGACACCCACCTGTAATCCCAGCTACTCTGGAGGACAATATCAAATTCCAGGCCAGACAGCAATGATATACATGTGACCCTGTTTCAAAGTAAAATAAAAAGGGTTAGGGATGCAACTAGTTTAGCATTGCAAGAGAATGGGAATCCCAGCACTAAAAACAATAACAACTACCACTACTACTTCAACAGAAAGAAAAGAAGATAAAGCCTACGGGCACTCACAGGTTGTGGTAAGGAAATAGGTAGGAAACTCAAGATACAGGCTAAACCGTGGTCTGGATAGTTTTTAGAAGATAACCAGAAATAAGAAATCTAGGAAGAGGTCTCCTGGGGTAGACTAAATATCAAATAGTGACCCCAGAGACTCTTCCTTTAAATGAGATTTGAATGGATTAGTTCCTAGGACAATTTATGCCCCAGGCATCATTGAAAATAATAGAGCAATCCAACAGTCATTAATGGAGTTCAACACCCAAATGTGGTCTCTAAAAACAAGGCAGAGCACCTTGCCTAGCCTCTGTCATCTTAGGAATAACCACATTTGCTTGAGAAGCAACACCAGAGGCTCCACACTGGGAGTGGAAGTGGAGAAGACATCCCTAAAACAATCTAGCCAGTCACTAAACAACAACAACCACAACAACAAACAAATAATAATAAGCCCCAGAAAGTGGTAGGCACCAGGACTCTGAGTTATTACAAGCTACAATGTAATACCTAAAACATCTAGTTTCTAACAGAAACTTTTGAAAAATGCAAAGAAACAGGATAATATGACTCATACTCTGAAAAAAGAAGCAGGTAACCTAAGTTGTCTAGGAGAAGGACTGGATGTCAGATTTACCAGAAAAAGACTTCAAAGAAGCTTTTATTATCATGTTCACAGAACTACAGGGAGTTACGGTTAAAGAAGAGAAGGAAGACACAATGACAATGTTTCGTTAAATACAGAATATCTGTATTATCCTAAGTAGATCAAAGTTAAAAACAGGAACAACAATAAGAAGAACCAAGGAGAAATTCTGAAGTTGAAAAATACAATAGCTGAAACAAAATAGAGTGGATCAACAGCATATCTGAACAGGCAGAAAAATAAGTAAACTTGAAAATAAATCAATAGATTATGTAAGCTGAAGAACAGAGGTATAAAGACAGCCTCAGAGAAACATGAGCACTATTAAGTACAGCAACATACATGTAATAGAAGTACCAAAAGAAAAGGAATAGAAAAACTATTTGAAGAAATAATGGAGAAGACTTCCTAAATATACTCAAGAAACAATGTATACATTTAGGGATCTAGTGAATTACAAGTAGAATTCACAAAAAGAGCTCCACAAATAAACAAATCAGAGAAAAAGATGGTGAAAGTCTTAAGACAAAGAGAAAATCTTGAAAGCAGTAAGAAAAAGCAACATGTTGCTGGCACATGCCTGTAATCCCAGCTGCTTCAGAGGCTGAGGCAGAAGAACTGCAAGTTCAAAGCCAGCCTTAGAAACTTAGCCAGGCCCTAAGTAATTTAGTGAACCCAGTCTCAAAATAAAAAATAAAAAGGGGTGGGAATGCAGCCTCAGTGGTTAAGCACCTCTAGATTCAACCCCCAGTACCAAAAATAAATATGTAAATAAATAGGGATAGAACAACTAGACAGAAGAGCAAACTAACTATCCTAACAGACATCTATGGGACACTTCATCCAACAACAGAATATACATTCTTCTCAAATTCATGTGGAACATTCTCTAGGATACTCTAGAGAATAAAAGAAATCTAATTCATTTAAAGGAACAGAAGTTATTCAAAGTAAATGTTCTCTGACCACAATGCTGCCAACATTTTGGGGATGTTGTGAAAGCAATGTTTAGAGGTAAAATTTCAGCTTTAAATGCCTATATTAAGAAAGAGCTCAAATCAATAACCTAATCTTCTACCTTAAGGTACTTAAAAAAGAAGAACAAGCTGAAGTAAAAACCAGCAAAAAGAGCTAGGTGCAGTGGTACATACCTGTAATCCCAGCAGATCAGGAGGCAAAGGCAGGAGGATTGTGAGCTCAAAGCCAGCCTCAGCAAATTAGCAAGGCCCTAAGCAGCTTAGTGAGACTCTGTCTCTAATAAAATACAAAATAGGGCTGGGGATGTGGCTCAGTGGTCAAGTGCCCCAGAGTTCATTCCCCAACACCCCCCCCCCAAATAAAAGCAAAAAGAAAGAAAAATTAGAAGATGGAGGTATGGATCAGGAGTGGATTGCCTGGCGTGCTAGAGGCCCTGGTTTTGATCCTTAGCCTAGGGTGGGAGGAGGGGTGGAGGGAGGAGAAACGAATAATAGAGAAAATTAATAACATCAAAAGCTGGTTCTTTGAAAAGATAAACAAAATTAGCAAGTCTTTAGCTAGATTAATGAAAAAAGACTCAAGTTTCTAGAGTCAGAAATAAAAAAGAGGACATTACTATTGACCTTATAGAAGTAAAAACGACTTTTAAGGAATAATTAAAATATATTAAATATTAAATTAAATACTAATATTAAATAATATTAAATAATTTAAAAATAATTAAAAATTGTGTGCTAACACAAACTTAGATGTTTTATGGCCTGAACTGTGTCCCCCCAAATTATTATGTTGAAGCTCCAATGTGACTGTATTTGGAGATGAGGTTTTTAAAGAGGCAATTAAGGTTAAATAAGGGAAAAACCCCAATCCTATATAAGTGCTGTCCTTATTAGAAGAGGAAGAAACACCAGGGATGTGTGCACACAAAAAAGGGGGCACGTGAGGACACAGCGAGAAGGCAGCCATCTGCAAACCAAGGGGAGAGGCCTCAGGAAAAACCAAATGTCCAACGAAAACCTTGATCCGGGATTTCCAGCCTCCATACTGTGAGAAATAAATTTCTTTTGTTCAATCACACTAGCTGTGATAGCCCTAGAAAAATAATACAGATGAAATGAACATGTGGGAAGCCACCCCTGAGCTATTTGAGCATCTTCACTCAGCCTTGAGCCAAGGAGATTTAGGTTTGGCATCACAATCTGTTTTGTGGATTGCGCAATGCACTGACTTCTGTCTTTGATCGCCTAGGGGGACTGATCTCCTAGCTCCAGAGTTGGGTGTAAACTGTTGGAAACTGGACAGCCCAACTTCTACCTTACTTGGCAAAAGAACATTTCATGGAAAAACCTCTGATGCTTTCCCCCATATAAATAAATCAAACATGGACTCTTTCTTTATCTTTCCAGTGTGGAAGCTCAACCCCTAAGGTCAAAGAGCTGTCCCATCCCTACTTCTAAAATTACTTCCTGTGTCCTGTGGTTTCTTCCACATTATCTCTTAGCTTTATTTTGCAGCCAACCCATTACACGAAGAGGAAACCTAAATTCTATCACCTACGCAGGACTTAGGCGAGAGGACAAATTCCTAGAAAAACACAAACTACTGAACTAACTCCAGAAAAATAGACTAAATATACTAATGAATCTAAATATATCCATAATAAGTGAAGAGACTGAATTAGTTTTTTTTTTTTTTTTTTTCTTCTTGGTACTGGGGATTGAACCCAGAGGCGTTTAACCACTGAGCCATATCCCCATCCCTTTTTACTTTTTATTTTGAGATAGGGTCTCACTAAGTTGCTGAAGCTGGCTTTGAATTTGTAATCCTCCTGCCTCAGCCTCCTGAGCTGCTGCAATTACAGGAATATACCACCATGCCTGGAAAGAGACTGAATTTGTAATTTAAAAACTATTAATAAAACTAAAAAAATAATAAGATAAAAAAATAAGATAAAAAATCTAGGCTCAGGAGACTTCACTGATGAATTCTATCAAATATTTATAAAAAAATTAATACCGGTTCTTTACAAATTTTTCAAAAGACAGAAGAGGAAAGAATTAATGCATTCTCAATTAATTATATGAAGTCTATTTGCCCTGAGGGCAAAATCAGCCAAAGACATCACAAGAAAACTACTGACTAATATTTCTTAGACATATACATGCTAAAATTCTCATTAGTGTACTAACAAACTGAATCTAGCAACGTGAAAAAAGAATTACATATCATGACCCAGTGGGATTTACTTCAGAAATTCAGTATTGATTTAACACTCAAAAAAAACCAATTAATGTGGGGCTGGGGTTATAGCTCAGTAGTAGAGTGCTTGCCTAGCACATGCGAGGTGCTAGGTTTGATTCTCAGCACCACATAAAAATAAATAAAAGTATTAAAAAAATCTTATCCATTCATCTACTGAAGGGCATCTGGGTTGGTTCCACAGTTTAGCTATTGTGAATTGTGCTGCTATAAACATTGATGTAGCTGTGTCCCTGTAGTGTGCTGTTTTTAAGTCCTTTGAGTATAGACCAAGGAGAGGGATAGCTGGGTCAAATGATGGTTCCATTCCCAGTTTTCTAAGGAATCTCTACACTGCTTTCAATATTGGATAAAAAAAATGCAGCATATATACCCAATGGAATATTACTCATTTGCAGGTAAATGGATGGAGTTGGAGAAAATAATGCTAAGTGAAGTTAGCCAATCCCAAAAAACCAATGCCGAATGTTTTCCCCGATATAAGGAGGCTGACTCATAGTGGGGTAGGGAGGGAAAGCATATGAGTAATAGATGCATTCTAGATAGGGCAAAAGGGTGAGAAGGAAAGGGAGGGGGCAGGGGGTTAGAAAGGATGGTGGAATGAGATGGACATCATTATCCAAAATACATGTATGAAGACACGAATTGTTGTGAACATACCTTATATACAACCAAAGATATGAAAAATTGTGCTGTATATGTGTAATAAGAATTGTAATGGGGGGCTGGGGATGTGGCTCAAGCGGTAGCGGCTCGCCTAGCATGCGTGCGGCCCGGGTTCGATCCTCAGCAGCACCACATACCAACAAAGATGTTGTGTCCGCCAAGAACTAAGAAAAAATAAATAAATGTTAAAATTCTCTCTCTCTCTCTCTGTCCCCCTCTCTCTCACTCTCTCTTTAAAAAAAAAAAAAAAGAATTGTAATGCATTCTGCTGTCATTTATTTTTAAAAAATCAATTACAAATTTTTTTAAATCTTAGAAAAAAAATAAAGTCATTATTTAGAATAGAATGCTTCCCTGCCATGCACAAGACCTTGGGTTCGATCCCTAGCACCACACACACACACACACACACACACACCCCAAAAAAACAAAAACAAAAAACAATGTGGGCTGAGGATGTGGCTCAGTGGTAGAGTACTTGCCTGGTATGCATGAGGCCCTGGGTTTGATCCCTAGTATCACAAACAAAACAAAAACAATGTGTGGTGGTACACAGCTGTAATTCCAGCTACCAGGAAGGCTTAGGCAGGAGGATTCAAAGTTCAAATCTCTCCTAGGCAACTTAGTGAGTGTCTCAAAATAAAAAATCAAAAGGGCTGGGGATGTGACTCAGTGGTTAGGCAGCCCTGGGTTCAATCCCTAGTACCATTAAGAATTAAAAAAAAAAAAAAAAAAAAAAAAAAAAAGAGGCTGGAGGTATAACTCAGTAGTAGAGTGCTTGCCTAGTATGTATAAGGCCCTGGGTTAAATCCCCACTATTACAAACAATTAATCAATGTATCAATAAAATAAGATTATCTCCACAGATGCCACATTTGACATAATTGAAGACTCTTCTGTAATAAAACTATTCTTCTAGATATAGAGGGAAACTTCTTCAATCTGACAAAGGGCATCTACCAAAAAACAAAACTGACCTCACACTTAATATTGAAAGGCTGGATGCTTTCCATCTAAAATCAGAAACAAGACAAGTGTGTTTGTTCTCACCACTTCTGTCCTAAATATTCTACCCAGGTTGATTAGGCAAAAACATGAAATAAAAAGCATCCAGATTGGAAAGGAAGAAGCAAACCTATTTCTGTTTGCATGACATGATCAGTATATAGAAAATCCTAAGGAATCCACTTAACGACTATCAGAATGAAAGAAAAAATTTTGGGGAGGATGCAGAGTACAAGATTAAGACACAAAAATAAAATCAAACTATTTTTCCTTGAATTTATTTGATAATTTTTTTGAGGGGGAGGGCACTGGGGATTGAACCCAGGAGCATTTAACAACCTCACCAGCCCTTTTTTGTATTTTATTTAGAGACAGGGTCTCACTGACTTGGTTAGGACCCCAATAAATTGCTGAGGCTGGCTTTGAACTTGCCATCCTTCTGCCTCAGCCTCCAAAGATGCTGGGATTATAGGAGTGAGCCACCATGCCCAGTTGCTTTGATAATTTTTTTTCAAGGAATTTGTCTCATTTAATCTGGCAAATTCATCAGCACAAAATTACTCATGATGGTTCTTTTATTTATTTATTTTTGGTGGACTGGGGATTGAACACAGGAGTGAGCTACATCCCCAGCTCTACTTTTTATTTTGAGACAGGGTCTTGCCAAGTTGCTCAGGCTGGCCTTGAACTTGTGATTCTCCTGCCTCATATTCCTAAGTCACTGGAATTAAGGGTCAGTATGCCACTACATGAGGTCCAGTGTGTTTTTAATGTCTTAAGATGAAAGCTTAAGTCATTAATCATAGAGATTTCTACTTTATAATGTACAAAATGTTATACATTTCCCTGTGAGCACTGCTTGACCCTCTTTTTAAAAAATTTTTTTTTGGTGGGGGGATAACGGGGATTGAACTCAGAGGTACCCGACAGCTGAGTCACATTCCCGGCCCTATTTTATTTTGTTTTTTTCGTATTTGAGATTTTATTGACTTTATTAAGAATCAGTACACAGACATTTCACTTTGTACACAATTCTTAACACATGTATTGGAATAACTTCTTTTTCAGTTATTCCAGTGACTTTCCAGCTTTGAATCTGGAGATAAATTTTTCTTAATAGAATATCAAGTACCAGTATCTTTGAATGCTCTTGTTACCTAGGTCCCACTAATTCAAAACTTTGTCACACACACAACATATTCAAATTTTCCATCTTTCACAGCACATTAAAAATATTAGGGGGGGGGCTGGGGATGTGGCTCAGGCGGTAGCGCGCTCGTCTGGCATGCGTGAGGCCCGGGTTTGATCCCCAGCACCACATACCAACAAAGATGTTGTGTCCGCCGAGAACTAAAAAATAAAATATTAAAATTTCTCTCTCTCTCTCTCTCCCCTCTCTCACTCTCTCTTAAAAAAAAATATTAGGGGGGGCTGGGGTTGTGGCTCAGTGGTAGAGAGCTTTCCTAGTATGCGTGAGACACTGGGTTCAATTCTCAGCATCACATACAAATAAACAAATTGAAGGTCCATCAACAACTAATTTTTAAAATATATATATATTAGGGGGCTGGGGCTATAGCTCAGTGGCAGAGTACTTGCCTACAATGTGTGAGGCACTGGGTTCGATCCTCAGCACCACATAAAAAAATAAATAAAGGCATGCTGTCCATCTATAACTATGAAAACATTTAAAAAAAAATATATATATATATATATATATATATTAGGAAAACTAGACTTCCACAACCAAGGATGTTATAGAGTGCATACAATTCTGACAGCAGTGATCCAGTAGTGGTCTTCTTCAGGAAACAATTCTAAAAAATACAGGAATAGAAGTAATTTAAAATATTCAAGACATTAAATGCAATACTGTGGCTCCAAACTGCCATTTAATATGCTTTGTATTGTAGGATATAAAACCAACACCACCCACAGAATGTTAAGTTGACATCCAAGACAGTCCAACTCCCATAATTCAATATCCCACTATTTTCTAGTTGTACCCCACAATAACCAGCAAATTATTTCATTTAAAAAATGGGATGAAGTGAGATTCCCTTTTTTTAAAAAAATGTTTCTAGAGCTACTAAAAAACTTGCATTTACAAAATAGTTGATAAAAATATTCCTCTGGATTGTACAAAAAGGGAGACAGGACCACTGATGAGACATGGTGTGTGATTAATCAGACTTGGCTTCTTTCTCTTCTGCTTCATCAGAGGCTGGACTCCCTCGTTTTTCGTTTCTCAGTTTTCTGCAGGTAAATCTTGAGTTTCTTGGTTGGCTACTTAAGCTGTTTTCCCTTTGCTTCCTTTTTGAAGTTTTTTTGTCTGACGATTTATCCTTGCCCACCGCCTTCCAGGGCTAGGCGTCCGCCTTGGCAGAAACAGACTTAGCTAACAGGTTGCCGACCTCCGTTTGGGCTCCTTCTTCGCTGTAGAGCTGACCTCCCTCTTGAGCATCCTGGCGACGCGCTGGACAAACGCGGGAGCCATCCGAAGCTGCGCTGCCTGGCCGCTGCCACAGCACCCGTTGCCGAGCTGCTGAGACCCACAGAGGAGGCGATGGGAGAACCGCCCCAGCCCTATTTTGTATTTTATTTAGAGACAAGGTCTCACTGAATTGCTTAGGACCTCTCTAAATTGCTGAGGCTGGTTTTGAACTCATGATCCTCCTGCTTCAGCCTCCCAAACTTTTGGGTTTACAGGTATGCACCACTGCGCCGGGCTTGACCCTCTTTTGATGTTATCTTTTCATTTTAATTCAGTTGAAAATATTTTCTATTTTTATTATTTTCTTCTTTGACCTGTGGTTGATTTATTTAACTTACTAATATTTGAGAATTTCCAGATATTTTATGATAGTTTTTTGTTTTTTCCTTTTTTAAAATTATTTCTTACATACATGACAATAGTGGAGTGCATTACATTCATGATTATCCATTCACAGCTCAATTTTTTGTAACTCTGTATATAAAGTATGTTCATGCCAAATTATGCCATTATACATGAGCTCTCTTATTTTTTTGCATACAATTCTTAATACACCTTTTTACCACCATTTATCATATCTCTATTTGTATAAAAGGTATGTTGACACCAAATTCACATCTTCATCCATGTATTTTGTATAATGATGACCCTCTCCTTCCACCATCCTAGCTATTCTCCTTCTCCCTCCCATTCCCTCCCACCCCATTCCCTATCTAGAGGTAATTTTTCTCCCATTATTTTATGATAGTTTTTAAAATTTTTTGAAGTTGTAGATGGACAGCATGACTTTATTTATTTATCTTTATATGGCTTTGAGGATCGAACCCAGTGCCTCAGCATGCTAGGCAAAAGATCTGCTGCTGAGATACAGCCCCAGCCCCTATGATATTATTTTATAATTTAATTTCAGCATGGTCAGAGAATGAACATACTTTATATGATTGAGTCCATTAACATTCATTGAATTTTTGTTCAAGGAATTTGTTCCTTTTGTTCAAGGAATTTTGTTTCATGTCCCAGAATAATTGTTGGTAAAGCATTGTGTGCACTTGACAAGAAGGATGTTGGGCATGGTGTTCTATAAATACCAAGTAAGCCAGGTGTAGTGGCACACACCTGTAATCCCAGCAGCTTGGGAGGCTGAGGCAGGAATTCCAAGCCAGCTTCAGCAATGTAGTGAGGCCTACACAACTTAAAAGAGACCTTGTCTCAAAAGAAAACAAAAAGGGCTTGGGAGGTAGTTCAGTAGTTAAGTTCCTCTGGGCTCAATCCTAGGTACCCAAACAAACAACAAAAACCAAACAACAGGGGCTGGGGATGTGGCTCAAGCGGTAGCGCGCTCGCCTGGCATGCGTGCGGCCCGGGTTCGATCCTCAGCACCACATACAAACAAAGATGTTGTGTCCGCCGAAAACTAAAAAATAAATATTAAAAAAAAAAACAAAAAAAAAAAAACCCAAACAACAATGAAAACAAAACAACAACAAAAAAACCCAATTAAGTTAGTTGATAGTACTGTCATTTATATCCTTATTGATATTCTGCCTCCTTGTTCTATCAATTATTAAAGATAGGTGTTGAAGTAATCATCTATAATTGTGGGTCTATTTTCTCCTTTCAGTTATATCACTTTTTGCTTCATATATCTCAGAGCTGTTATTAGGTACAAAATCATTAGGATTGTTATGTTCTTTTTTTTTCTGGTACCAGGGATTGAACCTAGGGTACTTAACCACTGAGCCACATCCCTGGCTCCTCCCCACTGCCTTTAAAAAAATTATTTTGAAATAGGGTCTAAGTTGCTGAGGCTGGCATTAAACTTGCAATCCTCCTGCCTCAGCCTCAGGAGTCACTGGGATTATATATACATACCAATATGCCAGGCAATATTGGTATGTACTCTTGATGAATGACCCCACTATCATTATGAATTGACTCTCTTTAATACTGGTGGTAGTTTCTGCCTTGTAATCTACTTTGCTAGAGTAGCACTCCTGCCCTATCTGCCATTTCATTTTCCAAAAATTTGTTATCTATATATACAGTGTGAAAATAGAAAATTCCAGAAACAAACAATCCCTAAGTTTCAAATTGCAGTGTTTTGAGTAGCATGATAAAATCTTGTGCACACTCTGTCCTGCCCAGGATATGACTCAACCTCTCATCCAGTGTACCCTTACTGCATGATATTAGTCATGTGGTAGTTATCTGGACCAGCTGTTGTGATATTATAGATCTTGTGTCCAGATAACCCTTATTTTACTTAGTAATTGCCCCAAAGCACCATTATGATGTCTATAGGGTTTAGTACTAGCCATAATTTTAGGCATCTATTGGAGGTCTTGAGAATGTACACATCCCCTATGGAAAAGTGGGGTCTACTGAAATATAGCCCATCCAGTTTTCTTTTGGTTACTAAGTAAATTGTATAATATTTTCCTAGGGCTGCCATAACATATTATCACAAACTGTTTTTTTGTTTTGTTTTTCTTGGTACTGGAGATTGTGCCTAGGGACACTTTACCACTGGATCACATCCCCAGCTCTTTTTAAATTTTGTAACAGGGTCTTGGTAAATTGCTTAGGGCCTGGCTAAATTGCTGAGGCCGGCCTCAAATTTATTATCCTTCTGCCTCACCCTTCAAAGTCACTGGGATTACAGGCATGAGCTATTGCACCCACTAAATTATCACAAAGGATGACTTAACAGAAAATGTTTCTCTCACAGGAGCAGAAGTCCAAAATCAAGGTGCAGGGGCCACATTCCCTCCAAGAGGAGTTCCAGGTGTTTCTTGGGTCTATGTAACTCCATGTGCCTGCATCTTTATATCACCTCTATGTCTTTTTCTCTTCCATCTTTTATTGCGGCACTTGTTTTAGAGCTAGGACCAACCTGGATAATTCAAGATGATACAAAGATTCTTAAGTTCATTATATCTCCAGTCTATTTCCAACTAGGGTTACATTCACAGAGATGCCAGAAAGCCTGCTCTGTTATGTGAGGACAGTGAAAAGGCAGCTGTTTGCAAGCTAGAACCCTCTGGGACTTTTATCCTTTAGAACTGTGAGAAAATAAATGTATTGTCCAAGCCACCTCATCTATGCTGTTTTGTTATAGCAGCTTGAGCAAACTCAGCTTGAGCTGTAGGATAGTGATGATGTTTCATATTTCTCACTTGGAAGGCAGAGTACATTACTAGTATGAACATACCTAAAAGAAGGTAAGTTTTTGCAATGCTTTTGAATGATGCTTTAAAAAATACTCTTGATGGTGAATTGTTTGTAAGCTCCTGTGATAACGTTAATACATTCACATTATTGTCACCAGAGGTTCGAACAGTTTCCAGAGGGAACCTCAACTCAGGACAAGTGGAGTTCTTGGCATACATGCCAGAAAAGAATTTTAGCATGTGCCAGAGACACAGATGAAAATTTACTTAGGAAAGCAGAGACACACACATTCAAGGAAGAATGTGAGCTATCTCAAAGGAAGAAGCTTTTGGGGTAGAGCAAGGAATACACATTCAAGAGAGAGTGCAGGCCAGCAATCTTTTGGTGTGAGTTGTTATGTATAAAGGGACCATTGCTAGGGGCTGGCCAGTCTAGAGGTGGAGTCAGGGCAATTACACAATTTTGGGCCGGTTTTCCCTGTGCTTGCACATTGCCCTCGCATTAGTTTTTGCAGGCAAGGGCATGGGTCAGAGGTACAGGCCAAGGAATGGGCTGCATGCTGAGGGGTTGGAGGGGCATTTTCTGTATTTCAATGATTTCTGACTTCCCTGTGTCCCAAAGGCTGAAAGGCTTTTCACTTTTGAGACTCACCAGTTGTTTAAAAATCCTAAATTCTTGATTTCACTTAAGTCACATAGTAATAAACTCAGTGGAATGCCAGGAACCATCCGTGAACTGTGTGTGAACTAAAATCAGAATGAAAGCCTTTGGGTAGGAAAGTCTGATATCTGGGAACTCACAGCGGCACTTCTGCAGATGAAATTCCCAATACATGTGAATTCCTATCTAGCTCTGCCACAAGTTCTGCACAGTACTGGAGATGGGGTGGGTGACCTGCTGGAGCCACATAGCCTCTCAGATATGGGTGTGGCTTGCCAAGATGCCAATCAACCTGTTGCCTGCCGTACACCAAGAAGCAAGACTCCACCCACTGAAACCTTATCTCTGCCTTTGATGTACTCTCCTTAAATAAAGAACCAGAGCCATTTTTCATTCATTCAGTTCCAGATCCTATGTGTACTGGATCTATACCAGGCCTTCCTTAAAACCTACTTTCTGGCTCTGTCTCTTCTTTTTTTTTTGTTAGTGGGGGGGGGGGAGAGAGAGAGAGAGAGAGAGAGAGAGAGAGAGAGAGAGAGAGAGAGAATTTTTAATATTTATTTTTTAGTTCTCAGCAGACACAACATCTTTGTTAGTATGTGGTGCTGAGGATTAACCCAGGCCGCACGCATGCCAGGCGAGCGCGCTACCGCTTGAGCCACATCCCCAGCCCCTCTCTCTTAATTCTTTACTAATTATTTCTCTTAATTCTTTACTATTTATTTACTAATTATTTCATTTTCTCAGATGGCTCATCACCTCCTGAGCAGAAAACTACCCTGGCAGGGTGCTGGTTCCCCCACATAGTGGAGGATTGGCATTAAAAAGACCTTCTACTGAGGCTGGGGTTGTAGCTCAGTGATAGAGCGCTTGCCTAGCATGTATGAGGCACTGGGTTCAATTCTCAGCATCACATATAAATAAATAAATAAATAAATAAATAAATAAATAAATAAATAAATAAATGGTCCATTGACAACTAAAAGATTTTTTTTAAAAAAAGACCTTCTACTGATTAGCCCACAAAGTTTTTAAGTCATTCATAAAGTCTATGGAAGAACACCAACTTGAAGAATTCACTCTAAAGCCAGGTTCTTTGCTTGCTAGAGTTTTGCTAGTCTTGTTTCACTGCTCAAAGTTACCTGTTCTCTAATGATAGCCCATTCATTTCCATGGATTAAATGGAAAATAAATATAAGAATCAAGAAAACTGATTCTGGCCTATTGGAAAATAAGCACAGGGAGAACTAAGAGGGTAGCATGAAAAGGACAGGTACTCTAAGGAGACATTTTTCTCTTAAAGATAGAAAAGGAAGGAAGAAGGGATTGTGACAACAGGGTATCTTGAACTAGTATAAGAAGCCAATGTGAAAATACTAAACTGACTTCAAACTCTTTTGTATATTCATCTATTTGTATATCATCTATTCAATACATACCTATCAAGTTCCTATTGCATAAAATTCTTTGTGCTCTTGGAGATATAAGGATGAAGGTTATGTGGATATAGACTCTAAGCACTTCATAATTCCTAGTGAATTCACCTAGTGACATTTCTAATTAATATTTCATTAATATCACAATAGGAACTAAGTGGTATTAAGGGGTATGTGTGTGTGTGTGTAAAATAGAAGCCTAGTGATTTTGAAGTTAGTCTTGCAAAATAGTAAAAAAATGTAGCAATACTTTTCCATTTTTTAATTGGTGCATCATAGTCATACATAATTATGGGATTTGTTGTTACACATTCCTACATGCACACAATATAATTTGTCAATATCAATCTCCAGCACTTCCCCCCTCACCTTCACCCCACCCCACCTTCCACCTCTTGGTCCCTTCCCTCTACTGATCTCCCTTTGATTTCCATGAAATCTGCCCCTACCTTTCTTTTCACTTTTTCCTCTCTAGCTTCCACATAGGACATAAAACATATGCCCCTTGACCTTCTGAATTTGTTTTGGGGTACTGGAGACTGACTCCAGGAGTGCTTAACCCCTGAGCTACCTCCCATCTCTTTTTGAGACTGGATCTTGCTAAATTGCTCAGGGCCTAGCTAAATTGCTGACGACGATGTTGAACTTAAATCCTCCTGAGTCCCTGATATGCCACCACACCTGGCAACCTTCTAAGTTTGACTTATTTTGCCTAACATAACAAAGACCTTTCCATTCTTAAGATTTTGCTATGCTGCTCTGAGTGCTGCTGAATGGTAGCTCTTTATATTTCTCCAAACATTCCAGTGTATCTACAGTCAAAGAATATTAAGTTTAAAAAGGACTTGTTTCTTACCTCACTTGCAGGATGAGGAAATGACTCCAGACTAGGCTTCATGCCCTGCCTGATGGAGCTCCAGCGGTGGCAGAACTGAAGTAGGAACTGTTCTCCTGAAAACTAGGTAGGTAGCCCACCCCTTCCATCGTCCACTTGTGTCAAATCTTCTAACATCAAGGGCCTGCCAAGTGGATAGTGCTTTCAGGAAGTCTTCCCTGACCCTCCCCAAGTAAATATAACTCTCCCGCCAGAGTGTTTTGCTCGTAAGTGCATGTTATATATACTAAAGTTTTCATCAGACTTTCTTCTCTAATTATTCTGCCTGGAAAATCTCAAGCACAAAAGAGGAATACATGTGTACTCCCTGGGCTCTCTTTGGATCTGAGGATCAAAGGTGAAAAATGATGGTCACTGTATTGTTTTTCATAAAATACCATTTTTTAATATTACACAAACTCTTGGTATAGTCATTTTTTCTGATGTAGCACTTACTATTGCTTAGTAATATTATTTATGCCTTACCTGTAAAATCCAACAGATACTTTCTTGTTTTTACCTACTTTAAATCCCTGTGATTTTTCTTTCATATCTAAGTATTCATCAACTATTTAATAAGAATATACCATGTTTCAGATAGTGTACTAACTAGATGCTGGGAATGCAATGGTGAGCAAAACATGTGGAGATGACAAGAACCAGCAGAAGAGAAAACACCAATCACAACAAAGTATGATAAATACTACACTGAAGGAATCAAGAGTGCATCAACTGTTTCAGAGGATTAAAACCTAACTGGGTTCTGCAGAAGTGATGTTAAAATGAAGTATGGAGAATAAAGAGTTCACTAAAGGAAGAATAGTTTCAAAGAGGGAACAAAAAGAACTGAAGCCAGGTGTGGTGGCACATATCTGTAATCTCAGCTGCTGGGGAGGCTGAAGCAGGAGGATCACAAGTTCAAAGCCAGCCTCAGCATTGGCAAGGTGATAAGCAACTCAGTCAGACTCTGTCTCTAAATAAAATACAAAAAATAGGGCCGGAGATGTGGCTCAGTGGTTGAGTGCACCTGAGTTCAGTCCCTAGTACCAAATCAAACCAAACAAAACCCCCAAACAAACAAACAAAAACTGAGGGCACAGAAAAAAATCATATATTTGAGGAATGAAGGATGGTCCTCAAGACTGAGCCACAATGAAGTTGGGCAGGAGTAAGGAGGGACCATTTAATACAGGAATTTGGGGATGAGGATAAAAAATGTCAGGTTTAAAGGAATGAAAAACCATGAAAAGATTGTGAAAAGGGGGAGGACAGTGGAAAGATAAATAATTTTTGTTGTTGCCCTATTCTTATACTTTAAGGAGTCAAAGGAAAATCTATATTTAGTTTGGGTAAAAACAATAAATTTGCTAAGTAAATTATATGTAAAATACAAGTTATTTCTGCAAAGCAGTTTCTTGACTCCTGATTAATATTACAAAACAGATAAGACATTTAACAATAGACAAATAGGTAATTGTATCCTCCTTTAATTTGAAACCAGTCAGCTCTAAATTATTCATCCTAGCTCAAGAACAGATATATGCATAACTTAAAATGATCAATAACCAAGATCATTTTGATTTTACTTTGGAATATGCTTTTTAATTTTCAACTAAACATAAGTATCTCTGAAATGTTAGACTTTATTTAAAACTCTAACAGAGAAAAGGGGCAATCCACTGTGCAAAGTCTTATGATGCATCCTCTACTAGGAACTGAAAGTATGTTTCAGGCCAATATCAGATTTAATGGAGTAGCTTTTTTTCTTTACACTTTTCCACACTGACTGTTTAAAATACCAAGTAGTAGTAGCTTTATTATTTTTCTAGTAATAAAATATTTATATTTGAAAAACCAAAAAGTAAAAGTATCCTCTTTTACATTTTTCTGGAGAAGGATCAGATTAAATAATTGAGTTTAGAGAGCTTCTCTGATACAAAGCACATTTAAAAAAAATACTAGTAGAAAAAGCCTGACAGGAACAAATCGTTAACAAAGCATAATACTATAAGAGCTATCCTCTAGGTTTGTAACTTGGATAATGACTATTTTGGCAAATATATGAAAATACTAAAATAAACAGCAGTTTTAGCAACCAACGGTGAACAAAACAATTTTTAAATATTGGCATAGATACTGATTAAAGATTTATATTTCCTGTGTAAAATAATGTTTTTACAACCAAAACTAGTTACAAGATAGTCAATGTACTGAGAATTACTTCACTTGCAATACTGAATACTTTTTAATATTAGATGAAAGTTAAGACAGAATCTTATTTAGAAATCAATGGACAGGGAAAACTGTCTTACTTAGGCAATAGTTTAAAAAATAACAAGAATATTTTGGTATTATCAATTATTTCTAGCTACTAATAAGATTAGAAAGATCTAACTTCAAAGCTGTAAAATTTACTTGACTTAACTATTATCTGAGAAAGTAATGGGTGGGCCCTATACCATTTGTGTAATAACTGTTTAGTAATGTTGGTATATGTTCTATGAAGGATCTGAACTTGGTGCTTTTGTCTACTTAGTAGCTCAGATGTTAATTCTTAAAAAACAAACAAAACAAAAAACCCAAACATTCTGATTTTGTTGTTTAAAAAAATGTTTTCATTTTAATGGTCTGAGTTAGTAACAAACAAATATACAAAACTGTCTTTCACATTTCCATACATTGTACTATGGACCGAATGAAAACTCTGGACTACAAATGCAGGTTTCTTTGTATCCTTTTTTGTTGGTGTTGCTATGCTGAGGATTGAACCCAAGGTCTTACACATACTAGGCAAGTGCTTTGCCACTGAGTTATATCCTCAGCCTCCTTGTGTCCTTGACTTCAATTATTGTCACTTATAAATAAAAGCAATTTGCAAAAACATGCATTTGTGAACAGATGCCAGATGTTGTGCATGTAAATTAATGCACAGCCAATAGTGTACATTGTTTGTTTATACAGTTGTGTGTCAAGTATAACTGCATAACTGACATAGAACCAGTTATCCTGGAATATTCCACTCTATTTGAAAAGCATTTTTGTGAAACAGATGGAAATACAGTTTAAAACAAAAGTTGTATTCTACAAATACAATAAAATTCACAATCTAAGCATCTGAAGCAGTTTTTAGGAAGGTTATTTCAATATCCCTGCTCCTGTATTGGATTTACGGGTATATCTTCAAAATTATGGGTTGGAATACAGCTGCTTTAAAGAAAATAAATATGCATATTAAGAGAAAAATTATGGTTTAAAAATATGAATTTTCAAAAATAGTCCCAATGCATGAATCCACCTATATATTTTCAAGTTTTAGAAATTTAAAGAACTTCAGAATTTTGAAAGCAATCTGAAAAACTTCTAAACCTTTTTAAAATATTATTTTTTCCATCTTACTAATGTTTCCTATTTGGTAACAACAGAAAAATGGACAGCTTCTAGTTAAACTTACTGTGATAATTCATAATTATAAATTTATGACTTCATTAGAAGGTCAAGTAATTGGAAATTGGGTTATAATGAAAATGATAAGGAAGGAGGCCCCCTTCTCCAACCACTCATCTGAACTAGTAATAAGCACCAACACACTGAATTTTTTTACATTAAATTATTTCCAGAAATCTATAGGTAGGAAAATCCAATATTTCTTAAAAATATTTTCCTGGGTTGTGGTAGCATGTGCTTTACCTCTTTAAATCTATCTACAACCTAAGTTATTTCTATATTATAAATTTTAACTCCCTGGCAAGGAATGTAAATGCTAACAGGCTAGATATTTATTTAACTTAATACAAACAGAGGACTTGGGCATGATTCTCAGAGTAAAGTCCCCCTTTTCCCTAAGGCCTGAGGTTGATGTTTTTGCCTATGCTATATGGAACAAATGAGAGAAGATGATGCATCTAAACTACTAGGGTTTCTTTGAGGCAGTATCATAGGACTTGGCCTCCCATATTAAGAAAACACTTGTTTTACTAACTAACTCATATGAATACTGCTGTAAACACTGTAAGGACAACTGCAGTTCAAAAGGAAATGGGCTATGTTCTATGGCAAATGAGATTAACTTTAAAGAAATATCTTCGTTTTCCATGGGGCTTACCCATGAGGAAAATGTGGCTATAATTTCAAATATCTACTTCAATGATTACCTAAACGCAAAGTGTCTTTTAATAATATTTAAACTATAAATGATTGAGGAAAGTAAGCCAGGGGAGAATTGTAAAGATGTATACTTATAACACTACATCAGGAGATGTAGTTCTCTGTACTTTGAAAATGAAAGAAACCAATTCTGCCCAGAGTCAATACTACAAGAAAGAAATATGGCTTCTTCCTACTTTTCTCTACATGCAAAATTAATTTTATGATTTTCCCACTGCTGATATTCTCCATCTCTCTCATGAGTTAGGCAAATTAATCTAATAGATTACTTTTGTTTTCACAATGTTTTAAAAAACCTTTCAGAAATGGAATATTTAACACTTGAGGAAAATTTCTATTATTGAATACCTTATCTAATGGCAGGTACAAGTATTAAGGATTATTGCTTTTAATAAGATAACCAATAGAAATAAATTTAAGCTAAACTCACATACTTATTTTTAACCCAATGCTATCATGTTTTATTCACAAACCAAGTGACATTTGCCTTCAATTCTTTGCCAGTTTACTAAAGTTTTAAATATAAGAAGTTGGTCTGTTAACTTGATATCAAGACAACAGAAATATCCACATAATCATGACTTATTTGGGCATTGAGCAGGAACACTGCTTTCTTGATAGGACTTAAGGCACTAAATGGTGGTAAAATAAACAAAAGTATGAAGATTAACAACTTCTTAAGAATCCTAAAAAAGGAGATAGTTTAGAATCACACTAGTAAATCTTTTCCACAAACAAATAAGGCATCCTGTTGGCAAACACAAATAAAACACAAGGTCATATTGAACCTAATACATTCACTGTCTTAGCTAAACTACTTGAACCTCTAGCTACCAAACTTAAGAAAGCTACAATAGTGTGTATAAAGGTTGAAAAGGCACCACAAAGAGAACTCTATCACTTCCAGTTCTAAGAGTTAAGGAAGCTGTGCGTAACACTGCAATGTCATCTGATTATCCATTTATTCTTTCCAATGTATCATGTAGTTATATTTTTACTTCAACAAATCAGTGAATGAAATACTAGTTTAATAATAAATTTATTTAATGAAATAGGAAATTGCTGCAGTGTCTAACACAGCCCCATTTATAAAGCTAAATGAATTCTAGCATTGAATGCATATTCTGGATAACACTGGAGCAAATCTGTATGAACAAAAATGATTACCTCAACATGAAATTCACAACAGAAATTCAACATATAACTAAATAGGATTTACTGAAAGCCATGAAGTATAGCACAGATACAGAGAACATAATTATAACCACAGCATTTTCCTTGTGAAAAATACAGCTATTAGTAAAATAAAATGTACAATTGAAAATTTTTCAGAGGAAAAAACACAGTATAAACAAAAATACTTTTCTTTGAGATAGGGAAAATAGTCTGTTACTGTTTTTTTTCATTACAATATAATTTGACACAAAAAGCAGTCATAGAATTGCACCAATTCCACATCCAGTTTCCTGAACATGTTAAAAGGAGTCCATAAAGCAGAATGCAGTTTCTGAATTTTATATTTTAAATCGATGATATTCCCATATAGGATGTTACATCACACCAGATCTGTTTACATAATGTACAATACTTTCAGTTTTGTGGCCAGACATGAATACAAATGCATGCTTTTTTGCCACCTCTCTTTCATTCTGGCATGTAGTGTAGCCAGAGTCAGAAATAATGAAGTTACTTAAGTGTTCTTTCTCTAATAATAAAGAAAAATTATATTTAGTGCATGCTTCATCATTTGTCAAAAAAAATTTCTGAAAATAAAATTCAGTTACTCAATGGTTTACAAAATAGAAAAATCATTCATTAGGATAAAAATGTGGTAGGATTAAGGTCCATTTCTAAGGACTGACTTCATTGACAGCACCACTATCCTTCTGCAGAGGTTCTGGTGAAAGTTTGGTGATGAAAGTAGCACACCTGCAGGAGGCCTCTGCTTGACAATTGATTATCTGTGACCACTCCTCCTCTGCTATTTCATTAGTGCTATAAAAAAGATGGGATTTTTGTGGAAATGTTAGGAACACTTCTGCTGTACATGATTTAGAAGTTCTCCAAATTTTTCAAACAGATCCTCTACCCATTTTACATTTTTCATACAAAGTTGAACAATTTCCTCTTGTCCTAAATCTTCATTTTTTTTCTGCACAGAGGAAATCTAAAATAAAACAAAAGTGTCACATTAATCTCCAGGATACACAAAGAACTCACAAAACTTAAAAATAAAAAAATAAAAAAATAAAAGGAAAGAAAAACCCAATAAATAAATAGGCAAAGGAATTGAACAGGCAGGTACTTCATAGATGAAGAAATATGAATGGTCAACAAATATATGAAAAAATGTTCAATACCTCTAGAAATTAGAGAAATGCAAATTAAAATCACACTGAGATTGTATCTCACTATAGTCAGAATGACAGTTATCAAGAATATAAAGCCAGGCATGGTGGCACACTATAATCCCAGAGGCTTGGGAGGCTGAGACAAGAGAATTGTGAGTTCAATGCCAGTCTCAGCAACAGGGAGGTGCTAAGCAACTCAGTGAGACCCTGTATCTAAATAAAATACAAAATAGGGCTGGAGGATGTGGCTCAGTGGTTGAGTGACCCTAAGTTCAATCCCTGGTACCTCCCCCCCAAAAAAAGAATATAAGTAACAATAAATGTTGGAGAGGATTGGGGAAAAGGTACATTCAAACATTGCTGGTGGGACTGCAAATTGGTGCAACCACTCTGGAAAGCAGTGTGGAGATTCCTCAGAAAACTTGCAATGGAACCACCACTAGGCTCAGTTATCCCACTCCTCAGCATATACCCAAAGGACTTAAAAATCAGCATACTATAGTGATGCAGCCATAACAATGTTCATAGCAGCTCAATTCATTTTTTTTAATTTAGACAATATATTTTTAAGTTGTTGATGTACCTTTATTTCATTTATTTGTATGTGGTGCCGAGAATTTAACCCAGTGCCTCATCAATGCCAGGCAAGCGCACTACCATTGAGCCATAACCCCAGCCCCAGCAGCTCAATTCATAACAGCCAAACTATGTAGCCAACCTAGGTGCTCTTCAACAGATTAATGGATAAAGAAAATGTGGTACATATACATAATGGAATGTTTACTCAGGTGTACAGAAGTTATGGCATTTGCTGGTAAATGGATGGAACTTCAGAATATCATGCGGAGTGTTAAATAAGCCAATCCCAAAAAAACCAAAGGCCAAATGTTTTCTCTGATATGTGGATGCCAACACACAATAAGGGCAGAGGGGGAGGGAAGAACAGTTCATTGGATTAGACAAAGGGGAATGAAGGTAGCAGGATGGGATTAGGAAAGATAATAGAATTAATTGGACATAACTTTCCTATGTTCATATATGAATACAGGTGAAACTTCACATCATATACAACTGCAAAAACGGGATCCTATAGACTAAGTTATATTCTATGTATGTATAGTATGTCAAAATACACTCTACTGTCTTGTATATCTAAAAAGAACAAATGAAAAAGTACCACATTAACTTTTACTTCACTTTATACTCAACCCCCTCACAAGGCCATATGCTTTCTATATCTTCAATGAAAAGATGAATTTATTAATTCATCAACATGTACTAATTTTTTTCTTATTCCCAACCATGGAGAATGTTTATTTCAGATAAATTTAAGTGAAGTCTAATCCTATTATCATTGGCTCCATGGGAGCAGAAAGGAAGGCTAGAAAAACTGCTTCAGACTTTTTGATTCCTTCCAATTGTGTTAAAAACCAAATGACAAATATTGAATTTAATTCTGTACTTCAGATCACTGTGAAAATAGTCAACATATTTTGCGTCACCACCTTTGCTAGACTATACTAGACTACTAAACATCAGATGTAGTTTTGCGACAACTTAACATTTTACAATTAAAAAGCTGATATCAAGCAGGATAAGGCCATTAGTGATAAGGCAGTGAGATGGCAGAGCAGTGACTAAACTGATTTAAAACAGGATCATTCTATGAGAGAACAAAATGCAATAAAACACTACTTATTATGGCAAGGCAAAGCAAGCACTAGCAGCTTAAAAACCTTACCAGTTGCATACTCAAGAGGTGGTAAAGCTGATGAGTCAGTACAAAACACAGCAGGGAAACTCAAACCAACATATCTAGTTGTCACAGAAGTATATAGGAAATTATATATATATTCACACACACATTTTAAAAATTCTTTCTAAAGCATTCACAAATACTATAGGTAGAGTCTCCTTAAGTTCAGAAAAGCACACATTTCTTTTTTGAATAAATGAAAAGACATTACCTCCTCCTTACATATCAGATAAACATGATATTTATAATGATGGAGTGAATGATATAAAGAATACAACTGTATTTTCTCTGGATCAACAGCAAACTCCTATAAAAAGAAAAAAGTTTATAGATATATTTTCTGTAACATCTGAGATAAGAATACTTTTGGGAAAATACTGGCTCAAAAGTCTCATGGTAATTCTAAAAATGATTTATGTGGCTAGGCATTTTATGGTACAGAGGCACATTAAAAATAAGTTATTTTTAAGTCTTCATTTGAAAAATTAACAAAATAGAAAAAATTTTTAACACTATAGAAAATTTTAATTAAAAACATGACTTATTTCTACCTCCCCACCCTTTCAAATATAAATTATATGAAGCCAGGAATTTTTTAACTAGTTTTCACAGTTGTATTCCTATTACTTAGAATTTTATTTGGCACACTAAAAGCCTATAAAGAATTTTTTGAGAGAATTAATAAATCTGTCTCTTCTTCAAAAGTAAATATTACATTGTCTACATGATCCTTTATCTAACTTACTAGCAGCTGATAAACTGGATTGCTCTTACAATTGTGAAATGAGCCAAAGGCATTTGTGAATATTATTTCTATAGAATACTTTTTTTTTTTTTTGTGGTGCTGGGGATCAAACCTAGGGCCTTGTGCATGCAGGGCAAGCACTCTACCAACTGAGCTATATCCCCAGCCCTAGAATACATTTTTTGATGGAGCTGTTATTATGTAAAACTGTTTTCTCAAAAGGTTATAAGAATTTATACTGTGTTTAAAGATGAACAAATTCCAATTTTAATGACTCTGCAGACATGAAATCAATATTGCATCTTATGAAGTATGGGCATCCTCATTTATCTGTACACATGTGTATTCAATGCCAAAATTATAAAAAGGTAATACATACATTAATTAGCTTGTTAGCCATTCCAAAAGTATAATATTTTAAAATATGTTGTACATGATAAATATATACATAATTTTAATTTTTCAATTAATAACAATCATATACAAATGTATAAGCATAAGCACAGGATTATTCTTTCCTTATTAGTCTATTTTAAAACTCTGTGAGCACTTACTATATGCTAAATACTGTGCCAGGTACTGGAGAAAAACAATAAACAATACTAAGTCCCTGTTCCTCAGGTTAGAGTTGTTTATTCCTACCCAAAAAATATTTATACTTAATGACAACATAGTATAAAATACTTGCTTATTTCAATGTTTTAGGTGGGAACTGTATTATTAACTGGAAAAGGTATACTTTCATTAATCAGTATATCCTTACCTGTGCAGATTTAGAGGTTGTTTTAGAAGTCCTTAGAGTTTTCTTATTATAAGCTTTGCCATTCATTTTGATTTTAGAAATAGCAGATCCTCCACTTTTTGTTTTAGAGTCTCGAGTAATTATTGTTAGTTCAGGAAAACTTTCCAAAGCATTCTTTAAAACAATGAAGCATAATAACTGACATCAGAAGAAAACCAACCTGAACTATTTTCAATATTCAAAATTCTCTCTCTCTCTCTCTCTCAAACACACACACACACATACGTGGTAGGGGGTATAGACAAGGCTACAAATTCTTTGCACCTCCTCCCATCAGATGTGGAATCTATTTTCCCATCCCTTGACTCTCTGGGCCAACTGTATGGCCTGCTTTTTAAAGCAAAAGCAAAAGCACACTACACCGTAGGGACTCTTGAACAAGACAGAATTCTTCCTATTTATGCCTCACTGGCTTCAAGGCAGGAGAAAGAGGGACATATATAAGTTACTTCAAAGCTCTTCTACTTTAAGAATTTTTAATACCCTGAAATAAAGCCAAGCCCTGCTATAAAGCAGTCATCTGATCCCGGATGAAGATGAGGACAAAAGACAACAAAAAGCTTATAATCCTTCTCTGGCTTTGACACTTCTCATGCTTCTTTTAAATGCACAAAAAGCACTGCTAAGATAAGATCTTAAAACAGAGCTTGATGAATTTTCTGTACATAAAAACAGCTTATGGTAGCTAACACTGATAATATGGTGGCCATGTGGCAGAACCAAGTCCACTGCCATATTTATGCCCTTACCTACTTGGCAAATCATCCCGACATAAAAAGCTACAAACAATAACTGAATGATACGTGTAGCTAAATTTAACTAGTTTCATTACAGTTTTATAAATTAGACTGTGCTACCAGGAACATTTATTGTTTTGACACTAAAAGGATTAAAGTACTGCCACTATATTTACAATTCAGAATGTGGTCTTTATTTGATAATCTCAACTGTTAACTGTTAAAACGCTTGAGGCCATTCTTTGCCAAACACATATAGTTCCCTAGCACTGGCATTATGGCCTTGATAATAGTACATTTTCAAAAATGATAAATTTTCTTATGTAAATGTAGTATGGAACAAAGTGTCATTTGATACAAACAATAAAACTTTTGGCATTTCTATTAGAGTGAGCTATCACTAGTTTCTAGTATTGTTCTTTTCTTGGATTATTTGTACTTTATCAGAATTCTCATGCTTTGCATTTAAAACATGTCCAGACAGTAATTTTGCATCCAGATTACTAATTGCAATAAATGGAATATAAAGACTATAACTTGATTCTAAATTTAGAAACCATTGGCACTAGGTCAGTGGAGATGAAAGAAAATATAAAACTTTCCAGTGAGCACAAGATGCTAAAAATAAAATAAAGCATGTGGTTTTGGGAGGAAAACAGAATATCATTAACTTCAAAGGCTTCAGGACTCACTCCAAAAATCATCAAGAACATCATGAGAAATTGTGCTAATTATTTCTAAGGAAAGAACTTTTTTTTTTTTGTACTGGGGATTGAACCCCGGGAGTACACTGGGATTATAGGCATGCAGCACTGCACCTGGCCATACATTTTCCTTCCTATTGTATTTAGGGCTATGATTGTTACTGAATTTTGCTAATAAATAATCTAAAGGAAATACCTTGAATGATTGATCCAAATGAAGATTCAAAAGCAGTCTCTTTCGGTTATCATTTAGCATGCCATCTATTTTTTTCATATGAGGTAAAAGTAGCTCATCTGAAATAACATAATTTATTTTAACAGAATAAACTATCAACTTGTTAAAATTCCAACTTTTTTCTCAAAACATTTATATGTTAAAAATTTAAATTTCATTGGCTTATGTAAAATATTGCTTATGAAAATGGAAATTAAGATTTCTGAATAAAGGCTAACTTGTAAAATAAATTTATAATAGAGTGTGAAAAAAAGGCAGCATAGTATGATAATGGGATGTGTTCTGCAAAAGTACTGGGTTTTAGTTGAACTACAACTAACCCATGACAGCAATGTGATCAACTGGCAAGGTGCCCAATTTCTACAGATCTCATTTACTGTCTGAACAATAACAGTGATTACTCAGTATAAATTGGTCATCATTAGATTTATAAATCACCCAGTATGACCAAGAGACATTCCTTTTTATTAAATGCAGTGCTGGAGATTGAACCTGGGACCTTATGCATGCTAGTTAAGTGCTTTACACTGAGTTGCAACCCCAGTGCTGAGGTATTCTTAATTCACTGTCATTTGAAGCAAGGAAAAAGTAGCGTGAGAAAAATGAGCAAAACTCAGTGTCAAAAATATAAGAGTTGGGGCTGGGGATGTGGCTCAAGCGGTAGCGCACTCGCCTGGTATGTGTGGGGCCCGGGTTCGATCCTCAGCACCACATACAAACAAAGATGTTGTGTCCGCCAAGAACTAAAAAAATAAATATTAAAAATTCTCTCTCTCTCTCCTGTCTTACTCTCTCTTAAAAAAAAAAAAAATATAAGAGTCAAAGGGCTGAGGTTGTGGCTTAGCAGTAGAGCCCTTGCCTAGCACATGCGAGGTGCTGGGCTCGATCCTCAGTACCACATGAAAATAAATAAATAAAATAAAGGTATTGGGTCCAACTACAACTAAAAAAAAAAAAAAAAAAGAGTCAAAATAGCTATTTTATAAAAGGAGAAAAAGTGTGAAAAACATCCCCATTTGAAACATTTTACTTCCTTTTTTTACCTCTCTGAACTTTAAGCTTTTAAGAAAAGTACTTTCAAAATATAAATTAATTGCCCCTGGTACAGAATTAAATACTTTAGGTTATTAAACTATTTCTTAATTTACCAACATACTAATACATACTATTTTATACTATTAATTGGTTTCAATGATCTTTCTGAAAAAATATAAATACTCCTCAGAGTCTAGGTTATAAACTTCATAGCTGAATAAAATGAATGCTTACATATTTAGAATATGAATACAAGCATGGCAACTTGAGAGAGAATGGCTCCTTACAAAAAAGTCCTTGTTGAGAAATCCTTCCTAAGGTTGCTGCAACATACCTCATAGTTTAATTTTGCCTGACTAGTAATGATTAAATCTAACCAAATGCTATTTATATTTCACAAAAACAAAAAAATTTTTTTTTTCTGGTACCAGGGATTGAACTCAGAGGCACTCAACTACTGAGCCACATCCCTAGCCCTATTTTGTATTTATATTAGAGATTATGTCTCACTGAGTTGCTTAGCACCTCAATTTTTGCTTTGAACTTGAAATCCTCCTGCCTCAGCCTCTCCGGTCGCTGGGATTACAGGTGTGCGCCACCACACCCAGCTCACAGAAACAAACTTAAACGTAAATTACTTATCTTCCAGTATAACCTTTTTGATTTCTTTCCCCTTATATAAAATGGAGGAAAATCAGAAAGCATTGATAAGCAATAAGTATATAAAATCTTTTTTTTTTTTTGATAGTAGTGGTGCTGGGGATCGTACCCAGGGCTTTGTTCATGCAAAGCAAGCACTCTACCAACTGAGCTATATCCCCAGCCAAAAACCTTTTATAATAGACAAAAATGACTACTACAAGAAAATTCTTTAACTGAAGATAAAAATATACAATTTTTATGCCTTTATCATCCGGTTCATTTATCCAACTATTAGAAAACAGTATATAGAAATATGGACTTTTCATGTAACAGAGACATTAGGTAAAATACTAATGAGGATCATATACATTTTGGAAGGAATTCAAAGAAACAAATGAATAATAATTTTTCCCTGAGTAGGAAGTAATAGAAATACTTTAAAGTTTCCCTAGTATTCAGACAATGAATGAAAAGAATATGACCATTTTCTAGAGTGAAGGCATAATGAACTTAACTGACAATTTACAGATATATATTATACAAACCACACATAAACATATAACTAATAGGTAACAATTTTTAAAAAGTCCAGAAAGCACTACTTAGTAGACTGTACCATTGCTCTTCTCTAAGGCTTGCATTGTGTCAGGGTCCAGGGCAATGCTAACAAGCAATTCCATGTAACTCTTAAAAGTTTCTTTCATTGCTCTTGTGTTCAAAAAGCGAGTGACAAAAGGAGCTGGAGGATCAAATTCTGGGATGAAGAAAAGATGAAAAATTAAATTTTCCTTCCTAACAACTTTTATAATATTTTTCTCTATAACAGGAGCCTACAAGCAGATGAAAGATTCAAGATATAGTTTCTTTCAATTAAAGGCTTTCTTAGCCTCCCTTTAAAATCACCCCAGGTAAGATACTTTGAAAGTTGGTTTGCACATCACAATCACTGAAGAACTTTTACAACAGAATAAAAAAACAGACTGCTAGGTTTACTAAAAGAGAATCTTTGGTAGTGGTGTGGTAAGAGTGACAATTAAGTTTAAACATTATAATTTTAAAAAACTTCTATGTGATTCTGAGACGTAGCACCAGTTTGGCATCTGGAAATATAGGCCAGGTAAGAACCCATGTCTTTTCCCTTGGCCCATACCATAGACACCTGCTGTTCTGTCATGCCACTCTAGTCTTGATGGTTTCTCTGTTTAGTTTGGTAAGAAACCCATTTATGAGTTAATATATAGAGATTTCTCTTGCATTTCTACACTTAAATTACTTCAGAATTCTAATATTACTACAGTAATATTAAAATTAAAAAATGTAAACACAGCCCATGTATAGAGGAAATTTTACTTAAATTCAATGGCAACAACTCTATGATTTAAGAAGTTTGCTTCAATTTTGACATTTCTGTTACTATTATTAGAGCCCTTTAGCAGTCTCTGGCATCAAGGCTCTTTTCATAATATTAAGATGCTATGTATATTATTCACTATGTTGGCATTTGCAGAAGAAATATTAGGTAAAACTACAGATTCCTTACAATGAATCAAGGCAGTGTCACCAAATTATACTAGTAGTTATACACTTCATCACAACTTTGTCTCATTAGTGCCAAGCATTTGCAGGTGAAAAAAAGCTAGTTTCACTTAAGAATAATCCTCAATGAGGCAGTAAAAACTATTACCTTAAGAGCACCCATATGATCGAGTAATGAGACAAATTAACTAGTTTTTCCCAAAACATTTTTTTTTAAATTTGGAAAAATGACATACTATGTTTCTTTAGACTTGAGTATTTTCTTTAAAATTAATGAAGTGAATCTGTTGCTTCAAGGAAAACAACTGACAGTATTTGTATTTATTGTCAGTGATAAAATCTGATGTACTTTATTCTACACTGTGTTCAAGACTTTACTGATGAGATTGGTAGCAAGATTAATGCTATTTTTTGATACTATAAAATGAAATATATATCCTAAATATAATGTCTAAAATCATAATGTTTTTAGAAGAAAACACAGGATCCATGTTCATAACCTTGGATTTGGCAATGAATTCTAACTATTACAACAAAGCACAAGAAACAAACAAACAAACAAAAAACCCAATAAGACAAATTGGGGTTCATTAGAATTTAAAACAAGTGAAAAACAGCCTACTTAATGGAAGGAAATATTTCAAATCAGATAAGAGTTTAAAGTCTAGAGTATATAAAGAACTCCTACAACTTAATAACAAAATTAAAAGAAAAATCAAAACTACAATGAGATACCACACTTAAAAGAATAGCTATTTTTTTTAATCCTTTTTTTTTTTATTGGTTGTTCAAAACATTACAAAGCTCTTTGTAATGTTTTTTGTTTTTAAAGTGTTAGGATGTGGAGAATTGAAACCGTCGTGCATTCCTGCTTAGGATATAAAATGGTGCAACCGTTATGAAAAACAGTTTGGTGGTTTCTCAAAAATTTCATCAATGAATATTGACATGATACAGTAATTCTATTCCTAGGTATATACCCAAAATAATTGAAAATACGAACTCAGATACTTATATGCCAATGTTCATTATAGCAAATTATTCATAATAGTGAAAAAATGGAAACAACGTAAGTGTCCATCAAGAGATGAATGGGTAAACCAAATATGATGTAACATACAATGGAATATTATAGAGCCATAAAAAGAATTGAATATTCTAATTATTCAGCTATAAAAAGAATGAAGATCTGATATATGCTACAACACAGATAAAACTTAAAAACAGTTTTCTAAGTCAAAGATGCCAGACACACAAAGACAAATACTATGATTCCATATATATGGTCAAATTAATAGAGATAAAAAAATGTAAGTTACCATCCGCTGGAAGAAAGGGTGAATGGAGAGATATTGCTTAATGGGTACAGAGTTTCTGTTTGGCTAATAAAGTTTTGGAAATAGGTAGTGATGATGGTTGCAGAACAATGTGAATGTAATTAATAATACCAAATCGTCCACTTATAACTACAGTATCATCAAAATGACAAATTTTATGTTTATGTATTTAACTATAACTTTTTAATTTGAAAAAAATAAAATGTGTGAATTTTTGGAAGATCTATATCACTGAGATAATATTTCCACACGGTCAATTAATATGCCATGAAACCGCACATGCATGAAAAATACATTCAAAGGGCAAAACAAATCAACAGGTTTTAATGTAACAACAGAGCATGAACAGTTCAAAAAACTGTCATTTGTTGGGCTAGGGTTATAGCTCAGCGGTAGAGCGCTCACCTCGCACGTGCAAGGCCCTAGGTTCGATCCTCAGCACCACATATAAGGAAATAAAATAAAGTTATTAAAAAAAGTTAAAAAAAACTGTCATTTGTCAAGTTTTGAGTAGCAAATAAAAATATTCATAATGATCTGAAAAGGTCATTATAATACTATTCCCTTTCCCAACTATATAACTTTATGGTGCTAAGTTTTGCTCATATACATTAACCAAAATAATATATAATAACTGAAGGTAGAAGCAGATATGAAAGTAGCATTCATGTTAATAGTTTTAAAAAACAGTTGTTTAAAAAAAAGTGTTAATAAGTAGAACTCCAGTTTATTTTAAAATTTTGTTTTAATTGCTATTTAGTAAATATCAATAAATTTAACCCACATAAACCAAAGTATTTGAAATTCTCAATAATCTGAGGACTTTAATAAAGGTGCCCTGAAACAAATAATTTACAAATGAGCAGAATATAAATCTGTTATCAATATTTACCTTCTTAAAAGCAGTAAAATACTTACTTAAGAGTGACATCTAGTGGTCACTCAAGTTACCAATGGAAAAAATTTTTCTCTCATTGTCATTTGAAGAAACTGCTAATTGCAAATTCAGAACTCAAACCCCTCTATTCTTTTTAAACCCCTCCTCTTTCTTTTTGCAGTGCTGGGGATTGAACATAGGCCTCTGCCTGCTAGGTAAGCACTCTACCAGACTGAGCTATACCTCCAGTCCCCTCAAACCCGTTCTATTATTATAAGCAATAGGCAGGGCAGCTAACTACAAAAATTACACATAATGCTTTCAAATACATACTCAAAGTACTGAACCTTCTTAAAAATTCTCATGTGTACAATTTTATTTCACAGCTTTTTAAAACAATACATTTAAAGTAGACTTCAGCACTGAAAGAATTTTTATTATGACTTTATTTCTAATCAAATAATCTCTAAGATCATCTCTCAAGCAGTGATACTTGAACTCAGAAACCATTCTTGACAACAACCTTAACCACCACCACCAAACAATTTATCATTCAAGTTTTTCCAAGATTACATCTCGAATCTCAACAGTCTTCTTTCCTTCATCCTTATTGCCTCTATTTAGCTTCAGATTCAATTTGTGCTTGAAACCATGCCTTGTAAAATTCAAATTTTACCATGTTGCTTCCCTATTTAAATCCCTCCAAGGACTCTCTGTTGCTTTTCAGTTTAGGTGTGGCATACTTGGCCTTCCATCACCCCTTTATCTCTTCCTATCTTTAACTTTATGCTCCAGGAGAACAACATATTTTCTCTGTAAAGGACCATGTTAAATATTTTAGGTTTTGTTGGTCATAAGGTCTCTACAGAAACTACCCAAACCTACCACTGTAGTGGAAAAGCAACTGTATGGAAATACATACATTTCCAAACAGTGTCTTTGGGCCATGTTCCAATAGCACTGTTATATAAGAATAGTCTGGTTGCAGTGGTGCATGCCTGCAATCCCAGCGACTCAGGAAGTTGAGGCAGGAGGATTGCAACCTCGTGATCAGCTTCAACAACTTAGTGAGGCCCTAAGCAACTTAGCAAGACCCTGTCTCAAAATAAAACATAACGTAAAGGGCTGGGAACACTGCTCAGTGGTAAAGGGACCCTGACTTCCATCTTCAGTAATTCCCCTGCCCAGTCAATAAAAAAGGCTGATGACAAGATTTGGTCTATAGCCATAGTTTGCCAGTCTCTGCCCTTGAATTGTTTACAATTTCTTGCACGCATCACACACCAAGGTTTGATAGCAAATGGAATGTGTGCTGTATATTCTTATGTCTTAAAAATTATATCAGTTTTAATTTCCAGTACACTATATTAACAAATATAAATACTCTACATAAATGCCCTTTAAGATTTTCTACAGTTTTTTTTTTTTTAGAGTGACAAAGGATTCTAAGGTCAGAAAGTTTGATAACTGCTTATCTGTTTCATTGCAATTCTCTCATTTTATAAAAAAGAAAATGAAGGCATATCTTAATCATGGGCACATGGTTGGCAGAAGCATATACAATTATTATGCATTGTATATATGTCAGAAGTAGATATTATTTTATATATGTTTATATATGTCATATTAATTATAGTTTTAAGTTGCTCCTTATTTAATGCTTTTCTTCTGGCATTAACAGAGACTTAGAAATTTAGAACTGGAAGACTGTTAGAAAATTCTATCTACAAAACTGACATAATTGAGGCTAGAATTCAAAAAGATGAGTTGTTTTTCTATTAAGGCTGAGTGTGTGGGCCATCTGAACTTCACTTAATGTGTTTTTTTCCCCCCCTAAAAGCACAAGCAGAACTTGTAAGGTAGATAAATGCTGTAAAGAACAAATGAATTTTACATCTTCAGCATCACTGTTCCTTCCCTTCATGCAGACTGTCTGGAGGTATCAAGGTGCTCACTGTGTGGAGCACTCACCCTCGTCATCGCTACTACTAGAATGGATCTCAGGAGATGAATCAGACTGCGAAGATGAAAATTCTTCTTTCCATTTCTTGCGTTTCTTTGGTGGTGGCTCAGCTTTTACTTTTAGCTGTTTAACTTTGGGTTTCACAGAAGGAGCTTTTGTTGCAATTTTTGATGCTGGAGGATCAGAAGTTTTACTGCTACTACTTGGCTTAGGCTGAACAGTTCTGTAATGTTACAAACAAACTTTATTAATACACTAAATCTCGTAAGACTAAAATAAATTAGGAAAAAATAGTGAGAATCAGAAGAAAAAATTATTTAAAAACCCTCACCAACTCTTCCAAACTAAAATATATGCCCAATATATCAATAGTGACTCCCAGGAAGGGTGTGGTGGTGCATGCCTCTAATCCCAGCAGGCTTGGGAGGCTGAGGCAGGAATATCGAGAGTTCAAAGCCAGCCTCATTTTATGGACAAAAAAGAGGACTTCAGAAAAATTTCTTCTCTATGTTACAAGAGCTTTTCACTCTAAAATTCAATTATTTTCTGTATACTATATGTTTCCATAAAAGGACTAAGGCAAAGAAAAGGATGGTTATTTCATCACAGTATGAGTTTCCTAGTGTCCACCTCATTCTTTCAAAAGAATCACTATTTCAACAGGTACTAAAATTTTCAGAACTATCTATTATAACATCAAAAACAAGTCAGGCGAGGCACAGTGGCAGATGCCTATAATCCTAGCAGCTGGAGAGGCTGAAACAGGAGGATAGCGAGTTCGAAGCCAGCCTCAGCAATGGAGGCGCTAAGAACTCAGTAAGACCGTCTCTAAATAAAATACAAAATAGGGCTGAGGATGTGGCTCAGTGGTTGAGTGCCGCTGAGTTCAATCCCTGGTACCAAAAAGCAAAACAAACAAACAACTCAGTCTCTTCAGCTGATATAATCTTTTGTACAATGATATTGCCAAAAATAGGCCTATAAAAATGTAAAAATATTACAAAAGAAAACAAATACCTAATAGTTTGTGAAGGCTTATTTCTTGGTTTTTTGGAACACACACGGACATATTCCTTTTTGTTTGCATTTTCAATGAACTTCACATATATCCTTTTGTATTTAGTCTTTGCATCTCCAAAATATCCAAGGTACTAAGGAAAGAAACACCTTGAATTACATAATTGTACAATCTACACATAAATATTACTTTGTTGTCTGGACTCTCACTTGCATCCTTCATCTTCCCTGAAATGCAGCTCTGGGCAAGCTAGTTTTACCCTGAATAAAAATGATTCTAGGCTCATTTTTGACTGTAAGCCAGTCCATATGGTTATAAAAGCAATCTCATTTGACAGATGCTTAGCTACTCAAATCTACTGAACAGCTATGAAAGTACAAAAGAATAACTTCTATCAGTCTTCTGATAACTCAGGATATTTGGTACAATAATCAATACAATAGCTCACGAGTCCATGTGAAACCTTTAGTCTAACACAAATCCCTTTCCTTTATTTTAAAAAAAAGTTAAGCAATAGTCATTAAATTTTAAATAGCTAGGATTTACTGATTTTATTTTTAAATTACACTATCAGAGTTTCATATACTATGTAGTTCAAATATTTTAAAATATTTAATATAAAATTTATTTAAATCTAAAATCATTCTATATTTTCTCTTGGATCATTGTTGAAATATAGGAAGGCTAATATAAACAAGCATTTTACTTACACTATTTGTGGCTGCAAATTCTCTTTGCCCATCTCGAACTTCTGGAACAAATTTCTGTAATAAAGCTTTTTGTACTTTCCAAATAGCTGGGGGCTCTTTACCTGTTTTTAAAGCCTCCTGTTGTAAAAAATTATTTATATTTTAGATTTATAGAATTTTAGAGCTGAAAGAAATATTAAAAACCTCTTCAATCATTTATTTCTAATTACTACTGTATTTCTGTTATAATTATTTTTTTTCCCTTGCAGTGTTAGGATCAAATCCTGGGTTTCACGCATGCTACGGAAGCATTCTACCACTAAGTTGTACCCCTAGTCCCTAGCAATAACTCTTATAAGCTGATTATGTTATTCAGTCTCTGCTTAAATTCTTTCAAAAACAGGGAGCTCACTAACACAAGTAGCACATTAACTTTTTGTTGGAAAATCTTCTGCTAATGATATTGTCATATATTATTAATGCAATGTTATAAAAGTATATACATATTTCAAAAGACCAGAAACAAATATGCTAAAATATTTACAGTAGTTGATTATGAATGGAAGGAATATAGTTACTGAATGCTATGTTTTTGTTCTAGCTAATGCCATTCTGCTCTGCTCCAATGTAAGAAAAAAACAGATAAAAGCAAAAGCAAGCTAACAAAAATTCAAAAATGTATTATCTTAAGCATGACTAAAATTTTCTTATTTAAAGTTATGAAATTAAGTCTAAATTATATTTTTACATGATAGTCCTGTTATTTTTCTTTAAGCTTTAAAATTATATAAATTACCATTTTCTATAAAAAGTCCTAATAACATATTGAGTTGGAAGCCTTGAAAAACTTAACATTTCAAAACTGCGGTAATTACTAGCATCAACTGAATCTGACAGGTCAGAAACACATCACATCAAGATAAAGTTAAAACCATTTTCAATGATTTCCTTTTTCAAAATATCTAACATCTACTAGATATTATACTTAGAATAATTGTAAAAATATAACACTTGTAATGGAAGGTAGATAAATGTTAATGTCATCATGAAGGCTATAAATGCACTGTAAGTGAACTACAGTAACCTTTAAACTTGTGAATGTTCACATCACCTTAAAAGTCTCTATGTCTTCTATCTTTACCACAAATTCATCACGCTCTCTGTATTGGCCTTCTCCTCCACTTTCTGTGTTTTCTTCATCTGTAAAACCTTCTATGGCAACAGTGTCCTGTTCTTTTGCAAACTGTTCTGAAGGAAGATCGTCATGATCAACGGCTTTTGGGGGTTCTGTAGAATTTATATTTTCCAGAATGTTTACTGCAGATGAAGTAGATTGGAGAGATTCTTGCTTAACTGTACCCACAGTAGTGGAGGTAGTAGTGGTACTAGGAGTACTGGCAGATGGGCTAGTACTTGCCACCTGTAGGGCTTCTGAAACTAAATAAAGTAAATGCAAATCAGTAATTCAAATATTTAAAATTTACATGTTTTGAGTAAAATCTGAACAGTTTAAAAAGAAAAGTGTGATTATTTTTGCAATGAAATAGTTGAAACAGTCAAAATCATTGGAAGAAATTAAGAATAGCTGACAATTTCCAAGAATCAAAGTTGTGAGAACTGAATCTGGATGACAATAAGATTGCAATGCAAACTTGCACGTATGTATGTATGTAGTATGTATCTTTATCCCCAACTCCACTTTAGGTAGAACAAAGACATATTAAAAGAATAATCACATAAAAGTGATATAGGGAAAGGTCAGGCAACTAAATCTATAAAGAAGTCGTAGAAAATGAAAGGCCAATTAGACGTGGGAGAGGAAAATATCCCCCAAATACTATAAAACAACACTAGAAACAAATGGGGGGAGGTATAAAGAAATATGTCAACAAATCAAATAATCTAGATGAAATGTGTCCCTAGAAGATACAAACTACTAAAAAGGCCTCAGGAAGAAAGGGAAAATCTAAATAGACTTATATATATATATATATCCCCCAGGATAGTAGAAGAGCAAATAAATATATATAAAGTAGTTTAGAAGCATCCTACAAACAACAAGCCAAATGGCTTTAATGATGAATTCTAGCAACAGAGAATTAACACCAATCCTTTACAAACTCCAAAAAATAGGAGGAAACAATTCCCAACTCATTTTATAAGGCCAGTATTATTCTAATACAAAAACTAGACAAAAACATGAGAAAACTACAGACCACATCATAAGCACAAAAATCCTGAACAAAATACAAGCAAATTTGCTAATATATAAAAAGAGTTATATAGGAGCTAGGGACATAGTGGTTAAGTGTATGATTAGCAAGCATGAGGCCATGGTTTCAATGCCTAGAACCAAAAAAGGAAAAAAAAAAAAAAATAGAATCACACAGTCATGACCAAGTGGTTAGCTTAATATCTTCAAATCAATGCTGCCCCCTTTTTGGTGACTCTAGACACTAAGGT
The DNA here is from genome assembly GCF_052094955.1 of Ictidomys tridecemlineatus. Taxonomy (NCBI): domain Eukaryota; kingdom Metazoa; phylum Chordata; class Mammalia; order Rodentia; family Sciuridae; genus Ictidomys; species Ictidomys tridecemlineatus. Next base: position 31,541,592 of record NC_135480.1, read on the forward strand.
AGGAGGATCCCAAGTTCGAGGCTAGCCTCTAAAGCTTGGTGAGTCTCTTCCTTGAAATAAAAAATAAGAGTTGAACCCAGTGGCACTCTACTACCATATGTGGCTCAGTGGTAGAGTGCCCCTGGGTTCAATCCTAGTACCACAAAAGAGGGGGAAGTCAGTCAATCAACACAATATACTATGTTAACAGAACAAAGAACTAAACCAAAGGATCATCTCAACACATGAAATAACACATTTGACAAAATTTAATACCCTTTCATGATAAAACAAACAAAGAAACAAACCTAAAAACAGAAGAGACTTTACCCAAATGATAGAGGATATCTAGAGAAAACTCACTATCACCATACTTAATGTTGAAAACTGGATGCTTTTTCCTAAGAAAGATATTTAAAGAAAAAAAATTACCTCCATTTGTTGATGACAGATCTTGTATATATAGAAAATTCTAAGGAATTTACTAAGACAGAACTAGTAAATGAGTTCAGCAAGACTGCAGGGAACAAGACCAATATATTTAACAATCAAATGTATTTCTATAATACTTAATTCTTAAAATACATAACACTTAAAATGAAAAATCCCAAAATGAAAATAGAAATATAATTTACAACAGTACTGAAACAAAATATTTAGGAATAAATTTAAAGAAGTGCAAAACTTACACTGTAAAAACTAAAAAACAGTGTTGGAAGAAAATTTTAAAGGTCCAACCATATAATTAGGAAAATATCCCATGTTCATGGATCAGAAAACTACAAAACAATGTTCAAAGAAAATTTTAAAGGTCCAACCATATAATTAGGAAAATACCCATGTTCATGGATTAGAAAACTTAACATTGGGGCTGGGGTTGTGGCTCCGTGGTAGAGCGTTTGCCTAGCATTTGCGAGACCCTGGGTTCGATCCTTGGCACCACATAAAAATAAAGATATTGAGTCCAACTAAACTAAAACAACAACAACAAAAAAACACATTTAAAAAAAAGGAAAACTTAACGTTGTTAAGATGGCAATACCCCTCAAATTGATGTACAGATTCAACTCAACCCCTATAAAAATTCTAGCTGTATTTTTTCCCAATAAATTGGCACACTGATTCTAAAATTCATGGAAATGAAAGAGACCCAGATAGCTGAAAAACCTTGAATAGTAGAAGAGCAAATTTTGGAAGACTCACTTCCAATTTTTTTTTTAAGAGAGAAGAGAGAATTTTAATATTTATTTTTAAGTTTTTGGCGGACACAACAACATTGTTTGTATGTGGTGCTGAGGAGCGAACCTGGAGTCGCACTCATGCCAGGCGAGCGCACTACTGCTTGAGCCACATCCCAAGCCCCTCACTTCCAATTTTAAAATGTACTATAAAACTACCATAATCAAGGCAGCATGATATTAACATACACAAATATAGTCATAGTCAAATATAGTCATAGAGTAGTGGAGCAGAAAGACCTTCTGGACTCCTGTATTTACAAAAATTTTCAACAAAAGTACTAAAACCATTAAGCAGGGAAAGAACAATCTTTTCAACAAATGGTGCTTAGACGCCTGGACAGCCACAAAAGAAAGAACAAAGTTGGACCTCCACTCACACCATATAGATTTAGGTATATAAGCTAAATTAAAAAAAAATAAAATTAGTTATAAATGGACACAATCCATTCACGTATGTATGTATGTATGTATGTATGTATGTATGTGGTGCTGGGGATGGAACCCAGTGCCTCATAGGTATTAGGCAAGCAATCTACCACTGAGCCACAATCCCAGCCCCCTAGAAGCTAAAATAATTAAATTCTTAAAGGAAACAGGTGTAAATCTGTTTTTGTTTTTGAAACAGAGTCTTACTAAGTTGTTTAGAGCCTTACTGAAATGTTTAGGCTAGACTCGAACTTGTGATTGTCCTACCTAAGCCTCTAAGTCACTGGGATTACAGGTATGTGTCACCATGGGTGCCCTTGAGATAAAGTTTTAGAAATGCCACCAAGAGCATAAGTGACCAAAGAAAGCAAAACAAACTTCATCCAAATGTAAAACTAATACCATCAAGAAAGTGAAAAGATAACCTACAGAATGGAAAACAATCATAAATAGTAATAATATACTTATCAAAGATTTATATCCAGAATACTAACATAACTCATACACCTCAATAATGAAAAGACAAATAATTTAAAAAATGGGCAAAGGATCTGAATAGACATTGTCCCAAGAAGATATTAAAAATAACCAGGCAGGCACAGTGGCGCATGCCTGTAATCCCAGCGGCTCTGGAGGCTGAGATGGGAAGATGGCGAATTCAAAGCCAGCCTCAGCAATGGTGAGGTGCTAAGCAACTCAGTGAGACCCTGTCTCTAAATAAAATACAAAACTGGGCTGGGGATGTGGCTCAGAGGTTGAGTTCCCCTGAGTTCAATCCCTGGTGCCTGCCCTCTCTCTACCAAAATAAAAAAAAAAACCCAAAAGCATATGAAAGGCCACTCAAGGAGTCATTAGGTAAATGCAAATCAAAATGAGATACAACTTTTACACCTATAGGATGGCTTTAGTTAGTAATACACAGGACAAGTATCAGCAAGAATGTGGAGTAATTGCAGCCCTCATACAATGTAAATGGGAATGTAAAATAGTACAGGCTCTTTGGGTATCAAGTACAGCCATTCCTCCATTACACATGGACATATGATACAACTGAGGAATTTCACTTCTGGACATGTAGAAAAATAAAAATAAACACACTCAAAAACTTGTACATGGGGGAAAAAACAAATTTGTACATGGAACTGGGAATATAGCTCAGTGGTAGAATGCTTACCCAGCAAGTGTGAGGCCCTGGATTCCATTCCTAGCAATGCAAAACAAACACAAAATCTTGTACATGACCGTTCATAACAAAGGTATTCAAAATAGCCAAAATTGGGGGGGACCCCAAATGATCATTAACTGATGAATGGATAATCAGGTACTGATACATGGTAGGTACATCATGGATAAATGCTGAAAACATGCTAAATTAAGGAAGCTATCCAGAGAAGGTCATCTATTATATGATTTTATATGAAATGTCCAAAATAGTTAAATCTATAAAAAATGAAAATAGATTAGTGGTTGCCTACGGCTTGATAAGGTGTTGGGATTGACTGCTAATGAGTACAGGGAGTACAGGCATTTGGGGGGAAATGATGAAAATGTTCTAAAATTAGACTGTGGTGATGGTTACACAATTCTATGAAGCCACTTAGTATATTTTAAATAGGCAGATGTTATTGCAAGTAAATTATAATTCAATACATCTGATGAAAAAACTTTGAGGGCCAGACCTGATAGATAAATCCTAGGCTGAGGAATAAATATAATGTAGCATTCCAGTGGTAATTCTGAATAATACTAATGAAATAAGATAATGATAATATAAACAAAAACAGTACTAAAGACACAAAAGCCAGTGAGCCTATCACTTATACTAATCTATGCAGCAGGGGCATTTGATCATAGGTTAAATTGTAAAAGTTGTTTCTTTTAAAAATGTGAATTCTACTTGCCTAGAGTGATAGAGAACTGAGAGAGAATTAAAAGCAGACCTCAGAAACACATTCTAAAACAACCCTCAGCTTAAGTAAAGCCCTGATTTTTGTTATCAGCTAGCCAACCTGTTCTCTTACCCAATTAAATCTATCCCTAAACCAGTTAAGGGAAAAGTTCAGTTGAGAAAGTATAGATGAATAAGTTTATCTGATATTAGAAGTCCATAGTATAGAATTTTATCCAAATGTAATGTATCTGTAAAACTATAATTACACTATAATACTTTCTACCACAAAAATAGGTATATAAATGAACACTGACTTGTGACAGGTTCTAAATATTAGACATTTCTCACATTACAATAATTGTGAATCCAAAAATAGTATTTCAAATTTTAATGAAAAAGAATGTTCTGTTGGGTGGATATAGCATTTAAAGATTATTTGTGCATGGATCCATGAATAAATATTACTTACTATGACAGGTTTTACAATATTTTATTTTTATTGAAAAATAATTGAGAAACTGTGTTTATATAAATAAAGAATAAAAGGGATTTTTAAAAATAGCAATGACAATGCATTTTACAAATATCCCACCCCCTTCCCGCTTTTTTTTTTTTCTTTTTTCTGCAGTGCTGGGGATTGAACCGAGGTCCTTATGCACACTAGGCAAGTATTCTATCCCCAAGCTATATATCCAGTCCCGGGAAATACTTTCTAAGTCACATGGCAAAACAAATCCCATAGCTACCTACAGAGATAGCTATTAGCAAACCCCGAGAGAAATAAATTATAAACAACATGCTTTAGCCAGATGCAAAAAGAGGATATATGACCCCCCAAAAGATAAAAGGTATAAGAAGGAATGAAGGGTAAAGTGCTAAATACATAGGTAAATCTCAACAAGTGCTATTTAAAACACTACTAATGATGTATTGAGTATAAATATGTAGTAACAGTAATATTTAAGATAGAAGGAGAGTAAATGAGCTTGTCAATGTTCAAAAGACAGTATTGCCTAAGAAGATACTGACAGATTTTGAGAAGCTGAAAATGCATATTGTAACCAGGAAAAGAACAGAAATACTTCACCAAAACAATCAAAAGGGTGGGAAAGAATGAAACAAGTGAAAGAAGACTGATCATGTATTGACACTTCTTTGGTTTTGTTTTTCCAAAGTGCTAGGAATTGAATGCAGAGCCTCATGCATGAACCATGGACTATACCCTCTTCCTCTATGGATAGTTACTGAAACCAAGTGATACATGAGTTTATTTCATCATGCTAATTTCTCTACTTTTATGTTTAAAATTTTCCATTATAAAAAATTAAGCAGGTCTCTCTCTGCTTCCTGGTGCTATGTCCTGAGCTGCATTTCTCCAGCACAATCTTCCACTATGATGTTCTTCTGCCTCATCTAGAGCACAAAGCAATGAAGCCAGCTGATTATGCACTGAAATTTCTGAAACCCCAGAAACAGAGTTTCACGTTTCCTTTAATTGGTGGGAAGCATGTAAACTGATTGGTGGTGAATGTAAGTCAATATGGCGAGTGGTAAGTGGGGAGTGCTAGGGACTGAATCGGAGTGGGTTTGTTCCATGCTTTTGTATTTATGACAGGGTGTATACTGGTGTTCTGTGTAACAAAAAAGAATAAAAAATAAAATAAAACAGCATTGCTGAAAGGATGGGAAAGAAGAAAATATGGAATGGAATTTAACAAAATCACATTACATGCATATATAAATGTACCACAGGGAATTTCACCTTTATGTATGTGGAAAATACCAATTAAAAATAAATAAGTAGCTGGGCAAGGAAGAGCAATCGAGTAGAGAAAGGAGAATAGGGGGAGGGAAGAGGGGAGAGAGAGTGGAGGGAATGGTGACTGAAATAAAATTCCATGCATGTATGACTTTGTTAAAATGAACCCACTATATATTATAATGCTCTAATAAAAAAAGTAAAAATAAGAAAGCATAGATCCAAAGCTAAAAATAAAAAAAAGTCAGTGTAGTCATGGAGAATTTAGGTTGTCATACAGTTCAAGGCCTACAACTGGATGCTGTATAAAAGAATGTGACTGGAAGAATTTTAAGCAATTGAAGAGACTGAGACTCAAAAACAGTATCCATCTTAATTACTTCTCATTATTTCGTTAGTTTTCATTACTTCATCCATGACCTAGTATTTCTGTGTGTGAATGTCTGTAATGAATAAAAAATTAATTAAAATATTATTTTAAAAAGTTAAACAGGGTTGGGAATACAGCTCAGTGGTAAAGTGCATACTTTTATTAGTATGTGTGAGGTCCTGGGTTTGATTCCCAACACACACACACACACACACACACACACACACACACACACACACACACACACACACACAAGTTAAGCCAAAAAAAAGTGTAACTTCTAAATTAGTTGAGGGAAATTTATTGGTATTGTACAATGTCCTTTATAATGAGTTTTAAAACACACTAAACAGAAGTATAGTGTATAGTGATGCATACTAAAGTGGGAAATTTATATATAAAAAAAAAAGCTAGGGAATGCTGGGCATTATGGCGCAAGCCTGTAATTCCAGCCACCTGTAATTCCAGCTACAAAATAAACTGAGGCAGGAGGATCCAAATTTGAGGCCAGTTTTGGGCAACTTGGTGAAACCCTGTCTCAAAATAAAAAAGCAGTAGCGTTCTTGTCTCAATGTTCAAGGCCTTGAGTTCAATATCCAATACTGTCCCCGCCCCACCCCACCCCCCCAAAAAAGAGAAAGAAAAGCGGAATATCATCCAAATCAATTAGTGATTAGTGGTTAGCTCTAAAGGTTATGAGTGGGTATTAAAATTCAATTTATTTTTGTATTTTCTTGCTTTCCAATTAATGGAATTTAATGCCACAAATTTTCTTCTTTGTTCCTCATTCTGGCCACATCCCATTAGTTTCAATGCTCCACCCTCCATTCCAAGCAATATGTCATTTTGGTTTTGGCTTTCTTTTTAAGCCAAGATTTAGAAGGGTGGATATTTATTTCTTTTTTTCTTTTGCAAATATATGAAATTACTGCATAGTGGTCAAAGAATATGACTTGAATAATGTCTGCAATTTTCAAATTTATGGAAATTCTTTTGTATACTTTTAACTTTGTTATATTTCCATATGTGAGTTACATTTCACAAAAAAACATGTTTTGAAAGAAAACACAGATATGGAAAAACACTGAAAAATGTGAACAACAACAAAATTAGTACGGCAATGTTAGAAATCATTAAATGAGTAAAAGAATATTTTTATTATGTTAATAAGAAATTTAACTGTAGCAAAATTTTATGCACCTACTTATGAGTTTAAAACATAACAAGTAAACAGTATTAGAAAAACAATAAAACATAGTGGGAAACTTTAACACACCTTTCTCAGGAATCAACAGATCAAGCAATCTAAAAATAAATAAGGATAGAGAGGATTTTAAAAATCTTTTTATTATTATAAAATTTTAAACATACACAAAGTAGAGAATACAAATCTTCATGTACTACATAACTCAACCTTAACAAGCATAAACATTTTGTTTCTTAGGGTTTTTTTTTTTTGGAGGATAGGAGGTTGGTATAGGGGATTGAACGAAGGAGCGCCTTGCCACTGAGTACATCCCCAGTACTATTTTATCTTTGAGACAGGGTCTTGCTAAATTGCTGAGGCTGGCCTTGAACTTGTGCTCATCCTTCCTCACTCCCAAGTTGCTGGGATTACAGCTGTGTATTCACCACAAACTTAAAAAAAAAATTTTTTTTTAGTTGTTGATGACCTTTATTTTATTTATTTGTATGCAGTGCTGAGAATGGAACCCAAGACATATGATAGGCAAGCGCTCTATCACTGAGCCACAACCCTAGCTCTACCACAAACGTTTTTTATATACTTGTTTTATCTATCACTGTGTGTCTGTAAAATGCAAATCCCAGACATGTTATCCTCCTCCAAAATATAATACATGTACATCTGGGCACAATGACGCATGCCTGTAATCCCAGTGGCGGGGGACGCTGAGGCAGGAGGATCACAAGTTCAAAGCCAGCCTCAGGAAAAGTGAGGTGCTAAGCAACCCAGTAAGGCCCTGTCTCTAAATAAAATACAAAACACAAAATAGGGTTTGATATGTGGCTCAGTGGTTGAGTGCTCCTGAGTTCAATCCCCAGCACCCCCCACCCCAATAGTAATGTACATACATTTTCTTATATAACTGCATGTCATTTATTATGCTTAAAAAATTAAAAAGACAAAGAATTTGAACAATGTTATCTATACTTAGTACTTGAGAAGAATTTATCAAAATTAAACATTTAACAACCCACTAACAAAATTTTGATCACTTCTAAACACGGACATATTCCCTAAACAAAATGTGAATTAATTTTTTTAAATAACAAACTACTTTTTTAAAATAACAAACTACTTTTAACAGAGGAGAACACCTGCCCATTTCTCACAACTCCTGGGTTAAAAAGGAAATCAAAACTAAAATGAGAACTGAACGGACACTTCTCTGAAGAAGATATACAAGTGATCAAAAAATATATGAAAAAAAGTGTTCAACATCATTAGTAATTAGAGAAATGCAAGTCAAAACTACTCTAAGATTACATCTCACCTCAGTCAGAATGGCAGTTATCCATAATACAAGCAATAATAAGTGTTGGAGAGGATGTAGGGGAAAAGGTACACTCATACATTGCTGGTAGACTCCAAATTGGTACAATCACTTTGGAAAGCAGTAGAGATTCCTCAGAAAACTTGGAATGGAACTGGCATTTGACCCAGCTATCCCACTCCTTGTTTTATATACCCAAAGGACTTAAAAACAGCATACTATAGTGACATAGCCACACTAATGTTCATAGCAGCTGAATTCACAATAGCTAAACTGTGGAACCAACCTAAATGCCCATCAATAGATGAATGGATAAGGAAACTGTGTTGAATACACACAATGGAATATTACTCAGTATTAAAAGAGAATAAAATTATGGCATTTGCAGGTAAATGGATGGAGTTGGAGAATTTTATGCTAAGTGAAGTAAGCCAATCCTAAAAAACTAAAGGCTGAATGTTTTCTCTGATTAGTAGATGCTGATCTATGATTGGGTGGGGAGAATGTGAAGAATGGAAGAACTCTGGATTTGGCAATGGGGAGGGAAAGAAAGGGTTTATAAGGATAGGAAAGATGGTGGAATGAGATGGACATCATTACCCTAGGTATATGTAGGATTGCACAAATGGTAAGTCTCTACACCACGTAAAACCAGAGACTTGAAATGTTGTATTCCACTTGTGTACAATGAATTGAAATGCATTCTCTGCAACATACAACTAAGTAGAACACCTAAAAATTAAAAAAAAAAAAACTGAAATGACAAATTGCTTAAGAAAGACAATGAGAATACCATAAATTGAACAAATGGGATATGTCCTGAGCATAGTATAAAGAACACTAAAAGCTTACTATGCCATTTAATAGATAGAACATGTAAAAATAAACTAAGCATTAAAGTGAAGAAGCTAGAAAGAGAATATTAAATTAAACACAGGGAAGATGGGGGGAAGGATTAACATAAAGGCAGAAATTAAGAAAAAGCATGTAAAGTAAAACAGGAAAGTATGGTTTTTTGAAAAACATCACTTAACAGGCAAAAACTTTTCACAAGCTAATAAGGAAAAAGATGCAAAAAAATTATTAGGAATAAAACAGCACACATAACTACAGAAGTAGAAAAAAAGACTAAAAACCTGTGTACAAGTTTATAACAACAAATTTTTAAAAATTAAATGAAAGAAACAATTTTCCTAGAAATTATACTTTTCTTAAATTTACTAAGATAGATCAAGCTACATCAGGGGGCGGAAAAGGGGGAAAGATAGCCAGATATATTCAAGTTCTACCAAATTCCTATTATATAGGGTAAACTTTTTTTCAAAGTTTAGACAAACATGAAAACTTTGCCATTTTAATCTGGAAGACTGATTTAATCTTTACTACAAAAGTAAACAAAATTAAGACTGAAACACACAAAACAAAATAAACCACTATAAACTAATCCATTTATGAGCCTAAGGATAAAATATTAACAAGGTAAATCTTGTAATGGATTAAAATAACTCATCATGACCAAGCACAGTTCATGACAGAAAAAATTTAGAAAGATTTTGCATTAGGAAACCAAGTAATAACATCACAGTACAGATTAATGACAGAGGAAAAGCATTTAATAGAAAAGCTCCAAAAAGTAAGTGACAGGCTGGGTGTGGTGGCACACACTTGCAATTCCAGTGGCTGAGGCAGGAGGACCATAGGTTCAAAGCCAGCCTCTGCAAAAGCAAGGTGCTAAGCAACTCAGTGAGACTCTGTCTCTAAATAAAATACAAAATATGGCTGGATATATGGATCAGTGGTTGAGTGCCCCTTAGCTCAATCCCTAGTACCAAAAAAAAAAAAAAAAAAAAAAAAGCAACCGACAAACTGGGTGTAATAGCACAGGGCTGTAATTCCAGAGACTAGAAGGCTGAGGTAAGAAAATCACTGGTTCAAGGACAGTGTCAGCAACTAAGTGAGGCCCTAAGCAATTTAGCAATAACCTGTTTCAAAAAGAAAAAGGAAAAAAAGAGGGGAGGGTTTGGAATGTGGCTCAGTGGTTAAGTGCCACTGGGTTCAATCTGAGGAGCCAAAGGAAAAAAGCAACTGATGAAATTGAATAACAATTGTTTATTTTTTTGGTTGGGTAAGGGAGTACTGGAAATTAAACCCAGGGGAGCCTTTCCTGAGTGCCCCTGTGTTCAATCCCTAGTACCAAAAAAAAAAAAAAGAAAAAAAAGTAGACTTCAGAATAAGAATTATTACCAAGCAAGAATTAATCTTAAATGTGTATATATCTAAAGGCAGCTCAAAATATAGAAAATAACTGAAAGTAAAAGACAAATCCACATACGTACTTGGTGATTACAACACTATCTCAGTTATTAAAAATAAATAATCAGCAAAGTGAACAACACTAACAACCAACTTAATCTAATGGACACTTATAGAATAATCTATTCAATAACAAAATACACACTCTTTTAATGTATATGGAGAACACTCACCAAATCAACCATATTCTGGGCTACAAAGCAAACATATTTAAATGCATTGCAATCTCACAATGTATATTCTCTGATCTTAATGGAATTTAACCAGAAATCAATGAAGGAAAGGCATCCAGAAAATCCTCACATATTTGAAATTTAAACAATCTAATCTAAAGAGCTTATGAATCGAAAAAGCAGTATTAAAGGAAAAATTTCAAATTCTGAACTAAAGAAAATAAACATACAACATATCCAAACTGGTGAGAGGTACCTAAAACAATGCTTACTGTGGCAAAGAAACACCAAAAAGAAAATACTAGAAAAGAGCAAAATAAACTAAACCAAACAGAAGAAATAATGAAAACAGCAGAAATCAATGAAATTGTCAACAAAGGAGAAATGTTGGTGAAATTAAAGCTGATCTTTGGAAGTGATCAATAAAATCCATAAAATTTTGTGCACACTGACCAAGACAAAATGAGAGAAGATGCAGATTACTAACATCAGGAATGAAAGATGGAGAATCACTACAAAGCTACAGACACTACAAAGATAATGGCAGAAATGCCACCAGCAACAACTCTATATCCGTAAATTAGATAAATTAATAAAATGAACCAGTTCCTTGAATGATACAAACTACCAAAACTACAGTCAAGAAGAAATAGACAAAATGAACACTTCTATTAATGAAAGAACTGAATTCATAAACTTTTTTCTGATAAAGAAAACTCCAGGTCCAGATGGTTTCATTGGCAAAATTGACCAAACATATGTGGAAGAAATAGTACCACCCACCCCAATCTCTTGTACAAAATAGGAAAGACAGGGAAACTCCCCACCCATTTGTGAGGCCAGCAATAACTTGATACCAAAACAGAAATGGGCATTAGAAAAGAAAATTACAGATAACTGTCATGAACACAGATAAGAAAAATCCTCCAAAAATATTAGAAAGTTGCATCCATCAATGTTTTTTAAAAGATGACATATGGGGGGAGGGCTGTGGCTCAGTGGTAGAGTGCTCACCTAACACATGCGAGGCCCTGAGCTTGATCCTCAGCATGATGTAAGAATGAATGAATGAATGTATTGTATCCAACTGCAACTGAAAAATAGTTATTTATTTATTTATTTTTATATACATGGCAATAGTGGAATTTATTATATATTCATTAGATGACATATCATAACCAGTGGAGTTTATCTGGAGAATACAAGTCTGAGAATATATTTAAAAACTGATCAGTGTAATTAAATATAGAGACAGACTAAATAAGAAAACAAGACCATTTCAACAGATGAAGGAAAGGCACTTGAAAAAATTCAACCTCTATGAATTATAAAAACTGTCAGCAGGAGCCAGAATTGCCTGCCAAGCACACACAAGACCCTAGGTTCCACACAGCAAAAAAGGAGAAAGAGAGAGAGGGAGAGGGAGGGAAAAGGAGAGGAAAGGGGAGGGGAGTGACTTTCTTATTTACAGATATCATCATTATCTGGAGACAAAATCCTATAGAATCTACAAAAAGAAAAAAGAGAAAGAAAAAAATCCTAGAATAATGAGTTGTACAAATCCACATGAATTAAGATCAATATGCAAAACTCAACTGTATTTTTATAATCTACCAAGGTTTATTTATAATCTACAGTAAATAATTGGAATTTGAAAATTCTGGGAGGCTGAGACAGAATTCCAACTTTGAGGCCAGCCTCAACAACTCAGCAAAACTCAATCTCAAAATAAAAAGAACTGGGGATGTAGTTTGGTATAAATCACCTCTGGGTTCAATCCCTAGTCCCTGACCCCAGCAAAAAAAAAAAAAAAAAGAGTCAAATTGCTGCAGATTCAATGAAATCATAATCCAGTAGGCAAGTTTTTATTTAGATTGTTATATAGCTTAAAGATGTATTTCTTTTGTAAAGATCAACACATTAATTTTATGGCATTACAATCTTATCTGTGACTTTGTTCTCATTGATTGATATAAAACAATTTTAAGCTTTTTAAAAAATTTAATCCCTGTGAGCAGTTATATAATTATTTTGTTTTTGTTTTGTTTCTAGGGTGTTTTTATTTTTTGCAGTATTGAAGATTGGGCCCAGGGTCTCATACATGCCAGGAAAATGCTCTTAACAATGGGCCACACCCCCAGCCCTTTCTTTCCTTTTTTCTTTTTAAGACAGAGTCTTGTTAAATTGCCCAAGGTGGCCTAGAAATTGGGATACTTCTTCCTCAGCCTCCTGGGTATTGGAATTACAGGCATGTGCACTGTACCTGGCCACATGGCAGCAATGAAAAGCAAAAAGAGGTCATTAGTGGAGAAAGAACAGTCTTTTCAATAACTGGTTCAGGAAAACTTGAACTTCCAAGTATGAAATAGGTTAACTTCAACCCACATCTCAGTCATATCTCAGGCCATATCCAATACCAAATCAAAATGAATCACAGACCTAAACATTAATAAGATTCAAAACAAATCACCTCAAAATATGACTTTAGGAGACCAGAATAGGCATATAAATTATTTTGAGAAACTAGAGACCAAAGAAATTCTGAAGAGTAAATATTTTGATGAGAAATTTATGTATCAAAATGGAAAGGAAGTATCCTTCTCTGCACCAGGAAAAAAAAAAAAAAGGATGACAAAGTTACCAGATATATTTAATCAATGGAAAAGGCACAAACTCAAATCTGCAGAACAAGGGCTAGGGATATAGCTTAGCTGGTAGAGTGCTTGCTTTGCATGCACAAGGTCTTGGGTTCAATCCCTAGCAATACATACCGCAGAAAAAGCCTCACAAATAAGAAACTTGTTAAAAAGGGGCTTTTCTGACCACCTCTTTTTAATATGGCCTTTCTCCATACTGATTCAGAGAAAGATAATACTTAACCTGTGTTTAAATGCTTTCTTTTGAGATCCATTCTAGAGATTTGCTCATTTTGAGATAGGAATTTGGGGATATAGAGAAAGGGAAGCACCCAAGAACCACTGGAATGACGCCTATACACCTGAACCGTTGGAATGCCAAATAAGCAACCTGTAAGCAATCCAGCACACATCCTCGCCTGAACAAAGTAGCAAGAGGGCAATGTGCAAGCTCTAGAAAAACTGGCTTAAAATTGCTTAACTCCTCCCTGACTCTACCTGTCCAGTCCCTAACTACTGTCCCTCAGTAAATATTAACACCCAGACCAAAGTGTTGTTTCTTAATCCAGAGATAGTGCACATTCATCCTTGAAAGCATCTCTGCTTTTCTAAATCATCTCTTCTCTGTGCCTCTGACATGCTCTTAAATTCTTTTCTGCACTGTCAAGAATCTCACTCATCCTGAGTTCAGGTCCTCCTTTCTGGGAATTCCTTGGACCTCCTCCAGAAATGATTTCTCTAGGCTTTTTTGGGGAACAAACATGAGGTATAATTGTTAATAAGTTTGTTTTTCTCTTGTTAACCTATCTTTTGCTACAAGCACTAACAGCTAAAATCTATGAAATTTTCCTGTTGAAATATAAAATGCAAAACTTGTAGGAAAAAATTTTTGTGACCATGGGCTTCTTATGATACAAAAAAAGCATAATTATAAAAAGAAAAATTGTTAAACTAGAGCTTATCATAACTTGAAACTTTTGCTAACAATGCCAAGTATGATGGCACACACCTGTAATATCAGTGACTCAGGAGGCTGAGGCAGAAGGATTCCAAGTTTGGTGTCAGCCTAAGCAACGGAGTATCAAAATAATATAGAAAGGGCTGGGGATGTACTTTGGTGGTAGAACACCCCTGGGTTCAATCCCCAGTACTGGACAAATCACACAGAACTAGAAATGAGCCAGACTCCAAAACATATAAAGAATTCTCAAAACTCAAAATAAGAATAAAAAGACCAGCTGGGTGTGCTGCTTCACACCTGTAATCCCAGTGACTCAGGAGACTGAAGTAGTTTGAAGCTAGCCTCAGCAACCTTGCAAGACCCTGTCTAAAAATAAAAAATAAAAAAGACTGAGGAGTGTTGCTTAGTGGTAGAGTGATTGCCTACCACACGAACCTCAAATACCTGCTTTATGCTATGTCAAAGAAACCACATTATAAAGACGACATATTGTATGATTCCATTTACATGAGAAAACAATATGGAGAAAGAATAAATCAATGAATGTCTGAGGATGGGGGTAGGAGTGATTAAAAAGGCACAACATAAGAAAAGTTGGGGGTTGATTGTTATAAAACTATGTGTTTATCAAAATGCACAGAATTGTACATAAATTTTACAGTATGGAAACTTAAAAATATAGTATCCATGGTGATATTTATAAAATTTAAAAACAAGAGAAAAGGGGTGGGGAGATAAGCTCTTATTAAGAATACTAAAACTGGGGCTGAGGTTTAATTCAGGGTGGTGTGCTTGTTTTGCACTTATGAGGGACTGGGCTCAATTCTCAGCACCACATAAAAATAAATAAATAAATAAAGGTATTGTGTCCATCACAACTAAAAAAACCACTAGAACTAGGGGCTGGGATTGTGGCTCAGTGGAAGAGTGCTTGCCTAGCATGTGTGAGGCATTGGTTTTGATACTCAGCACCACATAAAAATAAATAAATAAAAATAAAGGTCTAAAAAATACTACAACTAGTGCTTGTAGCTGTAGCACTAGCCTATCAGGCATTAGGGCATGGGTTCAATAAGCAGCAATAGTGTTGGGGGAAGCTAATTAATTTAACAAGACAAATACTAATTTTAAAAAATAATGGATGAGAGATTATTGGGAAACAAGACATCTAAAAAGTGACAAAAATTGCCCACATTCCCTACTGCTTCCTATTGAATACTAAGAAAACAATATATTTCACAACAGAGAGATCTGACAGTAAATACCTTAAGTAGAAATTGAATGTCGCCAACCTGATATGATATACCTCAGATACTAACATATGAAGGGTACAATATTACTACCAATGTTGTTGCCAGAAGCATTTATCCTAAACTCAAACTTCTATATCCAATTCTCAGTTATAGGAAATTCAGAAGACAAAGGAAAATGTTAAATGACAGGAGGAAATAATCAGAGAAATGTAGAATATGAGACATTCTTTAGGAAAACTCTTCTTGTGTATGTGTAGTATATTTGGGTGGGGCTAGGGGGTGTTACTTGAACCCAGGAGCTTAATGCCTTTGAGCTACAACCCCAGCCCTTTAAAAAAATTCTCTAGGGCTGGGATTGTGGCTTAGCAGTAAAGCACTTGCCTAGCATGTGCAAGGCCCTGGGTTCGATCCTGAGCACCACATAAAAATAAATAAATAAAATAAAGATATCGTGTCAAACTATAACTACAAAGTAAATATTTTTTAAAAAATCTTTAAATTTGGAGACAGGGTCTTGCTAAGTGGCCCATGAAGGCCTTAAACTTGCAGTCCTTGTGCCTCAGCCTCCCAAGATGATGGGATTATAGACATGAGTCACTGGGTTGAGCAAGAAAACTCTTCTGATTCTTCAATAATTCAGTGTGGAGTCGAGTGCAGTGGTGCACACCTATAATCCTAGCAACCCAGGAGACTGAGGCAGGAGGATCACAAGTTTGAGGCCAGCTCAGCAAGTTACCCAAATCCTATCTCAAATAATAGAAAGGGCTGGAGATGTAGCTCAGTGGAAGTATACACTCCCTGGATCCAAAAATAACAACAATAATAATGTGGGAGGTGGGGAAGCAGACTGTGCTATAGGCTAAAGAAAACTAAGGAGATACAACAATAAAATATAGTAGTGAACTCTGACTGGATCCTAAATCTGTCTCAAACATCTGTCACTGTTCTCTCCCCTTAGTCTTTAAAGCCTAAGGAATAGAATGGCCCAAATGCTAGGGCAATGTAATAGCACTTGCAGTTTCTATACAGCTTGCTCAAACATCAAAAATAGTTCCTTATAAAACTATTAATTAAAAAAAAAAATCCTGCCAGGGCTGGGTTATGGCTCAGTGGTAGAGCTCCTGCCTTGCACATGTGAGGCACTGGGTTCAATTCTAAGCACCACATGAAAATAAATATTGTGTGCATCTTTTAAAAAAATCTTAAAAATAATAACTACAAAAAACAAACAAAAAACACAATCCTTCCAAAATGCCTAATAGAATTTGACATACTGATTCTAAAGTTCTTTGATTAGAAAAATCTAATAATAGTGAAAAGAACCATAAAAAGAAGTAACTGCAGAGGACTTAATGCACTGACATATTGTTGAAAAGAGAACAGACAACTAGATTAGTGAAAAAAGAATAAAGTTCAAAAATAGACCCCCAAGTGTGAGAATTTAGTCACTAAAAGTGATTTTTCAGACAAATAGGGGGAAATGGACTAGACAATAAATGTGTTTGAATAATTTAACATCCATTTTGGGGGAAAATGCTAAATCCTTACACTATCCCACAACCTCAAATAAATTTCATAGGCAAGGAGTTAAACAAAACAAAATTAAAACCTAAAGTCTTTAAAAACACTTCAAGAACCATAAAAAACAAACCAAAGGACTCCTGCATTTCATTTTTAAGCTTAAAACACATTTCAGCCAAATGCATTTTATTCACAGAGATACAAACTGAAAGGAAACAACATTTTTGGTTTCACTATGTTCTTGAGCTCTGGGGTTTCAGTCACTTATGTCCTTAACAGTTTACTCTGCACTCCTAGAGCTCCTCCAAGAAGTCCAAGCTGAATGCTATTTAGTTGGACTCCACTTTGAAGAAATATATCATTTACTTTGAATGATATACTTAATTGTAACTAGAAATTGTAACCTTTAATATTCTGCTTCCACTGACTAGGTCCTATAGTTCGGTATTTGATAGAGATTCAGAAACATTTTAATAGTTGTGGAGACCAGGCTGTACCCTGCTCTGAGTGCATTTTATAAAGCAAGAGTTTGCCATGAGTTACTTCATTTTGAGTACAAGTGCCAAGGTAGAATGACTCTATACCGTTTGTGCAAGTAAACCACCATCATCTGCATAGCACAATCATAAATCACAAACAGATAAATTAATCATGCTAATAAAAATGACCACTTGGAAACTTACTAAACTAAATCAGAAGCACATAGCTGTGTAAACATATTAAATTGATATCAGAAAAAAGAGGCCCACGAGCCTACCAGAATCACCAGACATAATCCCCATACTGAAACCCTTAGAGGAAGAAGCACCCTGTTTTAGTCAGCTTTTTTGTTGTTATGATCAAAACACCAGACAAGAACAAGGTAGAGGAGAAAAAGTTCATTAGGTGCTCATGGTTTCAGAGATCTCAGTTCATAGATGGCTGTCCAACATCATTGCTCTGGGCCTGTGAGGAGGAGGAAAGCAACTATGGACACGGCCACCAGAAAGAAGATTAGACAGAGCTCTGCTTACCAGGGACAAAATATATACCTCCACATGCATGCCTCCAGTCACCCACTTCCTCTAGCTACTCCCTATCTGCCCATATTTACTACCCAGTTAATCTATACATACATACATATATATATATATATATATATATATATGTGCGCGTGTATGAATAAAGTGTGATGTGTGACTTGAGTGTTATAGATATTAGTAATAGCTGGAATCAAAGAACTTGTGCTTGCTGGGTGCAGTAGCACATATCTGTAATCCTAGTGGCTTGGGAGGCTGAGGCAGGAAGATCAAGAATTCAAAGCCAGACTCAGCAACTTAACAAGGTCCTAAGTAGCTCAGCAAGACCCTATCTCTAGATAAAATATAAAAAAGGCTGGGAATATGGCTCAGTTGTTAAGTATCCGTGGGTTCAATCCCTGGTACCAACCACCCCTGCAAAAGAAAACCAAAACTTCCTGTGCTTATCCTGCTCATGGCTACCTAGTGACCCACAAGTACTCAATGAATTAAAACTGATGGAAGTGATATACCTTATGAATATGTTGGTAAATTCTGACATTGAGAAAGACGCAAATATGTCAGGTCTATGTTAATGGCATAGCTCACACTTGATAGTTCTGCAAAAACTAGTTTTATACTGCAACTGGATTCAATTTGAAGAGAGTAGGGAACTGTGAAAACAGTGACCATTCCAGATTTTCCCTTCTTTTTATATTCCATTTGTCAGTTTTTATTGTTGTTAAATTTGAAGTGCTAGAGATCCAATCCAAGGCCTCACATTATAAGCCAGTGTTCTGGCACTGAATTATATTCCCAGCCCTCCACGTCATTTTAATGCAAATATAGAAATCAAAGTGTTATAGGACTGTGCTCTATCTTGCCTAAAAGAGGACAGGAGATAATTTAAATTAATCTTAGATAAGATTTCATAGTTTTGTTTTTCTTTTCATAATCCAGTGATGTATATTTATTAATTTAATTCAATACCGGGGATTGAACCCAGGGTTGCTTTACCACTGAACTATATCCCCAGTACTTTCTGTTTTTTAATTTTGAGGTATATTCCTACCATCCCTGATCTCCCCCACCACTTTTTAAACTTCTTACTTTCCAAAGAATCATGGAATTTGGAGGACCACAGGCCCATAATACTTTGTGACTTCACTGAAACTGTCAAAATTCAGAATTCTAGTCACAAAATTTAAAAAAGTGAAATCGAGCAACATAACTTAACTCATACTCCACTTTTTCCCCCCAGAGCTGAGGACTGAATTCAGGGCCTCAAGCATGTTAGGCAAACTCTATTATCCCTGGCTTGCACCCCTATCCCTTTTTATTTCCTTTCAAGACAGTTGCTCAGGCTGGCCTCCAATTTGACATCCTCCTGCCACCTGCCTCCAGATACTTGAGAAGTATAAGCCACCCTGCCTGGCTGTTACTTTTTAAATTTTATTTTGGTACTGGAGACTGAACTCAGGGATTTGCACATGCTCAGTGTGTGCTGTATCACGGAGTTACATACCCCCAGTCCTCACTTTTCTTTTAAATAACTTCATGCATTTAACAGCCATTTATTAAGTATCTACCATATTTCAGGCTTTCAAGGACAAAGATGAACATAGTATGATAACTAAAAAAGTGTCCTTTTCTGTACTAATGCTTTAAATCTCTGAATCTTCTCAAAAACCCTAGCAGAGGCATAACGTATATCGTTATCTGTTATATTTTAGATTTGGAATGTCCCCCAAAGTCTTGTGTTTGATCCTCAATGCAGCAATATTCAAAGGTAGGACTTTAGGTAAGTAATTGAATCATGACAACTATGAACTCATGAATGGATTAACCCACTGATGGCTTCATAATTGAACCGACTATTGGGAGATAGTAAGACCACTGGAGGTCACGCCCTATTGGAGGAAGGTCACTAGGGGCATGTTCTAGAAGATTGCATCTTATCCCTGGTGTCTGTGTATCTGTCTCTTTATCTTCTTTTCCTTTCCTTCTTTGCTTCCTGGGTGTCATGAGGTGAGCAACTCTGTTCCACCATGATGGTTATTCTATCTCACCATAGGCCATAGCAATGAAGCCTGCTCACCATGGACTGAAACCATAAACCAAAACACATCTCTCCTCCTGTAAGTTTTTCTCTTAGGCATTTTGTCACAGCAACAAAGTGCTGACTAACACAGTCAGCTGTTTACAGATAAGGAAATGTCCCCATTTTACAGATAAGGAATATGTCTGAAGTTACATAGAATTAATTTAAACCTTGGGTCATTTAAATCCAAAGCTAAAATTCTTAACTATAACCCTTTGCTGGCCTAAAGGAACACATACTTATAATGAATTATCTGCTGGACTAAAAAATGGAGAAAAGAATAGTGTAAGTAAAAATATGTTCAAAGGTTCACAATTGTGTAAGAGGTTCAGATATCCAAGATCTTGTATCCAAGACATAAGAATCAGTTATCACAGAAGAAGGATTCTGGAACAGCAAGACAGTAAAACACAGAAAAAGGAAAACCTGTTTATCACCTCTCATCATTGTATTTTCCTATGAAATGCAAAAGAATGTTTCAAAGCATAAGTAATAATTAACTTTTCTTTTTTGAGAGCTTATTTGGAGGTTTTAGCAAGAGAGTACAGCTACTTGTATCCCTTGACTGAAGAACAGTCCTCTACAGGGGAAGGTTGTCCTCTTCAGCTTCAGGAGGGATGCACACAGAGCAGTGAGGTAGAAAGGGGACACTCACTCACCAGTCAGATCATTCAAATCAACTCTAGCAACCAAAGGTGTGACAGATGTCACAACCAAATTGCCCTCACTCACATCCTCAAATAAAAAATTCCTTTTTTATAAAGATAAATCTGACAACAATGTGGAGGATGGATTGATATAGAGACTGGTGAAAAATACCTAATTAGAAGTCTGTTGCAATAGCTCAAGTGAAATGCTGAGTTCTTAGCGACAAATCCTCTGAAATGGAAATGAGGACAACCACTCCATTCACAATATCCTCAAAAAAAATAAAATACTTGGGAATCAACCTAACAAAAGAGGTGAAAGACTTATACAATGAAAACTACAGAACCCTAAAGAGAGAAATAGAAGACAATCTTAGAAGATGGAAAAATATACCCTGTTCATGGATAGGCAGAATGAACATCATCAAAATGGCGATATTACCAAAAGTTCTCTAAAGGTTTAATGCAATGCCAATCAAAATCCCAACAGCATTTCTTGTAGAAATAGATAAAGCAATCATGAAATTCATATGGAAAAATAAAAGACCCAGAATAGCAAAAACAATGCTAAGCAGGAAATGTGAATCAGGCGGTATAGCAATACCAGACTTCAAATTATACTACAGAGGAATAGTAACAAAAACAGCATGGTACTGGTACCAAAACAGGCAGGTAAACCAATGGTACAGAATAGAGGACACAGAGACTAATCCACAAAACTACAACTATCTTATATTTGATAAAGGGGCTAAAAGCATGCAATGGAGGAAGGATAGCATCTTCAACAAATGGTGCTGGGAAAACTGGAAATCCATATGCAACAAAATGAAACTGAATCCCTTTCTCTCGCCATGCACAAAAGTTAACTCAAAATGGATCAAGGAGCTTGATATCAAATCAGAGACAAGGCGTCTGATAGAAGAAAAAGTTGGCTCCGATCTACATACTGTGGGGTCGGGCTCGAAATTCCTTAATAGGACACCCATAGCACAAGAGTTAATAACTAGAATCAAAAAATGGTACTTACTCAAACTAAAAAGTTTTTTTCTCAGCAAAAGAAACAGTAAGAGAGGTAAATAGGGAGCCTACATCATGGGAACAAATCTTTACTCCTCACACTTCAGATAGAGCCCTAATATCCAGAGTATACAAAGAACTCAAAAAATTAGACAATAAGATAACAAATAACCCAATCAACAAATGGGCCAAGAATCTGAACAGACACTTCTCAGAGGAGGACATACAATCAATCAACAAGTACATGAAAAAATGCTCACCATCTCTAGCAGTCAGAGAAACGCAAATCAAAACCACCCTAAGATACCATCTCACTCCAGTAAGATTGGCAGCCATTATGAAGTCAAACAACAACAAGTGCTGGTGAGGATGTGGGGAAAAGGGTACACTTGTACATTGTTGGTGGGACTGCAAATTGGTGCAGCCAATTTGGAAAGCAGTATGGAGATTTCTTGGAAAGCTGGGAATGGACCAGCTATTCCCCTTCTGGGTCTATTCCCTAAAGACCTAAAAAGAGCATGCTACAGGGACACTGATACATCGATGTTCATAGCAGCACAATTCACAATAGCAAGACTGTGGAACCAACCTAGATGCCCTTCAATAGACGAATGGATAAAAAAAAATGTGGCATTTATACACAATGGAGTATTACTCTGCATTAAAAAATGACAAAATCATAGAATTTGCAGGGAAATGGATGGCATTAGAGCAGATTATGCTAAGTGAAGCTAGCCAATCCCTAAAAAACAAATGCCAAATGTCTTCTTTGATATAAGGAGAGTAACTAAGAACAGAGTAGGGACAAAGAGCTTGAGAAGAAGATTAACATTAAACAGGGATGAGAGGTGGGAGGGAAAGGGAGAGAGAAGGGAAATTGCATGGAAATGGAAGGAGACCCTCAGGGTTATACAAAATTACATACAAGAGGAAGTGAGGGGAAAGGGAAAAATAATACAAGGGGGAGAAATGAATTACAGTAGAGGGGGTAGAGAGAAGAGGGGAGGGGAGGGGAGAGGGGGGGAGGAGAGGGGAGGGGTGATAGTAGAGGATAGGAAAGGCAGCAGAATACAACAGACACTAGTATGGCAATATGTAAATCAATGGAAGTGTAATTGATGTGATTCTGCAATCTGTATACGGAATAAAAATGGGAGTTCATAACCCACTTGAATCAAAGTGTGAAATATGATATATCAAGAACTATGTAATGTTTTGAACAACCAATGATAAAAAAAATAAAGACATTAAAAAAAAAAAAGAAATGCTGAGTTCTTGTAGATGAAGCAACAGAGATGGTAAAGAGAGACCTGATAGTGAGGACTGAGTGGATGGGGATGATTATAATTAAAAATTTAATCATGGTCATCTGGAAGAAACTAGTTTTAGATTCATGTTTTAGATCAGAGACTACTAAAGGTTTGTTCTAGAAACAAAAAAAGGAAATATAATAATAATGGCAAAGCAGTCTGAATTGGGAAAGAAGTTATATATTTACTAGGATGCCCATATCCATAGTAATTTCTTTGAATCAAAAACTGATTTTCTATTATGCTAATTTCCTTGTTTAATAAAATGAGAATTCTTTAGAAATGTATGTATTATCAAACAACTGTGCTAATAGATTATTTGGATTATCAGCTGTTTCACATCAATCTAGCAGTCACAACTGGTCCCAAGTCTGGAAGGAAGTTGAGAAGTACATTATGAAACAGAGATTAAGTCTTAAAGCACAACCCTGATTATATAAAAGAATTCAGCAGGAATGCAGACAAATCTGGGTTCAGATTCCATGTTTTCATTTATTCAGTCATACCATCTGTATATCAGAAGTAATGATGCACATCTAATAACTATATTATTATTATAAGTAATTTTTTTTTTGTGGTGCTGGGGAATCAAACCAAGGGCCTTGTGCATGCAAGGCAAGCACTCTACCAACTAAGCTATATCTCCACTCCTGTTATAAATATTTTTTCTTGGAATCTTCCTTAAAATAGTAACTTTTACACTTACCTGTCAATTATTTACAGAAAGACACTGCTTCTTAAAACATTTCCTCTATTAATCATAGAATAAAGTGAAACACATACCCAAAGATTTGATATGATTTGAGGCTAGTAGAAAATTGTAAAGTTTTATTTTAATTAGATCAGTAATGTGCATGCTGCACACAATGGTATTTAAAAGTAAAATGCCAATCTTCAGGTAAAATTGGCATATCAAGAAAATATGCCAGGTTTACACAACAGGACCCCAATACCATACCTCATATCCAAAAGCTACTTAAAATGTCTCAGATTAGAAGTCTAGATAGCATGCTATGTGTTAAGCTATCTGTGGCAAAAAGCCAAGAAAAATCAGAACTACTCAACCTAAAACAAAAACTCTCCTAGGCAGGGCAAATGCTAAATGTTTAGGCATTATGTTCTGAAAATTTATTTTGCAAACATGCTTTAAGCTAAAAACAAAACAAAACAAAACAAAAACGTAAATGGTAGGTTATAGCTGGAAAAATAATAGTAGAAAGTCTTAACTGTGAATTATTTAAAACTTTACCTGTTTTCTTCTTTTTATCAGAATCTGCATCCAAAGCAGTTAAGGGAGTAGAGATGTTTTTATAAACATCATGACTGCATACAGCAGGATCTTCTTCATCAGAAGAAAATGAAGATAAATGCTCCAAGTTTTTAAGTTTGTTGCCAGCTTTTTCTGATGGACTATTATTGCCTCCAGTTTCAGACACTAAAGGTGTGGGTGTTGTAGATGAAGTTTTGGGAAGTGGTGGGGGACAAAATGTACGAACAATCTGGGTTCCTGGTCGTCTGGTCCTGTTAGGCATTCGGACAGCAAGAGTAGAAAACTGTTGCTTGGGTCCAGATTTCAGAAAATCTAAGAAAGAAGCAATAAATCCTGTTTTGACTTCTGGTTGTTTTTCCTCTACTTCTTTGATCTTCTGTCTCATCTTTTCTTGATGCTGATAACCATCATGGCAGCTTTCAGAGGAAGGAGGAGTATAGGGTAAATATATATCTGTTCCCATGGGATTCTGGCGTTTGCCTTGGGAAGGTCTTTTCAGATGTTTCTGATTATTGTTGTCTTCATCTTTAATTTGTCCTTTTCCTTTAGCTTTTTTCTTTGGAAGGTTAAAATGTATTAGATCTTGGTTTTCTTCTTCAATCTTGACACTGATTGCATCCCCAGGTTGGGCCATGGCCAACAGTGCAAGTGCACTTCTAGTGGGGTTCACTGACACATTATTATCATCAGCACCTAAAGTAAATTCACTCTCTGATGTAGCACTTTCTCCACTTATGCTTCTACTACTAGAAACAAACTCTTGGTTTCTGTTATTATTTAATGTATTATCAATGGGAACTTCACTGTCTTCTTCAGATTCATTACTGGTAGTAGACTGTTTCTTGAATGGGCCAGAGTTTTGTTCCTGGACTTCATGACTTGGTCCAACTACTGCCGAAGTTACTTTAGTTGGTATATTTTGACCAGGTGTTTCAACATGCTGTTGATCAAGAGTCATTTTTGACTGAAGGGTAGGTATGGATGAAAGGTTTACAGTAACCTGATTTCCATTTAAAGAAATATCATCTATATTCTGTGGCTTTCCTACTGTAGCTGTTAGAGAGTTAAAATCTGAGGTCACATGCCTGACATCTAATGCTGGCTGAAAATGAGATTTAGAATCACCACCTTCAACAGCTTGCATGCTTTCATTTGAAGCTGACTTGGGAAAATCAGAAGGTGTAACTCCACAAGCTGCTGCTGTAGCTGCTAAGATATCATCTACATTTGATAAAATATTTCTTTCATCACTGAGAAGCATTGCCTCTGGAAAACACATTGATCCAAGAGAAACAAACTGGTTCTTTGAATCATGTTGATTTGTTTCACTGAAATGACCCTTTGTTGGAAGATGCTGTAATGGTTTTGAGGGTTCAGAGAGGTCCATTTTCATAATTTCAGGATTTTGAGGATGGATCTGCTGTTGAGAATGATCACCATTGCTCTGAATAATATGACCATCCAATTGAAGGAAAGGATTCACTACTTGTTGAGGACTTTGGACACGTTGAACTTGTAAAGACGCCTTTACTTGTCCTAAACCTGCCTGTAGTATTGACTGTTGAAGAATCTGTAAATCACAGGCAGAATCTAAAAGAAGCTGTGTATTAGGAAGAGATGTCTGGTGGCCATGTCCTAAAGCATGATTTGGAATTTGAATCTGAGATGCATTAATTATTTGATCATGCTGTTCCTGGACCTTGGCTTCATGAACCTTATGTATAAGAGAATGCTGTTGGCTTAGGTCTTTAGCATTTAACCTTATTTGTGGAGTCTGCATTAAATCAGTTTTCTTAAGATCAAGGGTTGCTCCATTATTGGCTTGGCCAATTTGTTGGTTAAGTTGTGTCACTGAACCAACCAAGTTTTCTTCTTTTTTTGACCCTTGTGGAGTAATCCCAACAACTTGATCTTCAAGATGGGAATTACTTCTGATCACACTCTGAGAATATCTGTCATCTGCCTTTGACACTTTATAAGTTGATTCTTGAGCATTGATTTCCCCATCAGATAGCCTTGGGGTTGATGTCTCTAAAGACGACTGTGGCTGCAATGCCTGTAACTCTTGAATTGGAAAATCATCTTCTTGCTTTGAAGATGTATAGACATTTGAGTCAAGTTTTCTTTCAGCATAAGACTTTGGATCTGGGGAAGGTATGTTATTCTGTAATGTCTGACAATGAGTAGAGGATGCAAAAGATGATGACTGGATTGCAGGCAAAAACTTCTGGGACTGGGAAGATGATGAATCTTGAGTCTGAGCATTTTGAGAAGAATGCATGGAAATATAATTCTGAGTTGAGCTAGAGTCTGGCAATTTCTGAGCCCGTGAGGCAGAAGAATAAGAAAGAGAAGGGGCTGTCAATGTCAGGGACTGCCCTGAAGCATAGCTTTCTGAAGGACTAACAACTGACAACACTTGTGATTGAGATGAATAACTAACCTGGGTCTGGCTAACTGGTGATAAACCCTGAGAGTGACTAGATGAATAACTTTGAGACTGACTGACTGAAGACAGATCTCTTGTATGATCAGGGTAATTCTCATTTGTAACTGAAGTTAATACTTCTTGTTGATTGGATGAATAACTGAGTGTCTGACTTTCAGAAGTTATAGGCCGAGAAGACCCAGAAAAAGTCAATGTTTTATACAAGGATGGCAATTTCTCCACTTTGCTGGACCTATAAACCTGTGAATGAACAATAGATGGCACATTGTGTGGCTGTACTAAACCATAATTTTGGGACTGACTAACTGATAACAGGCTTGGTAGCTGTGCTGTAGAATAAATCTGTGCTTGACCTGATATTACAGAACTCTGGTTATGTAAAGGTTTGGCATAGGTTAGTGTTTGCACAGGAGGAATTATACTTTGAGGTTTTGGGATCTTAGTTGATATTAGTGGTTGTTTTGTAGAACAGCTGTTTATTTTTGTAGTAGGAGCAGCATACCCTGATGAGGGAATTGCAGATGAGTAAGATTGAGCAAGTTCCACTGAAACCTGTGGGGTCTTCGGTTGCAATCCTCCATTGCTCACCTGAGGAGAATCTCCAATTGGGCTACAGGTTAAGGATGACTGCCTGGTTGTTTCCTGAAAGCTAACTACACTTGTATTTGATAGATAACTATGTAAGGAATGCTGTGAACCAGTCAGTTGTGACTGAATAGACTGGGTACCTGAAGGCCGCTGATGGTGTTTAATAACACTACATTCTCGAAGAAGAGCTCTTTCAATGGAAGCAGTAGAATTAGTGAAAAGGGTTGAACTGTAGGCTTGAGGAGTCTGCTGGGCTCCCCCAAGTGCTGAAGGCAACAAACTAAATTGAGGTTGTAAAAGATGGGGTGCAGACTCTTGAGCTGAACGATATGTTGAAGACTGAGGTGGTATGCTGTTACTCAATGCAGAACTGCCCAGGCGCTCAAATGCCAAAGCAGTTGGAAGAGTTCCCTGGGAAGTCTTAATTTGTAACAAAGGGTCATGAGGATTTAAAATTCCATTTGATGTAGTGTTAAAAGTTGAATCCTGAAGCACCAAAGGTGAGGTGGTGGCAAAGTTTCTATTGCTAAAGGTGGTAGGATGCTGATAAGCAGAAGGGGCAGATGGTGGAAGAGTTCCAGTGGTTGGCAAAGGTCCAGTAACAAACAGCTCAGTTGCTGCTGAGGAATGCATACCTATGAAGAGAAAGCAAAAAGATTATTATGCAGTTACAGAACAAATAAATAAATGCTTTCATTGAAGTGAATTATGTAACCCTCAATTCATCAAAGTACTGTAAGGTTGGGCTGGGGTTGTGGCTCAGTGTTACAGTACTCGCCTAGCACATGTGAGGACCTGGATTTGATCCTCAGCATCACATAAATAAATAAAATAAAGATATTGGGCCACTTACAACTAAATAAAATATTTTTTAAAAAGTACTGTAAGGTTGGGCTGGGGATGTGGCTCAAGCGGTAGCGTGCTCGCCTGGCATGCATGCGACCTGGGTTCGATCCTCAGCACCACATACCAACAAAGATGTTGTGTCCGCCGAGAACTAAAAGAAAAAATAAATATTAAAAATTCAAAAAAAAAAAAGTACTGTAAGGTTAAAAGCCTCATAAGTCAGTTCTCTATGTAAATATTGAAAATTATATTTCAAAATAGCTCTCTTTCTTAAAACAAAAATAATTTTATAAAGGTATCAGTAATTCATATCTTTATTGTAACAGAATACAGTTGGACATGGCCATATTAAAATTAAGAAAACTGGGACTGGGGCTGGGGCTGGGGCTGGGGCTCAGCGGTAACGCACTTGCCTGGCACGTGTAAGGCACTGGGTTTGATTCTCAGCACCGCATATAAATAAATGAAATAAACATCTATCAACAACTAAAAAAAAAATTAAGAAACCAGTAAAAATGTATGTAATCAATAGTGATTAATTTACCTTAAGTTCCCAATGCAAAATACCAATAAGGTAAAATGTACAAAACAGTAAAAGGGAAAATCAACAGTAAACTGCCTATATCCAACATGATAAATCAATCTAAAAATAATAGTGAAGTTAACATCGAAAAGGTTTTTATATCAAAATATATTCATTTTGAAAATCTCTCTCATTTTAAGGTTGACTTCCTATATAACAATAGACTTCCCAATAACAATAAATGAATAATTATTATGCAAGACTGATCAGAAATTAATGATGTCAGTAGGCTGTTAACATACCTGGACAGCATTCTAGCAACACACAACGAAAGTATACAACTTTTTTTTAAAAAATATTTTGTTTTAGTTGTAGTTGGATACAATATCTTTATCTTATTTTTTTTATGTGGTACTGAGGATTGAACCCAGTGTGTCATACGTGCTAGGCAAGTGCACTACTGCTGAGCCACAATACCATCCCCTACAACATTTTTTTTTCCTTTTTTTTTTTTGTTGCTGATATAACTTTTGTCCTCACACATACTAGGCAAGTGCTCTACCACTGAGCTACAACCCTAGCCCTAATATACATACCCTTTTGATCCCAAAGTTCCACTTCTAGAAAATTATTCCATAGGAATAACTAGACACAAAGAGATTTGTACAAGCTATGTACTATAGTTCTTACAATTATAAGTACAAACAACCAAAACACATAAAAAACTTACGGCATATCCTAACAATAAATATTGATTAGGTAGAAATATATGTTTTGACACAGAAAAATAATCAAGAAGAATAAATACCAAGCTATTACTTCCTCTCTAAAAAAAAGTGGAACTATGTGGCATGAACTAAGAAAGTTAAGGCAGGAGGATCAAAAACTACCTGGCCAACTAAGCAACACCCTATCTCAAAATAAAATTAAAAATAAAGAAAAAAGGGGGGAGGTCAGGGCTTCAATCCCTGTCTACCAACTTTCTCCCCCCAAAAAAGGGAAGAAAGGAAGGAAGAAAATTATTTCTGGAAGGAAAAACTTAAGCTATGGTTTTAAAATACTGTTCTATCTTATACTAATCATTAATGATCTCTTTAGAAGCAGGGGGAAAATGTTGCTAGGCATGGTAAGAAGCTCTATTAATGGGATTTATATCAGAATGAGTTATTACTTAAAAATATCTTCTCAGGGTTGGTGGTATAGCTCAGTGGTAAAGCACTTGCCTATCATGGACACAGCACTGAGTTCAACACTCAACACAATAAACAAAACCCTTAAATATGCTGACATTTCTTCTTTAAAACAAACAGCCTCTCCCAAGAAATTTCATGTTATTTTACAAAAAATAAAAATATACAGTAATTTTTAAAATGTTGAAAATTTAAATTGAAAAATCAAATAAAGAAAAGGTTCATATGGGCCTTATAATTATTGTTAAAAATGAGTATATGGGCTGGGGATGTGGCTCAAGCGGTAGAGCCCTCGCCTGGCATGCGTACAGCCCAGGTTCTATCCTCAGCACCACATACCAACAAAGATGTTGTGTCCGCCGAGAACTAAAAAATAAATATTAAAAAAAAAAATTCTCTCTCTCTCTCACTCTCCTCTCTCACTCTCTCTTTAAAAAAAAAAATGAGTATAATAAGCTGGGCACAATGACACATGCCTGTAATTCTAGTGACTCGGGAGGCTAAGGCAGGAGGAACTCAAATTGGAGGCCAGCCTGGGAAACTTACTTAAGACCCTTAGCAACCTAGTAAGACCCTGCCTCAAAAGAAAACACAGTAGTAAAGCGCCCCTGGATTTAAACCCCACTATCAAAAAAGAAGAAATGAAAGAAGGAAGGAGAAAGAGAGGAAGAGGGAGAGAAGAAGGGAGGAAATGAGGAGGGGAGGAAATGAGTATAACATAATATCAACTGTAATGCTTTTGAATTTTTTTTAAGGTGCTGGGATTGAGCCCAGGGCTTCAAGCATGCTAAGCAAGTGATCTTAACACTAAGCTACAACCTTACTCCCAAACTTGTAGTGTTTTTTTTAAGTGATGATTTGATCTCTTTGATCAAGGATAATTTTATAGAATACTAAAAATGAAATGATCATAAGATTATTATTTTACTGCAATGCCAGAAGACATTAAAATAATTGAAATTTAATTTTTGCTCCTTCCAAACGAACAAGTATTTAAACTGCCAAACACAAACTTTACATCTGAGTTTATCTTTAATGATTACCAACCCTGGCCTGGGGTTTCGGCTCCATGGTAGAGTGCTTGCCTACCATGTGTGAGGCACTGGGTTCAATCCTCAGCACCACATAAAAATAAATTAAATAATAAAATGGAAGTTTTTTTTTTTTTTTAAAGTTAGTCCGAGGAATCCTTAAAAAAAAAAAAAAAGAAAATAATTACTAACCCTTCAATATGAACTTGCTAGTTTTCAGAATGCTAAAACTGAATTTCTGTTTACAAATTCTTGAATTTTATCTATCTTAAAATTATTAAAAAAAAAAAAAAAAGAAAGAAAAAAATTCCAGGTTTTAAAGCCTTTGGAATTCACTCTCAGGCACACTACCATAATGATAGGGCCACAGAAGTGTATTTTTTTTTTAAGTTGTTGATGGACCTTTATTTTATTTATTTGTATATGGTGCTAAGAATCGAAGCCAGTGCCTCATGCATGCCAGGCATGTGTGCTACCACTGAGCCACAACCCCAGCCCCAAGAAGTGTATTTTTGACCAGTAATTTTTAGAGGACTTCAAAAAAGAATCACCTGTCTGCCAGGATGGAGCCCTGAATTGTGGTAAAAGAGTAGTTCCTGAAGAAGCAGCCTGAGCAGTTCGGGACTCAGCAGTAGAGAGAAAATTCATCACGGAAGATTCCTTAGTGTTAGTGCTGGCACTGTTCACGCTAGTATCAAACATTCCTGAAAGACCTACAAATGAAGGATAAAATATATCTCAAGGTAAAAATAAATACTTTAAATAAAATTATTTCCCTATTCTATTTCTGAAAATTGAGGTAAAATAATTCTATAATCCTAAACTGTTTTACTTTCAAATAGAAAGCAAGTATTAATTTGACCAAGCATATTCATAACTTAAAATCCCTAAAGATGCATAAAAGATGTCTCAATCTATTAATTACAAAGCTTTTAATGTCATTTTCATTTTAACATTTCCCCTGATATTTCCTTTACACATTATATTTATAACCCAAAAGATGAAAATTGATTTTTTTCTTATTTACTAAATGTATACAGATTCATAGTATATTTCACAATAGAACTGTTACCAGTTGGTTGAGGTGTGGAGGCATATCCAGGAATCTGATGAGAGGCTACAAATGTCTGTCTCTGAAGGAGATCTGTTTCAGACTCTGAGGGATGTCCTTCTTCATAACTTAAACTAGAGGATATTAAAAATCAGTAACCATACAATGGATTCCACTGTTATGTATAATTATAATGCACCAGTAAAGTAATCAATAACCAAATACACAGAGTCCAAACCATATCATCAACAAATTTCTAGAAAAACCATTAAAAGTCATAAAAGTTGGCCAGGAGTGGTGGTGTACACCTGTCAGCTTGGACTTGGAAGGCTGAAGGAAGAAGATTGCAAGTTGGAAGCCAGCCATTAGTGAGAACCTGTCTCAAATTTTAAAAAAAAGAAAGGAGTGGGTTGGGGATGTAGCTCAGTGGTAAAGTGTTCCTGGGGTCAACTCCCGGTGTCCCCCCGCCCCGCCCCCGCAAAAAACAATAAACGTTGTCTCAACCAAGAAGCACCTGGAAGTAGCAAATAAAAAACAAAAATAGTAGAAATCTTTGACCAAATTCCAACCTGTAGATAAGTACATCAAATATAATTTAACAATACTGTCACAAAGAAAAATTAATTGAAAATTTACTACACAGAAGAATGATGCATACATTTTCCTTAATTCAACTTTATCTTGAACAGTCTTTACTAGCAGAGATAACATGACATAGTACAAAGAACATCCTGGAAACCAGGAGAGCCTAATTTACTGTCCAAACCTCTGGATTCTACCAATGAGTTACATCACCAGCTCTATTTTGCAGTACTGAGACTGAAATTTAGAGGCATTCTACCACTTAATAACATCCTCAGTTCCCCAGTGCCCTGCCTTTTTATTTTTTTATTATTATATTTTAAAATATTTATTTTTTAATTGTAGTTGGACACAATACCTTTATTTATTTATTTTTATGTGGTGGTTAGGATCGAACCCAGGGCCTCGCATGTGTTAGGCGATCGCTCTACGGCTGAGCCACAATCCCAGTCCCTGCCCTGCCTTTTTAAAAATTCTGAGACAGAATTGCTGAGGCTGGCCTCAAACTCACAATCCTCTTGCCTCAGCCTCCCCAGGCTGGAATTATAGGCTTGCACTAGCACACTTGGTCTCTCTCAACAATTTTATAAGATATGATGTTTTGGGGCTGGAGATATAGTTCAGTGGTAGAGCTCTGGGTTCTACCACTGCAGGGTGTGTGTGTGTGGAATACATACATATACAGAGAGAGATTTTAAAAAATTATTATATGGTATATGGAGATGGGCCAGCTGTGGGATATTGAATAACACATGACAAAAGACATATTAATAAACTGCCTTCTCGTTTGATAGAGTTGCATAGTTCGTGAAAAATTACAAATGATCACTAAAGTTGGATGCCTATAATTTTTGTTGATACATAACTCTTATATAATTGGCTACTTAAAAATATATAGCTCAGTAGTATTTAGTATACATACATTCATATGTTTATATATGAATGATATGGTGGGTCAATTTATCTGTAAGTACAATGGAAGAAAGATTATTTGTGATATAAAATTTGGATTCAGTAAAGCAACAACAATCTACTGAATCAAGAAAACCAATTAAAATCCCAAGCTTCTCTTATAAAGTTGAACACAGTTACCATTCGGCCTAGCAATTTCACTCCTGGAGAACTGAAACAAATGTTCACACAAAAACTTGTATATGAATATTCATAGTAGGTAGGGCTGGAGTTATGTAGCTCAGTGGTAGAGGGCTTGCCTAGCATGTGTAAGGCCCAGGGAGCAATTCCCAGCACTGCCAAGAACAAAGAGTCAAAATATAGAAATAATCCATATAACCAACAATTGATAAATGGGTAAACAAAACGTGATATTGCCATACAATAGAGTATTATTCAACCACTGAAAGGAATAAATACTGATAGCCACTACAAATTAACAAGCCTGGAAAATATTATACAAGTGAAAGATATCAAACACGGAAGATCACATATAATTCCATTTATATGAAATGTCCTGGATAAGCAAACCCATGGAGACAGAGTTATTGAGACTGCCTGGAACTGGAGATAGGGAAGAAATAGGAAGAGGATGCTGATAATATGTTTCTTTATGAGGCAAAGAAACTGCTTCAGAATTGGATAGTAGTGATAGATGCACAACCTTGTGAATATCCTAAATACTACTGAGCTATATACTTTTAAGTAGCCAATTATATGGTATATGTTTTGTATCAACAAAAATTATAGTCTTCCAACTTTAGGGATCATTGGTAATTTTTCACGAACTATGCAACATATCAAACAAGAAGGCAGTTTATTAATATGTCTTTTGTCATGTATTATTCAATCTTCCACAGCTGACTCATTTCCATTTACCATACAATATTTTTAAAAAATCTATACATAGGGTCCTGAGGGTTTGGCTCAGTGGTAGAGCCCTTGCCTAGCATGTGCAACTTCCTGGGTTCAATCAAACAACACAGCAAAAGACAATGAAAAAAGGTCTGGGGATGTAGCTCAGTGAGAGTGCTTGCCTAACACACAGGAGGGTCCTGAGTTTGATCCCCAGCATTGCTTCCCCCAAAATATCTGTATATAATGCTTATGGTTTTAAAATAGATTTCAGTTTTAAAATAGATTGAAATAATCTGATATTCATTGTTATGTTGAGGTTGTTTATTTTTTAAACAAAAAAAAATTTTTTTTCCTTAATTCTGCTAGGAAAAACATGCCTCAAACATGTTTTTTGTTTCTAATTCCTTAAACCAGTACACATGATGTCTTTTGAATAAATGTATATTTATTTAAGATAGGATCTACTATGGCTCATAGATCTTCCTAACACCCAAGACCTGAAAGGCCTGATTGAATGGTGGGGGGGGGAGACTTTTACCATCCCCCTACAAGCTGTAAACATTACCTGAGCTGAGGCCTAGACAGCAGGAATGAGCTAAGAAATATGCCTCAATCTTCATATTCCCAGACTAGCATAAAAATTTCAATCTTCCTTCCTCTTCTTACATACTCATAAGTGGGTTATGGACTCAATCTTAAGGATAAGGAGGGTCAGAATTTTGCAGGAGAAAGTATCATCTCCCTTCAATTGGATTTTTTTTAACCTTTTCCTCAAAATCAAAATAAACAAAACCAGATTATTTAGTTACCACTTTCTACTCTGTTTAAGTATGAAAATTTTTTCCTTAGCATTTTCATTTAACCCACATGGTTCCAGTTGTAGAACACCCATGAAAGTTTAAATATAGTATACAACATATAACTATGATATGTAATATAATACAAAGATTATAATTTTAATAATTACAATAATGACATTGATAATATTAATTAATTATATATAAGCTCTAGATTATGCTTCTCAACCTATCTTAATATGCCTGTGTCAATTTTGTTGAAATATTCACAGAACTGAAAACTTGGAACTTAATGGGCTAATTTACTTTAATAAAAAATAAGATTTTTTTTTTTTTTTGGTACTGGTGATTGAATCCAGAAGCACTTTACCACTGAGCTACACACCCAGCCCTTTTTATTTTGAGACAGGGTCTTGTTAAGCTGCTTTAGGGCCTCATTAAACTGCTGACACTGGCCTCAAACTTGGGATCCTCTGGTCTTAGCCTCCTGAGTCACTGGGATTACAGGAGTGCACCTCCATGCCCACCAAGAAAGTTGCTTTAAGGCAGATGAGAAAGCTGAATCAAAAAACTCACCAAAAATGGCAAGTCAGGCATTTAAGATGGTATATGATCATAAGAAAAATGCTTTGAATATTAATAAGCTATCTTATGGTTTATATAATGATAATAACATATAAACCTACTCCTTGGGTAACATATAAACCTACCCTTATATCTATAATGCTTAAGAAATGAAACACATTCTAAGTTTCAAAGTCAATTAGCAAGGGTTCCATGAAATATGTTAAATCCCAAGTAAACAAGTCAGTACTTGCATGTAAATTACTTAAGCACTGAATGAATGATTTTACCTTAAGAAGCTATCCTACTTCCTTCTCTTTGTGTTAAAAGAATTTAGCTACTAAAAACTAGAATAAAAACAGAATTCTCCTTAAGCTTTGAAATACTAGTCTTATACAAGCAAACAAATAATAAATAAGAATATATTAAGTCTTACTTAGATAGATCAACTTGCAGACTTAAGAAGATGAAAATTCTGGATTCAAAATCAGAAGTTCCAATTCAGTCTTGATGCTGCAAATAAATGCTTAAAGACTTGGGCAAAGCATGTAATCTTGTAGAGTACTAGTTTTCCTACTTATAAAGACTAATGCTCTTTGTAGTTCTAATATTCTGAGTGAAGATAAATATTTTCATTTAACTAGTATATGATAATATTTTTGTATAAATTTTATAGTAAATACTAACAGTGAATCCACTGAAATAACTTTGTATTGGGAGTTCTAGCTTGTGTCTCCCCCATTTATACTTATAGACAGAATATTTTGTAGAACTATTTTATTTTAGCTAATCATTGTCTGAGAATTAAAAAAACTGTATCCTAAGAATAATCAGCCCTATTAGAAATTATTTATCATAAACTTGGAAAATAAACTAAAGAACCTTGAAGCAAATGTGTAACAGCTGTAAAAAGGAAAGACTCAGGAGCAGTGGTGCTCACCTATAATCCTAGCTACTCGAGAGTCTGAAGCAGGAGGATCCAAGTTCAAGGCTAGACTCAGCACTTAGTGAGACACTGTCTCGAAACAAAAAAGGTCCAGGGATGTAGCGCAGTGGTAGAGTGCTCCTGGGTTCAATCCCCAGTACAGCAAAACAGAATAACAACAAAAAAAGACAAAGACTCTGCCAAATAGATGGCAGGAGTCAAATATAGTTCTGTATAAATTCTTGACTCGAGGCTAACTGCATAAGTCTCAGTATCCTCAACTGTAAAATATGGGTAATAATAACACCTACAACCTTCATCAGGTTGTTTTGAGAATTAAGATGGCACATTAGTAAAATGGTAAGAACTTCTACCTGGTTCTATTGAAAGATGTGATATGAGGGGCAGAGGATATGGCTCAGTGGTAGAGGGTTGCCTGGTATGTGTGAGGTCCTGGGTTTTACCCCCAGCATCACAAAAATAATTTTTTTTTAAAAAAAAGAAAGATAGGATATGAGGGAGATAGGAGCCAAACTACAGAAAATACATACCAAAAGAAGCATCTCACATTTCCTCTACAAAGTTGTCTAAAGTATTTTAATTCATTATAGAATGATTAAATTTATACTTGGTTCTTGGGCTAGGGTTGTGGCTCAGCGGTAGAGTGCTCGCCTAGCACGTTTGAGGCCCTGGGTTTGATCCTCAGCACCACATAAAAATAAATAAACAAAAAAAATGGTTCTTAACCATTCATTCGTATCAGCTGGTTGGTGTTTTCAAACTATACATGCTCAGATCTCAATTCTAGAAATCATTTATTAGTAGTCTGAGATGGGATACTGCAAATTTACTTTGAAAAAGTGCAAAAGAAGAGGCTATAGGTGTAACTCAGTGGTAGACTACATGCTTAGCATGCACAAGGCCCTGTGAGGTTCAATACTCAGCACTAAATAAAAAAGGAGGGTGGGGAGAGGAATGAAGGAATAGGAAAGAGAGAAGGAGGAAGGGAAGGAAAAAGGGAAGGGAAGAAAAAGTGAAGTATCAAGAGAATCAATCTCTTAGATAATTGTTGTTTTTTTGGGGGGAGGGGTAGCAGGTATTGAACTCAGGGGCACTCAACCACTGAGTCACATCCTCAGCCCTAGTTTGTATTTTATTTAGAGGCAGGCTCTCACTGAGTTGCTTAGTGCCTCACAGTTGCTGAGGCTGGCTTTGAACTCTCTATTCTTCTGCCTCAACCTCCTGAGCTGCTGGGATTATAGGCACAGGCTTGTGCCACAGCACCCAGTTTAGATAATTTTAATAAACAGTGCAGAGAACAGAGTAAACCTGCAATTAGGAAACCAAGATCCTGTTGCCAAATCTAAGTAGAAAATTATAAAAATTACAAAACAGTGGCAATAGTTAAATATTTGAAATCCATTAAAAAATACAATTGAGAGGATTTGACCAATGATAATTTACAGAGAAAGACAGACAAGTCACAAATCAGTGTGAACTACCCATAAGAGTGAACACAGCCAGAAGAGTTCAGTTTCAGATTCACTGAGTCTGAGATACTCATAAGAGGTATTACGAGAGAATATTGCTACTTAGAAGTCAGAATAGAAATGTGAACAGGAAATTAAAAATTGGAAATTATTACCAATTGGGTGTTTTTTCAGTCACAAAGGTTGGTAAAAATGTTCAAGAGCATGTTACTACATGAGAAGCAGTCTCAGAACAAAAGTCATGGGGACATTATGACCAATAATAATTTCCCACTCTCAAGGATATTACCTGGAGTTCAAAATTCCTTACAACCTTTCCTATTCCCACTTAAGATATCACAGAAGTATATGTGCAAAATTATTACAGGGATCAGCTCTGCTATAGTTTGGACCTGGAAGGTCTCTCAAAGGCTCATGTGTCGAAGGCTTGGTACCCAGTGCAACAATAGAAAGAAGTGAGGCTTTGAGAAGTGATTGATTCATGAGGGGTATGACCTCATCTATGGGTTAAATCCACTGAGGGATTCATAATTTGATGGCATTATTGGGAGGTGGTAGAAAATGTATGAGGTAGGGCCTCGTTGGAAGAAGAAGGTCACTGGGGTTGTGCACTGGAAAGTTATGTCTTGTTCCTGGCCCCCTTCTTCCCAGCAACCTCTGTTTTCTGGCTGTCATGAAGTAAGCAGCTCTGCTCCATCATGCCCTCTCTGCCATGATACTCTGCTTCACTACAGGACCACAGTAATAGAGCCAGCCAACCAAGAGTTGAAACCTCTGAAACTGTGAGCCACAATAAATCTTTCCTCCTTTGTTTTTCTAAGACTTGTTGTATTTAATGAAAACAAGAAATTATTCACAATTTGCTAGTATAATCAGTTACATGAAATGCAGATTTAAGGGAAAGATGGAAGAGAAAACCACAAAGAAAACAAAAAAATTGAATTAGAAAATTGGGAGGAAAACCAAGAACTGGTGTATCCAAAAATCAAAAGTATAAATTTCAAGAAAGGAATACCAGCCCGGCACAGTGGCACACACCTGTAATCCCAGCAGCTCAGGAGGCTGAGGCAGAAGGATCACAAAATCTAAGCCAGCCTCAGCAATGGTGACTCACTGCAACCCTGTCTCTAAAAATGTAAAATAGGGCTGGGGATGTGGCTCTGCGGTTTAGTGCCCCTGAGTTCAATTCCCACTACAAAAAAAAAAAAAAAGGAATACCAAATGCTGAATTGAGATCAGACACAATAATCCCAAATCAAAAATATTTAATACACATATTACATATACATTATAATTATATTATCCCTTCTTCCACACTCTAGCTTTTAAAAGTTCTGTGGACAAGAAATCTAGGATCAAAACAGAAAGTCAACTGCAAGGAGAAGTAGTTTAATGGCATGAAGAAGGTGGAACATGGGGAACAGATGTAAGAAACTGTATATAAATTATAACTTATGCTCTAGAGTTCAAATTCCATTTTTTGTTTTTATTCCACTTAGCTTTGATCTTAAAATTGTTCTAGAACTCTATAATATTGGCAAGTGTAGCTGTTGAACATTTCTAATGTAGCCATTTTAGCATGTTCAACATTTTATCAAGGGAAAATCTCAACTCAAGTCCATATGTATTTATTGAGTGTGTGTATGTATGTATGTATGTATGTATGTATCTATGTATGTATGTGTGTGTGTGTATATGTATATATATGTTCCTAGTGTTGAGAAATACACATAACAGGGCTGGGTTGTAGCTCAATGGTGGTGCACTTGCCTAGCATGTATGGCACTGGGTTCGATTTTCAACACCACATATAAATAAAATAAAGGTCCACTGACAACTAAAAAAGTATTTTAAAAAAAAGAAAGAAAAGAAATACACATAACAAAGTTTCAGCCTTCATGACCCATGTAATCATGAGGAAGTAAACGATATAAGTGCCTTCTCTAAAAAACAGAATAAACAAAAACTATGGTAGAGTAGGATAAACACATCTCATTATTCGACAAATATTAGGTAATGAGCAAGACACTATGGCTATTAACAGTATAAAAGACAAGATGAGTGCCTTCAAAGAGATTATAGTTTAGTTGTGAAGTGAGGTGACAAATGCATATGAACTAATTAAATAATTACAAATTCTATCAAATAAACTGAAGAAAAATAGATACAAAGGTCGAGAATATGAGCAAAAGCCTCCCTGAATAAAGCATATTAAGCTAGTCTTGTCCCAAATCAGAGGAAGAGAAGAAGGTACAGTTATGTGAAGGCCTAAGGTGGGAACAATCATAGAAAATAGAGAATTTGGGCTGGGGATGTGGCTCAAGAGGTAGCACGCTCGCTTGGCATGCATGTGGCCCAGGTTCAATCCTCAGCACCACATACAAACAAAGATGTTATGTCCGCCAAAAACTAAAAAATAAATATTAAAAATTCTCTCTCTAAAAAAAAAAAAAGAAAATAGAGAATTTAAAGAAGACCAACAGAATTAGCATATATAGAGGGAAGGGTGAAGCAGGAGAGGTGGCAAGGCAAGGTTCAGACACTGAAAACTTTGTAGGCACAATAAGGTGTATGGATTTTACTGCAAGTGCAATGGAAAACCAAAGATTTTTTTTTAAGCATAGGAGTGACTAAATTACATATTTTTAAAGACAACTACCAGCTGTAAAACTTACCTCATTACCAAACTAAAATCAGAACAAATTCTAAAAACAAATGCATATACCTCTGAATGTCATGACCAAACCACCTATACAATACATCACTATCCAAATAGTTCCAAGTTCCATGAAAATTGCTTTAAAAATGAATATTAAAGGCTGACACTGTGGCTCAGTGGTAGAGCGCTTGCCTAGCACTGGTGAGGCCCTGGCTTCGATCCTCAGTACCACATAAACAACAAATAAAATAAAGATTAAATTCTTTAAAAAAATAAAAATAAATATTGTGTGCAGTGGCATGCAATGGTAGTTTCAGCTACTCAGCAAGCTAAGGCAGGCAAATCACAAGTTCAGCCTGAGCAACTTAGCAAGATCCTGTCTCAAAATAAAATTTAAAAACTAGCTAAGTGGTAGAGTGCC
This sequence comes from Ictidomys tridecemlineatus, assembly GCF_052094955.1. Lineage (NCBI taxonomy): Eukaryota > Metazoa > Chordata > Mammalia > Rodentia > Sciuridae > Ictidomys > Ictidomys tridecemlineatus. Next base: position 31,582,899 of record NC_135480.1, read on the forward strand.
CCTGGGTTCAAACACCAGTACTGGGGGGGAAAATAATAAGTGAAATAAAGAACACAATATGAAACTTCCCATTCAGTAGAATGGTAAGAGTATACTCAAAAAACAATCTTTCAGGTCCAAATAAGATTCAAAACAATAAAACATTATTGGTATTTGTAATAGGTGCCCAAGAAAACATTGTCAAAGTCAAGACTAAGAGTTTGTCTGTTGCTTTATGAGTAATTCCTAAAGTGTGAATATATTATATCTGTACCCATGACAACAAAATCTGGATTGAATACAAGTCCAAAATTCCATTTCAGGACTAGGGGTTTAGCTCAGGGGTACCATGCTTGCCTAGCATGCATATACCCAAAGCATCATTTAAAAAAAAAAAAAATCAGGCTAGAGGTGTAGCTTAGTGGTTAAACATTTCCCTATTATGAGTGAGGCCCTGGATTGCACTCCCAGTGTCAAGAAAATATAATTTAAAAAAATTTTTTTAGTTGTATTTGGACATAATACCTTTATTTCACTTATTTATTTTTATATGGTGTTAAGGATCGAACCCAGGGTCTCACATGTGCAAGGTGAGTGCTCTACCACTAAGCCAAAACCCTAGCCCAAGAAAATATAAATTTTAAAAAAAATTATTTTTATCATCTTCCTCTTGTATTTCTATCATTCCTGCATCACTAACCTTTCCTCTGAACAAAGAGTTTTTAAATCCTATTTTCCCATTATTTTTATATAATTATTTTCTTCTAAAAGAAATAACATCTGTCAAAGCCTCTTGTTCTGTGGTTCAAATTGTCACATGTATTAACTATTTGTAAAGTCCAGACAAGGTTTAAGAGTGATATAAAAAAGATCACATGGATCCTAAATGAGTCTCTCATTTTGGGCTAAAAAGATTTAAAAATAATTAATACATACCTGCTCACTTTTCACAACACATAGTATAAAGTTCATATTTCCATGCCTCAAATGTATGGGTCCCATGAAATGTTATTTCATCTTTAGTGCATCTTTTTTTGTTTGTTTGTTTATAGCCTAGTATGATGTTCTTAACCAAAATTAAATTTTCTTCCTTGTTTGAGAAACAAGTGAAGCCAATATTTTACAAGACAAATTTTATTCATTATTATTAGCATGTTATAAGATTTCTGGCATTAGTTAAGAAAACTATAAAGATATGCATTTATCACAATAATTCACCTCTGTGTACTAGATTTACAGATAAACATTTATACATCTTTGAATATTTTAGGGTAGCAAAAATGTTTTGTTGTTGTTCAGTGCTGGGGATGAAACTCAGGGCCTCCTGCATGCTAGATAAGAATTCTACCATTAAGCTATACCCTCTAGCCCTGAAAAAATAATTAAGGTGAATCAAAGTTCAAAGTTACAATATCCATTTTAATACTCAATATACTATTTTCTCTACAAATTTTTAGAAAAGTAATCTAAATTTCCTAAAAACAAAAGATTTAATACTTCTATTTTCCTAAAGAAACTTCCAGAAAGTTATAAGCCCACTAGTCAACAAGCTATTTTAAAAACCCTAGTGCTTGATACTATTATACTTTTTGTTGTTGATGCTGTACTAATTGAACCAGGGGCATTTTACCACTGAGCTACACATCCCCAGTCTTTAAAATATCCTACACATTATGGTTATGTTTAAAAACCTCATTTTTGAACCAGTGATATCGCTCAGTGAGGGAGCATATGTTCACCATGCACAAGAGCCTGTTTTTGATCCCCAGAAAATATTTTTTAAATCTTTACCTTTCGGAGATATCTTCCTTAATATGGTTGAAACAAATACACAAATGGCCTGAAATTTGCTTTGAAATTTGGGAGTTAAGAGAATGTAGGAAATGTTGTAAATGAAACAAGACTATGAAGTACAATTTACAAATGCCAAACTATGGAACCAGCCTAGATGTTCATCAATGGATGAATGGATTAATAAATGTGGTATATATACACAAAGGAGCTTTATTCAGCCATAAAGAATAATGAAATTACCAGGTTCAGTGGCACTCGCCTGGAATCCCAATGACTTGGGAAGTTAAGGCAGGAGGCTCTTGAGTTCAAACCCAGCCTCAGCAACTTAGGGAAGCCCTAAGTGACTCAGCAAGACCCCATCTCTAATATCATAAAGAAGGGCTGGGGATGTGGCTGGGTGGTTAAACACCTCTGGGTTCAATCCCTGGTACTTACTTACTTACCTACTAAATAAATAAATAAATCATATCATTTGTAGGAAAATAGAACTTGGGAACCTTATTTAAGTGAAATAAGCCAAACTCAGAAAGTCAAGGGTCATTATGTTTTCGTTCAGATTGAAAGCTAGAGAGGAAAAAGAGAGTAGGGAAGCAGGAAAATTATGAAAATATAAGGGAGATCAATAGAGTATATAAAAGGAACCAGGAAGAGGGATGGGGTAAGGGAAAGAGAAAATACTGGGGAATAATATTAGCCAAATTATATTGTAATATTGTGTGTATGTATGAATACGTAACAACAAGCCCCACCATTATGCACAGCTATAATGTACTAATAAAAAGAAATATGGAGGGGAAAAGACTATGAATAGAAACCAAAGCTGGGTAATGAATTCATAGGGATTTATTATACCTTGCTCTCCAAATTTATTTAGTTTCAAATTTCCATAATAAAAGTGTTGTTGTTTGTAGTAGAGAAAATCAACTTTTAAGTGGCTAATTCTTGTTCTAGATTACTGATTCACACCAAATGGTATGTAAAGGGAGAAATTATGATGAACATTTAAGTAAGGGTATATATTTTAAAACAATTTACACACTAAAAAAAGATTTCACAAAATATTATTCAGTTGTTACAATTCACAAACTTACTATTTTAAAAAATTCCTATTTTAAAATAAGCTTTTAAGAGACTTTTAGATTAGCTTTTAAGAGACAAGAAGATTACAAGTTTGAGGCCAGCCTCAGTAACTTAGCAAAACCCTGTCTCAAAAAATAAAAAGGACAGATGAGGCTAGGGTTGTGGCTCAGTGGTAGAGCACTCACCTGAGGCCCTGTGTTCAATCCTCAGCATCACATAAAAATAAATAAATTAATTAATGATATTGTATCCAACTACAACTAAAAAATAAATATTAAAAAAATTTTAAAAATAAAAAAGACGAGATATAGCTCAGTGGAAGTCCCCCTTGGTTCAATTCCTTAGTACGAAAAAAAAAAAAAAAAGCAATACAAAGATATTAACCAATAGGAAATAGGGAAAGACCGTCTCTAAGTTTTGAGTATGTGGGAGATTTTTCGGTTTTGTTTGTTGCACACTCACACTTCTACCGAATTTCATCCTTCCCAAAGGTTCACTTTTTAATTTTGGCATCATTCACCAATCCCTTAATGGCTCTGGCCAAATCAAATTCTGACTTAAAATATGTTAGTTCTATTTGAGTGAAGATAGTACCAGCTGCTTTATTAGACTCCTTTATCTTGCAGTCTTTCTCAATATGAAAAAATGTTTTTAAATGTTAAGCCATATAATTTAAGCAGATCCAAGCAAAACTATTTTAGCTTATCCACATTTTTGTGTTTGCTTCACTGATTCAGACAATTTGAACTCAAGTTATTTAAATAGGATCAGTGATCACACAGTAATGAGCGCAATGGCATTAGGTCATATGAAAACTACTTCATTTTTTATTTAGTTACACTCCATAAATGTCTACAGTCCTGGCAACATAAGACAAGCTATACAGAATTCATTGTTTTTTTGTTTTTTGGGGTTTTTTTTGTACTAGAGATTGAACCTAAAGGCACTTTACCACTGAGCCACATCCCGAGCTCTATTCTATATTTTTTATTTAGAGACAGGGTCTCACTGAGTTCTTTAGCGCCTTGCTTTTGCTGAGGCTGGCTTTGAACTTGTGATCCTCCTGCCTTAGCCTCCCAAGCCACCAGGATTAAAGGTATACAGGGTTCTTAAATAACTCTTAATTTATGTAAACCAAGTTTAAACTCCTGAGATATTAGACAATACGTCAAAGCAGAAACACTTGCATTAAATATATTATTTATTTTTTGCAGTGCTGGGTATCAAACCCAGGGCCTTGAGCATGCCAGGCAACTGCTCTTACTGAGTTATATCCCCAGCACAAATATATTCTTTATTAAAACAATATTTATCATATGCCAGGTAAGTGGAGGAAAGCTGTAGCTTAAGTTCTACCATTAAGAAACACTCAAGGTCAGCAAAAGCAGAGTGCTAAGCAACTCAGTGAGACCCTGTCTCTAAACAAAATACAAAATAGGACTGGGGATGTGGCTCAGTGGTTGAGTGCTTCTGAGTTCAATCCCCGGTACCCCCCCGCAACCCGCCACCCCCCAAAAATAATAATAAATAAAAGGAAAAGAAAAAGAAACACCCAAGGTAACAGAGACTAACAATAAATAAGAACAAAAAAGTATTTAATATCAAGAATTAATAAATGCTAACTTTTTTCAATTAAAAAATAAATTTTAAAAAACACCTTTTAGTTCACTGTAATCATTTTTCTGGTGACCCAGCTCAAAATTTACTTTTTTCTTACCCTTTACTATGTACCCTGACAACATCCCAGGTTATTTTGATCTTTCACATTCATCTACTTCTTTCTACACCAACATATCTTTACCAATTTCCTATCACTTCTCTCTTGTCTGGTCTAGTGAATCACCTCTTATCTTGTATCCTGTTTTTTATCTCTGCCAATTCTAATCCATTCTGTTCTTAAATTCCAAAAAAAAAAAAAAAATCAGCTGAGTGTAGTAGCATATGCCTGTCATCAAATCTACTCAGAAGGCTGAGGCAGGAGGAACACAAGTTCAAGACCAACATGGTAACTTAAGGAGACCCTGTCTTAAAATGAAAATGGGGCTGGGGAATGTACTCAGTAGTAAAGCATACCTAGGTTTGATACCAGTAACAACAGACACACACACACACAAAATTACTTGAGAGAGTGATAAGGATATCACTATCCTTCTTAAAGAAAAACCTTTCAAACTTCTTTAACCCTCATAGAGACTAAACTAAAAAACTTCTAAAATCTAGCACTAATACTCTGTAGTAATGTTACTCCAATAAGCTCCTCAATGAACCACATGTTTGATAATCTCCCTCCCATAATGACTCTACTTGATCAAGGACAGAATTGACTAGCAGACTGTGACATAAGTGATCCTATGCCAGTTCAAGGCCCAGTCATTAACTGGCCCAATAGAATCACCTTTATTCCTCATGGAATACTTGTTCTTGGAAGCTCCTTAGGGCCAATCCTTTATTCCATGATGCAATATTAACAATTTCTTCTTTTTTAAATTTATTTTTTAGTTGTAGTTTGACAGAATACCTTTATTTATTTATTTTTATGTGGTGTTGAGGATTGAACCCAGGGCCTTGCACATGCTAGGCAAGCACTCTACTGCTGAGCCACAATATTAACAATTTCAATCAATTTGTATTTAATCTACTTGATAAATGCTTCTATGAGCCCCCTGAACTAGATAAACTTTTCTCCTCTATGTCTCTAAAGCATGTTTGTACCAGTTGCCAGCCTCCTCAACTTAGCAAGACCCTGTCTCAAAATTTAAAAAAAAAAAAAAAAAAAAAAAGCTGGGGAGAGGACATCTCTTAGTGGTACAGTGCCCCAGGGTTCAATCCCCATTACCACACATACACGTACACATAAAAGTGTAAATCATATCATTTCATAAAAGGAAACTGAAGCACAGAAAGTTAAACTTTTGTAAGATCACACTGAAAGTAGCAGAGTCAAAATATAAACCCAAACATAGGACAGAGAAGAGCACTATTCTCTTGAAACACGGATTGTTAGTGGTAGCTAGTGATATGTGGAAAAGAGTGGTTAGTACTAAATGATACATATAAAGCAACAAAATTACTTCAGAGAGTGATAATGCTATCAAGAAAAAAAAAACAATTCTGTGATATGATAGTGTTGCAAAGTTAATTTAGATGGGCAGTTGGAGAAGAGGAAACATCTTGCAAAACACCTAAATATCCAAAATCAGCAAAGACCTGGAGAGAGAACTCTAGGTGAAGAGAACAGCTAGTGCAAAAGCTCTAAAACATGAGTAATTTTAGCACATTTCATGAAAGAGATAGTCAATGTGACTAAAGGATGGTGGAGGGATGGGAATGAGCTAAGGATGGAGAATTAGCTGAGACTGAGATCACGTAAGACCTTATTATAGGATAAGGACTTGAATTTTACTCTGAATAACACTGAAAGATTTTGAGTAAAGTTATGTTTTGAAAAGTTAACTCTGCCTGTTGCATATTTAAATGCAAGAAGGCCAATGGAAAGTAAGGAAAGGAGTTGGTGGTAACTATGGAAACTATGAGTATAGAGATCAAATAAATGAGTTCTATTGAGGGGACCAGATATATACAGGGAGGAAAGAAATGATTATAGATGGTTCCAAACTATTGGAACCAGGCAACAAAGTAAACGGTGGTATTATTTATTAAAGGAGGATCAGGCCAGGTGTTAGGATGATAATCTTGTCTTGGACATATGTTTGAAATATCTGCTCAATGGCAGATGCTAGATATGAATCTATATATATATTTATCAATATAAATTTGAATATCATCTCATATATATGGCAACCTGGAGAAGGAAAAAAAGAGGATGGATCTCCAAGTTCTTGGACAATTCAACATAGAAGCCAAACAGCGAAGTAGCAAGTATACCTGTCACCCTTGTAGATTACCAAGTTTGTTTTTTTAAAATATATTTTTTAGTTGTTGGTGGATCTTTATTTTCTTTATTTATTTATATGTGGTGCTGAAAATTGAACTCAGTGCCTCACACACACTAGGCAAGCACTCTACCACTGTGCCACAAACCCAGCCCAAATGCCAAGTTCTTTAAAAGGCAAGATAATGTCTTTTTCATTTCTGTGGTACCTTGTAGAACTTAGCTGAGTATCATAAATTCAAAGATGCTCAGTACATTTTAATGAATGAATAAATAAGTGGCTTCCATTAAATTTCTCAAGCTTCAATGTGGAAATATTATACTTGAGAATGAAGGCACAGAACCTCATATCTTCTAGGCATTCAAATATTTGCTTAATGAATTAAAAAAAAAAACTTGGCTGTGTTTTGGTAGACATATTTTAATACTCATTATTCCAGAAAACACAGCAAGGAAAGAGAGAAGAAAAGCAGTTGCTTATGTCCTGTCATTTTTAACAATGATAATCACAAAAACACTAAACCTTTCATCTTGGTCCCTACTACAAGGTAGTGGGTGCATGGCACTAACGGCAACAACAGGACGAAAGGGGCTTCCAATTCCCACACAAAAGTTGAGTTCTGGCTTTTATACCATAAGCAAGTATTAAGTAACACTATATTCTAGGTATGTAGCATATAAAGAGTAAGTGCTAAATATTAAAAATAATACTACAAAATCCTCAAAGAACTTCCATTCTAAAGTGGAAGACACTGATTATGTAAATACCATATAGGTATATAATGATATGAAAGTAAAATGTACTGTGGAAATATATACATAAAGTAACTGGGGTAAGTTTGGAAGGGAACAGGTTTCTGAATGTAAGATACTTTAAGAAGTCAGTCTGGGAAGCAGGAAAAGAGTGAATGTATCTAGGTAGAGGAAAGGGCATATATGAAGGCCTTAAGTAGGAAGAATTCAGGATGATCCAAATGCTAACAACATTTTAAATGGGTTGTAAATGTAGGTGCATACACGGCACATTGACCCTAGGAGGAGCCATTAAGTAGGCTTAAAGATGTTAAACCCAAGGTCAGGCAGTGGCACACATCTGTAATTCCAGCGGGGGACAGGGCACAGGAGGATTGCCAATTCAAAACCAGCCTCACAATTCAGGCAATTCATCCAGATGCTAAGCAACTCAATGAGACCATGTCTCTAATAAAACACAAAATAGGGCTAGGGATGTGGCTCATTGGTTGAGTGCCCCAGAGTTTAATCCCTGGTTCCCCAAAACAAAAACAAAACAAAAAGATGTTAAGCCCAGAAGCAACAGGATCAAACTGGTAGATCTGTTTTTAAAAATCAATCTGCCTGGGCTGGGGTTGTGGCTCAGCGGTGGAGAGCTTTTGAGGCTTTGGGTTCGGTCCTTGGCACCACATAAAAATGAACAAGTGAAGTGAAGGTGTTGTGTCCAACCACAACTAAAATATAAAAAAAAAAAAAAAATCTACCCAGTTGAAGTGGTGTATACCTGTAATCCCAGCACCTTGGGAGGCTGAGGCAGGAGGATCACAAGTACAAGTTCAACCTCAGCAACTTGGTGAGAACCTATCTCAAAACAACAAAAAAGGCTGGGGAATGCAGCATAGTGCTAAAGCACCCCTAGGTTCAATCTTCAGTACAAAAAAAATTCAATCTGGATGTATAAGGAGAATGACGAAGGGAAGAACGAAAGGGTCTGGTTTAAGGTGACTTATTAGAAAACTACTGAAGTTATCCAAATGAAAAATAATGGCAGACTGGGTTAGTGTGGAACAGTGGAAACCAAACTGGAAAACTCCAAGGTATATATTTAAGAGATTTTTTAAAAGCAGTAGATGTGGGAGGCCATCCTTGCACATGATTTGAGTTACCTCCCTGGCTGGGCGAGAGGCACTCAGACACATCTTTGTGTCCAGAGCTTTCCCCACCCTTCTCGGGTCTGAGGGCTTGTCCCTATGGAGGCCACTACCCTGTCTGGCCACTACCCGAAGACCCAATCTTTGCACCTGACCCTGGGACACTGCCCCGCTTAATCTTCATTGGATGGGATTTTCCCCAGAATTTTTTGTTCCCCAATAAAAGTCCACTCCCAGGCATGTTCTCTCTTGCTCACTAGCTTCTTCAGTAAACCTAGCTACCACAATAGGTGGCTAGAGGCTGGAGGTAGGAGAAGCTGTCCTGTAGCTGGTTTAAAGATAGGTAGAACCCATCTCTTTAATTCAACTCCCTTCAGATTTCTCACCTACAGAACCTTCACTTATGAAGCCTGTGCTGGCTGGGGGCTAAAAGTAGATTTGGGCATGGCAGTACATACCTATAATTCCAGTAACTAAGGAGGCAGAAGTAGGATGGCAAGTTTGAGGCCAGCCTTGGCAACTTACCTGCAGAAACTTAGCAAGACCCTGTCTCACATAAAAACTAATAAGGGTTAGGGATACAATTCAGTGGTAGAATGCTCTAGATTCAATCCCCAGTACCATAAAAAAAAAAAAAAAAAAAGCTTTAGGGCTTAGTGACAGAGAACACAATGTACAGGTTTCTAGAATGAGAAATCAGGTAGAGAGAATTATGACTGAGATGAGCCTCACTAGAAAAGCAAAGGTGAGATGGGTGGGGAAACATGAGCTCATCATTAAATGCCCATTATATATCCAAGTCAAAGGTTACAAAGGTAGCTGGATATGTGACTAAGTCTTCACATGAGGTCTGAGCTGAAAACATAAACATGGACATTTTCATTGATATGGTTTTTAAAAACATGGACATGGAAAAAATTTTTTTAAAAAATGGGCATGGATGTGATAGCCTCAGAAGAAAGCATAAAACAGACAAGAAATCATATTAATTTCAAACCCTAAGTAAACAACAAAATGTAGATATTAAATAGAAGAGGAATAAAATCTAGTGAAACACAAAAGAAAAACTGTAGGCCAGTGATACAGAAAGAAAACAGGAAAGTTCAGTGCAGAAATGCAAAGAAGCATGTTTCAGGGCTGGGGTTGTGTCTCAGTGATAGAGCGATGGCTTAGCATGCATGAGGCATTGGGTTCGATCCTCAGCACCACATAAAAACAAACAAAGTGTCCACCTAAAACTAAAAAAATACATAAATATATATATAAAAGAAGAAGCATGTTTCAGTTAGGAAATGGTCAACAGTGGTAAAGAACACTGAAATTAGGATGTTGATGTTGATGTTCAGGTTTCTAGGCCAACTCACAAAAGTTCATTTAACCATAATATAGGCGAATTACAGCATTAAACTATCTTACCATGAAGCACTGCAGTATAGTAGCCAAACATGCAAGCTCAAGACTCACAGCACCCAGATTTAAATCCTAGCTTCAATACTTGTCAGTTTTGTAGTTCTAGATATATTAACTTAATGTCTCTATGCCTCAGTTTCCTCATTCATAAAAGGCAAAAATAATACTTACTTTAAAGAATATCTGTAAGGATTAAATAAATTAATGTGTATGTGTTTTAAAATAGCACAAATTAGTGCTGGGGATGTGGCTTAGTAATAGAGTGCTTGCTGGCATGCACAGGCCTCCCAATTCAATCCCCAACACTGCAGAAAAAAAATTAAAAAATAAATAATAATAATAATAATACAGCACAAATTAACTCTTGAGGTAAATGATAGCTACTATTCCAACAGTACTTCTATGGAAAATAGTGAACACTAAATAACTCCCCACTAATTTGGCATTGTCCTTATTGCTTTATCAACTGTGATCTTACAAGATCTTTTTTTCAAAAATCTTAAAACTTATTCAGGAGCTGAACATGGTGGTGCACAACTGTAATCCCAGCTGAGGCAGGAGGATCACAAGTTTGAGACCAGCCTCCACAACCTAGTGAGACCCTGTCTCAAAATTAAAAGAAAAAAATTAATAGGGCTGGGGATGTAGCTTAGTAGTAGACTATCCCTGGGTCGAGTCCCCAGCATCAAAAATAAAAAAAGTATTTCCATTCAGACATTTTTCTGGTGCATATTCAAATATAAGGACAACATCTACCTGATGAAACACTAAGCTGTTTCTTGTTCTGCACAAAATTTAAATACAATGTAGAAAGGGGTAGCAGGTTTAGAGTTGCCTGATGACTATCTTATTTCCAAGAGTGTGCAAAGATACGTATAGTACCTAAAACAGGCCCCTAAAAGGTATATCAGACTAAATGGTGATTGGGAAAGAACATGTTCATATGGTTCCTAAAACTGAGAAGAACACAAATAAAAACATTCAGGGACAGAACTCTCTCCATAAGCCCCACTTGAGGAAAAATGCTCTGGTTTTCCATTGTTATTTTCCAACCATTAAAATAACAAGACTATGTAATATCTGATAGAGCAGTTGTATCCAAAAATGTATTGTTCCAAACTCATGAAAATTTGTTTATCAGGCCCTTTCCCATCAAGTGATAAAAATGTTGTGTTTCAGGACCAAGATGTAAAGGAGGATGTTAGATCCCATGTCAATAACTGACTGGTCATTACCATCTGTCAACTTCTAAACAGGTTACAGGAAACAAGGTGACAGACAGGCTAATTTGTTATGGCTAAGTATCCATATTACATCATCACAGCTAGTACTCATTTGCACCTTCAGAAGAAACTGCCACAAAGGGAAACAAAACATTCAACTAATAACATGAATTATGAAAAAGCTTTTTTAAATGTTATAAAAATATGATTAAGCTTCTGAAATGTAGGTTATTTAAAGACTTAAAAGACATTTCAGTTATGGTACTTTTGATGTAACTGAAATAAGAGGCCATTTGCACAGTTTGAAAAATAAAATGAGGTACAATTAAGAAGTGTGAGCAGCCCTGTACAGATGGCCTGATCCTAATACAAGATGTTAACAAAGCAGGTTTGTAGAGGAAGGAGAAGCCTGAATTTTCTATGCTATAATGTGACTGACCCCACCTCCAAAAAATACAAAAGGGGGGATATCATTTAAAAATCAATAACTTCCAATAAACAGAAAATATATCTTTTATATTAACAATTCCAACTCTGTCTACTTACTGTTTTCAAATATGTTTGGGAAGTCCCATTTTGTTACTTTGGTAAATAATATTTGGAAAATATGACAAGTATATTTTAGTTTCTTGCCTCAGAAGTATTCTGCTAAAAGAAATAACAAAAATAACTAGGTAGCCTTCAGTTTCATTTACCTGACAAACATTTTGCACTTATAACACACAAAAAAATGAGGCAGATACCTATCACTGCTGTTCACTGAAGAGAAAGTAATTTTAATTAGTAATTTATAATTTATCATGTTCAATGTAAAAGCTACTTGAAAACTGATAGCTAAATATCACCAAAAAGAAATAATGGGAGAAGTACCAACATTTACATAAACCTCCTCAAAATGGCTTGTTTATATATACAACAAATTGTAGCTATTTCTAAAAGGTTTAATCATTGAACTCCAAATTGGCATATCACTATTATCTTTTTTTTAACTCCCTGGTCACTTAAACAAAGAGTCTAAAATTTTCTAAGGAGGCTCATTTCCCTTTTCTCATTCTTTCACAATCATCCCAAAGTACAATCTAAGACAAAGACCAGCTATACATATTTCCCAAATCATGAATGTGGAACTTCCATAAAAAACAAAGAAGGCAATCTAGACTACTATAATGTACAAAGTTTAAAAAAAAAAGTTCACTTCTGTCGTGAAAATAATGAAGAAATCTGATGAGATCATAAAACCATGAAGCTTCCTGTTGGTAGCTGAGGATGAAGTCATTAGCAACCCAGGATTCCCAAGTCCTTGTAATCAGAAGCTGCACCTACCAGATTCAGTATTGTTCGGGAGAGGTGGCTTTTAAAACACCCGGCTCCCGAATCCTCGAAGCTAGACCACGCCTTCCAGTTATCATTCAAATGGAACCGTTTCAAAGTGTGGCACTACTACACATTTCCCTGCAAGCTTAAATATCAAGCAGCAGTCAACATTTTAGGTTCCCTTGGTTATGCTGAAGGAAAGATGAACTCTTGAACCCCGCGCTACATAATAAACCCAGGCTTCAGTAACCGAAATGGAGGTGAAGCATGCTCTGGTTCCTCAACCTTTATGGCTTTCACTGATCAGCAGCCCCCGATTTCTTCCCCAAACTCAGTCACCCCAAGGCACAGAAAGCAAAGAGAGATTCCTTACTTCCTGCTGTTGTTAAATGGGGAGAAAACCCTACAGCAACTTTGAACTCGTCGAAGAGAAATGGTTTAATCTTGGCCACCACTGCAAACATATGTCACCCAGCCCCAACTCCGCGTTCCCGCCCCGCCGGGCCTCCTCCCCCCCGCGCGTCGCGCTCCGGGGGTGCTCCGGTAGCCCAGCCTTCCCGGGTCACCCAGTGTCAGGGACGCAGCCCCGCGCCTCTTCCTCTCCCACCTCCCCCACCCGCACACCGCCAGAGCCCCAAGACCACATTGTCGGTCACCCAGGTTCCAATACAATGGAATGTCACTGCCCCGAATTCTCCGGGGCCCTCCTCGCCCCCCAGAGCCAGTCCTGGATCTCCCTGATACCGAGTTCGGTCTCGAGCCCAAACTTCACCATGTGAGAGACCAGGACCGGGAGATGACGGAGCCCCACGACTCCCGCCCAGCCCTCCCGTCAACCGCGGTCCTCAACCAGTTCCATACGCGAATGCTGCGCTGGGCGCCCCCACCCAGACGGGGCCACCCCCTAGGAGTTATCAGCCCCCTCTCCCGAGAGGGGCAAGGGCGAGCGGAGAACTCCCCGCCCGACCCAGACCCCTGAGAGGCGCTGCAGCAGGGCGAAGGCCCCAAACGCATCCCCGGCCTTTCCTGGCCCACCGCGACCCCGCCGCCCACCCTCCCTACCTGGCCTTGAGGATGGGGCTGCTGCCGCTGCTGCAGCTGGGGCTAGAGGCGGCTGCTGGGGCTCGGGGTTCGTAGGCCCAGGCGGGGGTCGGGGTCTGCGCGGCGGCGCTGGAAGCGGCGGCGGGGGCGGCGGGGGGCGCGGGCGGAGGCGGTGGGTCGGCGAAGTCCGAGGTCGGGTAGTTCCTGTCCATCGTGGGGGTTGCGTAGGGAGGACGGGCTGCAATGGGGGCTCCTCTAGGGCCCTGCGTGAGGGGGGCGGGAAGGGAGGGAGGGGCAGGGGGAGGAAGAGGAGGAGGAGGCGGCGGCTGCGGAGGGAGCTGCCCCCTCACATGGCCCTGAGGAGAGGCAGGAGGAGGACGCTCGGGTGAGTCCGTACCGAGGCAGCCCGGGCTGCGGAAGGCTGCAAGGCTCCAGCCTGGGCGTCAGGGAAGCGGCGGCACCAGCGGCCGGGACTCGCGGCGGCGGCGGCGGCCGCTGCGCCCCATGTTGGTGGATTTCCCAGGATGCACCTCCCGCCCCCCTCCGCCCCGTGGCCTCGCCCCGCCTCCCCTCGGCGCCCCGCGCTCGCAGCTCGTGGGCTGGGCGGGCGCGGACGAGGCCTCCGCCGCTACCGGTCGGCTCTGGAGGGGCAGCCACGGCTAAGGAGGCGAAGTCTGACGACCCGGCCGACCCCGGGGACTCGAAGAGCACCCGGCAGCCGAAGCCCTCGGGCCGCGGACGTCTGCCCGGAGGGGAGCTGTCCGCTCTCACTGCGCCCGCGTGGGAAGGGGCCGCGCTTCCCGATCGCCCCACCGAGGGAGGGGACAGTGAGCGGAAACGCAGCCTAGGGTGCCGCAAAGCGGGAGGCTTGTCAGCGCTTTGCCTGGAGTTCATTACTTGACCCTTCGGATTATTTTGAGAGATTCAGAGACACTCAATCTGCAAATCGCTATTTCTTTCTCTGCGCCCCAAACCAGAAACAGCTGAACGGGCTGTTTTACAGTTCCGTTTACTCCCTTCCTGCCCAAAGCTTGCTGGGCAAAAGGACCCTTTTCCTGCTGCTGGGGGAGATTTATATTCAAAGAAATTCAAATTCAAACGTATTTCTTTGCAATCCTCGTTGAAAAGGCCTTTCCCAAGAGTTCTTATTAATTGTCCCCATCCCCCCAACTTGGGGATTTTCCCACTCTGGATTTTTGAATCTTTGTATTCCAAAATAAATACTGGCTCTTCGTTGATCAATTCAACTACCATCTGGATGACTTTTATAACAATAAGTAACTCAGTATGCAATGTGTGTTAGGCTTTTTTTTTTTTTTTGGTCGAGATTCGGAACCTCTGCAGGACTCTACCCAAACATTTCTTATCTGACTTCCAAGATGTTGGTGTGGAGTAATTTTAATGACTACTTGAGGTTTTTCTGTTGTCTATCAGTTGTGTTTCTTCTCAAGAGGAAATTAAGAGATCAGAGAAATCACTTGGCCCTTCAGCCTTTAAGTGAAAGATAAAATAACGGTGAAGTTATATTTAATGACCACCTTTTAAAAATCAATATTGGTTTAACACCTATTACATGCTTAGCACAGCAATCTATCCCTCAAGATAAGCCTAAGGTAAAGGTTTTTAAGCAAATCTAGACAGGCGTAGAGGAAGACCTGATAATCTTGATACACTATCTCTAATGACCATTTAAAAAGCTGTTTTAAATTTAAGGACTACCTGGTACAGGGGCTACTAATCCTTCTGAGATTAATTTTGTCCTGGGAGATTCTGTTTTCCTCCTGGTGCCTACATCCTTTTGTTCCTATTCATTCTTTTTTGTAAACCCTTTTGCACCTGCGAAGCTTGGAGCCAGGTCCTGGGGTGGGGAAGGAAAGTTAAGTAGTCTTATTTACAAATGAATTCAAGCTGTGGACAAAACTGACCTTGCAATTTTAAGTTAATTACAGTATGCATTTACTAAAGATATCTTTGAAAGTGATTTTCATTGGGGAAGGAATTTGCCAAATGTAAGATCCTACAGAGAAGTAACATAAATTTCCATTACATTTTTTTTTCTTTCTGCATACTGGAAATGTGGAATCTAAATGCAATAAGTTTTCCAAATAACTTTTATATTTATAACTACTTTTGTGAGTTTAAAGTTCCGTTTCTGTGGAAAAGCTAAGAAATGAAGTGGCATACTATAAATGTTTTATGGCACTTAGTTTGAGACCATAACTGGTACTCAAAGTAAGTTATGGGGAGCAGGGCATGGTAGCCCATGCCTGTAATCCCAGCTACCCAGGAGGCTGAGGCAGGAGGATTGCAAGTTTGGGGCCAACCCAGGCAATTTAGTAAGACCCTGTTTCAAAAGTTCTTAAAATGGCTGGGAATGTAGCTCAGTGGTACAGCACCCCTGGGTTCAATTCCCAGAACCTCAAAAAAAAAAAAAAAGTGAGTTATGCTAGCAATAGCAAACAAGTGGCAATAAAACCTTTGTCATCTCCTACACCATTATTAGTTTATGCCACATTGATCAAAGAACAGATATTAAGGGAAAACTTTTGTATTTTTACTTATTTTGGTACCAAAGACTGAATCCAGGGACACTTAACCCCTGAGCCTCATCCCAGCCCTTTTTATTTTTAACTTTGAGACAGGGTCTCACTAAGTTGCTTTGTTAATTTACTGAGGCTGCCCTTGAAATTGTGATCCTCCTGCCTCAGCCTCCTTAGCCTCTGGGATTACAGGAGTGCTTCACTGTGCCCAAATGAGTAGTTTTAAATAATATATATCCTGTCGTCAGATGTTCCTTTGCCCTTCAAATGAAATTTTCTTAGTTTATCCTAAAGTCAAATGTTGCAACATGTTTATGATTAGCATCATTAAATCATTTAACTTAACATTTTTTAATTGATGAGTCATAATTGTATAATTTTATGGGATATAATGTAATGTTTCGTTATATGTAAATAAATATTTTTCCCTACTGAAAATATATTCCCAACTCTGCATTTTCCATGATCTGTTTTATATCATCCCCAATCTAGCTGCTTCAAGACTGATCTAGGTAATATCAAAAGTTTAGAATAAATGTTGTTTTTGTTTTAAATAATAACAACCGTTCTATTTTTTTGTGTGTATGTGTGGTACTAAGATTTTAACTCATGGCCTCCTAGAGCACTCTACCACTGAACTACATCTTCAGCTCATTTTACTTTCATATTTTGAGATGAGGTCATACTAAGATACCTAGACTGAGCTCCAACTTGCCATCCCCCTATTTTCAGCCTCCCAAGCCACTAGGATTCATTTCATTTTTTCCTGTGAAACTCCTGTTCATTCATTAAGATTCAAATGAAGCTGGGCACATTGGCACATGCCTATAATCCCACTGACTCAGGAAACAGGAGGATCACAAGTTCGAGGACAGCCTCAGTAATTTAGTGAGGCCCTCAGCAACTTAGTAAGACCTTATCACAAAAAATAAAAAAGATTGGAGATGTTATTCAGTGGTAGAGCATCCCTGGGATGAGTCCGGAGTACTAATTAAGATTGAAACAAAACATCTTCTAAAACATTTCCCTAGCTCTCCCAGGGGAAATTAATTGCTGGCTTTTCAGAAGTCCTACGGTGTTTTATTCCAATTGCTATTATACTTAACACTTATCATATTGCATTGCAATTAGTTGTGTATCTGGGTTTTACTCTCACAATTCATGCATTCCATAAAGGCAGTGTTGCATTTAATTCATCTTTATATCTTCTGTACTAAATATCTTGAGCCCCTTGCATCTATTGACACAATTTATTAGGTCAACAAATATGATTGTTGAATGAATAAATACACATATGACGTTTAAAATACCCTTTTAAAGGTTCCATTTAATTTGCATATGCTATTCTAAAAAAGCATTTTTTTTTTTTTTAATCTGGGAATTGAACTTGGGATCTCACATGTTAGGCAAGCACTCTCCCAGGCCTTAAAAAGCTAGAGATTTTATCTTGATCCTATAATTGGAGAGAAGGGCCAGAAAATTGATGGAATCAGACAGTTTGTTTGCAGGAAACCAAATGAATTGGAAGTCCTATGCTTAAAAAGGAAACTTTCCTTCCTCACCTCCATTTCCCACTTCCTTCTGAGTTAAGTAATGCCTTAAAATATATGCATGATCAGGAGGATGGCCTTCTAGACTGGCCTTGGCAACTTAGTGAGATCTTGTCTCAAAATAAAAAATTAAAACGTCTGGGTATATAGCGCAATGGTATAGTACCCCTGGGTTCCATCCCACTACTACCAAAAAAAAAAAAAAAAAATGTGCACGCACACACGCAGGAACAATTTTCCGAATTTCTCATCCTCCTCCTATTCCTTTAGTAAAATAAATATAACAACTGCTAGAAAGGTTGGAGTTAGATCAAGCAATTCAATCCTTTTGTTTTGTAATTGAAGAAACTGGAGCTTAACTTTTCTTGGTTTGCTTTAAGGTGATGTAGGGAATCAGTTGGGGGAGAGAGGCAAATGCCATCTCCACTAAGATGGCCTTGTTCATTAGCTTGTAGGCAAATGCAGGATTTGGGGGTTGCCTGATTAGAACTGTAGTCAATAACTCCATACATTCCTGTGTTACAAATAGCCCAACCATTGTGTAGAAAGATCCAAGCTCAAATTTGTGGTTTCACTGAGAATATGAGAGGTATGTTTGAGAGAAGTGGGTTGATAAAGGTATGGGTCTTAGTTTTCAAATTTTCCTTTCTCTTTTGTTGAGGGGACCAGTGAGTCCTGACTTTGTTAGGGCAACTCTGATTTTAATCTGTTCGATCACTATCACAAATTAAAACATCAGATATCAAGGAAGTTCCACTACCATTTTCTCTCTGAGGCTTGACCGTGTCATCAGCTTTGACTATTCTCTCTGTTGCCTATCTCCCCTGCTAAGAAAGACAGCAATAGAGTTGGAAAAGCTGTTTTTAAGCCTGCTTCTTTGGAAGTTCACTCTCAATGGGAAGGAGGGTATCCCTAAAAAACAATGATGAGTCAAAATCCTGCAGTGAGCAGAGCTTCTAGAAGCATATTTGATCTGCAGTTTTGTGTGGAGGGTAGAGGTCTGAGCTTTGAATACAGAGGGACTCTTGGGCATTGATGAATGGATTAGCTGATCCAGGGTCGGTAAAAAGAAAGGATGAATGATTAAGAGATACCAAGAGGTTTGGTAAAGAAGCAGCATTCATTGAACATATCTTTTACTTCTTTGAATAGATTGTAGAAAATTCAAAACCTTATTCTATAAGTGATGGATATTCTTATTAGAATAATCAATGCATACTGAACATGTTTGACCTTGTGGCAAGGGCTTATGTGGATCATTATATTTCATCCTCATAACATCCTTAAGGTGTAGATATTGATTACTGTTAATCTCGTTTTACAGAAAATTGAAGCTTGCTGAATTTAAGTAACTTTCCCAACAACATGCAAGTCAACATAAGACAGTGATGCAAGTGAAGCTTCAAACCAGCTCTTTGACTCCAAAATCTAATAAGTTTGATTAAGGAGCCACTTGCCAGTTTGGGCCAATGTTACTATATTTTCTTTCATAATTAGTATGTATTTTGTAGGTCCTTTAGGACTGTAAATTCCTGCTAGGCATGGAATCCCAGCAGCTCAGGAGGCTGAGGCAGGAGGATCACAATTTCAAAGCCAGGTTCAGCAACTTAGTGAGGCCCTAAGCAAAAAGCCTTTTCCAAACAAGATAACTTTCTGACGTCCTGAGGACAAGAACATGGATACAATTTTTTGGAGCTACCAATCAATTCTCTATAGTATCCTTTGAAAATATTTTCCTGAAGCAATTACTATGATTATCAAAAAGTAGTTTTTCTAACTCCATCATTGTTTGTACAGTCATTAGTAATCATTCTTCTACAAGAAGGAACTTTTTCTTATCACATTTATTTATTTTTTGTATCTATATGAACTCAAGGATTCTTTTATTTCATTTATTTTTATTAGTGCATTACAATTATACATAATAGTGGGATTCATTCTGCCATATTCATACATGCACATAATTTAATTAATTTCATTCCTTGGTAACTTCCCTTACCCTTCCCACCTCCTTTCCCCTGATCCACTTGCTCTACTTTACTGATTTCTCTTCTAGTATTATAATTATTATTTTAATTAGTGCATTATAATTATATATAATGCATTCTATATGTATACACACATATATGATTCCCTATGGAACATGGACATGGCATAATTTGCTAGATTTCATTCCCCATACTTCCCCATGTCCTTCTTTCCTCCATCCCTCTCAGTCCCCTTCCTTTACTCTATGTACTTCCTTCTATTTTTGTGAAATTCCCTTTTTTATTATTCCTTCCCCCACCTTTTTCTTTTTTAAATATTTTTAGTTGTCAATGGACCTTTGTTTATTTTTATTTGGTGCTGAGAATTGAACCCAGTGCCTCACACATGCTAGGCAAGAGCTTTGCCACTGAGCCACAACCCCAGCCATCCCCTACCTTTCCCTAGCTCCTGCAAATGAGAGAAAACACTTTACCCTTGACTTTCTCATTCTGACTTATTTCATTTAGCATGAGTTTCTGTAGTTCCATCCATTTACATTCAAATGACATAATTTCATTCTTTATGACTGAATAAAACTCTATTGTGTATATATGCCACATTTTCTTAGCCACAAGTCTGTTGACCTAGGCTGGTTTAATAACTTGGCTATTGTGAATTGTGCTGCTATAAACATTGGTATGTATATATCCCTATAGTATGATAATTTTATTTATTTTGGGGGCAGTTCTGGGGATTGAGCCCAGGGGTGCTGTACCAATGAGCTACATTCCCAGCACTTTCATTTCTTTATTTTGAGATAGGGTCTCACTAAATTGCTAATGGGCTTTCTAAACTACTGACGCTGGGCTTGAGCAACTTGGGATCCTCCTACCCCAGCCTCCCATATTGTTGACATTACAGGCATGTACCACTGCACATGACCATTCCTAGTAGCCTTTTGAGGAATCTCGGTATTACTTTCCAAAATGGTTATACTAATTTTCTGTCCCACCAACAATGTATAGGTGTATCTTTTCCCCCACATTCTCACCAACAATTATTGTTATTTTATTCTTTTTTTAATATTTATTTTTTAGCTGTAGTTGGATATAATATCTTTAATTAGTTAATTTATTTTGTGTGGTGCTGAGGATCGAACCCAGGGCCTTGCCCATGCTAGGTGAGCGCTCTACCGCTGAGCCACAAACCCAGCCCTGTTACTTTATTCTTGATAATTGCCATTATAACTGGAGTGAGATGAAATCTCAATATAGTTTGGTTTACATTTTCCTGATCACTAAGGATGTTGAACATTTTTTCATTTATTTGTTGGCCATTTGTATTTCTTTTTTTTTTTTTTTCTTTTTTTGGTATCACAGATTGAACTGAGGGGTGCTTAAGTACTAAGTTGTACCCCTAGCGGGGGGCGCAAGCGCAAGCGCTCTCTCTCTCTCTTTATATATATATATATATATATATATATATATATATATATATATTTTTTTTTTTAATATTTAAGTTTTAGTTTTAGGTAGACACAATATCTTTACTTTTTAATCTTTATGTGGTGCTGAGGATTGAACCCAGTGCCTCATGCATACTAGGCAAGCACTCTACCACTGAGCCACAACCCCAGCCCTATTTATATATTTTTAATTTGAGACAGGGTTACCTAGGGCCTTAATAAGTTGCTGAGGCTGGTTTTGACTCATGATCCTCCTGTCTCAGATTCCTGAGCTACTAGATCATAGGTGTGCACCTCTATGTCTGGCTCCCTTTTAAAATTTATTTTTTATTTTTTAATTATTTATTTTTATATAGGATTGAATCCAGGGGCACTTAACCACTGAGCCACATCCCAGCCCTTTTTAATTTTTTATTTTGAGACAGGTTCTCACTAAATTTATTGAGGCCTTGCTAAATTGCTGAGGTTGGCCTTGAACTTGCAATCCTCTTGCCTCAGCCTTCTGGGCTACTAGGCCTTTTTCTATTTTTTAATTTGAGACAGGATCTTGGATCTTGCTAAATTGACTAGATGGGCTGGGGATATAGCTCAGTTGGTAGAGTGCACAAGGCCCTGGGTTCAATCCTCAGCACCATAAGTTTAAAAAATAAATAAATAAAGGTAAATTGCTGAGGCTCTCTTTAAACTTGTGATCCTCCTGGCTCAGCCTCCTGAATTGTTGGGATTACAGGGATATAGCACCAC
Source organism: Ictidomys tridecemlineatus (assembly GCF_052094955.1). NCBI lineage: Eukaryota > Metazoa > Chordata > Mammalia > Rodentia > Sciuridae > Ictidomys > Ictidomys tridecemlineatus. The sequence goes on from NC_135480.1 coordinate 31,604,782, forward strand.
ACCAGGCATCATCATCATCATCATTATTATTATTATTATTATTATTATTATTTAATTTAAGACAGTGTCTCACTAAGTTGCTTAGGGCCTGGCGAAATTGCTGAGGCTGGCCTTGAAATTGTGATCTCCTGCCTCAGCTTTCCAGGTTTCTGGGATTACAGATGTGTGCCAGCGGCCACCATGCCCAGCTTATATTTCCTATTTTGAGAAATGTCTGTTTACATCAGTTGCCCATTTATTGGTTGAGTTAAAAGAGTTTTTTGGTGTCAAGTTTTTTGAGTTCTTTATGTATTTTGATTTTTTAAAAAATATATATATTTATTTTTAAGTTGTAGTTGGACACAATACCCTTTTTTATTTATTTATTTTTATTTGGTGCTGAGGTTTGAATCCAGGGCCTTGCAGATGCTAGGCAAGCACTCTATTGCTGAACCCCAGCCCCAGCCCTATATTTTGGATTTTAATTCTCTGTCAGAGAAGTAGTTGGCAAAGATCTCCTATTCTCTCCTATTCTCTAGGCTCTCTCTTCCTGCACTTATTTTCCTTGCTGTGCAGAAGCTTTTAAATTTTTTAAAATTTGTTCTAATTAGTTACACATGACAGTAGAATGCATTTTGACACATTGTACACAACTTCTCATTCCTCTGGCCGTACATGGTGCAGAGCCTTACCAGTAGTGAAGTCATACATGTATAAATGGTAATAATGTCTGTCTCATTCTACCCCCACACCCCCTTCCCTCCCCTCACCCCCTTCTGCCCAATCCAAAGTTCCTTCATTCTTCCCTACCCCCCATTATGGATCAGCATCTGCTTATCGGAGAAAACATTCGGCCTTTGGATTTTTGGATTTGGCTTAATTCACTTAGCGTCATATTCTCCAGGCCCATCTATGTACCTGCAAATGCCATAATTTCGTTCTTCTTTAAGGTTGAATAATATTCCATTGTTTATATATACGAATTTTCTTTCTCTGTTCATCTGTTGAAGGGCATCTAGGTTGTTTCCATAGTTTAGCTATTGTGAATTGAGCTGCTATAAACATCCATGTGGCTGCGTCACTGTAGGATGCTGATTTTAAGTCTTTTGGGTATAAACAGAGGAGTGGAATGACTAGGTCAAATGGTGGTTCCATTCCAAGTTTTCTGAGGAATCTCCATACTTCTTTCCATAGTGGTTGCATCAATTTGCAGTACCACCAGCAATGTATGAATGAATGTACCTTTTTCCCCCACATTCTTGCCAACAATTATTGTTCCTTGTATTCTTATTTTGTCTTGTTTTTTTTTTTTTTTTTTGTGTGTGTGTGTGTGGTGCTGGGGATTGAACCCAGGGCCTTGTACATGCGAGGCACACACTCTACCAACTGAGCTATTTCACCAGCCCCTGTATTCTTGATAATTGCCATTCTGACTAGTGTGAGATGAAATCTTTGAGTTTTTAATATTTATTTTTTAGTTGTAGTTGGACACAATACCTTTATTTCACTTATTTATTTTTATGTGGTGCTGAGGATTGAACCCAGGGTCTTTCTACCAGTGAGCCACAACTCCAGCCCCTTAGAATAGTTTTGATTTGCATTTCTTTAATTGCTAGAAATGATGAACACTTTCCATATGTTTATTGATCAATTATATTTCTTCTTCTGTGAAGTGTCTGTTCAGTTTCTTAGCTCATTTATTAATTGGGTTATGTATTTTTTTGGTATTAAGTTTTTGAGTTCTTTATATATCTTGGAGATGAGTGTTCTATCTGAGGTGTATGTGGTAAAATTTTTTTCCCATTCAGTAGGCTCTTTCTTCATGTTTTTGATTGTTTCCTTTGCTGAGAAGAAACTCTTTAGTTTGAATCCATCCCATTTATTGATCTTGATATTATTTCTTGTGCTTTAGTAGTCTTGTTAAGAAAGTCAGTTCCTAAGCTGACGTGATGAAGATTTGGGCCTACTTTTTCTTCTATTAGGTGCAGGGTCTCTATTCTAGTGCCTAAGTCTTTGGTGCACTTTGAGTTGATTTTTGTGCATGTGAGAGATAGCGGTTTAATTTCATTTTGCTACATATGGATTTCTAGTTTTACCAGCACCATTTGTTGAAGATGCTATCTTTTCTCCAATGTATATTTCTGGTGCCTTTGTCTACTATGAGATAACTGTGTTTATGTGGGTTTGTCTCTGTCTTCTATTCTGTACTCTTGGTCTACATGTCTATTTTGGTACCAGTGTCATGCCATTTTTGTTACTATTGATCTGTAGTATAGTTTAAGGTTTGGTATTCTGATGCCTCCTGCAGAAGCTTTTAAATTTGATGCTTTCCCACTTATTGATTCTTGGTTTTATTTCTTGAGCTTCAGAAGTCTTATTAAGGAAGTCAGTGCCTGGGCCAATTTGTTGGAGTGTTGACCCTATCTTTTCTTCTAGAAGTTGCAGTGTTTCTGGTCTAATTCCTAGGTCTTTAGATTCTTATTTCATCTGATAGATTTGTGCAGTATAGGATTCACTGAGCAGGTTCCATTTGTTCAAACCCCACACAATGCAAAGAAAGGAATATTCTGCCTATTAGAAACATCTTTATTTGAGGCTTTGGGCCACACAACAGAGTTTATGCTAGCAAAGCGATTTATGCTGGAGACTTTGAACCACCTAATATCAGTTTGACCTCTGGAGGGGCTAGAGAATTAAGGTCAGACCCAGAGCAATTCAGCTTTGACTGTGTGATGACCCCCAATAAAAACCTTGGACACCATAGCTTACATGTACTCCTGATTGACAATACTTCATGTGTGTTGTCACACAGCATTAATGTCTACATGGCTCCAATGAAAGGGACAACCAGAAGCTTGCTCCTGGTCTCTTGTACTCTGCATTATGTGCCTTTTTTCATTGATGATTTTAATTTGCTTCCTTTCACTGTAATGAGCTGTAACCATGAGTATAACAATATCTCTGAGTTCTATAAATTCTTGTAGTCAATCATTGAACTTGAAGTTGTTCTCCAAATATGAGATTATAATCTGTTACCACATTTATTTACATGGATGTTCAAACAGTCCCATATTTGGCCCAAGATCCAAACATTTAATCATTTTAGAATATGTCTTCACAATAGGGAGCCATCAGAACCTTTGAAGCAGGGAAGTGGCTTGATCAAAGTCATGGGAAACGTTCCTCAAAGTGAAACATTAGGAAGAACAAAGGAATGTTTTCTATGAAGGGAACATTTGTGTCCCAACAAGAGAAACACAGTCCTTTATAAGTTTACCCACATACATTTTTCACACACCATGAAAAGAAAAAGACATTTTACTATCAAGGGCAGTCCTGTTGTCCTTATTTGCAAATATAACTCGAGACCAGTGTCTTCCAGAGGGTTTGCTGCTAAAGGACTGAGACCCCAACCAAGGGTGGCAGGGCCTTCACTGGGCTCATGCTTTAGCTTCTCTCAGCTGCAGCCAAAGCATGAGACACTAAACCACAACTTCCCTCTTCATAGCTGGTTTACATTGTCCTGTCCCTTAGTTATGTCTCTGTTCTCTTTATCCTGAAGCAGGAGATATGGTGGTGATAAATGATTTTTTGGGGGAAAGATCTAGATTTAATTATCATGCATGTTAATGTCAGTTAATGTGTACTACCTACTAAGCATATCATTTACTTGGTATCTGTGATGTTGTGAAATATATGTACTTAGTTTTTGCCAGTTTCCTGGCATACTACTCTTAAAATCCTAGGATCTTCAGCCAGATGTGATGGTGCAATTTAGCCAGGCCTTAAGCAATTTAGTGAGCTGCCTCTAAATAAATAAATAAAAAGGGCTGGAGATGTGGCTCAGTGGTTAAGCACCCCTGGGTTCAATTCCTGGTATCTATATGAATAAATAAATCAAATCCTTGGGATCTTCAAAGTTATAAGTATCTCTTTGTATGCAATGGAGTTGACTGTTGACTAGCAGCCCTAAGGTAGTGGCAGGATGAGGGCTGGTCACTGGAAAGACATAGGCTGATGGAACTTTTGCCCTCACCCTCAACTTCTGGGGGACTGAAGGTTAAATTGATCACAAATGACTAATGATCTGATCAGTTACTCCTGCACAATGCAGCCTACATAAAGCTCTAAAAGAATAGGGTTTTGAGAAACTCTGGATAGCAAAACATGCGGAGATTCCTGGAGGGTGGCTCACCTGGGGTGGCATGGGAGCTCTGTACCTCTTGTTCCATACCTCACCCTATGTATTTCTTCAGGGGCATCCTTTGTGATATCCTTCCCTTTCAGACCCCCACCCCCCCGTATTGGGGATTGAACTCAATCATGCTTACTACCACTGAGCTACATCCCAGCCCTTTTATTTTTCATTTTGAACCAGGGTCTCTAAATTGCTGAGGCTGTCTTTGAACTTGTGATCTTCCTAGCCTCCAATCCATGCTGGGATTACAAGCATGTGCCACAGCACCAAACTTTATAATATCCTCCTCCCCAACCCCTGTACTGGAAATTGAACTCAGGGGTGCTGGACCACTGAACTACAAAATCAGCCCATTTTTATCTTTTACTTTAAAACAGGATCTTGCTATATTGCCAGGGTCGACTTGGAACTTGCAATCCTCCTTCCTCAGCCTCCTGAGTTGCATGGATTACTGGTGTGCTTTCTGATATTCATCATAATAAACCAGTGAACATGTTTCCTTGAGTCTTATGAGCAGCTCTAGCGAATTTTTAGAACACAGGGAGTTATGGGAACCTCAGTTTACAGCTGGTCGGTAAGGAGTTACTTGTCAGGTGCACACGTGTACTCCCACCTACTGAGAAAGCTGAGGCAGGAAAATCACAAATTGGAGTCAAGTGCAGCAATTTAGAGAGACATCATCTCCAAATAAAAAATAGAAAAGACTGGGGATATAGCTCAGTTGTAGAGCTCCCCTGGGTTTAATCCCCAGTACCACAAAAATGAATCTGTAAAGAAACAAATAAATAAAAAAGACTGGGGATATACTTAGTAGTAAATACCCCTGGATTCAATTCCTAGTACCAGCAAAAAATGAAAAGAGTTGTTGATACCCAAATAATGGAAATATAACTAGTAAACTCTTAGAACTGGGGGTAATCCTGAACTGAGTCACTGGAATGGTGAAGAGGGAGGAGGAAGGGTGAGAGGAAGCACTCTTTGCTAGTATCTCCATATCTGGAAGACAATTTTAGATTATAAGCATAGATTTATATGTGCCTTTTTGGTAAAGTACCTGTGTTCATTGTGCACAAAGTTTGTACTTTATTTTACAATATCTAAGCTTTCTAGATGTCCTGAGGTGACAGTATATCATAAAAAGTAGAGCTAGTGAATTAGCCAGCTAGTAATATCTTTTTTAAAAAAAATCTTTATTTTATTTTTATGTGGTGCTGAGCAATATCTTTATTCTATTTTTATGTGGTGCTGAGGATCGAACCCAGGGTCTTGCACATGCTAGGTGAGCGCTCTACCGCTGAGCCACAACCACAGCCCCAGTAATATCTTTTTGTTATAATTTATAGAAAAGATGCATCTTGGACATGGAATTGTTTTATCTTTGGGCAGTGTGTATCAGAACCTGTTCATTAGGCTGGCAACAGAGGGGCAGAAGGAAGCACACAGGGAAAAATGGGAACAAGTGCTAAAGGATTTCTATTCTGATGTGAGCCATTGGTGTGTGCGCATCTTTAATTCACTTGGAACCTGCTTTCTTGCTATTATTTTAGTGGTAGAAATCTGTGGAGAGCCATTCTCACACGTGACTGGGCAACTCCCAGTTTGGATCTGAGGCGTTCTGGCTGTGTCTGAGCTTTCCCGGCCCTTTTCTGATGAGAGAACCCATCCGTGTGGGGGTGTGACTGACCACTGACCCCGGGGGCCCAATCACTGACCCTGACCTTGGAGTGCAGCCCCCCCCCTCAACCTTCATTGGATGGAATTCTCCCCTGAATTTCTTGTTCCCCAATAAAAGGCTACTCCCTGGCGTGCTCACTCTCTATCCCTCCTGCTAGCCCTGAGTAATCCTTGCTGTCCTACGGGTGGTTCGAGGTGGAAGCCAGAGAGGGGAGCCGTCTCGGACCTGGTCATAGAAAAAGGTAACTGAGTCTGTGTGTTTTATTTCGATCTCTGCTAGCTAACTTTTATGCCAAGAACCTCATTAATGAAACCAGTGCGTTGGCCGCATGGTGGAGAAATCTGATAATGAATCCTCTTAGAAGCATTCTGCTTGGTGTACTCTGTTGCTTTATGTTTCATTTTAAATTGAGCATTAAGAAAATGCATTATTTTAGTTGTAACTCTGCCAATCTGTCTATCTAGAGGCCTGTTGCCATTTCAGCTTTTAGTGAAATTTTTGTTCCCAAGAAAGGCAGGATTACAATTTTTTTTTTTTTAACAGATTGAGTTCGTGCAGTGTATTCTTGGTTATCGGAAGTATTTATATAGCTTTGGGATTTTGAACTGGTGAATATTCATGATGTGTGTAAAAGCACAATACACAAGTACAATCTCAGTCACACAAAATGGGATGCTATGTGTATGCACACACAGGACCTGGAAAGACATGTCCAACTAAGCTGCTTGTGACTGGATGACTGTTTGTTGCTTGTGTTTTTGTGTTTCCTTTAAAGCACTTTCTTTTAAAAATTAAAAAAAAAAACTGAAAGAAAAGAATAATATAATTTTCTTATATCCTTCATTAACATTCACTAAATGGTAAGATTTATATTTTTTTTAAAGGAAGGATTTTTTTTTGTTAAATACCTTTATTCTATTTATTCATTTGTATGTGGTGCTGAGGATCAAACCCAGGGCCTCACATGTGCTAGGCAAGCACTCGACCGATGAGCTATTGCCTCAGCCCCAAGATTTATATTTTTAAACTCTTTCTATCGCTCTATCTCTGTCTCTTTCACATGCCATTTATTCAACATTGCACTGGAGGACTAGCCAGTACAATAAGGTAAAGAAAATAAATAAATAGAATGCATATAGAAGAGAAAGAAAAAGCAAAACTCTGGTCATCATTGGTCAATGTCGTAGACAATCTTCAGGTCACAGAAATAAATTTAGTTTTATTTGGGTGTGGTAGCACACACCTGTGATCCCTGCTACTCAGGAGGCTGAGACAGGAAGATTGCAAGTTTGAGACCAGACTCAGCAGTTTAGTGAAACCCTGTCTCAAAAACAAAACAAAGCAAAAATTAAATAAGAAGGGCGAGGGCCCAGTGCAGTGATACATGCCTGTAATCCTAGCAATTCAGGAGGCTGAGGCAAGAGGATCACAAGTTTAAGGCCACCCTTAGCAACTTAGTGAGGCCCTGTCTCAAAACAAAAAATAAAAAAAGGCTGGGGATGTAGTCAATGGCAGAGCACCCTTGGTTTCAACCACCAGTACTAAATAATAAAAAATCAAAATAAAAAGAGCTGGAGATGTAGTTCAGTGATGGAACACTCTTTTGGCTTCATTGCCAGTACTGGGAAAAAAAAGTTTTAAGGGGTAATATGCTTGCCTCAAGTAATATATTAAACATTGAGAATTTGTTAAACAACAACAACAACAAAAACCTTCACAACTGAACTACAGTGTTTACATAGAATGCAAGCCCTACTAGGTGAAAGATAGATACAACATTGTACATTGTTTTGATAATCTGCAGTTGTTGTTCAGATTTAATTCATATGATAGCATATTTCACAATATGCTATTATATGAGGAAGAAGAATATTTAAATGAAATAAGCAATAAATGCTTACTTAGAATAAAGTTTATTTACATATATAAAAAGTGTATTGAACAGGAAATTCATTAAAACAAAAACACAATTAGATTTTAGGAAAAAATATGTTCAAAAGAAAGGATTGCTCTTTTAAGGTAATGAAAATACAGATATATTTGTACTGGATTACTTTAAACTGTTAAGCTGTTAAAAACATTTTTAAACAAAAAATGTTGGAGGAGCCAGGCCCATACCTATAATACCAGCAACTTAGAAGGCTGATACAGCAGGATGTCAAGTTTAAGGCCAAATCTGGCAATTGAGCCAGACCCTGTCTCAAAATTAAAAATAAAAAGGGCTGAGATGTAGCTCAGTAGTAAAGTACCCATGGGTTCAATCCCCAGTGTACATTGAGAGAGAGAGAGAGGGTGGGGGGGGGGGAAGAGAGAGAGAGAGAGATAGGTTGGAGGAAATGTAATTCAGAAGGTTGAAGGCATCAATATATGTCATACATGTTCCAAAGTGACCATATAGACAGGATATTCAATTAAAAAAATTATAGAAATGCTAAACATTCCTTTAATAGTATAAATGTCATATATATTTAAAATCAAATTAATAGCTAATAAAATTCAAATAAACAAATCAAACTAATAACAAATAAAATTCAAATAAAACAAAAACAATATGAATAATATATAGAGGTTTTGTCAAGCATTAACAAATCATTTAGCATTAAAAGTCTCTTCTAGCCGGGCGCAGTGGTGCATTTCTGTAATCCCAGTGGTTCAGGAGGCTGAGGCAGGAGAATCCTGAGTTCAAACCCAACCTCAGCAACAGCAAGGCACTAAGCAACTCAGTGAGACCCTATCTCTAAATAAAATACAAAATAGAGCTGGGGAGGTGGCTTAGTGAGCGAATGCCCCTGAGTTCAACCCCCAGTACCCAAAAAAGTCTATTCTACATATAAGAGTATACATATATATAAATTTTCTGAGAAATAGAAAAAATTGTTTAGAATATTAAAGGGAAATGGGAAATCAAAGATACTGAGGACAGTGTCCCTCACTTCGTGTGTGTGTGTGTGTGTGTGTGTGTGTGTTACGAGTACTGAACCTAGGGGAGCTTTACCACTAAATTATGTCCCCAGTTCTTTTTATCTTTTAAGACAGAGTCTGACTAAATTGCTGAGGCTGTTCTTGAACTTGTGATCCACCTGTCTTAGCCTCCCCAGTTGCTGGGATTACTGTGTCCAACTCTTTTGTGTTGTTTTTGTGTAGCTGAGGATCAAATTTAGGTTCTTGTATATGCTACACAAATGCTCTACCACTGAGTTATGTCCCCAGCCCTACAGTTTTTAATTATTCTGAGAGTTCTCCACATTTGTCTGTATTCACTCAGAAGACACATTAATAGATGCAAAGTTTTTCACATAATTTGTCCTTTTTTACATTTTCAAAAGAGAATATTCTATGTAAAATTATCTATCTTACTAACCTTATAAATGTGTATTTGTCTTATTCAAGTCCAATTCTCCTTTTGTTTCTTTATTCCATTCATTTTCTGATTGTGATAAAGTGGAAAACTTATCTAACTATATATAAAACCTCAAGTGAAAATAGATTTAATGGTTAGCACTAATCAATAACCTGGGGAAGCATAAACAAAACAGGTCAATTAAATCAAACAACAATTTTACCAGATATACCACAGACACAGAAAGAAGTGAATGAAACAGATATACATCAGGGGTTTTATGTTGAGATAGTTCCCTTTCCATCATTATAAGCATACGTCAACAATGGTTCTCTCACATTGACCTTTTATATTTAAAGTATCCTGATCTCAATTTTGGAGGCTCTAAAATGCCAGTGACTTCACAATCACAAGAATTTATTCTAGATTCATTCAAGTCAGAGCATCCCGTTTGCACTAAATGATGGCAGTTGATATCTGTAGGCTGCTGTTGGGACAGGGTGGGGTTGTCACAGACTGTGAAGCTAGCTTTGCAGTTTGACTTTTGGGAGTCAGTAGAAGTAAAGGAATTCATGGAACATTTCAAATTACAATTCAGTAAAAGAAACACACATTTTATATTTGTATTTAACCCAAATATTCCTCACACTTATGTAAAAACAGTTATACATATACATGTGATATGTGTACTTATGTATGTCTATGTGAGAAGTGCTTGTAAATTTTTCTCATGGATTTAGAATTAATTAACAAGATCCCTGGATTATAATTAGAAGCAATGTAATTCTATAGGCATGAGTTGGGACCTGAAAAGTGTACGTACTCAATTTAAACCCAGCTCTCAAGAACTTGTTGGATTTTAGGCAAGTTATATCTTAGTCTGATACTTATTCTTTAAAAGGTTACTGGCAATCTTAACTTTGCTCACTTCGTATAAAGGGGATTAAAATAAGTGTAAAATGTATAGTAACAAGGGCTGGAGTGTAGCTCAGTGGTACAGCGCTTGCTTAGCATATGTGAGGCACTGGGTTCGATCCTCAGCACCACATTAAAAAAATAAATTAAAAAAATAAAGGTATTGTGTCCACTTACAACTAAAAAAAATGCATAGCAACAAGACAAAAAGTGCTCATGTAAAGTCAAGATATGACTAATAGAATATATTTTATAGGTAATGTGGGTGGCTTAATGAAACATTTTCCTAATTAAATCTAAATGTTGCTAGATGATTTATTTGTAATAAGCAACTAAACAGACTCTGAGCATCTACAAGGATAATTTAACAGTGCCTAATAATTAAGGTCTTACTTTTATTTGTCTTAATGAAGATCATGCTTTTATAAAAGAGAGACACACATATGAACTGTAATATGATACATATTTTCTAAACATTTAATTTGGAAGGAATTATCAAATGCACATGGGTTTGAAGTCCCATCTCTGTAAAAATTATAAAATAAAGTAATATTTTATAAATGATTTTAAATAATAGGAAAATGCAATGCCTGCAAGAACATAAAGAAGAGAATTTTCTGTTTTAATTTTTAGGAGTATGTTATTTCTTTTCTTTCTTCCTTTTTTAAAAAATACTTTTTTTGGTTGTTATTGTAGATAAATGCAATTTATTTTATGTGGTGCTGAGGATTGAACCCAGCGCCTCATGTGTGAGAAGCAAGCACTCCACCACTGCGCCACAACCCCAGCCCTCTTTCTTTCTTTTTTTTTTGGCGGGGGGTACCAGGGACTAAACCCAGGGGTGCATAGCCATTGAGCCACATCCCCAGCCCTTTTATTTTTTATTTTGGGACAGGGTCTCATTAGGTTGCTCATAGCCTTGCTAAATTGCTGAGTCTGGCTTCAAACCTGTGATCCTCCTACCTCAGCCTCCCTAGCTGCTGGGATTGTAGGCATATACCACCACACCTGGCAGGAGTATATTTCTTGACCTCTTACAAAGAGGAAACAAATTCACTTATGCATATATACCTACCCATATAAATTAGGACACATATATACCAGAGATTTATAACTTATACTAACTTATACTCTGCTAGATTTGTGTGTGTGTGTGTGTGTGTGTGTGTGTGTATGTGTGCTGGGGATATAACTCAAGGTCTTTGGTAAATACTAAGCACAGATTCTATTTTGAACTATATCCCCTACCCACTATGCAACATTCTTAGGGAAAAACTGGTTATATACATAATTAAAATAGACATAAAGTACTGGTTAAAATTATTACATATGGTGTCTTTCTTTTGTGTTCAGACATATTAAAAGATGCAAGGGAGGAAGTGGTAGGTCCTGGGGAAATAGCTTAGTTGTAGAGCCTGTGCTTAGCATGCACAAGGCCTATCTTCAATATTCAGCACCAAAAAAAAAAAAAAAAAAAAAAAAGACAAGATATAAGGGTTTTCTGGCAAATTTAATTATTATTATTTTAATAGTTAAATACTTTTTCTAGATTCTCAAACTACTATTTATATTTTCAAGAGATTGAATGATGTAGATGTAGATTTTTTATTAAGGCAGATAGGGTATCTTCTCATCAGGAATGAGGGCAATTTTATCAAGTTCTAGTCCTAGGTTAGAGGATTATTTATTTGAAACCATAACAACTTTTATAAATCCTTGCCATTGCAACGCTGTACCATATGAAGAACTAAATTGTATCAAACAGTATTTCTACTGACCCCACTCCTGATAATAAAACATGACTTATAATAAGTATTAAGAACTAATACCTGCATAATAGTAGGCAATAATTTAAAATATAAAACCAGTGTTTATGTTAAGGTCACAAATTTATATTAAAATGTTGAATTCTGTGAAGTATTTCCACTTCCTCTCACAAAAAAAAAAATCCTAATAGTGGGTTCAATATCATGACTTGGGATAAGTAATGACTAGAAATTCTTACTTTTTAAAATATTCAACAGAAGAAATCTACAACTTTTATCTGGACAAAAGATACTAACAAAGATGTTTTTTTTTTTTTTTTTTTTTGTGGTGCTAGGGACTGAACCCAGGGCGTTGTGCATGCGAGGCAAATAACTCTACCAACTGAGTTAAATCTCCAGCCATTAACAAAGATTTTGAACCTTTAAAATATATATTATTTAAAAGTGCTTTCTTATTAATTGTGAGAATTATAAATCAAATTCTGTTTCTTTTTCTCTCTCCCTTTTTTGCAGGGTGGGGAAATCTAACCCAGGGCTTCACATGTACCAGGCAATTCTACCACTGAGTTACATACTCAGCCATTTTTTAAAATTTTGTTTTGAGATACCTCACTAACTTGCTCAGGCTGGTCTCAATCTTGTGATCCTCCTGCCTCTGCCTCCCCTGTAGCTGAGATTACACGTGTGTGTCACCATGTTGCCCTTGGCGCCAAATTCTCTTATCAAGCTGATGACAATCACTTTCGGGTCCAAGATGCAAATGGAACTGTGGTGTGGTTCATAGTGCTTACTCTTCCTTTATTCTATGCAGTTTGTCATAAAGAGCTGAATCTTTTTTGGTTCAGGGAGAACAAACCATTCAAATAGCATGGGTTTCTTATGCCGAAGTGCAGGGTGTTCTTAGTGAGACGGGAGTGACATAGACTTTTTAAATACCCTAAATCCTCTTGCTGGCCCAGGATATGGTGGTGGTGGTGAAACACTGAGTTTTCTGGTCAGTGCCATTGCCTGTTCATAAGAAGGCAGTCCTGTGTCCTCCAAAGAAGTTGGTGACGATGATAAGACAGCTTCCTCAGGTCCTCTGAAAATGATGGAGGGAGTGTGTCTGCCCCTTCTGGCATAGATGGCTGGAGAACTAAACAGAGAGATAGTGTTTAGGTCTAGGAAAGGCAGCATTTTTGGATTAATATGATTAATATTAAAAAATAAATATTTTCGGGGCTGGGGATATAGCTCAGGTAGTAGCATGCTTGCCTGGCATGCTTGAGGCACTGGGTTCGATACTCAACACCACATAAAAATAAAATAAAAGATATTGTGTCCACTTAAAGCTAAAAAAATATTTAAAAATTAAATATTTTGATAAATGCTGAACTCAATTTATTAATATAACAACTGTTTTATAGTTTACCCATGACTCTGAAAGAGTCTTGGTATAGGAAAAGACCAAGTCAGACATGGTTTGAAACTTGACAGTCATTTCATAGATATATGAATCAACTCAAACTACCTGTTTCCTCCTCTCTAACATGGGGATAGTAAAAGCTACAGCAGAATTGTTTTGTGAAAACCCAGGAGGATGTTGTATATATATATAGCTTCTAGCAGTGTCTGGCACACTTAGTAAGAATCCAAAATGTGTGAATTTTCTTTCACTCCCTCTTCTCTGAAAATTTTCTCAAAAGTATGATGTGATGCCAAATCGAGGCTTTGTTGAGGGGGACAACTCAAAGCCAAGGAAATAAATGCCACAGAAATAATCACAATGGCTGATATCCTCCTTTGTCTTCTGTTCCCTCCTACCTGTACCTCCATACCTCCAAGACAGCAGTACTTCCTTCATGTTGCCCTCTTCCTTAAAAGTCTATCTGCAGCCTACTTGCCACTGAATCCGGTTCAGACTCCTGAGCCTCCTCTTGAAAGCCTCCCTTATTCTGGTCTTGCTTTAGTTTTTACAGATCTCTGCTCTTGCTGAGTAATTTCTTGATACTACCCTGTGTTTGCAGCAAATTCTTGAGCCCTTCTCTATGTTTTCACTGGTATTGATCCTTTTCTTAGAATTGTGTTTTCCCCTTCCACTAATCTATATATATATATTCCCCCCCCACACACAGGAAAATAAATACATAAATGGCTTGGTTCAGTCGACCATTTTCACAAAACCTTGCCTGTCAATGGAAGTTGCAACATGGGTCTGGTGTTTTAAACCTATGGTTTTCTCTTCCCATTGTGAATTATGAAATGAAATGTAACTGAAGCATTAAGAAGTAAATCTGTTTAGATTATAAAGTTGGCTGTCTATAAAGTACCCTTACATAAGTTAACCTCCTATAGTTACGGCTAATGAGATAATTAAAACTTAAAGTCAATATTGACCTCTAGTCAATGTTTACAGTAGACTTCCCATTAAGACACAGACAATTTACAGAGAACTTTCTCAAGCTAAGTCAGCCAATTGGTTCTTTAAGACACCTTTTCCTTTTGAAGGTAATAATGAGATTTGAAATTGGAGGGAAAGAGAAAAATTGCAGAAAGAAGAAAAGCAAAAGTCTGTGTAAATCTAGGAGCTGGATAATCAGCCCTTCAATAGTTGAGAGGCAACTGAGAGGATCACAAGTTTACTTAGAGGGCTCAACACAATTCCTCCTCCGTCAGAAGTCTGGAATGCACTCATGAGAGGTCAGTCACTTGCCACATTCATCAGCTTACAATGAAGAAGTTCTGTGTGTTTGCTTACAGGGGATGGGGTAGACAGATATTTTATTCTAACAAAAATTTTCCATGTTGACTTTCAAAATTTAATACAAAGAAGCAGTGCACAGTGGCTCACATCGGTAATCCTAGCTACTTAGGAGGCTGAGACAGGAGGATCAAGTTCAAGGCCATTTGGACAACTTAGGAAGACTCTGTCTCAAAATAAAAAATAAAAAGTTCTTGGGATGAAGCTCAATAGTAAAATACTCTTGGGTTCAATCTCTAGTACCAAAAAAATAAAAATAACAAACAAACAAAAAACTATAGAAACTATGTAATGATTACATCAGTCATTAAATACTAGCTAGTGTTTTCTTACACTTCATATATCTTATGTGATTAAAATCAGAAAGTATGCACTAATAATATCTTAAAACTGGAATACCATATTACGCCTCTTTTCTTCCACAAAATACAGGAACCAAGAATGGAAAAGATTTTAGAATTTTCCATTTTTTGGTATGTTTTACACAGAGGCAAATTTTTCTGACCATGATCTTTTTTAAAAAATTGTTTTTCTTTCTCAAGTATTCTCTTCCCTTCTCACTACTTTCAGCCTTGTGAAATACAGAAAGTGAACAAATGACTCTGCTAGAAGAATTTCTTGGGACAATAAATGCAAAGCACTTTAGTATTTCAAAGTTAGTATTTAAAAGAGCTCTTTAGTATTTAAAAGAGCATTTCTAGTAAACCTAGCTTGAAATGTCCTCTAGAACTCAACAGTTCAGAGGATCAGACACAATGGATGAAAAATTATTTGTATACTACATGGTATTACACTAGACTAACGTTAACTAACCTTACTTTTAAAAGGAGATATCCAGGGTTTTATATTTCACAATGACATATACAGAAGACATGCCATAATCATGCCACCACTTAACCCCCCATGTGATGCTTATTTATTTATTTATTTTAAATGAGGGTCTTACTATGTTCCCTAGGCTGGCCTTGAATCTGTAGGCTCAAGTGATCCTTCTGCCCCAGTCTCTCAGGTAGCTAGGACTACTAGAGCAGCACTTTGCCTAACCTCCCCATGAATTTGAATTCTTTTTCTACCCTCATGCAGGAAAAAAATTATAAATATTTCTGGGTTTTTTAAAAAAAAGGAACAAAATAAGGAAGACAGAGTGGTGTAGAAAAGTAGAAAAATAAAGCAGAGAGAAGAAATCATCAAGCACGAAGACACTGAATAATGCATGTGCTATCATAGATAACCACAGACCTTGAATGATTTTTTTTTTTTCAGTGTTGGAGATGGAACCCAGGCCTGGCACCTGCTAGGCAAGTGCTCTACCACAGAGCCACACCCCTAGCCTGAATGCAGTTATTAAACATGCGGACATATAAGAGCTTTTCATTTAAAATTTTTTTTTTTAGTTGTAGATGGACACAATACCTTTGTTTTATTTGATGTGGTGCTGAGGATCAAATCCAGTAATTCACACATGTCAGGCAAGCGCTCTACCATGGAGCTACAACTATAGCCCTAAGAGCTTCCCCCCCCCCCCGAAAAACATTATGAATGGGGTAGGAGAAAAGGAAAGATAGATATCAAGAAGAATCTCCAAAGACAAATTCTGCCCATATTTTAATTAACCTGTGGATCCCCCTAGCTGGTGAAAAACCCACAGTAAATAAAATCTTGGTCAAAAGTCCTAGAAAATGAAAAGAATTTATTCATTTCCTATATACTGAATGAGGAAAATTAACATAGGTCTTCAGCTTAAAGATAGTGGCTTAAGAAAAATTAAACAAATTCTTCCTTACTTTCTCTCACTTCTGAAATTTCTACAGAATTTATAGACACAGACTTCTTAGTCCATGCCCATAGGTCATATAATGCCTCAGGGAGTTTTCCAAGAATTTCAGCGTGGGGTAGAATTACAATTTATGGTCCTTCTTTTTCTGCCCTCCTTGCTGGCTCCTCCTCTTTTTTCTGCATACTTAGTGAGGGCATCCTGTAAGACTCTGTCTTTTCCCTTCTGTCCTTTAATTACATTCAGAGAACTTGCCTATTCTCACAACTTCAACTGTCTCCTCTAATACATGAATCTTAATTCCACATCTGTTGCGTTAAGCTCTTACTCTTTTTTCCAGTTTAAAAAAAAAATGTGGTAATACCTATTTATCATAAAATTGCCATTTTAACATTAAATTTTTTTTGTGTGTGTGATACTGGGAATTGAATTTAGGAGACCACAGAGATTGAACTCAGAGAACCACAGAGCTATATCCCTAGCCATTTTTATTTTATTTTGAGACAGAGTCTTGCTAAATTGCTGAGGCTGGCCTTGAACTTAGAATCCTGCCTCAGCCTCCTAAGTAGCTGGGATTTCAGAGGTCACCATCACACATGACATGTTAAACTTTTTTTCTTCTTCTTATTTTTTGTAGTACTGGGATTGATCTCAGGGGCACCCTACCACTGAGCTACATCCCCAGACAAGGTCTCCTGAAATTGCCAACATTGGCTTCAAACTTGTGATTCTCCATTCTCAGCTGGTAGAGTGCCCTGAGTTTGAGCCCCAGTGCCACACACACACACAAAAAAAAAAAAAAAAAAAAAAAAAAAAATTAGGGAGAAATGTATCTTTTCTATTTACTAATTTCATTTAGTTCTACAATGTAAAAAAGTTCTTAGCTATATCCTCAACCCCTTTTTATTTTTTGTTTTGAGACAGGGTTTCACTAAAGTACCTAGGCTGGTTTTGAACTTGTGATCCTCCCACCTCCACCTCCTGAGTTGCTGGAGTTACACATTGTGCCACTGTGTCCAGCTTCTCTAAAAATTAATAAAAGTAATATCTGTTGAAGAAGTTTTAAAGTAGTTTTTTTTGTCTCAGCTGTGTGAATCACTTTAAAAATTATTTCCATTGCTATGAAAGCATCTATTAATATTGGAGATTAGGGTCTTCACGAAAATTTTAACATATTAATAGTGGAGATTAGGATCTTCAAGAAAACTTTTAATCCTACTTTGTGCCAAGAAAAGCACAAATTAATTGCATTATGCAATTTAATTTAATTTTTTTTCCTGTTCTGGATAGCAAACATGGAACCATGTGAAAGCTAGATAAGTACTCTAACACTGAGCTAAACCCCCAGACCTAAAAAAGAAAACTTAAGCAGTTAAACATTTTTTGCTATTTGCTTTAATTAGCTGATTTTTTTTTTTTTTTTTTTTTGGTACCAGGGATTGAAAACTCAGGGTTTCTCAACCACCGAGCCACATCCCCAGCCCTATGTATTATATTTTATTTAGATATAGGGTTGCACTGAGTTGCTTAGGGCCTTGCCATTGCTGAGGCTAGCTTTGAACTCTCAATTCTCCTGTCTCACTGCCAACCCACCTCCCCCCCCCCCCAAGCCTCTGGGATTACAGGCATGCACCACAGCACCTGGCCTGCTTTTTTTTTTTTTTTTTTTTAACAGTAATTGCCAATAAAATTTTAGAACCATTATATAATTACATGTTTTTTAAAAGATCTTCACCTATTTTCTAAATCCAAGAAATTTAACACTGATACCAATTTATTTTTCTGGTCCAGGATCACACATTGCATTAATCATCATATCAACTACTTCAATTTGGAACAGTTATTTTCTTAGTTTTTCTTTGTTTTTCACTACAACAACAGTGGTATTTTTGAAGATTCAGGTAAGGGGTTTGTAGAATTTAAATTTGATTTGATAGGGGTTGAAACTTAGACTTAAATTAGAAGATGAAGAATCTTGTAAAACAAACAAACAAACAAAAAAACAAACAACTCTGGGGCTGAGGTTGTGGCTTAGTGGTAGAGTGCTCACCTAACATGTGTGAGGCCCTGGGTTAAATCCTCAGCACCACATAAAGATAAATAAATAAAGGTATTGCGTCCATCTACAACTAAAATGTTTTTTTAAACTGTATATTTTTTTCTTTTGAAATATATAAGTAATATATTGAAAAAAAATATATACACACACACACACACACACACACAATTCTATTAGAAGAATACAGAAACAATGCTTATTTTTCTGAAAAGATAAATCAAATGACTAAGTTACCATAAAAAAGCACACTTGGTCACAATCATGAGCTTATTCACAAAATTTGTGACTATGCATATATAAGCATCAATCTAGAATAGCCTGCTTCTTCTGAATAATGTCGTCTCTACCTACTCATGCATACTTACTGGAAAGATAATCAGTGCCTCTTAGTTCAATAACAATAATGAGGTTCTATTGTACAAATAATTATGGGTATGAATATTTATCAAACTTTATTAATGTGCTATTATCTTTAATTGGTAAGAATTTTGTTTTATTAATCTATACTTAATTCAAAGAATCAATAAAAAGAGTTATAAAAAGCCAGTTATTCTGTTTCTTTGTGGGAAGCCACATAGGTCTATTAAGTCTGACTCAGAATAAACTACAGAATTTTTTGCTTCAGGAAATAATGTGGGGACACAGGTGTCTGCCTCTGGCTTCGAAGGAACTATTGAAAAATCAAGGTAACATTATGACATTTCTTATATTCTTTTGAAGCATGTTAGAAATAGCATCGTTAAATTGTTACTGTGTTGCTAAATTAAGCCACCAAACAACTGTGAGACTAGAGAAGCTTGGGACATGACAATTAAATGTATTACCATGACTGGATCCAAGAGCATATTGCCAAATAGCTAGAAGAGAGGATTTGGAGCAGAAAGAGGACACTAATGGAAAAACTAGTAAAATCTAAATAAAGTCTGGAGTTTACTTAGTAGTAATACACAAATGTTATTTTATAGTTTTGACAAACCTACTATGGTAACATGATATGGTAACAATGGGGGAAACTGGCTAAAGGATATATGGGAACTCTACTTTTTTTGTAACCTTCCTGTGTATTTGAAATTATTCCAGAATATAAAGTTTATGTAACAAAATAGGCAGCTCTTTGTTTCATTTTAAAATCGCAATATAGAATGTGCAAAAATGAATCAAGTATTTTTATTTGGTACTTACCCTGGATATGGTTGCCTGTTACACTTAGTAGTACAAAGATAGTAACCAAGTAATCCAAAAATAACCAAAAATACTCCAGCAGCAATTAATCCAGTCAGAAGGCCCATAACATCAATTTTCTCTCTGTTACCATCTTAAAAGAAATCATAAAAATAATATAAATACAATACTTGAAATGCATCATCTATGATTTCAACAATTTTAACACATTATTAAGCATCTAATCATTGATACTGATTTCTTTAAAAAAGAATTTGTGCTAGAGAACCTACCTGAACAAAATTTTAAATGATCTTTCATTTCTCTTTGTTTCTCAGTCTCTATTTTTTCTTTTTCTTTCTTTCTTTCTTCTTTTTTTTTTTTAATGGAGATTGAACCCAGGGGTGCTTTACCAGTGAGCTACAGCCTTTTTTTTTTTTTTAAATATTTATTTATTTATTTATTTATGGTACTGGGATTGAACCCAGCGGTGCTTGACCACTGAGTCATACACCAGCCCATTTTAAAAATGTTTTATTTAGAGAAAGAGTCTCACTAAGTTGTTGCTTAGGGCCTAAGATGCTGAAGCTGGTTTTGAATTTGCAATCCTCCTACCTTAGCCTTTAAGCCATTGGGATTACAGGCATGTGCCACTGTGCCTGGCTTTTATTTATTTTGTTTTTTTTGGCAGTGCTGGGATAGTATCCAGGGCCTTGTACATGCTTTGTAAACATTCTACCATTGAGCTACATCTCCAGCGCCTGTTTATTTTAAATAGGTCACATTAAAATGATAACATCCAATACTAAGTGGGATAAACATTCCTTGTGCAAGTACACATTTTGGTATTAACTACTAAGATACATTCATTAAGCAACTTGGTGTAGCAATACAATATAGTATTCTATAGGGTGATGTTACCTGTAGAAAGAATGATATCTATTTGAAAAAATGGCAAAATATGTGTTTGTGTATATAAAAATCAGTCAAAAGTGGCTTGAAGAATAAAGGGGAGGGAAGAATAGGAAATCTTGGTACAAAATTATAGCAAGGAGGAATAGGTAATAAATTCTAATGTTCTGTATGGCACAGCAAGGTGACTATAGTTAAAAATTTATCATATATTTTAAAATAGTTAGAAAAGAGGATTTTGAATATTATTAATAAGAAATGACAAATGTTTGAAGTGATAGATATGCTTAATATCTTGATTTAATCATAATGCATTGTAGACATGTATTAAGATATCACAGTGTATCCCAGAAATAGGTACAATTATTATGCATCAATTAAAACAATTTTAGAAGGCAGTTAAGAAAGATAAGACAAAGCATTTCCTCTTTCTAAAAGGTACTTAGTTCTACTTAACAATCTTTTTTTTTTTTTTTGGTCCTGGACCTGGGGATTGAATATAGCCTTTCACAAGCTAAGCAGGTGCTCTACCATAAACCCCAGGTCTATCCAGCAATCTTAATTTTCTTAACGTTAGTATTCCATCCACTTGTAATGGTTAAAAAAAAAAAAGGAAGAAAACTTTAAAATAGTTTACTACTTGAAACCAAAAGAGTATTCTGTGCAAGTCTTGACTTAGCTGAGCTGTTTAGAACAGCTTTAAGCCCATTATCTCATTTCCCTAATATCTCACCAAACTTGATTTTCAATGTGTAAGTAGATGAATGATGAATGTAGCCTTCTCTGTCTCAGATAACCCAACATATAATTGAGAAATCTTTCTTGGATTTACAAGGTATGTATGCTGAGCAATAGCCAAACTCAAACAATGAAAATTAAAGTATATTATAATAGAGAGAGGGCAAGGAAAACATTAAATTTTATCAATTCTTACCTTACCTGATTTTGTGGCTGGTCCTTTAATTGAATATTCCTGCCAAAATGTCATCTAAGAAAAAGATAAAATTTCCAAATTTATGTAATTTATTATCATTTCATTTGCTCCCAATGACCCAAACTAGGGGTGGTAAACACTTGGCATGTGCCACAGGTAAGACACCAGCACATTCAAGCCGGAAGGTGTAACTCACTCAAATTAAAGCACTATTCTCCAGGACTGTCACTGTGTCTGCTTAATTGGTTAAAGAACCAGGTCCACTCTCCACCCTCTAAATCATGCCTTGCTTTTCTCCCTTACTTGCTTGGGGCCCTGACTAAGGCATTTGAGTAAAGGCACCAAGGGTGGAGATTAAGTCAGTGAACCCATTATGGTGTTTGGAAAGGGCCTGAATTCTTCTATTGTAGGGGGCCCACAGTTTGCTAGGAGATTTTATTGAGAGGTATTTATTGACTTGGAAAGACATCCCTGAGACAGTTTAAGTTCCATAGTACTTGAAAGAATAGAAGTAAATTTTAAGGAACCAGGGGTTGGGGTTGTGGCTCAGTGGTAGAGCGCTTGCCTAGCACGCATGAGGCCCTGGGTTCGATCCTCAGCACCACATAAAAATAAATATACAAAGTAAAGGTATTGTGTATAACTAAAAAATAAACATTAAAAAAATAAATAAATTTTTAAGGAAGCAGGATAAAATTAGAAAATGGGTTTAAAATCCCAACAAGCACAACTGTAAAGCATATTCTTCGTTTTCCCACTTTAACAGATGTGGTAAATACTTACAGGAAATGGGAGGCTGAGCACAATTATAGAAGAATAAAGAACAAGGTTTTATTGCTCCCTGTCTTTGAAGGATACCTTGGGAGGTTCTTATTGAGTTAAAAAAAATATCATAAATGCTTGAGGAAGAGGAAAAAGAGCTGGGGTTATTTAACCTACAAAAGTAAAGAATTAACATTCCTTAAGATAACAGGCACAGTATTATCTATGTTATCAAGATTAACAGAGAAGATTATTTTTTGTACCATAGATTGAATACCAGGGTGCTCTACCACTGGACTATACCCTCAGCCCTTTTTGTTATTTATTTATTAAACTCTTTTGGTACTAGATTGAACTCAGGGACCCTTTACCACTGAGCTATGACCCTATCGCTATTTTGAGAGGGGGTCTTACTAAATTGCTGAGAGTCTCTCTAGATTGCTGAGGATGGCCTCAAATTTGTAATTCTCCTGCCTCAGCCTCCCAAGTGGCTGGAATTACAGGCTCAGGCCATCCTGTCCAGCTTTTTTAAAATTTTCACTCAGGGTCTTGCTAAATTGCCAAGACTGGCTTTCAACTTGGAATCTCTTGCCTCAGTTTCCCAAGTTGCTGAAATTATAGGTGAGTGCCACTGTGCCCACATTACAGATAGGATTTAATTATATTTTAAGGTGGAATTTCTAAAAAGATTTCCTTTAAATGACACAGATAAACAAAAAATAAACTCCTGAATGCAGGGGCTACATATTATGTATCCTCAGTGCTAACGAAACATCTGATATGTAGTAGAATGTTAATAAATACTAATCAAAAAAGAGTAAGATATCTAGGGAAAAGTTCTGAGTTTTAAATAACTGAAGTTTGAGTCAGAGCACTAACTCAAGTAATATCTTTTTTTTGTTTGTTTTCGGGTGCTGGGATTGAATTCAGAGCCTTGTGGTTGCTAGGCAAGTACTCAGCACTGAGATATCATTCCCAGCCCTCAAATAAGATCTTGAAGTTTAATTTACTCCACTCTGAGATTGTTATTGAGTATAATAGACATTACACACACAAAAATCACAGCATAGCCCATAACCTGCTAATTACTATAAACCCAGGTAATTAAGTATAGAGTCAAGTCTCAATAGGGTAATTAGCATTTTAAGGAAGTAGAAAGAGATAACAGGTATACAACCTTGATTTTGTTTAAAGCATAAAATCTATAATGACTGAAAGTGCTACTTTCATAAGTACAGTTTAATAACTTTCCAGCTAATTAACATCATCAACCAAATTACCGTTTTATCGTCATCCACAAAAATTTCTCTGGCTTCCTCATAATTACAAAGTTCTTCAATGCATTCTCTTTCTAGGTCACCAGGAGTGAAAAGCTCCAAATCAAATCTGTTATATAGGAGGCGGCGATGTATGAAAAAGTTTGCTTCTTCTTTTGATGTAAAAACTAATGAAGGAACAAAAAAAGATTTCAGACATTGATAAGCATAAGGCAGAAAATTTCTGTTTCAATTGTAGAAAAGTAAAGAGATCTCTTCTGTGTTTAAATTATACCAAATTTCTTGTATGGCTTTAAAAATCTGACTTTAAAATAATAGCACCAGTAAGAATGATTTCTGATAAATATGAAATATAAAAACTAACATGATTCCAGAAAATACTTGGCTTAGTAATATCCAAAATTATTAGTATAAATGAAAATTATTCAAATATCACTTTTCCCTTCACACAATTACTTTCCAATAAATGACAGATCACACTATTCTATTTCCAAAGGCTGGTTCCCCTATTATCTTGATTAAGAAAAATTAGTGGGGTATAATAGACAAAGAAATGGACTGAGAGTGGGAAGACAGATTCTTGGTTTTGACTGGTTTGAGCTTTTGGCTTTGTATACTGGGATTAGGCATTTATATCTCTGGGCTGGCATTTCCTCATTTGCAAAATTGGGAATTGAATTAAATAATCACGATACCTTTTAAGTTCTAAAATTATAAATTAATACTTTTATCTTAAATACTTCTTATTCAAGCTTATTTTAAATCTTATAAAATTATGGACTTCTAAGTTATTAAAATAAGTTAATTATATAATTAATTAAAAGACATTCAGCTTCTGCCAAAGGAGTGACTCCTTTTACCCCACCCCAAAATATGTCTGCAGTGCCTTTGGGGACACCATCTATATTTGCAGGGAAGGTCAATAGTAAACATAAAGGTCAAAGCACAGATTGACACAAAACCAGAACATTCCATCATGGTAGCATTTTCAAAACTCACAAACTTTAAACTCATTCTGGAGTCAAACAAACAAGGTTCAAGTGATTTTTGCTCCAGATCATATTAACTAGACTGGAATTCAGAAATTTCTAACAACTACATCAAAATGATTAAAAGAACTTAAAAGTGATGACACTTCTCAATGCTAACCATTACTGCAGGAAGAATATATTAAAGTGGGCAGTCAGAAGATAGTTCCTGAGAAAGCATGGTCTGGAAAACCAATATTAATTTGTGAGTGACCTCAGGTAGGCCATTGATTCTTATCCTTTTGAGAATGGTCATATCTTGCCCTTATTATTTTTCTACAAATTAATTTTCTATCCAAACAGGTCTGAATCTTCTGGAGCTGTTTTGTTCAATACAGTAGACACTGGCCATTTATGGCTACTGAGTACTTCAAAAGTAGCTAGTCCCGCTGGGTGTGCATGCCTATAAATTCCAGCTACTCAGGAGGCTGAGGCAGGTAGATCACAAGTTTGAGGACAGTCTCAGCAAATTATGAGACCCCGTCTCAAAATAAAAAATAAAAAGGACTGAGGATGTAGCATAGTGGTAGAGTACTCCTGGGTTCAATTCCTAATACCAGAGGGGACAAAAAAGACAGTCTGAATTGACATGTGATTTAAGTGTAAATACACAGAGGATTTCAAAGACCTACTGGGGTTAAAAAAAAAAAAAGGAATGAAATATCTCAATATTGCTTACACTTTGAAATAACATTTTAGATATTGGGTTAAATTAAATACATTATTAGATTTATGTCATCTATTTCTTTTACTTTTAAAAAGGTGTCTATTAGAAATTTTAAAATTATTTATGTGGCTCACATTGTATTTATTTTGGCCAAGCACTATTCTGGTGTGTCAATTTCTATGTCATAAGTAACATATGGCTATTGGAACTAAGGGGGAAGCTAGGCTCGAATAATGGGTTTTATTCTAAATAATGGGTTTTATTCTAAAAGTGAAACAGACTCCCACTGAAATATAAGGGCAACTTCCTCATACTGAGAAATAAAAATTCCAAATTATTTTAACTTCTAAACTTCTTCATACTAAAATAAAGGCTGAAGAGTTGCCCATTACCTCCAGACATCAAGGAAGCCAAGATTGATGAGTTCTCCTTTAGCTTAAATCTATATGTTTATTTCCTGCCCTATATCCCACTTTACCTCCTCTTCTTTTATTTTTTTAATTATTAATTTTTTTATTTATAGATGGACACAATACCTTCATTTTATTTTATTTATTTTTTAAATTTTTGTGTGGTGCCAGGGATCAAACCCAGTGCCTCATGCATGCTAGGCAAGCGCTCCACCACTGAGCCATAACCCTGGCCCACCTCTTCTTCTTTTATAAAAGCTTTCCTTGCCCTTGAGTTCCTGAAGATGGTGATTTGAGAGTAAATCCCCTCTATTTTCCTTCAAAGCTGGCTTAGAATAAACCTATTTTTCCTGTCAGTTTGATTCCCAGGTGTTTGTGGAGCATGAGTAGTTTCTTGCCCCAGAATGGTAATGGAAGGGGGATGGAGGAGTTAGTGTGATTAAATAATTCCGTTCTTTCTCCTTTGTCTTCTTGTAGATTTTATGTGTTCAGCAATGAAAGCACAGAATGAAAAAATTTCCAAGCCTCTCAACCCTCATTGGAACTCCTACAATGGAATTCTAGTGGTCTCCTTGTTCCTCTGTACGCAGATGTTAAAACAATAGCCAGAGACATCTATCAATCTAGATTGATGGATCAATCAATCTTATTGGAGACTGATCCCAGTGCCTCTCTAACCACTGAATTACATGTCCACCTCACCTCTTTTTATTTTTTATTTTGAGACAGGGTCTTGCTTAGCCCATGCTGGCCCGAAACTTGTGATCTTCCTGCCTCAGCCTCCTAAGTAGCTGAGATTATAGGTGTGGACCACTGCACCTGGCTAGAGAATCCTTTTAAGAGACATAGTTTGACCTTTATTTTGTCTTTTTTTTTCTATCTTTTGAATGTTTTTTATTAGAGCATATAACACATAGTATTTGTGTTCATCCTAACAAATCGTACATACATGGAATTTGCTTACAGTTCATGTTTTCCCCCCTTTTATCCCCTTCTCCCTCGCTCTATTTTCCTTTTTGCACTCTTTTGGTCTTTCATTCATTTATTAATTCATTGATTGATTGATTGATTGATTGATTTTGGGAGCACTGGGAATTGAACCCAGGAATTCTTAACCACTGAGCCACATCCCTAGCCCTTTTTTATTATTTATTTATTTTAAAATTGGCAATTTAGTTAAAACTTTTCAAAGTCACAAAATAGTAAAAGGAAAGATCAAAAGAAGACAGCTATAAACATATTACAGAGTACCTCTCAGAACCTGGCTGAGCCAAGTGCTCTGGCATATGACTGTCACTTTTCTCACCCTAGGCCAGTCCCAGGGTTCCTCTAGTGCTGGCCCTAATGGAAGGCTCTGCTGCCCCAAGACAGCGTTCTGCTGGCCTGCAGAAACTCCTGGGAGCAGTGGGCATTTTCACTATGGTTCCATGGGTGTACACATTTGTCAAAACCAACCTACATGCTTAAATTTAATGTTCATTTTCTTTTTTTTTATTTAGCTACACATGACATTACAATGATCTTGGCAATTCATACATTTGAATCATTGGGGTATAATTTCTCACTTTTCTGATTGTACAGACTGCAGAATCACACTGGTCATAGAGTCACCTATATACATACAGTGATCATAATGTCTATTCTATTCTGCTGCCCTTCCTATCCTCCCTACTTCTCCTCTCCTCTCCCATCATTTCTCTCTATCCAATCTAATGTGACACAATTTTTTTTCTTTTTCTCATCACAACATCATACATGTATTCTGTATAATGATGAGGGTCTCCTTCCATCTTCCGTGCAACTCCCCTTCTCCCTCTTTTTCCCTTCCACCTCTCTTCCCTATTTAGTGGTAGTCCTCTTCTCATGCTCTTCCTTCCTATCCCATTTTGAGTCACCCCGCTTATATCAGAGAAGACATTTGGCATTTGTTTTTTAGGGATTGGCTAACTTCACTTAGCATAATCTGCTCTAATGCCATCCATTTGCCTGCAAATGCCATGATCTTGTTATTTTTTAGTGCTGAGTAATATTTCATTGTGTATAAATGCCACATTTTTTAAATCCATTCATCTATTGAAGGGCATCTAAGTTGGTTCCACTAATGTTCATTTTCTTTAAAAAGATTTTTTTAAATTGTAGATGGACACAATACCTCTATTTTATTTATTTACTGTTTATTTGTTTATTTAAAAACTCATTAAGTGATATAATTTTTGTGAATTTTTATATCTCTGTTTCATATTACAATAACATTTAAAAGATTGCAAATATTTATGTGTATACATTAACTCTCTTTAATGTCTATATGTGCCTGGTTAACATTTTATGATGAAGAGAATCCATAACATAACATTAATAATACTAATAATCATTCTATGTACCTGATGCTGTGTGCCAAAGCTTGAGGTATTCCTTCAGGCAAAAAGCTTATAACCATAAATCCTATTTATCTAGTTATTTTCCAGCCAGCCAAGAACCCCATACTTTATTCTGTGTCTATTTTATTTATTTTATTTTTATGTGATACTGAGGATGACGGAACCCAGTGCCTCACATTTGCAAGGCAAGTGCTCTACCACTGAGCTAAAACTCAGCCCCTAATTTTGTCTTTTAATAAATCTGTTTAAAAAAGATTATGGTCTATAAAAAGCCCAACCCTTTGGGGTTGGAGTAGTGGCTCAGTGGTAGAACACTTGCCTGGCATGTGTGAGGCCCTGGGTTTGAACATCAGCACCACATATAAATAAATAAATAAAATAAAATAAAAAATCCATTGACAACTAAAAAAAAAAAAAGGCCCATTCCTTTTTAAATTTTCTATTTTGAGACAAGGTCTTGCTAAATTGCTAAAGCTGGCTTTGAACTTATGATTTTCCTGCCTTAGCCTCCCCAGCTGCTGGAATTAAAGTCATATGCCACAGCACTTGGCTGTTCTATTTATTTTTGATTGGCTCTTTCTACTTATATGTAAAGGTGACATTCCCTGTGGTATATTAATATATGCACACAGCATGATTTTTTTTGTGTGTGTGCTGGGAATCAAACCCAGGGCCTTGTGCACGCAAGGTAAACATTCTTCCAACTGAGCTATATCCCCAGCCCCACCTAGCATTATTTAAAAATTTTTTTAAATAATTATTTTTCAGTTGTAGTTGGACACAATACTTATTTTTAATGTGGTGCTGAGGATCTAACCCAGGACCTCGAATGGGCTAGGCAAGCTTTCTATCATTGAGCCACGACCCCAACCCTGATTTTTAAAAATTTATTCTGCATCTCCTGTTCCTCCTCTCTCCCTTGCAATTTCCTACTCTCCTGGTTCCTAGAGCTTTATGATATCTGATCCTCCCTGCTTTGTTTCCTTTATTTTGCTCCTTCTTCCATATACAAACACTCAACCCTCTACTTTGCTTTTAAAAAACCTAAAGACAATCTTGCCTCCCACAGAATAAAAGCCAAAGCCCTTACAATGGCCTAAGGCCCTATGCAATCAGAGCCTCAAGCTGTTTCCCCTCTGACCTTATCTTCTACCACTTTCCCTCAAGTATTCTGTGGTCATCACTCCATGCTGGCTTCCAGCACACTTGGTTCTCTCCTGCCTTTGTTCTTGCTCTTTTCTTTGAATAGATTTTTTTTCTTTCAGTTTGCCCTCACACCTCAGAATTTTGTTCACTGTTACCTTGAATCCCCATCCCTATCCACCTACCTCAGAAACTCCCTGTCCATATTCTGCTTTTCTCCATAGTATTAGCACCATCTGGTGTACTATGCGCTTCACTTACTCTGTTAGCACTCTGTTCTCCCCAGAGATGTAGGTGCCTGGCACATAGAAGGTACTCCCCCAAAATAGGATCAACAAACTCAGATTTCCTATTGTGGGGAGAAACTCTTGGACCTAAACTCAACTAATGGAAACAATTCATAGATATAATCTGGTATTACTCAACTTGGATAGGTTTAAAGTATTAGATAAGTGAAGAAGCAACTCGCAGCTTGCTCAACTTGGTTATATTTACTGCATAGAATCTAATTTCAGAAAGGAGAATAAGAAATCTACTACTATATTGCTCCTTTTCAGGAATGTCCTGATCTTTGCCTTTTTTTTTTTTTTTCCTCCCCCAGTACAGGGGATTGAACCCGGGGTCTCATACATGCTAGGCAAGTGTTCTACCACTGAGCTACATCCACAGCCTTTTTTATTTTGAGGAAGGATCTCAATAAATTAACCAAGCTGGCCTTGAATTTGTAATCCTCCTTTCTCAGCCTTAAGTAGCTGGGATTACAGGTGTGTGACCCTTGCCCAGCTAGAGCTATTTTTAAACTTGAAAATAAAACAAAAACGAGGGTGCCATAGACATTTTAATTTCTCTTTAAATTATATTTATACCAATGTGATGAATGTATTTACGATTAATCAAAATATTATTGTTAATACTGTATTAACTGTGTCTTCTGGGGGGCTGATATTTGCCACTTCCTTATGTGAGAGTACTGTTTCTGTCAGTGGCTAAACTTAGAGTTCACTTTCAGTATCAGGTCAAATTTTTTCCTAAATCAAGAAAAATAATGTCCTTTGTCATTCGGAGTCTAAGTAACACTTGAATTTGTTTCTAATTGGAAAGAAGAAAACTTCCCTACCCCTGGATGCCCTTGGCTCCAAGTGAGAACCCCTATTCTCCCCTTGACTGCAGCTGAATGAAGTACTGGTCTTTTGCATCTGCTTTCTTAGGATTCTCTTCCCTTCTCTGTTTCTCATATATTAGACTCTCCTAAGAGACTGTCTATGCATTTCACTGTTATAAATCCCTCCACCCAAATATTCCACTTCTCTTCATCTCTTCTATCACCCCATGTTTTCTAAATAAGTTCCTTTTAAGTGATTTCATCTCCATTCTAAGAATTTATTAGAATTTAGCTGGAGGAACCTGTCCCCTGCTTTTCAGTTGTAGTAGTATTTCTTTATTGACAAATTTACTTTTTACAGTTTCAGTTTACTAGGATCAACCATGGCCTGAAAATATTAAATGGATAATTCCGGAAATAGACAATTATTATCAGTCACTGTGGGTTCAATGATGAAATCTCCCCCTCTTGCTCAGTCTTGTCCATAATTTGAATCATCCTTTGTTTAGAGTGTCTACACTGTATACATTACCTGCCCATTAGTAACTTAGTAGCCATCCTGGTTTTCAGATCAACTCTTGTGGTATGCAGTGCTGACATACAGGGTTCAGTACTGAGATTTCAAGCATCTACTGGAAGTTTCGGAATGTATCGGGGCAGAGAAAGGGAGACTCCTCTAGCCTTCACACCTCCATTTATTATGTCCTGTTTTAGATGGAAAGCACTCTCCGTGTATCATACAACTCTTTCCTAGAGCAAGGTTACTGCTTTTCACTCCCAGGGTTCTCTGTCTCTACTTCTGTTACAAAGCTTTTGGAGATTATCTGTTTATAACCTGCCTCCCCCACCAGACGAAGAAGGTATCCATGGCAGGGATTACAGTACTTCATTTCTATATCTCCAGCACCTAGTATAGGGCCTGGTGTACTATGTATTCATAATGTAGTTGTCTTTTCAAATATTTAGGATCCCCCATTTTCATTTCCCATAGACATCTGTAGTTCTCCACACTCAAATATGATTTCTAAATTCCTTCCATAATTTTGATGGCCTTCGAAGTGACTTTTATGCGTAATCATGTGAATGAATGGATATCCTCATAATCATTCTGGGGTGTATCATCTGGTCCTACTGAGTATAGGCCATCAACTTTATATATGGATGGACTTACATATGGTGTGACTTAGAGAGTACCAAGAAGGATCTCTTTCTTTCCAAAATCTTTCCCTATCCCATCAGGTAGCCTATATAAGTGCCTAGAATTTTGTCATTAAAATGTTATTCCTTTAGGTTAAAGGATTGCCCTATCTTAACACACACACACACACACACACACACACACACCTGTATTATTATTATTAATTTTTTTAAAGAGAGAGTGAGAGAAGAGAGAGAGAGAGAGAGAGAGAGAGACAGAGAGAGAGAGAGAGAGAGAGAGAGAGAGAATTTTTAATATTTATTTTTTAGTTCTCAGCGGACACAACATCTTTGTTGGTATGTGGTGCTGAGGATTGAACCCGGGCCGCATGCATGCCAGGCAAGTGCGCTACCGCTGAGCCACATCCCCAGCCCACACCTGTATTTTAATAAGACAGGAACAGATCCTTCTCAAATGAAAAGTTGTGAGTAGGACCTGATGAGATGTGATAAGGGACAAGAATATGTGGAATAGTACATAGTGCTGGCACTGGGTGGGGAAGCACAATGATTATACAAGGAGAAGGATGCGGACACCCAGAGGAATTTTTTTTTTCTTTTCTGGTTTTGCTAGGTTAGGCTTTTAACCTGGCAAGAACTAATCTGATTATGGCGAAGGTAAAATGCAGACTTCTAGGTTAGGGAGCACCAAATCTAATCTCTCAATCATCTGCCTTTATCAAGACAATTAGACGTTTGAAAGAAGGAAAGGACTTGGGATATCATTCTGTCCCATCATTTTACAGAGGAAGATATTCAAGTCCAAAGGGATTAAGTGCTTTGCTCAGGATCTCATAACAAGTCCAGACAAGGTGGCTGAGGGAGAGTGGCATAGTGGTAGAGTGCTTGCCTACCCTGCATGAGGCCCTGCATTCTATCCCCAGAGTGCAAAAACAAGTCCCGACTAAAGCCTGGACTCTCTGTCCACCTTTCCTAGAAGAACAAATAATTGTGCTTTTTATAATTGCCATATAGCTTGGGGCTGGGGTTGTGGCTCAATGGTAGAGCGCTCGCCTAGCATGCATGAGGCACTGGGTTTGATCCTTAGCCTCACATAAATATAAAATAAAGATATTGTGTCAACCTAAATCTAAAAAAAATAAATATTAAAAAAATTTGACAGGTAGCTTCATCTAGGAAAAGGAGAGTTAAAATAGGCTTTCCATTCAGTTAGCCACAAACCACATCTTAAAACATATATTTATCAAAGGAAACATACATTTGTATACACTTTAAAGAACATGAAAACCCACATTACCAAATAAGCCACAGATTAAACTAAAGGATAGTTTAATACTTCCAAGGTTCGAGGGGCCATGTAATTTCAAGCACCACACTTTCTCGTTAGAGATCTGTAATATGCAGCTCCAGTTTCCAGGAGAGTTTTCTCGGAAATTGCGGTCATTCTTACCTTCTTCTCCGGCATGCCTCGTATCCTTTAGATTTCTTGTGCAATGAGGAAATGCGAAGATAACTACGGGAAGTTGGCTGAGTAGAATCAGAAGTGTAAACATAGTCTGGCAACTGTCAAACAAACTAAACAAATAAAAAACAAAAAAACACATCAAAAAAGCCCCAAGCTCAGCACTTCAAGTTTCAGTGTAACTGAGTCACCGACCTGTTGTACTCAAAGCCACCGCGCGACTGCGCCCCACGCGCAGTTTCGGTCGTCCGGACCCTACGCCCTCCGGGAAAGTGCCCCTGCTGGGAGTGCCTGGAGATAAATGCTGCGCCCCATAATTCTCCGAGGGCAAACAGGACCCTTGCCCGGACAACCCCTCCGCTTTGCATTGGAATCTGCCCAGTGGGTTCAGCCCCGGCACCTGTATCTCCCCGGGTAACCTCTCCCCCGCTCCCCAACCCCTGTCTCCGGGCCCCGCACCTGTATTCCCCGGCACATGTTCCAACAGTCTCGGGGCCAGAGCCCTGTTGCTTGGTGGTCCCTGAGATCGCTGGACCCTCTGTCTCTGGCGCCCTCTTAAACCTCTGCGACACTCCGACTCTCGCTCTCCACGGTGCCCGGGTGGCCCCAGCGAGTACACAGAGGAGGCGCCTAGAGTGCGCGGAGGAGCGTTGTGGGTGGGGAAATTTGCGCGCCGCGAGTTCTTGCGTAGGCCCTGGGAGGCCGCCGACGCAGCAGAGGAAAAGCGAAGACGCGTCTACCTGGAGAGCACCTGGCTGCGCCCCGCCTCCCGGGGCTGGCTTACCTGCGGAGGGCGGGTCTCCGGTTGGCGTCTCCAAGGACGTCTCTCAGCAGCTGCAGCTTCTGTTCCGAGCCCTGGGCGAGCCGGGTCTCTGCTGCCAGCTGTGGCCCCGCCTTGGCGGCGCGGGTGGCAACTTTGGGACTTGTTTCTAGACTCTGTCCTGTGTGGAAATGCAGGAGAGCATTTTCGTTCCCAGCGCTAAACAGAAACGGCCTCAGGGCGTCAGGATGCTTATCACTTTGGGTTGCATTAAGCTAGAGTTCGTGGTTACCTTAGGTCAACTGTTCTCAAAGGGTGGTAAAGGGACGAGGACAAAATACTCATTAGAGGAAATAGTTTGTTAGTGATATGAAAGGAGAAGTGACCTTAAAATTAATAGATTATTTTAGTTCTCAAATAGTGGTTCTCCTTTCAAGCGATCTCCAGGATCAAAATTATTTCCAATGTGGTATCAACATGATTTGCATTTTCACTTTCGAGAGTGTACAATGGAAATTTCCAGAGCCTATTTGACATGTGATGACATATCACTGCTAATTAAAATAACTGGAGGTATAGCAGTTTCTGTAAGGGTAGGTTGAAAGTATCAACATGTATATTTTATGGGGAGATTCATGAAACTCGTAGAAATTAATAAAATTTGCTTGTTCTCAGTACTTCTGTACTTTTTGTTAGCTACCTTTGGCCAAATCTACCAGAATAGCTATAACTTTATTATTCTTAGATAATTATCTTGAACTTTTCACAGACTTTATGTTAAAACACAACGAATAAGTATACTTCGTTGTCTTGATCCAAAATGATATTCTGGAAACTTCTCTGTTTTAAAATGTCATATGGTATCATTAGATGTAATTTACATAAGTAAAAGAGTTAAAAGAGTTTGAAGACAACCTGAGATCAAAGAGTTTGGGGGGCTCAGCGGTAGGCAAGACCCTGGGTTCGATCCTCAGCATCACATAAAAATAAATACGTGAAATAAAGATGTTGTGTCCAACTACAACTAAAAAATAAAATATTTTTTAAAAAAAGAGTTTGGGAACTACTGTATAAGGGAATGAAGACAGCAGGTGGACAGAGAACTTAGGGTAGGTGGTGTTTGCATCATTCCTTGTCCAAATAACATACCTAACATTCTTTGAAACGTTATTTAAGATTCCATTCTTGGGACAAAGTGGCCTGGCATCTGCTGAAGTTCCCCCCCCCCCCAACCTTTGCCTTTATCTAAAATCTTTTATTAATTCTATTTTCACCATTTTTTCTCCTCACAAAGTCTTTTATGATTTAGATACTAAGTGTCCCTCAAAGACTCAGTTGAGGGCTTGGTCCTCAATGCATCAATGTTTAGATGCGGGAATTTGGGGAAGTGATTGAATCATGAGGACTCTGACCTCATCAGTAGATTAATCCATTGAGAGATTCATAGCTTAATGAACTATTGGGAAGTGGTGGAAACTATAGGAGGTGGGACTTAGTCAGAGGGAGTGGTCCTTGGGGGTGTGCCCTTGGGGACTATATCTTCTCCTTAGCCCCTTCCTCTTTGTCCACTTCCTCTTTGCCAAGATGTGAGCAGCTTTCCTTTCTATGCTCTTTGCCTTAATATTAGGCTTCACTTCAGGTCTAGAGCAACGGAGCCAGCCAAACATGGACTGAAACCTCTGAAACTGTGAGCCATAATAAACTTTTTCCTACTTTAAGTTGTTTTTCTCTGGTATTTTGTCAGAGTGGTGAAAAACTGACTAACACTAAGGTTATTGTCTATTTTATTACAGTTATTGAGAATCAACTGAATTCTTCCTAAGTTTTCTAAAGAAATTTTGATTTCACTTTTTTTTTCCTTCCCTAAATTTTTTCTTTCTCACTTTTAATATGTCCTCCTTGTGGTCTAACTTGTTTCAGTGTTAGATTCTTCTTTCCTTCTAATTTAGGCAATTGGGATCAGACTGTGAGGAGGCTAGAAATGATTTATTGTGGTTAAACATAAGAATAGGAAACATCTTCATTAGAAGACCTATTATTCTATTTAATCAATGCACAGAACGTAAGCCCTAAGTATAGAGAGATAAATGCCACAGCCTCCATTCCAGAAAACTGACTTTGGCTGGGCTCTGTATCTAAGAATATGGGCCTGTAAAGTTCCTTTTTAGGGCAAAAAAAAATGACTTATTCATTTTTGCATTCTCCACCATGGCCAACAGAGTGCCTTCTACATTGTTGATGCTCAAAACATTTTTGTTGGGTGGGTACAATTTATTTTTCAGGTAGGAAAAGTGCTCCACACTGTTTTTTTGGGATCAAATGGTCAGATGCCTCATGCTACGGAATCAGCAGATGTGAACTTTGATGACATTCCTTGGTAGAATGAGTTCACCCACATATCTAGATATTTGGAACAAACAAATGAGGCTTTGTGTTCACATCAAATATCAGAGCTTATAGACTGAGAGGGGAGGCAGATAAAAAAGTGAAAGTGTTTCTCAGTGGTAAATTGCTTCCTCCATGTTACCCTACAATATGGTTCCTAAAGAATGTTACAGTATTTGGCAGGATGCACACAAACATCAGCCATTATGGAGCTGAACGATATTTTGAGGATAACTGACAAAAAGAAAAAAGAGAATAGCCAGCAACAACAGTGCCCAAGACTTTGATTTCTTTTGTTGTTTACTTGCTGCACTCATTTCCTTATTTTGTACCTTTTATTTTATTTTTAAAAATTATTTATTTTTTAAACATTTATTTTTTAGTTGTAGGTGAACACAAAACCTTTATTTTATTTTTACGTGGTGCTGAGGATTGAACCCAGTGTCTAATGCATGCTAGGCAAGGGCTCTACCTCTGAGCCACAACCCCAACCCTTGTACCATTTATTTTTAAAGTTACAATATCCTTATGCTTTTCTTCCAAAGCATTTTAAGTGCTCTTGTAGATAGTATTTCTCTTATTCTGGCCATGTGTGCAGTTGGGCCAGATATTACAATTCACATTTCACAAAGAGGGACATTGAAGCATTAAGAAGTAAATGAATAGTCATAGTAACTGGTTCTTGACTCTTTCCAGTGCTTTCTTTGAATTATTAAGCAATGAAGGGCAGTAGGTAAAGAATTATTTAGTTTCAAAGGAAATAAGAAAAATCAGAGCAATGAGATGAATGGACTTGGATTAATGTGATAATGCATCTCTGGGTTTGAGCACATACCCACCCACTTACCTGTGTGAATTCAAGAGTGAAATGAAGACTGGCGTTTCTGTGTGGGCATGAGCATTGACTCAAGGACTGTGACTGAAAATGTTAAGGTTGCAGCCATGAAGCTCTTCAATGATTATACATCCACATCCTTAAAGATAACACGGTTGACTATAT
Organism: Ictidomys tridecemlineatus; assembly: GCF_052094955.1. Classification (NCBI taxonomy): domain Eukaryota; kingdom Metazoa; phylum Chordata; class Mammalia; order Rodentia; family Sciuridae; genus Ictidomys; species Ictidomys tridecemlineatus. The sequence continues at coordinate 31,641,767 of NC_135480.1, forward strand.
CATTAGACTTCTTGAAACAGGAGAGCAACTTTACTGAACTTGATGTTTCTGTGACATTTTAGCCTTGACATTTCAACATCAATGGATTGCTGTCTTAATTTATCTCAGTGAAGTCAGTGAGTAGAAAATGAAAGCCTCCTACTCCTGAAGGTTAATTAAGGTATTTACAGATTCATCAAATAGGTAAAGGAGTAAAAAGACTTTATTTTAAACATTTGCTTAAAGCCCTCTTAGAAAACTTTTGACAGAGCTTATATTTAATTCCATTGTTTAAGAACAATGATTGTTAGTACCAAAACAATTAAATAAAATCAAGAATAGTGTGATAGGTCATTTGGTTTTCTCTCACACTAGTGATAATAACTACATGTCATGCTTAAAAAATATAATAATCCTCATAGTCCTGACAGCTCACAGAGGAACTTGAATCAGTGTGGTTCTGAGCTGCCCGCAGGGGCCTGGTGACAGAGACTTCTGTCATAGCTGCTCATAAAACTGTCCTTCTGTATGCAGAACTTGGCACTTTTACAAATATAATTCCTCATCCATCAGACTCATTTTATCATTGTAAATCTTACTCTGATTGCTACACAATTTTTCTGGTCTCTTTTTGTAAACTCATATTCAGTTAATCATGACATTCTAAGTGAACTGTTTTTCTCATGTACAAGTTTATTTGGCATCAGTTGTAAAACCATACTTTCCATATACATACAACATGTGCAAGGGAATTTAAACAAATCACACATTTCTACCTATACAACTGACAGTACCAGGCACAGTGGCAAGTGTCTATAATCCCAGCTACTCCAGAGATGAGGCAGGATGATGGCTTGAGCCTAGGAATTGAGTCTATCCTGGACTGTTAAAAAAGAAAAAATCACTTTTTTTTAAACTTGTTCCTTCTCTAATGCATAATTTTCTGGATTAGAGAAGGAACAATGTATCTGAATTGCAGGTATGATATTACATTATGTGGAAATACTGTTAGAAAATCTACAAATAAGGGTCCCTTTGTTTTCTTTGCACTACTCCTTTGCTATTTTACATACTGCTCTGATTTGAAGCTCTAAAATGGAGTATTAGCTGAATTTTGAAGTATAAAATATGGATTTTAAAAATATCATGTCTTTTGGGGATTGCACTAATGGCTTTAGTAAAGTCTATAGCTGTCTCTTACCCAACCTCAACACTCCCACCCTGTCAACTCATTGGAGCAAAGGGAAAATTTTATCCATCCTTAGTATTTTTGCTGCTTAGTACCTTACCTGGAACACAGCAGGATTTCCTGACTGCTAAGGGAATGAAATAATAGATAAGTTCTAGTCTGAATCTGCTTCTCTTTAGCTAGATGACTTTGAACAAATCATTTCTCCGAACTCTCTGCTTCTTCTGAGGCATTGAAGGTTTGGTCTTAGTGAACTCTAATATTCCCTCCTATGCTAAACTTTTATGGTTCTTTGACAATTCTTGATAATGAAAGTATAAAGATAGATGTATTTAAGTAATTTGCTGATTATTCTTCCCCATTCTGGATAGTCTTGAATTATTTGCTTTTATATAATTAGCATATTTTATAAAAGAAACTTCTTCATACTAAATTTTAGAATTTGTTCACAAAATTATATATTTTATGAATGATTCACTCACAATTATATAAAATGGGAAAGTAATAGGAAATCTCTATGTGGCAAAAGGTATATTAAAATACTTTTTAGATTTATCTTTATTGGTCTCTCTAGTAACTTGATTTATACTTTTCATTTCTATTGCTATCAGATAACATTAGCACAGAATCCCTTTTTTATTATCAGAACTTTTATTTTTACTTCTTTCCAACTTTGCTGTCTTCTTCTTGGATCTGATTTATTTATTTATTTATTTATCTTGTATTTTTATTACTGTTTTTCCTGTTTTAGCTTTTCTACTGCCTCAGTACTTTTAAAAAAATTTCTCTTTTGGGGCTGGGTGTGTAACTCAGTGGTAGAGCGCTTGCCTAGCATATGTGAGGCACTAGGTTATATTTTCAGCACTACATATAAATAAATAAAATGAAGGTTCATCAACAACTAAAAAATATATTTTTAAAAATTTCTCTTTTATCTTCAGAATTTAGAATTTTAAAATCAGAGCATATTGCTCTATATTTAATCACTAAAGGGGAACAATATCTTTATTTCTTTTGAGGCATATATTGTATCTACCATGAGATTGTTTAATGTTGAGTTAAATTAATTTTTAAGAATTTATCAGTTTCTAGTACTATACTTCTATTATTTTCTTCTATTTTTATTTCATATGTTCTTTTGTTCCTCTTTTCCAATTTTACTTTTTTTCTTTATCCTTTTATTTTTTCTAAGTTACTGTTTTAGGATTTTTTTTTTCCTTAGGATTGTTCCTCTCCACCCCTTCATTGTACTGGAGATTGAACCTAGAGATGCTTCAATTCTGAGTTACATCCCTCACCTATTTATTTACTTATTGGTACTGACGTATGAACCCAGAGTGCTTAACCACTGAGCTACAATCATCAGCTTTTTTTATTTTTTATTTTGAAACAGGGTTTTGCTAAGTTGCTTAGAGCTTTGTTAGATTGCTGAGGCTGGGTTTGAACTTACAATCCTCCTGCCTCAGCTTCCTGAGTTGCTGGGATTACTGGGGTGCCTTACCCGGTTATTGCTTTATTTTTGAGACAGGGTCTCTCTAAGTTGCCAAGGCTGATCTGAAACTTGTGACTCTTCTGTCTTAATCTCCTGAATAGCTGGAATTATAGGCATACACCTATATGTGTCTGGTTCTGACTCTCTTTTTAATATTCTTCCTTTTCTGAAAAATTTCTGTTATTTTATTAGGTTGAAACATATGCAACTGACATTTTTAAGAATCAAAAATAGTCTAATATTCGCAAATTCTTATGGTTCAACCTAATAATTTTCCTCAGTATCTAGCATAGGGCCTAGCAGATGCTTGAATAATATTTGTTGAATGAATTAAAAAATCCTTCGTTTCATCATTTTGATCAAACTATTCTAGAAAATTTACATTTTAGAGCCTGAGAGCCCAGATAACATTAGCTGGAGAGCTCTTTACCAGTTGTGAACTCAAGACTTTAATCATTTATGATCTAATTGAATTTGCTGATTATTTGATTCCCTTGGTCTTTATCATCAATCTGCTATAAATTTAACTCAGGATATGCTCGTGAGCAAGCATGTGGTTATCCATATTAGTATTATTCTATACATATTTGTGTGAATATTAGTAAATATAAATTATGGTACATATATCTTTTTTTGTGAGCACTTTTAATGTACATGCATATACTTAGCTTCTCAAAACTGAAATCTGTTAGAAGAGGAAATTTGTTCAGACACAGTAAAAATCAAAAGGATAGAGTAGGTTTCTTAAAATACATTATTATTTCAGTCTCATCATCAGTAAAATGGCATATCTGTTATTCCCAAACCATTTACTTCTGGTATGCCTCAAGGGGCTCTTGAAAACTTATAAACACTAAAGTAACAGCTGAGGCTTGGAAAGGAGACCTATGAATTCAGGAAAACTTTTCATGATAACTGGAATTGCTGGCCTCGTCCATGGAGATTTTTTTAATTCAAGATGCTTTTAATACTTTAATATGCTAGCATGTAAATCCACCATTTCTAACAATCAAATAAGATCTTTGTTTAATGCATTGGCAAACAGGTGCAGAAATTTTAAGAGATTAGTTTAAGGAAATTTAGTAAGTCAATTAGGATTGGCATTGAAACTAGGGTTTCTGGTTTCTACCCCAATAGGATTTCTACTTCACCCTTTTGGCATTTGGATTCTACTTAATCATTCAGTAATTGCACTTATGATTCATGCCCTGTGAATCATGAAGAGATTCTTTTGTTCTCTTTTAGTCATGAAAAGGTGAAATTCAAGATCTGACTCCAACATGTGGTATCACCCGCGCATGCAATAAAGGGTTTACTTCTTTTATAAAAATAAAATTTCAACTTTTAATATCAAAGCAATTGTATTTTTTATAAGACACACAAGTGATAAAATTTATTACAAAAAATACAATTTTTCTAAAAGAAAGCTATTAAAACAGGTTTCCACACAGCCCAACTCTTTTTTAAATGAACTCTGAAGAGCTGTTTAAATGCTTGTGTTATAGGAAGTTTTGTGTATTAAGTTATAAAACCTTGGACACATTTAATACTATAAATGTTTTCTTTGCACAATATCTGTTGTAATAAATAAGGTTCCAAACATGTGTTTTTAAAGTTGTCATTCTCACGTGTTACTCCAAAATAAATTCTAGCTAGCTTTAAAAAAATAAATGAAGCAACTAAATTTTAAAATTAAAACTTAAAAGAAGAACTAGAAGAAAATACAGGAGGATAATATCTTAGAATAATGAAAGACTCTATAATAATAAAAGCAAAAGAAAAATGATAAAGGAAATTATTGATGGGCTGAGGATGTGGCTCAAGCGGTAGCGCGATCACCTGGCATGCGTGCGGCCTGGGTTCGATCCTCAGCACCACATACAAACAGAGATGTTGTGTCTGCTGATAACTAAAAAAAAATATTAAAATGATCTCTCTCACTCTCTCTTTTAAAAAAAAGAAATTATTGATAAATTTGACCTCATAAAAATTAAACATATTTGGGTATTACAAATATACCATAAAGAAAATGAAAAACTGGGAAAAATATATGCAATACATGTGAAAAATAAGGGTTAAGATCTTTAAAGTTCTATAACAAATCAACAAGAATAAGATGATTGGCTGGGCTGGTGGCTCATGCCTGTAATTCCAGCTGCTCAGGAAGCAGAGGCAGGAGAATCATGAGTTCAAAGCCAGCCTCAGCAATTTAGCAAGGCACTAAGCAACTCAGTGAGACCCTGTCTCTAAATAAAAATACAAAAATGTAGCTCAGTGGTCGAGTGCCCCTGAGTTCAATTCACAGTATCACACACACACACACACAAAAGGAAGATGATGATTTTAAAGATATGATATATTAACAGAAAACTCATAAAAAAGGAAATGCAAATAGCCAATAAATAAACTTTAGAAAATATTTAGTTTTGAAAGTAATCAAAGAGATAGAAACTAAGATTCATTTTTTCCAAGATTGGCAAAGAGAAAAAATAATGATATATTCAATGCTGGGTGGGGTATGGTAGGAAAAAAATAGTTACTCTCAGTTTGCTACTGGGGTAGCCATTTTAGAAGGCGATTTAGCAATTAATTTCAGTAAGTGTGGAAACATTACCACATTGCCTCATTATTTTCATGAATTTAACTATTGCTCTTTTGTGTTTTTTCATCTGTAAAGCTATCTCATGAGTCATTCCCTAATTATAGATCTAATGGCTCCTCAGTTATTTCTATATTTTACTTCTTCGTCATTTTCTAGTCATATCACTAATAAGCTCAAAAAAGTTCTAGTTTATTCATAAGTATTTTTTTAAAAATGTACAAGTTGGGATGGGGTCATATCTCAGTGGTAGAGTGCTTGCCTAGCATGTGTGAGGCCCTGTGTTCGATCCTCACTGCCACAGAAAAATAAATAGATAAAATAAAGGTATAGTGTCCACTTACAAGTAAAAAAATATTTTAAAAAATGTACAAGTTGACCTCAACAAAGTGAATGGACTACCCTCCTCTTTTCAAAGTTAAGAAATACTGTTATTATTTTCTGTTACAAAAGCAATACTTATGTTTATTGTAGAAAAATTAGGGATAAGGAAAAAAAAAAGCAAAATGCTCAATTCCATCTCCAAGTGCACCACTGGGAATCCATGATTCCAGGCCTTTTTCCAACCTAAATATATGTGTATTTAAATTTTTTTTCTAGTTGTAGATGGACACAACACCTTTATTTTACTTACTTATTTATTTTTTAATGTGGTGCTGAGAATCAAACCCAGTGCCTCACACATGCTAGGCAATTGCTCAATCATTGAGCCACAACTGCAGCCTTTCTCTCTATATATTAAACAGGTTGTCAAATTAACCTCCAGAAAGAATTATATATGTTTATTATCTACCTCCATACAATGGAAAATGACAAGCAAGACCATCATTTCCCATACAGTAGATATGAACATGTGAAAAATGATTTTAAAATAGCCTCTTATTTTAAATAGCATTTAAGCAAAAACGCAATGGTTATTTGTAATTCTTTTTTGAAACCCCCAATTGTTTTTTTTTTTCCTGAATTACAAGTATAACTCCAAAACTTTTGTTTTGTGCTTTTTTTTTTTTTCTGTGCCAAGTGTAAAACCCAGGGTCTTGTACATACTAGGCAGATGATCTACCATTAAGCTATGTCCCCAGGTCCAAGATTGTTTGAATCTTTATGTTTAGTTGGGACTAGATTACTTCTAGAATTTTACAGAGGAATAAATTATCATTTTATGATGTGTTCTGTATTTAAATTGTCATCTATAATTTAGAGAGGTTAATTGAATCATTTCTTCTTTGCATTTAAAATCATACTAGCAATACAAAGATGGCAAAAGTGAGTTAGGCAGCAGTCCTGATCTCCTCACAACACAGAGAGGAGGCAGTATAGGAACAGCAGAATTGACAGGCGGGTGACAAGTGCCCTAAGACTTGATATTACATATTCGGAGACCTAGAAAGCGTGGCCAAACCTGAACCTGAGAATGAGGAGGTGGGAGGGCAACAGAGAAAGGAGAGGATGAGTGGACATTCTCTTAAATTCACCCACGTAAAACCTGTTGGAAAGACAAACAAAATTTAAAGTACGATGGTAACAGAAATTTAAAAACAAAAAACAAAAAACAATGCAAACAGCTTAAAGCCAAATCATGAAAATAAAACTGAGCTGGGGTCCACCACCATCTTGTGGAGCTCTCAGCCGGCAATTGCCCCCTTAAATCAGCATGTGTCTTCCCTCTCCCCGGCAGCTGCAAATTAAACCAGAGGGAAGTCTCCTGAAGTGAGACCTAACCAGAAAGAACTTCTAGAAGGACTACTAGTTAAAATTGCTGTAACCCCTTCTCTTTCCCCCTCATTGTGAACAAAGGAAACAAATGGTATGGTGGGGATCTGTGCTGGAAAGTGCACATAGCTCCACTAAACTCGGCATAATGTTCACTGGCTTGACTCAGACCAGAACAACAAGGAAACAGCTTTGGCCCCCAACAAAGGAAAGTGGGATTTACCAGGCCCCAACCACTGACAACGGAGGGAGGAACTGTGGGAAACCTAGGGACAGTCCCCAGGATCATGGGCTGTACCAGAGGGAAGCTGCCTGAATATCTAGCCTCATAGAGACCAAATGGGATACTACCAGTCTACACAGTAGGAAGAGGCTGATCTCAGCCTCAACAAGTGCACAGCCTGAATGGTGTTCATAACTGGCAAGTGACAAGGCATTGTTTGGATATTTGTGGACCTTGCTGTTATGGTTTGGGTATGAGGTGACCCTTAAAAGCTCACATGTGAGACAATGCAAGAAGGTTTAGAGAAGAAATGACTGGGTTTTGAGAGTCTTAACCCAATCAGTGAATTAATCCCCTGATAGGGATTAACTGAGTGGTACAATATGGCTGGAGGAGGTGGGAAATGGGGCATGGCTTTGGGGTACATATTTGTATTTGGCAAATGGAGATCGATCTCTCTCTCTCTCTCTCTCTCTGCTTTCTGATCATTATGTGAGCTGCTTCCCTCGACCATGCTCTTTCGTCATGATGTTCTGCCTCACCTCAAGCCCCAAGGAATGGAGCCTGCTGTATGAAATTGAGTCTTCTGAAACCGTGAATCCCCGAATAAACCTTTCATCCTCTACAGTTGTTCTGGTTGGGTCCTTTCATCATAGTGGTAAAAAGGCTGACTAAAACACTTGCATTAAACTTACTAAGCAGAGAACATCAACACCTTCCATTCACAACATGGGGCAGTGAAAATTAGAGTCCAGGTAAACCACCAGAAACCCTTCTGCAGTACCTTAGAGATTAGTGTCAGCCAGGGGAATATTTCTGCACAACAGAACACCCAGGGAAAACCCACACCCAGAGTTTCTGTTCTTACAGACAGCCACAAGGATCTTCCCTACTGTGAAAAGGATCCAGTAGAGGAGACAAAGTACATGGTGACCCACAGCAAACACAGGGGCACTTCAGAGTTTGCATCCTGAATTATTGCACACATAGAAACAGCCAACCCACAACACTGCACCCTTTGAGCAATCAGCTGCAGGGCCCTGAGCTGACAAACCAGAAGCTGCTGGTAAGAGGTTCATAGCAACTAGGGAATTGGCTCCTGTGCTCCTGCAACTTGGGAAAGATTCAAAAAGACTGATGGACATCTGCTGACTGTCCAAACCCTGATGAAATCCAGACCCAGATTAAACAAGAATTTTCTTCAGCTTAACGTAGTATATGGTATACTATAAACAACTCAAATATCAACTTTGATCATATTAATAACTCCTTAACTTGAACAATAATTATTAATCCAATAATCAACATTATACTTTTAGCTCACTTGAATGTATTTAGTCTAAGGGTTTAAAGCATTAATTGGAATCAATCTTCCTATCTTTATTTTCCTAGCTCTAGTTACCTGTTTCTCTTACCCACTACTCATCCTCTTGCGTTATCTGCTACAACCTCAAACAATCCTCATTCATCTATTTCTCCTTTCTACCTTGGTGCAAATTATCCTTTTATAGCTTCTCTTTTTTCTCTCCCTCTCTCTCTTCCTCTCTTGTTTGTGAAATTTTTCTTCTTTCTCCCTTTTAGTCCTCACTTAAAGTTGTAGTAAGTTTACTAAATTTGACAATTTAATTTTTGACCCTTTCCAGAACTTTATTATAGGATTATACCTGCACTTGAGGACTGTAGAGAACTATTACAACTCGTTTTTTATTTTTTCTTATAAGGCTGAATAGAACAAGGATTGGTTCAGAAGTGATATAGTAAATAGGGCTCAGTGGCATCTCTCTCTCTCTCTTTTTAGAGACAGAGAGTGCGCGAGAGAATTTTAATATATATATATATATTAGTTTTTGGCGGACACAACATCTTTGTTTGTAATGTGATGTTGATCGAACATGGGCCACACGCATGCCAGGCAAGTGCGCTACCGCTTGAGCCACATCCCCAGCCCTCAGTGGCATCTCTTAAAGTGGTACTGATATCACACACTGACTTAAAATATCATTATCTGGATATTCACTTAACCCAGGGCTCTTAAGAAAATTAAGCTCACAAAGTAATCCTTCACTTAAAATGAGAAAACAGACTTGTATAGGTGGATGGACAAATAATATGATAAAGCAAGGGAACAAACAATCCCACACAACCTTTAATGTTGCAATAATACAGTTAACTGACACCATAATGAAAGAAATGTCAGAAAAAGATGTTAAAAATTTCATAGTTAAATGTTCTCTGAGCTAAAAGAAGATGTAAGCAGTGAATCAGAGAGAAAATACAGAAAGTAACATATCACTGTAATAAAGAGATTTTTCAAAAAGATTGAGATTCTGAAAAAGAACCAAATGGAAATCCTCAAAATGAAGGAATCAATAAACCAAATTAAAAATTCAATGGAAAGCATCACCAATAGATTAGACCACCTTGAAGATAGATTTTTAGGCCTTAAAGACAAAGCATATAATCAAAATAAAATTGACCATAGAGAAAAGATGCTAAGACACCATGAATAGAATATTCAAGACATCTGGGATAACATTAAAAGGCCAAATTTAAGACTCATTGAGATAGATGAAGGCTTTGTAATACACACTAAAAGAATGCACAATGTTTTCTTTTTTTTATTTTTTTTATTGGTTGTTCAAAACATTACAAAGCTCTTGACATATCATATTTCATACATTAGATTCAAGTGGGTTATGAAGTCCCATTTTTACCCCAAATACAGATTGCAGAATCACGTTGGTTACACATCCACATTTTTACATGATGCCATATTAGTGACTGTTGTATTCTGCTACCTTTCCTATCCTCTACTATCCTCCCTCCCCTCCCCTCCCATCTTCTTTCTCTACCCCATCTACTGTAATTCATTTCTCTCCTTGTTTATTTTCCCATTCCCCTCACAACCTCTTATATGTAATTTTGTATTACAATGAGGGTCTCCCTCCATTTCCATGCAATTTCCCTTTTCTCTCCCTTTCCCTCACACCTCATGTCTCTGTTTAATGTTAATCTTTTCTTCCTGCTCTTCCTCCCTGCTCTATTCTTAGTTGCTCTCATTATATCATAGAAGACATTTGGTATTTGTTTTTTAGGGATTGGCTAGTTTCACTAAGCATAATCTGCTCTAGTGCCATCCATTTCCCTGCAAATTCCATGATTTTGTCATTTTTTAGTGCTGCATAATACTCCATGGTGTATAAATGCCACATTTTTAATCCATTCATCTATTGAAGGGCATCTGGGTTGGTTCCACAGTCTACCAATTGTGAATTTTGCTGCTATGAACATCGATGTGGCAGTATCCTTGTAGTATGCTCTTTTAAGGTCTTCAGGGAATAGTCCGAGAAGGGCAATAGCTGGGTCAAATGGTGGTTCCATTCCCAGCTTTCCCAGGAATCTCCATATTGCTTTCCAAATTGGCAGCACCAGTTTGCAGTCCCATCAGCAATGTATAAGAGTACCCTTTTCCCCACATCTTCGCCAGCACTTGTTGTTGTTTGACTTCATAATGGCTGCCAATCTTACTGGAGTGAGATGGTATCTTAGGGTGGTTTTTATTTGCATTTCTCTGACTGCTAGAGATGGTGAGCATTTTTTCATGTACTTTTTGATTGATTGTGTGTCCTCCTCTGAGAAGTGTCTGTTCAGGTCCTTGGCCCATTTGTTGATTGGGTTATTTGTTATCTTATTGTCAAATTTTTTGAGTTCTTTTTATACTCTGGATATTAGGGCTCTATCTGAAGTGTGAGGAGTAAAAATTTGTTCCCATGATGTAGGCTCCCTATTTACCTCTCTTATTGTTTCTCTTGCTGAGAAAAAAATTTTCAGTTTAAGTAAGTCCCATTTGTTGATTCTTGTTATTAACTCTTGTGCTATGGGTGTCCTATTAAGGAATTTCGAGCCCGACCCCACAATATGTAGATCGGAGCCAACTTTTTCTTCTATCAGATGCAGTCTCTAATTTGATATCTAGCTCCTTGATCCACTTTGAGTTAACTTTTGTGCATGGCGAGAGGAGGGGATTCAGTTTCATTTTGTTGCATATGGATTTCCAGTTTTCCCAACACCATTTGTTGAAGATGCTATCCTTCCTCCATTGCATGCTTTTAGCTCCTTTATCAAATATAAGATAGTTGTAGCTTTGTGGATTAGTCTCTGTGTCCTCTATTCTGTACTATTGGTCCACCTGCCTGTTTTGGTACCAGTACCATGCTGTTTTTGTTACTATTGCTCTGTAATATAGTTTGAAATCTGGTATCGCTATACTGCCTGATTCACACTTCCTGCTTAGAATTGCTTTTGCTATTCTGGGTCTTTTATTTTTCCATATGAATTTCATGATTGCTTTATCTATTTCTACAAAAAATGCCCTTGGGATTTTGATTGGCATTGCATTAAACCTATAGAGATCTTTTGGTAATATCGCCATTTTGATGATGTTCATTCTGCCTATCCATGAACAGGGTATATTTTTCCATCTTCTAAGATCTTCTTGTACTTCTCTTTTTAGGGTTCTGTAGTTTTCATTGTATAAGTCTTTTACCTCTTTTGTTAGGTTGATTCCCAAGTATTTTATTTTTTTTGAGGATATTGTGAATGGAGTGTTTTTCCTCATTTCCGTTTCAGAAGTTTTGTCGCTGATATACAGAAATGCCTTTGATTTATGCATGTTGATTTTATATCCTGCCACTTTGCTGAATTCATTTATTAGTTCTAGTAGTTTTTTTGTAGACCCTTTTGGGTCTTCTAGGTATAGAATCATGTCATCCATAAATAGTGATAATTTAAGTTCTTCTTTTCTTATTTTTATGCCTTTAATTTCTTTTGTCTGTCTAATTGCTCTGGCCAGTGTTTTGAGAACTATATTGAATAGAAGTGATGATAGAGGGCATCCCTGTCTTGTTCTAGATTTTAGAGGGAATGCCTTCAATTTTTCTCCATTCAGAATGATGCTAGCCTGAGGCTTAGCATAGATAGCTTTTACAATGTTGAGGAAAGTTCCTGTTATCCCTAGTTTTTCTAATGTTTTGAACATAAAGGGATGCTGTACTTTGTCGAATGCTTTTTCTGCGTCTATCAAGATGATCATATGGTTCTTATCTTTAAGTCTATTGATGTGGTGAATAACATTTATTGATTTCCATATATTGAACCAACCTTGCATCCCAGGGATGAATCCTACTTGATCATGGTGCACAATTTTTTTGATGTGCCTTTGTATCTGATTTGCCAGAATTTTATTGAGGATTTTTGCATCTAGGTTCATCAGAGATATTGGTCTGTAGTTTTCTTTCTTTGAGGTGTCTTTGTCTGGTTTCGAAATCAGGGTGATGTTGGCCTCATAGAATGAATTTGGCAGAGCTCCCTCTTTTTCTATTTCCTGAAATAACTTGAAAAGTATTGGTATTAATTCTTCTTTAAAGGTTTTGTAAAACTCCGCTGTATACCCATCCAGTCCTGGGCTTTTCTTGGTTGGTAGTCTTTTGATTGCTTCTTCTATTTCATCCATTGAAATTGGTCTGTTTAAATTGTGTGTATCCTCCTAACTCAGTCTGGGCAAATCATATGACACTAGAAATTTATCGATGTCTTCACTATCTTCTATTTTATTGGAATATAGGTTTTCAAAATAATTTCTAATTGTCTTCTGTATTTCTGTAGCATCTGTTGTGATATTGCCTTTTTCATCTCATATGTTAGTAATTTGAGTTCTCTCTCTTCTTCTCTTCATTAGCATGGCTAAGGGTCTCTTGATCTTATTTATTTTTTCGAAGAACCAACTTTTAGTTTTCTTAATTTTTTCAATAGTTTCTTTTGTTTCCATTTCGTTGATTTCCACTCTGATTTTAATTATTTCTTGCCTTCTGCTACATTTGCTATTGTTTTGCTCTTTCTTTTCTAGGGCTTTGAGATGAAGTGTGAGCTCATTTATTTGTTTTTTTTTCCTTTTTTTGAGGAATGACCTCCAGGTGATGAATTTCCCTCTTAGAACTGCTTTCATTGTGTCCCATAGATTCCTATATGTTGTGTCTGTATTTTCATTCATCTCTAAGAATTTTTTTATTTCCTCTTCTATGTCTTCTGTAACCCATTGATCATTCAGTAACATATTGTTCATTTTCCATGTGATGTAGGATTTTTCCTTCCTTCTTTTATCATTGATTTCCAGTTTCATTCCATTATGATCAGATAAAATGCATGGTATTATCTCCACCCCTTTATATTTACTGAGAGTTTCCCTATGGCATAATATATGGTCTATTTTTGAGAAGGATCCATGTGCTGCTGAGAAAAAAGTATATCCAGTTGATGATGGTTGATATATTCTATATATGTCAGTTAAGTCTAGGTTATGGATTGTAATATTGAGTTCTATAGTTTCTTTATTCAACTTCTGTTTGGAGGATCTGTCCAATGGTGAGAGAGGTGTGTTGAAGTCACCCATAATTATTGTGTTGTGGTCTATTTGATTCTTTTTTTTTTTTTTAAAGAGAGAGTGAGAGAGGAGAGAGAGAGAGAGAAAGAGAGAGAGAGAGAGAGAGAGAGAGAGAATTTTTAATATTTATTTTTTAGTTCTCGGCGGACACAACATCTTTGTTGGTATGTGGTGCTGAGGATCGAACCCAGGCCGCACACATGCCAGGCGAGCGTGCTACCGCTTGAGCCACATCCCCAGCCCTCTATTTGATTCTTGAACTTGAGGAGAATTTGTTTTATGAATGTCGCAGCACCATTATTTGGTGCATAAATATTGACAATTGTTATGTCTTGTTGGTGAATGTTTCCTTTTAACAGTATATAATGTCCTTCCTTATCCCTTTTGATTAACTTAGTCTTGAAGTCGATTTTATTCGATATGAGTATGGCCATCCCTGCTTGCTTACGAGGACTGTGTGCATGGTATATTTTTTCCCAACCTTTCACCTTCAGCCTGTGTATGTCTTTTCCAATCAGATGTGTCTCCTGGAGGTAACATATTGTTGGATTTGTTTTTTTAATCCATGTTACCAGCCTATGTCACTTTATTGGAGAGTTTAAGCCATTAACGTTTAGAGTTACTATTGATATATGGTTTGTACTGCCAGCTATGTTTGATTATTTATCTTTTTTTAAAATTTAGTTTGTTTCTCCATGATTAGCTATCCCCCCCGCCCTGTGTCATTACCGAGGCACTTCCCACTGATGGTTTTGGTTATTGTTTTTCATTTCTTCCTCGTGTAGTGTTTTGCTCAAGACGTTTTGCAATGCTGGTTTTCTGGCTGCAAATTCTTTTAGCTTTTGTTTATCATGAAAGATTTTTATTTTGTTGTCATACCTGAAGCTTAATTTTGCTAGATACAGATTTCTTGGTTGGCATCCATTGTCTTTCAGTGTTTGAAATACGTTGTTCCAGGATCTTCTCGCTTTCAGCATCTGTGATAAAAAATCCGTTGTTAACCTTATTGGTTTACCCCTGAATGTAATCTGCCTCCTTTGTCTTGTAGCTTTTAATATTTTCTCTTTGTTTTGTATATTGGCTATCTTCATAACAATGTGTCTTGGCACACATGATTTTGTGTGCTCCGTGTCCTGTATGCATCTACAATTTGTATATCCGTTTCCTTTTTTTTATTTCTGGAAAGTTTTCTGTAATTATTTCATTCAGCAGGTCACTCATTCCCTTAGTTTGAATCTCCGTACCTTCCTCTATCCTGATGACTCGTAAGTTTGGTTTTTTTATGTTATCCCATATCTCTTGGATGTTTTTTTTTTTTTTTTTACCAGCCTTTCTGAGTTGGCTAGACTCTTTTCAAGATGATATATTTTGTCTTCATTATCTGACGTTCTGGCTTCTACTTGCTCCACTCTGTTAGTGATACTCTCAATTGAGTTTTTAATTTGGTTTATCGTTTCCTTCATTTCTAGAATTATTGTTTGATTTTTTTATAATCTCTATCTCCTGATAAAGATGCTTAACTCCTTTTATCTGTTTATGTAATTCATTTTCAATGTGTTCTTTCACTGTTTGGATTTGCTGTCTCGTATCCTCTTTAAGGTTCCATTCCATCTGTCTAAGGTATTCCTTGAGTTCTTTATATGACCATTTTTCTGGTGACTAGGTCCTCCTGAATATTTAGGCTGTCCTTCATTGTTTGTACTCCTTTTCTTCCTTGCTTTTTTATGCTGCTCATGTTACTTCTTGTTCTGTTTGACTGCTGAGTTACTGTTTACTCTTATAAATTTATTTGATGCTTGGGAGGAAAGATATTAGAAGGGAAGGGAAGAAGTTGCTAAAGAGAATTGAGAGTAGGCAGGTAGAATTCAAGGAAGGGGGAATAAGAAAATTGAAAAGAAATGAAAAGACAAAAGAGAAAAAATAGAAAATAAAGAAATAAAGAAAAAAAATTTTTTTTAAAAATGATAATGATAATAAAAACATGAAAATTAAAATTAAAAATAATAATAAAATAGAAAATTTTAAAAAATTAAAAACATTTAAAAAAGTTAAAGAACAACTACAACAAAAAAAGAAAATGAAAGAAAAAAACCCAAATTAAAAAAAAATAATAATAATAAATGCAGTCATAGAGTTCGATTAACTTCTCTTCCAGTAGGTGGAGCTGTGCCCACTGGGCCAAGCTTCTCCTCTCAATAGGTAGGAACCAATCACTGTGCAGCAGCTTTTCCTCCCAGACTGGGCGGGTCTCTAATCCTGAGTGTCTAGGGTCTTCTCTTGTGTTTCCTCGAGCCAGGCCCCGCTCACTTGTGACGCTCACCACAATACTGGCTACACGCCAGGTCTGATGCTCCTGGGAGCCCTGTTTTCATGAACGCCTGGGCACACTCTCCCTGTTTGCCTCTCTCAGACCCTACATTTGTAGAGCTTGGGGCTGAGAACCCCCAGCAAATTTGCTTGCCTTCTGTTAGCCACGTCCCCGGTAGCTAGTGCAAGAGACCTTAGTTGTCAGCACTGGTGGGAGCGGTTGCCGGGAGTTCCGCCCCGAGAGTCCCACGCCACTCCTGATTCCCTCGGTCTGGCTATCGCGCTCACGGGAGAGCTGGGAGGGGCTGTGTGGAGAGGGATGGCTAGGGGATTACACACCTGTCGCCGCTGGTTTAAATGAAGTTATCTCCTCTGCCTGTGATGTCAGTTCTCTGCCATGGTGGTATCCCATGCAAATGGTGACCATTCATTCCCTTTGCCAGGTGACCAATGCAACCAGTGGGTCCTGACTGTCTCTCCCAAGCCCCGTATCAATCCTGTGGCCACTGCCTATGAAGGCTCGGTTGGCTTTTACCTCTGTAAGTTTAGAAGAGCCGACCTGTTATTTCAGCGGGATCGTTAGTGCTGAGTCAAGAGAAGCAGGCGAACCGGAGCTTGAATGGAGCCAATCTGGGCTCGGTGTGTGTTCTGAGAGGCCCAAACTGTTGGCCCCAGATCCATGTCAGCTCAGCATTGCCTAGCGATTCTGAGAAAACAGCATTTAGACAGTTTAAAACTCCCTATGCCTGCGCAGCTGGAGAGGTCAGAGACTTGATCTCTCTGCGTCCGCTGCTATGTTGGATCAACCTGTTTTCAATAAAATAATATAAGAAAAAATTTCAAACCTTAAGAATGAAATTAAAATTTAAATATAGGAGGCATCTAGAACTCTAAATATACAAAATCACAATAGATTCTCTCCAAGACACATTATTATGAAAATGTCTAACATAGAATAGGATAGAATTTTAAAATCTGCAGGAGAAAACTGACTTGTCCCATTTAGAGGTAAAACAATCTGGATTTCTAAACCCAGACTTTAAAAACTAGGAGGGCTGGGCTGGGGTTGTGGCTCAGTGGTAGAGCACTTTCCTAGCATGCATGAGGCAGTGAGTTCAATCCTCAACACCACATAAAAAGTAAACAAACAAACAAATAAATAATATAAAGGTATTGGGTCCATTAAAAAAAATGCTAGGAGGGCTTGGAATAATATATACCAAGCTCTGAAAGAAAATGGATGCTAACCAAAAATACAATAGCCAGCAAAATTAAACTTTAGAATTGAAGATGAAATAAAAACCTCCTATGATAAATAAAAGCTAAAATAATTGATAACTAGAAAGCCTGCACTACGAAAATAAATAACTATTTAAATAAGTAAACTATTTCCTGAAGAAAAAAATGAAATCCAGCATAGGGAGGAATTACATCAGAAGGATAATCAATAAAAGGAGAATCAAGCCCAATGTAAACACTCAAAATATAGCAAAATGGCAGTAAATAAAAATCATCTTTTGATGATAACATTGGCTGTAAATGGTCTAAAATCTTTAATCAAAAGCCATAGATTGGCAGATTGGATTAAAAAGTAAGACCTAACAATATAATGTTTGCAAGAGACTCACTTCACAGGAAAATACATTCACAGATTGAAGGTGAAATGATGGAAAAAAACATACCATTCACATGGATCTTGTAAACAAGCAGGAGTTACTATTTTCATATCAGATAAAGTGAATTCCAAGTAATTAGAAGAGTCAAAAGGGTCACTTCATACTGCTTAAGAGAATTATACAACAACAAGAAATAATAATCATAAATAATTATGCCCCAAACAATGGTGTATCTACATACATGAAACAAACCCTTCTCAATATTAAAAACTAAATAAACCACAATACAATAATACTGGGTAACTTTTACATGCCTCATTCATCACTGTATAGGTAATCCAAACAAAAGCTAAGATTCTACAGAACTCAAAAATACAATTAATAATATGGACCTAACAGATGTGTATAGAATATTTCATCTACCAATGACTGAATTTACTTTCTTCTCAGCAGCATATGGAACATTTTCTAAAACAGACCATACTGTAGGCCACAAAGCAAAACTTGGCAAATACAAAAAAAAAAAAATAGAGATAATTGCATATTATCAGATCATAATGGAATGAAATTAGAAATCAATAATAAGATTAAAAAATCAGAATAACACATGGAGATTAAATGTTACACTTTTGGAAGGCAACTATGCTCGCCATTATATCAACAATGCAATAACATACTTTTGAATGATGTATGTATAGAAGAAGAAATCAGAGGTGAGATTAAAAAATATTTAGAAGTAAATGAGAATAGTGATACAACATATCAAAATCTCTGGGACAGTATGAAGCAATTCTAAGAGAAAAAGTTCATAGCATTGAGCTTATACATTAAAAAAAAAAAAAGAAAAATACCACATGAGCAATCTGCCATTACATCTTGAGGCCTTAGAAAAAGAAGTACAAATCAACACCAAAATCAATAGAAGATAGGAAGTAATTAAAATCAGAACAGAAATCAACAAAATTGAGATTTTAAAAAATACAAAAAAAGATCAACAAAACAAAGAGTAGGCTTTTTAATTTTTTAATATTTATTTTTTAGTTATAGGTGAACACAATGTCTTTATTTTACTTTATGTGGTGCTGAAAATTGAACCCAGTGCGTCATGCATGCCAGGCTAGCACTCTACCTCTGAGCCCCAGCCCCAGCCCCAAGAGTTGGTTTTTTGAAAGGATAAACAAAACTGATAAGTCCTTGGCCAAACTAACCAAAAGAAAGACAGAAAAAATTTAAAGGATCAAAATCCAAGAAGAAAAAGTAAATATCCACCACAGACACTATTGGAATCCAGAGGATCATCAGAAACTATTTTGAAAATTTATACTCTATTAAGTTAGAAGATCTTGAGGAAGATATTAACAAATTCCTAGAGACATATGATTTCCCCAAAATAAACTGGAAGGATATAGAAAATGTAAACAGATCAGTTTTAAGAAATGAAATTGAAACTGCCATCAAAAACATTCCAACAAAGAAAATCTCAGGATCAGATGGATTTCCAGCTGAGTTTTACCAGACATTTAAAGAAGAACTAATACCAATCCTCCTCAAATTATTTCATGAAATAGAAAAGAAAAGAACTCTGCCAAACTCATTCTACAAAGCCAGTCTTACCCTGATACCAAAAACCAGACAAAGACATATCAAAGTAAGAAAACTTCAGACCAATATCCTTGATGAACATAGATACAAACATTCTTAATAAAATATTGGCAAACTTCATGCAAAAACACATTAAAAAGATAGTTAACATGATCAAGTGGGTTACATCTCAGGGATGCAAGATTGCTTCAACATACAGAAATCAAAAAATGTAATTCACCATATAAATAGACTTAAAGACAAATTTCAGATGATTATCTCAATAGATGCAAAAAAGTAATTGAAAAAATACAGTACCTATTCATGTTTAAAACACTAGAAAAACTAGGGCTAGAAGAAATTACCTCAACATCATAAAGGCTATGTATGACAAACCTAAGGTCAACATTATTCTGAGTGGAGAAAAGCTGAAAGCATTTCCTCTGAAAATAGGAACAAGACAAGGATGCCCACTTTCACCATTCCTATTCAACATAATCCCTGTAACTCTAGTGACAGCAATTAGACAAGAGAAGGAAATAAAAGGAATATGATTAGGAAAAGAAGAGCTCAAATTATTTGTTTGCTGACAATATGATCCTATATTTAGAAGACCCCCAAAACTCCACCAGAAGACTTCTAGAGCTCATAAAGGAATTCAGCAAAGTAGCATGATACAAAATCAATACCCCCAAATCAATTGCACTCTTATATTCCAATGATGAATCTTCTGAAAAAGAAATAAGGAAAACTATCTCATTCACAATAGCCTCAAAAATAATACTTGGAGGGGCTGGGATTATGGCTCAGCAGTAGAGCACTCCCTTCACCCGTGCAAGGCCCTGGGTTCGATCCTCAGCACTACATGAAAATAAATTTTTTAAAAAATATTTTATTTACATTTTAGTTTTCAGCAGACACAACATCTTTGTTTTTTTTTTTTAAGAGAGAGAGAATTTTAATATTTATTTTTTAATTATCGGCAGACACAACATCTTTGTTTGTATGTGGTGCTGAGGATCGAACCGGGCTGCACTCATTCCAGGGGAGCGCGCTACCGCTTGAGACACATCCCCAGCCCCCATAAAATTAAATTAAAAAATAAAGTTATTGTGTCCAACTACCACTATAAAAAATAAATAAAAAAATAAAACTTGGGAATGAATCTAACAAAAGAGGTGAAGGACCTCTACAATGAAAACTACTAAAGAAAGACATTAAAGATGACCTTAGAAAATGGAAAGACTTCTCAGATGCTTGGATAGGCAGAAGTAATACTGTCAAAATGGCCATACTACCAAAAGCACTAGACAGATTCAATAGAATTACCATCGAAGTTGTAATGATCTTCTTCACAGAAGTAGAAAAAGCAGTCATAAAATTTACTTAGAAAAATAAGAGATCCAGAATAGCCAAAGCAATCCTTAGTGAGAAAAGCGAAGCAGGAGGCATCACAAAACTGGAAAAACACAAAGACAAACCCACATATATACAGTATTCTCATACTAGACAAACGTGCTACAAGCATGCATTGGAGAAAAGATTGCTTTTCTAAGAAATGGTGCTGGGAAAACTGGAAATCCATATGTAGTCAAATGAAATTTAACCACTATCTTTTAGCCTGAACAGAACTCAACTTGTGTACCGAGGCCCTAGGAATTAAACAAGAAACTCTGCACCTGGCAGAAGAAAATGTAGACACAACACTCCAACATTTTGGCTCAGGAACTGACTTCCTTAACAGGACTCCTAATGCCCAGGAAGTAAAATAAAAATCAATAATGAGATGACATCAAATCAAAAAGCTTTTACACAGCAAAGGAAACAATCAAGTGTATGTAAAGAGAGCCTACAGAAAATCTTTGCTACCTCCTCCTCAGATAGGGCATTAACATTTATGATATACAAAGAACTCAAAAAACTTAACACACACACACACACATGCACACACACACAAAATAACCCAATCAATAAGTGGGCAAAGGAAATAGACACTTCTCAAAAGAAGAAATACAAATTGTTGATAAATAAATGAAAAAATATTCAACATCTCTAGCAATTAGAGAACTACAAATTAAATCTACATAGAGATTTCATCTCTCTCCAGTCATAATGGCAATTATCAAGAATACAAGTAACGGGCTAGGGCAGTAGCTCAGTGGCAGAGCACTTGCCTCGCATGTGTGAGGCACTGGGTTGGATCCTTAGCTCCACATAAAAATGAAACAAAATAAAGGCATTCTGTCAATCAACCACTACAAAAATAATACAAGTAACAATAAATGTTGGTGAGAATGTGGGGGAAAGGGTTAACTCATACATTGTTGGACTACAAATTGGTGCAAGCACTCTGGAAAGCAGTATAGAGATTCCTCAAAAAATCAGGTATGGAACCACCATATCACCCAGCTATCATACTACTTGGTATATATCCAAAGGATTTTAGATCAGCATACTACAGCAACACAGCCGCATCATGTTTATAGCAACACAATTTATAATAGCCAAGCTATGGAGCCAACCGAGGTGCCCTTCAACAGATGAATGGATAAAGAAAATGTGATTTGTATACACAATGGGATATTACTCAACCATAAAGAAGAATGAAAGTTATGGCATTTGCTGATAAATGAATGGAACTATAGAGACTATCATCTTAAGTGAAATAAGCCAGTCCCTAAAAGTCAAAGTTCAAATGTTTTCTCTGATATGTGGAAGTTAATCCAAAATAAAAATGGTAGCTATTGAAAAAAGATCAGTGGAGTAGACAAAAGAGAATGAAAGGAGGGAGAAGGAATGAGGTAGGGAAAGACAGTGGAATGAATCTGACTTAACATTCATATGTACATATATGAACATACCACAGTGAATCTCACCACCATGTACATCCACAAGACACTAATTGAAAAAAAAAACAACCTATAAGAAAATAGAAATATGTAGAGGAAAGGGAAACAGGAAGTGGGAGGAAGGGAGGAGAAGGGGAAGTGTTGGAGACTGAACTAGAACAAATTACATTTGATACTTTTTTTTAATATTTATTTTTTTGAGTTTTCAACATCTTTTGTGGTATGTGGTGCTAAAGATTGAACCTGGGCCGCACGCATGCCAGGCTAGCGTGCTACCGCTTGAGCCACATCCCCAGCCCACATTTGATACTTTTATATTTATGTGAAAACAAATTCTATTATTATAAAAGAACCAATAAAATTGCCTAAAAATACTAAAACCATACTAATTTTTTTCTAAATATTTTTAATGGTGTCTCCTTGGGCATTCTCAGCTACATAAAGATGGATGGTAATATAAACAACATTTTTTGGGGAGTGGGTACCAGAGATTGAACTCAGGGGCACTTAACCACTGAATCACATCCCCAGCCATTTTTTAAATTTTATTTAGAGACAGGATCTTGATGAGCTGCTTAGAGCCTTGCTAAGTTTCTGAGGCTGGCTTTGAATTTGCAATCCTCCTGCCTCAGCCTCCCGAGCTGCTGGGATTATAGGCATGTGCCCCCATATGCAGCATAATAACATTTTAAAAACTGACATAAAACTCACCACTTCAATCATTTAAAAATATACAATTTAGGGGTTTTCAGTCGATTCATAATGTTGTGAAAGCATCGCCACTGTCTAGCATGCTTTCATCACCTCAAAAAGATCCTCCATACCCATCAACCAGTTGCTTCCTATATCTCCTTCCCTTTATCCCCTGGCAACCACCAATAAATATTCTGTGTATATGGAATCACCTCTTTGGTACATTTCATAATAATGGAATTGTACAACATGTGTCTTTTGTGATATGATTTCTTTCACTTAGCATTATTTACAAGGTTCTTCCATATTGTATATTATACTCATTCCTTTTTATCGCTATTATTCCATTGTGTGGCTATACCACATTTTTTTTATTCATCAGTTGACAGACATTTGGACTGTTTCCACTTTTAGGCTGTTATCAATAATGTGACTCTCTAAACATTCATATATAAGGTTTTGTGTGAACATATATTTTAATTTTTTCTTGTGTTTATATCTAGGAATGAAATTGCTAGGTCAAATGTTTACATTTTTTGAGAAATATATAACATTTTTGAAGGCCTAATATGTGTATGGCACTTAGCCTTAAGCACTTGACTTGCATTTTCTCATTGAATCTTCACAACTTTCTACAGTAGGTCTAATTATTATGCCCATTTTACAGAAGATGATACTGAAGCTTATAGGTGTTAAACAACTTGCTCAAGAGCTCATAGTTGGGACAGAAGTAAGGTATTCTGGTTCCAGAATCCAAAATTTTACTTCACTTATGAACACTTATGTTAGAACACTTATGTTCTAAAAAGGACAGAATATGGGCTAGGGCTGTGACTCAGTGCTAGAGTGCTTGCCTAGCATGTGTGAGGCACTAGGTTAGATTCTCAGCACCACATATCAATAAATAAATAAAATTTAAAAATTCATCAACAATGAATAAATAAAAAAGGACAGAAGATAGCACAGAATTTTTTTTGAAAAAAGGCAAATGAAACTAGAAATATACGAGCCATGTAATGTGTTTAGAGAATTGGAGTTGCAGCATGGAATAAGAAAGCCTTTCTAAAGGAATGAGCATTTGAAGTGAATCTCAATTGATGGGAACAAATTCAAGAAGAGGAGCTAGGGTGAAGGCCAAGTAGGTGAAAGAACTATTACAGGGTTGGCAAGTTAGTTTCACCTCGAGTGCCAATTCCATTTAATTGGTAGTGGCTGTCGGTAGCACTGTATTGAGACATTGTATCCCAGCTCAAAAGGAAAGAGTGTGATGATTAACTAGGAATATCTGCCACAGGCACAGGAGGGGAGATTTGTAGCACTCATGATATGGATTTTCATCACTGGATGATGACACAGAGATGAGAAATCATGGGTCATGTTTTAGAAAAGAATGACTACATAATTTAAATTAGGTCATAGGGTATGTGTAGGAAACTGGAAGTTGAGATCAAGATGAGAATACGGTATGAGGACATATTGCAAAGTGTCTTAAATAACAGATTGAAGAGTCAATCCTAAGCACCGCATAAAAATAAAATAAAGATATAGTGTCCACCTAAAACTAAAAAATAAATATTAAAAAAGATGGTGCAATATTATACTCTTAAGATCAATGGAATAGAAGATAGAAGCTGGCATCAGAAACATGGGAAATTTATAAATTTGTACTATGTATAAATTGATTTGACATTGCAAATCACCAGGATTAAAGGACTGTTCAAGAAATCATTCTAGGACAATCTATTATCCATTTGGGGAAAAAATGCAGTCTTCATATACTTATATAAT
The DNA here is from genome assembly GCF_052094955.1 of Ictidomys tridecemlineatus. NCBI lineage: Eukaryota > Metazoa > Chordata > Mammalia > Rodentia > Sciuridae > Ictidomys > Ictidomys tridecemlineatus. Next base: position 31,666,235 of record NC_135480.1, read on the forward strand.
TTTAAGCTGTTTAAAAACTTACATATAAAAAGCAAAAGCTTAAACAATTTAGAAACAATATGAAGAAGGGAAGGGAAAGATTTCTTAAATAAGACATTAAAAATTCATCCCAAAGAAGAATATTGGTAAATGATATAAGATAATTTTTTAGCCAAAGACATAATGAAAATTTTGAAAAGATAATTCACAAAAAGAGAAGAAATATTTTCAAAGCAGATAATTGACAAATAATTGATGCTTGGAATATATAAACAACTCTTTAAAAATGAAGCAGAATAAGATGGATAACCCCATAAAAATGTTCAGAGGAAAAATCAGGATGGCCAATAAATACATGACAACATGTTGAATGTCATAGTTAATCAGATGAATATAAAAATAAAATTCACAATTGAAAGAAATGAAATGCACTGATACTTCAAGTGTTCAGGATATAGATAATGGGAACTGTTTATATTTATAAATATTTGGAAATATTTATATTTATGTTGTTTATATTCTAGTTATAAATAGTTATATGAATAGTTATATAAATACCTGGGCTTCTGGCACATTGGCTATAATTGGAGTTCATATAATACCCTTCTTGCATTTCATGAATCTGTTTCAGTCACTTCTAGAATTCAGGGGGACTCATATCTATCAGTTTGTTGCAAAGGAAATACAAAGGATGCAGACAAACTATTTATATAACAAAATATTTATAATCTATTTATAAATATTTATTTCTGGACTGGAGTAAAAATGGAGTGAAATTGGTAAAAGCATCTAAATAAAACAAGTTGGTTGACATTATTGGTACCCATACCTGATCACTCAGCAATTCTGCTACTTGGTTGTAATTGCAAAATAATAATAACAATAATAATAATAATAATAATAAATTGCATCAATAATCACCAGAAGAGTGAACAAATAAATATATTTTCCTGTCTTCATCTAAAGACAGGCCAAGACAGTCCTGAAAACAAATACATTAAGCAACGTTCATCAACATCATACCACAATCAATACAGAAGACTTCTGTGACCTCAGAGATGTGGGGATTTCTCCCCACCAGCAAGTGAACAAGGAATTTTGCAGACACCTAGCTGATGTCCTCTCATTCAATTAATTCAGTTCTTATACTATTTACCTGGAGACTGGCTCAGATCCCCTAGGTTGAGGGTTCAGTCCCCAAGACCGCCCTTTTCCCCAATAGCTTAGATGCCAACTTCAAGCTCCTGGTTGTTTTACCTGTGCTTCTGGCACATTAGCTATAAATTGGAGTTCATACAACCCTCTTCTTGCATTAATCTGTTTCAGTCACTCACAGAATTCAGGGACTCATATCTATCAGTTTATTGCAAAGGAAATACAAAGGATGCAGACAAAGATCATATGAAAGAAAGGTTGCGGAGCTTCCTTACCCTCTCTGGAAGCACCACCCTCTGGAACCTCCATGTGTTCAGCTATCCTGAATCTCCAGAAACCCTGTTCTTTTTCTTCTTCCTTTTAACTAGAGCTTTATAATTATACATAGTTGGGTTCATCTGACAAACTGATATATGCACAGAAATAGATTTCAATTCATGACTCCCGCTTTCCTCTCCTCATTTCCTTTCTGTCCTCCCACCCCTTTCCCATTCTCCTTCCTCTGCTCTACTAGATTTCCTTTTGCTCATCTGTTAATTTATAGTTGATTGGTTCTTTATGTTATTCTGTCATTCCCTCCCCATTTCCTTTATTTTACTCTAGCTTCCACATATGAGAAAACATTTGACCTTTGAGTTTGGCTTATTTCACTTAGCATGATATTCTACATTTCTAACCATGTGCCAGCAAATGCCATAATTTTGTGCTTCTTTATGACTGAGTAGAACTTTATTGTGTATATATCACAGTTTCTTAATCCATTCATCAATTAATGGGCATCTGGGTTGATTCCATAATTTAGCTATTGTGAATTTTGCTTCTATAAACATTGAGGTGGCTGTATCACTGTAGTATATTGATTTCAGATCTTTGGGGAAAATCCCAAGGAGTGGGATAGTTGGTTCATATGGTGGTACCATCCCTGGGTTTTGTTTTGGGGTACTGGGATTGAATTCAGTGACACTTGGCCACATCCCCTTTTGAGGAGTCTCCATACTGCTTTCCAGAGTGGTTGCACTAGTCCATATGCCCATCAACAATGTACAATTGTATCTTTTCCCCCACAACCTAGTCAGCATTTCCTGTTCTTTGTATTCTTGATCATTGCATTCTGACTGGAATGAGATGAAATCTTTTGTAGTTTTGATTTGCATTTCTTTGATTGCTAGAGATGTTGAACATTTTTTTCTCATGTATTTGTTAGCCATTTATGTTTTTTCTATTGAGAAGTTTGTTTAGTTCCTTTTCCCATTAATTGATTGTATTATTTGGTATTTTGGTGTGTAGTTGTTTTTGTTTATTTGGTACCAGGGATTGAACCCAGGGGTGCTTAACCCCTGAGCCACAACTCCAGCCCTTTTTTTAATTTTTAATTTTGAGATAGGGTCTTGATAATTTACTGAGACTAGCTTTGAACTTGTGATCTTCCTGCCTCAGCCTCCCAAGCTGATGGATTTACAGGCATGTCTGGTACGATGCTTGAGTTCTTTGAATATTCTGGATATTAATTCTTTATTGGAAGAGTACGTGGCCAGGATCCCATTCTGTAGGCTCTCTCTTCACACTCTTAATTGTTTCCTTTGTTGTGTGGTAGCTTTTTAGTTTGATGGCATCTCACTTATTGATTCTTGGTTTTATAATTTGTGCTTTAGGAATCTTGTTAAGGAAGCTGTGTCAGCACCTATATGATGGAGGGTTGACCATATGTTTTCTTTTAGCAGTTGTAAAGAAGAAACCCAGTTCTTTTGGGTCTTTTATGGAAACTTCCATCACATAGGCATAATTAAAACACGTACAACCATTCAAAATGTGATCAAAGAAAAAGTATATGAACTAATGTTAGTAGACTGAGTGGGAAAACTCAGAAATGTCAGTCTGTTCAGATTCTGCTTGTCTTCTCTGTATAGTAGTCCTTTCTCCTGGGTACTCCCAGGACCTTCTGCACTGAGTCGGGGGTGGTTATGACCTACATTCAGACAAGGATAGACCAGAGCATTTCTATAGGGCCAGCTCAAGACAGAGAGGCAGGGGAAGATTAGCATTTCTATGACCTGCCTTGGGAAAGAGAAATTTTAATTTCTATGGTCTTCTTTGGGGAGGGAATTTTAAGCCAGGAACCGTGGCTCCAAACCAAGAAATCACAATATCACAAACATATATAACAATTTTTAGCGAATGAAATGTTGAGGGGAAAAAAGAAAGATATAGGAACATGTATTTTTATGCCAATAATATAAAGTTTAAAAGTATGCATAAAAACTAAATAATGTATTGATTAGGGATATATTCATATGTAATAAAACTATAAAAAAGCAAAGAAATTATAGGTAGAAACGACAGGAGAGTGGTTAGTTGCTTTTGAGCAGTGGATAGAAGATGTAATCAGGAATAGATAAAGAAGAGGTTCCATTGATTTATTTCCTAAAATGAGTGGTAGGCACACCCAGGTGCATGTGTACATATGCATGGTCATTATGTGTTCAACATATGCCATTTATGCATGAAAGAGTAAAATAAAATTTCAGAGGAGTTTTAATGAAGACAAGTTCTGGGGTGGGGAATGAGTTAATTGGGAACCAGGTTTGTATAGGAGTATAAGATGGAGAAAGAAGCAACTAAGAAAGACTTGACTTCATGATTTTACATAGATTGGCCATTTCCAAGACAGTGGTTCCACTTATTTCCACCTGAACCTCACCAAAAGAAAATGGTGAAAGTTACATATTTCCTTTTATGATTTTGCATAGAGGATTTTATTACCTCTCAGAGCATAGAAAACTGAAGTACTATACACACCAACAATGCGAAAATACAATAAATGAATTTCCTTTTTTCTCCTCTAAGGGGCTTGGTAAATTTGCAAGAGCACTGGATTATAACAATCAGAGCTGGGTGAAATGGGACATGTCTGTAATCCCAGTGACTAGTTTGAGTCCAGCCTGGTCAACTTAGTGAGACCCTGTCTCAAAATTAAAAGTAAAAAGGGCGGGGGTTTAGTCAGTGGTAAAGTATCTCTGGGTTAAAAATAAAACAAGAAACCCAATTTTCTAGTTTTGCTGTATCTTTAATTAATTGTGTGATCTTCAGTAAATAAATTAGCCTCACTGAAACTCAGTTTCCTAAAAAGATGCGTGCGAAGGCTTAGCTTCAAGTTGAATCATTCTATGTGTTAGAAAGCCTCTCAACCAAAAAGAAAGTAGGCATGTACATTTATCATTTTAATAAAGATATATTCTATTAATTTGGAAAAGCTGAAGAGAGTATTAATTTTCCTCCCACAGTCTTAATGAAGAAATAAAGAAACTAATTTTCCATTACCATTCAAGGAGCAATCCACTCCTTCACAGATTGTGAAATTAATGTAACAGATCCAACCAACTGAATTGTCTATGCATCTTTATTCCCCTCTTCAATTCTAAGCCTTGGAACTGTATTTTATATAAACAAAATTTAAAAATTAAATAAAAATTAATGCAGATTTAAGAGTTAAGCTTATATATACTAATGTAGTTAGTACAAAAATATCTGCAGTTTTCAGTATGTTTGACTTAGTAACATTTATTATTACCTGTGTCTGAAGCACACTAGCTATTATTGCAATCTTTACTAATTATAATTTCCTTAATTAGAATAATTTGTATATATGATGGATGCTTCCTTTTCCCAAGATGTCAAATGTAGTTTGTCAATATTAAATCATTTATCATTACAACATATCAATGAAGCTGATATGGTAATTTTTTGTCATGAACATTCAGTGGCCTCCCAAGCCACTGAAATATACATGTTCCTCCCCTCTATACCTTCCTTCTTATTTAGGGCAGTTTCCTGTTATGTGCAACTCTAGAGGACACAAGGCCTTCTTTAAGCTACTGAAACCAAAGAAGGGTGATCCTTTTCCTCCCTGTTTTGAGACAGCCTGAGTAAAATCACCTTGTCTGGGTTCCCAGATTTAGACACTCTAGCTCAGGGAGTGACACACAGATGCAAAATAATATAAAAATTACTTGTAGTGGCAAAGATAGCAAGAATCTACAATAGTGTTGTGTTTCTGCTGTCAGTCATGTCTTGTGGTATGATCCTATCCACCCCAGCTCCCCACCCTCACCTCCTCATGTCTTAACCAGACTGTTTCCCTAGTATTGCCTGGATAGTTGCTCCTGCTACTCAAGCTTCCTCTCTAAGCTTCTTATTGATTTTGTAAACTGTCCAATCTATTTCCAACAGATTCTTCTTTGGCTTATGTGAACCAGGATTTATTTCAGTTGTTTGCAAGAATACAGATTCCCAGCAAGTGAATTACAACTCCAACAGAGAACACATGGAATGTAGCCTTTGAATCACTTCTTTAAATGCCCCCTGTTCCTGCTGATGGGCAGAATCACAGCCTCTGGGACAGAAGTCCCCTGTGTTTCCCCTTTGCTAGCAAAGCAATAAATCTTCTTTTTCCTTTTTCTCAAAAGCAAAACAACAACAACAAAAATAAAAACAAAAGAAAATCAGATTCCCTTAATCTTACCACTGTTGAAAGCACTATATTTTGATCCCTAAATTGTCCTATACACTCATGACATTTGAATTTTGCATTGAACAGAAAAACATCTCTCTGCTGGGCATGATGGAGCATGACTGTAATCACAGTGGCTTGGGAGGCTGAAACTGGTGGAAAACAAGTTCAAAGCCAGCTAGACCTGTCTCAAAAAAAAAAAAAATATCAAGGATGGGGATGTAGCTCAGTGGTAGTGCCCCTGGGGTTCAATCCCCAATGCCAAAGGGGAGGGGGAAACTCTACCATATTGGTTGAAGTCAAGCTGCATATTGAGACTTTGATTAAGATCTGTAGAGAAGGTCAAACACATTTTTAAAAATTTGTTTTTTGCATTACTGGGGAATGACTAACCCAGGGATGTGTGACTACTGGGCTACATTCCCAGACTCAAATTAATTAATTCATTCATTTTTGGAATCACTGGGATTTACAGACATCCACTCTCTTCCTGCATCTGTAGCTGCACCCCCCTTTTTTAAAACACAATAAAGACTATACTAGTTGTTTTCTTGCTATACTGTAGGACAGAGTTGTAGCAGAAACTCTGTAACCTATAACAGTCAAGATTAATATCTGGTCCTTTACAGAAAAAGCTTGTAGGCCCCTTTTCTAGGTGGTTTCTTATTTTTGCAATTCAAAATGTTTATTTTTTCTTTTGACAGAGTCTCATTATGTTGACCAGACTGAAACAGGTCCAGAGATTTTTCTTTATTTGCATGTTATTGATTATCAACAGGGGTTACTACCCGAAAGAATGGGGACTTTTTTGAATTTTGTTGGCCTGGACCCCATGTTAGATCTATATATCAGAATTCTCAACTGTGCCATCCTTTTACTTTATAGGCTCTGGCTCCACAGTTCATGATCTCCAAAAAATTCCCTGATCATTCTGTCCTCATGGCCAGTTCTGAGATTTGGTCTTTGGGAAGATAAGTACCTAGAAAAAATCTAGTTGGAAGACTATTTTTTTTCTCCATGCCTTATCCTGTTTCTCCTGTATGTTAATAGAAACCAATAGAAATTAAAGTGTTATTTTAAGAAGCTGGATATAATACATACAATACATAATAAAAATAAGCTTTCATTTTAAACCTTCTTTAATTGTTTTTTTGCTCACAGCATAGATTATACAGTCAGGAAGTTCACATAGGGCAATGTGAGCTAAACACCATTTATTATCTTGGGTCAAATTAGTTTACTACTTCATAGCAAAAAAAAAAAAAAACTTTCAAAAAATGGGTCTTGGGCCATGAGAAGACACAAAATGAACCTCAGAGTCAGAACGATTAGCTTACTTGACTTTGGAAAAAATATTTGAAATCTCTGAGTTTCTGATTCTTGCACTATTGACATTGTTGTTTGTTTTAAAAATTGTATTTCCTCTGGCCCTAAAATTCTTTAATGGTAAACTTGGGTACGGTCCTGAAACCTCAGCTACAGTGAGACTGCCACAGGAAGGAGCAGTGGTTCAGAGAGCTGGTAAGCAGCAGGGAGACAAATCTGGTCTGAAAAAACTTTTTTTTTTTTTTGTACCAGGGATTAAACCCCCGCATTCAATCACTGAGCCACATCCACAGCTCTTTTTTTTTTTCAGATTTAATTGAATTTTATTTACCATTAATTAACCTGGCAACATCCCATCTAAAGATTTAGACAAGCCCCCCTGGCATGGCATAGCTGTCCATTTTCATGAAGTAATTTGAGCAGGAATGAGGAAGAACCACAGTAGGAAAAGGATTGGTTCACGCCAGGATCTTCAGGTTTCTTTCTGTGGAAGGGTTAATGCAGAGGGGACTTCCTCCTCATGCTGGCCAACAACTGCCTCTTTGGGGATTTGGTTATCATGCCTCTCCTGATATCCTAGAAGCCCAGATGAACACCTTAGTTTCAGCTCTGTGATATGGAACTTTAGCATGGAACTTTACCATTTTTATTTGGTTTTCTGGAGCTTAGTGCAGGAGCCATGTTCAAATCTATGACCTCCCATAATTTTATTTAACAATGGGATGAGTAGTTTATCTTTGAGTATTCTCTTTGACCAGAAGAGATGGTAAAATCTGATCCACAGCTCTTTTTATTTTTATTTTGAGACAGGGTCTTGCTAAGTTGCTGAGGCTGGCTTTGAACTTGTGATCCTCTTGCTTCAGCCCAGATTGAAGAATTTTTTTAATATAAAATTATCTCAAATTTGCTTTGTGTGTGTGTTAACTTAGATCCACACTTTGTATACAGTTTCTTACACTTGATTTACAGAACTCTATGAAGTAAGGGGTCCAATAAGTATTCTGCATATTTCATAGCAGAAGAAGTTTTTAAGAGTTCTTTTATCCTTTTTCTACTTATGTGTAATTCCAACTGATGTTTCAGGGATTTACTGCAATTCTGTGCCCTAGAAAAGCTTGTAAGCAGTCTTTAGGCTTAAAAAATGGTATTCATAAAAAATGGTATTGCATATTTATGAGCATATGTAAAATTTTAGATGGCATTAACATGAACAAATAAAATACAATGTTGATAATATGTCTATTTACGCAATTGAAGAGAATTATGTAGGTAACTACCTATTGTTCACTTTACCATGAGAGAATATTGGAAGAAGCTCACTACTCAGGCTAAATAATAGAAGTGCCTTTTTTTGGACATAAGATTTTGTTGGGTTAGTGTATAAACAATTGTAAGGATAGAGCTACTTTATTCCTCATGATTTGTTGTTCTCTTAAGATGATTTGTCTTTGCATCTACTCTTTGATCCTGAGTAAGAAAAAAAAAGACAGATGTTTTTATCTATATTCCACAATTAATTTTGAAATAACTTAGAGGGCTGGGCAGAGATAAGCATTTATTACATATTTTGGCATAAGTGGAGTCTGTTTTAAATCTTAACATAATTATTGGGTAAGGAACACCCCTCTTTATTAATCAAAAGCATTCAAATAGAACTTAAGTAAACCTTGTTTTGAGGTTATGGACTAACTCTTTCATTATAGTATGGTAGAAAAAGAACGAGTAGAGTACAGAAGGCTCAGGGCAATCCATCTACTATTTCTGGGGAAATACTTGGCTTATTGAATGGAGGAATAATTCAGTATTTGAAGTCCTAGGAAAAGGTAGTTTCAACTGGCAGCTAATGTGAATGAAGCTAATTCTAATCCCCTGACATACCATGGTATTTTAACTAGTTCTAGTTAGTAAAGAAAATTCCTGACCATGAATAAAAAGTAATGAGAAATGATATCCTTCAATTTTATAAGAATATCAGGTTTAAAGAATTATCGACAAATGATCACATATTTGTGTTTTATGTCATACTTTAATTAAAGAGAGTCAGTCATGATTAGCAGGCTAATCTTCAAATATAGAGAAAATTCTCCAGTATTGTGTCACATTATATCATCCAGGATAATCCAATTCATACACACTATTTCAGGCATGGCAACACAGGATAGCTGCAATTGGATGGGTATATACAAGGTTCAATCTAGTACTTAAGTTAAAGGTGCAAAAATCCAATTTTATTTGTCCTCACAGAGAATTAATTTGACTAAAGACTCCAATCATATGAACTAAATTGATAAGTGATTTGTTAATATTCAATAAGAGGTTCATGCTCTTTAGTGCATTAGTCTACTGGGGAAGATAATAAACTAGGATCAAAAGTTTTTATAGTAAATAAAGTTTCAGAAAAGGGAATGATCTAAAATTATAATAGTCATGTACAAGAAGTTCTTTTTCAGAGCAGTAGTTATGAGAGTGGTTCACAAACTTCAGTTTAATAATCAACAGGAATTGCTTGGTTAGAACACTTTTTTTGCAGTTCTGGGATTGACCCCAGGTCCCTGCACAGGCTGGGAGAGCACTCTACCATTGAGTCTCACCCTTAGCTCTTTTTATTTTTATTTTGAGGCATGGTTTCACTAAATTCTCAGGCTGGCTTTGAACTTGTGATTCCCTTAGCTTGGGCTCCCAGGTAGCTGGGATTATACTATCATGTTCAGCTAGATCAATCTTTTAAGTTATAAAGTAGGATGCACTGTTGTGAGGAAGGATTCTACATACATGTAAGCTCATCAGCTATTGGTGATGCTTGTAACTTGCTTTTATTTTTCTGGTATACAGGCTTTCTTTCTGATCATCTGTCACTTCCTGATGGAAGTTTAAAATCTTTTCTTTCTTTATTTTTTGGTGCTGGGAATTTAACCTAGGGCCTCATGTATTTAGGCAAGTGCTTTACCACTGAGTTACATCCCCAGTTCAGAAATGTACAATCTTTTTTAAAAAAAATTTATAAATAAGGGAATTTTATTTTTCACAGTTCTGGAGGCTTAAAAACCCAATACCAAGATGCTAGTGTCTGTCAAGGGTCTTCTTGTTGTGTCACCCCATTGCAGAAGGCAGGCAAAAGGACATGAGAGGGAGAGAGAGAGAGAGAGAGAGAGAGAGAGAGAGAGAAGGATGGGGGAGAGAGAGGGAGGGAGAGAAAGAGAATGAATATTAATATAATGGTGTTATGTCATATTAACTAATATTCTCACAATTGGTGATAAAATGAAAACAGAGATATCAATCAACGTGGTGACAAATTTTTGATTCATTAAATAAAATTAAATTATAAGTGGTGTGTTTTGATAACAAGCATATTTTATGGTGTTCAAAAATTGGTCATGCATTTATATTAGTAATTATTTAAAAACAGAACTTGGAATTAATTAGACATTCCAAGTTGTTAGTACAATAGGCAATCATCTATGAAGTGTGATATTTGGAATATATTGAAATATATTTTCAACTGGGATGTTAGTTATTATGAATGAAGTTTGTCATCAGAGATATTAATTTGCACATAATTAATAGATATCAAGTGTTCATTATGTATACAATGCCTTATACTCCTATCAATTGACTTATAATAATCCAATAAAACATGTAATTTTATTATCTATGCTTTAGAGATGATCAATTTAAAGTTCTCTTCTCTATCTTCTCTTCCTGGTTCATCTAAATCTAATCTCATGGACTAAACAATGCTTTTTACTCCCAAGTTTATATACCCATCTGGGACCTTTCTCTAAGCTTCAGATTCACATTTCCATTTACCTTTTTGATCTTTTCATGTGAATGTTTTATAGATATAAATCTTAACACCTGCAAAAACAGAACTATTAATTTTTGTGGCAGATGCTATTGGTTACTATGAATTCCTTTTTTCTTTTTTTTGGGGGGGGGTTACTGGGTGCTGCAAGGGTCACTTCAGGAGAACTGAACTGGCATGAAATAATGACACACAGACAAATATCTTTTTCTTTCTTTTTTTTTAGGGGATATATATTTAATATTTATTTTTTAGTTGTAGTTGGATACAATACCTTTTATTTTATTTATTTATTTTCATGTCATGCTGAGGATCAATCCTAGGGCCTTGCACATGCTAGGCAAGAGCTCTACCACTGAGCCACAACCCCAGCCCCCGAGAAATACCTTTTTCTTTGGGTTCTGTGATAGCCCCTTTGACCCAGCTCCCACCAAGGAGCAAGGCAGGTAAGAAAGAGAGAAGCACACCTCAAACCTGGGTTTTTATTAATGGGGGGAGCTAATCTATGGAACATTCTATCCAAAAAAGGGCAAAAGGGTAGGACTACAACAAACAGGTGGGTGTAATTCAACTCCATTGGGTGATGCCCACTCACAGAGCTGTACCTTTCTTATCCGAGTGGCGGAAAAGTCTAGTTGCATTGCAAGGTGCAACTCCAGTGCAGTACCTCTTTACTCAGGACTTAAAGGTGTGTGCATAGCTCCTGTTCAGGGCAGCCCCCGACAACAGGGGACTGAACTTAGGGGCACTCAGCCACTGAACCACATCTCCATCCCTATTTTGTATTTTGTTTAGAGACATGGTCTCACTGAGTTGTTTAGCGCCTTGCCATTGCTAAGGCTGGTTTTGAACTCACGATTCTCCTGCCTCAGCCTTCTGAGCCACTGGGATTATAAGCCTGTGCCACCATGCCTGGCCTCTCCTTTTTTCTTATTGGCAGAGTTAGAATTTTTTTTTAGTTTTTCTCATATGCGTCCCCATCCTGTGGCTCAGGGTAAATGACTCTGTCCTTTTCTAGGGGTAGAACTTGATGAATCTAATCCAACCATGGTTATCTCATTCCTCTTGTTAGTGCTATCACTATTTAAGATAGGCATGTGAGTTTGAGCCAATGAGATACAATAGGATGTCTGCTTCTGGAAAAGTAGTCACTAGACAGTGTGACCTTTCCTTTCCTCTTGATGATATTATTATTATTATGTATCCTACAAATTTTAATTTCTAAACAAGTGAATATCAGTCTCCACAGCCCATTGAAGCAAAAAGTTTCCAGAGTCCTTATTCTTATTGTGATAGTGGAAAAGTCCTGGAGGCCAAGAGATGACCACTGGCCATTGTTTGCTCTGACCTCACAAGGAGCCACTGTGAGGGAGTTTAAAACACAGGCTATATAGGAGGGTAGCTGGGACTGGATTTTTGTCCATAAATACAGGAAGCTATTTATGGTGACCTATTGGACTCCCAGATAGCACATTTTGTGGTTGGTAGTTGTAGTCTTTTTAAAAAAAATATATTTATTTTTTAGTTGTAGTTGGACACACACCTTTATTTCACTAATTTATTTTTGTGGTGCTGAGGATGGAATCCAGGGTCTCACATGTGAGAGGCGAGCATTCTACCGCTGAGCCACAACCCCAGCCCAGTTGTGGTCTTTTGATATTAGTTTTTTGATTTGTGGGTTTTTTTCTTGTTATTTATTTTTTAGCTAGCATTCTTAGTTGGTATTCCGGTTTAGGATGTGTATGAGAATAGACAGAGTAGTGTAGTGCTGTAGGGGTCCAGCTTCCGGTATGAAACCACCTTCGTGGACCACTTCAGGTCTTAAGGGACATCAGACAGAGGTGAAACTAACCCATCATCTCCTCACAGGACAAAAGCAGCAGTGAAAATTCTGCCAAAGGTAGAGTGGAACATGTCTGTCCTATCTGAATCAGATGTGATGATGGTAATGGAATACTGAAATGTGATTTGGCTCTTTTGAGCATTGAGACCATCAAAAACATTTATGAAGCATGTGGGTGGGGGACATTTATGGCACTGCAGCCCAGAAGCCAGTGGCATGCAAGAGGAAGAGGCCAGTTCAGGCAGGTCCTGTACTATTGTCTGTACTATTGCCATGAGAAGGGCAGTGGGTACCTAGACCTGAAGGCAGAGAATATCCTGGTGGATGCCAGAGGCAACATGAAACTACTGACTTTGGCCTGAGCACCAGGTTCACCACTGGGTAGAAGGCGAACAAGTACTGGGGCACTCTCCTGTACTTTGTCACTAAAGTCGCCAGTGGAAAGACTATGAGGGCCCCCTGGTGGATGTCTGGAACCTGGGTGTCATTCATATTTCGTTGTTCCGTGCTTCTGGGATAGCAGAGATTGTACTTAATAAATTTCTGTTTCTCACAATTGTACAATGAAATTGACATTCCAAAGATTTTTTAAAAAGGCAGATTAGGAAAAAGAAAGGAAAAAAAAAGAAGGCTCAGGGAACGGGTAGAAGCCCACCAGCCATCTTCTCCAAGTCCTGGATCACTGTGCCTCCCTCTCCTGTTTAGTGTAGAGACTCGCTCACCTTGAGCCTGTGTAGATGGGAATGCATTTGCCTTCAGTCATTGTCGATGGATACTTGTTCTCCTTGACCTAGTGTAGACAGGGATTCTCCCCTTCAGCCAGTATAGACTTGATTTCCTCTTGATATTACTGTATTTGGATATCCAAGTACAATATCTGTGCAGTCCTCATAACTGAAAGCTATCTTTCTACTAATGTGAGGACAGAACCAATATCAGGGGAGGAAAAACAGAGAATCACTGAGAAGTAGAGATTTAACTAACCACATCTGGAGTTCTCCATTTCTTGACTTCCTATCTCTGAAATAATGTAGTTCCTTAAGGATTAACTCAAATTGAATTTTTCTATTATTTGCCACCAAAAGCATCCTGATAAAAATTTTTACCCCTGAAATGTTGGCCTTTTTTTTCTTTTCCATATCATTAAATTGCCCATACCATCTATTCAATTGCTCAAGTAGGAACCCTAGGAGTCATTTCACTTTCCTTTACCTACTTCATCCAAAATCTATCAGTAAGTTCTGCATTGAGGAGTAAGTTCTGTACCTTGGAGGAGAGAAATAGGAAAGAAAGAGAAGTACACCACACTATGAAGTTTCCTTCTTGATTACCAGGGAGAATAATACTATTGACAAAAATAAAGGGGTCAGGAAGAGGATTTAGTTTAGGATGCTAACATAATAAATTTAATAAACCTGTTGAGTTTGCCTTCTTGCCTTTCATTAAAGTTTGAATTAGAAGCAAAACAAAACAAAACAAAAAACAGCCAACCAACAAAACAAACCAAGTCAATCAATTAAAAAAAGTCTTAGGAAAAATATCCTTAATCAAAATTTCTATAGGGAATAACTTTTGATTTTCTTCTCCCATGAATACTATATATAAAATTGAATAAAATCAATTAATCATAAATTAAAATATTATGAATTTATGGCATAGGTAGTACATTTTCTAGATAATGTTGATTAATCATCCATCCTGGTATTAACACCTAAAAATCAATGTCCAATTGACATGTCTCATTATATATATCAGAATGAAAATTTAGAGTGAAAATCCAATATATCCAGTAAATTTTAGAGAGATTCCTACTGAGTTTATGGTACTACCAATTATTACATGAAATTCTTTGAGTTATAAGCAATTTTGACTTTAAGTATTAATTTAAAATACTTAATATCTCTTGCCTGAAGCTGAGGCAAGAGGATCACTTGAGCCCCTGAGTTCAAGACCAACCTGGGAAAGACAGAGAGACCCTGTCCCAAAAAACAAACATAGATACATCTCTGACAAGCATGGAAACAAATAACTACAGTGAAATGTGATAAGTACTGTAACCATAAAAAGTTATAAGTACTTGTTTTCACTATGACAATGTAAGTAGGCTGTAGAAACCTGTTCATTTACTTTGTGTATTTATTATTTTTTGATGTAGATATTATCTCCTGTTATTCTCTTAGGGAGTCATTGTTTTTATTCACAACGAATTTTAACTAGCTCAAGGTCTATTAATATAGGATATGAATAATGTTGTTAGAAATAATCTAGTTTGGGAGACATGTAAATATTCTTACTCCCTTTATTACATCAAATAAAAATGACATACTTTAAGTCTCTGACAATTATGGTTAGGACTGCAATAAGACATTCTGAGGCTTTAATCTATATCAAGTATAAAATAATTCTACATTAAAATTCACATTATATTCATAAAAAAGTAAACAGACTTTGTTTTGAAGAAAGCTTTTAATGTGCATATATGTAAAGTTACAC
This sequence comes from Ictidomys tridecemlineatus, assembly GCF_052094955.1. NCBI lineage: Eukaryota > Metazoa > Chordata > Mammalia > Rodentia > Sciuridae > Ictidomys > Ictidomys tridecemlineatus. The sequence continues at coordinate 31,681,343 of NC_135480.1, forward strand.
TAAATTAATTGAGAGGGACAAATAGGGACAAAGAATAAAAGGAGACAGAAGGAGAATACAGAAGAAAGAGGACTAATTTTCCATCATCTGAGCTTGGATTTAGATACCTGCATAGAGACAAAATATGTTTAATGCTTCATTTATTAATTCATTCAATCAACTAACACCTAGTGAGTTCCTTAAAAATGTAATGAACAATAACAGCATAGTTCTTGACTACTATGCTGTATGCCATCCATTGTGCTAGCTTTTGGGGATTTAAAAGTAAATATGACAAGGTCCCTGTCCTCAAAGATTCACAGACTATTAGGAGAGAGAATTTATATGCAAATAATTGTAATACAATATGATAAACACAACAATAAAGATATATAGAATATGGTGATTGCACTAAGAGGGAATGATGGTAGTGAAGAGTTGATGAAATATCAAAGAAGGCACCTGAGAACTGGAATTTAAAGGATGAGAAGGTGTTTTTAGGTAGGCCTAGGGACAGTAAAGAACATTCTAGGTAGAGGGAGCATTCTGTGCAAAGGCTAAAGGGTTTGAGGTTTGGGGTAACATCCTAGGGAGGAAGGGCAGGGAAAGGGGACTACAAGGATATGTCAGTCAAATGAAAGATGATGTATGGAATTCTAGATTTTTATTGTGTTTATTCTTTTTGATAGGGCATGTCTCCATTAATTATTTCTTCAAAGGGAAAAGAGGGCTGTGCATGGGGTGGGAGGGTAGTAGAGGGCTTTTTCAGCAAACTTGAAGCCCTGGCTGTATTCCCAGCAATGCAGACAAAGAGAAAAGAAAAGGAGGAGAAAAGGAGAATAGCCAATCCACTAAACAAAATTCACTATACAGATGTAACTTTGTTTTGGGTGCTGGTGCTGGGTATTGAACCCAGGGCCTTGTGCATGTGAGTCAAGCACTCTACCAACTGAGTTATATCCCCAACCCCAGATGTGACAAATTTTAATAAAAATTTAAAAAATTAAAGGATGTATCCAACTACTATTTTCACTTTGGTGGTATCACTTTTAGGTCATTGTACATGTGAACATTAAAAAAAATGATAACTTCTATTTTATTGCCCTGTATTAAAATTCTTTTAAGTTGGTATAGATAAGTGGACTAGGTTTTCTATCCAGCTTCTAGAATAAAAATTCTGATGCTCAGAGAAGAAAAAACAAGGCAAGCAACATGTCTTAAGGTTATACATGACACAGCATTGTAAGAAAAAGCTCCATGGGGATAAGGGTGTCTACTTTAAAATGGATACTCACTTAGGGCTTCTGACTTCCATAGTCCTTCTGTGAAGAATCCTGGCCTGAGGTGGATGATACAGCCTTTTTTAAGGGTTTTCCCCTTTTAGTCTTAAGCCTCATCCTTCCTCTTCTTCCTCATATGGTTGACATATTGATGACAGGTTCGGGGGGTAGGTAGCACTGTTCCTAGTATGAATCCATTAGACAATATAATAAAAATGTGATAAATAAAATTCTATGCAATGAGAACATTATGACTACAATAAATGTTTGTTTCTTCACAATTTTTGCATTATTTTTGGCCAATCTTTAAAGTATCACTTTAGTGGACCATAACTTACTCATTTTTTTATCTTGATATTTAGCTTTTTTTCCCAAGTTAATTCTATTATATATAATGCTCAATAAACGTCTTTTGTATATTTTTTTTTCTCATGTTATTTCCTCAGGCAAATTCCCAGGAATGAAGGGGGAGGAAAAGGGAAAAGATTTTTTAATAGTTTTCTTGTGTTTTACCATGTTCCTTTCTAAAAAGGTTGTAATATTCATAAAAGCACCAAAAGTATGTGAGTATCATTTTAATTATCTCTTCACCAGTAGTGGGTATTACAATTTAATAACAATTTTGCTAATCTAATGGAAGTAAAATACTAACTCAAGTTTATTTTGAGTTGTCATTCCTTGAGAAACTGCAAGGATAGTCATTTCATAGGTTTTTCTCATAGTTTGTAAAATAAAAATTTCAAATATGGCCAAAGCAATATAAATTGAAAATATAAGGCTTTAGAATTTATCAAGTTCTTTTTTTTTTTTTTTTTTTTTACTCCCAGTGCTAGGGATTCAATCTAGGGCTTCATGCATGGCACTCTACCATTGACTACACCCCCAACCCTAGACTTCATTAAGTTTTGTTAAATACTTCAACAGTTTATTAAAAATTTCATGAGTTTAAATGATCACTTACATCATTCTGAAGTTCTTCCTGATCCTTCTTAGAATTCAAAAATGCATTTATAAACAGTATACCTATCTTTTTCATTTTGAGATTACTTACAATTTTTTTTGTGAGTATACCTGAAGTTTGTGAAGGATTTGAGTTTATTGATATGCAATACAGTTTCCCCAACACAAAACTATTTCAGAGGAATTATTTCAAAAATTTCACAATTTTAGAGATCCTCCCACACCGACCTGTGTGGGATGCAGGCTCAGAGTAGGGTTAGGGTCCATGCTACCACTGGCAGTCATCCGCTAGAGCTCAGGCTCCTGCACAGGGTTGCCTCTCTTGACCAGCAGACAACCGCCGGAGCCCAGGCCCAGCCCAGATCTGCCTACACGGACATACACCAGACCCAGGCCCAGGTTAGGTCTGAGTCTGCCACTCCCCTCCCTACCTGGTAGCCCAAACCTAATCACTTCCATCTTAGGACACTGCAGACATTACCATATCCATCCTCATGCAGTGGCCCCTATCTTTTGACACCAGACAGGGCCTAGCAGCAGCTTCATTTCAGAGCAGGCATGCCAAAGACAGTGTTAAGCCCACACTTTCAACCCCATCTCTGTAAGATGTTGCATCCATCTTGGGGCACCTCCACTATTATCTCCAGTTACCTCGGCTATTGCTGCCACCACCTTTAGTTGCAGTAGCATACACTGAGGGACACCAGCAGGGTCTGGAAGCCCAACATCAAGGTTAGGTACAAACAATCTGCATGGATACTCCAAGAATACAGGGTAGAAACTGTAATAGCTCAGATCCACACTGCAAGAAAGAAAGACACATAGACAACATGAAAAAACAGGTAGGAAAATGCCCCAAACAAACCAGGATACTATAATAACAGAACCCATAGACAGCAAAGTTGATGAAATGTCAGAGGAGGAGTTCAGAAGGTTCATAATTAAAATGATCTATGAACTAAAGAATAACCTAAATGAGCAAAAATTGATCACTCCACAAAGAAGAGAGCAAATACAGGCAGCAAAAGATTACTTCAAGAAAGAGATGGAGACTCTGAAAAAAAAAAAGTCAGAAATCCTTAAAATGAAGAAAACAATAAACCAAATAAAAAACTCAATAGAAAGTATAACCAACAGACTAGATCACTTGGAAGAAAGAATGACAGATAATGAAGACAAAGTATACAATCTGGAAAATAAAATTGACCACACAGTGAAGATAGTAAGAAACCATGAACAGAACATCCAAGAATTATGGGTCAGCATCAAAAGACCAAATCTAAGAGTTATTGAGATAGAGGAAGGCACAGAGGTTTCAAATCAAAGGAATGCACAATCTCTTCAATGAGATAATATCAGAAAATTTCCCAAACAGGAAAAATGAATTTGGAAAACTAAATACAAGAGGCTTACGGGGTACCAAATGTACAAAATTACAACAAATCTACACCAAGGAACATTATAATGAATGCCTAGCATACAGAATAAGGATAGAATCTTAAAAGCTGCAAGAGATCACATATAGGGGGAGACCAGTTCTTATCTCAGCATTTCACCCAGACCCTCAAAATCATGGAAAAACATATACCAAGCTCTGAAAGAAAATGGATGCCAACTAAGAATCTTTTTAAAAAATTTTTTTTATTTAGTTGTATATGGACACAATTTTATTTTATTTATTTATTTTTATGTGGTGCTGAAGATTGAACCCAGTGCCTCATATGTGCTAGCGAGAGCTCTATGACTGAACCACAACCCAGCCACCAAGAATCTTATATTCAACAAAATTAAGCTTTAGATTTGATAATGAAATAAAAACCTTCCATATAAACAAAAGTTAAAATTTACAACTAGAAAGCCTGCACTGCAGAACATCCTCGACAAAATATTCCACAAAGAGGAAGTAAAAAACAATAATGAAAATCAGCAGAGGGAGGTATTGCACTAAAGGAAAAACTAATTAGAGGGGAAATCAAGTCAAGTTAAATACCAAAAATAAACAAAAATGGCTGAGACATCTCAATAATAACCCTGAATGTTAATGGACTAAACTCATCAATCAAAAGACAGACTAGCAGATTGGACCAAAAAAAAAAAAAAAAAAAAAAAGCCCAACAATATGCTGCCTCCTAGAGTAGAGACTCATCTCTTAGGAGCAGACATCCGCAGACTGAAAGTGAAAGGTTAGGAAAAATCACACCACTCACATGGACTGTGGAAGCAACCAGAGGTTTCCATTCTCATATCAAATAAAGTAGACTTTAAGCCAAAGTTAATCAAAAGGGATAAAGAAGTATATTTCTTACTGCTTAAGGGAACCATTTATCAACAAGACAACAATAATAAATTTATATGCCCCAAACTATGGAGCGTCTATGTTCAACAAACTCCTCTCAAGTTCAAGAGTCAAATCAACCACAACACAATAATTCTGGGTGACTTTAAGACACCTCTTTCAACACTGGATAGATCATCCAAACAAAAGCCGAACAAAGAAACTATAGAATCAATAATACAATCAATAACTTAGACTTGACTGACATATATGGAATATTTCATCCTTCAATGAGGAATATACTTTCTTCTCAGCAGCACATGGATCCTTCTTTTAGAGAAGGATCATAGACCATATACTATGCCACAAAGCAACTCTTAGCAAATATAAAAAAGTAGAGATACTACCCTACATTCTATCAGATCATAATGGAATGAAACTAGAAATCAATGATAAAATAAGAAATAGAAGCTACTCCAACACATAGAGACAAAATAATATGCTACTGAAAGAACAATAAGCTGCAGAAGACATCAAGGAGGAGATTAAAAAATTTTTAGAGGTGAATGAGAACACAGGTACAACATATCGAAATCTCTGGGACACTATAAAGGCAGTACTAAGAGGAAAGTTCATTGCATGGAGTTCATTCCTTAAAAAAAGAAAAGTCAACAAATAAATGACTTAATATTACATCTTAAAGCCATAGAAAAAGAAGAACAAATCAATGCTAAAAGCAGTAGAAGATGGGAAATAATTAAAATCAGAGCTGAAATCAATGAAATTGAAACAAAAAAAACAACTGAAAAAATTGACAAAATAAAAAGTTGGTTCTTTGAAAAAAATAAATAAAATTGACAAACCTTTAGCCATGCTAACAAAAAGGAGAGAGAAAACTAAAATTACTAACATACATAATGAAAAAGGAAATATCACAACAGACACTACAGAAATACAGAAGATAATTAGAAATTATTTTGAAAACTTGTACTCCAATAAAATAGAAAATATTGAAGGCATCAACAAATTTCTAGAGTCATACAATTTGTCCAAACTGAATCAGGATGATATACACAATTTAAACAGATCAATTTTCAAGTAATGAAATAGAAGATGACATCAGAAGCCTACCAACCAAGAAAAGTCAAGACCAGATGGATTCACAGACGATTTCTACAAGACCTTTATAGAAGAACTAATACCAATACAATTTTTTTTTCAATTTCAGGAAATTGAAAAAGAGGGAACACTTCCAAACTCATTCTATGAAGCCAATATCACCCTGATTCCAAAACCAGGCAAAGACACATCAAAGAAAGAAAACTTCAGACCAATATCTCTAATGAACATAGATGCAAAAATTCTCAAAAAAATTCTGGCGAATCAAATAAAAAATTATCAAAATGATCAAGTAGGGTTTTTCCAGGGATGAAAGGTTGGTTCAACATATGGAAATCAATAAATGTAGTTCATCACATCAATAGACTTAAAGATCGAAACCATATGATCATCTCAATAGAGGCAGAAAAAGCATTAGACAAAATGCAGCATCGAAACACTAGAAAAACTAGGGACAATAGGGACATAGCTCAACATTGTAAAAGCTATCTATGCTAAGCCAGGGCCAACATCCTTCTAAATGGAGAAAAAATTTAACACATTCCTTCTAAAAACTGGAACAAGACAGGGATGCCTTCTTTCACGACTTCTATTTTACATGGTTCTTGAAACATTGGCCAGAGCAATTAGACAGATGTGGGAGGCTGACTAGCATGTGACTGGGTCCAACTCCCCTGGTGAGTAGTGTGGCATCTGGCAGCGGTCATTCTGCTGGATAGCCCCAATCTTCTAGGGTTCTAGTAACTGTGTTTTGTGCATGGGCATGCCTTCCTACAGCCCCATAGGTGGAGCTATGCTCACCTGTTCCTTTGTAATATTATCCTTTACCCTGTTTAAGATAGAATGTTCCATGGAAATGCCTTTTGAGTGTCCCCTTCTCTTACTATGCCCTTGGGTGTGGCCTACTTAGATGTCAGTCAACCTGCTGACAGCAGACATCATGAAGTTAGATTCAGCTCCTTGAAACCTGGCCCCTTGCCTCATTTGAATAACTTCTCTTCAATAAAAGGGGTCAGCACGTGCTCTCTCTCCCTTTTTCTGCAGACCTTTAAGGACAGAGGAGCTGTCACAGCACCCCCAAAGCAAAAGGTATTTCTGTCTCTTGTGTGGTTATTTCATGCAGCCCAGTTCCCTTGGAGTGACCCCTGAGTGTTTTAGTCACGAGCAACCCAGCAGACAGATGAAAGAAATGAAAGGGACACGGATAGGTAAAGAAGAATTCAAAATAGCACCATTGCCGATGATATAATTCTATACCTAGAAGACCCAAAAAATTCCACCAGAGAACTTTAAAACTAGTAAATGAATTCAGCAAAGTAGCAGGATACAAAATCAACACCCATAAATCAAAGGCATTTCTGTATATCAGTGACACATCCTCTGAAAGAGAAACGAGGAAAACTACCCCATTTACAATAGCATCAAAAAATAAAATAAAGTACTTGGGAATCAACAAAAGAGGTGAAAGACCTCTACAACAAAAAAACTACAGATTGCTAAAGAAAGAAATTAAAGAAGACCTTAGAAGATGGAAAGATCTCCCTTGTTCTTGGATAGGTAGAATTAATATTTTCAAAATGACCATACTACTGAAAGCACTATACAGACTTAATGAAATTCCAATCAAAATCCCAATGACATTCCTCATAGAAATTCCTCATAGAAATAGAAAAATCAATCATGAAATTCATCTGGAAAAATAAGAGACCCCAGAATAGATAAAGCAATCCTTAGCAAGAAGAGTGAAACAGGTGGCATCACTATACCAGATCTTAAACTATACTATAAAGCAATAGTAACAAAAATAGCATGGTATTGGCACCAAAATAGACTTGTAGATCAATGATACAGAATAGAGGACACAGAGACTAACTCACATAATTACAGTTATCTTATATTTGACAAAGGTGCCAAAAACGTACATTGGAGAAAAGATAGCCTCTTCAACAAATGGTGCTGGGAAAACTGGAAATCCATATGTAACAAAATGAAATTAAACCCCTATCTCTCACCATGCACAACTATCACCATGCACAAAACTCAACTCAAAGTATCTCAAGGATCTAGGAATTAAACCAGAGACACTGCATCTATTAGAAGAAAAAGTAGGCCCAAATCTTCATCATGTGGGATTAGGCCCCAACTTTCTTAATAAGACTCCTATAGCACAAGAATTAATATGAAGAATCAATAACTGGGATGGATTCAAATTAAAAAGCTTCTCAGCAAAACATTCAGTGAGGTGAATAGAGAGCCTATTAATTGGGAACAAATTCTTACCACATGCACATCGGATAGAGCACTAATCTCTAGAATATACAGATAACTCAAAAATATTAATACCAAAAAAAAATACAAACCAATCAACAAATGGGCCAAGTACATGAACAGACAGTTCTCAGAAGATGATATACATTTGATCAACAAATATATGAAAAATTGTTCAATGTCTCTAGCAATTAGAGAAATGCAAATCAAAACCACCCTAAGATTTCATCTCACTCCAGTCAGAATGGCAGCTATCAAGAATACAAACAACAGTAAGTGTTGGTGAGGATGTGGAACACTCATACAGTGCTGGTGGGACTGCAAATTGGTGCTGCCAATATGGAAAGCAGCATGGAGAATCCTTGGAAAACTTGGAATGAAACCACCCTTTGACCCAGCTATCGAATTCCTCAGTCTATCCCCAAAGGACTTAAATACAGCATACTACAGGGACACAGCCACATCAATGTTTACAGCAGCACAATTCACAATAGCTAAACTGTGGAACGAACCTACATGCCCTTCAGTAGATGAATGGATAAAGAAAGTGATACACACACACACACACACACACACACACACACACACAAAGGAATATTATTCAGCATTAAAAGAGAATAAAATCATGGCATTTCCAGGTAAATGGATGGAGTTGGAGAATATAGTGCTAAGTGAAACTAGCCAATCCCAAAAAATCAAATGATGAATGACTTCTCTGATTTAAGGATACTAATTCATAATATTCTGGGGGTGGGTATGGGAGGATTAAATGAACTTCAAATAGGGCAAAGAGGAAAAGGAGAGGGAGGGAGGGAGGGGGTGAAAGGGGTAGGAAAGACAGTGGAATGTGATGGTCATCATTACCCTAAGTACATGTATGAAGATAACAGGCTGTGACTCTACTTTGTGTACAATCAGAGAGATGAAAAATTGTGCTCTATATGTGTAATATGAATTGTAATTCATTCTGTTTTCATATATAACAAATTAAAATAAAAATTTGTTTTAATTTCACTATTTTAAATAACACTGTTATAAACACCCTTATATATATTATTTTCATCTGTCTCCATTTGTTTTTTCTCTTTGGAATGTTTCTTGAAAGTGTGATTACTGGGCAAAAGATATGCTTAGTCTTATTGCTTTTGTTAATGCAATGATTAACAAAACTCTGGTTTTATTTATTTATTTTGAAGTACTAGGTATTGAACCCAGGGGCACTTTACCACTATGCTGTGGCCCCAGTTCCCTTTATTTTGAGACAGTGTTTTACTCAGTTGCTAAGGCTGGCCTCAAATTTGTGATCCTCCTACCTCAGCCTCCTGAGACACAGAGATTACAGAATGCAACATTGTACCTGGCATAAAGCTCTGGTTTTAAAACAGGCACATCAGGGATGGGGTTGTGGCTCAGTGGTAGCATGCTCGCCTAGCATGTGGGAGGCACTGGGTTCGATCTTCAGCACCACATAAAAATAAATAAAGTTATATCCATCTACTGCTAAAAATATTTTTAAAAAGGCACATCAACTGAAAACAAGGTTCTTCTCATTGAATGGAAACAACAAAATACAATTCTGAAAATTACCTTAAATCCTTGTTTTAGGAACAAATTATTTTATCTTTACCAACTGGTCTATTTATGCTGCTATAAAAATACCACAGACTAGGTCATCTATAAACAATAGTTATTTATTTCTCACAGTTATGGAGGCTGAGAAGTTCCAAGATCAAGTCACTAACAGGTTGTGTGTCTGATGGAGGCTGCTCTTTGCTTCCAAGATGATGCCTTGCTATTGTACCCGCTGGAGGCGAGGAACATGGTATCTTGCGGGGCAGAAGTGACAGAAGGGAAAAAAGGGGCATCTTTTATAAGGGCATCTAATCCTGTTCATGGGGGCTCTGCCCTCGTAATTCAATCACTTCATAATGTCCACATACCATAATACTATTGCATTTCAGATTAAGTTTCAATATGAATTTTGGAGGGGACAAAAACATTCAAACCAAGTGAATGTTTGGAAAAGTTGATAGAATTGGAAGGGGATCCAGAAGTTATTAAGTTCAACTCATTAAATTCTGAACACCTTAGTTTCCTAACAGGTATAAAGTATATAGAAATAGGGTTGTTGTGAAGATTAAAATAAGATAATATGTGTAACACACTCAGCTCATTGTTTGGCACACAGTAAATTATCAGTAAATATTATTCATTATTAAATAATTGTTGTTATGGTTAGTACATACTATATTCCATTCATTCATTTCAATTTTTTGGCATTTATAAGCCAAGCATTTTGCTAGAAGCTGGTATGCAAAAGTGAACAAAATTCAACTCTGCTTTCACAGAGCTTGTGTTCTAGAATATCCATGATAAAGAAATATATCAAATTGAATGGTGATTGTTTCATGGAAAATAAAGATAGGGTGTTTGTGTCTATGTGTCTACAGGTTAGTCAAGAGATGGTCTCCCTAGTACAGTGACATTTAGGCAAAGGTCTGTAGGAAAGGAGGGAGTAAAAAGTTCAGAGTTTTATTTGCAATATTATTCAATTTTTTAAAAGTTTTTTATTTTTTAGTTGTTGATAAACCTTAATTTTATTTATTTATTTATCTATCTATTTCTTTATTTATTTAAGTTGGAAATGGACCTTTATTTAATTAATTTATTTATGTATTTGTATGTGGTGCTGAGGATTAAACTCAGTGCCTCACATATGCTAGGCAAGCGTCCTGCCACTGAGCCCAGGCCCAGCCCCCAATTTTATTTATTTTTATGTGGTGTTGAGAATTGAACCCAGTGCCTCAGACATGCTAAGCAAGTGCACTACTACTGAGCCCCAGCCCAGCCCCAGCCCCAGCCCCAGCCCCATCATTAAAATTTTGAGGGTAGAGGCCACTTCAGATTTTGGTAGCATAGAAAAACTATGTAGGCCTGAAACATGTTGTATTCAGTATGAATGAAAATTCACCATAACATATTGAAACATAGTGTTAGGTGCTGGAATAGGTATGATTGTCAGTTATCAGAACTTTGGTTTCTTTCCTTTTTAATATTTCACTTTAAAAAATAAGCAACATTTAGGGCTTGGATGAGGGTTAGTGGTAGAGTATTTGCCTGGCATACATGAGGTTTCAATTCTTTTTTTTTTTTTATTTCACTGCAAAAAAAAAAAAAAAAAAAGCAACGTTTAGTTTTTGGACGTGAACACACGCACATGACTCAAACAGTATAAGAAGGTGCTCAGTGAAAAGTCTCCCTCTCTCCTGTTCCCCATCCTCACAGCTCCTGTTGCTGTCAACAGGTAATACAAATTTTCTAATCCTTCCAAAGACTTTTTAAAAAATATACATACGTCAATAGATGTTGTACTTAAAGAAAAACACCGAACAGTGATACCTTTCCTGGAGCTTGTATATTAACAACAACAGCAACTAATGATAATAATAATAATAATAATAATAATAATAATAATAATAATAATAATAATAATAATAATAATAAAATCAATTACATTGTGCCCCAGGCTCTTAAAATTACCCACTGAGCTTTGGCTGAGAACCTTCAAACCGGAAAACGAGAATACAGAGGCAGGAAAAGGTGAACCGGAAGTGCTCTGGTTAGGGAGCCGTGATCCGGAAGTGCCAAATCCTTCGCTGTGGTAACTGCGTTCTGGTGGGCTGCTTAGGAAGCCCTCCTAATCTTCTGCTCCGCCGTTCACTTAAAGGGTAGTCCTGCATTTCTGGCTGTCTGACCTCTTGGTTCCAAGCTCTGGGTTTTGAGGGGCCTTCTTGTTCTGAAGTCTTCTGTCAGATGGTGTCGAGAGCCTTTCACAGCAGTGAACACCGACGTAGGCCGACTCCTGTCAGGTTGTGTCTAGAATCTTCCACAGTAAACCATCCCCAGTGTAGGCTGCGGGTTGGTAATGGAGGTCTTGCGGAATCTTAATAGAAAAGCACGTTCTATGTGTTTGCCTTAGGATGTGTGTTAAGTTTTATAACCTGTGTATGCCTATATATTCTAAGTGTTGGTCTTTTTTTAAAAAAAACATTTATTTATTTATGTATCTTTAGTTTTTAGGTGGACACATTATTTTGCTTTTATGTGGTGCTGGGGATCGAACCCAGTGCCTCATGCATGCTAGGCGAGCACTCTACTGCTGAGCCACAACCCCAGCCTCAGTGTTGATCATTTTTGTGAAAAATTTCAAATAAGTCTATTGCTCAGTTTGCAGCATTTTTTTTTCTTTTTTTGGTACCAGGGTTTGAAGTTGGGAGCACCTGACCACTGAGCCACATCCAGAGCCCTGTTTTGTATTTGGTTTAGAGACAGGGTCTCACGGAGTTTCTTAGTGCCTCGCCCTTACTGAGGCTGGCTTTGAACTCGGGATTCTCCTGCCTCAGCCTCCTGAGCTGCTGGGATTACAGGCGTGCAGCAACTTTTAAACTTTTATTAGTGAAACTCGAATTTTGACCCTGGATATTACTTTGCAAAATGTTTTAACTATAGTGTAAAAGTTATTCTTGGATAATTCTTTTAGTCATGGAAGTGTGGGAATACCCAAGGAAATTTGTTCATTTTTCTTTGTTCTTCTGGCATTTTTATTCTTTAGATGTGCCTTGCACAAGCAAAGTTTAATGGAATTTCCCTGGGAATAAAATGACTGTCTTTGAGCTAATCCGGAGAGTGCCTAAATGTAGATTTAAATTATTTGCATCATTGCTTTAATTTTCCACTTCACTTTGCTTTGGGAAAAAATCAGTGATAACTCTTAAGGTATTCATGGGAACCTATTATAAATTTAGGAAGACAGTGTGAAGATTCCACTAAGACTCTTCATTTAGGAATTCTAAGAAATTCTTAGAAACTCTCTATCATTTGATTATTTGCTATTTTGCCTTGGTTGTGTAAAATGCCAATGGATTTCATAGTACCTTGAAGGAGAAACCCTTATTGAAATATTCCAACCTGAAATCAGCAAGTGCTATGTGGTGGAATTTATTCTAGTCCTTCAGGATTTTTTTCTATGTTTATTTTTTGAGCTAATTTGAGTGTTGGTGATAACAATCCTGGGTTTCAGGGTTGGCCTGAGCTAGTTGCTGAATTTTGAAAACTTATATTTGCTACTTTGATAATTTATAACATGTGCTAATGTAGCTTGAGCAAATATTTTATTTTTTATATTGCTTCATACCATAGTGTCAGGAAGAAACCAAATTCCTCTATAGATTTTTAAATCATAATGCCCACTAGGCGGCAGCATAGTGTTTTTTAGTTTCTTTAGTTCTGTGGATCTCATTATAATCATACTGATGCTGTGGTCGTGTTATTCTGATAGTAATAGCTATTGTAAGGTGAATGCTTATTACAATGCCATTACTTGGATAAAATGATATGTACATTATCTCATTTAATCCTAAATTAACCCCAAATTCTGTGACATTGGTATTACTTCTATTTCCCTTATGCAATATGAAGAAATTGGGGAAAAGAGATTTTTTAAAATTTTTTTACTTGTTCTAATTTGCTATACATGACAGTAGAATGCACTTATATACTTTGATGTTTCATACATAGATGGGATATAATTTCTCATTGGAAAAGGGATTTTAAATAACACATACAAGGCCAAGTAGTCAGTAAGTAGCAGAGTCAGATTTGAAGCCTAGGTGCTTCATTCTAAACAAAGTTATTGTTAAGTTACTTTGTTTTGAAAGACCCACAGTTACGATGAGTAATATAACTTGGGTATTCAGAAGCAGGTAAGAATTGAGCATTGGTTTTACATAATGTGCCTCAGTGCTTTATATAATGTGTGTGTGTGGGTTGTGGTTTCCAAGAGGCAGTATTCCCTAAATTGTGTTCTGAGGAGTACTAATCCTGTGAAATACTTGAATTAAAAAAAAAAGTTCCACAACCAGAAATGCTCTTGGAATTCATTAAAGACTCTAAAACATCCTGCAGCAAAGGTACATATTTAACTCAACTTTTTTTTTTAACTCATAACATTCTTAATTCTTTTTTGTATAGCTCATATGTTTTGCCTGTCTGTGGTGGTAGCTGTCTGTGATCTCAGTGACTCAAAAAGACTCAGTTAGAAGGATCAAAAGTTCAGGGTCAGCCTCAGTAATGTAGCAAGGCTTTAAGCAACTTAGTGAGACCCTGTCTCAAAAACTAAAAAGGGCTGGGGAGGTAGCTTAGTGTTAAAGTGCCCTGGATTCAATCCCCAGTACCAAAAAAAAAAAAAGAATAAAAGAAATACATTTTACATGCAGGCAGTATAAATGTATGTATATATGTTGAGGGCCATAACCGAGTTAAGATGGCGCCTGGCAGTATGCCAGGAGAAGTGGTTTGTGAGCCAATGCCAGCGAGCTATTAAGATGATGAGGATTCCTTAATGACTGACTGCTGTGTCTAGATGATGTCAATTAAGTTAAGCTGTGTGTAATTAGTTGGGTATATGTACCTCTGCGGTCCGGCAGAGAAGTGGCTCCTGCTACCTTGGGTGCCTGCTACTTTGAGTTCTCAGTTCCTGCTGAGTTCACTCGCAATAAAGTAGTTACTGCTTCAAACTTCAAGTCACCTCTCGGTTATTTTGCCCAGCCGGACTTAGGCAGCCCAGCCGGACTTAGGCAGCCCAGCCAGACTACAGCATATATATATCTGAAATAAAAACATGATGTAACACCTTTACCGTGAGCGATGTACTCATATTTTTATTTTATTTTTTTCTAGTCTAGCCTTACATTTAAAAAAATTTCTGGTCAAGACTCATTCTATTGATTTTTTTTGTACTGGGGATTAAACCCAGGGGCACTCAACCACTGAGCCTCGTCCTCAGCCCTTTTTCATATTTTATTTAGAGACAGGGTCTCGGTAAGTGCCTGAGGCTGACTTTGAATTCACCATCCACCTGCCTCAGCCTCCAGAACTACTGGGATTGATTTCTTGACTCATGAATGAATCACAATCTGTAGTTCTACTGTATGAGACTATGCTGTCTTATTTTCTTGTTTATTAGTGAACCATACTTTAGGAGAGTATGTAAAGGGCTGAAGTCAAAGGAAGCAATTATTTAATGGTAAATACCTTTGTTGACAGATTGTGTTTTTCTGTCAGTACTGGTAACAGTTGAATGGAAACAGTATTGTTGGAGAACTAAATATAAAGTTTTAGAAGAGAGTCTTTCATGTAATTAAGTACTTTAACAAATATTTTATTGTAAGTGGCTGTATATATTCTACCAGATAGTAACTTTTTCTATTACTTGGTATTTATTTATGTTTACTATTTTTCTGTTACTGGATATTTAAGTTGCTTCCAACTTCTTTCTTTTGTTAATATTTAGTAGTTATCAAGAACAGAACAATTTTGTATATTAAAATTTCCTTACTTGTTCTTTGGAATACATGTTTACCAGAATATTTGTCTGTCTTGAAAAAAACGTATTTCATAGTTAGGGTAAACTTGAGAAGTGTGGGTTAAATAGGTCTCACTTAGCTAGTGGAACTGCTAACTTCATGGTAGGAAGTTAGTATGTGGCACTATTTTTAGAGATATATCTTGTGGACCATGTACCCCTAAGAACACATTTTGGGAAATGATCATGTCAGAAATGAAGGCAAAAATATTTTGTTGTAATGTACATTTAGGTGATAATTTTTATTACAAATTACTCAAATACTTTTTATAATCCATTTTTAAAAATTAATGTTAATATAACAGAGAAGTAGATCAGGAAGCTTTTCAACTTTCTTAATTTTCTTATGACCCATGAAGACTTTCTGTTAATTAAAAAAAGCCTTACCAGGTGCAATGGCACATGCCTGTAATTCTAGCGACTTGAGAGGATGAGGCAGGAGGATGACAAATCTGAGCCCAGCCTTGGCAACTTAGTGAGATCCTGTCTCAAAATAAAAAAAGGCTGGGGATGTAGCTCAGTGGTAAAACTACTTGCCTAGCATGTATGAGGCCCTGAATAGATCCTCAATACTGGGGGGGAAAAAAGAAAAGCCTTTATGAAATTCTCTGGCACTGATTAATTTCATATAAAACTACAACTTTTATTTTCAATGTAAATTTAGCGAGCAACAAATATCTAGTTGTGTTAGTCATTTTGGCAATATTTTTCTTGTTATTTGGAAAATTTTGGAGTTAAAGCTTATAAGTGTCTTAAGAAATCTTTGAAGAACTTTCCTAAATTTTATTTGTAAGGTGGCCAAAATTAGTGTTTAATGTATTTGATCCAAAGTTCTCTCTTGTTTTAGATCAGTTGAAATTATTGTACCTTTATTAGTTTAGTTCATATTATGGTTTCATAATAATCCTTTTATGGGAATGGTTTTCAATTTTTTTGTTTCCCACATCTGAAGCCATTCATGTGTAAGTATTTCTAAATTTCTAAAATTTTTTAAAAGAGAAATTTGACAAAGATTTTACTGTGAATAGAGAATATTTTACACATAATAATCTCTTTCAAGAAACTCAAATTATTTTTTCAAAATTTTATGTAATGTTAAAATATTTGGGAATCAATCTAATAAAAGAGATAAAAGACCTCTACAATGAAAACTACGAAACACTAAAGAAACAAATAGAAGAAAACCTTAGGAGATGGAAAGACACTATTGGATAGGCAGAATTAACGTTGTCAAAATGGCAATACTAACAAAAGTGTTATACAGATTTAATGCAATTCCTATTAAAATCCCAAAGACATTCTTCACAGAAGTAGAAAAAGCAATCATTAAATTCATTTGAAAAAAATAAGAGACCCAGAATAGCCAAAGCAATCCTTAGCAAGAAAAGTGGAGCAGGAGGCGTCACAATACCAGACTTTAAATTATACATCAGAGCCGTAGTAACAGAAACCACATGGTATTGGCACCAAAACAGATATGTAGACCAATGGTACAGAATAGAAAAAAACAGAGACAAACCCAGATAAATACAGTTATCTCATGCTACACAAAGGCACCAAAAACATTCATTGGAGAAAAGATACCTTCTTCAACAAATGGTGCTAGGAAAAATGGAAATTCATATGTAACAAAATGAAATTAAACTCTTGTCTCTCACTTTACATAGAATTCAACTCAAAGTGGATCAAAGACTTAGGCACTAGAACAGATACCCTGTACCTAATAGAAGAAAAAGTAGGCCCAAATGTCAGCTTAGGAACTGACTTCCCTAACAAGACTCCTAAAGTGCAAGAAGTAAAATAAAGACTCAATAAATGGGATGGAATCAAACTAAAAATCTTCTTCACAGCAAAGGAAACAACAATGTGAAGAGAGAGCCTCCAGAATGGGAGAATATCTTTACCATATGCACATCAGATAGAGCATCAATCTCCAGAATATATAGAGAACTCAAAAAACTTAACACCAACCCCCCCCAAAAAAAAAAAACCCAAGAAAACAAAAACCAGTCAATAAATGGCTAAGGAACTGAACAGACACTTCACAGAAGATGAAATATAATTGATCAATAAATACCTGAAAAAATGTTCAATGTCTCTAGCAATTAGAGGAATGTAAATAAAAAATATACTGGGATTCCATCTCACTCCAGTCAGAATGGCAATTTTCAAGAATGCAAACAATAGCAAGTGTTGGCAAAGAGGTAGGGGAAAAGGTATGCTCACACATTGCTGGTGGGACTGCAAATTGGTTCAGTCACTCTGGAAAGCAGTTTGGAGATTTCTTAGAAAACATGGAATGGTACCACCATTTGACCACCAAATGGTACCACCAGTTATCCCACTCCTTGGCATATACCTGAAGGACTTACAGTCAGCATCCTATAGTGACACAGCTATAGCACTGTTTATAGCAGTTCAATTCACAATAGCTAAACTATGGAACCAACTTAGGTGCCCTTCAACAGATGAATGTATAAAGAAATTCTGGCATATATACACAATGGAATATTACTCAGCCTTAAAGAAGAATGAAATTATGGTATTTGCTGGTAAATGGATGGAACTGGAGATTATCATACTAAGCGAAATAATCCAGTCCCAAAGACCAAATGTTTTCTCTGATTTGTGGATGCTAATTCACAATAAGAGAGGAGGGCTAGGGGAAAATAAAATACTTTGTATTAGAGAAGAGTGAAGGAAGGGGACGGGGTAAGACTGATAGTAGAATGAATTGGACATTATTACCCTAAGTGCATATATGATTACATAGCCAGTGTAACTCTGTATCATATACAACTAGAAGAATGAGAAGTTATACTCCATTTATGTATGATGTGTCAAAATGTATTCTACTGTCATGTTTAACTATTAGAACAAATGAAAAAAAAACAAAAACAAAACAAAACTACCTCCTGTGGGCAAACCCAAGTAATATAAGGACCTCTTGCTAGCCTCAGCTTCCTGAACTTTCCACCATTTCCCAATAGCACCCCCCTGCAGACCAACCCTTCAATCACAGTGGGTCTTTGGAAGACAAAATTATACAGTTAAACCACATCCAAATTATAGCAGGCAGCAACATATACCAATCCCAAATATGCCACATTGGACTAAGGATTATTTGGAGCTGAAGGCAATTGAGAAGAAGTGCATACAAGAAAAGTTTTCCGACCTCCCTTAATCTGCCTAAAAGCTAAGCATAAATTTTGTAAAGGTGTCTCTCCTTCCTTACCTACCAGGAAGGATAGATGCTAATCACTGGAAACAACTGCAGACCTTTATTAGCTCAGAAACAATACTCTGAGGGCTATCCAGAATTCAGGGATGGGAAAGAGTCTGTTTTAGGCTTTGACTGGAGAAGAGAGGAGCCTAGGAGAGAGCATTCTGCACAGAAGGCTGGGCACAGGGAGGGACAAGAATTCAGTAGTGTTGGTGAAGTTAGCAGAGAATAGAGAGAGGAAGGGCTAGACCAAAGCTGAGGAGGAGAGTAGTTGAGGGCCATAGTGTAGGAGGGGTGCTGAGCTCCTGAGCTGTGCTTACAGTGGCCCAAAGGTGTGGGCCTGCAGGGCTAGCCATGTCCTCTGCACAGCTTTCTCTTACCTTTGACTGCTTTTTCTAACTGATGGCACAGATGCTGTCCAGATACAGTTTGCTCTCCTGATCTGTTGATTCCATATCCACAGATCCAACCAACCACAGATCAAAAAAAAATTTTTTTTGAGAGAGAGAGAGAGAAATTTTTAAATATTTATTTTTTAGTTTTCGGCGGACTCAACATCTTTGTTTGTATGTGGTGCTGAGGATCGAATCCGGGCCGCACGCATGCCAGGCGAGCGTGCTACCGCTTGAGCCACATCCCCATCCCGAACAAAAATATTTTTAAAAAATATCTGTACTGAACATGTATGGATTTTTTAAAATTTCCTAAACAAGTCAATATAATAGCTATTTGCATAGCATTTACATTATATTAAATGTTACCAGTAATCCAGAGATAATATGAAGTATGTAGAAGGACGTGAACAAGTTATATGCAAGTACTGTGTCATTTTATATAAGGCACTAGAGCATCTTCAGATTTTGGTATCTGTGAGGTTCCTGAAACTAACATCCTTAGCTACAGAGGGACAACTATCTTCCTATTCCTGTTCCTTTGCTGGTACCTTCTCAGAGTGCTGGCTGAGGCCATTCCCCTGCACTTCTACCCTCTCTCATGTGCTCACTCCTGGGGGAGCTCAAAAGCATTAGAAGTTCCACCCTACCTCTTACCTTAGAACTACCTTCATTTGTATCCCAGTCAATACTTTCAATTGTGTAGGTAGACTTCAGTTTGAATCTCTGGCATCCCAAAGTGAAACTTTTGCTCCAAAAAATGAACTCTGTAGATTCCCACAATTTCATTATATTTTTGAGTCTTGAACTGGAAGGCTTGGGTCATCTTGATTTTTTTTCTTTTTTTTGGCCAATGTTTCTACCAAACAATCACAAAAACCTTAAATTTTCTTCTGTAGATATTTTTCATTCCTTTTGGAACCAAGCAAAGCAGGTTCTAAGTTATCTGTCTCAAATATAGTCCCCTTCTTCTTTCCCTTATCTCTGAGCCCCATGAAATCCATCAAAATCTCAGGGTGTAGATCCCAGAAACTTGTGTATCCAATAACCTTCTAGATAATTAGTTTGTCCTGCACTGAAGTCAGGGTTGGGATTTCTGTTTCAGGGGAGAATATTAGTGTATTGTCAAGATACATTAGATTATGCTCCTATAACAAATTCATCCTGAAATCTCAGAGGCTTAACATAATAAATGTCTATTTGTTGTTAAGGCAAATTCCAACATGGATAGGGCAGCCTTCTCTTTGTTGTAGTTATACTATCTGAAACATGAGGTCTCCAAGATGTTGAGACTGGGGAAGAAAACACTGAAGGGATATTTCCAAAGGACAGGATTGGAATTTGCTAGAATTTATGACAGGAACTTGAACTGAACTGCACCTGCATCTGGAAAATGCCTAGAAAGTTCCCGAGAGAAGTGTCTTTGCAGAAGCTGATCAGCGGGAATATCTGAGCTTCTTACTCCCCACGAGGATGGTTGTTCCCAAGTATCCTGAAGTGGCTTCCACCACTTGAATCAACTTTGAGTGAATCCCAGTTCTTATCACAAAAACAAACAAACAAACAAACAAAAAAACCCAAACTGGACACCTCAGGGCCCTGCTGCAAATACCTCATCATATCCCAGCAGAGAGCTGTCTCCAAGCTTTCTGCTTCAGCTGCTTGGTTAGTTATGGGTTCTTCAAGATTTTCCCCTTGAGTTCTCTGGAATTTCTGGCAGAGAAAAAAAAAAAAAAAGAACTTTTTGGGTATTTCCTGAAAGAAGATCAGACACTGACTTTAGTTTGAGACAAAACAAAGAAGGCTTTAGGAATGTGGGCCAAATGTTGATAGTGCAGACAGTCCTGGTAGGCACGTTAAAGGCAACATTACAACAAATCTAATTTTGTAGATGTTAATTGGCTTTACTTCGATTCTAGAATCAGGCAGCAGTCTGTACTAAAGATGGTTAAGAACACTCCATCCCACCACATGGACAGATTATATTTATATCCAGAGATAAGGAAGTGATGTATTGAAAACAAAGGGAGGTACAGAGATAGCTTAACTGGTTACAGCTTCTGTCTTATTTGAATATGGCTTGAATGGTTGGCTGCTTGTGATTGGCCAATAGTCAATTACAGCAGTAGGTTATAGTCTTTTACAAATCAAGTGACAGTTCACTGTATTTGAAGGGACCTTTAACCCAAACTTAAAATACGTATGGAGGCAGTTTTAGGCCAACTAGATTGGATTTAACAAGAATAAACTATTACTATTACTGAACTGTTTTATCTACCTCCTCTTTAAAACAGCTTGTAAGTATCTTGTCATTCTCTCCAGAGAAGAACAACACTGGCGTTAAGAGTGGAGGGTTTCCGTTACTAGATTACCTGGGTTTGAATCATAGCCCACTTCTTTCTAATTTGGGCAAGTGACTTCACCTGACTGAGCCTCAGTTTTCTCATCTGTTTTTCATCATTCCTATCTCCTTAAGTGAGATGAATATTGAATGACTCCCTGACTTACTGTAGAACAGAAGGAAGTACTTAATGTTGTTATAAAACCCTTTTCTACTCTTAAACTGAACATCTGGACTTTGTAATTTAATTTTTTTTTGTAGTGCTAGAGATCAAATTTAGGGCCTTGTGCATGCAAGGCAAGCACTCTACCAACTGAGCTATATTCCCAGTTACCTATTTTTGATAGGTAACCTGTAAATGTTGATTTCAACAATAAATATAGGACATTTACCCGCCCCCTGCATAAAAAATTTAAAAAATTATGTAATGTATAGTAATTGAGTAAAATATATATGAAATATCCACTGTTTTCAAGCCCCCCCCCCCACTTGGAACGTAACAAACCTTTTGCAAACATGAGATAGTTAATGAAAAAAGTGATATTTCTGGACTTTTTTTTTTTTTTTTTGGTACCAGAGATTGAATGGAAGGATGCTTAACCACTGAGCTACATCCTGAGCTCTGCCCCTTAAAATTCTTTTAAGACAAGGTCTTGCTAAGTGCTTATGTTCTCACTAAGATGTTGAGACTGATTTGCAACTTGCAGTCCTCCTGCCTCAGCCTCCTGGGTCGCTGGGATTATAGGTGTGTGCCACCATGCTGGGCTGAGAAAAAGATATTTATGGCAGCATTATAAATTGATGAATAAACGTAAAAGTTATGTAGAATAGGCAATAAAAGAATGGTGCAGTATACATAATAAGGTACTAATCATATGATCTGGACACTAAGACTAGTTTAAAAAAGAAGTTGGTATGAGATGGATTCAGAAAAAAATCTTCACTGAACAGATGGAATTTGATGTAGATTTTAAATATGTCTAAATAGAGTGTAGGGAAGGGCGTCCAATATGAGAAGCAGAATGTGTGCAAATATTAGTTCAAGCTTCTTAACATGCCATAAAAGATCCCATAAGTCTGCTTCTTAAGCCTCATCTTGCACCCATCTTCCATGGTAGACTCCACCCTCCCTAAAGTATTTTAGTTCCTCCTTTAAAATTGTATTTCTGTCATTTTTGCCTTTGCTTATGCTCTTTTTTTCCTCTAAGATATCCTTCCCTAAAATTTCACTTTACTAATGTTTTAATTTTTAAAATTTTAAGTCTCAGCCAGAAGTTTTCTTTTCCAGGAAATCTGACATTGCCAAGATGTCCCTGATTTTCTTCTGCTGGATTAGAAACCTCATCCTTGTGCTAACATAGTATTCTTTATAGATCTCTATCATTGCATATGATCATATAATAATTATTTGTTTGTCTATCTCTCTATCAGAATTCCTTGAGAACAAGTCTCTCCTCCCGCTTCATTTTTTTTTTTTTTTTTTTGTATCAGAGATTGAACCTAGGGGGCACTTAACCACTGAGCCACATCCCTAACCCTTTTAGAAACAGGGTCTTGCTGAGTTGCTTAGAGCCTCACACTAAGTTAGTGAGGCTGGCTTTGAACTCACAGTTCTCCTATCTCGGCCTTCTGAGCTGCTGAGATTATAGGCACATGCTATCGCACCTGGGCTATAAGTTTCTATTTTTTAATCATTACATTTTAAATCTAGAATATAGAAGGGGCTCAATAAATATTTGTCAAAAGAATGAATGACTTTTTTCTGTTTCTTCTATTTGCTTTCGTTAATATTTTATACTTAAGGTACTCCTTAGTTCTATTAAGTTTTATTTTCTTTTTTTAAATACATTCAGGTTTACACTTAATGTTGTTGCCTATTTCTTTATTTTTAAAAATATTTTTTAGATGTTGATGAGCCTTTATTTTATTCATTTATTTATATGTGGTGCTGAGAATCAAACCCAGTGTCTCATACATGCTAGGGAAGCGCTTTACCACAGAGCCACTATCCCAGCCCAATAGTCTATTTCTTTTTGGAAACTCAACAATTTTTGTGCCTTGGCCCTTTCACCTTTCCTTCACTCTGCTCTCTAAAGAACAGAAGAATATTATTTCTTTTTTTTCTCTAAGACTAAAAATTGATGTGTTTCCTCTCTATCTAGCTCCCCTTTTCATGTGGTATGTATGTGAGAGAGTGTGTATGTGTGTGTGTGTATCTGTGTATGTGTATTTGTTTTTTTGGGGGATGGGTACTGGGGCTTGCACCTAGGGGTGCTTTACCATTGAGCCACATCCCAAGTCCTTTTTATTTTGAGACAAGATCTCATTAAGTTGCTGAAGTTGCTTGGTACTTGTGATCCTTCCCACTTTAGCCTCCTGTGTCATGGGGATTATAAGCATGCACTCTCTACACTTACAGTACTCAGCCCCCTTTTTCATATTTAATGGCTTGATCTTCATTGGCCTCTGTTTCTACAAGGTGTAAGATGTTCAAGTTTCTACCCTAACCTCTACCTTTATCTGATTAAAATACCACCTTAAACCACAGATCATATTTCATTTTGTGAAAAATTCTTATCAGTGACCTCATCAGTGCTTATTTGTATTTTCCAAATACATTTGTACCAATAACAGCTACCCTCCCATCTATCAGCCAAGTTTCTACCTCAAAATCCTTCTTCATGACCTGCTTCTTGAATTCCTCAGTAGTCTAAAGTCCACAGGTTAAAAAATGTAAGTTTTATAGCAAGAAGTATACTAGATACCATCTCTTCTAATTTGTTATTGTATTCATAATTATTTTTTCAATGAGATAAGAAATTATAAATTAACAAAATTTAGATTTAGTTTAGCAACTTTATTTTACAGATGAAGTGAATGTGATTTGAACATTGGGAGCTTTGAACTTTGAAGCTTAGAACACTTTAAAAATTTTTTTTAATCTATCGGTCTTTTATATCATGCCTCATGTTATGTCTGGGCCTATACTTACTTGAACATGTGCATTATCTTTTCTGTGCTGTAAATACTTTGGGATTAAAGAACATTAACTCCCAACTTGTATTACCTATGGTTTCTTGAACAGAGTGAGTGAAGCATATTATTCTTATTCTTTATTATATCCATATAAGAAATCTAGTTTTAAAAAAATCCAGGGTCTGGTGGCATAATTTAGTGGTAGAGCACTCATTGCCTAGTATTCCTTGGGTTCAATCCCTAGTACCATAAAAACAAAACAAAGCAATCCAGATAGGAGTGGTGGAGTGTGCCTATAATTCCAACTACTTGGTAGGTGAGGCAGAAGGATCAGTTGAGCTCAGGAGTTTAGGGCCTGCCTGGGCAAGAGAAAGTGACCTTAAAAAAATTGTATACAGATACTCTTTCATTTCCTTCACTATATAATTATTCTTTTCTAGTTTTGTGATATCTAAAAATTAATCTAGTTATAGGAAACATTCTACATATGCCATCTTATTCATGGTTTCTAAGTATCCTTCTTCCCATCTTTTTTGAAAATAAGAATGATCTGTTCCATTCAGTGCAATATGCAGTGCAACAAATACTGAGTGCCTACTTTTTTTGTAAATTATTGTATTTGGCACTGTGAGGACACAAAAGTGAGTAGGCCTTGGTCATTGATCAAGAACATAGAAAATAGTGGCTAAGGCAACCATTGCTAATACAGGGATGGAAGATGATGAGTACAAATGCAGTCAGTTCCAGTTTGGCATGTATGCTATATGGGACATAAGAGACTTCATTGTTCTTTACTTTTAGAGGGGCTACATCTTAGGAAGTGTAAATTTAAAATGCTATTTCATCACAAAGGGTCTTGATGGAGTTAAGGAGATTCCCAATGAATCTTATAGCCATCCAAGATCAGATAGTGTTTATATATTTTTAGATCATGTTTTATATTTTTAATCTTTTTCATTCTACTCATACACCACTTTGAATAACTATAGTTTTGTACACCAAGTTTCATTTTTGTGACAAGTGTGATCCATATTTTACATTTAAATTCTATATTAATAATTACTATGAAATAGATCTATTTATCTGATCTGGCATAAGATTAGTCATAAGAATAAAGGAAAATGTGATGAAATCAACTTATGATATATTGAAGAAAAGAAAAGCAACTTGAAAGTTTTATTTCTTTAACAAAGATTTTTTTGGGAAAAAATGATTTAGTTGCTGAAAAATAATGTATTTATAGTTGTGAAGCTATTGTTGACAATTTTGTTTATATTCTTTGAATGTTTTAGCTAATGTCAAAGCCTTCCAATTGTTATTATGTGAAATGATAGTGTGAAATTGATGCTGTTATAGTATAACAATAAGGACGTGACTCATGTATTTTATGTACACATGCATTCAACTGTAGTGACAAATGGCTTCATGCTGTGTGATTAAATGCATATTAGCGTTTGCCCTAGGCATTTGATTATTACCATCTTTACTTCATTACATTACCACACTGTATGGCCATATAATTTATAAGATAATACACACATCACTTTGTTGCTGATAGGAATTATTCTGTTTTATGGATGGTGTCCTTTAATTTTGCCTTTCATGGATTATAAAATTGGTTAATATCTGCTGAAGTGAATCACTGGAGAAGCAAATAAAGATGTTGGCCTCAGGTCACAGTGTCATTTGTGATACTGGCAAAATCTTACAGGCTCATTTATCCCTGTACATGATTGATAACAGCATGGGTTAAATGGAGAAAGCTTTGCTTCCATTAAAGGATCATCATGAATGAAGACCTCCCACTTAAAAGTCAGGCATGATGAGAAGACAAGAGACTATCTACAGGTCAAATTAAATAACTTAAATAATTTAAGAAGAATGACAGTATAATTTGTTCATTCTGTGTTATTACTCTGACCCCTATCAGGATTATAGGTTAGCTTACTTTTCACTGTAGAGTATTTAAGATGTAATTTTTAATAAATATTTTCAAAGATTTAAAATCCTTTATAGCTCTTAAATTGTTGTAAACTATGGATTTTTATTATATGCTTTTGAAAAAACTTTAAAAAAAAATAAAACTGGTATTCATTACATAACTTTAAGCATTTTATAATGAGGTAGTACTTTAAGTATTTTATAATGTATTGACTTTACTTTAGAACAAATTTTATTTATTATATTTATTATAAATGCAATATTTATAATAAATATAAATAATGTAGGTAGTAAATACATATAATAAATATTGAAACTAAGCATTATAAGTAATAAATTTATTATTATAAATTACTATAAATAAGCTATTTATCAGAATTCATTAATAAAAACTTGAAAGAAATTAACTAAAGCCAGGTGTGGTGAAACCTGCCTCTAATCCCAGCTACTTAGGGAGGCAGAGGCAGGAGGATGGCAAGTTTGCAGCCAGTTTGGGCAATTTAGTGAGACCCTGTTTCAAAAAAATAAAATACAAAGGACTGGAGTTATAGCTCAGTATAAGAGCATTTGCCTAGCAAGCATGCAGAGTTCTGGGTTCAATTACTAGTATTGCAACAATAGCAACAACAACAAACAACAACAACAAAACCTAGCATTTTTTAATGGCCACTTTCCTATATGGAATCATTACTTATTCAAATCGTAGTCCAAAATAGGGAAAGCATATGCATTTTTTGAGATCCTACAATAAAAGCTGTTTTGAAATGTAAGCTTATTTTGATCTGTTAAGAGTGAAATAAGAAGCTTCAAATTAAATATTACATCTTTTTTATATTACTAGAATGACATATTTAATACGTATAACTATTTCTTTTTTTTTTTCTTTTTGGTGGTGCTAGGGATTGAACCCAGGGCCTCATGCATATTAGGCAAGGGCTCTATCACTGAACTACACTCCCAATACCTTGTTCTTTCTTTCTTTTTTTTTTTAAACATTTTTTTTGTAGTTATAGATGGACAGAATGCCTTTATTTTATTTTTATGTGATATTAAGGATCGAACCCAGTGCCTCACACATGCTAGGCAAGCACTGTGCCATTGGGCCTCAGCCCTACCTTGTTGTTTCTTTACTGGATTTTGAACCTTTACTGTAAACCAGGACTTTATGTATATTACCTTTTTAATCCCCACGTACTATGAAGTAAGTATCATTATCCCTATTGTATAGAGGAGGAAACTGAAACCCAGAAGGGCCACACAGCTAAAAGGAGAAAGATTTTAATCCAGACAGCTAAAAGGAGAAAGAATTTTAATCCACGCTGTTTTGTTTATAAACAAAAATGCATGTTTTTCTTAAAACACACACCTAAAATCATATTTTACCACAAAAATTTAAAACCGGTACATTTTCACCATATCATGCTATCTATAGCAGCATTATAGAACTTTTTTTTTTTTGACAGTGATTCACGGTAAGAAATTCATTCCACATTGTGATCTGGTACACATAAATGTATTTACACATACATATAATTTAAACAAAACCTTATGGGGCTGGGGATGTGGCTCAAGCGGTAGCAAGCTCAACTGGCATGTGAGGGGCACTGGGTTCGATTGTAAGCACCACATAAAAATAAAAAAGATGTTGTGTCCACTGAAAACTAAAAAATAAATATTAAAAAATTCTCTATCTTAAAAAAATCTTAAAGTATACCATATATGAAGATTGCTCATATATTTTAAATCTAGCCTACTCTGGTATGTCATATATATGAAAACTGTAACTAAATTGATTTATCTCTAAGGGTTGTGTATCAACTTAAATCATAGAATAAAGTTTTACCCTTTATTCTGGAAGTTATATATACCCTTATAGAAAAGAAAGATAAAGGGGGACAAAGTCACTCATACTATTTTTCACAAAGGTTGTTCAGAAAAAGAGGAAACTCAGTTGCCATTTTCTCAATTCCAGAGCAACTACTTAAAATTATTTTGGAGATTTTTTTAGACATTTATTTCTGTATCTCTAGGTCTTCTACAAATAATATGTTTATCATTGATATTTATTGATATTTGATATTTAAATTTTAGTTGTTATCTAATGACTTTATGTAAATAAAAATGATGATTCAGCCTTTTTTTGTCTTTTGCCCAAATCTGTCCCCTTTACATACTATTCATTCTCCCCATAAAATTATATCTACTTTTGATTGAATCAGTATTTAAAGTTATCTTATGACTACATGAGTGCTGTTCACAGAACTATTGTAATATCCTGTGATTATTTTTCCTTCCTATCTTAGCTTATTTTCTCTCGTTGCTTATTTTTAATGTATTTCTTACTTATTCAAGCTGACTTCCTAATTACATAAAACTCTTACTAATGATTTAAAAAGTCAGTAGACTTTAATTTCATTGTGTTGAGAAAGATGCTGCCAGAGCCTATTAAACTGTTTCAGTGTGGAATGGTGGAGTATAGTGTCTCTGCTGTACAAGTGTCATCTTGGTATCTTCATTCACCAGCACAAGGTTCCTTTCCTCTCTCTCTTTCTAGGATTGCTATATGCTGAATGTTTGTGATTCCCCTCCCCCCAAATTCATATGTTGAAACCAAATCACCAAATGTGGTAATATTAGGAGTTAGGGCCTTTGGTAGGTATATTAGTTCCCTGATAAAAGGAGACTCCAGAGAGCTCTTTGATCCCTTCTACCAGGGAAGGACATAGCAAGAAGATGGCCATCTATGAACCAGGAAGTGGTACCACACTGGACACCAAATCTTCCAGTACTTTGGTCTGGGACTTTCAGCTTTCAGAATTCTAAGAAATAAATTTCCTTTATTTATAAGTCACCCAACCTATTATATTTTATTATAGCATCCTGGATAGACTGAGACAAGGGTGCCCCGTTTCCTGGATCCCATGTCTTCCTTTGTTATGGAGATATCTGTAAGTAGCTTCCTGAGAAAGGTTGAATGGAAGGTAAATTGTTTTGGATATTGCTTGTCTGACTCAGGGCCTTGAACATGCTCTACCACTGACCTACATCCCCAGCCCAAATCATTGGTTGTCAGGGATGGGAAGGAAGAGTGGTGAGTAATGTAAATCAAATTGCTCCTCAGTTTTTGTACTACTGACTTTACTTTCTCAGATCTATCCCTCCATCTGCTGCCTTCAAAACAACAAAAAAAATTTTTTGGTCTCATTTCTATTCTCTTTGTCCTAAGTCTTATACTATAAATCACCCATTGTCATTTAGTGGAGAAAAACTAAATACCATTGTTCAATCCGTTACCTTTAACTGAAGACTATTTTTGTTATTGTTGATGTTTGTTCCTAACAAAACTTTATAGAATAAATATTTTTTATATTACTGTAAACTCCACAAACATAGTTCTGAGAAGCAATGTAATGTAATGATTAAGAGCAAAAGTGTGGACCCAGATTACGAGGTTCATATCCTGATTCCACCCCTTACTGTGTAACCTTGGGCAAGTTATTTTATCTCTCTATGCCTCACCTCAGTTTTCTCATTTGTAAAAGGAAATACTGATAGTAATTATCTCATAAAATTGTTTGGGGAACTAGATATAAAATATTAGAAGAGAGTCTTACGCATAATAAGTGCTTAACAAATATTAACAATTATTTTAAGTGGCTGTAAACATTCTACCAGATAGTGACTGTTTTTGTACTGGTTATTTAGGTTGATTCCAACTTCTTTCTTTGTTTTAATTAATATTTAGTAGTAAATATTACTACCTATAATATTTATAGTTACCATGTAACTTTTTCTTTTAGCTGTTACCATGGAACTTTTTCTGAATTTAGGATTTTTCTTTTGAATAGATTTTTAGAAGTGGAGTCAATATAGCTGTGTTCAGTTTATGACTCTTGAGACATTTTATTTATTTATTTTTGGTACCAGGGATTGATCCCAGGGATGCTTAACCACTGAGCTACATCCCCAGCCCTTTCAAATTTTAATTTTTTATTTTGAGACATGGTCTTGCTAAGTTACTTAGGACCTTGCTAAATTGCTGAGGCTGGCTTTGAATTTGCAATTCTCTTGCCTCAGCCTCCTGAGAAAAACTAAATACCAGTGTTCAATCTGTTACCTTTAACTGAAGACTATGTCTCCTATTTTTGTTAAGTAGCTTTTTTTAAGTAATCCCGAGTCACTGGGATTACATGCATGCTGTCTACCATGCCTTACTCTCAAGACATTTTAAATTGTTTTTTGGAAAGCATTTCTTCCATTTAGATTTCTGTCTTGCTAATTTGATAGGTGAAAATGTTACTTAAATATACATATATTTATATATTTCTAGTAAGCCACTAACTTTAATAAAAAAAGTCATTTTTAATGTTGTATATTAGCTCATATAGAGATGTATGTTAAACTGTTATGGAAAGTGGTTATTTATTGACCTATATATACTCTTTTCTTTGCCTGAAAACTACCTGACATTTCCCCAAGTAGTCCTTCTTACATTCTCAGGTGCATGATATTTGTGAAATTAACCTGGATTGACTTCACCTCTAGCTTCAAAGGTTGTTTGTTGAACTTTGCTACTATCAAACTTCTGAGCTCAATAATTACTATAGTGATGATGGGAAGGTAACCCAAGCAGGCCCAAATAGGCCCAGATAGGAGCTTGCCAGTCTCCTATCTCAACCTCCTGAGTAGCTGGCATTACATGAGTGAGCAACAAATACTGGCTCAGATATTCTTTTTTTCTTTATTTTGGGGGGGGTTGGGGGGGATACCGGGGATTGAACTCAGAGGCAATCAACCACTGAGCCACATCCCCAGCCCTATTTTGTATTTTATTTAGAAAGTCTTGAATTGTTTAGTGCCTCGCTATTGCTCAGGTTGACTTTTGAACTCATGATCCTCCTGCCTCAGCCTTCCAGGCTGCTGGCATTACAGCCATGCACCACCATGTCCTGCTCAGATACCCCTTTTCTTGTTGGAAGAAGGAACAAGGAAGTGTGTAGCCCTGGTGCTACTTGCAGTATTTTGGCATTATAAATTGATAACCTATTCAAAATGTAGTGAATATATTGAGGTAACTAGGCAAAAATGAAAAGAATAACAATCCAGGTGCTGATCACATTGCTTGCCTGAAGCAAAATCTAATTCTAGACTTTTATTTAGTAAAACAAGCCAGAACATTTAATTTTCTTAAATTGTGTTTTCTGTATTTGTACCTGAAAATATCCTTATCATTGAATTAACAGAAATGGTTGAAGAGTGCTTTCTACTTTTTCATTCCATATCATGGCACAATTATAGATTGGTAATAGAATTTGTACAGTACAAAGAGACAAGTGGAAAAAGTTACTTTTGGCTAATTATACAATTATCCCTATGTGTTTTTGATCCTGGCAGTTTGCAGAATTGAAAAAAATCAATGACTCCCAAACCTGTAACCTACTGGGTTTTTTTTTTTTTTTTTTTTTTTTTTTTTGGTACGGGGAATTGAACCCAGGAGAGCTTAACCACTGAGCCACATTCCCAGACCTTTTAAAATATTTTATTTAGAGACAGGGTCTCATTGAATTGCTTAGTGCCTTGCTAAGAAGCTGAGGCTGGCTTTGAACTCACGATCTTCCTGCCTCAGCCTGCTGAGCTGCTGTAACTTACTCCTAATACACTGTGTTAGCATAATAGTTAGAAATTTATGGGCTAGAACAAAATGTTGATATACTTTAAGAAAATGGAATTGATTCTCATACTTTTATTTTCTCCTTTTACAACACCCCTAACTCCGATTATAATTTTTAAAAATGTACCAAATGGGGAAATATACAATTTTCTTAATCAGTTGTTCTGGCTCATATTTTTGGAATATTTGCAAATTTGTGGTTTCCTTGAATCAATTTTCTCTGATTTGTAACAGAAAAAAAAACTGTAAACAAATTTCTCAGCTTACATTGTTGAGATAGATTATAGTGCTCATAGTTTTGTTTGGTCCTTTAAATCAACATTTGATACAGTAAAACAAGGAAATAGAAACTGTTTTCCTGGATAAAATCTAAATCTAAATTTTCTCTATATTCTGAAAACATCCAGTGACCAATTGAGTATCACATGGACAGGTTTATTTGTTGCAGTGGGTCTCATACTTAAGTGGCTAAGGATTTCAGGGCCTAATCTGAAGTAGGTCTGAGAATGTGCATTTCTAACAGGTTATGAGGTGTAGCTCATGTTGGTCCACTTATTTATTTCACTGGTTTGATTGTTGTTGTTAATGTTTTTGGTTATTAAACTGGGAAACAATGTCATTTTTTTTCTGTAAAAATAAAGTGATGCTCTTCCCAAATTCTAGAGATATTTGGCTAATGATTTTGAACAAAGAACATTTAAGATAGTGTGTGTATAGCAAGAAACAAATATCACTGTAAATGTACTTTAAAGTGTATTTCTGATAAATGAGTTACATGTTGATATTGATGTATCATGAAAAATAGGAGGAATATTTTGATAAAAATAATTTAGTATTAAATTACATTTCTTTTTATACCAAGGCTGCATCCCTAGCATTTTTAATTTTTTATTTTTGAGACAGAGTCTCACTAGTTTGCTGAGGATGTCCTTGAACTTGTAGTCCTTCTACCTCAGTCTCCCAAGTTGCTGGGATTACAGGCATGCACCACCATGCCCAGCTATTATTAAATTATTTACTATACTATTAAAATTCACAAAAATGTAGCAATCGCTCAAGTCACTACATTAAATCTCTTTTGTAATGTGTTGGGATATAAGTAATACTATCTACTTAAAGAACTGAACACAGTGGCACATGCCTATAATCCTCACAACTCAGGAGGCTGAAGCAGGAGGTTTGAAGTCAACCTCAGTAACTTACCAAGACCCTCAGCAACTTAGCAAGACCCTGTCTCAAAATAAAAAAAGACTGGAGATGTAGCACAGTGGTAAAGCTCCCTGAGTTCAATCTTCTCTTCTCCAGAAACCCAATCTATTTAAATCCCAATCTAGTTAAAGAAATATACCTTTCTGATGAAATAGTAATAATATTTAAAATGTTACTATTATTATATGTACATATATAATATCTTCAAAAATCCTGATAGAATATAAAAGTGAAATCAGACATAGTTGTAGACTTTTCTTATATTCTCTTCAGAATTATTTACTATCTAATCGTGGTTGTTAATCCAGCTAAAAATATGTTTTAAACCATCAACAGTGCTGATATACTTTAAGACATTGTGAAACCATCTTTCAAAATATGGCCTATCTTCTTCCATTAAACTTGAAGTTTATTGTCAAATTAAGGAAAACAGCCTCAGAAAAAAGCCTTTACCTCAAGGTACTGAAAGTGATCAAATTTTTAATCTCTGTATACCCTTTTGACTAAGTTCAGTGATATTTTTAAAAATCATGTTGTATAGAAAGAAAGACTATGCAAACATCAGAGAAGCAATTTAGGGATCAAAAGAAAAATATAGGTGAAACTGCTTTGTCATAGGCAAGGAATTATGTTTGTGTGCGTATGTATATATTACTGGTTAATTTATTCTGTACTTTGTACCTGTAACTATATTAAATTTTGTGAGTGTGGGAAAATGAATGAAAGAAGAATAGTTCTTATCTTTAAGAGACATCCCAGTGGTGAGGCAGATGGATTACTCATAGAACAACTGGCAAATTATTATTAAACTGTTGTAATATATTTAAGTGCACAAGAGAAATTTAGAAAATGGAGGGATCAGCGTGGCTTAGAGTAGTCAAGGAGGAATTCCTGGAGAAAAGGGGCCTTAAGTTGGGCATTAAAAATAGATAAATGATACCACTGGCTTGGGAGGCTGAGGGAGGAGGATTGCAAGTTCAAAGCCAGTCTCAGCCACTTAGTGAGGTCCTGAGCAACTTAATGAGACCCTGTCTCAAAATAAAAAATAAAAAAATACAAAGGGCTTGGGATGTGGCTCAGTCATTAAGTACCCCTGGGTTCAATTGCTGGTACGAAACAAACAAAACACCCAAAAATGGTAAGTGGGGCAGTCAAAAAATTGTTCTAAATACAGCAGTAGGAATAGATTAGGTAGAAGACAGGAAACTAATAGAGAAGTTGCATAAGAAGATTGCTATAGAAAAGGAGGATGAAACTAGAAAGGGAGAACCCTTAAAAATCAGGCAAATGCATTCAAGCTTAACTTTATATATGAATTTGGTGATTGATGAAATTTAAGTGGTGTTTTGTAAAATCTGGAAAAATTTTCAGGACAGACTGAAGTGGGAGAGAAGATTAAAGAGGAAGAAGTGATTATAATTCGTGTCTCCTTTTGCAGTTCAAGAAGAAGATTAGAGAATTCTCTGGAGAAAATAAAAGGTCTGAGAAAAAACATGTCTCCATAGTGACTTTGGTGAGGTGGACACCTAGTGGAAAGTCTGGTTTGTTATCTGATTGGCCAATTGTGAAGTCTCTCAGTCAGTAGTCCTCCATTTCTTCCTCTAGTGCTTCAATTATATTGATAGAAACAGTAGTAGTGAAACAACAGGTTTGTAAGGGCAAAAATTAGAAGGAAAACCAAACAGGTCCATTTAGAAATTAGATTTAGGGGATGAATGAGAGAGTGAGAGTCAAAAGAGAACAAGATTGAGGCAGTGAGTAAGAGGGCCAGGCAAAGTGGAGGAAGAGAATGAGGAAGAAAGAATGCTATCAAAGATTTTTTGAATGTTCATGGGAGACTTAAATAAAATATGTGATACTATTGACAGAAAAGGAGTTAAAAAGATTTGAGGAGGAAGAGTACAAATTTGGGTTTATTAAATTTGAGGTGAAAATATACAAGTGAGTACTTTTAAAATTATTGAAGATCATTGGGATTTTTTCACATGATAGTCACATGGTAGAACTCTGGAGCTGGAAGTAAATTTGGGGAATAAAATATTCCAGAATGTCTGAATTGTCTGCTATCACATGGCTACCTGTTAACAGATTTATTGATATCAACTGATGCCCAATCTGTGGCTCTTTAAATGATTATTGTGTGCTGATAGTAGGGGGGTGGTCACTAAACAGATAACCTTTAGGGATTAGATGAGGTAAATCAATTTAATATTTAACTAATATTAAATATTCTAAATTAGTCTGTACTAGGCCTTGTCCAAGGTGCTGAAGACACAGCATGGCCAAGTTAGATGAGCTTCTGCTTTACAAGGAAGGAGAGAAAGAGATGTAATAAACAGTTAACATAATTAACACATAAATTTGTCATGAAGAAAATAAGACAGGATAATGTGCTATAGAGTGGTTAGGTATGGAGCTTACTGAAGAAATAACATTTGACCTGACACCAGAAAAATACAGTTCACTTATTCAAAGTGTACAATTCTATGATTTTTTTTTTAGTATATTCATGGTTGTGCAACTATCACCATTGTCAATTTTAAGATATTTTCATCACCTGAAAAAGAATCCCCATACCTATTAGCCACTAGTCCCTATTCCCTTGCAATGCCTTCAGCCCTCTGGCCGGGCCTCAGCCTTAAGCAACTATTGATCTGCTTTCTGTTTCCATGACTTTGCCTCTTTTGGGCATTTTGTATAAATAGAATCATACAATATGTGTCCTTTTGTGACTTATTTCTTTCATTTAGTATGTTTTTGAGGCTTATACCTGGTTTAGACTGTTTTAGTACTATGTTTTTTTATTAGGGACAAATTTTCTGGATATGTACATTTTACTTATTCATTTACGATTTGATGAGCATTTGTGTTTTTTCTATCTTTTGTCTGTTTCGAATAGTGCTGCTATGAACATTCATGTACAGTGTTGTCTTGGGAACCTAGGAGAGGAATTTCTAGGTTATGTGGTAACTCACACTTTTTTTTTGGTTTGTTTTTTTGAGATGGGGTCTTGCTATTTTGCCCAGGCTAGACTTGAAATCATGGGCTCAAGAGATTATCCCATCTCAGTCTCCTGAGTAGCTGGGACTATGTGTGTGTCACCATACTCAGTTATTCTTTACCTTTTGAGGAACTGCCAGACTATTCTTTTTTATTAGCATATATTAATTGCACAAATGGGTACATAGTGCATTGATCATGTTTCAGACTGTTTTCTAAAGTGCATATACTGTGTGTATGAGAGTGTGTGTGTGTGTGTGGGGGGAGATATCACAGATACATATCGCGGGGATTGAACCTAGCATCTTGTGCATGCTAGGCAAGAACTATCCCAAAGCCTGGTTGTACCCTTTTATACTTCCTTTAATAGTTTATGAAGTTTCTAGTTTCTTACATCCTTACCAACACTTAATATTATGTGTCTTTTTGATCATAGTATGTCGTTTCATTTTCCCAATGTTTTGTCTTAAAAATATCAAACCTTATGAGTTCAAATAATAGAACAACCAACACCTTTATACCCTTTACCCAGATTCACCGATTATTAAATATTTGTTGCATTTTCTTTATCTCATTGAATGTAATTTGTAAGTATTGCAATACTTTACTCTTAATTACTGTAAGCATGTATCTCCTAATAATAAGGACAAGGATTTTCTCCTTCATAGCTTTGGGAAGATACAGATTTGGGAATATCATCTACTATACTCATCATTCATATTACCCATTTATCCTCCAAATGTCCTTAGTAGCTATTTCTTTTTCAATCTAGAATCCAATTAATGTTCATATATTGCCTTAATAGTCATGTCTGTTTGTTGTCCTTTAATTTAGAATAGTCCCCCTGCATTTTAAATGATATTAACTAACATATTACACTTAAATATAAATAGACAGGTAGGGATCACCATCTATTTGAGAGAAACATTAAAGAGATGAAAAGTAAACAGGAATAAAGGAACTTGGACATAAGGGCCAGAGGGCTGAAGGCACTGCAGGGGAATAAAAGAGCTGAGGTCACTTAATCTGTATTAGTTTTGAATGTGGTTGAGGCTCCTTGACTGTAGCTTCTCAGGTGAAGCTCTTCTTGATCCAGACACCTGTGAACTAAAAAACAGATTATCTGCTTCCTCCACATCCCATACACAGTGGTGTGAGAGAGGTAGGATAACCAAAATAGACATTTCCATTCAAAAAGGAGAGAAAGGGAGGACATTAGGTCATAGCATGCCTGAAATACAGGTGGGCTTATATTATTAGGGGCATGAAATAATGTTCCCTAGTCCTTTTTTGGGGGGAGGGTACTGGAGATTGAATTCAGGGGCAGTCGCCCACTGAGCCACATCCCCAGCTCTATTTTGTATTTTATTTAGAGACAAGGTCTCACTGAGTTGCTTAGTGCTTTGCTGTGGCTTAGAACTCACAATCCTCCTGCCTCAACCTCCTGAGCCACTGGGATTACAGGCATGTGCCACTGTGCTCAGCCTCCCTAGTTCTTTTTTTAAAAATATTTTTTAGTTGTGGTTGGACATAATACCTTTATTTATTTATCTTTATGTGGTGCTAAGGATTGAACCTGGTGCCCACCCATGCTACTCGAGTGCTCTATCACTGAGCCACAATTGTAGCCCCCTAGTCCTTTGTTTTTATCTTGGCCTTAACCTATGGAATTTTTTTAACTAATTTTTAAAATTTACATATGACAGTGGAATGCATTACTATTCATATTATATATAGAGAGCACAAATTTTTCACATCTCTGGATATATACAAAGTATATTCACACCAATTTGTGTTTTCATAAATGTACTTTGGATAATGATGTCCATCACATTCCACTGCCTCTGGATTTTTGGCTCAACTCTTAGAAAGGCTCTTCCTTTTCCATGAAAAATGGCTTCTGGAATGAGAAGGGGATTATGGGGAAAGGATTAGAAAGGGCAGTAGGGAGGATGGATACCATCAAATAGGTTGGATACCATCAAAATACATTATATGCCTGTATAAAATGTTACAAAGATATTCATCATTTTGTACAATTAATATGCACTAGTTGGGTGTGGTGGTATACACATGTAATTCTGGCTGTTTGAGAGGCTAAGGCAGGAGGATTGCAAGTTTGAGGCCAGCCTGGGCAATTTTGTGAGATTATTTAAAAAAAAAAAGTGGGGCTGGGGTTGCAGGTCAGTGGTAGAATATACCTGAGTTCAATCCCCAGTGCAGCAAAAAAGAAAAAAAAATGGCTAATAATTACAATGAAAAATGGAAAAGAAAGAAAGAAAGAAATGGCCTCTAAGGGGGCATTATAACTCAGAGGTACAATGCTTGCTCCATTATGTGCAAGGCCCTGATTTAACATCCAGTAATGCCAAAAAAAAAAAAGAGTTCACAAGTAAGTAGTTTGCTTTGTTTCCTTTGGTAAAGGCCTTTTTAAAAAATGTTGTGCTAAGTTTTTTTTTGTTCATGCTGGTAGTCATCCTGCCAGTATAATTGAAAATAACCCATATCCCAAACAAACACAAAACTGTCTAGGTTTCTTGTGAAAATTTTCTCTAAAGCCATATCCATAATTCTTTTTAAGGTAGATTATTTTCTGCCTTAGGCATATCAGGCTGCTCTGAGCGAATGACTTTGAGAGTCTTATGTGGTAAGGTTGCCTTGAATTTTCTGTGGTCTTAAAAGGCCTAATTACCCTTACCCTTGGTTTGATATTTATTTTGAGTTATTTCTTAGTGGAAAAATTTTTGCTGATTGGAGAGTCTAGAAATGTGACATGGGTTTTATTTTCCATCTTAGTTATCTTGGATCTTTTGTATTTTCTCCAAATTTGACTTACAAACCTGAACTATTTCTTCTTTAATTCATCTCCCTTCTTATAGCTTCAGTATTCAGATTTTTAAAAAATCCAATTTATTACTTCTTTTTTTTTAAAATCTGGGGGCTGGGGTTGTGGCTCAGTGGTAAAGTGCTCACCTAGCATGTGAGAGGCCCTGGGTTCGATCCTCAGCACCACATAATGATAAATAAAGGTATTGTGTCCATCTACAACTAAAAAATATTTTAAAAAAATAAAATCTGGAAATCTTCATAATCAGATCCAGAATTTAATGGAGTGTATTTTATATCTGAAGTTATTTCATGAAATCTTTCAAGACTCTAGTTATAGTTTCTGCATTTCCTTCCAGTTTCTATAAGAAGTCTTTCTGTTACCCTCCCAGTCTTTGCTTACCTAAAGCCAGTGCCACCTATTGTAGATTTTTGTTACTGCAGCCTTCTATTTCCAATACTTATTTCTGTATTGGTTACCTATTGCTGTGTAATAAACCACCCAAATTTAGTATCTTAAAACAATAATTTTTTATTTCTCATATTTTGTGGATTGGAATATTTGTCTTCTGGTTTTATGTATGTTTTTTCATACAGGTTTATTGAATTATGGATTTTCTTAGGGCTGAGCTCAGGTAGAAAAGGGGAAACTTCTGGGTCTTGTTCTTCACATGGTATGTCATCCCAGACTATGTCACAGGATGGTGATCTCTGAGGAGCATTCTAAGAGTTCAAAGGTAGAAACTGCAAGATCTCTTGAGGCCTACTTTCATACTACTTTCTGTAATTTATACGTTATCAATTCTGACACATTCTATTAATAAAAATAAGTCATAAAGCTCACCTAGAATCAAGAGGGTTAAGAAAAGATTCTATGTCTGGATGGAAGGAACAACAAAATCACATTTTAAAGTGATATAAGTATGAAATGGTAGGATTTTTTGCCCTTTAAACAGTATATAGCTATTGTGATTTGTGCGGCTATAAACATTCATGTGGCTGTGTCCCTGTAGTATGCTCTTCTTAGGTCTTACAGCCACATCAATGTTTATAGCAGCACAATTCACAATAGCTAGAATGTGGAACCAATCTAGATGCCCTTCAATAGATGAATGGATTAAAAAATGTGGCATTTATACACAATGGAATATTACTCAGCACTAAAAAATAATAAAATCATGGCATTTGCAGGCAAATGGTTGGCATTAGAGCAGATTATTCTAAGTGAAGTTAGCCAATCCCTAAAACCAAATACCAAATGTCTTCTCTGAAATAAGGGGGTGACTCAAAATGGGATAGGGAGGAAGAACATGAGAAGAGGACTACCACTAAATAGAGAAGAGAGGTGGGAGGGAAAAAGAGGGAGAAGGGGAGTTGCACAGAAGATGGGAGGAGAACCTCATTGTTATACAGAATACATTTATGATGTTGTAATGAGAAAAAGAAAAAAAAAGTGTGTCACATTAGATTGGATAGAGAGAGGATGGGAGAGGAGGGGAGGAGTAGGGAGGATAGGAAGGGCAGCAGAATAGAATAGAAAATATGATTGATGTATGTACATTCCATGTATGTATTATATATCAAAATGCATTCTACTGTCATGTATGACTAAAAAAAATAAAAATTAAAAAAAAGTATATAAACTATATGACTAATCACTAGATAAAAGAGGTGCTTGTATTTTTGAACCAAAAACAGGATGCTATGAGGGAAAAACCTACTCTAATGTAACATAAAAGAGCTCTTGGGTACAAAAACGTAAAGGATTTCAACAGAAAGATTAGAAGATAAAGTGGAGGGGATCTCTCAAATAGCAGAACAAAAATATGATAAGATAGAAAATAGGAGGGAAAAGATAAGAAAATTAGGAAATCCAGAAAGGTAATACAATGTCTAACTAAAGGGAGTTCTAGAAAATGGGAGGATATTATTAAAAGAAATATCTAGGAAAACTTTCCCACAGCTGAGGCCCAATTATCAATTAAGCTTGGGGTTAGAATAAAGTACTCTTGTAGAAATTGTTATATATCTAAAAGCTTAGCTTCAGTTTCATAGAAAATAATTAGAGGTTACTCTTTGTCAAAATGAGAAAAAAGCAAAAATGAAGACATATGAACCAGGAAATAGTAGTTTCAACACAAAGTATCAATAATGTACTCAAGTACATTATATGATAAAAATCATCTAATGTGTTAAAAAACATGGAAAAATTTTTGCTATGTGGCACATTTTTTTGGAGAGTATTTGGAAAAAATAGACAATAGGTATAGAGCCAAATAAGAAATAGAAAATTGGTACTTGATTATCTTTGTGTGCTTCTGATTGTCCTTGAAAAATTATTTGTGAAGATTCTTTGAATCCTTTGCATAAAGTTACATTTCTGTAGAAGGAATTTTTACTTGCATCTGCAAGTTTTTTTTCAGACATTATCAAGGTGAAAGTATTTTAGATTATATAAATAGGTTAGGTTTATCTCACCACCTTTTATAATACAAAATTTCATGACAAATTTATATGAAATTAAAATTAAGGTTAATGTTTTCTAGGGGTTAAAGATGGGGGGAAAGGAGTGGGTATGGCAACAAAGGGAACTTGAAGGAGCTTGAAGGGAGCTTGTGTTGGTGTTAGAATTCTGTTTCTTGATTGTGGTCATAGTCATGAAGTTATGCCTGTGATAAACTTTCATAAAAGTAAATATACACATTTGTATGCACACACAAATGAATGCACCTCTAATTGGTAACAATTATGACACTGATGCAATCCCCTAAATTCTGGGGATTGCATCAGTGTCATACACAATATTTTATTGTCCTCTTGTTATACTACAAGATGTTAACATTGGAGGAGGTTGCTTGAATGGTCCTGTACATTGCTTTGCAATTACTTCCAATAATTATTTGACATTGAAAATTTGAAAAGGAAAGTTTCTTGAAACCTGACTCATACATTTTTCTGGATTGAGAAGATGTTAAGTACCTTGTTTTTAAATAAAAAGCAGTTACCACAGCCTCCTCTTACAATTTTGTTGAGTTTTTAAAGGTCATGTTACTATTAATTAGTGTTCACACAATCCCTTGCATAATAGCTTTATGTCAAGGCAAAGT
Source organism: Ictidomys tridecemlineatus (assembly GCF_052094955.1). Taxonomy (NCBI): domain Eukaryota; kingdom Metazoa; phylum Chordata; class Mammalia; order Rodentia; family Sciuridae; genus Ictidomys; species Ictidomys tridecemlineatus. Next base: position 31,723,333 of record NC_135480.1, read on the forward strand.
TTAGGAAAAGAATTTGCATCTATCTTGGCATGCAGGAGCTATGAAGGGTCAAATCTTGCCTGTAATATAAGGAACACAACTTCTAAGAGACTGGTGTTTAAGGGCAGAAAATGTCTCTGAGGAAACCTGGGTACCAGAAAAATCCTTAGCTATGGAGAAATTGAATAGCACTATTGCTGTTAAGTGTTTTTGTATGAAAGATGGAGTAGGAATGATAAAAAACTGTATGTACTATCAAACCTGGAAGATTATGGGATACAAATTGTTACATTTTTGTGGTAACTATATTTTTACTTGGAAAACAGATTTTTTTATTTGAAACCTTTTTATATTGCAGGAAATAAATGTTACTATGGAGAACGATTTCAACACTGAGTCATCATCATCTGCCTTTGCTCTTCAACATTCTTCAGAGACAATGTTTTCCATTCAGTTATTAGATTTCAAAACAAGTTTACTGGAAGCAGTAGAAGAATTACGTATGAGAAGGGTAAGTTCCTTTTTTGAATTTTTTAAATAAGAGAACTTGCTTTTATTCTTTTTTTTTTTTGGTTATTGCTTCTCAAGGGGGAAAATAAGAACCCAAGAAAATAACCTCTTATTTAGAAAGAAAATATGCAGTCCAAATAATGACATAAAAACACAGCAATTAAGACAATGACCAGGGAACAGGAACTAAGAAAGATCTAGAAACTAAAACAAACAGGATAGGGATTTTCAGATTGCTATATAATTAATAAGTCAGGTACTATTGATGGGGCCACTGGGGATACATAGATAGCACTGTGGTTAGATGCTCTGCAAATTGAAATGAACTGCTCTTGGTGAGGTTACATTTTTTAAGATAGTATGGTAGGTTCCTGTAAAAATGATTAAATAGTGAAACACAGCAATATATGATTAAGTGACAAAATAAATGTATGTATTAAGTATTCTGAATTCAAAGAATCAAATACCCTTAGTTTTTAAAGTAATAGCTGAAATTTTAAAAAAAGAGATGTCTAATATATTACCTATAAAATAACTTGGTTTCAACAGGAAATCTATATTGTGTAAACCTCATTAAAAAGCATTTAATTTCTGAGATTGTGTGGAACTGTTTTTTTCTTGAGCTTCTGGGGATTGCACCTGCTAGGCAATTGCCCCATAACTGATCCTAGCCCTCTGTGGATCTAAATTTGAAAAATACATTTTAACTCTGTAGGATGATTGGTGTTCAAAGGGTTTTGAAGAGAAGAAAATAAACTATAAAATTATTTCAGTAGTGATCCAGTAGTATATTTACTAGGACTTATACATGTCTATGAAGATAGAACAAAAGAGGCAGAAGAATTGATAGATAAAGTAACTTCCTGAAAATAAACTACAAGTGAGAGGAAAAAAAGATCTGAAATAACATATTATATGAACCTTGTTCTGGGATTTAAAATTGGTGAAATTTATTGTTATAATAAGAAAATTTAAATATTACAGTGCTCATCCTATATAAAGCTACGTATTGGTGTAACAAGAATCTGTTAAAGGAGAAATTTTTCTGAAAAATGGTATCTTTGATTAAGTGTTATAAAGAAATATTTTTGCAACATTAATTTAAAATGTTACCTTTTCTAAATGAAACAACTTTAGGCCACTATTTAAAATTTCATATTTTTTTATGTTTTAAACATTTTATTGTGGTCTGTTTGTATTTCCAACCTGTTTTTCAAGTCTATTCAGATGTTTTTTACTTGCTATCTAATCTTACCTAGAGTTTTTAAGTTTCAGTGATTATATTTTTCATTTCTAGATATTCCTTTGAAAATTGAAAAAATTAATACAGTGCCAGCCAGAATTGAATGCAATGGTTTTTGGAACTTGGCAGGATGATTCTAAAGTTATATCTGTAAAAAAAATGCATGAGAGGTCAGCACAGTGGTTTACATCCCAGCTACTCCATAGGCTAAGACAAGAGAGTTGCTTGAGCACAGGGAGTTCAAGGCTAATCTAAGCAACGTAGCAAGACCATGTCTTTAAAAAAAAAAAGGAATGAGGATATCCAAGAAAAATTTCAAAATAGTGAATTGTTACTTGATCTATCAAATATATAATATAGGTTCTAATGCAGTAATAAAAGTGTGACTACTGAAAAAACAGAAAAATTGATAAGTGAAAGAATAAATCAATCTAGTGGGGGAAAAGAACAGTCAATAAATGGTATTTGGACCATTCATACATGCCTCAGACACAAAAGTTAATCTCAGGACAAAGAAAAACTAGGAAAAAAAGATACAAATACAAGGAAAAAAAAGATACAAATAATAGATGAACATTTAATTTTGTTGTTTGATTGAACCCAGGGGACTCTACCACTGAGCTACATCCCTATCTATAACAGGGTGGCCAGCACCCTGATGGAGTAGGTTCCTGCCCAGGAGGTGTGAGCTGGCCTGGAAAATAAAAAGTCAGCAATCAGTAAGAAATAAAGACAAATCCAGAAATTAGATATATAAAGTGAATGTCTGATGGGTCTTCGAGTCCTAATGGGAGCTGGAACTGAACAACTGACAAAAAGGCCCCAATTCTTTATTTAAGAGGGATTACATCAAAGGCAGGCATAAAGTTTCAATGGGAGGAGTCTTGTTTCAGTGCTTGCTTCTCTGTTGTGGCAGGGGTCTTGGAGTAATCAGGTTTATTGGCATTTGAGAAGCTACACCCATCTTCGAGAGGCTGTATGGTTCCTATCTCCAGAGCTGAGCTAGAACTTGAGTGGTGAGCTAGATAGGGCGCCATGTGAATCAGGTGTTCTTGAACCAGTGGATTGGTTCTTCCTGGGAGTTTCTGATACCAGGCTTCCCTACTTAATGGCTGGAATATTGCACAGTCCATGCATGGGTCATGGATGGCTTCCAGCACTCATCCTTTTTGTTTTCTTTTGAGACAGTGTCTCCCTAAGTTGCTCGGGCTGGCCTAGAACCTGTGATCACTCTGCCTCAGCCTCCCAAGTATTAACAGGTGTGCATTACTTTACCTAGGAAGAAATAATTTTTATGGTCTTGGGAATAGATTATCCTTGGTAAAGGAAAAGATGACGGATATAAAAATGATTAGCTTCTTTGGAATTAAAGCCACCATAAATGAAGTTTTTTAAAAAAAAGTGGCTGAGAAAATATCTGCAGCATGTGAAATGGGAAAAGAGATCAATACTTATTTACAATATATTCCTATGGATCAAGACAACTCAATAGAAAAATGGATAGAACAAAGAATAAAGAATACTCAAAATACAAAAGTAGCCTTACTTTATTAATGTTAAAATAAGTACAAATTAAAACAAAAATGAGATATTTTTGCTTCCCAATTTGGAAAATTATTAAAAAGATTTATACATTTTTGGCCCTCACTGCTGCCTTCTCATGAGCTGGGAGGCCTGGGCTTTCTAGGCAAGTAAGGCTGTGGCAGGCACCCATGTTTTCTATGCAGAGCAGGCCAGGATTCCAGGATGGAGTTCCCTGAGCTGCTTGAGTGAGTAGGCCTCTAGGCAGTGGACCAAGGGCTGGTGCCTAGGTGGTGCAGGCATGGCTCACCTCTGTACCCACACTGTTGGGTGAACCTGAGAAGCTCTTTACCAAGCTTGACCATGTTGGCAAGGACTCATTTGGGGAAGTGTACAACAGCATCAACACCACACCAAGTAGGTAGTGGCCATCAAGGTCATTGAACTAGAGGAGGTGAGAGATGAGAACAAGGATATCTAGCAGGAGATCACCATGCACAGCCAGTGTGACAGTCCCTCTTGATGGGCTTCTTTGACTTCTACCTGAAGAGCACCAAGCTGTGGATCATCATCTACCTGGGTGGGCGCTTGGCACTGGACTTGCTGAAATCGGTTCCAATGGAGGAGACTTACATTGCCATTATCCTGCGGGAGATTCTGAAGGGCTGGGATTATAGGCACGGAGTGCAAGATTCACTGAGACAGCAAAGTTGCTGGTGTCCTGCTGTCAGAGCAAGGCAACGTGAAGATAGCAGGTTTCAGGTGGCAGGGCAATTCACAGCACATGCAGATTAGGAGGAACATGCTTGCAAGCATCCCTTTTTGGAAGGCACCAAATATTGGCCTAAGGCTGACATTTGGTCCCTAGGCATCATGGCCATAGAATTTGCAAAGGGGGAGCTACCCAATTCCAACCTCTATCCCATATATGTTCTGATTCTGATTCCTAAGACCAGGCCACTCTCACTGGAAGGCCACCATAGAAAGCCCTTCATAGAGTTTGTGGAGGCCTTCTTCAACAAGAACCCCCTGATTCTGACCCACTGCAAAGGAGTTGCTAAAGCATAAATCAAATGCTGCACCAAGAAGACCTCCTTTCTCACCGAACTCATAGGCTGTAAAAGCTTGGAAAGTCTGAGGGACATGGCAAAGAGTCCAACTCCAAGGAGTTCAACATTGATACTGAGACTGAGGACTGGGAGCAGGGTCCCATCTGGACATTCCCCCTGACCACCCAGCCAAGCCCACATAGCAAGCTGTCAAGGGGACAGCTGCCAAGGGGCCCTGTTACTTTCATTGAAAACCTAGATTGGAAAAACAAAAAGATTAATAAATTCCAGTGTTGACAAGTTTTCAGGAATGAGTACTTCTGTATCTTTTATTTATTGATGTAAATTAATACAGATCATGAATGAAAATTCAGTTTATCTGTCTAAATCAGAATTTAAAATTTTATGATCTTAACATATGAACAGATTATATTTTTATCTAGGATAATTCCTTGTTTGGCTAACTTGGGCCAAGATTTTTCTTTAATAATATTTATTATATCATTGAAATGGGAAAAATTATTATCAAAATATCGGTCAGCAGGGTACACAAATGATATTATTACATTTGTGACTTCTGATGAACCATTCTTAATGCCCTAGAATAGATCACTCTCATATTAACTTAGATCTGGTCACATGATTTTCTTTGGCTAATAGGATATTAGTTAACATGAAGCATTATAGACTTGACACATCCTTGAACCTTGGGGCTTATCATCTTGGAAGCCATCTGCTATGTCATAAAGCTCAGAATAGATTATTGAATGATGAGAAGTTATACAGGAGGAGACATTAGAGAGTGAGAGAACATCGTGATCATTCTAATCCCAGCCAAACTACAGTATGAATACATGTGCATAAGTGACCTTATCCATGCCCTGTGAAACAGAACTTCCCAGGTGAGCTCAGTCAATGTACAAAATTGTGAGATTTAATAAATTTTTTGTTATTTTAAACTGCTAAATTTTGATGTAGTTTGATATGCATAGTTAGATGACCAAATCAGATATGTGGACTATTCTGTAATTATGAAAATTAATGAGTTAGGTACATACAGACCAACATAGAAGATGTGTGGAATACAGAAAGTCTTTCCTTTATATGGTAGTGTGGGACCATGTGAAGTGATTTGAAAAATAAATGGTAAGGGAGGGAAAGAGGAGATTCTGGGGAATGATATTGGCCAAATAATATTGTTATATTGTGTGCATGTACACATATGTAGCAAGTATTATGAGCTTTTATGTACAGCTACAATGCATGAAAAAATATGAAAAAACAAAACGATGATGAAAGTGTGATTATTTTGTATTTATTAAAAACATTTGTGAAAACATAATGTCTTTAGTCATAAAAGGAAGTAAATAACCAATGAAAATATTTAGTACACAAATAAATAATAAATGCAATTTAAAACAGAAACATTGAAAGACAAAGGTTTTTTGATTAAAACTTATCAAGATAGTTTAAATTGTGTTTATCTTATTTTTTTCTTTAAAAAATACATTTAATTTTAAAAATCAATACATAATGTACATATGTATGGAATAAGTGTCATATTTTAGTACATGCATATAATGTGTGATAATTAGTTCAGAGTAATGGACATATCCATCACTTTAAACATTTATCATTTCTTTGTGTTGGGAACATTCAAAATCCTCTCTACTTGGCAGCAATATGGATGGCACTGGAGGACACTGTGTCAAATGAAATATCAGTCACAGAAAGACAAATACATGTTTTTCACTTATGTATGTGGAAGCTTAAAAACTTGATCTTGTGAGAAATAGAGAGTAGAATGGTAGTTACCAAAATCTCAGAGTTGGAGATGTGGAGACAAGATGGTTAACAGATGCAGAAGTTCAGGTGGACAGGAGAAATAGTTTCCAACATTCTGTAACATAGTAGAGTGACTATGGTTGACAGCAATTAATTGTATATTGCCTTATTCATTTTTATTTTTTGGTACTGTGGATTGAACTCAGGGGCACTCAACCACTGAGCTACATTCCCAGCCCTATTTTGTATTTTATTTAGAGACAGAGTCTCACTAAGTTGCTTAGCACCTTGCCCTTGCTGAGGCTGACTTTGAACTCACGAGGCTCTGTCTCAGCCTCCTGAGCAGCTAGGATTACAGGTGTGCACCACCGCACCCAGCCTATTACCTTATTCTTGTTGTATAACTTAGGATATGAAGTAAGCATCATTTTTCTACCTTTGCATACTACTCCTGTCCAAGATTGGATTAGCTTCCTACATTTTATCCCTATAGTTTCAATACTGTAAAATATCTTTGAGTTTCTTTAATATGATGTCTTTGCTAGTCACTATTTCTCTAGGACATCTTTAATCTTTTCACCATAGTCACTTATTTATGTTGACAAATTCCCCTTCTCTGTGTTCCTCTGCCTGCGTATCTACATTTTCTAGAATGGTCAGCTATTTCTTCTATAACATTCTTATTTGATTTGAATTTTACGCCTTGTGTTATTTTTTCTTTCTGCCTCCATTTTATTCTCTCTCCCTACTTCTTTCCCCTTTTCTCTCCTCCTTCTTCCCCTCCATCCCTGCTCCTCCTTTTCTTTTGCCACACTTTCATTGGCCTTCTTATTGATTACCCATTTTTTTCTAAAATTTCACGTGGAGTTAAAATTGGGACACTATAAAGAAATATATGAATACTTGAATTTTTATTGTAAATGTAGATTGAATAATAGAAAAACAGTGCCCAGTCACTGACAGAGTGTAATAGAAGTGATATGATTGATCATTGATCATGTGCATGTGTGTTCTTTAGTGATTTATGGATTGAAGAGCTAGCAGTAATGTTTGTGTAATTATGTGCCATGGTAAATGAAATTTGAACCATGTTATTGGGGGACTAATGTCCTTAATTAAGCCATAAACTAAAATTTACTTTTCAAAAGTACAAGTTGTAAAAGACAAAAATTTAAAAAATGTTTATATTGCTATAAAAAAATTCTTGAAGGATATGTGTTAAACCACTGACCATGGTTACCTCAGAAGAGGGAAGAGATTGACATATCCTATGTATGTGTGCTGTACTTTTGAAGGGAACTTTTGATTTTATATACAGAGACAAGTCTTCTGTCACTTTTTGGTCAAGTATAGTGAAAGACAAGTTAGGTACAGTGTTAGATTTTTGATACACTAGAGATTAAATTTTCTGTTTCGGTTGTATTTTACTAAATACACACTTAAAAATTTGCACTTTATTAAAGTTCTGCTGGAATATGTAAAAATAATTTATGCATATTTTTCCTTTTTTATTGGTTCTTTTAAGTTATTCATTTGACATAATTATAAAAATATGGAATATAATTTATTCTAATTCAATTCTCAGTACTTCTGCCTTCCTTCCACTCCTCTTTCCCCTGTTCCCTTTTTTCTGCACTACAAATGTGATTTTATATATATATATATGTATATATATGTATATATATATTATATACACATATATGTACACATACATTTTAAATTAGTGTCTTATGGCTATATATGATGGCATTTGCCAATAAATGGATGGAACTAGAGACTATCATGGTAAGTGAAATAAGCAAGTCCCCCAAATTCAAAGTTGAATATATTCTTTGATATGTGGAAGCTAGTCCAAATTGGGGGTGGGGGATTTAAAAAATAGAAGAAAGATCAGTGGAGCAGATGAAGGGGAATAAGAGAATGAAGGGAAGGGAAGGGAGATGGGACAGGGAAAGATAGTGGAAAGAGTTTGACATACATATATGTACATATATGAATAGACAATAGTGAATCTCACTATCGTGTATATCCACAAGATACTAATGAAAAAAAATATTTTTTAAGACCAAGAAAAACATTAGTTAACATTATTGAGACAGGTAGTAACATTTCAGTCAGGTCTAAGAATTATGTTAGTAATATGTATTAGTTTAAGATTTGATGTATTTTTGTCTTGTGAAGAGTGTGTTTGTTTAATAGGAGAGTTTTAGAGGGTAATAAGGCATCATTTTGGAAAGTTATTCTTGAATGTATCAGGAAAGTTTTTTGTAGTGTTTTTTTCACATTTCCTGAAATTTGAAATTCCTTTACAATTAGATACTGAAAGTAATAAAGTATTAGGCATGCCAAGAGATATTATATGATCCAAACCAATAGAAAAATCAGAAATAAAAATAAAATTGTTTGTGATTAGCATTGGAGGTCAAACAGAAAAGGGCATTTAAGTAGGAAGAAAAATTTTATTATAATACATTGAAGAAATTAGAACTTGAGAAAAACAGAGGAGTATCTGAAGCATTTCACTGAAGAATAGAAATCTATAAATAAGAAAATCAAATAGAAATTCTGGAAATGAAAAATATAGTATTCCACATTCTAACTCAATAGATTTAATGGCTAATTAGATAAGTAGAACACAGGATTAGAGGGCTGAGGGTGTATCTCAGTAGCACATGAGACCCTAGGTTTGATCCTCAGCATTAGTGCAAAAAAAATATTATAGAACCAGATTACAGGAGAGAATATTCAACATAGATGAAATACCTTTTGCAGAGTTGAGAAACTCTGCAAAATCCATATGGGATACTTAAAGAGAAAACCATACCTAGATACTTCATATAACTGAAAACCAAATAGAAAATATAAATAAATAAAAAATTTAATGGGCTTTTGGATAGTCTAAAGTAGCAATGATTTGCTAAAGTCATTGTGAGAGAAAACTGAACAATTAATGGTATAGTATGTGGTAAATAACATTAAGTGGATTTCAGTGCCCCATAAAATTACTTAAGCTGTGAATAGAATCATACCTTTTTCTGATCATTATGATTTGTGGAACATGTATCTTTAGCCTACTTGAAAAATGTATAAAATGGGTATTAGCTACATTCCCTAAAGTAGTATCATTATATGCTTCTTCTATTATAGGATTTTAATTTAATTTCATGCTTTTATTAAAAATTATTTATCTTTTTATTTGGAACTTTCCTTTCTCTCCAATCTTCAAGCAGTTTTATTAAAGTTTTAAACAAACACTCCTATGAAATTGTCAGTGAGAAAAAATGTATTAAATTTAGTAAGAAAATCCAATCTTGAACTTCAATAAAGTATCCCAGAATATAGAATCCTAAAAGTGTTTATTTTTTATTGGATGCCTTAGGACTACAAGGATTTAAGTGTTTTTTACAAAAACAATAAAAGAGGAGTCATTTGATGGTTTATTTACTCTTTATAACCTTTAGTAAGTGTCATGCTTTTTTAAAGTGCTTGCTTCAGGCTGTAGTTTTACAAGATGGGCTGTGTATTGGTCAGACCTTTTCAATTCTTGACCCTGAACAGATTTAGGAACACAGTATGTATAGCAGGCATATGCCCAAGCAGCCCAAAGTGTAACAGGGTACTTTTACTCTTCTTTTCAAACTCATAATCCACCTCCTACAAAATTGCTTGATTCTGTTTCTTATGTTGTCTAACAAAATACTAAGAACTCCTCCAGATAGTTTCTTGGTGTTATTAGCTTAAAGTATTAAAGAAAAATATCTCTAATATTCATGAAATAATTTTAAATTTAATTAAAAAAATCCCTTTCCCAATAGTATTTAAATTACTGTTTTACATTAGTGAACTTAATCAATTATGAAGATTTTTGATATGGAAAAGTATTTGTATAAAATATTCAGTGATTCTTAAATTATTTTGTTCATGCAATAAAGATTTCTAGTTTTTAAACTTGAAATATGTTTCATCAAAAACTGGAATATACTCACATATTTAACATAGGTAAATTTTTGAATAATTTTATTTTTTGGGATGTGAAAATTGAATTCTGAAGTTTTTATAGGAATGGAGTGTATCATAACAAATCATACTGCTCTACAGAATTTATAATTTCTTAAAGATAATATATTTCAGTGTTTAAGAGACTCTGGAGACAGATAATATGGGTTCACAACTGATTCAGCTGTTTACCTGCTGTATGATTTTAGGCAAATTATTTATTCATTTGCTACCTCAGTTTTCTCATCTATAAAGTAAACACAGTAAGGAGGGGGAAGATGGAAGACTAGAGGAAGTATGGACATTCCAACAGTTCCTCAACACTGGACTTAAAAGCAGGAAAATGGCTTCTCAGTGAGGTGACAGTATAATAGATGACAAAGTAGGCACTGGACATTTATCTCAAAACTATATATCTGTACAGGACTGACATTAGTGCTACTCCTGGCACCCTGTCCCCAATCTAAGAGGGTCTTCAAGTGATTGGGACACTTCAAGATCACAGAGTAGAGATCCTGCTGCTGAGAAACATAACTCAGCTAAGCAACAGTGAATCTCACCCCTCACATCTTAATTGATATGTAAGTCCAGGACCTCTGAAAACATGAGGAAACAGGCAAACAGATCAGCTAAGCAACAGTGAATCTCACCCCTCACATATCTAGCCCTATGTGAGCTTAAATATTACTTTAGTTCGTAGACTGGGGAGACAAAAACTACAAGCCAAAAACTAGGCCCCAAGGTGGAACAACTAGAAGGGGAACTTCAGGTTCTACCCCTCAATATCTACTCTTACCAAAAACAGAAATCCTAGAATAAAAAAGAACTACATGTGTAAGGATACATATACAAGAGGAGGGGAAATCCATCTTAATTGATATGTAAGTCCAGGACCTGTGAAAACATGAGAAAACAGGCAAACAGATCTCCTCTCAAAATTCACAATTCCCATATAAAGGATCCCACAGATATGAAAGAGGATGAAATTGCAGAGAAAAATTATTAAAAAACTGATTATAAAAAACTGATAATTAAAATGTGCAGTGATTTAAAAGATGATTGAAGGAATGAATCAAGACAACAAATACAGAAGATGAAAGCTTGTTTCAATAAAGAAGTAGAATATAAACCAATCAGGACTCCTGGAAATGAAAGATACACTGAATCAAATTTAAAATTTACTTGACAGCATCTCCATCAGATTTTGCAGAAAATAGAACTTTAGCATACAAAAACAGGACCTCAGTCTGAATTTTAGTGCATAGAATACAGTAAAGAAAAACAAAACAGAATACCATCAGAATGTACAGGAACTCTGGGAATCAATGGGATAGAAGAGAACATGGAGATACAAGCAAAGGCATTAAGAACATTTTCAATGAGATAGTCACAAAAAAGCTTGCCCAGTCAGGCATAGTGGCTCATGTCTGTAATTCCAGTGGCTCCAGAGGCTGAGGTAACAGGATCGAGAGTTCAAACCTAGCCTCAGCAAAAGTAGGGTGCTAAGCAACTCAGTGAGATCTTGTCTCTAAATAAAGTTCAAAATAGGGCTGGAGATGTGGCTCAGTTATCAAGTGCTTCTGGGTTCAGTCCCCAGTAGAAAAAAACCAAAAAAACTTTACCCATATCAGAAAGAGATAGACATCGACATACATGAGGTATACAGGATCCTGTATAGACCTAATCAGAAGAGAAGTTCTCCAAGGCACATCATAATCAAAATGTCTAACAAAGAAAATAAGGAAAAAATATTAAAAATTATTAAAAAAATTGATTATAAAAAACTGATAATTAAAATGTTCAGTGATTTAAAAGATGATTGAAGGAATGAATCAAGAGAACAAATACAGAAGATGAAAACTGCAAGAGAGAAACATCATATCATATTTAGAGACAAACCAATAAGATTCATATCTGACTCAAAGCAGACACTAAAAGCAAGGAGGGCTTGGAATGAGATATTCCAAGATCTAAAAGAAAACAGTTGCAAACCAGGATTGCTATACCCAGAAAAGCTCTCCTTCGTATTTTTTGGGTAAGTAACTTTCCATGACAAGGATAAACTAAAAGATAAACTGCATACAGAGGAACCCAAAAACAAATTTCATAACTTCCAAATAGATGAAGAGCAATAGAAGATTGATTATCTCTAAATAAGAATCAAGATAGAATTAAATAAAACAAAAAATCAAAATGGAAGTAAACCACAAACACATATCCGTAATAATACTGAATATAAATGGTCTCAACTCCCAATTAAAAGACATAGATTAGCAGAATGGATAAAAAAAAAACAAGATGCAACTTTATGCTGTCTGTAAGAGACTCATATCATAGGCAGACACAGACTAAAGGTAAAAGAATGGAAAAAATATTCAGAGTCCATAAACAAGCTGAAGTTTCTATTCTCATATTTGAAAGAGTTGATTTCAAACAAAAATTTACCAAAAGAGACAAGGTGATTATATCCTGATAAAGGAAACATTCCACCAAGAAGATGTAACAATAGTAAATATATGTGCTGCAAATGTTAGTGCAGCCAATTACATTAAAAAATACTTCTTGACATTAAATTCCAGATAGACCCCAGTATAATAATACTGGGTGACTTAAACACACCCCTGTCACCAATAGACAGATCATCAAAGCATAAAATCAGTAAAGATATATTCAACCTAAATAATACTATATATCAAATGGACCAAATAGACATCTAGAACATTTCACCATAAAACAGCTGAATAACCTTATTGTCAGCAGCCCATGGAACCTTCTCCAAAATTACCATATTCTAGGTGACAATGAAAGTCTTAGAAAATACCCCCCCCAAAAAAAAGATATAATCCCATGCCTCCTATAGGCCCACAATGGAATGAAACTAGAAATTAACAACAGGAAAAATAATAGAAACCATATAAACACATGAAGATTCAACAATACTCTTAAGTGAATAATATATATAAGATGAAATGAGAGAAGAAATCAAGAAATTCTTAGAAACAAATGAAAACAATGATAAAACTATCAAAATCCCTGAGACGGTATGGAAGCAGTACTAAGAGGAAAAATTTATTGCATTGAATGCCTACATCAAAAAAGTAGATATCCAAATAAATAAGTTCATGTTCCACCACAAGTCCTCAAAAAAGAACTAACCTCAGAATTGGTAGGAAGTGAAAAGCATGAGAATCATGACAGAATTAATGAAATTGAGAATAAAAGAACAATACAATGGATCAGTGCAACATAGAGTTAGTTCTTTGAAAAGATAAATAAGATTGATAAACCCCTAGCCAGTCTAACCAAAAGAAAGAGAGAGGACTCAAATCAACAAAATTAGAGATGAAAAAGGAGAGAAATCATCACAGATACTTTTGAAATCCAAAGGATCATGGGAATTATTTTGAAACTTAGGAATTAAACCAGAAACCTCAAAACACTAGAAGAAAACATAGGGCCAATGCTCCATTATATAGTTTGTACAATAAACTACAAAATATGAAAACATGGATAAATTTCTAGACACATATCACCTTCCCAAATTGAACCAGGAAGATAAAACCTAAACAGACAAATATAAAGTAATGAAAAAGCAATTAAAAGTCTACCAACAAAGAGAAGCCCAGGTACAGATGGATTATCAGCTGAGTTCTACACCACACCTTTAAAGAAGAACTATTATCATTTTTATCAAATTATTCCATGAAAGCAAAAGGGAAGGAACACTCCAAAATAGATTCTATGAAGCTGGTATAACCGTGATACCAAAACCAGATTAAGACATATCTAGGAAAGAAAACTACAGACCTCTCTTCCCAATGAACATAGATACAGAAATCTTTAATAAAATATTAGCAAACTGCATTCAAAAACATATTACACTATGACAAAGTGGGCTGCATCCCAGGGATGTAAGGTTATCCTACAAATTATAGAGCTATAGTAACAAAGCTATAGAACTATAGTAACAAAAGCAGCAAAAGTGTTGGCATCTAAGTAGACATGAAGACCAATGGGATAGAATAGAAGATACAGAGACAAAGCTACATGCTTACAACCATTTATTTTGACCATTATAAATCATTTGTTTTGACAAAGGTGCCAAAAACATGTGTTGGAAGAAAAGACAGCATTTTAAACAAGTGGTGCTGGGAAAACTGGATATCTATATGTAGAAAGTGAACTTTTAGATCACTATCTTTTGCCCTGCACAAAAGTCAAGTCAAAATGGATCAAAAACTTAGGAATTAGGGCTTGGGTTGTAGCTTAGTGGTAGAGTGCTTGCCTAGCATGTGAGAGACACTAGATTCAATCCTCAGCACCACATAAAAATAAATGAATAAAACAAAGGTCTATCAACAACCAAAACAAACAAACAAACAAACAAACAAACAAACAAACAAACTTAGGAATTAAACCAGAAACCTCAAAACACTAGAAGAAAACATAGGGCCAATGCTCCATTATATAGATGCAGGCACTGACTTTCTCAAAAGACCCCTAAAGTTCAAGAAATAAAACTAAGAAACAATAAGTGGGATGTCATAAAATTAAAAAGCTTCTGCACAGCAAAGGAAACCATTAAGAGAGTGAAGAGAGAATTTACAGAATGAGAGAAATTTTTTGCCAGCTCATCCTCTGAATGTTTAGAGAACTCAATTGTGTGCATGTACTAATATGTAACAAATCCCATCAGTATGTACAACTATAATGTACCAATAAAAATGTGAGAAAAAAAGAAATATAAAATCTCAATGCAAAGAAACTCAAAACCCAAATAATCCAATCAATTCAAGAGCAAAAGAAATTAACAGAAATTTCCGAAAAAGAAACACAAATTATCAACAAATGTATGAAAAAATGTTCAACATCTCTAGCAATCAGAGAAGTGCAAATCAAAACTACATTAAGATTTTATCTCACTCTAGTCATAATGACAATTATCAAGAATATGAATAATAAATTCAGGTGAGGATGTAGGGGAAAAGGCACACTCCTACATTGATGGTGGGACTGCAAATTAGTACAACCACTTAAGAAAGCAGTGTGGAATTTCCTAAAAAAAAAAAAAAAAAAAAAAAAAAACAACTAGGGAATGGAAGCCCCATATGACCCAGCTATCCCCTCCTCAGTATTTAACCAAAAGAACTAAAATTGGCATATTACAGCAATAACAACCACTACAATGTTTATAGTAGCACAATTCACAATAGCCAGATTATCAACCCAGACGCCCAGCAATAGATGAATGGATCAAGAATATGTTGTATATATACATAATGGCATTTTACTCAGCCATAAGGAAGAATGAAATAATGGCATTTGCTGGTAAACGGATGGAAATGAGAAAATCATGCTAAGTGAAATAAGACAGAAAGTCAAGGGTTGAAATTTTTTTCCATATGTGGAAGCTAAAACAAAATAAGTGAAAGAAGGCAGTGTGGGAGGGGGATCAGATTTCATGAAGTTAGAAGTAGGAGAATGGGAGGGAATAAAGAGGGAAAGGTAAGGAAATATGGAGTGAATCTAACTTATATATGTATATAAATGTGTCAAAGGGACTATCTCCTTTATGTGTATGTATAAAGTACCAATCAATCAATCAATAAATAAGGGAGTGAAAGGAAGATCAGTAGAGTAGAGGAGAGATCAAGGTGGGAGGGAGAAGTGGAAGAAAGAGGAGGGGAATGGGAATTGAAATCAAATTCCTACTATGTATAATTATGTCAAAAGGAATCCATATAACTATGTTTAAATATAATGTTCTAATAAACATGGTAAAAATACCTATCTTATAAAATTATATCCCAGATTAATTAATACATAAAAACTGGTTAGGGCAATATCTAGATTATGGTAAGATTTTAAACCCATAGACTTTAAGAAAGAAGTGTATTATCAGACCTACATGATGAAAGCAGTATTAGTATCTTGCACATTTCTAGTCCAATCACTTTGGGAAGGGCTGCATGTTATATGTGGCTGCTTTCTGTCTCAGCCTTCCGAGTAGTTGGATCACAGAAACATATCCTTGCACCTGGCCAATTTGTTTTTATTATGGAAAAGTATTACTGCAAGGGATTCTTATCTCTCCTCACTGTATTTATCATGTAGCATACACAGTTAGTTGTACATTTATTTGCTTCCTCTTTCTATGTTGAAGGAACCCCAATTATGTCTTTGGTTTCATCTCTCACCAGTGTGAATCAGATAAACCCTCACTGGTTTTAGTTACTTAATGATGGTTCAATGACAGTCTGCTTGCCAACTTAGGAGTTGGCGTGTAATTCAGTTATGGAGTGGTTGTGCGTTGGGGTGTCTGTTGGGAAGCTTTGGGGAAAGATTTCATTATCTTTTTATTAAGAGAGAATATACTTTTTTGACTGCACGTTATTCTCCTTTTTTTCCCCCTTAATATCTACAGTTTTGGTAGTCATTCTGCAACAACGAGGGGTGGAAAGCCTAAGGAAAATCACTTTCATAATGAAAAAAATAGAAAGATGAAAATGTAATCATAGAAAGATAGGATCATAGCTCTTGATGATATTGAGTCAATTATTGAAGTAACCTGTCTTTAGTTTCCTTTTCACTCTTATAAGTCCCTGTGAATTAGGTTTTGTTGTTACTTGTTTCTGAAATCATTTTAAATGAGACAATTTTCAGGAAAGTCTTTGAGTAACACAGCATAAGTGTGTGCTTACAAGTGTGTATATGTGGAGCAAGCAAAGAACACATAAGAGAGTCACGAGGAAAATATTTCATTAAAAACACATTTAATCTATTATTATTTTTGGATTTTTCCTCATTTTGTTATATGAAAATTATCAACACACAGCAAAATTGAAAGAATTTTACACTAAATATTTATAATATTGTTAACATTTTTACTATATGTGCTTGATTACCTAACTATCCCTTTAAAATTTTTTTTAGTTGTAGATGGACACAATGCCTTCATTTTTTATTGATTTTTATGTTGTGCTGAGGATCAAACCCAGTGCCTCACACGTGCTAGGTGAGCACCCTACCTCTGAGCCCCAACCCCAGCCCCCTAACTATCTTTTTTAAATTTTATTCTTTGATAATTTCAAAGTAAAGTGCAGGCACCAGTACATTTCCTACAAAATACTTCAAAATGCCTATCATTAAGCACATTTCACTAATTATTCACAGCTTTTTTCTTCATACTAAATATTATAAACAACAAAATGTACAGATCTTAGCTATTTTGACAGTTGCCTATACTTGTATATTGCAAACCCTTATCAAGATATGTTCCCACAAACAATCAAGAACATGAAGAGAGAGCCTATAGAATGGGAAAAAATCTTTGCCACCTGTACCTCAGATAGTGCATTAATCTCCAGGATATATAAAGAACTTAAAAAACTTAACATCAAACACAGTTGATAAATGGGCAAAAGAAATGAACAGGCACTTCACAGAAGAAGAAATATGAATGGCCAACAAATATATGAAAAAATGTTTAACATCTCTAGCAGTTAGAGAAATGCAATTAATACTACACTGAAATTTCATCTTACTCCAATGATAATGGCAATTATCAAGAATACAAGTTACAGTAAATGTTGACAAGAATGTAGGGAAAAAGGTACACTCATACATTGCTGGTGATATTGCAAATTAGTGAAATCACTCTGGAAAGCAGTAAGGAGATTCCTCAGACAAATTTGAATGGAACCATCATTTGACCCAGTTATCCACTCCTTGGCATATACACAAAAGACTTAAAATCAGCATACTATAGTGATGTGGTCACATCAATGTTCATAATAGCTCAACTCACAATAGCTAAGGTGCCTTCAGTAGATGGATGGGTAAAGAAAATGAACATATACATAAAAGAATATTACTCAGGTATAAAGAAGAATGAAATTATGGCATTTGCCAGTAAGTGGATGGAACTGGAGGCTATTATGCTAAGTGAAACAAGCCAATACCAAAAAACCAAAGGCGGAATGTCCTCTCTGATATGCAGATGCTGACTCACAAAAAGCTGTGGAAGGGTGAGGAATAGAGGTTCACTGGATTGGATAGGGAGTAATGGGGGGGAAGGGAGAGAGGATGGGAATGGGAAAGACAGTAGAATGAATCAGACATAACTTTCCTGTGCTCATATATGGTCATATTTCATTGATCATGTATTCACATGACCAATGAAACTTCACAACATGTACAACCACAGAATGGGAAATTAGACTACAGTTAAGTATGATATGTCAAATATGTTCTACTGTCATGTATAAATAAAAAGAACAAATTAAACAAGTTCATTGCTGGTTCTGTTGTATTATGTATTTCAAGAACAAGTTACTAAATTGTTTCTAAGGGTCTGAAATGGAATAAAATATGGCTTCGTATTAGGAAAATAAAAAGGTATGTTCCATAAACCCAGAAAGTTCCCCATGCCTCTTCTTAGGCAAATTCCACTTCCTATCCCCAAGAGGCAGTCATTCTTTTGATAATTTTTTCACACTCAGTTTTGATTGTCTTGAGATTCCATGTAAGTTGTGGTTTTTGAAACATTGGTCTATTTCTGTGAGTTGTCAAATTTATTAGTATAAACTTCTTTTTAGCATTCCATTGATTTTAAAAAAATAAATGACAGCGGAATGCATTACAATTCTTATTACACATATACAGCACAATTTTTCATATCTCTGTTTGTATATAAAGTATGTTGCGGCTGGGGATGTGACTCAAGCAGTAGCATGCTCACCTGGCATGCGTGGGGCACTGGGTTCCATCCTCAGCACCACGTAAAAATAAAATAAAGATGTTGTGTCCACCAAAAACTAAAAAATAAATATTAAAAAATTCTCTCTCTCTCTCTCAAAAAAAAAATATGCTGACACCAATTCATGTCTTTGTACTTTGGATAATGATGTCTATCATATTCCACCATCCTTGCTATCCCTCTGCCCCCCTCCCTTTTCCTCCCACCCCTCTGCCCTATCTAGAGTTCATCTATTCCTCCCATGCTCCTCCTCCCTACCCCACTATGAATCAGCCTCCTTATATCAGAGAAAACATTTGGCATTTGCTTTTTTGAGATTGGCTAACTTCACTTAGCATTATCTTCTCCAGCGTCATCCATTTACCTGCAAATGCCATGATTTCATTCCCTTTTTTTGCTGAGTAAAATTCCATTGTGTATATATGCCTCACTTTTTTTATCCTTTCATTCACTGAGGGGCATCTAGGTTGGCTCCACAGTTTAGCTATTATGAATTGTGCTGCTATAAATATTGATGTGGCTGTGTCCCTGGAGTATGCTGTTTTTAAGTCCTTTGGGTATAGACTGAGGAGAGGGAGGGATAGCTGAGTCAAATGGTGGTTCCATTCCCAGATTTCCAAGGAATCTCCATACTGCTTTCCATATTGGCTGTACCAATTTGCAGTCCCACCAGCAATGTATGAGTGTACCTTTTTCCCCATATCCTCACCAACACTTATTGTTGTTTATATGCATAATAGCTGCCATTCTGACTGGAGTGAGATGATATGACTTTGATCTTTTAGTACATGGTTTCTATTAGTTCTTTGAGCATATTTAGAATAGTTGGTTTCAAGTCTTTGGGTAGTAAGTCCAATGACTTGTCTTCCTTGTGGGAAGGTTCTATTAACTTTTTTTCCCGTGTGTGGGTCATATAAGTTCTTTGCATGTTTAGTGATTTTCTGTTGAAAAATATGTTTTAGATATGCATCAACTCTGAAAAAAAATTCTTCCCCCTTTCTAGAATTTATATATATATTTTTTGTAGATGAACACACACCTTTATTTATTTATTTTTTTATGTGCTGCTGAGGATTGAATGATAGGCAAGTGTTCTGCCACTGAGCTACAGCCCCAGCCCGGCTTATGTTTTGTTTGGTGACTTTTCTGAACTATTGGTAAAGTCTGTAGTCTTTGTGTGTGGCCAGTAAAATTGCTGTTCTGTTAGGTTCATGATCAAGTAATGATGTGACAGAGATTTCCTAAACACCTAGCGCCAAAAGGAAAATAAAACAACAATAAAAACCCACCTAGTCTTTGCATAAGGGCTCTATGTGTTTGTTGAGGCACATCTTCAACAGTCAACCAGGCAGTTGAGATTTTCATTAGAAGATTCGGATTTCTCTAGTGTTGTCTTATGTTTATGATGTAGGTTAATTCAAGAGTATTACGTTATTTTGAAAAAAAAAAACAGAAGGTGTTTCTAAATGACTGCTTCCTACTTGGCTTTGTATGTCTCCACTTGACTTTTGGTTTTCCGTTTAGAAAAACCATTGCAGCTACCCCATCTGAATGTTTTTAAATTAATACTTATTAGTGTGGTGGTGGGTGGCAACAGGTGGGAGGAATGGGACTTTTTTTATATTCTCAGTAAGCCTCACTCTTAGGTAATATGATTTTCAGAATGAAGCCTTCACAAGTGTTCTGATCCTTCCTTTAGCATGCATTTCTGCCCCTCTAGTGATACAGCTGTTGTTTTCTCAGTCCTCCCAACTGCAGTGGGTTTCCACAGGTGCTCTGAGGTTGTGATCTTTATTGGCCTTCCCCTTGTAGATTAAGGCTTTCATTTCTTAAAGGAGATAAGGAAGGCAGGCCTATTTAAGTAGTTTTCAGTAGTGACTGTTGGTTCTCTTTGTTAACTGCACATGATTTCCACTTGTTTACTTGGGTGTAGTTTTCATTTCTCTTCCCCTTGTCCTTGTGATCAAGAAATTTGGTGTGTAGAGGAAATAGGAAAGATAGCTTGTGACTGCTCTTCTCCTTCATAATCATTATCACAGGGAAAAGCTTTCTCAGGATTCTTCTTAGTCTTCCCTATAACACCCTAGTGGGTTTCTTCAAGAAAAGCCTATCAGAAGGTACAAGCCTCTCTATTTCAAAGGCCATCAGGGGATTTATATTCTTACAGTAGCCCACATTCTGCTGTTAGAAATTTATTAAGGACTTTTAGCTAACTTTTCTTACCAGTACTCAGTGGCTTGTTTCCCAGGTAAGCAAATGCTGGGATTGTGCTCCTCCCTGCAGGTACCTGGCTCTGCTCAGATTTTGGGTTATTTGATTGATCTGCGACCTCAATTTGCTGATGGATTTGTTCAAATAATTTGGAATTTGTCCAACTCTGTTCTAATTGTGTGAGAGGATACCATTTCTGTTTCTCTGGAAAGAGGTAAAATTAAATGTCTGAAAGTTCTAATTTTCATAACATTTTCTTTTTTACTTAGGAAGCAGAAACTAAATATGAAGAGCAGATTGGTAAAATTATTGTGGAGACACAAGAACTTAAATGGCAAAAGGTGAGTATTTCCCCCCTCAGATTAGCATTTTTAACATCTGTTTAAAATGTATTCTAATCTGTATTACAGAATTAATTTTTACATTTCCTAAACATATTCAGGGGTAGTACATTATTTGAAACAAAATCTCAAGAAAATTCCAAGTAAAACTGTTGGTGACAAATGGACTTCCAGAAAATAGGATAAAATTTTTGTTCAGGCTTTTGGTATTATAACATTGAGAATAACTGAAAATTTCTATATATTATTTTACACTTGAGAAACATACTATAGGAGAATAAGAGTATTTTGAAATCAGTGAAACTTTGGAATTAGTGCCATATTTTCCCTGGGATGTTTTTACATAATGTAACCAAATAGAGAAAAATAACATCAGCTCTGGTTTTTCTATCTAGCTTTATGATAGTGCTTCTTATGTCTTTCCCTCCATGTAATCTTAAAGCTAAAAAAGTGAAAGCTTAATGATGATGATCCTTCTCCTTTTCATTTGGCAGAATTGAAATAGGAACTTACAGTTAATATATCAGAATCATAATTCAGATGATAGAGATTAAAACTAACTAAAAATGATTCAAATTGTGAGACTAGACAGACTCAAGATTATATCGGAATATCAAAGAAAAATCAGAGTCAGATTAAATGAGAGACAGGTTTGTAATAGGCCTGAATGTGGCTAGAAAGCACAGGTAAATACTAAGTACAAATCAAAGCTCAGAGCACATTTCAAAATGTAAAGTTATATCTTGTTTCTGATTTTTAATTTTGTTTTATTTGTTTTGAGATTGGAGGGTCTCACTGTATTTCCAAGCTGGTCTTAAACTCCTGGGCTCAAATGACCCTACTACCCCAGCCTTCTGAGTAGCTGGGACTGTTATAGGCGTGAGCCATCACGCCTGACTTTTTTTTAATACTTTTTTTGTAGTTGTAGGTGGACACAGTACCTTTATTTTATTTATTTATATGTGGTGCTGAGGATCGAATCCAGGGCCTCACATGTGTTAGGCGAACACTCTACTGTTGTGCCACAACCCCAGCCCACACCTGGCTTTATCTTGTTTTTGTATAGGAAGAATCAACAGTATAAAATCATCAGAATTCCTAATTTAACCAGTGGTTTAATACCATCCAATTTAAAATACCAACAGCATGTTCAGGGAGCTGAAGTTCCCTGAACATGTTGATTCTAAGGTTTATGTAGAAATAAACATACAAGAATGGGAAAGTTTTGAAAAAGAAGAGACCCAGGGCCTTACACATACTTTATAAGCATAAAGCTATAATAATTAAAATAGCTTGGTTATTAATGTGAATACTTATTCATTGGAACTAATAGTATACATAAATATAGATACATAAAATAATTTAGTGAATGATAAAGATGGCTTTCAAGTCAATCAGGATGAATAGATTATTCAATAAATAGTATTATTGGAATAGAGGAGGGGTGCAATTTCCAGTTGCTCCAAAGCTAGGGATTCAAGCAGTGAGAATTCATACTGCTTCCAAGGGAGGTGGGTACATAGGAAATGAACCAGAATCATAGAGTTAGAGACAAAAGTTGGGACTCTTTTTGTCCCAGTATGGCATACGCAGTGAACATCCATTCTTGTCAATAATTTTGACCACCTCAGTGGTGAAAATCCCTCCACTTTTCATTAAGATTTATTTTATTTCACTTTAAAAATGTATATATTTTAAAATTTTTCCTTCATTTTTCTATCAAATGTGAGTGTAAATGTGTGTATGTGTGGGTATATGTGTTCTTGCTGTGTTGTTTGGCTCATGAACACACATACATAAATATGTTCATTTTTTTCTCTTCATTTTTATCTTTTTTTTCCTTCTTTCTTTGCTGTGACCCATGCAGTATCCATAAAGGAATCTTGAGTAGGGGTGACTGGAGATGAAGAAAAACACAAAGAAAACACAAAGACATTTTTAAGCAAAGCTGGGGCCAGGTGAGACACTTCACTTTGATGGAGGAACAGTGACCCAGAAATAGCTCCACAAGTTTATTGTATAGGGTCTCATAATCAGAAAGTTAAACTATCGGGGCATTGTGAATTGTTCAAGGCTTGTGAGTTGTCAGAGGCTCTTTGTGTACTAAAAAGTTAACAGAGCTAGGAACATCTTTTTGCAGCTATCCTACTGTTGCAGCGGTAGGAACATTCTGCCGCACCCAGGAATGTTTCCCAGGCTTGGCTTTTGCTGATGCTATAGGATCAGCTGATGACCAGCTGATGACTGGGGGCTCATCTACTCTCCACATTTCTCCTCTTCTTCCTCTTCCTTCTCCTTCTCCTTTTCCTCCTCCTCTCAGACCCAGGGCCTTACACCTGCTAGGCAAGTGCTCTGCCACTGAGTTATACCCCCGGATTTTTTATATTTTTTTTTGTAGTGGTAAATGGACAGAATGCCTTTATTTTATTTTATATGATGCTAAGGATTGAACCCAGTGCCTTGCACATGCTAGGCAAATGCTCTGCCACTGAGCTACAGCCCTAGCCTGAGCTTTTCTTTTTTAAAAAAAATCTTAAAACTTTTTTCTTTTCTCAACTATTTGTTATTTTGACTTGTTTTGACTTTAGAGGAGGAGGGGTTTTATTTTTGTTTGTTTATGTGTTTTGGATTGACTTTTTGTTTTGGCCCTTTTTTTCATATTACTCCTTCTCTCCTCTCTTTCCCCTTCAATAGCCAAATTAGCTAATTCTTTATCTTGTTATTTATTCTTTTTCTTTTATTTTTTACTCCCCCTTTTTTATAGCCATTACTTGTTACCTGTCCCTGTTGTATCTTTGTATCTTTTGAATATTTTAAACTTTATTTTACCTTCATATACTATTTTCTTTTCTCTTAATTAACTGTAATTTTGCTATATTTAAGAACAATTTAGTTTACATAATTACTACCCCCAGTTTTCATGTTGTTGTACTTGTTAGTACCAGGGAGGGCATAGTTGACACCTGCTTTGTACTTTAATGCTAGATCTAGTTCACAGTTATTTGTTGTTTTTGCTGTTATTAAATAGTAACCCCACCATTTCTTTTGGTAATTAATGGTGTATATCTTGTAGAAAGCATCAGAGAACAGTTATTCTAATGCTGATGTTGATCACTACTATGTTTGCTATTGCTTGTCTTCCCCTTTTCTGAGAGGGGCTGGGAAGCATCTGGTATACTACAAGTCTACACCATAGAGACTCACCCTTGAAATCTACTCCTACAGCAAAATCAGAGAAAGATTTCAAAAAGATGGCTTAGAAAAACCCACAGTGGGAGCTGAATCGTGAATCACACTGACAATGAGTTACAAAGTACTAATAGTTCTGAATCATTGGATGGTCTTGATGTTTGCAGATGAATCCCTATATTTGAATTATCTCCAAACAAAGGAAAATAGTCAAACTTGTATCTCAAACACAAAGGACTATAAACAGGATGCCTAAAAAGGCTCCATCTGATGATCAGCAAGGATTTAATTATAATTATAATTTGATTAAGAAGAATGATATGACTGTAAAGGGAGAAAACTGTTGGGAAAGCATCAAAGATTTTCCTGGATACCTTTTTTGGAACTTATACCTCCACCTCATTCAGTCAGTAAGAAAATCTTTTGCATTTCAATAAGAAAACACAACATTTTAATAACTGTCCCTATTCAGGATGACTCAAATTCAGATGCTATAGAACCACCACCTCCTGCCATAGTACCTGCTCACTGTCATCCTGACTATCCAGGGTCAACCAGTGGTATGGCATCCTGTTATGGTTTGGATGTGGGGTGTCCCCCAAAAGCTCATGTGTGAAAAAATGCAAGAAGGTTTAGAGAAGCAATTATTGGGTTATGAGAGCCTTAACCCAATCTGTGAATTAATCCTCTGATAGGGATTAACTGGTTTCTGAAGTGGTAGAGTGTGGCTGGAGGACATGGGTCATTGGGAGCATGCCTTTGGGGTATATATTTTGTATTTGGCAAGTGGAATTTCTCTCTCTACTTACTGATCAACTGCTTCTCTGTATCACATTCTGCCATACTGTCCTGCCTTATCCTAAACCCTGACAAATGGAGCTGGCTGTCTATGGAAAGAGGCCTCTGAGACTGTGAGACCCCCCCCAAAACTTTTCCTCCTCTAAAATTGTTCTTGTCAGGTCTTTTAAGCCACAGCAGTGAAAAACTTGACTAAAACACATCCTCACCATATTATGCCTCCACAGCAACATTATTTACCACTTCTACCTCCTCAACCACCAATAAGCCATCCAGTGCCACATCTTCCCCAGGCTACAGGTACTCCTCATTTGGTATTTAGCCAGGCTCTACCTTCACCAGTGACCTCTGCTCCACCACCAATAACCCCCTGTCCCCGCATATATCATTGCCTAGATGCCAACATATATGAAATTATCCTCCTCCAGACACTCCCCCACCTCAACATTGTGTTCCACATGTAACTGCACCCCTCCTCACCATTATAATTCTAATCCTTTACTCCAGTTTACTAAAGATCAAGGAACTCTGAGCCCTCCATTTGCAGAACTAGAGGAAACGAGTCCTGGTATATGTCCTGCACAAAGAGATCTACCTCCTCCTTCATGAATTCAGTATCTGCCTTCTCAAACCCCACTTCCTGGACCACATCATCCAGATCAGACAAGATATAAACCTTATTACCAATGATACTAGTATTTTGAACTGAAGATAGAAAGAGGAATAAAACTTATGTAGAGTCAAATTTTAAATTAAGTTTTGATTGTTTTGGGAAAGAAAAGTACCTCTAAGTGAGGTAGCTATAAAACACATTGAGTCTTGTCTCTCAAAAGGGTTTTATATCTTGACTTTAGGATTGATTTCAAGTACTATGTAGTATAGATAAGTGGCTCGGTTCAGCACAGCTATATTTTAACACTTTTGTTCCCCAGGTGGTAAACTGACCCAGAACAATTGTTAAAAAGAAAAAAGAAAAAAAACTGAAAAATTTTTTTTCATTGTTTCACTTTCAAAAGTATTGCTTTAGTTAAACTCAATGTTTAACTTGTGGTACATCCACAAATGAAATCAATAAAGACCTTTTGACCTAAATGATACTATAAGTCAAATGGACCTAATAGACATATATTTTTGGGAGAATATTTCTCCCAACAAAAGCTGAGTATGCTTTCTCCTTAGCAGCTCATGAAGTCTTTTCCAAAATAAACCATATTTTAGGACACAAAGCAAGTCTTAGCAAATATAAAAAAATCGATATTCCTTGTATCTTATTAGATTATAATGGATCAAAATCAGAAATCAACATCAAGAAAACATATATAAACCACAAAACATATGGAGATTGAACAGTACTCTTTTAAATGATGAATGGCTCATCAAAGAAAAGAGAAGAGAAATTTGAAAATTTCTAAAATTGGGAAGAGTGATATAATATACCAAAACCTCTGGGACACTCTGAATATGGTAGGGAGAGGTAAGTTTATAGCATTAAATTCCCACATTAAAATAAAAAAACCTCAAAAATACCCCAAATAAGCAAATAAACAATTTAATGCTCCATCTCAAGGCCCTAGCAAACAAGAAAAAACTATTTCCAAAACCAGTAGAAGATGGAATAATTTTAAGATCAAAGCTTAATCAAATGGAGAATAAAAAAACAATATAAAGAATCAATGTACCAAAAGTTGGTTTTAGGAATGATAAACAAGATTGATAGCCCCCTAGCAAAACTAACCAAAAGAATGAGAGAGAAGACCCAAATCAACAAAACTGGAGATGAAAAAGGAGATATCACCACAGACACTTCTGAAATCCAGAGGATTATTACAGACTATTTTGAAAACTTAAGTTTTAACAAATTAGAAAAGCTAGAATATATTGACAAATTTCTAGACACATATGACCTACCCATATTGATATAGAAAATGGAGACAGACCAATTTCAAGCAGTGAGATTAAAGCAGTAATTAAAAGCCTTTCAACAAAGCAGAGTCCATGACCAGATGTATTCTCAGCTGAGTTCTAACAGACCTTTAAAGAAGAACTAACTGCAGTCCTCCTCAAAATATTCCATTAAGAAGGAAGGAAACACTCCTAAACTAATTCTATGAAGCCAGTATTACCCTGACACTAAAATCAGAAAAAAAAGAGATCAAAGAAGGAGAACTACCAATATCTCTCATGAACAAGATGCAAAAATTCTTAATCAAGTATTAGCAAACCACATTAAAAAACACATAAAAAAGATTATATAGCATGACCAAGTTGGAACCATCCCAGAGATGTATGGTTAGTTTAAATTAATAAGTCAATAAATGTAATTCATTGCATAAACAGAATCAAGGACAAAATCATATGATCATCTCAATAGATGCAGAAAAGTCCTTTGACAAAAATTTAGCATCTAGTCATGTTAAAAACACTGGAGAAACTGTGAATAGAAGGAACTTAACATCATAAAGACTATGTGTGTTAAACAAAAGTCAGCATTATACTGAATAGAGAAAAATTGAAAGCATTTCCTCTAATCAGGAACAAGATAAGAATGTTTACTCTCACCACTCCTATTCAGTATAGTTTTTGAAACTCTAGCAACCAGTCAAGAGAAGGAAATTAAAGGGATACAAATAGGAAAAGAAGTCAAACTATCTCCATTGCTGATGACATGATTCTATACCTAGAAAACCTGAAAAACTCCAAAAGACCTCTACATCTGATAAACAAATTCAGCAAAGTAGCAGGATACAAGATCAATATTCAAAACCAACAGTTTTCTTATACTTCTGTAATGAATCTGTCAAATTCTCCATATTTGCTGAAGAAGGCAAAATAGTTGATTGGCCCTCTTTCTAAATCTTATATTCCACCAATCACCTACATGGACAGATCAAGCCCATAAAATTCCCTAGACAACAGACATCCATTGGCATCCCTCTCTTGGCACCCCTCCCTCTTTGGGAATTCTGCTTTCTTTCTTTATATTGCTCTATTAAATCCTGCTCCTTTACTTTTACCCTTGTGTCCATGGATTTCATTCTTTGAATTTTTAAGATAGGGAACCCACCTGACATCCATGCTCTGTGTTACTCCATGTTATAGTAGTTGTTTATATTATGTATATTTGTACATTTTCCCTCTTTTCTTGAGTGATCTTTTAATAAGACAGTGTCTGTACAATAGTATTTAAGACTCTAGAAGTCACACATTTGAATATACCTATATGGAAAAATGGTGAGAAAAAAATTATTATTAGACTATGTAGATTTTTCCTAAGTCAGCAGCCAAGAATATCCAAGTAAAAGCAAGAGGACAAAGGACATCCCGAATCACAAACAAATTTCAGTCTGTTATTAGACTCATATCACAGAGTGGCCAAGAATAGAGAGCAATATTAATGATAAGGACTTTGGAAATATCATGATTAAGAAATAATATGTTTACTTATTTAAGGTTTTAAATTGTTACCAAAGAGGAAATAAAACATTTGGGAAAATAAAGAACAAAACCCTGCAAAACTAGGCATTGCAATCTGATTTTCTGAATTCGGTGTCAGCAAGCTTTTTCTGTAAAGAGCCTATGATAGATATTTCAGCTTTTGTGGACCCTGTGATCTCTTTCATAGCCACTTAACTCTGTTGTTACAGTGTGAAAGCAGCCATGTTCAGTATTTAAATGAATGAATGTGTCAGCCGGGCGTGGTGGCACACACCTGTAATCCCAGCAGCACAGGAGGCTGAGACAAGCGGATCATGAGTTCAAAGCCAGCATCAGCCACAGCAAGGCACTAAGCAACTCAGTGAGACCCTGTCTCTAATATAAAATACAAAATTGGACTGGGGATGTGGCTCAGTGGTTGAGTGCTCCTGAGTTCAATCCCTGGTACCCTGCCCTGGCTCCAAAAAAAAAGAATAAATGAGTCTGTATTCCAATAATACTATTTATGGCACTGAAATTTAAATTTTATACAATTTTCAGATGGTTTGAAGTATTGCTATTCTTTTGATTTTTTTCTTTTTAGCTATTTGAAAGTGTAGATTTACGATAGCCACCTCCTCAAGAAGTATTACAACACTGAAAATTGTTGACCATTTGAAATTGGGATTCCTACTGAGGTTGGAAACCCTAATTCTGTCCCAAAGCATGGGCTTCTCCAAAGGCATAACTGCTGTTAATGTTAACTCACTTACCTCTTGACATTTGGCAAGCTTTTGCTGAAAGTTCTGTCATCTGGATGGATTTTAATTCTGGTAAGGAGTCATAAGATAGGTCAGTTGAGACTGCTGTGCTGTGTCCTGTCTGATATTTTCCCATTTTTCTTTAAAAAATGACCTATTCACAAATGAGATTAAACTTCAATTTAGGGAGGGTTTCTAATAGATCAGTTTGTACCACAGTCATTGCTCAAGAGACTAGATTATCATTTTGCCTTTGGATAGCAGAAGAAGAGCAGCAGATGACGACGACGACGACGACTACTACTACTACTACTACTACTACTACTACTACTTACTACTACTACTACTACTATTACTACTTCTTCTTCTTTTTTTAAAAACACATTTTCTCTATCAGCAACATTTTAAGAAAGAGCTAAGAGAGAGATTTTCTCTAGTAATTCACTGATTATCAAAATATTTCTTGAAAGAAAGTTTGCCAGGCAATTTGTTTTATATCACTACGTTAGTGTATTTGACTTTTTTTCTCTATTAAGACATAAAAACATTTAAAACCTGTTTTCTGGTAATCCAAGATGGCAGGCTAGAAGGAGAATGGATTTTGTGTTGTTTTGTGACTAAGATTCTAGTAGTGGGAATACTGTTTCTCTGCAAGTTACTAGAGAACCCCCAACAGCTACACCCATGCAGGAATCCCACTGCTTCTCCCACACAGGATACCCAGCCACTGTCTACACGTGAGACCTCCAGCTGCCACTCCCTTGTAGACCTCATCTACCAATGTGAGGCTCCCCCAGTTACTTTCATCTTGGGACACTGAAATCACTTCCATAGACCCCTACATGTGGTAGCTTTCACCTGGAGACATAGGATAGGGACTAGAGATAGCCGCCAGCCACAACACTGCTCACTACAGAGCTGCATCTCTGAACACACCACCCAATGCCACCACCCAACCTAACCCCACCTGACACCCCATCTCTGAAAGCAGCCTCCATCTTGGGACACCTTTGTATCTATCTTTAGTTGGGGCAACTCTCAGCTTGGGACCTAGAAGCAATATCAAAGTACCTATAGTCCCCACTTCCTCCCTCTCCCTCATAGCTACTAACCTAGCACCGTGCTTGCAGTTACAGGACCGGTCCATAGCAAAACCTGACATGAACTGCCCAATTCAAAACACCTCTCCTCACAGGTGCACAGCCCCCAGAGCACAGACCACAAGACCTCTGGAGAGAGAGGTTCCTGATTGGGAGGTAGGAATGGGGGAGTGAGTGAGATATACAGATTAGAGACCAGGAATTGTGAGGTCTACAGGTGATATAAGGATATAAGATCAGGCACCCACATCATACTAACACACCCTAAAGGAGATCCTTGGAGTGCAATCTCCCAGTGGGACCTGTAAGTGCTATACCCCACCTCCCTAGGAGCTCTGTCCCCAAGACCAATCCTCCTACCCTAATAACTTTCACCATCCTAAGGGTGGAGATACCAGCAAACAGCAGACAACTTCACCTATTGGATGAGAAGGGAAGTAGGAAAGATAATGAACTCCAACAAAATCAATCCTTATATTTTCCTTTGAGATTTTTTTTAGTTGTCATTGGATATTTATTTATATGTGGTGCTGAGATTTAACCCTGTGCCTCTCACATGCTAGGCAAGTGCTCTATCAGTGAGCCATGACCTCAGCCCCTTTGAGATTTTTTTCTCCCTTCTTTTCACTCTCTCTCTTATTCTACCCTCACATCTCCAACATTTGTGAAACAAAGTATTTTTCATGAATTAAGCTACTGAGGTCTGGGATGTCTGAATAGTATATTACAGTTTGTGTTGTATATTCTTTTATCTCCTATTTTTACATTTTTATTTTTCTTAATTTTTATGTTTTTTTTTGTACTCTCTCTTGTCTTCTCACTTGTCTCCCCCAAATCACTTTCTCTCTTTTCTTCTGCTACTAGCTAACTTCTTTAGATACCTCTTTCAGGCTTCCTAAGATTTAATAACTCTATATCTTCACCTCCTACCTCCTTAATATCTCATCCTACATCCCACCTCTGGTTCTCTCTTTGTCCACCATCAGAAACTTAGACGCTTTTGCAAACCTACTATTTATATTGTGGATAATAATTGAACTCTCCATTTCTGTATATTGTGACAAAACCATAAACATCTTAACATCAGCTAATTGGTTTAAGGCTGTATATTGTTTGTATTGGGGTCTGTTAATATTATTTTTCCCCTTAAAGGAGAGGTATTTGAACCCTGCAGGGACACTATAAGCCTATAGGGTAAAAACTGTAACACCTCAGATCCACAGTGCCTAAAGGGAAGACACAGAAACAACATGAAAAAACAAGGGTAGAGAGTGCCCCAAACCAACCAAGGTACTACATGATTAGAATCCATGGCCAGCACAACAAAAGAAATGACAGAGAAGGAGTTCAGGATGTACATAATTAAAATGTTCTGTGAATTAAACGATGATATAAAAGAGCAAATACAGGCAGAAAAAGGTTATTTCAATAAAGAGCTACATAAGCAAATATAGGAAGCAAAAGATTACTTCAATAAGGAGATAGAGGTTCTGAAAACAAACAAACAAACAGAAATCCTTGAAATGAAAGAAACAATAAACCAAATTAAAAACTCAATAGCATCACCAACAGATTAGATCACTTGGAAGACAGAATCTCAGAAAATGAAGACAAAATATATAATCTTGAAAAGAATGTTGACTACACAATGAAGATGGTAAGAAACCATGAGCAGAACATTCAAGAATTATGGGATAACATAAAAAGGCAGAACTTAAGAATAATTGGGTTAGAGGTGGGCATAGAGTTCCAAACCAAAGGAATGAACAATCTAGTCAATGAAATAATATCAGAAAATTTTCCAAACATGAATAATGGATTGGAAAACTAAATACAAAAGGCTAAAGGACACCAAATGTACAATTTTACAACAGATATCCACACCAAGGCACATTATCCTGAAAATGCCTAGCATACAGAATAAGGAGAGAATTTCAAAAGCCGCATGAGAAAGGAATCAGATTACATAGGGGGGAAACCAATTAGGGTATATGCAGATTTTTCAACACAAACCCTGAAGGTTAGAAGATCCTGGAACAGCATATACTAAGCTCTGAAAGAAAATGGGTGCCAACTAGGAATCTTATTTTTAGCAAAATTAAGCTTTAGATTTAATGATGAAATAAAAACCTTCCAAGAAAAACAAAATTAAAAGAATTTACAACTTGAAAGCCTGCACTACAGAATATCCTCAGCAAATCCACAAAGAGGAAATGAAAAACAACAATGAAAATCAGCAAAGGGAGGTATTACACTAAAGGAAAAACCAATAAAAGGAGAAACCAAGTCAAGTTAAATTACCAAAAATAGACAAAATGACTGGGAATATAAATCGTGTCTCAATAATAACCCTGAATGTTAATGGCCTAAACTCACCAATCAAAAAACATAGACTGGCAGATGGTTTTTAAAAAAAGAACCAACAATATGCTGCCTTCAAGAGACTCATCTCATAGGAAAAAACATCTGCAGACTGAAGGTGAAAGGTTGGGAAAAAACATACCACTCACATGGTCTGTGGAAACAAGCAGGGGTTTCCATTCTTAGATCAAATAAAGTAGACTTCAAGCCAAAGTTAATCAAAAGGGATAAAGAAGGATATTACATACTGCTTAAGGAACCATATATCAACAAGACATAATAATTATAAGTATATATGCCCCAAACAATGGAGTGTCTACATTCATCAAGAAAACTCTTCTCAAGTTCAAGGGTCAAATATATACAACACAGTAATTCTGGGTGACTTTAACCACCTCTTTCACCACTGGATAGATCATCCAAACAAAAGCTGAACAAAGAAACTATAGAACTTAATTAGGGCAGAAGGAAGGGAGGGGAAGGGAGAGGGTATGGGGTTACAAATGATGGTGGAATGTGATGGACATTATTATCCAAAGTACATGCATAAAGACACGAATTGGTGTGAATATATTTTGTATACAACCAGAGATATGAAAAATTGTGCTCTATATGTGTAATAAGAATTGTAATGCATTCTGCTGTCAGATATAAATAAAAAATTAATAAAAAAGAAGAAAAAACAAAACAATAACTTAGACTTAACTGACATATATAGAATATTTCATCCTTCAATGAACAAATACCCTTTCTTCTCAGCAGCACATAGATCCTTCTTGAAAATAAACCATATACTGTGCCACAAAGCAACTCTTAGTAAATATAAAAAAGTAGAGATACTACCCTGCATTTTATCAGATCATAATGGAATGGAATTAGAAATAAATAAATGAAACAATAAATAAATAAATGCTACTCCAACACCTGGATATGCTACTGAATGGACAATGGGTTGCAAAAGACATCAAGGAGGAGATTAAAAAAATTCTTAGAGGTAAAGGAGAACACAGATACAACATATTGAAATTTCTGGGACACTATGAAAGAATTACTAAAAGGAAAATTTATTGGAGTTCATTCCTAAAAGAAAAAGTCAACAAATAAGTAACTTAACATTACATCTCAAAGCCCTAGAAAAAGAAGGACAAATCAACACCAAAAGTAGTAGAAGACAGGAAAAATCAATGAAATTGAAACAAAAGAAGCAATGGAAAAAAATTGACAAATAAAAAGTTGGTTCTTTGAAAAAATAAATAAAACCGACAGACCCTTAGCCATGCTAATGAAGAGAAGGAGAGAGAAAACTCAGATTACTAACATCCATGATGAAAAAGGAAATATTATGACAGACACTACAAAAATATAGGAGACTATTAGAAATTATTTTGAAAACCATTACCCAATAAAATAGAAAATATCAAGGGTAGTGACAAATTTCTAAAGTTATATGATTTGCCCAATCTGAATCAGGATGATTTACACAAGTTAAACAGATCAATCTCAAGCAATGAAACAGAAGATGCCATCAGAAGCCTACCAACCAAGAAAAGCCAGGACCAGATGGATACACAATGGAGTTCTATAAGACCTTTAAAGAAGAACTAATGCCAATACTCTTCAAATTATTTTATGAAATAGAAAAAGAGGGAGTACTTCCAAACTTATTCTGTGAGGTCAGTATCACCCTGATTCCAAAACCAGGCAAAGACACATCAAAGAAAGAAAACTTCAGATCAATATCTCTAATGAACATAGATGCAAAAATTCTCAATAAAATTCTGGAAAATCAAATACAAAAACTCATCAAAAAAGATAGTGTACCACGATCAAGTGGGATTCACCCCAGGGATGCAAGGTTATTTCAACATATGGCATTCAATAAATGTAATTCATCACATCAATAGACTTAAAAGATAAGAATCATATGATCATCTCAATAGATGCAGAAAAAGTATTCAACAAAATATAGCACCCCTTCAAGTTCAAAACACTAGAAAAACTAGGGATAACAGGAACATGTGTCAACATTGTAAAAGCTATCTATGCTAAGTCCCAGGCCAACATGATTCTAAATGGAGAAAAATTGAAAGCATTCCCTCTAAAAATTGGAACAAGACAGGGATGTACTCTTTTACCACTTCTGTTTAACAGTTCTTAAAACACTGGCTGGAACAATTAGACAGATGAAAGAAATTAAAGGGAAACAGGAAAAGAAGAGCTCAAACTAGCACTATTTGCTGAAGGTATTATTCTATACTTAGAAGACCCAAAAAATTCCACCAGAAAACTTGTAGAACTAGTAAATGAATTCAGCAAAGTAGCAGGATATAAAACCAATACTCATAAATCAAAGGCATTTCAGTATATCAGTGACAAATCCTCTGAAAGGAAAACAAGTAAAACTTCCCCATTGATAATAGCCTCAAAAAAATTAGGGCTTAACCTAACAAAAGAGGTGCAAGACCTCTATAATGGAAACTACAGAATGCTAAATAAAGAAATTAAAGAAGACCTTACAAGATGGAAAGATCTCCCTTGTTCTTGGATAGGCAGAATTAATATTGTCAAAATGATGATACTACCAAAAGCATTATACAGATTTAATGTAATTCCACTCAAAATCCCAATGATATTCCTCATAGAAATAGAAAAAGCAGTCATGACATTCATCTGGAAAAATAAGAGACCCAGAATAGCTAAAGCAATTTTTAGCAAGAAGAGTGAAGCAGGTGAAATCACTATACCAGATCTTAAACTATACTACAGAGCCATAGTAGACCAATGGTACAGAATAGAGGACATAGAGACTAACCCACATAATTACATTTTATTAGACAAAGGCACCAAAAATATACATTGCAGAAAAAATACTCTCTTCAAAAATGGTGCTGGGAAAACTGGAAATCCGTATGCAACAAAAATGAAATTAAACCCCTATCTCTCCCCCTGCACAAAAATCAAAGTGGATTAAGGACTCAGGAATTAAACCAGAGACCCTGCATCTAGTAGAAGAAAAAGTAGGCCCAAATCTTTATCATGTGGGATTAGTCCCCTACTTCCTTAATAAGACAAGAATTAAAATCAAGAATTAATAAATGTGATAGATTCAAATGAAAAAGCTTCTTCTCAGCAAAAGAAATAATCTGTGAGGTAAATAGAGAGCCTACAGCTTGGGAGCAAATTTTTACCACTCGCACATCAGATAGAGCACTAATCTGTAGGGTATATAAAGAACTCAAAAAGCTAAACACCAAAAAAAAAAAAACAAACAAACAAAAAAAAACAACCAAATAACCTAATCAACAAATGGGCCAAGGAACTAAGCAGACACTTCTCAGAAGGTGATATACAGTCAATCAACAAATATATGAAAGAATGTTCAACATTTCTCTAACAATTAGAGAAATGCAAATCAAAACTACTCTAAGATTTCATCTCTTTTTTATTAGTTGTTCAAAACATTACAAAGTTCTTGACATATCATATTTCATACATTTGATTCAAGCAGATTATGAACTCCTATTTTTACCCTATATACATAATGCAGATTCACATCGGTTACACATCCACTTTTTTAACCTACTGCCATACTAGTGTATGTTGTATTCTGCTGCCTTTCCTAACCTCTGCTTTCCCCCCTCCCCACCCCTCCCCTCCCCTCCCTTCCCGTCTTCCCTCCCTACCCCATCTACTGTAATTCATTTCTCTCTCTTGTTTTTTTTCCCCTTTCCCCTCACTTCCTCTTATATGTAATTTTGTATAACAATGAGGGTCTCCTTCATTTACCATGCAATTTCCCTTCTCTCTCTCTTTCCCTCCCTATCTCCTTCCAATCAGAATGCCAGCTATTAAGAATATAAACAACAATAACTGTTGGTGAGGATGTGGGGGAAAAAGGCACACTTATACATTGCTGGTGGAACTACAAAATGGTGCAGACAATATGGAAAGTAGAATGGAGATTCAGAAAACTGGAAATGAAAATACTTTTTGATCCAGGTATCCCACTCTTCACTCTATACCCAAAGGACGTAAAAACAGCATACCACAGGGACACAGCCACGTCAATATTTATAGCAGCACAATTCACAATAGCTAAACAAATGGAAAAAGAAACCGAGGGCTATATACACAATGGAATATTACTCAGCATTAAAAGAGAATAAAATCATGGCAATTACAGGTAAATGGATAGAGTTGGAGAAGTAAGCCAGTCCCCAAAACCCCAAAGGCTGAATGTTTTCTCTAATGTGAATGCTGATCCATATTGGAGGTTGAGTGGGGAGCATGGGAGGAATGGAGGAACTTTAGATAGGGCAAAGGGGAGGGAGAAGGGAGTGGGCATGGGAGTGGGAAAGATGATGGAATGAGATGGACATCATTATCCTAGGTACATATATTAAGACATGAATGGTGTGACTCTACTTTGTGTATAACCAGAGACATGAAAAATTATGCTCTGTATGTGTACTATGAATTGAAATGCATTCTGCTGTCGTGTATAACAAATTAGAATAAATAAACTTTTAAAACCTGTTTTCCATTAAAATCCTTAGTTTTGTTGTATGTAAAATATCATATACATATATATGAATGTATTCATATATGTATACACACATATATGTGAATAACGTGTAAAAGTAAGATGTGGTATCATAAAGGAGAAAATAATATTTCTCATTTGGGGGTTCAAAGGTAACATTTACAAGGTGGAATAGGGTGAACATCAGGGATCAGAAATGCCCATTATATGAGTAACTTTTATAAATCTTTAATATTTAGAGAAATATCTCTTTGTAAGTTTGAGGATAAAGTGAGAAATTGATTTCCTCCCAAAACAATATCATTAATTTGCTTACTTGATATATTTCCTTTTTCTTTTTCTGGTCTGGAGATTGAACTTGGACACTCTACCAACTAAACAACACCCTCAGCCCTTTTTATTTATTTATTTTTTTTGAGATAGGGTCATGTTAAGTTACCCAGGCTGACTTCAAATTTGAGATCCTCCTGGCTCAACCTCCCAAGTGGCTGGGATTATAGGTGTGCGTCACTGTACTTGGCTTATCTAAAGGTTTTCAAAATCTGTTTCCTAGGCAGTTGGAAATTTTCTAAGTAATTTTTGCTTCACATTTGTCATCTGGGAATATGAACCAATTGATGTAGATCTGGGAAAGGCAGTATTATTTTTTAAAAAATTAACTTTGGAAACTTAAATATTTTAAAGTAATTAGGAAGTTCATAAAAACAAAAGGCATAAAATAAAAATTTTATCACAGTATAATACATGGCTCAGTATTAAATAATATTTACAGAGTCATAACAATGTAAATATTGACTATTGATTTCAGGCATAATTTTGATATAACTGATGGAAGACTAGGAGAAAATGTGGGGTAATAGTTATATAAGAAAGCTAAACTTGCAACACAACAGGAGGTCAAAGAAAAAATTTTAAAATTGCCAAGTCAATGCATTATGTAGAAATTGTGAAGTAAATAAGAAAAGTGGTTACCACTTAGATGTATTTTTTAAATGATGAGAATTATTGATTTTTATAAAAATAGAAGAAAATGTTAAAATTATCTTGAATCTAAAGGACAAAACATATAACTTCCACCAAAGGAGGGAGCAAGAAACGGACCATATATGTGCATTTTTAAAAAAAATGTCCTGAGATAGCTTTGGTTATGCAAAAGAAAAGAAAGATAAGAAAAGAAAGAAAAGAAAAGAAAAGAAAAGAAAAAGTTATTTCAGTTACTTTCAAGTCATATACGTTGCCATGTGAATGTTTGTGCTTAGATAATAAAATTGATTTCTCTAGAAATCCTAAGACCATAGTCTGTTTGTGTACTAGAATTTTTAATTTTAATATCTTTGGTTAAAAGGTATCTTCTTGAAGAAAGATTTGGAGCCAGGCATTCCAGAGTCTCAAGATTTTAAAAACAATGTGTTTTTATTGTGAAGAAGGAAGTGGAAGTAAAATTTTTACATAATGATTCCATGAGAAAAAAAAACACATAAAATTGGTTTAAAGTTGCATTTCAAGAGGATAAAAATGCAATGTGTTTAAATTAAGCTGTGAACCAAATTAAGATTTAAGCAGATGAGGTTATAAGAATTTATGTTTTGACTTCTCATAATTTTTTAAATAGGAAACTCTTCAGAGTCAAAAGGAAGCATTAGTGAAGCAACACAAAGAAGCAATGGAAATTTTTAAAAAGCAGGTATTTTAGACACTATAATGCACTTCCTCCCTTTTGCATGATATGAAGGCAGGGTTTTCTCCAGACTCCTGGAAGACAAGAAGGAGAAAAGGGTATTATGAGGAGTAATAATTGAATAGCTACTTTAAATCATGACTGATAATAAAGAGTGTTTGGGAAAAATGTTTTCTCAGAGATGGAGATGTTCTTTCATTTCTTCTAAATTATTTAGGTGAATGATGTGCATGTATTCTTATTTCTTTTCCTTTTCCTCTTTCTTTTGTTAGAGTATCTTGGAATCTTACCTTTTCCACTTTCCTCCTTTATTAAAGTCAGTCATAATACTGGCTGAGATGCAAATAAGGAGATTTAAGGGATGAGAGGTGATTACCATGCACAGAATCTTCCATAAATTCAACCAACTTAAAGTACCTAATGAAATAAATAAGAAAAAAAAAAAACAAAAGAAAAATATTTTAAAGGAATGAATAGCAGCACTTTTTTAGTAATTTGAATTCTTAGGTCTTCTTAACTGCTTCAAATTTCTCTTCAGTCCGTAGCTAGAAAATATTAGTTTAAAAAATATGCTCATTCAAAATAAATTAGCCTCTGGAAGTTTTTCCTTTTATCCCACTATCTTCATTTGTACTTCCTTTTCATTCCTTCCTTCCTTTGTTGTCTTCATCTTTATGCAATGTCTGTTTAGAAAAAGAAATGTACCTAAAGAATAAACCCATAAAAGCTATATCACTAGTGTGTTATGGTTATTGATGATTTACACATTAGTTTGAATTTGTTTAAACAAATAATGAACTTTATTCCTTCAATCTGAAATAGGTCTCATCAAATTTATGAGAATTTTAATTGAAGGGTATGGAAGCAGAAGCCAAAAAAGTATCTTAGTATTCTCTAGGAGAGAACAAATAGAACAAATGTACATCTGCTATCACAAGGGACTTGGAAAAGAAAAGAACACACAGTTATCTGAAGGTTAGGGAGAAAGTGTCTTGAGTTTCCAATGGGGTGGGACCCAAGGTCTTAAGCACGCTAGGCAAGTACTAAGCAGAATCCCCGGCCTTATGTTTGTTTTAAATAAATAATTCTTGAATATAAGGAGTGTGAAAAAGGAGATAGGAACGTTTCAAAGAAAAAATTTATTTTTTGACAATTTTACTAAGTATACTTGTGCTACTTAGAATATTTCTTTTTTAAAATTTTTATTCTAATTTGTTATATATGACAGCAGAATGCATTATAATTCATATTATACATATAGAGCACAATTTTTCATATCTCTGGTTGTATACAAAGTATATTCACATCTTTTGTGTTTTCATGCATGTACTTAGGGTCATGATGTCCATCTCATTCCACCATCTTTTTTACTCCCTTTCCCCCTCCCTTCATCACCCTCCCCTTTTCCCTATCTAGAGTTTGTCTATTCCTCCCAACCCCAGTATAAATCAGCCTCCTTATATCAGAGAAAACATTCAGTATTTGGTTTTTTTGGGGGATTGGCTAACTTCACTTAGCATTAC
Organism: Ictidomys tridecemlineatus; assembly: GCF_052094955.1. Taxonomy (NCBI): domain Eukaryota; kingdom Metazoa; phylum Chordata; class Mammalia; order Rodentia; family Sciuridae; genus Ictidomys; species Ictidomys tridecemlineatus. The sequence continues at coordinate 31,764,093 of NC_135480.1, forward strand.
CTTCTCCAGCTCCGTCCATTTACCTGCAAATGCCATGATTTTATTATCTTTTATTGCTGAGTAATATAGAATATTTCATTATTGTCCTTTGATATGTGTTTTTCAGTTTTTTGTTTTAAAATGTCATTATTTTAAAAAGTCATCATTTCACTATCATGCATTTAAATTTTTTTTCAGAGCACAAATACTGTCTGCAAATAAAAATTGTAATGATTTCATAAAATTATACCTTCAGAAAAGTACACATGCTATTATTTAGGAGTAGATGATGAGATATTCAGACATTTAAGGAAATTTCTAAAGGGGAAAATGAAACTTTGAAGGGTTATTGATGTCTCTAAGTGAGATTAAATTTTTCACTTATTTTGTTGACTGTCTTTTCCTCTCTTTTCTACCTTTTGTTTTTTTAGTTGTCAATGGGCCTTTAGTTTTATTTATTTTTATGTGGTGCTGAGAATTGAACCCACTGCCTCACACATGCTAGACAAGCGCTCTACCTCTCAGCTACAACCCCAGCCCTCTCTTTTGTATCTTTATTATTTTATTTTCTAGATGTAAAATGACATATTCATATTATATTAAATTCAAACAATACAGAAATATGAAATGTTTCTGTAATCCTATTAACCAGCAGAAATTACTGTTACTGTTTTACTTATCTGTATCTTAATTTTAAAAATTATCAGTTGCAAATGAAGATGTATGCCTTGGAAGAAGAAAAGGTATTTATTAATTTTTAAAATAATTTAAAGCATATGTAAATGAATTAAATTTTCAGTTATTCACTATAGTAGGAAACAGCCTTGGTAATAAACTAATGGGGGAGAATGTTGATTGCTTAAAATCCTAGAAGTGGAAAGAACCCAAATAATTACATTATTTGACCTCTGTCATTTTACAATTGAGAAGACTGAGGCTCAATGAAGATATAATGATTTGCTGTGGCAAAGTTGGGAATTTCAACCCCCAAATTAATGTTTCTTCCACTCTACTGCAATGTTCTAATGTTTTTAGTGCTTTTTCAATGTATTTATTTAGTGCTTTTTCAATGTTCTTTAAAACACATTGAAATGACTTGTACTTGAGTGCAGACCAACCTGAAAAGGAGAAATGATTCCCAAATGTAGAAACTAACCAGGTGCTAGATATTTTCTCTAGCTGTTTGTTAGTTAATACATATTTTTATTATGCTTATGAGCATACAGTTTGCTGTTTTAATAATTATAGCTGAGTATTTTTAGCAAAAAAATTTAAATTTAAAAAAATTTCCCCATCCTTATATTCATAATATAATATAAATGTACCTGTACTTTATTAATTAGAATACAATCAAATCTCTGTATCCAAAGTTTTGTATCCACAGGTTCAACCAACTGCTGGTTGGAAATATCAGGAAAGAAAAAATTGAATGTACTAGACATGTACAGATTTTTTTCTTGTTTTCTATAAGCAGTACAGTATAACAAACATTTGCATAGTATTTACATTGTATTAGGTATTATAAGTGATCTAGATTTAAGATATATAGGAGGACATGTGTAGGTTGTATGTGAATATGAACACTAGGCTTTTTTTTTTTTTTTTTTGGATAGCTTACATCCCAGCTGTTCTTTATTTTTTATTTTGAGACAGGGTCTTGCTAAGTTGCTTAGGGCCTCATTAAGTTGCTGAGGCTACCTTTGAACTTTCAAGCCTTCTGCCTCAGTGTCCTGAGTTGCTGGGATTATAGACATGTACAATCATGCCAGACTACTATTTTATTTTATTTAAGTGACTTGAGAATCCTTAGGTTTTGGTATTCATGTTGTTCTTGAAACCAACTCCTTGCATATTCTGTGAGATGATTGTATATTTATTCTAACTGCAAGAATTAAATAATTATATAGTATCTCAAAATTTTATGAATGTTCTCTTGATAAAATGATTAGTCATTATAATGAGATATTTCATTTTATGATTATTATAATCATGCAAAAGCCTTATTTTTTAATATTTTGAAGCCATTAGAAATATATTTTGTCATGCAGATACAACTTAAAAGCCTATAAAGTATTAGATTTAAGTTATAAATTTTGGTTCTTGAGCTATTATATTTTCTCCTTTATAATATTTACATTAGAAAGTATTAAAATATAGTTTTTTACTTAAAGGGAAAATATCAACTTGCTGCAGAAATAAAAGAAAAAGAAATAGAAGGATTGAAGGAAACATTAAAAGCATTACAGGTAAAGTAACAGTACTACTTAAAAAGTAATTTGCTATTCTATTGTTGTTTTTAGTAGAACATCATTAAACATGTAATTTAGCAAAGCAAAGCTGAAAATTTATACTATATATTTTACATAGTTTAGTACTTTATTTTCCCAAGAGACTTAAATTTCAAATTAGTATCTTCGCTTCATCATCTTTTATTTTTAAAAATACTAAATTACTTTTACTATTTTTTTTCATGTGTGTGTGTGTGTGTGTTTTACTGAGGGTTGAACCTAGGGGAACATTACTACTAAACTACACCCCAGCCCTTTTTATTTTTTCATTTTGGGACAGGGTCTCACTAAGTTGCCATGGCTGGCCTTGAACTTGCAATCCTTCTGCCTCAGCTTCCTTTGTACCTGAGACTACAAATGGGTGCCACTGCACCCAGCTCACTATTTCTTATAGTAATAAAGCTAGAGTCTTTTAAAACACTTTTCACATGAGAAAAACAAGTAAAGTCCATATATTTTAATTTACCCATGGTCCTTAAAAGTTAAAATAGTGCTAATTGAATTTTTATCATGTGCTAATAAGTATTGTGCTTATTTTCTACAAATATAGGCTAGGAAACATCATCTTTGCTCTTACGTTGATCACAGTCTCTTGGAAAATACAGAAATATTTAACTAATGATAATACATTCCGTGTGTTTATTGAAGGTCTACTATGTGCCAGACAGTTTTCTTAGCACCAAGGATATAGTGATGAGTAGAAAAAATAATCATTTCTCTTCTGGAACATCCAAAAACATATAATGAAGAGTGAATAAAGATCATTGGTAAAGGGTATATTCTCATGATTTCAAAATATTACCCTATAGATAACACTAATTACAAAGAACAAAATATAAATTTTCACAGTGGAAGGATCCTGAAGTTCATCACCTTAACCAAGTGATCAAATGTAGCATTGTTAATAATATTATGCAGTAAGAGGCACAAAAATTTACCGATATAATATAAATATTTTTAGTACCAGGGATTGAACTCAGGGGCACTCAGCTACTGAGCCACATCACCAGGCCTTTTAGAGACAGGGTCTCACTGAGTTACTTAGCACCTTGCTGTTGCTGAGGCTGGCTTTGAACTTGCAGTCCTCCTGCCTCAGCTTCCCAAGCCACTGGGATTATAGGGATGTGTCACCATCTGGGGCCAGTGTAATTACCCTTTTACCAAAAAATTAACCTGAATCTAATACTGGAGAAACAATGAAACAAACTCATAATGCGGGATATCCTATAATACAACTAACCTGGAATATTTAAAATATTTATTTTTAAGTTTTCGGTGGACACAACATCTTTATTTTATTTTTTTATGTGGTGCTGAGGATGGAACCCAGCGCCCCGCGCATACCAGGCGAGCACATTACCGCTTGAGCCACATCCCCAGCCCTAGTTCACTAATTCTTAATTGAGTTTTATTTACTGTGTAATTTATCCATTAAGTTTTTAAAGCTCATGACTACAGTTTTCTTCTATAGGTTCTATTTGGTGTATTTTCATACTTGCCTTTTAATAGTGTCCTATACATTTCTCATACTTTTTATTATATTTTTTATGACTTTAGTAATTTTAAAATAACTTTTATATCTTTAATATTCATCTGCTATTGGGGGGTACACATATTCCTGTTTGAAGTGGTTGCCTGCTGCCTCCTTATTTTCATTTTTATTGTAGTTCATAAATTTTAAATTGTGAGCTCACTTCAATGAAAATTATACTTTTTTGGTGAAATTTTGTTGTGGAATTCTTTCTACAGAGCTCTGCTATATTTGCTTCTGCTTTGAGACTTAAAAGTCTTATTGATTAGTCTACATTTGTTCTGTTAATTTATCATCTTATTATATGTACACCAAGCAGGGGTGTGTATATTAGGCCTTTATACACTTTTGTGCTCCAAGTTTAGGTTTTTCAATTTTTCGTGGAATAATTTTTGGTTTTGACCCAGAGATCCAGACAAAAATAAGCTTTGTTCTGCTGGTGGGCTGTTTTTCTTGTTCTTTGCCAGAGTTAGCAGCTCTTTTAGCATCTCTCTTTAAAAAAAAATATTTTTAGTTGTAGATCAACACAATCTTATTTTTTCTTACCCCTCTTTCCCCCCCCATTTTCTGTATGGAAAGAGGTGCCTGCCAAAGACACAAATCAGCTGAAGTTTACTTTATTTTTTTTTATTGGTTGTTCAAAACATTACAAAGCTCATGACATATCATCTTTCATACATTTGATTCAAGTGGGTTATGAACTCCATTTTTACCCCAAATACAAATTGCAGAATCACATCGGTTACGCATTCACATTTTTACATAATGCCATATTAGTGACTGTTGTATTCTGCTACCTTTCCTATCCCCTACTATCCCCCCTCCCCTCCCCTCCCATCTTCCCTCTCTACCTCATCTGCTGTTGTTCAATTCTCTCCCTTGTTTCCCCCCCTTTCCCCTCACAACCTCTTATATGTAATTTTGTGTAACACTGAGGGTGTCCTTCCATTTCCATACAATTTCCCTTCTCTCTCCCTTTCCCTCCCACCACTCGTCTCTGTTTAATGTTAATCTTTTCCTCATGCTCTTCCTCCCTGCTCTGTTCTTAGTTTCTCTCCTATATCAAAGAAGACATTTGGCATTTGTTTTTTAAGGATTGGCTAGCTTCATTTAGCATAATCTGCTCTAATGCCATCCATTTCCCTGCAAATTCCATGATTTTGTCATTTTTTAGTGCTGTGTAATACTCCATTGTGTATAAATGCCACATTTTTTTTTATCCATTCATCTATTGAAGGGCATCTAGGTTGGTTCCACAGTCTAGCTATTGTGAATTGTGCTCCTATGATCATTGATGTGGCAGTATCCCTATAGTACGCTCTTTTAAGGTCCTCAGGGAATAGTCCTAGAAGGGCGTAGCTGGGTCAAATGGTGTGAACACAATATCTTTAAAAATTTTTTTTGTAGTTGTAGATGGACAGAATGCCTTTATTTTATTTGTTAATTTTTATATGGTGCTTAGGATCAAACCCAGTGCCTCATGCATGTTAGGCAAGTACATTACCACTGAGTTATAGCCCCAGTTCCTGAGCCACAACTCCAGCCCCTAGTGTCTCTTTCTTATACCAGTTTTTCTTAATTGTTGTTCCAGATCTCTTGGCTCTCTGCTCATAACTTAATCATTAGAGCCTATGCCTGAGTTTAGTGATTCCTAGGTTACCAAAGCATCAGTTTGTATACCCTGACTTTTGAGTTTTCTTTCTTGTTTCTAGCATATGGGAATTTGCCTTTCTCTCTCTCTCTCTTTTTTTTCTTTTTGATATTGGGAATTGAACCAGGGTGCTTAACCACTTAGCCACATCCCCAGTCCTTTTTTGTATTTTATTTAGAGACAGGGTCTTGGGATTCAAAAATATATTTGTATTGGGGGAGCCTCACATGTATCTTCCTTGTTTTTTAAATACTCTCTCAAATCCAACATTTGAATAAAACAACTTTTTTCTTCAATATAAAAATGAACTTTTTTAGATAAAATAAATCAGCACAATGACCTTTTCTGTTTTAAACTAAAGCCAACATAACAAGAAATCTTAAAAAAAAAAGATAAATCTGAAAGGAAAACTCAGAAAAGAACATTCTTACACTGGCTTAACTTGTATTTTTAACCGGGAAACCTTTATTTGCCTAATCACCTAAATTGATAAGAATGCTTAGTAATGCAATCCATGTTTAATGCAGAATACAGTATATTGTACTTTAGAGTCACAAGGATGACATCTGTGTGATAATTATAAAACTTACCCTACATTTTTGAGTTCTCAATCCAAGCATATAGATTAGGACAGGTCACTTTATTGCTGGAAACATTCATGGAAGGGCCAGGTTCCTCAAAAAGACAAAAAGTTTGATTGGGAGTTGGGCAGTCTCTGCTCACATCAGCAGAATTATAAAGAGTCAAGAGGCAATCCTTTCTTTACTTTCAAAGTAGCAAAGAAACAAAAGAAGATTATCCAACTTGTAAGTGGCCCCACATTAGAGTGCATAGCTTATCAGGATCAAGGCTGGCATTTGTGAACAGTTAACTTCATAATAGCACACTGTTGGCATTACTGATTTCACCCTGGAGTATTTGAAAATACTTTATGGTCAAATGACAGCCTGCAGGTAACAGTATGTATTCCTTCTCCTTGAGCACCAAGTCTAAATCTAAAATGATAAAGGGGACTTATTTAGTCTAAAGGCAGAAAATCCTTGCAGCAGTGTTTCTAGAATTTCACAAAAATAAAATAGCAGCTAATGTCTCTTCAGCTTCTTGGCTTTTTGACGTTTCATTTCTTCTTCACATCTCATTTCCTCTAAGTCCTCCTGCATACCTAGTCTTAAACTCTTTACTTCTTCCTTCTGCTCTTTCCAATTACTCTCCATGTAACATAAGGCATAATCACTTTCAACTTTGTGTTTTTTTTTTTGGTCAGAGCCAAAGATTTCTCGAATGTGCTTGGATATTTCTTCCTGAGGTTCTCCTTCATCTTCAATGAAATCATTCATTTCAGAGTCACATTTATCATCATCCTCTTCTTCCTCATTTCCTCACTGCCTTCTGTATCCAGTAGGGAAGGGAAGTCTTTGAGGACCTTGGGCAGATCTGTAGCTAGAGAACATTCATCTGTTCATTTCTGGTTCCACTAATAATATTCTTGGAAGATATTGTTTCTGTGACAACAGTACACTTGGGCTTCAAAGGGTGACCTGGGCTATTAACTGTTCGCACAAGTCGTAAGCCTCTTACTGGTCTTCCAGGGTTTGAACTACTGATAGTCTATCTAGCTGGAACTGAACCACTTATGAATCGTCCAGGCCCACGGACTGGCTACTCAGGGGGTCCTGGGGCACTCACTGGTTGTTGAAGGTAATGTGGACTGCTTATAGGTTGCCCAGAGCCTCCAGAGCTGCCCACGGATCTCCCAGAACTACCTGAGACACTAATGGGTTGCCTGGGGCCATTGAACTGCTTACAGGTTATCTAGGGCTATTTGTACCAGTGACTATTCTCCCAGAGGGATTCAAGTTACTGTCTAGCTTCTTGGTCTCATGACTGAGCGCTCAGGTCCTGAGCTGGAGCTACCATTATGGTGTCTTGGCACAAGGCCAGAACTAATTGTGGGCCTAGCAGTCCCTGGGTTGGGTTTCACAGGGGCTGAGTTGGAGTTACTGACTCGCTGCCTGGCACCTGGATGCTTAGCTTCATTGTGGGGGTGACCAATGGCCCAGACTTGGAATGGCTAATATGAGAAGGATGAAATTATTTGTGTTCAGTAGTAGATTTCTGAGTCCCACTGGCAGAAGTCTTTGGTGCTGGTGAACAGGTCTGTCATGACTTCATGAAGTGAGGGTTGGGAACTATATAGCCCGATCCTATATAGTCCTCTCTCCTAGCATAGATTTGGGTGAAGACACTAATAAGTGTTTTTCATGGGCTGTGCTAGGTCTGGATTTCTTCTCAGTATGAGGAAAGGACATTCCTTTAGAAGAAGGATGACTGTCCCCAGAATCTTTGCTAAGTTTTGCGCCCACTCTTTCTTTCTGAGAGGTGCCATTTTGGACACAGTTGGAGGTAAGGTAGTTTTGTATCTGTATCAAGTTTCTTTTTCCTGTGTTTTTGTTCCAGGAATTCTTGCTCCCTAAATTCTTCTGCAGTCCTAGGCTGCTCTTCTAATTTCTTCACTACCTTTATCTCCACTGGTTCCAACTGCTTTTTGTCAGCCAGCTTCAGTATAATCAGTGAAGTTCATGGGTGGTGGGGCACTTTAAGGGGGACCTTTGGCTTGCTTTCAATTTCGAGAGGTACTTGCTCTTCCTCATATTCCTGCTTTGATTCTGCTTGATTGTATTCTAAAAATTCATATTCTTCTTTCATCTTGTACTCTTTTTCAGTTGCCTGACTGATGTGGTCTTCCATTGCCTGCCTGTTCTTTAACTTTTCCTCAGTAGAATCCCATTGTAGCCATGGAAATTATTCTTTGTTCTCTTGAGCATAGCTTTTGTCTTGTCATGTCTGAGGGCAATTTGTTTTTTCACTAGTTCTTCTTTTCTCCTTTTCTAAGGCTTTTTGTCTGAGCTCCTTTTCTTTTCTTCTAAGAAAAACTTATATCGCTGCTAATTGGACACCTTTAACTTTTGGTGTTTCTTTGGAGTTCCCACTACTAAACTATATCTTTTTGGCCCATTGTTGACACCTTGTCCTTTGGAAGCTATCAGAAGAATTTTCCTGAAGTCCATGTTTGGCCAGGGAGCAGAGGCTGGCCAGGCACTCAGAAGGGGTGAAAGCACACCTTGCCAAGGTGACTGCTACGCCAAGGGCTTTCTTAAACTATTTTTTTTAAATGCTGTAATTTCAAATAGTTTACATTAGTTCATTCCACAAAGTTTTTTAAGTGACTTATTTTTCTTCAAAACTATCATAAGCTTACACAGAGTTTATTGTTCCTCAGCAGTTTGAGAATAATTTGCGATTCTGTTACTATTTCACCCCTATACTGTAGTATATTTTTCTTAAAATCAAGGACATTCTCTTTTTGTGTGTGTGGTGCTGGGGATTGAACCCAGAGCCTTGTGCATGCGAGACAAGCACTCTAACAACTGAGCTAGATCCCCAGGCCCAAGGACATTCTTTATAAAACTATAGCACAATCATCAAAATTGGGAAGTTATTATTGGTACATAACTATAATATTCAGGAACCATTCAAGTTTCATCAGTTGTCCCAATAAAGTGTTATATAGCAAAAGAATCCTGTTGCATTTATTTGTCATAGCTGTTTAATAATTTCCAGTATGGAAGAGTTCCCCAGTCTTTGTTTGATTTTTATAACTTTGATACTGTTAAAGATTATAGACCAATTAATTTGTAGACTGTGCCTCAGTTTCTGACTAACATTTCTTCTTAATCAGATTTAGTTTACATATCTCTGGCAGGACTATCACAGAAATAGTGCTGTGTTCTTAATATTAAATTATATCAGAAAGTTCATGCTTTCACATTGATATTTAAAGTAGTATCTGACAAGTTCCTTCTCTGAAAAGTTACCCTTTCCCTCTTTGTAACTGAAATATTTTGTAGGGAGGTACTTTGAAACTATATGAATATCAATTTTAAAAAATGTGTTTATTTTTATATATTTAAATATCAATATAAATTTATTATTTTATTCAATGGATTAAAAACTGTGACTGTCATTTATTTTGATGCTCATATTATTTTTTGGACGGCAGGAGTCCATTTAAGCTAGTTTTGACATGTCTTTATGGTATTTTAGCATTTTTATGATTTCATTTTAATAATTTCCTTATTTTATGGAAATTAAGAATAGCTAAAATGCTTACTTCTTTAAAGAAAAACTGTTTTCCTATTAATTTTCCATTAATTGAATTTATGTTAATTGGAAATAAAGGTCCCCGAAGCACAATATTAAAAACGTTTAATATTTTTCTCTTTCTGAAAAAAAAAAAATTCAATCCTAAACCCACTAGATGAGGCAGAACAAAGTAGGGAGTCTGTGAAGAAGTGGTGAGGAATTCAGGACTATAGCATTACAGAACATTTTTAAAAAAATATTTTTTTAGTTGTCAATGGGCCTTTATTTTATTTATTTATGTGGTACTGAGAATCGAACCCAGTGCTTCACACATGCTAGGCAAGTGTGCTACCACTGAGTCACAACCCCAGTATCCATTTTTATGATTTCAGATAAAAATAAAATATGTCAGAATACCTTGTACTTTACATGGTCTTTTCCTGGAATGAATCATTTCTCCATATTGAACTGGTTCCTGTTAGTGGAGAAATGGTATGTAGAAGATAAGATCTGGGTACTATTATACACATTAGTATGGGGTATCTATCACTTATTCTGACCCCCTGAATACAGCAAGAGAATATGTGCATGTCTTTACATACATATGAACATTTACAATTATCTTATTTCTACATCAGTTTTTATATATTGAAAATCATGAATTTATACCATGTCCCACTGCAGTCTAAAAGCTCATTTTAGTTTATTTCCTTTCTGTAAATTAGACCTTTTTGTTCTTTCAGTGAAAATTTTGAAATTTCATTACTGTTAATATATTTATTTATTTATTTGATAATATCACCATATGCGTAACCAGTCAATCATTCTGCTGTCCCCTCCTTCCTCTGGTGGATGCCTTCCTTTCCCTGAGTAGAATCTGATACCTTGAGATGGGCTGTCCTATTACATTTTTTGGCCTTATTCGTATATTTTGCCTTAGCCATCTTTTTGTTCTTTCTTTTAGTACTGGGGATTTTCCTAAGGCTTCATGTATGCTAATCACTTGTGCTACCACTGAGTTACATCCCTGGCCCTACCCTACTCATTCTCTGACTGCCCACAATAGACTCTCCTCCTTCTCACCAGGAATCATTTTTTCATCATTCAGGCCTGATAGATACCCTGTTCTGTAATGCTATAGTCCTGAATTCCTCACCACTTCTTCACAGACTCCCTACTTTGTTCTGCCTCATCTAGTGGGTTTAGGATTGAATTTTTTTTTTTTCAGAAAGAGAAAAAGATTAAACGTTTTTAACATTGTGTTTCGGGGACCTTTATTTCCAATTAACATAAATCCAATTAATGGAAAATTAATAGGAAAACAGTTTTTCTCTAAAGAAGTAAGCATTTTAGCTATTCTTAATTTCCATAAAATAAGGAATAACCATAATAATAAACATCTGTATGTCATTTTTGAGATTATCTTCTGTAGTTAATACATTAATTAGTATCAGTATAGTTTTATTCTTATATTAGAAAGATAGCTGTATTTGACATTATAAAGCAATTCATATGTGATTTTTAAAATTAAAAAATGAAAAATTAAATATAGCATACATAAAAAGATTGTATGTCAATCTAATTCTATTACTTTCAAACTTGACATGTTTAAAAGGAAGCCATAAAATCCCCCTTTTTTTAATTGCATATTTTTTCAGTTCACTTAACTCCATCAGCTACAAACACTGTAGTCCTTTCACCAATCCCTTTCATGTAGATTATTGCAGTAGCCAGTTAACTGGTTTTCCTTCCTCAACTTCTGTCCCCTTTTAGTGTTAACATGACATCAGAGTGATCCTTAAAAAAAAAAAAAAAAAAAAAAAAAAAAAAAAAAAGGTCAGCCTATGTTACATTTATGCTTAGAACTTTCTGCTTCATTCCTTGTTAAAACCTAAATACTTATCACATATTATAAAGCTTGCAATGATTTGGGTTTTTCTGCTTTCTATTACCTATCTCTAAACTTGTCTTTGGTTGTTCTTCTCCTGCCTACTTCCTCCCAACAACATGGGTATCCCTGCTGTTCTTTAAACATACCAAGTATTGTCCCCATTAGGGCCTTTGCATTTGCTGAAATACTCTTCCTTCTCTCCAAGTCTTTACTCAGAAGCTGCTTTCTCAAAAAGGTCTTTCCTGACCATCCTATGTAATCTTCTTCCCTGATCTGTTATTTTTCTTTAGCACTTATTAATATCTAATATACCATATGTTTCAACTTACTTATGATATGACTTACCCAGAATTTAAATTGTGCAGGATTTTTGTGGTATCCCCAATATCTTCATCAATGTTTTGCCTACAATGAACATTCAGTATTTGTTGAAGAAATGAGTCACACATAGTCAATTCTACTAAAATGAAAAAAAATGATCAGCTCATTCATGAAAGTAGGCTAACAATTTAATTCATAGGAAATGTGAAGTAATCATTATATTTTTGTTTAAAATTTAACAAATGTAAATAGGGTTTAAGAAATTGAGCACTTATAATGGCTGGTTGGAGTTTAACTTGGTCAGTCACTATGTAGTTAACTATGTAGCAATTTTTAAAAGCCTATGAAAATGAGCAAATCTCAAGAATTTCACTTTTTTCAATTTGTCCTGCTAAAATGAGTAACTACAGAATTCTAGGTACAAGTATGTTTATTTCAGAATAATTCATAATACTAAAAATGGAATACTGGGTAAAACCATACAAATGAGAACAATTAGGTAAAGTTAAATTAATGTGTATCCATTGAAAGGTTAAGTTGAAGTTGGGTGAGTTGGTACATGCCTGTAATCCCAATGACTCCAGAGGTTGAGGCAGGAGGATTGCCAGCCTCGGCAGCTTAGTGTGATCCTACCTCAAAACAAACAAACAAACAAACAAAAACAACAACAACAACAACAACAAAAGGCTGGGATTTAGCTCAGTGGTAAGTCAACCCTGGTTTCAATTCCCAGTACCAAAAAATGGTTATGTTGTATATTTGTCCTAGAAAGCTATTTATTACATATTAAGTTAAAATAACATTTATTATCATCACTTCCTTCTGAGCCTCTTTTAAACTATAAATGCATAGAAATAGGTTGCTAAGTTGCTGAGGCTGGCCTTGAACCTGCCTCAGCCTCCAAAGTTACTGGGATTACAAGTGTGTGCCACTGTGCCTGGCTAGTTATCACTCTTTAACACACTTTTTACTTATATTTGTTAACCAACACTCCCTCTAGAAAGAAAACATTTTGTGGGGGGTTTGTGTTGGTGGAACTATGGATTGAACCAAGGAGTGTTTTGCCACTGAACTATATCCCCAGCCCTTTTTATTTTTTGAGACAGGGTCTCACTAAGCTTCCTAGGCTGGCCCCAAACTTGGGATACTCTTCCTTCAGCCTCTAGACTCTCTGGGAGTCTCTGCGATTACAGGCATGCACCTACCTTAAAGAAAGCTTCTTAAGAGTAAGGGCTTTGAGCTGCATGCAGTGGTGCACACCTGTAATACCAGTGGCTTGAGAGGCTGAGGCTGGAGGATCTTGAGTTCAAAGCCAGCTTCAGGCGTTAAGCAACTCATTGAGACCCTGTCTCTAAATACAAAATAGGGTTGGGGATGTTACTCAGTGGCCAAGAGCCCTTGAATTCAATCCCCAGTACCTGCCCTGTCCCCCCAAAAGGGCCAAGAACTTTGTTTTGCTTGCTGCTATGTCCCAGGAACCTAGGAAAAAGTCTAGCACATACAGATGCTATGAATATGTGTTGAATAAAAGAATGTATTGTTTTTGTTATAAGGAAGAGGGTTATTGTAAATAAAATTTTGAAAAAAAATCAACAAAAACTGTGCATAGAAAAAGTACCTAATTTTACAGCATGTAGTTTTGATATCACAGGGAATTTGTGGTAAAGAATTTTAATGAGATTTTCCCCCTGTATTTTTCAAGGTTTCTAAATATTCTTTACAGAAGAAAGTGAGTGAAATGGTAAGAAAGTTACAAAATACCTGTTTTTTTTCCACTTGGATTAGTACATAAGATGCATAGTAATTTTGTGAATGTAAATGTGATATTTATAGTAAAAAATGGAATACTTAAAACTGGATATTGCTCTCCCCTGTAAAGATCTGACATAATTTAAATACTGTATAATTTAAATTATTTTACAAAGTAACTTGCAGATTACATGGTATTTATATTTTATAGAATAAATTCTAAAACCTATTAATGATTTTTTCCTACATATTTATGGAAAAAATAGTTATTATAAACTGAAAAAATTGAAATACATATTGGGGTATGACATTTATCCTTTAATGTTCTACATTTAGAATGCAGAACTCATTATTTGTTATTCAACAAGTATTTATTGTGAATTTCTTTTTCCTTATATATAAAAAACAAATATTTTTGTTTTATGGCATAATATTTTATAGAATATTTACTTTGATATTCTCCTTTTCTAGTCCAATTTATTCAGAAGTATTTTTTGTGCATGTGTTGAACAAAATTCTTTTATATCCACTTAAATCTTCAAAAGACTTCTTGAGTGGGTTTATACTATTTCAGTCTTCACTGGAGCAAACTGTAAAGCAAGAAAAATTAATTTTTGAGTATGGCTGATATATATATATTATATATATTATATATATATGGGTGTAAGAAATCAGAGGTCATTCCTTATGATATTAAATATAAAAACATAAAGTAAGTATTTTGCTTCTTTAAATTGTTTTTGTCTGTTATAAAATAAAAGAGCTCATAGAAAGATTGCTAAGCTTGATTGAATAAAAGATGTGAAAATTCTGTTGCTGTTCAACTGGAAAGAATAAAATAATATTGTCAGACTATTTTAAACTGTAATTTTAATTAAGAAGCTGAAAAACTAGATTCCACTTCAGCTTTAAGTACCATGACATTTGTTCTGAAAGTCATCTTCAACGCTACAGTGATTTTACACAAAATATAGTGAAATTGAATAATGTGCCCTTTGACCTGGGAGATAAGGCTACAAGTTAAAGATCAAAGGCAACATATAATGTGTTTTGTTTTATTTCAGTTTAAAATTTAATTAAACAGATACTTAAAATCTTAAAAAAACCACGGAAACATGTATTTTACCTATTCTAGTTTTTGGTCATACTTCGAAGCTTTTTGTTATTGTGAATTATAACCTCTTAACATACCAAAATTATTATTTGAGTTATAATATTTTTTCTGATAGTTGTTCAAAGCATTTATACCACTTTTCACTTAAAATAATTAGATATTGATATGTATATTTAATATTCCATGATCACTCTGGCTGAATATTTATATTTCTTATTTAAAAGTTAAAAATAATATTTTTTCTAAACATTCTTGGATATATTTATCTTACATTATAATTCTTTTATTATTACTTTTGCTGTTTTTATATAATTTACATCCTTCTTTTCATTCTAAGTTAATCTTATTTTATTTGTAGCAGTACATTATTCTTTTATATTATTTGTCTTTATGGGTACGACAAGGTCCAAGATAGCCACTATAATAGTGCCAAGGAGGGACTTTGGGAAGCAATAAAGTCAAATGTCTTAAAATAAATTATTTCAGAAAAGTAGTAATCAACTTTTAAAGAAGTTCATGATCTGCTATAGGTGAGCAGTAAACTACTACAAATTTCTGTCTTCTAGGAATTCAGTAAATTAATTTTCTTATAAAAGTGGTGATACATTTCTAGATAAATTAACATATTACACATAAATCAAAAGATTTGTTCATCCCTACCCAAATCACCCTTTGAAAAAAAATCATAGTCATTACCAATAAAATAATACAGCAAAACATGTTAAAGAAAAGCTTTAGAAAATTGAGTTAACTATCATTGTGATTTAGTCACTGAAAAAAATCTCTCCTGTTGTTTGAAGTAATTACTGTGCAGATAATATGTTGTGTAACTGAATTTATTGGTGGCTGTGTTGTATACCTGTGTAAGTTAATTCTGCTTATTTAAGGAAGTAAAAACTTATCAAACCACGTTTAAGTCATATTTATTTCTCAGATTTTTATTAAAGCAAAATTTCAATATTGAAGCTTTTGATATTATTGAGAATAATCATATTTTCTTTCAGAGTAGAATGTTTTTAGACTGAAGACTTGTCTAGAAATAACTTCAGGATAATAAATATTATGTTTATCTGTACACATGTACATTAGCATAATTTTGTAAGTAGTATTTGCCTTATATCTTTAGATTAGAAAGTAAAACTATCTTAAGAAAGATGCTTTTGCATTTTAAAAATTGAATTTTATAACTCTATTAAATTAGTTTGGGTTCATATTGAAGAAGTTAGAAGTTGCAAAATTGAAAATTAAGAATATATGAAGTTTATCTTTGGATTTTTATCTTTTCCTCTAAAATTTATTTATAGCTCACTGTTTTAAGGAAGTTAATTTTGTCTTCAAAAATTAGTTTCCTTAAGTAAATGGGAAAAGGGGGGAATTGTACAGCTAGATCTTTTATTAGTAAATGTATATTTAAAAATTATGTATAAATATTATTTTGAAATAATACTATTACTATTACTATTTTAAATGCATCAAAGCTTTAAAGTAAACTTTATGTCTCTGCATACATATACACACACATAATTATGTATATGTTGTCCTTTTTCTAATATTGATTTTAATAGGTTACATTTGTTTTAAATTAGGTACATATGTGTTTAGAAAGCAGTACATCTGACATTATTTTCTTGGACTGTCTTGCATCAAATAATAAAATTATATAAAAGAAAAAATAATTTACATCAGTTTAAGAGGTAAAAAGAACAAAAAAAATATGTACTTAACTATTAGTTATCTCAGAAATCTCATGAAATCAAAGGGATATCAGTAGAGAAACGGGACTGGGGCGTGAACAGAAGGGGGAAGTGTTGGGGAGTGATTTGGCCAAATTATATTGTTATATCATATGCATGTACGAATGTGTAACAACAAATCCCATAATCATGTACAACTATAATGCACCAGTAAAAAATGTGAAAAGAGAAAAAATTTAAAAAGAGAGTTCTTTTAATTGAAGGTAATGGGACCCTTATTATACTACAAGTAGGATCCAGTCTTTTTTTTTTTAACCAATTATTTCTCCAGTTTAAGTAGGTTTTCTACTCAACTATATTGCCTTTCTATCACAGAAATATTGTCTTTACCATTTCATTTTTAATGTAGTGAGAAGGTACTATATTCATTAAAATTAATCTCAGAAAAATTACCTGAGTTGCACACCAAAATTATACTTGCAAATGAAGGCACAAAGAATCAAAACCATGCTCTGGTTAGGTTCTAATTATTCATGTGATTTAGACAAAGAAAAATGATTTCCTAGGGTTCTAAGACTATTGCTTTAATATCTTCCTACTTTATTTATTGCTAGACTGATTAACTTTTTATAAATAAAAGTTGATGTTGAAAAAGAAAGAAAAAGACATTGTAAACAAAAGAAATATAAAATGAAATTGACTATATTTATTCCAGGGGAAAGAAAAGTTTGCTTTAAGTTTTATACAGATTTAGAAATATCTGTTAACTAATCATTTTTTTTCTATTGTGTACTCAGCACTTTTTCATAACTTTTATTTTTGGTATATTATTAACAAGAGTTGTTTACCACTATATATATTTGTTTGTTTGTGTGTGTGTGTGTGTGTGTTACATATAACATTTATTCTTTAAAATAGGAACAAAATGTCCAGTTACATCTTTTGGCTAAAGGTGATTATCATAAACAACTGAATGAAATTGAGAAATACTATGCTACAATAACAAAACAATTTGGATTGGTAAAAGAGAATCATGGAAAGTTAGAACAAAATGGTAGGTGCTATTTTGTTTAAACTTACATGTTCAAGAAGGAATATTTAAATAGATTTTATCATGAATAAATTGAATTTACTTGACATTAGTAGTAGTAAATGGCACTTTAACATTAAATTAAATAAAAATTATTTAAATTACATTGGAACTGTTTTCCTGTCTGTGTTCGTGGTATTTTCTTTGAAATATATGATGAATATAATATTTTCCTAATGTCTTTGATGTTACAGTACAAGAAGCAATAAAATTAAACAAAAGACTTTCAACTTTAAATAAAAATCAAGAATCTGAAATATGCAGTTTGAAGAAGGTATGATTGATATAATTTTATAGTATTGAGTAAAAAAATTATACTCTAAGGTGGGTGCAGTGGTGCATGTCTGTAATCCCAGTGACTTGGGAGGCTGAGGCCAGCCTCAGAAATTTAGTGAAGTCCTAAGCAACTTAGTGAGACCCTGTCTCAAAATAAAAACAAGGGCTAGGGATGTAGCACAGTGGTAGAGTGCCCCTGGGTTCAATCCTCAGTAAATATTAATTAATTATAGTCTAAAATAATCAATCTTATGGAATATTATTAGAAAACAGTTTGGTAGAATTTTTTTGTTAGAACATGATTCATAAATTTTGAATTACGATTCTAGTACATTTAGTAATTAATTAATTCCAATCCATTCAAAAATTGTTTTGACTTATAATCAGTGACTTGAATTTTTAAAGTTAATTTATTTATTTATTCTAATTAGGTTATATATGACAGCTAAATGCATTTTGATTCATTGTACACAATTGCCACACAACTTTTCATTTTCTGATTGTACATGATGTAGCGTTGCACGATATGCGCAGTCAGACATGTACCTAGGGTAATGATGTCCATCTCATTCCACCATCTTTCCTATCTCCATTCCTCCTTTTCCCTCCCTCCCCTTTGCCCCATCAAAGTTCTTCCATTTTTCCCATGCCTTCCCCTGCATTATGGATCATTATCCACTTATCAGAGAGAACATTTGGTGTTTTGTTTTTGGGATTGGCTTACTTGGCTTAGCAAGATCTTCTCCAACTCCATCCATTTACCTGCAAATGCTATTTTATTCTCTTTTAATGCTAAGTAATATTTCATTTTTATTTAATGCTGAGTAATATTCCAAAGTTTTTTTTATCCATTCATCTTCAGAAGGGCATCTAGGTTGGTTCCACAGTTTAGCTATTGTGAATTGAGCTTCTATAAACATTGATGTGGCTATGTCACTATATTATGCCAATTTTAAGTCCTTTGGGTATAGACTGAGGAGTGGAATGGCTGGGTCAAATGGTGGTTCCATTCCAAGTTTTCTAAGGAATCTCCACATTGCTTTCCAGATTGGTTGCACCAATTTGTAGTCCCACCAGCAATGTATGAGTGTGCCTTTCCCCCACATCCTTGCTTAGAGTTATTGTTGTTTGTATTCTTGATAGCTGCCATTTTCACTGGTATGAAATGAAATTTTAGAGTAAATTTTGATTTGCATTTCTCTAGTTGCTAGAGATGTTGAACATTTTTTCATATATTTGTTGATTGACTGTGTGTCATCTTCTGAGGTGTGTCTATTCAGCTTCTTAGCCCATTTATTGATTGGGTTGTTTGTTTTTTTGGTATTAAGATTTTTGAGTTCTTTATAAGATTAGTGCTCTATCTGATGTGTGTGTGGCAAAAATTTGTTCCCATATATATGCAGGCTCTCTCTTTACCTCATTGATTGTTTCTTTCCACTTAGAAGAGTTTTTTAGTTTGAATCCATCCCATTTATTGATTCTTGATTTTATTTCTTGTGCTTTAGGAGTCTTGTTAAGGAAGTCAGGTCCTAATTCAATGTGATGAAAATTTGGGCCTACTTTTTTTCCTCTATTAGGCGCAGGGTCTCTGGTCTAATTCCTAGATCCTTGATCCATTTTGAGTTGAATTTTGTACATAGTGAGAGAAAGGGGTTTAGTTTCATTTTGCTGCATATGGATTTCTAGTTTTCCCAGCACCATTTGTTGAAGAGGCTATCTTTTCTCCAATGTGTGTTTTTGGCACCTTTGTCTAGTATGAGATAACTGTATTTGTGTAGGTTTGAGTGACTTGAATTTTTATGGTGATGTGAATAGACAGTGAACATTTACTGTATGTCAGCTTCATTAGCATCATTCATTCATTCATTCATTCAGTATTTATCTAGTGACTTATAGGTTGACAGCCAGTGTCTCCATGGAGGGTTTTTCTTCTTGAGAAAGGTGTAAGCCACCTGAGAAATTAAAGTCTAGTGTAATTAGTGAAGAACAAAAGACAAAGAGTCAGAAATATATTTTCCAAAGCGGAGCCCCTGATAGATCCAGTCCACACAAGAGCTGGAGCTAGGGCTGGGGATGTGGCTCAAGCGGTAGCGCGCTCACCTGGCATGCGTGCGGCCTGGGTTCGATCCTCAGCACCACATACCAACAAAGATGTTGTGTCCGCCGAGAACTAGAAAATAAATATTAAAAATCTCTCTCTCTCTCTCTCTCTCTCTCTCTCTCTCTCTCTCTCTCTCTCTCTCTCTCTCTCTCTTAAAAAAAAAAAAGAAAGAAAAAAAAGAGCTGGAGCTAGACAAAAGAAAGTGGCTCCAGTAGTTTATTTAAGGAGGTACAACAAAAAGCCAGGGATAAGGTTTCAAGGGTGGAGTCTTGCTTTTTGATGTCTTGCAGTCAGCAGGTTGATTGGCATCTTTTTCAGGTCACACCCATCTCAGGTGCTCTGTGGGAGACATGGCTGAGCAGAATAGGAATTCACAATATGTCTCTGGGTAGTCTTACACAGAGGAAATGTCCATAGGAAGTTCCCAGACACCAGATGTTCCTATTCACTAGGTTGCAATGCTGGCAAAATTCACACACAGCCCACAGAAGGCTCACGACAATGACTTATATTTGCCAAGTACTATGTGCCACTAAGGACCCAACTATAAAGAAAATAAAATATGTTCCTAATTTTATACAGTCTAATGTGGGGAATTAGACAGAAAACAAGTAAATATACAGATCAAATAACTTAAAACTGTCATAAGTAATCTGAAGAAAAAGTCAGGATAGGATGACATAACAGGCGATTTTTATTGATTGAAGATAAAGGAGTATAGGAAGAAAAGGAACAATGTTTCAGGCAAGAACAGCATGTACAAAACCTTAATACAGAAAAGAGTTTAATACATTTGAAGAACTAGAAGAAGTCTGGTATGGCTGCAGCATCATGAATAAAAACGTCCATTGAATATTTATTGATTTGCTCTTTGAACACCAGTATCCCCTTTTCTTCTTCCTAACCTTATCCAAATTTTTGTTTTGATGCCTTCAGCTTTAGATCTGAGCTTCAAATTGGCAGAAAACTATAAACATATTTCTTTCCTCTGGCCACAATCATTCCTTCAGGAATTAAAAACCAGGAAAGATGTAATCCCCATAGTGGCTACCAATCATGAGAGAAGCCAAAACCTGAGGAACTTAATGTGGAAGGCAGATTGGTGTGATATAAAGAAACCTGTTCTTCTACAACATGTTAAGTCCCTGCATTTTTTCCTGGCTCTAGACTTTTCAGTTATGTGAGCCAGTAGTCCCCATTAGTACTTAAGCTAGCTTGGTTAGGGATACTTGTTTTTCATTGTTTGCAACTATAAATATTCCAACTGATACAAAGGGAGAGTTAGTATGAAAAGAAGAAATAGGTAAGGCCTTCTTTCTGTAGAGAATGACCTCTAATTTTCTTTCCCTACTCCCTTCAAAGCCTCATCTCAACTATACCACTTCAAATCATTTTAGGACCGCTTCCCTACCCCTGAGAGAATTAAGTGCCTATCCCTACTGATCTGAACATGAACAACTGAAAATGTTTTTTCAAAACATTTGTTGAGTACCATTTAAAATGCACTTAATTTGTAATTATTTATTGGTACACAAAATATTTTCTACTTTTTCCTGCAGTTCCAAAGTTATGCCTGGAAATCTTATCTATATGAATTGCATTAGTGGGCTTCCAAATCCTCTAGCTTCCTGTTGAGCAGGGCCAGTGAAGCCTGGGTAGAAGATGGGAGAAAGGAAAGAAAAGAAATCAGGGTATTTAAACCCTCTGATTCTTCTCTGTGTGATCACTTCAGGTTGGCCATGTCACTCACCAGATCACTACTTCTGTTGAATTAGCCTATTTTATACATTATTCCCTTTTTGAGTTCCAGTAACCTTCTTATTGTTTGCTAAAGTTGCTGACAGCTCCACTGATGGAACAAGGTTGTACAATCTCAATCCTTGTGACTCTTTTATATCCTGTCGACACGTTTGCAAATAAACCATCTTCAAAATACCCTAATTTATATGTGCCATCTTTTTCCAGGTGGGACTGTGAATGTATGCTTGGTCAGGGCATATCATTAGTGAGGCCAAAAATTATGAATTTAGTTTCTGTGTAGACTAATTGATTCAGTACAGAGAAAATTCTGTTTCATGGTGAAAGATTTTTTTATCTATCCAGTTTGTAAAAAAATATTTTGAATTCAAGAAATGAAAAAATATGAATGGGGTTGGGGTTGTGGCTCAGTAGTAGGGCACTTGCCTCACCTGCCTGAGGCACTGGGTTCCATCCTTACTTAGCACCACATAAAAATAAATAAATAGATAAAATAAAGATACTGTGTCTATCTACAACTAAATTTTTTTAGAAGTATGAATGGTGCAATTCAGATGTATCATAAATTCGAAGAACAATTATTTCTATTTATTTGGGTTAGTGTTGTCATCTTAACTCCAAAGCAGTCTGCTCTTTTTTTTTCCCCTGGGGGTGGGCTGCTTTAAGTACTAATTTTTTTTCAAAGTAAATGCTTTAGGTAAAGGATTCTGCTTTGAAAGGAGAAAAAAAGAAAAGAAAAAATATCCCCAAACATTAATGTCTTCTTATATACATAGAATTTCACTATTTTTATTTAATATATTTAAGTTAATGAGTTTAGTTTTAAAGCAGTTTGGGGTCTATAGTATAACTGAATAGCAAGTACCAAGTTCCCATATACTCCTGTTATGTATAGATGTACAAACATCCCTCACTATCAAATATTCACTAGTATTTGATGTCAGTCATTTTGGATTTTGGTTGTTCTAATTGGTGTGTAGTGGTATCTTGTTGATTTGCAGTTCCCTAAGGACATATGATGTGATCATCTTTTCATGTGCATATTTGCCATCTGTATATCTTTGGAGGGATGTCTATCTTGACCTTTTTAAGTGTTGTTAATGGACATATAATAATTGAATATATCTATGGGATATAGTGTGATAATTTGATAAATTTATTCAATGTGTGATGATCAAATCAAGGTAATTAGCATTTCAATTTCCTTAGATATTTATCATTTCTGTGTTAGGAACCTTCAAATTCCTCTCTTCTAGTTCTTTGTAAATATATAATAAATTGTTGTGAACTATTAGTCACCCTACTGTGCTGTAGAACACTAGAAGTTACTTTTCCCATGAAATTATATTTTGCTATCCAGCCTTCCTCTATCTCTCTTCCTCCTTACTTTTCTCAACCTCCAGGGGCCACACTATTCTACTCTCTACTTCTGTTGTGAATTTGTGTGTGTGTGTGTGTGTGTGTGTGTGTGTGTGTGTGTGTGTGTGTGTGGTGCTGGGGATCAAACCCAGGGCCTTGTGCATGTAAGGCAAGCACTCTACCAACTGAGCTATATCCCCAGTTCCGATGGATTTTTTTTTTTTTTTTTGCATTTATCCTGGCTTCATGTTGTCTGAGCTTCTCAGATCTGTAGTTTGGTATCTGGCATTAATTTTGGAAAATCCTGGGTCATTGTTGCTTAAAATATTGCTTTTGTTCCTTTCTCTCCTCCTTCTTCTGGTATTTCCATTATGTATATGTTACACAGTTTTAGTTGTCACACCATTCTTGGTATTATGTTCAGGATTTTGTTCTTTATAAATTTTGTTTTCTTTTGTTAGCTTTGGGAATTTTTGTCATATTCTCTAGAATAGAGATTTTTTCCTCAGCCATGTGCAAACTACTAATGAGTCCACAAGAAGAATTCTTCATGGTAGTTTTGATCTCTAGCATTTCATTTTGACTCTTTCTTAAAATTTCCATCCTTCTGCTTATTTTATTGATCTGTTCTTACATGTGATCTACTTTTTCTATTAAAATCCTCACCATATTAATCATACTTGTAAAAACTCTTGGCCTGATAATTCTAGCATTCCTGTCATAGCTGACTTTCATTCAGATGCTTGTTCAGCCCTTTGAAATTTTATTCTTTGTGTTTTAATATATCTTATGATTTTTTTTGTTGAAAAGTGAACATGATATAATGGGTAGCAAGAAAGATGGTAATTAGACTTTTAGTAATAAGGTGTCAGGGGAAGGGAAGCATTCTGTAGTTTTATTATTAGGTCTATCTTTTGGTGAACCTGGGCCACTATATTGAGAACTTCAACAGTGTTTTTCAGTAGGGATAGAATGACTAGACGGGGCTAGAGTTGGATATTTTCTTTTCCAGGTAGATTAGGTAGGTATAACTATAGCTGATTTGGTGTTTTCTTTAAAATAGATTCTTGGAAGACAGCTCTTGTTAAGAAGAATATGCTTTGATATATTTCAAAATGATTCCTCTTTCCCTCCCCCATCTTGAAGCACAAGGAGATTTTCCACCAATGTTCACTGTGAGATCTGGTAGTTTCTGGAAGTAATACCCACAAATGTAACCCCTACACCCCTATTATGGAGTACCCCAGGAATTTTCAACTTTAGAGTTGTCCATAGTGAGCCTCTAGCAATTTAACAATTACTTTTTAGGTCTTTTTACCCTGGCACTGGTTCTTGTGGAGGTTTCTGCTCCAGTTAAATTGTGATTCTCTGTATTTTCCTGTCTCTCTCTCTTATTCAGTTTGCCCTATGAGCTCACTTTTATGACAGATTAAAGAGAGTTGTTGATTTTTCAGTTTGCTCAGTTTTTTACTTGTTAGGATGGAGTGGGGACTTCTAAGCTCTTTACATGCCCATTGAGAAATTGGAAATCCCTCTATCTTTAAATACAATTTTACTGAAATTAAAATATTATTAAGGATCTGGAGACCCAGGCATAAGTTTTGAAGAGTATGCTGCCAGATGAATGACATGCTTTAATGCATGAATTCAAAGACTATTAATATTTGTAACATTACAACATGTTGTTGTATATAAATCATTGATCTAATAACTATCAGTAAATTCGCTATATATTCCCTGGACTCTCTTCTTATACATGAGAGATCAGAAAGTAGGAGCATAGGTGTTGGTAAGTTAGAGAAAATTCAGATGGATAATGAATAATCATATATTTCTATTCTTAAAAAGTCTTTTGTCTTGCTGGGCATGGTTACACATACCTATAATCCCAGGGACTGGGAGGCTGAGACCAGGATGATCATAAGGTCAAAGCCAGCCTCTGCAAAAGCAAGGCACTAAGCAACTCATCGAGACCCAGTCTCTAAATAAAATATAAAATAGGGCTGGGGATGTGGCTCACTAGATGAGTGTCCCTCAGTTCAAGCTCTGGTACCCCCACTTAAAAAAAATCTTATATTTCATTTAGTGTATAAAATGTTTCTTTTATCCTAGAATATAAAGATAACTCTTTTTAACATAAAGAGGAATAGCTATAGTTTTAAAAATTTGTCTGGAATTCCAAATCAGAGAATAGTTAAAAGGACCATTCATTATTATCAATATAAATTTCAAATGCAAATATAAATAACTATATGTTAATCCAGTAGTCATGAATAAGTACATTTTCAGTGACATCTCTTAGGCTAATTTATTTTTTATTTAATATGTTTGTCAGTAACTTAAATAGTATCCATATTTGGCAATTATATTAAAATATTCATTTATCTTTATGTAGCTAGTTTCTGTATTATTACTAAAAAGATTATATAGTATAAATTTCAGTATGAAATTATATATTTGCTTTAAATATAAACAAATGTTTCATTGTAACAAAATAGACTATCAAATTCTAACACATAATTTAAGACTCTGACCTGTAGAGTAGATGAGGCTCCTCTAAATCCAGGGAGAGATACCCTTGCGGATTTATTTAAGAGGGTGAAGAATGTCCCTTTCAATGCATGAGTGGAATGATATTGCTCTTGAGAACACTTGCTTCTTTTTCTCAGGCCATGGGGCCTCAGCCAGGGCCACCTAAATGTGGTAATAGGTTATGCAGTGGTGGCCTCTGTCATTCTAGAAAGCATTACCGTCAGTGTGTCCATTGTAGCTTAATTGTTCTTGGAAGAGACTATATGAAAGGGCCAAGGGAGAGGATTTCATTATCTTTGAGACTTAAAAGTCTAAATAACTGCAAGAGCTGAGCAATATAAAATGTGTTTGAAGGGCTGATTTTTAATATTTTAGACATTCTAGGTACACAATTTTTATATTTTGTGTATTTTATGTGGATTTGATTTTTAATCTTAACAATGACTTTTATTTTTTACTCTCTTTCAGAAACTAATTGAGTCTAGCAACATTGGTTATATCACTCATTTAAAACTTCTAAACATTAATTTCCCAAAGATAATTTTCATTTTTCTTTTATACTGATTTTGTCCAGAACAGTTAAGTTATTGGTTTGTGATAAGGTGGAATTCCTTTTTTGTGGAGCAGTTAAACAGATCAAACTTAGTTGTTAGATAAAACTAGGTATTATAGTTCTGAATGCTGGGTTCACCATTATGGCAATCATGAAGAATTCCCGATATTATCTATGAGAAACATTCATAACCTCTGCTGTTTGTCTGAGTAAATGTCAGAGCACTCAAGGAGATAGTGATATTAAACAGACTACCTCATGCCAGAAAAGGAGGGGTGAAGGAGAAAACTGCACAGTATTTATGACTCTAGGAACTATAAGTTGTAATTTAATGAGATCAAAGCATGTGCTGTTTATTTGCTGCACTAATAGCTTTGAATAAAATGGTTAGAAAACAGACAATGTACTAAAAGTTCGGGATATTTAGAAGCTTATAAAGGCTATAAAATCAAAAGCATATTTTTCAGTGGAAAATCATTTTGTGGAGGTCTTTGATTTTAATTTATTGTGCTCTTAAGATTAATTAATGCATAATAGAAAGAGAAAGATGGAAGAAATTATTACTTTTTATTTTTACCAGCCATACACTGTTTTTCTATCCCTAACTCATTTTACAAACCTTCTTACTATTTTAAAACAATTATTTTAATAGGAATTGATACATTTTAGGATATCTCCCGTAAGACAGCTGATTCCAATAGTTTTTGTTTTCAGTTATTTGAAAAAGGTAGAAAAGCATAGAACTTTGCTGCATTTTGTAACATTGGGGAAGAAAAAACCTTGAAAAACCAATAGTCCTTGATTTCTTCAGAGAATTGTAAGCTATATAAGTGAATATAAGTTTTAGCCATATACATCTTATTAATAGGACATTGTGTCTTAGGAGTAAACTTTAACAGATCACTAGTACAAAATAAGTCATCTAGTAATTTACTTTCTAAATTACTTTGAATGTTTGTTTACTTCATATAGTTGTATTTTGCTTTAGGAAAACCTAATAAAAAATAAAGATTCAAAAATAATTGCTGGGTTTCCTTTAAAAATTATCTTAGTATAAAAAAAGCCACTTGAAAGCAAGATTATAGAAACACTATTATGTGAAGAATGATATACATCATGTTAAAGTCAATATCATTGGTTTCTTTTTTAAAAAATAGAATAATTTGAGCATAAGAGATTTTTAAAATACTCTGATAGTATTTTACTAAATACTGCATAACAGTACAATATAAGTATTAGTCAAATGTGTAAATATGAGTTGAGATTAAAATTTTATGGCCAGGCATGGTGACACACACGTGTAATCCCAGTGGCTCTGGAGGCCGAGGTAGGAGGACCATGAGTTCAAAGCCAGCCTCAGCAATTAGCAAGGCCCTAAGCAACTCAGGGAGACCCTGTCTCTAAATAAAATATAAAAAAGGGTGAGGGATGTGCTTCAGTGGTTAAGAATCTCTGGGTTCAATCTCCTATAACTCTCCCCCCAAAATTTTTATGATCCTCTCTCAGGTATTTTACCTTTGAATTAATTTCATAAATTCTTAAGAAATGAATTACCAAAACAACTAGATTTAATTTTTGATCTTTCAATATCCATAGTCATTTAAACTATCATCTCATGTTTTAAAATATTTAACTGGGGTGGAAATGATAGAATCAATGAATTGTTCAATAAGTTAAGTCAAAGACTATTTTGCCTTTGGAGTATAATAATTATTTATTATAATGTCTAATTTTTATAATTGTTGTTTAGCATATTCTTGACTATAAACTTAGAATACAGAAATAACCTATTTTAAACTCACAGTTTAGGAATGTTGGTTACAATAGTCAAGGTTATTCTCAGCCATAAAATGTGCTGTTCTTTTAAAGTTAACATAATGCTAATAATTTACCATCTGGTAAGCTTAAGTTTTCCAGTATTTGTAATAAAACTGCAGTGGTTTGTTCACAGTTAAACAAGGAGTATCTCTCTGTAATATGGCAGTCTAAAGTGCTGTATAATGAAGCTAACTGATTCAATCACTATGGAACCCTCAGCATTATACTTATGTCTACCACTTTCTAAGGCAATCTTGCAAATTGACCGAACTGTTGTGTCATTAATAGTCTGTTTGGCAGACATTAACCAGTCATTTTTTGCCATTTACTTTATCCTGAGTGAATCAAATCTTTGATTTCATCAAATTTTATTATAGACAAAGATGAGTCATATTTTTATTCATATGTTTATTTTTATTTTCTATTTATATCCATTCTAATTTTTAGTTCCTGTTAGATTTCTGAATCTATTAAAGTGCCATGGAACATAAACTAAGTATAAGATATAGTATCTTTTTATTAACATGCATTAATTGTACAAACCCATTAATTGTGCAAATTAATGGATTTCACTGTGACATTTTCATATATGTATATATAATATAAAAAAGTACCCTTTGGTACCTTTTTCTGAAGAGCTTATTCAACAAAACTCTTATTAATCATGAGGAATGAATCTTAATTCCTTACATAATATAATACTTAATTATTCATGACATTTATTAAGACTTCATAGTACTTTATTTTACAAGCAGGAAAAATTCTATATCACACCACAGTTGTAGCGGAGAATCCCCTGTATTCAGCCTAGTAAATAGATGATGTGTCTAGCACATAGTAGATACTTAGGAAATATTTCTTGCATGGATTTTTATATGCCAGGAACTTTAAAAAATTTATTATCTACATTTTACAGATAAGGAATTTGAGGCAGTATTAAGTAACTTGTCTAAAGTTACAAAACAAGGAAAATAGAATCAAGATTGGAATGCAAACAAATTTGGCTCCAGACACTGTGATCTTAACCATTTCACTTATGATAATAGAATAACAGCACAAGCAGTTCATGCTATATAAGTTTTTTCTCTTCTCCATTATTCATGATAAATTCTATATTTATTAAAAGGGTACATTGTTGACTATTCATACTATTGAACTGCCATCTTCTTATATGCCTAGACTGTAGAACTACACACTAGCTTGTCCCTACCTTGAAATTCATTGCAACTGAGCTTCCATTGGGCACTTTCATTCAGCCCTCCACTTTCTGCAATCAGAGGACCCTTTTCTATGATATGTACCATCACATGCCAAATCTCCTACCTCTAGTCCTTTATTCCAGTTACTTCACTCAGTCCATTAGTCTGTTCTTGCGTATATAGAATTCCCTGCATAATATTTCTCATTTATTCTATTTATATTAACTCATCACTTCACTTTTTCTTTAAAACCAAACCTTTCAACTATAGTTGTCTTAAGGAGGTGTACCACTCGGGACATACTGGTGTTGCCTCTCCCCTTGCCCCTGGCTTTGTCTTCTCATTTGTAATATGAGTATCATAATGTATATCTTTCCTGTTTAATACATATGTAATAAATATAAAGTTGTAAAGTGCATGAGAAAGTATTTCAGAAAGTTTCATTCACATGCTATAGAAATGTATGAAATTATTGTTTCAAATGAAATTAAGTTTAAAATAGGATTAAAGTAGTTTTGACAGACTCAGATTTTCCGCATCATAACTACAGGTGAGTTATTAGTATATATAGGCTTTTAAGACAATTAAAACAGCCTGTTTGCTTTTTTTATTCATTAATAAATTTGTTTCCTCTGTCTTAAAGTCATGTTTTCATCTTGCTTGACTTTTTTCTGAAGCTAAACTAGAAATTTGTAGTTTTTTCTCCAAGAAATGAAATGACATTCTTTCTTTTTGAGAGAGAGAGAGAGAGAGAGAGAGAGAGAGAGAGAGAGAGAGAGAGAGAGAGAGAGAGAGAGAGAGAGAGAACTTTTTAATATTTTAGTTTTTGGCAGACACAACATCTTTGTATGTGGTGCTGAGGATCGAACCCGGGCCGCACACATGCCAGGCAAGCGCGCTACCGCTTGAGCCACATTCCCAGCCCCAACATTCTTTCTTATAGATTATATTCTCTGAGCTGTGCACCATGGCACATGCCTGCAATTCCAGCTACTTGGGAGGTTGAGGCAGGAGGATCACAAGTTCAAGGCCTGCCATTGTAACTTAGTGAGATCTTGTCTTAAAAAATAGAAAGGGCTAGGAATGTAGCTCAGTGGTAGAGCACTCCTGGATTTAACCCTCAGTAGCAGGGGCAGGGAGCAGAATCATATTCTCTGATCTTTTGTTAGACTGCTACAAGGAAATCCATTTGGTAATATTGCTTGCTTGCAGTTTGATCCATATCAAATGGCTGTTTAATCCAAATATTTGAGCAGCAAACTGAGCTATATGAGAGAATACGGTTGAATATCTGAGACCACTGGATTGTTGAAGAGATGACCATACTTCCTGAGCTCCCTAGTTTAGTGTGAGGAGAGGACAGCTGATAACTGGATAGGCAGTATTATCAGATATCACTGGGCAAAAACCATTGCTTCTACCTTCCACTGCCCCAAACGCAGTAGGAATGTCATCTCCTTCATACTCATCTTTACTCTTCAGAGTTTCTTCTGGTCCTTTATGGGCAGATGTTACCTGAAGTTCACATGGAATTCCAAAATTTCCACAAGCTTTCTTGATTTTTTTTCCATGTGACTCAGATCAGAAGCTGAACCCATCATTATTATAACCCTGCATTGACTTCCTGATTTCTATTTCTATTCTCTATATGACCCACTGTTGTTCTTTACCATCTGGAGCCTTTCAGGAGTTATTTTTATGTACATTAAGACTTTTTTTAAAAAAATTTTTTATTGGTTGTTCACAACATTACAAAGCTCTTGACATATCATATTTCATACATTAGATTGAAGTGGGTTATGAACTCCCAATTTTTACCCCAAATGCAGATTGCAGAATCACGTCAGTTACACATCCACAATTTTACATAATGCCCTATTAGTAACTGTTGTATTCTGCTACCTTTTCTATCCCCTACTATCCCCCCTCCCCTTACCTCACATCTTCTCTCTCTACCCCATCTACTGTAATTCATTTCTCTCCTTGTTTATTTTCCCATTCCCCTCATCTCCTTTTATTTGTAATTTTGTATAGCAATGAGGTTCTCCCTTCATTTCTATGCAATTTCCCTTTTCTCTCCCTTTCCCTCCCATCTCATGACTCTGTTTAATGTTAATCTTTTCCTCATGCTCTTCCTCCCTGCTCTGTTCATAGTTGCTCTCATTATATCAAGGAAGACATTTGGTATTTGTTTTTTAGGGATTGGCTAGCTTCACTAAGCATAATCTGCTCTTGTGCCATCCATTTCCCTGCAAATTCCATGATTTTGTCATTTTTTAATGCTGCATAATACTCTATGGTGTATAAATGCCACATTTTTTT
Organism: Ictidomys tridecemlineatus; assembly: GCF_052094955.1. NCBI lineage: Eukaryota > Metazoa > Chordata > Mammalia > Rodentia > Sciuridae > Ictidomys > Ictidomys tridecemlineatus. The sequence goes on from NC_135480.1 coordinate 31,795,462, forward strand.
TTGTCCATTCATCTATTGAAGGACATCTGGGTTGGTTCCACAGTCTAGCTATTGTGAATTGTGCTGCTATGAACATCAATGTGGCAGTATCCCTGTAGTATGCTCTTTTAAGGTCTTCAGGGAATAGTCCGAGAAGGGCAATAGCTGGGTCAAATGGTAGTTCCATTCCCAGCTTTCCCAGGAATCTCCATACTACTTTCCAAATTGGCCACACCAATTTGCAGTCCCACCAGCAATGTACAAGTGTACCCTTTTCTCCACATCCTCGCCATCACTTGTTGTTGTTTGACTTCATAGTGGCTGCCAATCTTACAGGAGTGAGATGGTATCTTAGGGTGGTTTTGATTTGCATTTCTCTGACTACTAGAGATGGTGAGCATTTTTTCATGTACTTGTTGATTGCTTGTATATCCTCCTCTGAGAAGTGTCTGTTCAGGTCCTTAGCCCATTTGTTGATTGGGTGATTTGTTATCTTATTGTCTAATTTTTTGAGTTCTTTGTATACTCTGGATATTAGGGCTCTATATGAAGTGTGAGGAGTAAAAATTTGTTCCCATGATGTAGGCTCCCTATTTACCTCTCTTATTGTTTCTCTTGCTGAGGAAAAACTTTTTAGTTTAAGTAAGTCCCATTTGTTGATTCTTGTTATTAACTCTTGTGCTATGGGTGTCCTATTAAGGAATTTGGAGCCCGACCCCACAATATGTAGATCAGACGCAGTGTCTCTGATTTGATATCAAGCTCCTTGATCCATTTTGAGTTAATTTTTGTGCATGGCGAGAGAAAGGGATTCAGTTTCATTTTGTTGCATATGGATTTCCAGTTTTCCCAACACCATTTGTTGAAGATGCTATCTTTCCTCCATTGCATGCTTTTAGCCCCTTTATCAAATATAAGATAGTTGTAACTTTGTGGATTAGTCTCTGTGTCCTCTATTCTATACCATTGGTCCACCTGCCTGTTTTGGTACCAGTACCATGCTGTTTTTGTCACTATTGCTCTGTAATATAGTTTGAAATCTGGTATCGCTATACTGCCTGATTCACACTTCCTGCTTAGAATTACTTTTGCTATTCTGGGTCTTTTATTTTTCCATATGAATTTCATGATTGCTTTCTCTATTTCTATAAGAAATGCCATTGGGATTTTGATTGGCATTGCATTAAACCTATAGAGAACTTTTGGTAATATCGCCATTTTGATAATGTTAGTTCTGCCTATCCATGAACAGGGTATATTTTTCCATCTTCTAAGATCTTCTTCTACTTCTCTCTTTAGGGTTCTGTAGTTTTCATTGTATAAATCTTTCACCTCTTTTGTTAGGTTGATTCCCAAGTATTTTTTTTTTTTTTGAGCATATTGTGAATGGAGTGTTTTTCCTCATTTCCATTTCAGAAGTTTTTTCGCTGATATACAGAAATGCCTTTGATTTATGCGTGTTGATTTTATATCGTGCCACTTTGCTGAATTCATTTATTAGTTCTAGTAGTTTCTTTGTAGACCCTTTTGGGTCTTCTAGGTATAGAATCATGTCTCCCGAAAATAGTGATAATTTAAGTTCTTCTTTTCCTATTTTTATGCCTTTAATTTCTTTCGTCTGTCTAATTGCTCTGGCCAGTGTTTCGAGAACTATATTGAATAGAAGTGGTGATAGAGGGCATCCCTGTCTTGTTCCAGATTTTAGAGGGAATGCCTTCAACTTTTCTCCATTCAGAATGATGCTAGCCTGAGGCTTAGCATAGATAGCTTTTACAATGTCAAGGTAAGTTCCAGTTATTCCTAGTTTTTCTAATGTTTTGAACATAAAGGGATGCTGTACTTTGTCAAATGCTTTTTCTGCATCTATTGAGATGATCATATGGTTCTTATCTTTAAGTCTATTGATGTGGTGAATAACATTTATTGATTTCCGTATATTGAACCATCCTTGCATCTCAGGGATGTATCCTACTTGATCATGGTGCACAATTTTTTTGATGTGTTTTTGTATTCGATTCGCCAGAATTTTATTGAGGATTTTTGCATCTAGGTTCATCAGAGATATTGGTCTGTAGTTTTCTTTCTTTGAGGTGTCTTTGTCTGGTTTCGGAATCAGGGTGATGTTGGGCTCATAGAATGAATTTGGAAGAGCTCCCTCTTTTTCTGTTTCCTGAAATAACTTGAAAAGTATTGGTATTAATTCTTCTTTAAAGGTTTTGTAAAACTCTACTGTATACCCATCTGGTCCTGGGCTTTTCTTGGTTGGTAGTCTTTTGATGGCTTCTTCAATTTCATCCATTGATATTGGTCTGTTCAAATTGTGTGTATCCTCCTGACTCAGTCTGGGCAAATCATATGACACTAGAAATTTATCGATGTCTTCACTATCTTCTATTTTATTGGAATATAGGTTTTCAAAATAATTTCTAATTGTCTTCTGTATTTCTGTAGCATCTGTTGTGATATTGCCTTTTTCATCCTGTATGTTAGTAATTTGAGTTCTCTCTCTTCTTCTCTTCGTTAACATGGCTAAAGGTCTGTCAATCTTATTTATTTTTTTGAAGAACCAACTTTTAGTTTTGTTAATTTTTTCAATAGTTTCTTTTGTTTCAATTTCATTGATTTCTGCTCTGATTTTAATTATTTCTTGCCTTCTGCTACATTTGCTGTTGTTTTGCTCTTCCTTTTCTAGAGCTTTGAGATGAAGTGTGAGCTCGTTTATTTGTTGGTTTTTTCTTTTTCTGAGGAATGACCTCCAGGCAATGAATTTCCTCTTAAAACTGCTTTCATTGTGTCCCATAGATTCCGATATGTTGTGTCTGTATTTTCATTTATTTCTAAGAATTTTTTTATTTCCTCCTTTATTTCTTCTGTAACTCATTGATCATTCAGTAACATATTGTTCATTTTCCATGTGATGTAGGATTTTTCCTTCCTTCTTTTCTCATTGATTTCCAGTTTCATTCCATTATGATCAGATAAAATGCATGGTATTATCTCCACCCCTTTATATTTACTGAGGGTTGCCCTATGACATAATATATGGTCTATTTTTGAGAAGGATCCATGTGCTGCTGAGAAAAAAAGTATATCCATTTGATGAAGGTTGATATATTCTATATATGTCAGTTAAGTCTAGGTTATTGATTGTGATATTGAGGTCAATAGTTTCTTTATTCAACTTTTGTTTGGAGGATCTGTCCAATGGTGAGAGAGGTGTGTTGAAGTCACCCATAATTATTGTGTTGTGGTCTATATGATTCTTGAACTTGAAGAGAATTTGTTTTATGAATGTCACAGCACCATTATTTGGTGCATAAATATTGATAATTGTTATGTCTTGTTGGTGAATGGTTCCTTCTAACAGTATATAATGTCCTTCCTTATCCCTTTTGATTAACTTAGTCTTGAAGTTGATTTTATTCAATATGAGGATGGCCACCCCTGCTTGCTTACAAGGACCGTGTGTGTGGTATATTTTTTCCCATTCTTTCACCTTCAGCCTGTGTATGTCTTTTCCAATCAGATGTGTCTCCTGGAGGCAGCATATTGTTGGATTTGTTTTTTTAATCCATGATACCAGCCTATGTCGCTTTATTGGAGAGTTTAAGCCATTAACATTTAGAGTTACTATTGATATATGGTTTGTACTTCCAGGCATGTTTGATTATTTATCCTTTTTAAAAAAAATTTAGTTTGTTTCTCCATGATTATCTTTCCCCCTGCCCTCTATCTTTACCGAGGCACTTCCCACTGATGGTTTTGGTTATTGTTTTTCATTTCTTCCTCATGTAGTGTTTTGCTCAAGATGCTTTGCAATGCTGGTTTTCTGGCTGCAAATTCTTTTAACTTTTGTTTATCATGGAAGATTTTTATTTCATTGTCTTACCTGAAGCTTAATTTTGCTGGATACAGAATTCTTGGTTGGCATCCATTGTCTTTCAGTGTTTGAAATACATTGTTCCATGACCTTCTTGCTTTCAGCATCTTTGATAAAAAATCCGTTGTTAACCTTATTGGTTTACCCCTGAATGTAATCTGCCTCCTTTCTCTTGTAGCTTTTAATATTTTCTCTTTGTTCTTTATATTGGCTATCTTCATAACAATGTGTCTTGGCATTGGTCTACTGTGATTTTGTGTGCTCTGTGTCCTGTATGCATCTACAATTTGTATATCTGTTTCCTTTTTTATTTCTGGAAAGTTTTCTGTAATTATTTCATTCAGCAGGTTACTCATTCCCTTGGTTTGAATCTCTGTACCTTCTTCTATCCCGATGACTCGTAAGTTTGGTTTTTTTATGTTATCCCATAACTCTTGGATGTTTTTCTCGTGATTTTTTACCAGCCTTTCTGTGTTGGCTACACTCTTCAAGATGATGTATTTTGTCTTCATTATTTGACGTTCTCGCTTCTACTTGCTCCACTCTGTTAGTGATACTCTCAATTGAGTTTTTAATTTGGTTTATCGTTTCCTTCATTTCTAGAGTTATTGTTTGATTTTTTTTATAATCTCAATCTCCTGATAAAGATGCTTAACTTCTTCTTTTATCTGTTCATGTAATTCGTTTTCAATGTGTTCTTTCACTGTTTGAATTTGCTGTCTCATATCCTCTTTAAGGTTCAATTCCATCTGTCTAAGGTATTCCTTGAGTTCTTTATATGACCATTTTTCTGATGACTCTAGGTCCTCCTGAATATTTAGGCTGTCCTTCATTGTTTGTACTCCTTTTTTTCCTTGCTTTTTCATGCTGCTCATGTTACTTCTTGTTCTGTTTGACTGCTGAGTTACTGTTTACTCTTATAAATTTATTTGATGCTTGGAAGGAAAGGTATTATAAGGGAAGGGAAGAAGTCACTAAAGAGAATGAGAGTAAGCAGGTAGAATTCAAGGAAGGGGGAATAAGAAAATTGAAAAGAAATGAAAAGACAAAAGAAGAAAAAAATAGGAAATAAAAAAAAATTTTTTAAATAATAATAAAAAAAATAAAAATTAAAATTAGAAGAAAAAAAATAAAAAAAAATTTAAAAAACAACAATAAAAAAAATGAAAATGAAAAAAAAACCCAAATCAAAAAAAAGAAAAAAATATGAATAAATGCAGTCTTAGAGTTTGATTAACTTCTCTTCCAGTAGGTGGAGCTGTGCCCACCAGGCCAAGCTTCTCCTGTCAATACGCGGGAACCAATCACTGTGCAGCAGCTCTTCCTCCCAGACTGGGCGAGTCTCCAATCCTGAGTGCCTAGGGCCTCCTCTTGTGTCTCCACACTTCCCCACTTTTTCTCTAGCCAGGCCCCTCTCACTGGTGACGCTCACCACAATACTGGCTACACGCCAGGTCTGCTGCTCCCGGAAGCCCTGTTTTCATGAATGACTGGGCACACTTTCTCTGTTTGCCATTCCCTCAGACCCTAAGTTTGTAGAGTTTGGGGCTGAGAATCCTCAGCGAATTTTACTTGCCCTCTGGTAGCCACGTCCCCGGTAGCTGGTGCAAGAGACCTCAGTTGTCAGCACTGGTGGGAGTGGTAGCCTGGAGTTCCACGCCGCGCGTCCCGCACCACATCTGATTCCCTCGGTCTGGCTATTGCGCTCACGGGAGAGCTGGGAGGGGCCCTTACGGGAGAGCTGGGAGGGGCCCTTAAGGTTTCCCCCATGTGTGGAGAGGGAAGGCTAGGGAGTTACACACCAGTAGCCGCAGGTTTCAATGAAGTTATCTCCTCCACCACAGTCTGGTGACGTCAGTTCTCTGCCATGGTGGTATCTCTTGCAAATGGCAACAGTTCGTTTCCCTTTGTCGGGTGGCCAATGCAACGGGTGGGTCCTTACTGTCTCTTCCAAGCCCCGTTTCAAATCTGTGGCCACTACCTATGAAGGGTCCGTTGGCATTTACCTCCGTAGGATCAGAAGGGCTGACCAGTTGTTTCAGCCGGATGGATTAGTGCTGAGTCACAACTGTTTGTCTGCGGGAAGCAGGCGAACGGGAGCTTGAATTCAGCCGATCCGGGCTCAGTGTGTGTTCTGAGAGGCCCAGACTGTTCGCCCCAGATCCACATCAGCTCAGCATTGCCTAGTGATCCTGAGCAAGCAGAATTTAGACTGTTTATGACTCCCTATGCCCGCACAACTGAAGAGGTCATAGACTTGATCTCTCTGCGCCCGCCGCCATGTTGGATCTCCCTGGGTGTGTCCACAATAAAACTTTTTCTGCTGTCTTCTATTTCCAAATGGCCAGAGTCTCCAGAAGTCATTATAAATGAAATCAGCAAGAACAATTTTTTTGGTGGTTACATAAACACTAGATTCAATCTTCATATCAAGCACTGGGTGTAACAGTTCTGAGACAACCAGGGTTTCTTCAGTATTTAAAAAAAAACATGTGTAGCATGACTTATCTACTTAATTCTGGCTTATAACAAGTTCAACAAAGCAAAATTTTGTAGCAATTAATTATTTCTTGGACAACTAAGGATCATTGTTGGCATCATCCTTGAAAAATGTTCCACTTGAGGTGGGCAAAACTTAAATACTTTCTTGATGCCAGGAATTATTTTTAGAAAAGAACCAATCACTATTCTACAAATCCACTCAAATTAGAATCATTTCACACCTGGGGCACAATGAAAGCTGTCTCCCTCCAGCTGGTGAAATCAGTTTTGATGCCTGCTTCCTGTAACAACTGAAAATACAGCTGGTAATTTTATTGGAGATTGTAGTTTTTCCTTCCGGATGATTCTTTCTAGGTGCATGTTATGGTTTGGATGAGAGGTGTACCCCAAAAGCTCATGTGTGAGACAATGCAAGAAGGTTCAGAGGAGAAGTGATTGGGTTATGAGAGCCTTAACCCAATCAATGACTTGGTCTCCTGATAGGATTAACAGTGATAACTGGAGGTAGGTGGGGTGTGGCTGGAGGAAGTGCTAAATTTGGCACATGGCTATGAGATATATATTTTGTATCTGGAAGAATGTGAGTTCTCTCTCTCTCTCTGTCTCTGCTTACTGATCACCATGTGAGCTACTTCTCTCTGCCATGATATTCAGCCTCACTGTGAGCACAGAAAAATGGAGCCTGAGCCTGCCTTCTATGGATTGAGACCTCTAAGACTGTGCACCCCTAAATAAACCTTTCCTGCTCTACAGTTGTTCTGGTTAGATCTTTTAGTTGCAGCAGAAAAAAAGCTGGCTAAAACAATGCATTTTCTGCTGTAATTTGGTCTTTGAATTTCAAGAGGACTTTTTCTGGACTATCTAACAATTAAAAGGTTTTTTATAAAATTCTTTTTTATTTATATATGACAGCAGAATGCATTACAATTCTTATTACACATGTAGAGCACAATTTTTCATATCTTTGGTTGTCCATAAAGTATATTCACACCAATTTGTGTCTTCATACCTGTATTTTGGATAATAATGATCATCACATTCTTCTATCATTAATAACCACATGCCCCCTCCCTTCCCCTCTGCTCTATCTACAGTTTGTCTGTTCCTCCCATGCTCTGTCTCCCTACCCCACTATGAATCAGCCTCCTTACATCAGAGAAAATATTTGGCAATTTATATTTTGGGATTGTTTAACTTCACTTAGAATTATCTTCTCCAATGCCATCCATTTACCTGCAAATGCCATGATTCTATTCTCTTTTATTGCTGAGTAATATTCCATTGTGTATATATGCCACATTTTTTTTCCATTCATCTATTGAAGGGCATCTAGGTTGGTTCCACAGTTTAGCTATTGTGAATTGTGCTGCTGTGAACATTGATGTGGCTGTGTCCCTGTAGTATGCTGTTTTTAAGTCCTTTGGGTATAGACCCAGGAGAGGGACAGCCAGGTCAAATGTTGATTCCATTTCCAATTTTCCAAGAAATCTTCATACTGCTTTCCATATTGGCTGCACCAATTTGCAGTCCCACCAGCAGTGTGTGAGTGTACCTTTTTCCCCATATCCTCGCCAACACTTATTGTTGTTTGTCTTCATAATAGCTGCCATTCTGACTGGTGTGAAATGAAATCTTAGAGTAGCTTTGATTTGCATTTCTCTAATTGAAAGCGATGATGAACTTTTTTTCATGTATTTGTTGATTAATTGTATATCATCTTCTGAGAAGTGTCTGTTCAGGTCCTCTGATAAAACCAATGTTCACAACCTCAGCTATTGCTGTTATCCTGAATGAATGTGCTGCAGAAAGTGATCATGCTGTGAAGAGAGACTGGAATCTCTCATTTGCTCTTAAATGCCTTTTCCAATAGCAAAGACTGAAATTCCTTTTGACTGATCAATTGCTCTTCCTCTTTAAGCTTGAACTATATTCTATTTCTACAATGATTAGTTCTTTGCAAACTATTTATCCTTTACAGATCATTTCCAGATTTCATAGAACCATAGGGATCATCTAATCTGATGGTTTTCATCTTCCTTTGAGCAGCAGAATACTTTGTTTAAAATGTAGGTGTTCGGGTTTGAAGCAAATAAATGTAGAGCTGCTTCATTTGAAGGGAGAGTTGGAGGAACTCTGGAACTATATCTGTTGGCTACTCTTCTTCATAAGCATCCCTGCAAAATCTCCATGGAACTGCATGATTTTGAAAACTGTTAACTGGATCCAACATCTTTTTTTGGAGAAGGAACTGAGACCCAAAGAGAGTAGGTGAATTATTTACTGTCAAGCAATTTATAAAAAAGATCCTTCACTTATTTTCACTTTATTCTGCATATTGTTTGTAATCAATTGATTAATTATTTTACTTTTTTCAGTTATATTTTAAATAATCTGAAACTTTTATAATGTTAGCTGAAACTCTTCTTGGGATGGATGTGGTGATCATTTCACAACACTCTTTCTATTTCTGATGAGCAGTCTAAGCCAATTAATATCACTTTATTCTTCATGCCAGCATTCAGTTCAGGAATGAGCATTTGGGGGTCATATATGGTCAAAGTATGTCATTTAAATGTATAAATATAATTATATATAATTAAAATACACTAAAAAGAGTGAGCATATGAAGTAATTTTGGTAAGCAGGAGGTGGTTCAAGGAAAATTTTTTTCTTTCTCTTTAGAAAGAGTTCCAGAATGAGATAGTCACAATTTAATAAGTCTTTTTATTAGTCCAAAGAAGCAGAGTCCTATGAATGGAAACTGGAGAAATTAAGACATTAGTCTTTGGTAACACACATTTGGTGCCCAAATCAACGAGCACTAGAACCTGCCTAACTTTGAACACCCTGTTATGTGAGAGTCAATTTACTTATTATTTAGTAGGTTAGTTATGATTTTCTGATATTTGTAACCAAGGCATCTATGGGTATTCTCACACTGTTTTCCATTATAGAATACTGTTTTGTACAAGTGATGAAGTATAAAAAAGTAAACTATAAGCATAAAGGAACTTTAAAACATAGTTTTATGACATTTATGTAAAAGTGATCTATTTAAAGGTTTTCTGGTACTCTAACAAATTAATTCCTCTGGCTCCCTGATTATTCCCTTTTCTCCTGTTTCTCCAAAACTATCCTCAGGTCTCTATTTTTCTTTTATCATCTGTCTTTCAATGAGTTTATATTTCTTAATCTAGTCATTTTCTTCAGGAATGACTTCCCATACACATTTCCTGCCCTTCTTTTAAGTTTTAAAATATATTTATTTATTTACTTATTTTTAGAGATAGTGTCTCACTTTATTGCCTAGGCTGGTCTTCAACGCTTGGGCTCAAGTGATGTACTTGAGCCTCATCCTTCTGAGTAGCTGGAACTGTAAACACATGTTACTTACTGTTTTTGGTTCTCTAGTTCCATATTTTCAACTGGTTGTAGGTTATTTCCTTTTTGTGACTTTAACTTCGAGGTTAATCATATATTGGATTCTTCACTATCCTATTATCCCTGAAAAAAATTCATACAACTCTTCAGAAGAAACCATCTTGCTGCTTGTTAAGGTAAGTCATTATTGGTACACTGACACTTCCTTTGGGGAAATTCTTTGGATGCTACTTTTTATAATATGAAAAAATATATATATAAATGAAGGATGTGTTTTGAGAATAGTAACAGCCTTGCCAGGTGTGGTGGTGGTGCGCATGCCTGTAATCTCAGTGATTTGAGAGGCTGAGGCAGGAGGATTGAAAATTCGAGACTAGCTTTAGCAATTTAATATAGTAAGGCCCTAAGCAACTTAGCCAGACCCTGTCTCAAAATAAAAAATAAAATGGACTGGGGTTGTGATTCAGTGTTAAAGTGCCCTTTGGTCAAATCCCCAGTAACCCTCTCCCTTTCCAAAAATAGTAACAGCTTAGGCTTAATGATTTGTGCATTTTGGCTTTTTAAAAATTTTTTTGTAGTTGTAGATGAACACAATATCTTTATTTATTTTTATGTGGTGCTGAGGATCAAACCCAGTGCCTCACACATGCAAGGCAAGTGCTCTACCAATTCCAATGTGCTATCTATTTTTTTTCTTTTTTAAAAATATTTACTTTTTAGTTATAGACAGACACAATATATTTTACTTTTTTAAGTGGTGCTGAGGATTGAACCCGGGGGCCTCACGCATGCTAGGTAAGCACTCTACCTTTGAGCCACAACCCCAGCCCCATGCCATCTGTTTTCTAATAGCCCCAGTTCCCATTTTGGCTTTTTTAAGAGTCTATCTCATGACATTTTCTCTCTCCTAAATGAAACTGTAATACGTATTTCATCTCTTTTATCAGTGAAGCAGATTTTTCATTTTTATGTTTCTGCCTTTCATATTTCATTCCCCCATTTCATTTTGTCTACCTCATCTATATACTCTGGAATCATTTTTTATCTTCATTTTGTTTGTTCAGTTGATGATATCTTTTTTTAGAATGTCTTATCCCCCATTTCCCATTTTTAAATAGTATAGACACTCATCATCTCATGTCTGAATTAATGTAATAGTCTCTTAGCCTGTTTTTTCTTCAGATTTCATTCACTTTTTTTGATAAGAGTTCACTGAGATACTGGTTTAATGTACCAGTTGTAGGTGACTGACACAGAGTAGGTACCTGGTATATATAGAAGGAATGATGGGTTGAGTAGTTTTCCTTTGCCCACCAAATCAAGTCCCAAACTTCTTTAATTGGCTTTCCAGAGGTTCTGTGGTTTGCCCATTCCACATATTCAACATTGTTTCCTGCTACTTCTTAAAAGATATGTTCCATTCTATTTTAACCAAAATCTTTGTGGCCATTAGTATTATTCTTAGTTCTTCCTTTTTGCTTTTGCTTTCCTCTACCTTTGCTCCCACTCTTGAAATGTCTTCTCTTTATTTTGTTTGTATTAAACAAGGTTGTGTTAGGAATCAGATGGCACATTGGGACTGGTAATTGAGAAAGATTTAATGAAGAAGCTATTTACATAAATGTGGGAAGAGTTAAGGAAGACCAACAAGGGATGGTAAAGTACCAAAGGATAAAAGTATTAGGGAGTTTATTACCATGCCTATCCTAGAAGGGGCAAGGGAATGAAGCAGATGCTGAAATGTGGCAAGAACTATCTATGGTTGTAAAAGAAAGCCAAAGTTAGAAGCTGTGACTTGGTCAAGATACAACACCATTGCCAAATTGTGATTAGGTAGGGCAGAAACTGGGAAAATACCTCAATCTCTTTCTTTTCCTAGCCTGCTGATTCACTGATGCCTCCTACAGATTTAACCTAACAAGGAGCCAGAGGGCAGGGTGGGGTTTCCTATACTTAAAGAGCTTAGCCACACAGCAGGGCAAAAAGCAGTGTACAGAAAGGGTGGAAAGTGAAGGAGGGACAAATGGAGGATATTCAATCTACTATTCATTCTTCAAGGCCCAGTTCAAACCTGCCTCTCCTCCTTCATTCAGTCTTTTTTACATTACTTTAATACATGCTGATTGGTTTCATCATACCGGGATACTAATTTGTTTTCTTGTTCTTCTGAGTATAGAGCCCTATCTTTTGATTACTTTTAGCAGTCACTTTATGCAATGCATATATCCAAAGGTGGTATGTAAGCTAAGACTAATGAGTCCTTTCTTCTGGATTTTGAAATATGATGTAGTATAGTAAATTTCTCTCTGGGTGGGCTGAAACTGTAACATGTAGAACTCAGAAGTATTGGCAGCCCTATTTTCTGTTGCTTCTGTTTTGCTTGCTTGATATTGCACTCTTGGATTTCCTCCTACCTCAGTTGACTGTATCGTTGGCCTTTTATACTGACATCTTTAGTTTGTGAATAGTGGAGTTCCTTAGGACTTAATTATTTGTCATCTTCTGTCCTCTAATTACTTATTTCTGTAACTGTAAATATTATTTTGAAAACAACATAAGAAATTTTTAATTTTTTAAAAAATAGAGAACACGAATCAATTTTTAAAATTGTGTAACCTTAACCATCATACTGTTTCAGCTTTTTATTTTTAACTAAAGAGTCAAGAATCTATTGCTTAGATAGTTCAGAAACCAAAAATTTGAAGTATATTTGTCAGGATTCTTAATTGCAAGCTGACTTAGTCAGCAAAAGAATTTATTGGAAGAATGTTGATCATCTCAGACTTGAAAAATCATTAGGAGCAAGGGAGACTGCCAGGGTTACCAGCACTCTGGTAGAGCAGATTCCTGTTTGGAGATGTGAACTGGCTGGGAGAATAAAAAGTCTGAAAATAATTACTAAGGTATAAAAGACAAAGATAGAAATTAGATTTTTAAAAAGGGGGCACCTGGTGGGTCTTCCAGCCCTGATAGGAACTGGAACTGAACAAGTGAAAAAGGCCAGTCCTTTATTTAAGGGGAAATACATCAAAGGTTTTAGAATGGAAGCTTCTTCAGGAAAACAGGATAAGAGTAGGAAAAACAGGTTCTTTGGTGGTTGCTCTGGGCAGCTGCATTTGAACTTAGGGCTGTGAACTAAGGCACAGTGCCAGCGTGATCTGGGCTTTCTCAAATTGGGGAATTTTACCCAGGAGTTTCCAGAAAAGCAGCTTCCCCGCCCTAATGGCTCAAACAAAATCCATAATTCATACATGGCTTCCAACAGAAGACCATGCAGTATATTTAAGACAAAAGCATAAAACCAGCTCCCACTGCTGATTACTGTATACCTTGTATCATCTCAGCTGACCATAGTGGATGCACTACTGTCTGGGAGGCATCATTGTTACCCATGGAAGCTTGAAGTTACTGACACTGTCCCCACTGTCTACCAACAGACAGATCTGCAGCAGTCCTTGTCCTTTGTAATAGTCTTGATCCAACATCCAAGACTTGTGCATCTGATTAGCAGAGTCTGTTCTCAAGCTTATAAAGCAAGTATCTAGTATTTTAGCTTCTCTGGTGCACAGTGGGTTCTTATAATGCAGAGTTCCTCCAGAATACAAAGGGAGCTCAGAAGGTATGTAATCAAGGCTATAAAAATCACTTCTTGGGTATTTAATAGATACACAAAACAGCAATACAATCAGTTGCACACTAATTTAGAAATTGATATGTTAGGATTTTAATGTGATTGGTATTAACTAAACTAAACAGAAATGTAATGGTTCACAAATGAAGACTTCTTTCATAATTATAAATTATACTTTCTGCACACTGCCAAAATTATTTTTTAAAGCAAATCTTGTCTTATCATCCTATTCAAAATTCTTTAGTAGGAAGCAGGGATGGGAATAGGAAAGGCAGTAGAATGAATCTGACATAACTTTCCTATGTTCATATATGAATTCATGACCAATGAAATTCTACATCACAACCAAAAGAATGGGATCGTAATTAGAATAAGTTATTATAATCTAGCTATGTATAATATGGCAAAATACACTCTACTGTCTTGAGTATCTAAAAAGAACAAATAAAAAATAAGACAAAAAAACCCTTAAATCCTTCAGTGGTTAATTCCCATTGTCCCTAGAATAAAAATAAAATTCTTTATTTTGACAGACAACTTCCTCTTAAGATTTGAGTCCTGCCAGATTTCTAGCTACATTACCAATATTTTCCCCTTCCCCTTCTGAATCTTTAAAGACTCAAATCAAATGCTACTTTTCTGTGTAATAACTTCTTGATGTCTATAACTAAACCATTTCCTTCTTTATGCTTCTTATACATTTCTGTAATACATTATATTTTTAATTATTTCTTACTTGATGCTAATCAAATTGTGAATCCTATATTATCATTTTCATTATCTCAGAAGATTTTTTTTTCAGTACTGTGGGTTGAGCCAATGGGCACTTTACTACTGAGCTACAACTCCCAGTCCTTTTTAGTTTTTTATTTTGAGACAGGCTCTCACTTGCTTAGGGCTTCACCAAGTTGCTGAGGGGCCTCAAATTTTCAATTCTCCTGCCTCCGCTTCACAAGTCACTGGGATAACAGGTGTGTGCCACCATGACCAGCTATCTCAGAAGATGGTTATTGAATAAGTAATGAATGAAAACCCTCTACTTTTCTGGTTGGTTAGTGCATGTTTTTTATCCCCATGTGATTGGTCTTGCCTATTCTATTAACCCCATGTTGCATTCCCATGTTGGCTAATCTTGCAAAGGAGCTACAGGAAGTAGACCTTGATATACTGGTAGTATTATCTTGATATATGAATTATAATTATAGGTTTAAAGATGAATTTTGAAATTATCAGGGAACTACGTTACTTTGATGAAGTATGTGTACTGAATTTTGTTGACATATTTTTTACATTAAGGAACTAAAAAAAATAGCTTCTGACTTGATAAAGTCCAAGGTCACATGTCAGTATAAAGTAGAAGAAGAAAACATCAATATAAGAATTAAAGAACAGAAATTTGAAGAACTTCAAGAAAGACTCAACATGGTATTTGATTTAATGTATTCAAGTTTATAAAAGTAATTATTTTTAAATGCATGAGAATTTTAGGATTATAGCACAAAATGTTTCTTCTTTTCAAAATTGCCATACATAGTAAAAATTCAAGGTATTATGAATTTTTTTTTTAATTATTAGATAATTTTTGCCATTATCAAGGACAAAACATTTGGCTGCAACCATTTTATTTTCACTTTGATTTTGGATAATATTGTAATACAATGGTGTCTCCAAAGAGCTTTAAAGATGAAGGATTTTGTAGTTTTAACCTTTCCAAGTTTGTACAAATCTATATTGAATTCTTTTTTTAAAGACTATATTATATTTCATTTTCTAATGTCTTTTTTTGGTACCACGGATTGAATTCACGGGCAATCAACCACTGAGCCACATCCCCAGCCCTATTTTGTATTTTATTTAGAGACAGGGTCTAACTGAGTTGCTTAGTGCCTCTCTGTTGCTGAGACTGGCTTTGAACTCATGATAGGAGCCTCAACCTCCCAAGCCACTGGGATTACAGGCATGCACCCCACCACACCTGGCTCTATATTGAATTCTGATACCTTCCTCAAATCACTGGAGCCAGTGTTTCAACCACAAGCAAATGTGGGTGCTCTGGAGTAATAGGTCATGTCATTCTCAAGTTTTTTGAGCACTGAATTGAATGTAGAATTTGAATTTTATACCATAACTTTAAAATTATTCAAATTTTTGAAGGAATTAGAATTAAATAAGAAGATTAATGATGAGATTACCCATACTGAAGAAGAAAAACAGGTAAGCAATCATAAGTTATTTATGAAATCAGTAAATATTTTAAAATCAGCTACAGTGTGGGAAATAAAGTAACACATGGAATCATGTTTAAGTCAATATGTAGCAAATAGTAAGCTTTCAGTTAGAATGTGTATAACAGTCACATATATACTCCCATTTTTAAAAGATCAGTGTTTTCTTTGTTCAGACAAGTGGTGCCCTAGCAGGTAATTATTGAAGTGTATTTATACACAATGCATGATTTTTCAGAACATTATCCTCTCATATGAATCTATACATAGTGCTTACTTTTTCAGGACATTATCCTCTCATATGAATCTGTTTGATATTTATAATTATTCTAATTTTTTAAAAAGGTACATGAAAGAAAACTCCTTTGTTTTTCTTCTGCTTTTCCTCCATTTATTTCATGACATCCTAGTTCATTATAACATCTTGTAATATAGCCCATATGACATTTTAGTAGAGATATATTTGCTATTTTGCAGGGGGCAAGTCAACAAAAGTTTATTTTAGTTTTGAATTCTTCAAAATTTTCAATAGTGTCATGGTCCAATTAAAAAAACTTAGTTAATTATTTAAGGGACTCTTGGAAATAATATTTCTTTGGAAATTATGTAAGAAATATTTTTAGATATTTTATTATAAAATTTGCCATTAGTTTAATAAAATATTGAAATTAAACTATAATGAATTAGAAATTACAAAATGTATATGAAGAATGAGTTTAGAGACATGACTGTTATAGTAAACATTTAAAAATTGATATATTTATATATTTTTAAAGGCTATCATCATTTCTTTTCAACAAATGCAGCAGTTACTTCAGCAACAAATTCAAGCTAATACTGAAATGGATGCAGAATTGAAGATGCTAAAAGAAAATAATCAGGTTATATATATACATACACACACACACATATATATACACTATATACATGTATGTATATAGTGTTTTATCATATTTCTAATGAGCTTTGCCTGTTTAATTGGTATCCATCTGTGCAATTTTGTTGATTTTTTTTTAATTTTAGGGTCAAGATACTGAACTCCATCAACTTTTGTTTTCAGTCTTTAAAGTATAAAATGAAATATCTGATTTCATTTTATAATAGAATGAATGGGATATTTCTTTGTCTTAGAATTGTGGCTGAGGTCTAAAACTGAAAATAAAAAAGTGAAAGTGTCAGGCTGGGGTTATAGCTCAATGGTAGAGCACTTGCCTAGCATGCACAAGGCACTGGGTTTGATTCTCAGCACTGAATATAAATAAAAAATAAAGATCCATCAACAACTAAAATAATATTGAAAGAAAAAAGGTGAAAGTGTCATCCACATTATAAAACAGCAGTCAACCAGCTCTCAGAATTTCAGGGCAGAACTGTGTTTATAGGAATATGATAGCGCTAGTACTGTTGCCACAATAATCCAGCTTCCTTTTCTATATATATATATATTTTTTTCATATATATATACACACACAATACATACATATATGAAAATTATATATTTTATATATCATATATAATATATATATACTATATTATATACATAATATATTTTATATATCTGAAAATTATTGGGGGCTGGGGCTGTAGCTAAATGGTAGAGCACTTGGCTAGCATACATGAGGCACTGGTTCAAGCCTCAGCACCACAAAAAAATAAATAAAATAAAGGCTGTCTGACCATCTACAACTACAAAAAAAAATTTAAAAAGAAAATTATTGGAAGGGAATACATTATGGTCACTGATATTTTGAGAGTGCAGTGTTAAAAAAGAGAGGTTTTTCTCTACTTCCATAGTGGAAGGGGATGATGCTAAGTGTGAGAGTCTAAAAGAAAATCCCTTATGGAGATTGAGGTACAAGAAGGGAAGACTGCCCCTTGTTCCTTGTATGAACACTTGATATCCACTCCTGGTTTTGTCAGTAGAATAAAATATGGTAAATTCATGTGAAGAAGCTTGCTATGTTTCTTGAAGTTGGGAAATTTACCAAGAACATATTAATTAATGCCCAGTTCTGGTCGGGAAATTTCAAAGTGGAAGGTTTTGGGGAAAAATCTCTGTCAGTAAGACTTGAAGTGTATTTGTTAGTTCTAATACCTGTGGCTCTAGAAGTGTGCGTAAGAGAGAATCCGCTCATTCTGGGCTCTACATATAGAAATGTAGAAGTTAGTGGAGGGCAGGAAATGCCCTGAGTACCCCTAAGCCAACTGATGTGATATCTACTTAGACAGAAGTAGGGGCGTGTTCTTCTGGGGTGGCCCATAAAAGATATTTCTGCCCCTCTTCTGGGATTTTTGGTAGCAAGGAGAAAAGGTAAAGCTGAATATTTTCCATGAAAACTATAATCACCTCCCATGTAGGAATCAGTATTAGTAGAGGCTAGAGCAGTTTCATGAATATTTTACTTGTGCAATTGTATAGGGACCCACACTCACGAAGACTTCCTGCTTTAGGTTTAATGCTTTGCAGTCACAGTCTTGGAAGTTTTTTATTAACTTTTATCTTGACTTTATGTTTTATAAATTAAGACTGATGGGACAATGGAATCTGTGCCAGAGGCTTGTAGCCTCAGTTCAGACATTTTTTTTTTTTTAATTTCCATTGCTTTCCAGTCTTGGTTGTTAAATCTTGTTTGGCCCTTCTCTCTTGTCCTTTTCTTCTGCCATTGGCAGGTTGTTGGGTCACATTTGTAGTGAAAGATCTGTGTTTTGATATTGACCTTTACTTCTTGGCGGGGACCTAGTGCAGGAAGGGAAGGTCTTATTTGGTTGCATGTACCCTCCAGCACTTCAGATTGACACATGAGGCAGCAACTGTTCAGGTTCCAAGTTGTCATAACTTTGGTATGGTAGACAGGTGACTTGTCAGGGGCAGGATGAGTTTCCAGCCCAGGTAATGCATCCCATCCCTGCCCAGCAGTTGGAATCATTTCAGAGTCACCCATTTATCATGGGCTGGAGTAGAGGACCCAAGGGAAAGGAAATTGACTTCCCTGATCTGACCAGAACATAGTACATGGGTCAAGCATTTGGAAGGAAGAAGGGAAACCTAGTAGCTGGTGGATCTTATTCATGCTGAGTTGGGTGATGAGTCCACTAGACACTTAAGTTTTCCCCTGCTCAAGAAACCAGGACATTAAGTTGAAAATAAAAACCACTATGGCAGATTAAGAGAGAAAGGGAAGGAGGAACTGCAAAGAAAGGAAAAAATTTATATTTTCATCTTTTTAATAGTTCTTTTTCCTTGTTTTTTATTTTATTTTTTCAATTTTATACCAAGCCAAATTATGTAGTCCAACAGCCCTGAATGGAACCACATTTAACCTGAGCAATGTGTCTTGTCTTCATACTATTGATATTCTGTTTTGTTCTGTAAAGAGAGCTATACCCTTCTTATTTCTCTTGCCTTCACCCGGTACTATAGGAGTTAGACTTAGGAGAGGAGCGCGACATGGTGGCACATGCCTGAATTCCCAGCAGCTCAGGAGGCTGAGGAAGGAGGATCATGAGTTCAAAGCCAGCCTCTGCAAAAGCAAGGTGCTAAACAATTCAGTGAGACTCTGTCTCTAAGTAAAATAAAAATAGGGCTGGGGATGTGGCTCAGTGGCTAAGTGCCCCTGAGTTCAATCCCTGGGACCTCTCCCCCCAAAAAAAAGAGGAAGGAGAAAGATGTGGTATGCCAGAGTCAAACTTCTCTCTCCTTTAATATCTTCACCTATTCTAATAAAAGGTTGATAAAAACAATTTCTTTGAAAGTTTAGTTATGAGCAAGACCCCCTCCTCCACCTCCCATACCCCTGCCCTATAATTGGATAACTTGGACTATTCCTCTAATATATTGAATTTTCTCCCAAGAAACATAATGTACCCGAATTCTTTAGGAGTAGCATTAGCAGGAGCATCTCCTAACTCATAGAACCAAGTTGAAACAGATTTTTAAGGGGAACAAAATATTAGAGATTGACTAATCAAAACATTTCAGTTCACGAAAATATAATCAGTGTCATACAAGGCCTTGTAATAGTGGCAAAACTTGAATTAAACTTTTATCCTGATTTTAATCAGGCATTGTTTTTACAACTTTATACTATTATTCTTTCCTAGATCTATGAGAGCTGCCAATTTTGTTAGATCACTTATACTAAGATGGTTCTTAATTGTCTCTTCATAAACTCTAATTCCAATTCTTAAGGATTACTGAATTTTAAACAGCCAATAGTAGTCATAAATGTATAGTTATGGGTTTCTTTTGAGTTAACAATGACTATCAAGATAATCCTAGGATATTTTAACTATGACTACTGTTATGTTGGTAAACAAAACCACTATCTTTAATTATCGTAATTAGTACCTCTCCCTTGAAGTTAGATGTAAAACAGTAATGATTCAAAATTTACAAAAAATAGAACTGTCAGCTTATTTTGAGAAGCAAGCTCATTAAAAAACAAGCAATACCATTTATCATCATTATCATTTTTAAAATGAACATTTTAATATCAAAAGTATATTAAGGACATAATCTCAAGATAATGGACAGTTCTTTACAAGAAAAGTCATTTAACGGCCTTATATTGACATTTTTTTTTTGCCATGGACTAGTGAAAATTTTGTCATGGATCAGTACTTGTCTGCAGACTAGTGTCTGAGAACCACTGATATATAGCACAACAAAATATTAATGTTGAACTGTTGCTAAGGATTATGCTGCATAGATAGCCAGTGTTTTCTTGAGGAGCATTCTAATTCCACCTGCACTAAAAGGGATCATTACTCTTGATAATGGCCAACTGTTTTTCAGTGCTCAGCAATCATGCTGTCATCTGTCTTACTGTTTTAGTAGTAAATTTTAGAATCTAGAGACCTAAATTCTCATGAGAGAAAATATTTTCTACTCTGATTTAATTTTATGATTTAGTGTACTATAAGACTATTTCTGTTTCTATAGTCACAATATTAAGAAAAATAACTTTGCATATTTTATTTCTATAGTTACAATGGTAACATAGTACTAACTAGGACAATTTATTTAGTTTTTGGTAGATTAAAGCATTAGCAGATGGTTTTATTTTACCTTCCACAATATCCTTTTTTTAATCACAAGACTATCAGATTTTTTAATCTAATTATAAGTAATACCAAATAATTTCCTGATAGAATATAAACTCCATGAGGGCAGCAATGTTTTCAGTGATGTACTATATGAACATAAAATAGCATTTGGTACACAGGAGGAGCTTATTCTTATTAAATGAATGGATGATGAACAGGAAATAACTCATATTCTTCCTGAGTTCTGATATTGTTTGATCAGGGCTTGTGGTTAAACAATGACTTGAATACACATTCACTTCTACCCCATCCAGAAACTGTAATAAATGACGTTAATAAATCCCAAGGAAAAGGAAATGGGGGAAGAAACAATAAAAATAATATTTTAAAAATGGGAACTAGCTGGACAATTGGTAATTTACACAGAAGAGGAAATGGAAACCTAAGTCAAAGATGCAGAAATAAGGGCTAAGGTTGGGGTTCGGTGGTAGAGTGCTTTCCTAGAATGCACAAGACCCTGGGTTTGCTCTCCAGCCATTTCCCTTCCCTACTATAACACACATAAACATAATAAAACATAAATGATCAGGAATTGTAAGTATCATGTGCCTCTAGAAGTAGAGTGTGCAGTTGAAATCCTATACTAGAAGATTATATAAGATGCTATTGCAAACTTAGATTCTCTTCTTCACCCAGTACAAATTGTCACTGTCCCACTCCTACTTAGCAGGAGGTTGGATGTTTAGGTTGGGGAGTTTGAAGGACAGTTAAAGGAATTAATCTGCCTGAAGAAAAGACTATAACTGCTGCAATTAAGCTTTCCAAATGAAACAGCTCATCCAGGTCAACTCACAGTAAATTTGAAACAGCTTCTTAACACCACATCCTTACTATGAATAGTAGTTAATTACTACTATTGAACACTTGAAGAAAGCCTCCAACATGAAAAACAGAAAAGCATCAGTAGTAGTAGTAATAATAATAATAATAATAATTATTATTATTATTATTATTCCCAAATATTTTTGAGACTATTGTGAGTAAGGTAGTTTCCTAATTTCTGTATCAGTAGAGTCATCAATAATGTATAAGACCTTAGAAAATGGAAAGATCTCTCATGTTCTTGGATAGGCAGAATTAACATTATCAAAATGACCATACTAGGCTGGGTTTGTGGCTCCGTGATAGAGTACTTACCTCAAATGTGTGAGGAACTGGGTTCAATTCTCAGCACTGCATATTAATAAACAAAGTAAAGTCCATTGACAACAAAAAATATTTTAAAGAGTGGCCATATTACCAAAAGTGCTATACAGATTTAATGCAATTCCTATTAAAATCCCAAAGATGTTCCTCATAGAAATAGAAAAGGCAATCATGAAGTTCATTTGGAAAACTAAGAGACCCAGAATAGCCAAAGCAATTCTTAGCAAGAAAAGTGAAGCAGGCACCAATATCAGACCTTAGAATATACTACAGAGCTATAGTGACAAAAATGGCATGGAACTGGCACCAAAACAGACGTGTAAACCAATGGTATAGAATAGAGGACACAGAGACTAACCCATAATTACAGTTATCTTATATTAGACAAAAGTACCAAAAACATACATTGGATAAAAGATAGCCTCTTCAACAAATAGTGCTGGAAAAACTGAAAATCCATATGTAGCAAAATGAAATTAAACCCCTATCTCTCACCCTGCACAAAACTCAAAGTGGATCAAGGACTTAGGCATTAGACCAGAGACCCTGCACCTCAAATATACATCATGTCAGCTTAGGAGCCAACTTCCTTAACAAGACTCCTAGAGTGCAAGAAGTAAAATCAAGAATCAATAAATGGGATGGAATCAAATAAAAAGTTTCTTCACAGCAAAGGAAACAATCAATTATATGAAGAGAGAGCCTACAGAATGGGAGAAAATCTTTGATACCTGCACCTCAGATAGAGCAAAAATCTCCAGGATATATAAAGAACTCAAAAAATTTAACACCAAAAAAAAAAATCAAAACAAATAACCTAATCAACAAATGGGCTAAGGAAATGAACAGACACTTCACAGAAGAAGAAATACAAATGGTGGATAAATATATAAAAAAAATGTTCAACATTTCTAACAATTAGAGAAATGCAAATTAAAACTACACTGAGATTTCATCTCACTCCAGTCAGAATGGCAATTATCAAGAATACAAGTAATAGTAAATGTTGGCGAGGATGAGGGATTTGGTGGGACTGCAGATTAGTGCAATCATTCTAGAAAGCATTATGGAGAGACTTCAGAAAACTCAGAATGGAAACATTATTTGACTCTGTTACCCTACCCCTCAGCATATACCCAAAGGACTTAAAGTCAGCATCCTATAGTGATGTTTATAGCTTCTCAATTTATAATAGCTAAACTTATGGAATAGTGCCCTTCATCATATGAATGGATAAAGAAATTGTGATATATATATATATACACACACACACACACACACACACACACACAATGGAATATTACTCAGCTACAAAGAGAAATGAAATTATTGCATTTGCCAGTAAATGGATGGAACTGGAGACTATGATGCTAAGTGAAACAAGTCAGTCCCAAAAAAACAAAAGGCCAAATGTTCTCTCTGATATTCAGATGCTAACTCACAATGAATGGGGAGGGGCAGGAAGAATAGAAGTACTTTGGACTAGACAAAGTGGAACGAAGGGCAGGGAGTGGAATGGGAATGGGAAAGATAGTAGAATGAATCAGACATTACTTTCTTATGTGTATATATGATTACACAACCAATGTAATTCTACATCATGTACAACCAGAAGAATGAGACGTTATATTCTATATATGAATAAAATGTCAAAATACATTCTACTTCAAAGAACAAATAAAATAATGAAAAACCATGTGAAAATAATTTATAATCCACAAAACAAGAATTAGGAGTCTATAGAGAAACACTCAGGAAATAAAAATGCAATGGAAAGGTTGGAGGATAATGTTGATATCTCTATAAATGTTGATGTCCCTATAATGTTATTTATCTTCTATAAAGTAGAACCAAAACACATAGAAGATGGAAAACGAGAGAAAGAAAATTAGGGAATCAGTCCAAAGAGTCTGGATTCAGAGAAACAATGGAGAAAATGGAGGGAAAAAATAATCAAAGAGAAAATACAAAAGTTTACCCACACCTGAATGATATGATTTTATAATGATACCAATGTATATCATCATGAAATTTTGTACTATACATAAAAATATGATTATAAAATTCTGTGTAGAAAAAGTAGATTACATACAAAGAATTAAGAATCAGAATGGTAACATATTTGTGTTAGACTTTTTAATGGTATTATTGGAAGATATAAGAAAATAATCATGCCTGCTGAAATTGGGAAGAAATTGATTTCCAAAGTAGAGTTCTATTGTATTCAGCTACTCTAATTGCCAAGTATTGGAAGAAAAACAAATTTGGGGGCATGCAGGGTCTCAGATAATTTACCATCTATGTCTCCTTTATTGAGAAGTAACAAAGTTTACCAAGAAAAGGGAGTAAACCCAAAGAGAAAACCATGGATCTAGGAAACAGGAAGATACACAACAGAAGAGAGAAGGGAATCCTCATTGATAACCTGCTTTGTACAGTAGACTGAAAGCAATCGTTTAAATTATAATGAAAGGATGGGGTGTGTCCAAAACAAACTGAGAGAATATTTGAAGGAGGCAGTTTCTTTTACATGGGGAAGTGGGACAGGAAATGATTTATGTCTCCAGTACACTGATTCAGGACTATGATGCTCTCTTCCTAGATCTTACCCTTCCGTTACCTCTACAACTCAAACAAAAGCCACTCAAATACTACAGTCTTGATTTTCTATTTATTTTTATTGTTCAAATCACCTTATTCAACTCATTCAATAAATAAAAAGTTGCTTTTGGTTATTTATTATTACTAGGATATAGACTATATTATATTCTCCCATTCTCTTCCCTAAACTTTTGTCTATTTTTAAAAATACAGTATGTTACTGATTTAAAAACTGTAAAATATTTGCTCAATTGTTAAAAGTACTAAAAGTATTAATTATACATTATTGTAAATACTTAGAAACTTCCCCATTGTTATATGTAACATAAATTAAGGAAATGTATCTTGTATTAACATTTTCATTATCCTGAAATAGAAGCAATCGAAATAGGTGTATTCATTTGGGTGCTCTCAAGGTGCATAGCTTCTTATGAAATAGAGGAGAATTTTCATATTACAAGTTGTAACATGCTTTTTGTTAGATAAGTTGCTGTTATTTTGAATAATTGTGTATTTTCATATTGAATACTTTAGATGTAATTGATAATTCTTTAAATAAAATATTATGAAGCCTTAAAATGAAATTGATCTATGTATAATAGTATGAAAAGTAAGCAAGGGGGCTGGGGATGTGGCTCAAGCAGTAGCGCGCTCACCTGGCATGTGTGCGGCCCAGGTTCAATCCTCATACAAACAAAGATATTGTGTCTGCCGAAAAACTAAAAAATAAATATTAAAAAATTCTCTCTTTCTCTTTCTCTCTCTCTCTTTTAAAAAAAGTAAGCAAGGCATTATTTTGTTTTTTACAAAGCAGAATATAGAATAGTACATGTAACATGGTTCATCTGTATTTAAAATATATATAGGGGCTGGGGGTGTGGCTCAATGGTAGATTGTTCACCTAGCACAGGCGAGGCCCTGGGTTAGATCCTCAGAACCACATAAAAATTAATTAATTAAAGATATTGTGTCTAACTACAACTAAAAAGTAAATATTAAATATATATATGTATGTGAGTGTGTGTATATATATATATACTAAAATATATATATGTATATATTAAAACATATATATATATATATATATATATATATATATATATATATATATATATATATATATGTTTTAGTCAGCTTTTTCACTGCTGTGACTGAAAAATCCAACCAGAACACTTGTAGAGGAGGAAAAGTTTATTTGGGGACTCATGGTTTCAGAGGTCTCAATCCATAGACAGTAGGCTCTTGGGGCTTGAAGTGAGACGGGACGTCATGGAGGAAGAGTGTGGCATAGGGAAGCCCCTCACATGATGAGCAGGAAGCAGAGAAGTCTCCACTTGCCAGATACAGATATATACCCCAAAGTCATGCCCCAATTCCTATTTCCTGCAGCCACACCCTATCACTTCAGTTACCACTCAGTTAATTTCTGTCAGGATATTAATTCACTGATTGGGTTAAGACTCACAACCCAATCATTTTCCCTCTGAACCTTCTTGCATTGTCTCACAGATGGGCTTTTGTAGGACACCTCATATCTAAACCATAACAATTCTTGTATGACTCTAGGCAGTTTCTGTAATTATAGAAAAAATGCTAAAGTAATTATTTAGGGGGAAGAAGAACTAATAGAGGATAATCTTACCTTTTCTTTGTATATCCTTTTGTGTAGCTTGAAAATTTTACCAAGCAGACATCTAATAAACAAATAAACTTAAAAACATCGAATATTAGACATGTTGATGAAAGTTGTTACTATTTAATTTTTCACAGAAATTTATAAGCACACATTGAAGAAACTTAATAATATTGATGACATGAATTTATTAGTTCACAAACCCTAATCTTAGAAAATACTTGGTACTATTTTTACTTTTTAAAGGTTTTATTTGGGGTGGGGAAGTAGTGTGGTAGAGATTCTGTGAAATTAATGAAGTAAGTTGTGGTAAATAGCTAAGTTATGCTAAGAAGTATGAATTTGAAATTAAAATTGTATTTCAGGACTTTCTAGCCAGTTAATTTCTAAAATAAACGATAAGAAATACTATTCTGTGGTAGTTAAAATTTTTTAGTAGTGTTAGACTGGATTATGCTACATTTCATACTTTTCAGTGCTGTACTTTATATTACTTTTTCAGTACATTAAAAGTTATGCAGTGAAACTGAATAATGGCAATGTTTTTATACCCTTTTATAGCCATTTCTTTATCATAACCTCCCCCTAAACTATAAGCACCTTTCTGTTAATTTATGAAAATTATTGTTGAGATAGCACATTATCACTGATCTGTATGGCACTTTCAGCATGTTGAAAGCAAAGGTCCAAGCAACATAAAACACATCAAAATTCATTAATGTGGTATTGATTATTTTTTGGATAATTAATTTTATTGCAGACCCTTGAAAGAGATAATGAGCTGCAAAGGGAGAAGGTAAAAGAAAATGAAGAAAAGTTCCTTAATCTTCAGAATGAGCATGAGAAAGCACAAGGAACTTGGAAGAGACATGTAGGTTTATTAAACTATAAAATATTAAAATATTTTAAATAACTGCAGACATTTAAAATACCTATTTAGTGCTAAGAAAATATTGCAAAAATAATACAGGAATAAAGTCAGACACATTTTCTTCTTGCACTTATTTTTCCAAAAAGTGAGTGCTTTTAAAGAGCTAAATTTAACAAAATTTCCTGTAATGTTTTCATGCATAAAAGATCATACATATATGTTTGTGTTTATACATAAATATATATGTGTATATATGAATATGTATCAAATGACCTTCCATATGTGGCAAAGAAAATTTACCTTTTCATGAAACCACTGCATTGTATTTTAGTAAATGATTAAAACAAAGGCTTATATATCTACTGTTGTTAGATGATCTATTTACTTTCCTCAGCAGTTTTGTTGAGATATATTAGAGCCATGTTTAGAACATGTGTGCAGTAGTTCTGTAATATTAACATCTTTAAACATTATTATTTCCTTAACCCCAAATTATTTATTTTTAATAAGTATTTTTATAAGCATTTATTTTTATTTCAGTGAAGTAGATAAAATAATGGTATAAATGATGTAAATTCAAGTTGTGAAATACAAAGGTTCACTTTAAATATTGGTGGACCACAAAATTGACTATTCTATTTTAATATCAATTTTCATTGCCTCCTCAGTTCTTTTAAAGAATTAACACAATTGGCTGGGGCTATAGCATACATGAAGCCCTGGATTTAATCTGAAGCACTCCAAATAATAATAACAATTGAAAGTCACTACTTACGAGTTTAGGAAGTGATATTTTTGAAATGTATGATTATATTTTAAGACTATTGTATTAATGAAAGTACATGCAATATTGATATAGTAATATAATGTGTATTTTAATATCAGCTTTGTAGCATTTTCTGTTGATGATTTTGTTTGATTTATGATACAAATAACTCTTGATATAGTTCATTTGTAGCTAACATGTTTTCTTACTTTATAGTTTGGAAAAACCAAGTCATCACTGATATAAGATTTTGATAAGCTTTTCTCAAATCTAAGAAAAGTATTATATATTTAATTATTTGAGAATACTAAAAAATGCTTAATAATCTCTACCAATAAAATTTATCATTAAGCAATAAGCATAGTAATTTCAATTAATCTCCATTGCATTCCAGTACCTTCTTCTCATCCACAATGATTAAAAGATATGGAAATGGTACTGTCAGAATAAGGAAAACTGTGAAGTGCAAAAAAATATAAACTGAAATAGGCTAAACATGCCACAAAAGAAATTGGTTGAGCTAAGAAACTTAAACATTCATTTTCTCTGATAAGACTATAACAATGACTTTCTCCCAAGAAAAACAATGATTGATTGATGATTTATTTATGAATGCATGCTAGGTGTCCAACCCAGGGCCTTGTGCATGCTAAGCAAGTGCTTTATCTCTGAACTACATCCCCAGTCCTGGGTTATTCATTTTACAAAATGAGAAAGAGTAGCTGGGGTCAAGGAGAAAAAAAAATTAAGAATGTGAATAGAGGACCTTTGTGGTCTGAGGAGAGAATGCTGGTATAATGTGAGAGCATGAGAATGGGCAGAAGAGAAATTCACTGCAGTAAGGAGATAGAAGAGGATGGGATGAAGACCAAATGGAGAGTTTAGTCTTGAAAAAACAAATTAAAAGATATTTAAAAAATAGATGAGCAAAGGGAAAGTAATGTAAGTTTATACCTGTTGGCTTCTATAACTACTATTGCATTTGGGAGATTTATGATAGAAGTTTTCAAGAGAAAATCATTATCTTTAATTTAAAAATTATGTTTTTCTCTTCAGTGGAATTGTGTCTCATATTGGAGGTTTCCATGAAAGAATACTCCCCCAGGAAAAATATTATTAAATTTTATAGGCAGCTTAAGTTCAGTTTGTGGATGTAAATATCAGGCTAAATATGTCATTTTCTGTTGTACCATTAGTGCTCAATACTCTTCATTTGGTTGAGTTAAAAATCTCTATATCTAATTTGCAACAAAACAAAAGAAAACTTTAAGAAAGCAAGAAAGATATAACTTTTGTAGAGTTTTTAAAAATAAAAATTATAAATTTTCTATTGTAATAAGAGGTGGCTTAGTATAGTAGTTACGAACACAGCACCAAGATTTATCTTTGGATTTGAATCCTGACATTTCATATCTGCATTATATGGAGCAAGTTACTTAACAACTTCATTTAAAAAAAATACTTTTGTAATTATTGATGGACCTTTATTTTACTTATAAATAGATTTATATAGGGTGCCGAGAATCGAACCCCGTGCCTCACATGTGCTAGGCAAGTGCTCTACCACTGAGCCACAACCCCAGCCCGAGACTCTCATTTTTTTACCCATAAATTTGGCATAAAAATATTTTATAGAGTTTTATGAGTATGCAATTACATTTATTAAGGGTTAGCATAATTCCAATAACTAGTATTTAGTATTATTGGTTATTTTGTGATTGTTTTTATTTCTCACTATTGCTAAACCTTATTTTAATAATTTCAGACAAAAAAATGTTTATATACTTGCTCATTTTGGTTAAATGTTATAATAGGTTGAAGAACTTATTGGAGAAATTAACAAGATTAAAAATGAATTATCATCACTTAAAGAAATTCATATTAAGTTTCAAGAACATTACAACAAGTTATGCTGTCAGAAAAAAGTTGAAGAATATAAGAAGTTTCAGGTAAAATTAAAATACATTGGGGAGTACAACCTGCATCACTGATAATTTTCTCCCTGTTTTATATTTTAAGCTTTCAGTGAGTATGCATATGTTGTCTGAAGTACATTTTTAGTTAACTTTTGTGTGAAGATTCTTTTTCAACTTTATGAATAAATTATTTTTATTTGACAGGCTCTTGATATAAGGATCAAGAGTCATTTTTTAGATATGGATTTCCAGTTGTTTGGAGACACACATTTATTGAAAAAACTGTTCTTTCTAGCATTATACCTTGGTACTTTCTTTGAGAAT
The DNA here is from genome assembly GCF_052094955.1 of Ictidomys tridecemlineatus. NCBI lineage: Eukaryota > Metazoa > Chordata > Mammalia > Rodentia > Sciuridae > Ictidomys > Ictidomys tridecemlineatus. The sequence goes on from NC_135480.1 coordinate 31,825,423, forward strand.
CAGTTGATCAAATATCTACAGGTCTATTTTTGACTCTTTATCATGTTCCATTCATTGATTATATTTATATTTAAGCCAATACCACATTGTCTTTATTAGTATTGCTTTAAAATGTAGTATACGTTCTTCAATTTTGTTGTTCTTTTTCAATTTTTTTTTTTTTGCTATTTTAGGCCTTTTACATTTTAATCACATTTAGAATCAGACTTAAAAAGTCTGTGGGATTTTGATAGGGATTATGTTAAACCTATAATTTGTGAAGAATTGGCATCATAATAATACTGAATCTTATAGTTAATAAACATGGTATTGCTTTCCATTTAGGGGAATATTTTTTAAAAATCTCTCAGAAATGTTTGTAGTTTTTATTGTATAGATCTTTCAAATATTTTGTTAAATTTACATCTGAGTATTTCATGTTTTGGAATCCCGTTGTATTTTTTGTTTGGCTTTCCTATTGGGTATTGGGGCTGGGGATGGAACATAGGGCCTCATGCATGCTAAGCACAGATTCTACCACACTGTATTTTAAATTTTTGTTTTTCTAACTGTTCATTTTTTGCATAGAGAAATATAGTTGATTTTTCTACATTGACCTCATTTTAAAATTTATTGTTATAGTGGTTTAGTATAATATGTAGTATTATGCTGTATCTCAACAGCATTCATTAGCTAGGACTCTCTAGTACAGTGTTGAATAAAAGTTTCAATACTGAGCATTCTTGCCTTCTCATCTCAGATGGAGAGTACTTAATATTTCATCATTTTGTATTATTATAGCTGTTGGAGTTTTTTGTTTATATTATTTTTTTAAAAAATTTTTAAATTGTTGATGTTTATTATTATTTTATTTATTTTTATATGGTGCAGAGGATGAAACCCAATGCCCCACACATGGTAGGCAAGTGTGCTACCACTGAGTTATAACCCCAGCCCTTGTTTATATTCTTTATCAGGTTAAGAAAGTTTTCTTCTATTCCTAATTTGCTGAGCTTCTGTCATGAATGAATTTTTACCACAAATAGGTATCAAATTTTGTCAAATGCACTGGGCTCAAGAGGCTGAGGAGGAGGATCATGAGTTCAAAGCTAGCTTCAGCAAAAGCGATGGGCTAAGCAACTCAATGAGACCCTGTCTCACTGTAAAATACAAACTTAGGGCTGAGGATGTGGTTCACTGGTTGAGTGTCCCTGAATTCAATCCCCAGTACCCCCCTCCAAAAAAATTTTTTTGTCAAATGCTTTTTCTATACCTTTTTTAAAAAAATATTTATTCTTAAGACATTATTCAGAATGTCTTTATTTTACCTTTATGTGGTGCTGAGGATCGAATCCAGTGCCTCATGCATGCTAGGCGAGCACCCTACCTCTGAGCCACAACCCCAGCCCTTCTGTATCTTTTAATATGACCATTTTTTTTAAAAAATTCTGTTATCTATTAGTTACCTTAATTGTTTTCCAAATGTTAAAATAACCTTGCATCTTGAATAAAGTCCAATCAGTCATAATATATTATCCTTTTTATATATGACCAGATTTGAATTGTTAATGCTTTGTTGAAGATTTAGCATTGACAAACAATACTAGCCTGTAAGTTTTATTTTGTTTTCCTTACTATTTGGTTTTTGTGTCAAGAGTAATACTGGCCACTTCATAAACTGAGTTGGAAAATGTCCATTCTTCCTATATTTCCTCGAAAAGTTTGTGTAGAATTGGTATCATTTCTTTATTAATTGTTAGAATTCACCAATGAATTGGGGCTGGAATTATGGCTTAGTGGTAGAGCGCTCCCCTAGGATGGGTGGGACTTGGGTTCGATTCTCAGCACCACATAAAAATAAAGGCATTGTGTTGTGTCCATCTACAAAAAAAAAAAAAAAGATTCATTTTCTGTCTCTCTCAATGAAGCTATCTAAGCTTTTTCTTTGTGGGAATATTTTAGATGAATTAAGTATTTAAATTATTTATAGGGTTATTCAGATTATCAATTACTTATTATGTTGGTATGCAGAAAAGAGTTACCATAGCAGGCCTGAGAATGCTATTCTTAGAAAAGTTGGCCTTTATCTGATGCTTGGAAACTTTGAGAGCATTCTCACCATTTCCTAACAAGAGTGGCTGACAGTGCCTTCACTGTTAGTATAAAAAGCTGGCCTTTTCTGGACATCTCTTTTTTTCTGGAGTCTGGAGTTTGGCATGAGCTAGGTGGAGAGTGCCCTGTAAGACCAGTCCTTCCAGAACACCTTGAGCACTAAGTCTCTAATGAGCTTCCCTGGTAGTCAGCGACTCACATATGTTGTCACAATTCAGTGCTGTAGGAATTAGGCATGTCTTTTATGGCTTTACTAGGAGATGACTCTTGAAAGCTTGTACCTGGTTTTCTCTAGACTTTATTACTTCATGTGACTTTTCCTTTGCCTATTTTGTTTTTTTTATCCTTTTGTTGTAATAATTTTAGCCATGAGATACTATATATTGAATATGTATACAATATAGTGAATATAATATATAATGAATACAATATATATTGAATAATATGTTGAAAAAATATATATGTTTTCAATATTATCTATTGATTCTTGTGAGTCTTCCTAGTAAATCACTAATACTGGAAGTGATCTTGGGGACCCCCAACATAATTTGGACAATTTTTGTCTTTCAATAAGTTTGTCCTTTCCATAAGTTGCCAAATCTATTGACTAAGAGTTACTCATAATATTCCCTATCATTATATTCTTTTGTAGATCTGCATTAATGTCTCTCATTCTTGATATTAGTAATTTGAGTCTTCTCATTTTTATTGATCAGTTTAGTTAGAAGTTTTACAGTTTTATTCATCTTTTTGAAAAGCAAGGCTTTGGTTTCATTGATTTTCCTCTCATTTTTATTTACCTGCTATTTTAATGAATTTTGCTATTAACTTTCTTATTTCTTTAATTCTACTTACTTTGAGTTTAATTTGCTTTCTTTTTCTAGCTGCTTTTTGTTGGACTTAGAGTGATTCTTTGCCTTTCTTTTTTCTTACTGAATTGCTTAGTTTCTCACCATTGCTGAGGTTGGCTTTTTTTTTTTTTATCTTACTTTTTTTTGGTGGGGTTCTTTTTCTTGTCTTTTTTGGAACTGGGGGTCGAACCCAGGGCTTTGCGAATGCAAGGCAGACGCTTTGCCACTGAGCTACATCCCAGCCTCTATGCCTTTCTTTTTTCTAATACGAACTTTCAAAGCTATGAAATATCCTCTAGGCACTGCTTTAGCTGTATTCTACAAATTTCAATATATATTTTCATTTTCATTCAATTCAAAATATTTTAAAATTTTCTTGTGAAGTATTCTTTAACCCATGAATATAGGTATGACCTTTATGAAGTATGTTGTGGAACTTATAAGTACTTGAAGATTTTCCAAATATTTTTCTGATAATGATTTCAAATTTAATTTGACTGGTCAGAGAACAATCTATATAAGATTTTTATCATTTTAAATATATTATGATTTTTTAAGCTAAGGATATTGTCCGTCTTGGTGAATATTTCATGTACCCCTTGAGGGGAAAAAATACATATTCTGCCATTGATATATAGAATGATTTATAACTGTAAATTAGGGTCAAGTTGGTTGATAATTTTGTTCATATTCTTTTTTTTTAAGGTACTGGGGATTGAACCTAGAGGCACTCTGCCACTCTTCCACTCACTTATATTTCCAGTCCTTTTTATTTTTTGTTTTGAGATGGATTCTTACTAAGTTGCCAAGCTGGCCTCAAACTTGCAATCCTCCTGCCTCAGCCTCGTGATTTACTGGGATTATAGGAGTGTGCCACCATACCTGGCTATCTTGATTTTTTGTACTTGTTCTATCAATTAGTGAGAGAAGAGTTTTGAATTTTGGATTGTAACTATGAGTTTATCTTTCTCTTTCCAGTTGTCAGGTTTTTCTTTAAACATTTATTTTTTAATTGTAGGTGGACACAATACCTTTATTTTATTTTTATGTGGTGCTGAGGATTGAACCCAGTGGCTCACACATGCTAGGCAAGCACTCTACCTCTGAGCCACAACCTTAGCCCTCCAGTTGTTAGTTTTTGCTTCATCTGTTTTAAGCCTGATATTAGATATATGATTCTTGATAGTTATGACAGATTTATGATTGTTATGGCTTCCTGATTAATTGACCTTTTTGTCATTCCAAATATACATTTCTATCCTACTAGTGTTTCTTGTCCTGAGGTCTATTTTTTTAATACTAATATAGCCACTACATTTTTCTGTGATTAGGGTTTGCATTATATATCTTTTTCATCTTGTTTTTAAAGGAATATTCACATTTTTTATTGAGTAATAACATGAGGAAGTCCTTTATTTTCTTTGAGAACTATTGTTTGATGATGATGATGATGATGATGATGATGATGATTATTCATTAAAGTCCCAGAGGGCACTGAGCTATATCCCTATTCCTTTTTAGTTTTTATTTTGAGGTGGGATCTCACTTAGTTGGCTGAGGCTAGCCTTGGATTTGTAAACCTCTTACCTCAGCCTCCCAATTCACTGAGGTTACAGGCATTTTCCACCACACCCATCTTGTACTTTATTATTGCGGTAAAATGTATATAACATAAAGTTTACTCTTTTAGCACATCTTTAATATGTATTAATGAATGGCCTTAAGTACATTTACAAGTGGATATGGTTATATACCAACAAAATTATGTTTATATAAACAGAAAGTGGGTAGGATTTGACCCTCTAGGCATAGTTTGTCAACTTCTCCTCTAGAGGTAAATTTATCATAGTATACTTTCAAATAATATTATGCCAAATTTGTAATATTATATCCAATTTTTGTTAAGGTAAGAAGTTTTCAATACCATATTGTCATTTTCTCCTTCCTGTCTTTTGTCTTAGTGTGATCATACATTTTACTCTTCAAATTATTACCAGAACATAATTTTTTTCTTTTTTTTTTAAAGAGAGAGTGAGAGAGTGAGAGAGAGAATTTTTTAATATTTATTTTTTAGTTTTCAACAGACACAATATCTTTGTTTGTATGTGGTGCTGAGGATTGAACCTGGGCTGCACGCATGCCAGGCAAGCGCACTACTGATTGAGCCACATCCCCAGCCCTTTTTTTTTTCTTAATTTTTTCCCCCTTTGGTACTGAGGATTTAACCCAGGAGTGCTTTACCACTAAGTCACATCTACAGCCTTTTTAATATTATTTTTAATCTTGAGATAGGGTCTCTCTAAGTTGCTTAGGACCTTGTTAAGTTGCTGAGGCTGGCTAAGTTGCCAAGGCTGGCTAAGTTGCCATCTTCCTGCCCCAGCCTCCCAAGTTGCTGGGATTCCAGGCATGTGCCACTGTACCAGGCTACTCTACTTGTTATAAACCCTGTCCTAATATTGTTTTTAATTTTGGTTTATTTTTTGGAATTTTACTTTAAACAGTAAAAATTAGCCTGGCACACACCTATAATGCCAGTCACCTGTGAGACTGAGTCAGCAGGAGGATCACAAGTTCAAGCCTAGCAGTGGCAACTTAGTAAGACCTTGTCTCAATAAATACAAAATATAAAGAAATAGGGATGTGGCTCAGAGGTAGAGTGCTGCTGGGTTCAATCCTCAGTACCACACATATACTCAAAAAAAAAAAAGAAGGAAAAATAAAATATGTAGTTTTTTATATGCACTCCCACACTTGTTATTTCTGTCATTCTTTGTTCCCATGTGTGGACCCAGTTTTCTACCAGGTAATATTTCATTCAACCTGAAGAACTTTAATGTTTCTTCTTGTACATATCTGCTGTTAAGAAATTCAAATTTTGTTTCTCTGAAAAAAGTGCCTATTTTTCTTTAATTGTAAATGATATATATTTTCATGGAATATAAAATTCTAGGTAGATAGGATTTTTTCTCTTGTTAAATTATTAATTATTTGCTTGTATTGCTTCTAGAAGGAAGACTGGGACAAATCTTGTATTTATACCCTCTCTTTATGTCTCTAAATGTCTTTTACTTCTGGGTGCCTTTAAGATTACTCCTTCATGACCATTTTTAAACAATTTAATTTTGATATACCTTGGCATGATCTTTGTATATGTCTTATTTGAGACTTACTGAATTTCTTGTATCTGTAAATTCAAGGTATAGTTTTCGTCAAATTTGGAGGATTTGGGGTCATTGTTTCTCAGTTATTTCTTTCTGTCCCCCTCTTCTTTTGTGGAACTTCAGGTACACGTTAGACTGCTTGAGGTTGTCCCACAGATTACTGAAGCTCTACTGCAAAATTTTTTCAGACTTTTTTCTTTCTCTACACTAGTCTGTATTGTTCATTATTGGGTCTTGAAGTCCACTTATCTTTCTAAAATGCCTAAGCTGCTACTAAGTCTAATAACTTTTTATTTCAGATACTACACATATCATCTCCAGAATTTCCATTTGATTCTTTTTTTGGGTATCTTTAATTTTTCAACAGACTGTGCAGTTTTCTACAGCTCTTTTTCTTCATAGTTCCCTCACCTTGAGTACTTTGCCTCACAAATTGAGGCCACCTCAGCTTCTCCTAACTCTGATCTCTGGGATCTCTCTTCTCAAATAAGCAAGACTATCTTGATTTACCTACCCTCTCCCTCCCCGGGGCTGTAATGTAAAAAATATCCCTAGGAAGTAAACTTGAAGAATGATAGGGTTCATCTTTGTTAAAATTTGGATCTGGAATGTCCTCCAAAGGCTTATGTGTTGAAGGCTTGATACCCACCTGGTGGTGCTGTTGAGAAGTGTGGAGACTTTAGAAAGTGGGCAGAATGGGAGGAGATGGGCTACTAGGGTTCATCCTTGAAGTCTGTGTCTTGTCCCCTGCCTCTCTCTTTCCTTCTTATCCTCATCCCTTTTCCCATCGCTCCTTACCAGCTGCCATGAGGTGAGTAATTCTGTTCTGCTGTGTGTTCCCCATCATGATAGTCTGCCCTACCATAGGCCTCTAGTGATGGGGCCACACAATCATGGACTGCAACCTCTGAGACCAGGAGCCAAAAGAAATCTTTCATCCTTTAAGTTAATTTACTCAGGTGTTTTGTCACAGTGATGGAAAGCTAACTAACAAAATCTTTAAAGACAGGCAGAAAGCAGACTAAAGAGAGCTGAATAGTCCATTTGTAGAAGTTTGTTCTTACCTCTAACCTTTTTGAGGTTTTAAGCAGAGGAGTAAAGTGATCAGATTTACTGTTTTGAAAGATGATTTTAGTGATGATATATATGGAGAGACTAGAATGAGATGAGACTAAATATGTGGCAGGTTGGAGAACACTGCAGTAGTGCAGGCAGATTTGTTTTGGCAGCATTGAGGACTGAACCCAGAACCCTGCATGTGCTAGGCAAGCACTCTGCCGCTGGGCCAGACCCCAACCCTTTTAGTTTGAGACAGGATTGCGCTAAGCTACTAAGGCTGGCCTTGTATTTGCTATCCCCCTATCTTAGCCTCCCAAGTAACTGGGATTACAGGTGTGTGCCATTATTCCTGGCTCCAGAGAGAGATATTATCTTTCTCTGAATCATTATTTTTCAATTTGTTCTAATTAGTTATACATGACAGTAGAAGATAATGTTTTAATATTAAGATAATATTTTAATATTCATAAATACAGGCTGAGAGTGGTGAATGGCAAGTAATTCTTTTTAAAATATTTTTTTAGTTGTAGATGGACACAATATCTTTCTTTCTTTATTTTTATGTGGTGCTGAGGATTGAACCCAGTGCCTCACACATGTAAGGCAAGTGCTCTACCACTGAGCTATAACCCCAGCCTGGCAAGAAATTCTTATACCATCTGATTGTTTATAGAAATGAATACAAACTTGCATTCATAAATAAATCTTTCAGCATCCATTTACTTTCTTTTTTTTAAAGAGAGAGTGAGAGAGAGAGAGAGAATTTTTTTAATATTTATTTTTTAGTTATCGGCGGACACAACATCTTTGTTTGTATGTGGTGCTGAGGATCGAACCCAGGCCGCACGCATGCCAAACGAGCGCACTACCGCTTGAGCCACATCCCCAGCCCAGCATCCATTTACTTTCAATTGAAAATAGCTCTTTTATCAGATCTTAAGTAATGTTTTCATTTTAAGAAATGTAGACAATGTAGAAACTTTAGAATATGAAAATGAGTGCTCCCTTCAGCAGCACATATACTAAAATTGGAATGTTACAGAGAAGATTTGCATGACCTTGCACAAGGATGGCATGCAAATTCATGAAGCATTCCATGTATTTGTAGGAATGTTAGTAGAATGAATCAGACATTATTACCCTTTGTGCATACGATTACATGACTTGTGTAACTCTATATCATGTTCAACCAGACAAATGAGAAGTTATACTCCACTTATGTCTGATGTGTCAAAATGCTTCTACTGTCATGTGTAACTAATTAGAACAAACTAAAAAATAAAATATGAAAATGAAGGTCATTCATAATATCACCTCCAGAAATAATAATTGCCAAAGTTTTGATAGATGAACCTTCTAAGAATTTTTCTATACATGTGTTCATATAGAAATAAACACAAATATTCATATAAGATACTTTAAAAATTAAGATATATTTTTGTGATATTTTGTAGTCCTTTTTATTTATCAGTTTCTTTTGTTGTGGTAAAATATATAATACAAAGTGTGCCATTTTAAAGTGCTTACACTTAAACTTAAAATTCAGTGGCATTAATTACATTTGCAATGTTATGCAACCATCATTGCTGTCTTACTTCCGAAACATTTTCATCACTTCAAACAGAAATTTTGTAACCATTAAACAGTAAATCCCCATGCTCCCCTCACCCCATTTTTGGTACTCTCTCATCTACTTTCTGACTCTAATTTGCCTATTCTGTATATTTTATGTAAGTAGAATCATATAGTGTTTATATAGTATTTATCTTCTTGTTCTAGTTCATTTCAATCAGCATGTTTTCAAGCTTCATCCTTTGGTAGCCTGTATTAGGACTTCACTCCTTTTTTATGGTAGAATAGTACTCCACTGTATGGGTATGCCAAATTTTGTTTATTCATAACCGCTACACGTTTCCTTCTAGGATCTCAAAACTAATATATGAAAACCAGGATGTGCACCCATATTCATCCAACCACACTGTTTCTGGTAGCTACCATAATATTTTTCTCAGTTTCCTTTTTAAGAGTCTCTTCTTCTGTCTTTCCCTTGGAAGACTTCATCAGCAATATTTAAAAAAAAAATTTTTTTAGTTGTAGTTGAACACAATACCTTTATTTTATTTATTTTTAAAAAATTTATTTTTATGTGGTGCTAAGGATCGAACCCTGCGCCTCACATGTGCTAGGCAAGCGCTCTACCTCTGAGCTACAACCCCAGCCCCTTCATCAGCATTTTATCCTTTGTCCTTTTTATTCCCCCCTCAAAATACCCCCATCTTCAATTGCTGTGCACCTGTTGTTAATTTTCAGATCTACAGTTGCAGGTCATTTTTATCTCTTAAATTCACATTCATAATCTAATATTTATTTCACATCACCACTGTAATTGTATTACAAACTCTTCAAATTAAACAGGTTCAAACTGAATTTGTATTTTTATCAAATCTGCTACTCCTGCTTTCTAGTAGCTCAGTGACATCCCAGTCACTTAGTTACACAATGTAAACTTTTTGAGTAATTTAACTTCTCTCCCAATCCTCACATTTAAATGTTGACCAAATCTTATTGCTGTTAGTTTATAATGATTTAAGAGACTATTTATCACTCTTCCTCTATACTGGTGTCACCTAGACTACTGTGGCACTCTCCGACACATCTCTCTGCCTCAGGTACTGTCTCCCTTTTATTGTTTCAGAGATTTCTAGGTGCAACCTATCAGTGATTGATGAAAATTTGACTAGTGGTTTGTGCTAAAAATAAAGTAGCATAGAAAACATCAGTGTATCATAGGAAATATTTTGGTATACACACTGAGTTATAAACATTCTCGTGGCTGGTTTTAGTTAATGAAGTTTGGGGATATTAATCCATTTTTACATTGCAGCCAGATTGGTCTTTCTGATCAGATCATGTTATTCACTCCTTGCTTAAAAGTCCTTCAGTGACTTCTCCGTGTCTTCCTGGTAAGGTTGGAACTCCTTAGCACGCAACATGTTTAAGGTTTTTTTGTTTAAATACTATAAAGTAAGTTTGTCTGGTTTTCAAATAGAAATTGATGAATAGTTGAGTTGAAATACAGATTCCTCTTCTCTCAACAAAGTTTGCCCAATTGTTTTATACTTTTTAACAATTTTTTTTACATTGAAGGACTCTCTTTCATTTTATAATAGAATGTTCCAGAAATAAATAATGAAAACAGTGAAAGAACTAAAAAATCAGAAAATGCCATCATACAGAAATACAATTCTGGGCAAGAAATAATGGAAGAAAATACTAAGAGTTTTTATTCAGATGCTGAAGATAGAGAAGAGGAGGAAAAGAAAGACCTACCTATTGAAGAAATCATCACAGAAGGTAACCATAAAATTAAGGTTAATTCTAACTTGTGTATTGAGATCCCCCCCCCATACACACACACACAAAGGAACTGCTAAAGTACTATGTAGGGCCCTCTATGAAATTTGAGGGAATATTGATTATAGTCTTTGCTTTGAGGACCACATAGGATAGTCTTTTCATTTGCATATATCAAGAAAACAAGCAACCTTCAAACAGTCAATATTTATCAATAGTTTTGGGAAAAGGTACTATTTCTGCCTCTCCTCATTTCTTATTCCTTGACCTATTTTTGCATTCTTATTTTGCCTTCATTTCTTTGAGAATGTTCTCTGGGTCACCAATAGCTTTCTGATGAATGACTAGTGTACTTTTCTTAATTCAAATGACCCTCTTTATTGAAATTATTTACTAATGCTTCCATTTGAAAATAGTTGTTTAAAGATGGTACTGATTGAAGGTCAACAACCACTTGGTGGAGATGTTGTAGAAAGAATGTACTTCAAACCTTAAATTTAATTCTAGATTATTTTATCTATACTTAAGATTTGTTATCTATGGTTAGAACACAGAGGAATAAAATTAATGTCTTGGTCAAGTAGATATCCTATTCATTTGTTCAGAACTCTTCCAGAATTTAAAAATATTTATAGGGTAGTGAATAGAAAAGTGACAGTTGTTAGATTCAAAGAAGGCAGTTTCTTCTGCACAATTGCTGGAATGGACTAGGTATAATAGAAATTAAGAGTGGAACCTATCAGAATAGATAAATTTTTATCAGCTCTGTTTATAAGACTGTGTTATGTGTCCAAACAACAATAGACAAGAGATATAAAAAAAAAAAACATGTTGTAGCACCCCAGCTTACTTCCCCTTTCTTTAAAAAATTACTTTTGCTGTTATATAATAAAAATTCAATAGGGAAAAGTTGAATAGGTAGCATCTAAATATATGCTTGTTATACTAAAAAGAACTCAATATTTATGTAAAATTGACATTGTTATGTTTGTGTAATTGTTGATCAGTAAAATAAGGATAAATGTTTTTACAAATACTGGTGATACATGTTTTATAAAAGCATTAGTATATAAAATAAAATTTAACTGTGTCTTCATCATGACAGGTTTACAGCTTTTTGAAAAAAGTGTCAGGAATGAAATTGATACTACTGTCTCTCAGGATGAAAATCAAAGTGAAATCTCCCTAAGCAAGGCCCTCTACCTAGATAAAGATGTAATTAGTCAAAAACAAACTGTGAATGTTACTCACTGTAGAAAATCAGTTACTGCAGAAATAAAATACAAGGTAGTCGTGGAAAAAGACAATGAATGTACAGAATTTAAAGCACAAAATAATCCACTTTTAGTGGTGGATCTATCAACAGAAACCAAAAAAATACCCTTAGAAAGAATGGAAGGATTAGATCTTCATCACACAGATATACATCTGGAAATTGAAAATAACAGAGCCTCGTTTAACAATGTTGTAAATGAGACAGCTTGCAATAGGAATAATAAAGAAGTTTCTGAACATAAACCATTTGAACAACAATTCAGATTGCACCTGGAGACTCAAGAAAATGCTACAGGGAAGGAAATTATTAATAGTGCCCAAACCAAAACAGATTTAGATTCATCTCCAGATATAAAAATGATTCCTGGTCAGTGTGAGAAGTATGGTTCACAGGATTCAAGTCATATTATATTAGATGATAAACAATGTAAAATAAAACAAATACAACTATTCAATAAAAAAAGTGAATACAGCATATTACCTTTTAAACAAACTTCAAATATTCAGCAAATATGTCAAGATACTTCAGAGAAAACTGAACTTATTCCTCCCTGTGATGTAGTAATTAACCATCTCATTTCATCTGCTGCCTTCGATGATAATGTGAAAGCACTTAAGAATACAGATAACAGTATTAGTATTACACCTACATTGGAGAAATTCAGCTCAATCCCGGGAGAAAGAGCTGTGTGGAAAAATATGAATGATATGCAAAATCATCAATTTAAGAACTGTTTGGGATATTTAGAAGACAATATCACCATTTCCCATCTTCAGGTTAATGATGAGAATAGTCATACATCACAAGCCAAAGATTTCAAAACTGATGTTCATATGAAAACTTCCAAAGAAATAGAGTTTTCCAATGAGAGTCAGATTGATGAGAATCAGATAACTGAAGTCACAAAAAATGACCTCTTCCTTTTTGTAAATGTGAATGAAACACAGCATATGTTGTTAAATAACACAGAGAAAACAGAGTCATTAAATGGCATAGTTTCAGGAAAAATGTACAGTGAAGGTCAGCTGGAAGAATCAGATTCATTTCACATAAAGCCATCTGGTGATTTAGTAAACAGAAGTGGAAGGTCAACCTTTGATCTTTTCACTTCAGATAAAAAAACTGAGAAAACTCCAGTGTACATGAATTTTTTAGACCCTGATCCTTGGTCAAAAGTAAATCAAACTGAGAGTCAAACAGTGAACACTTCAACTTCTAGCATTCCTTTGTTGCTGAAAGAGAGACCAGTAGGTCCAACAGAAAATAAAAAGAGAATTTCAAAGATCATTTGTGAAAAAGCTGGTGTGGATGATGACAGAAAGGATATTGGACCGGGTAAGAAAATAAGGTTATATTTTAATTCCCCAAATTTGTTTTACTAATTATTATTCTTGATAAAAGTCTCTAAAAAGATTGTGTTCAGTGAAAATGTTTATACTAAATGATTTTGCCCCTAAGCTAATATACTGCAAACACATAGATATGTAAAAGCAGAAAAGATTTATTTAAATATAAGTGAGCTTCTTTTAACCTAATTCTGGGCCAGTATTATTAATGTACAATCACATTTGGAAATTTTTTAAAAGTTTTTTTTCCCTACCATTATCAAGAAAAGCAAAAACAACCAACAGTTCTGAGTCATTAATTTTAAATTAGGAATAACTACCTAATCTGATTCCTTTTTTACTTTTTAGAGCAAATGAATTTAGTGACTGAGGGTTCTGACAATGTGCATGTTTACTCCTTTTCTCTCTATACTCTCAGCATCCTTAAAGATTTCCTTCCCAAGAAAAGGGATCTCATGAGAATAGAAGAGAGACCAGTAGTGTAGAGGAAGGGAATCAGTGAGAAGGAGGGCAAGCAGAGGTACTGGGGAATTAAATTGACCAAATTGAAGTTAAGTGCATGTATGAATGTCATAATGAATCCCGTTATTATTCATAATTATTATGCACCAATAAAAAATTTTAAAAACTTCTTTCCCTCAAAACCACATTATAATTTCTATGTCAGTTTCATCTCCTAGTTTTCTCCTTTCCTTCAGTTTTTCGAATATCTGTTCCTTTAGCACCACCACAAATTCATTTTGTTCTTCTCATTTTATAAGCAAGTGAAGCATCACAGTTTATATTATTGATATCAGTCACTCTTTAAACACTTATGTACCTATTATATTCAAATTTAAACACCTTTCAGAGCAGAGGGGCTGTTTTATTCCTAAAAATAAGCACATGAAGTGACATGGTATCCAAGTTTTGCTTTAAAATACTCTAGGAAAAAAATAGGAGGGAGCTGTTAGATGAACTTACATTGCTTAATATTGATGTTGAAGTTGGTTGTAGGTACATTGAGGTTCACATAATCAATGTGTTTTTCACAGTTTTAATATTTAAAAACATGCTAAGAATAGGTAGTATATAAACACTTATGTACCTGTTATGTTCAAATTTAAATAAATTGAAGATAAAAGCAATAATCTGTAATTATGAGAAAAAATGTTTGCTAATAGCTATCTCATAAAGTTGTCAAGAGTGTTAAAAAAGAAATTCTTAAGTTTTGCTTGTTTGTTTTTAGTACTGGGGTTGAACCCAGGGGCACTTTACTATTGAGCTATATCCCCACCCCTTTTTGTCTTTTTTAAATATTTTTTTATTTGTAGTTGGACACGATACCTTTATTTTATTTATTTTTACGTGCTGCTGAGGATAGAACCCAGGGCCTCGCACATGCTAGGTGAGCACAATACCGCTGAGCCACAACCTCAGTCCCTATCCCCATCCCTTTTTAATTTATATTTTGAGATGGAGTCTTGCTAAATTGCCCTGGCTGGCCTTGAACTTGCAATCCTCCTGCCTTACCCTCTTGATTACAAGCATGCACCAGCACACACAGAAAACTGTGGGTTTAACAATGTACATTTAGACCCATTAAAGAAATGTGTATTACAAGGAAATCCTGCTTTTTATGGTCTCAGATTAAACAGGTTTCTTTTTCAAAGTAAACTGAGAAAAAAAATTAAATAATATTTGGGGATTAAAACCAAAATAATCATACCTTTACTAGCACCAGTAGGAAGGAATGTAGAGGAAAGCAGAAAACACCAAAATACTATATAACCTCATTTCCCAAACTGTCATTTTTTAAAAATATAATAAATTATACTTCATATTCTATTGAGTTGGTCAATTGCTGCTTTAGGGTCTGATGTAACACTTTCTATTTTTTCAGAGGTTCTGGAGAAATGTCTAGCATTCTGTAGAAATTGAACTTGTAAAATACTCATTAAATACTGTTATCTTCTAATTTTTACAGTTGATTTATTTAACCTATTTATTAAAGCCCATCGATCTCTCTTTTAAATAGCCTTTTTGAGGGCTTGTTACTACAATCAGTTTCTTCAAATTAGTTTATCACATCTGGCACTGAGCTTGTTCAAACTTAAAATGGTAATTTTATAAATGTTTATGTGTGTGTGGGCAAAGTAGTAATGGGGGAAGGGAAGCTAGCATTTTAGAAGTTGTTTTATTTTAGAAGATATTTATACCACCTTATTTTTTTATGTGAAATTATAGTGATTAGGTTTTATAAAGGAGCAATAATAAAATCTTGTTTTGTGAAATGAAATGCTTAGTGTAAGAGGAAAGTCTAGGAAAACTATAAGATTCGTAGTAAAGAGATATTGTTGCTTTTTAAATACAAAAGCACAGGATGAGAGAGAAAGTTCAGTCACTAAAATGAGTGCCTAGAGAATAAAATTCGGTTGTTGCCATTTCCTCTTTGTCAATCAGATACTACCACCATTAACAGAGTTGCTGACACTTTGAATAACTGGAGTATCCATCCAGATCCCAAGGGAGAGCCCAGTGAAGAGAGGAATGCAACTGCAAAGACTTTTTATGATTCCTCTTTTCCCACAGAACATGTAAGTCAATTAAAAATATTGCCGAGCAGACCTTAGTGAGCTAATTCTACAGATATGTGTAGAACTGTATGCATCTGGATGCTTTAAGACCTAACTGATCTCCAAAATAATATCAAGAGGGCAACATGGCACCATTTTTCACAATTAAGGTTGATAGAAAACAGCAGGAAAAAGTCACAGTGTATAAATCAAATAGATACAATCCAGCCTGTTTGGGGAAGGAGAGGATGAGGCATCATACTATGTACTTCTACTTTTTAGTCACTTAAGTTTAGAAATAGTGACATTTTAGTGTTTAAATTTTATAATAAAGACGCTTAAAAATAAGCTAAGCAAATCTAGTTTTTAATAATGCCTTGTTTAGTTTATATTATCTTTGGAAACTGAGAAAAAAATAGAAAACAGTATAAAAGGATAAAATATCCATAATGTGATGATAGTAAGTATGAATGTATATACTGAAGTATTTGTACAGCTCATATGGTTCCCAGGAGTCCATTTGTCATAAAGAAAAGCAACTAACTACAGCTGACAGGTTATTTGGTTAAATTTATTAAGTTCTATGTCTTGTGCAGAACTTTAGCAAAAAGTCTGTGCTGTTCAAGTCTTAAAAGACAAGTACAACTGACAAAGATGATCTAAAATGTTATTTATAAACCAACTGCACAATGAGATTTTAAAGTTACTGTATATTTTATATTTGAGACAGCTTTCTCTTTATCATGTACAAAAAAACCATAGCACTAACACATCCTTAATAAGTAACAACTTTTAACAATATACTTTATTAATTGGAGAACCTCAAATGAGATAGCACAATTCTTTGGCAGAGCTGAAACAAAAATCAGATCTGTCCTTTTTCTTCCTAACTAGTTATATATGACAGCAGAATGCATTTCAACTTTTCACATTTTAGAAACTGGAAAACTGCAGTCTAATTTCAAGTTTGTGTGTACAAGTATGTATTTATAATAGAGATCAGTAAATCTGGCACTGGAAAACCTAGGTTCTGGTCTTGGTCAATTGGGTAAGTCAGAGTTAAAGCAAAAAGGAAGCTAGAGAGCAAAGCTAGATACCCTGTTGCTAATTAGATCAAAACCACAATATGGGCTGGGGTTGTGGCTCAGAGGTAGAGTGTTCGCCTACCATGTGTGAGGCACCAGGTTCAATCCTCAGCACCTCATAAAAAAATAAAAACAAAGATATTGTGTCCACCTATAACTAAAAAATATTTAAAAAAACCCACATTCTACCTTCAAACATCTTAGGGGATGATGAAAAATTCACAATTTCCTTCAAAGTCCATTTTTATAAGTAACCTAATACGGAAGTTCTTTGTGTCTAATTCCTAGTTTTCTTCCTGCAATTAATGTTATTTTTAAAAATTTACATTTGTAGAATTTATAACCTTTTGAAAGAAACATTCCCACAACATCCTGTAAGGTAAATACATTTTTTTTTCTATTTTGCAGATGAGGAAACAGTGATATAAAAGTAAAATTATTTTCCAAGGTCATTGAGACATTATCTGCAGTGAATCTATGCTAGATGTCTTGGCTCTTAATCAAATGTTGAATTACGCTTTTTCAACTTTCATAATAGAAAAATTTCTTCTCAAAAATACTGGTACATGGGGCTGGAGTTGTGGCTCAGTGCTCTAAGCACTTGCCTAACGTGTGAGGCACTGGGTTCAATTCTCAGCACCACATGTAACATGGGACAAAATCAAAGTAGATCTTCCTAGTAAGTAAAACAGTACAGCAAAGCTACACCCATTCCTTTTCATATGGTGCTTCTGCACTGCAATGACAGGATTAGGCAGTTGTGAAAAGTCTACAAACCTCAAAATATATATTATCTGATTCTTGGCAGGGAAAAAGTTTGCCAAATCTGCTGTAAATGAACACAAATGAATTTTGTATTTATAGCCAGAAAAGGAAAATAATTTTTAACATTTTTATACACTCTTCACACCAATTTTGTTAAATTTAGGTGCGAATCCACTTTTCCATATGGGTTTAGAGCAACTTGAAAAGATACTATTTTTGTGTTCTTATTCTTGGATTTAGGTTGGTAGTGTGCTATAATCTTTATCATATCCAGGAATGAGGATGGAGAGAGGATTCAGAGCTATATATTTTATTCATTCAATTCTGAGGCTGAAATAAAAGGACTGGTACCAAGCTAGGGGAAATGTTAAGGGTAGGAGGTAATAAATTGCTAAAAAAGAAGGGAAAGAACAAAGAAATGTGCCAACATATGGAACTAAAATTATTGCAGTTGGCGGTAGAAACCTCTTATGCTATATAGGACAGGCTAGGTGCAAAAAACCTTAATCTGTATTTTGTTTCTGTAGAGCCAATCCCTGTTCTTACCCCTCCCACCAAGAGGGTTGCTAAAACAGATCTGTCCTTCCTTTCCATTATCATCAAGATAAAAAGTAATAAAAGAATCAGGATTTGGAGAAATCGCTAATTTGTGCTTGAGATGCCAAAAGTACCAAGCATTTTGGGCCATTTAATCACACAGCTCAACAATCATTTTACTTCAAGATTAGATTTAGATTTTACCTATCTTTCCTTATCTTGTCTATCATATGGGTCACTTAGAATCCATTTTGATCTGATGGAAGTATATTGAACACATATTATCAGACCATTATCAGAAATACACTCATCTATGAACATGTTTATTCCATACTACTCATTCTTTCCAGTAATAACATCTGGGAGGTAAAAGAAACTGATGAGAAAACTGAGGACCATAAAAATTGGAATGACTTGTCTATGGTCTCTTAGTGACCTTGACACTTTTCAAAGAACATTAGCAATTAGACAAATACAAAAGTATCAACCCCAAAATCAGAGGCAAGGCTTAGAGGGGAGTGGTAGAATTTTTCAGGGAGCCAAACAGAGCACTCTCTTAGGGAATGGTGGTTAAATACTAACAAGCATTTAAGCTCATGTAAAAAATATTTCACAATGAAAATGATGTTAATGCTACTTTTACCAATAAAACTGAAAAGGTTTTTTTAAAAAAAATTTCAGTTGTAGATGGACACAATAACTTTTTTTTTTTTAAATCTTTTAATTGTGAATGGACCTTTATTTATATGTGTTGCTGGGGATTGAATCCAAAGCCTCATGCATTCTAGGCAAGCACCCTAACCACTGAGCAACAACCCCAGCCCTGGAAAAGATTTTAATGTAAAGCAATACTCAGATTTTTCATTAAGAATTTATGAACAAATGATACTAATTATAACCTGATCTACAGTTTCAGTGTCCAAAAATGGATTAAATATGGAACAATGGGACAGAAACATCTTCTTAAAAGACTTTAGAACAGGAGGAGGGCTGGGGATGTGGCTCAAGTGGTAATGTGCTCACCTGGCATGCGCAAGGCGCTGGGTTTGATCCTCAGCACCACATAAAAATCAAATAAAGATGTTGTGTCAAGTGGACCAATGGTACAGAATAGAGGACACAGAGACTAATCCACAAAGTTACAACTATCTTATATTTGATAAAGGGGCTAAAAACATGCAATGGAGGAAGGATAGCATCTTCAACAAATGGTGCTGGGAAAATTGGAAATCCATATGCAACAAAATGAAATTGAATCCCTTTCTCTCGCCAGCCACAAAAGTTAACTCAAAATGGATCAAGGAGCTAGATATAAAAACAGAGACACTGCGTCTGATAGAAGGAAAAGTTGGCTACGATCTACATATTGTGGGGTCGGGCTCCAAATTCCTTAATAGAACGCCCGTAGCCCAAGAGTTAATGACAAGAATAAACAAATGGGACCTACTTAAACTAAAAAGTTTTTTCTCAGCAAGAGAAACAGTAAAAGAGGTAAATAGAGAGCCTACATCCTGGGAACAAATTTTTACCCCTCACACCTCAGACAGAGCCCTAATATCCAGAATGTACAAAGAACTCAAAAAATTAAACAATAAGATAACAAATAATCCAATCAACAAATGGGCCAAGGACCTGAACAGACACTTCTCAGAGGAGGACATACAATCAATCCACAAGCACATGAGAAAATGCTCAACATCTCTAGCAATCAGAGAAATGCAAATCAAAACCACCCTAAGATACCATTTCACTCCTGTAAGATTGGCAGCCATTATGAAGTCAAACAACAATAAGTGTTGGCGAGGATGTGGGGAAAAGGGCACACTTGTTCACTGCTGGTGGGACTGCAAAATGGTGAGGCCAATTTGGAAAGCAGTATGGAGATTCCTGGGAAAGCTGGGAATGGATCCACCATTTGACCCAGCTATTGCCCTTCTTGGACCATTCCCTGAGGACCTTAAAAGAGCACACTATACGGATACGGCCACATCAATGATTATAGCAGCACAATTCACAATAGCTAGACTGTGGAACCAACCTAGATGCCCTTCAATAGATGAGTGGATAAAAAAATTGTGGCAGCTATACACAATGGAGTATTATGCAGCACTAAGAAACGACAAAATCATAGAATTTGCAGGGAAATGGATGGCATTAGAGCAGATTATGCTAAGTGAAGCTAGCCAAGCCCTAAAAAACAAATGTCAAATGTCTTCTTTGATATAAAGAGAGCCACTAAGAATAGAACAGGAAGGAAGAGCATGAGGAAAAGACTAACAGTAAACTAAGACGAATGGGGGGAGAGAAAGGAAGAGAGAAGGGAAAACATATGGAAATGGTAGGAGACCTTCAGTGATACACAAAATAATAAGAGGTTATGAGGGGCAAGGGGGTGGGGGGAAAAAAAGGGGAGAGAATTGAACAACAGCAGAGGAGGTAGAGAGGGATGTTGGGAGGGGAGGGGAGGGGAGGGGGGATAGTAGGGGATAGGAAAGGTAGCAGAATACAACAGTCACTAATATGCCATTATGTAAAAATGTGAGTATGTAACAGAAGTGAGTCTGTATTATGTATTTGGGGAGTTCAAAACCCAATTGAGTCGAATGTATGAAAGATGATATGTCTTGAGCTCTGTAATGTTTTGAACAACCAATAAAAAAAAAAAAAAAAGAAAAAAAAAAAAAAGATGTTGTGTCCACCGAAAAACTGAAAAATAAATATTTAAAAATTCTCTCTTTAAAAAAGAAAAAAAAAGAACAGAAGATAAAATGCTTTTCAACACAGCTATGTAAACTAATAAAAATATGATCCAAGTCTAAAAAGATTAGTACACTTACATCAAAATATGTAATGGTGATTGGGATCTTAGGTGATTTGAATGTTAACTCATATTTCTAAAATACTCATTATTTCCCTGATAATAACAAAATAACACAGTAACTATTATCTTAAAGCCATTTAATATTCCCTTTGAATAGAAGATTTTATCTGGTAATGTATGTGAAGACCAAAGATTCTTTTCCATGAAATTACCTCAATTTTATTTTTAAGAGGCATAAACTGCAAACAAAGTAAACATTTAATTGAAGAAGTTAAATCATTTCTACAGGGATTATTTTGCAGCCACTTAAGAGTTATTCATGAAAAATTTAAGACCCAGAAAACTGCTCACAGAAGAAAAGCAAAATAGAAAATTCTACAGAATAATCAATATGCTAAAACCAGAAAAAAGAATGGCATAAACAATACCCAAGTATTGACAGGTTTCTTTGGGCAATGGATTAATGATTTTAAGTTTTTTTTTTTAATACTTTTGTCCATTTTCTGAACGTCCAGTATTTTATCAGGGGGAAAAAATCTTTAAAACAAGATATTTTTTTAAACACAGTATAAATACAGCAGTGCAGTTCCTGGAGACATGCCAACTTCAAAAATACCTCATTCCTCTTTCCTGTTCCTTCAACAATAGTACACTGAAGCATGAGAGGAAACATGAAAAGGCAAATTTTATAGGTTGTTTCTGTCTGAATTTTTATTTTCTCCTAGCTTTGATGAAAGACATTTGAAAAGGATATAGAAGATGAAACTAATTTTTACCTCATAATATTTTTAAATACCTTCCACCATAAACTCAAGACCTTTTAGAAAATAACTGTGGTATCCTTGGAATATCTTATATTTTGAAGAAGTACTATATATTGTATTGTACCAATATTACTAAAGTAATTGTAAATTAGCATGAAAACCTTGGCTTTTATCATCTACTTGTAATTGCAGAGGCTAAAAGGATTCTTTATAAAAAGTCATTTGTAAAATTTAAATGGTAAAACAGACTTATCTTTCCTAGGTCAAAGCAAAGCCTCTGATTTCCACTGTGCTACAAAGCCATTTTCAGGCAATCAAGGTCAAAGATGCTCCTGATCTAGCTGCCTTTTCTGGTAACAACAACTGGAAGAGCCTCATGACAAATCAGATAACTGAAAAGTTTTTAAGCTTAGAAAATGGCAACCAATTCAAAAAAAGAAAAGCTGAAGAGATGTTTGAAAAGACAGATTAAGTGAAGTTAACAGATACTTTCAGTAGTGAAATGAAACTGGAACACTGGCACGGTTATTACCAGAATAAAATAACTTACACCTAAAGCTTTACAGTTGTCTTCAACTTTTCTAACTTTGTTTCTGTCGTTATTAAAATTGTATGTTATCTGATTCTGCAAATACACCATTTAAGATAGCTGCCTCATTATATATAAAAAACAAAGTGACCCTTTATAATATGTTGCTTTCTATCCTCTGGATTTGTGATTTTTCTTTAGAATTGAGACAATAAATGCCCAGACTAGTCAAATTTTTAGTTTATTATGTTTTACTAAGGTTTTGATTTTTCTCCCGAAAGAACAAAATTATTTACATTAAAATTCAGGTATCAGAAAGACTCAAAAGGCTGTTTTTCACTTTGTTCAAGTTTTGTTTCCAGGCATTAAGTGTGTCATACAGTTGTTGCCACTGTTGTTTTCCAAATGTCCGATGTGTGCTATGACTAAAAAATTGAAAAATTAAAAACAATGCATTAGTCAACCTTTTATCCTCTGATATTCTTTTTATAACACTACACAGTTGAATCTAATTAAAAGCAAAGTTACGTATAAGACATGATTTAGATTTATAAGAGAATTTTAGACACTTATTTTAAAAACATCTTTACCACGCTGATCTGAAACCTTCTATTCTCCTGAACAACTATATAAAGCAGACACAAAAGTCATTAGTATTCTAGCCAATGCTCAGCCATTAAATGAAATGTGCTGGAAAATAGGACTCTTTCATTAAATAAGCTAATCACATTCAGTCTGAACTTTAATAAAATTATGATAAATAGCAACTATTTAACTACAGTCAACTGATAAGAACACCACCTTGGTTCTCTAAACATTTAAGTGAAATAATCAGAACAAACTAAATTGTTCTACAAAATGCTGCAAGTATTAAATGTCTTACCTGACAACTACTTTTCTCTGAGTCTGATCAATTTTGCAGTAGACCATTTTAGTTCTTACCGCTGGAAAAAAAAATTATTATTATTTTTTAACATGATAATGTTATATAGAAAATTTCAAGAAAAACTGCTAGGGTATGTCCAACTGGTCATAATAAAACTTTATGCTGTTACCAACATTATTTTACAAACCAACTCTTTGAATATAATGAGCAAAACAATATGATGTAACAAAGAGAAAGATTTCATACACCCAATAAATATTCACTAACACAGTTTGGGGGGGCAGGGTTGGCACTTGAGATAGAACCCAGAGGTTCTTTACCATTGAACTACATCCCCAGTTTTATTTTGAACCAAAGTCTTGCTCATTTGCTGAAACTGGCCTTGCATTTGTGATCCTCTTTCCACTGGGATTATAGGCTCAGAGTTTTTATTAAGATTCTAGTTGTTCTCCCTGCACTTACATATGGTAGAAAAAAAATGAACTTCCTTACAAGATATTACTTCCTTATATGACCACTGGAGATCAAAATCATTAGAAGAAGCAATACCAATAGTTCTATACACTTAATTATCTTAAATCCCCTCAATGTATAAACTTTGAAAGTTCAGGGAAAAAATTCCTGATTAACAGTTAAGTCACTTTTATAATACTACTGTCAGAGAAAGAAGGTTCTATTTCTACACTTACTACAAAAAGGAAATGGTTAATAGGTACAAACTATTTCCCACATGCCAGGAAGACCTGGTCTCAAACGTAGGTGTTATGCTAAAATCTGTGCTCTTAACCACAACACTACACTGCCTAAAGGACTTGATTCTATACAATTTCAGGAGCTAGAACATCAAAACCCACATTATTTACATACCTACTGAATTCATTCTATTACAAATATACCTAGTTGTCTACTAAACATACACATTTGCAACAAGAGTCTAGCTTCATCTGCACAAGGCTCATTTCAAGATCAAAATCTTGCATTCCACATAGAAGAAATAAAATGTTCTAATTGTCTTACCATCAATAACAAAGGCTTCAACATCATCAGCTCCAATTTGAAGTTCCTGCTGCATTGTATCAAAAGAAATTTCTTTATTTTCCACTGCCATTCCCATAAAAGTAAGTAGTCTCATTTTTGCCATATTCTGTTCATGTAAAAGGCCTGAATAAAGATAGTGAAGCCTAATAAGTATCCATACTAGTTAAAGACCTACACAATTTAATTTTGCAGACCACAAGGTGACCCTATAATGAAGTCACTGCCACAGGTGACTGATAGGTTCAAAGTTAAGAATGGACTATAAATAATGAGGCCCTGGAAGTTTTGAACATTTCACATTTTTTATTTATATATTTTAGTAGATAAAATCAAAATACATTACATAGTTAAAGTACCTAAGCTTATTTTCACTATTAGTTATTTAAATACACAGGATTCCTTATATATATATTAACTTGTTCTGTGTCACTGTTACTAGTAAATGTGAATTTTAAATACTTTCATAAACATTGTCAGTTATAAAACATTCAATTTCCCTTCAGGTTACTTTGGATTTAATACTTACAAATGAAAACCAAAATGTGCTTATCATTTAAACATTAGAGGCCAATATACTTAGTAAATAAAATTAAACCATACCATTAGCAGTGATACTTTTTCTTTATAAAGCTGAAGTAGAAAATAATTTTAAAAATTCAAATTTTTTAAAAAAAAATTTTTTAGTTGTCAATGAACTCTCTTTTCTTTATTTATATGCGGTGCTGAGAATCAAAACCAGTGCCTCACATATGAGAGGCAAGCGCTCTACCACTGAGCCACAACCCCAGCCTGCCTTTTAATTTTTAGTAAATATGCCGTTATACTTTATTTGGATCACAAACAACTGTTAAGCCTAGAACAAAACTTATCAAGTTTTAGTCCTGATACTTTTATTTTACAAAAAGAAAATCAATGAGCAAAGACATTAAAGGACTTATAAAGTGGCAGTTTCAGACCCACAAAATAGTTTCATTTACAAAATACAGGACAGCTGGGTTTGGTGGCAAACACCTGTAATCTAAGCAGCTTGGACGGCCAAGGCAGGAGGATCACAAATTTAAAGCCAGCCTCAGCAACTTAAGGAGACCCTGTCTCAACAAAACAAATGGGCTGGGGATGTGGCTCAGTGATAAAGTGACCCTGGGTCCAATCCCCAGTATGAAAAAAAAAAAGACAATACAAAATAATTTGCAAATTCTAGTTACCCAAATTATAAACTGGTCCTAAACAGAAGAACTAAAACACAAGTATCACATATACTTGTTTTGATAATATATCAATAAAAACAGGTTTCTAAAACTTATCTTGAATTGTTTTCATGTTCCTTTTCTTTGAACTTTCAAATTATGTAAACTCAGTAAATAAATTATGTGCCCTCTACTAATTCAGGGCCTAAAATCTGTATTTAAAAAAAAAGTTATTTAAACACTCCATAAATAAATTTGAAATTTATAACATTCATACATTAGTAGAAGACTAGGGAAGCCCATTAATATAGGGCATGATCATCTATTAATTAGCTGTAATTATGATGCAGGCTTCCTATTTGGCACAGATTCAACAAAAACATGATCATCATAACTCAAACGAATGAGGTACACAAGTAAGTATTGCTAACTGGGTTTAATGGAAATCTACAAGCATCAAAAAATCAATTAGTGCACATTAACCCTAATTAACAAATGCAAATCAGATGCTGATTAACTTTCTGAAGCAAAAAGGTAGCAACTGAATAATACCAGATTACATGTGGACATGTTAGGGCAATTCAGTTGACACAAGACAATGATACTGTTGGCCCAAGTGGTGTCAGCATTAATAAAAAAACGTTTTGACAAACAGATGCTACCTGTGGAATCTGGACATTTGTAATCTTTCAACTATAATAAATGTCTAGCAATACATCTATAAAACACAAAACACAAATTTAATAAAATGTTTTCTCAAAAGCATCTTCTATAAACAAATTTCTAATATAGAAGAAAATTAATAGGTATACCCAAAACAAAAGCAAATTAGGGAGTTTGATTTCCAGTTAGCACAATAAAGTAATATGTTGGGAATTTTTTCCTATCAGAGAATACTGAAGATTCTCAAAAATTTCTTAACATTCCCAATTCTTTGGGCATATAGTTTCCTTGCAATACAATGAATGATAAAAAAAAAAAAAAAACCTCCTTATATTTCTAAGATATTAACCAAAATACTCTTTAAAATCAAGGTTACTGCTATTCTTAGCATAAGTGAAAAAACCTATAGAGGAATGAATTATTTCTAAAATGAATTATATAAAACCAGTATCTAGGGGCTGGGGATGTGGCTCAAGCGGTAGCGCGCTCGCCTAGCATGCGTGCGGCCCGGGTTCGATCCTCAGCAGCACCACATACCAACAAAGATGTTGTGTCCGCCAAGAACTAAGAAAAAAATAAATAAATGTTAAAATTCTCTCTCTCTCTGTCCCCCTCTCTCTCACTCTCTCTTTAAAAAAAAAAAAAAAAAAAAAAAAACCAGTATCTATTTTACCTATGAAAACTTGTCTCTAAAAAATCTCATATTGATGATTAAAGTCTTCATTGCTTTGTAAAACAAAGAACCATACTTTATAAAGCCTTTTATACCCAATTTAAAAATCAAACTCTTAAGCTGGTGAAGTAGGAGTTAAAGATGAGAAGGAAGTCATGCTTTGTTTCATAAAACTAGAATACTACCTTCAAAGAGTAAGTCATGGTGTTCTGTGTCATATTTCATTTAAAGTTATAAAAAATCTAATTTTATGGAAACATTTATTCATTACTAATATGTCAAAACCTTAATGCAGTAATAAAAAAATGTGCATCATTGAGCAATTTCTGCATTGTCACTGACCCTTGTCTTAAAATGCTGCAATATAGAAAACGCAATTTTAATGCATGCAATAGCTTATGAACCAGTGCTCCTTTGAAACAGTCAATTACACATCAATGGGGGAGTGTCAAAGTGTTAATTACTACTCCTTTTGCCTTGGTGCGTAAATAAAGAGGTTGCTGACATTAACATTCCATCACACAGCTTCATGCCACAAAGCAAATTAACTGGGACAGAATGTGGTTTTCTGGGTCTACTGCACCTGGCAAAGCATTCTACACACTTTCAAATCTTCTTAATCTTGGTGTATTTCAAATGCCTATGTTTGAATAAGCCAATCTTCACCAATTCTATTGGCTGCATAAAATTTATAGGTGATAGGAATTACTGATTAGTAAATGGAAAGCTAAGCGTAACCAAGTAGATTATAAATGTACTCTTCATCTATATCTCAAACAACCAAGATGACTAATAATCGATGTTAATATGAAACATATAATTGACCTCTAACATATTTTGATTATTGCCTAAGAGGATATCAAATCCCTGTAGTTGCATAAAGCTGTCAAAAAACTGGTACTTTTAGGACATTTAAAATCTGTTCAACTGCAGGTTTTCTAAGTATTCTCTTTATAATTTTATTATTTAAAACATGCTCCAGAAGAAAATTAAAATACTGAACATACATGGGTTTGCTCAAGAGGATAAGGTTCAATTCAATTTGGCAAACATTTACTGAACTCTGATGCATTCAGACAACAAAATTCAAAGATATAAATCAGATTTCTTATGCTGTCTTCATAAACTGAAGTCAGCAAAGTTTCTATCATGTAAAATCACTACGTATTCATTTTTAACTCCCCAGAACTAATATATAATACATAATTATACACATAAAATATAGGCAATGCTATTATATACTTTTGTAGTTTAGAAGGAATCATAATCCAACCACAAAATACATAGTAGAGGGGAAAAAACATTTTCTCCTACAATTTTGAAACTCTATCTTTAAAAAGTTAAAAAAAGAAATAAAAATACAAATTGCTGCACATCTAAGAAATTAAGTTTTCTACAAATAAACAACCTTTAGCTTAATGAAGTGCCTTTCATCACTGAATTTTATCACATACTTCCAAAGGTCACCATTATGATCAAAGTCATGGTGATCCTTTTAGTTACTTTGCTGCTCCTTCTCTCATTCCAATTTAAAAAAACACCCATTATTAATGGAACTATTTCTATCTGAATCTCTCCTAAGCACCTGATTCCTGCTAGAACGTGGGATAGTAGAGCTGGAAGGGCCTCAAGTTCAATAAGCCCAGGTTGTTTGAGCAGGCTTTCACGGTCTCCTTTATGGTTTATCATGCTCTCTTGTCTATTTTTAAAATCACAAATGCCATCTTATATACTTGGTTTCTAGTTACCAATTCATTCTAAATAATCTTAAACTGTCTGCTTGTTTGTTGTTGTTCTATCAAGCTTGCTAGGGCCATCTACAGATAAAATTGTAACCATATTTGCAGGATCTCACAGAACAATTATGTTCAGATATGACACGTTATATCAAAGGAATACGTTCCAACCTCTATCCTTCAAAACTTACCAAGTGAATCAATGAAGTCTTTATTATTCTGATAAAACTTGACATAGGATGCCAACTTTGCACTCACAAAAATGGTTAAAAGCTGAGAAAAAAAAATTATCAAGTTAGAATCAAGATTTATACTCAAGATACTTTTTAAGACACTGACTCCTAACAATAAAACTCCACATTTCTTTTAGTGTAAAATATCAATGTTTCATCAAATTACCAAACCACTTCCTTTCATATGACTCTCTGTTAAAATTAAACAATCAGTAAATATAGTGAGCTCTAAATTATCAATACTGAAAGATGGTGGTTAACATTTGGTAGAGCCCAAATGGAAAATAATCCAAAAAATATTTATACTTGCACTTTAAAGTATGTTCATGTGTTTTTAAATATCAGACTTATCTTCCTATTTGGGGCTAATGACACAAGAAATTAAAAAAGAAATGTGTATTATTGAGGTCCATAATGGCCAGGCTAAGTTAGGAGATAAATAAAGGGAGGAAGAACAAGACTGTATGTAGTGTTAGAGAATATCAGCCTGTTCCTGATATAGAGAGAGTAACATCTATCCATAGTCATGTTCATTAATGAAAGAAAAAAAAATATGGCTGCTTCAGTATGCAATATTTAGGAAACGAAAAATTTTCACATTGAAGAACTACTTACATCATGAATAAGCTCGCCTTCCAAGAACTTGACTGGTTTTAAAGTAAGAAGATGGTCAAAAAGAAATGCATTTGGATCTTTCAATGCTCGTACAATACACCTTAACCAGAAAACAAAAACACAAGCTCAGAGTTTTGAAATCCTGGTTCTTCACTAACTTTTTTGCAACTCACAAAATGTATTTAATTCAGTAAGTTAAGAGTCCAATGTATACACTGTTAAAAATGGTACAGGAAGGGATTTTAACAGATCAATATTTTTATCAGGTCTGTTTTAACATAATAAAAAAAAGTTGTGATAAAAAGCTGAAGAGAAAGAACAATGGTAAGCAAACAGCCAACAGAAGCACCTTACCATGTGCTAGAAAAGTGGTTTACAAGCATATCTCATTTACCCTGAGAACAATGCACTGAGACACAATATTATCTTACTGTTTTACTGATGAAAGTGGCTCAGAAAAAACAATTGCTAATTAGAGGATGGAGTAAATATTTGAATTCCGTCTGTTAACCCCGTCAAAATTTTTACCACTATCTACTCTGTTTAACAACTCCTACCACTGTACATGTCCATGTGTATCAATAACTATTCTTATTTTTACTTGTTAAAGCTAGTACTAAAGCCCTTCTCATTTGCAATGTCCAACTTTAAGCAATTAATTCATCAACTTTTCCCCACTTACATGACAATATTAAGATAACTGACCCAAGACTAGATTCTAGTTCTTGGGTTGGAATCATTACCCCCTTACCAGCAAGATCCCATATACACTAAGTGGCTATTTCACATACAATTTATGGTTCTTCCAAAACCCAATCTTGAATCTGAGTATCAACATTAGAACCACCAGGAAACACATTATTGAATAGCTTTGGCTCACTACTGGTTGCAGACATGATTTCAGAATCATGTAACTCAATAATCCAATCTGCCTCAAGCCCTTATTATAACAATGTTTAATGTTACCTGTGGGCATCAACTCGAGCCTGGGAAGCATTGTCTTCCGTGTAACTTCCAAGCAATTCCACCATGACTTTTGAAGCAGCATCACTAAGGAGAAATACTGTTTTAGGAATATGAATGCATCATAACTGTCATTCTTTAATTAAAAAATAGACACTAATGGCAGGCCCGTACTGATGATATATACGTGTGTGTGTGTATAAACGGTGACCAAAAAACACAACATAGTCCCCACCTATTAAAAAAAGTCATGGAAAATCAGACAACCAAGGAAACATAATATGTAAGTGTTAATGAAGGGAATATAAGGTGATGCAACAGAATAGGGCAGAAAGCAGAGTGTATTTTAGAGAGCATGAGCAGGGCAAGGAAGGTAGGTTGATACTGAAAGGATGTAAATATCCCTTTAATGTTCTTTTCTTGGGTGTAATAAAATCTAGAGGTGGAAGATGGGGGTAAGATAAATTTCTAGGCCTAGAGAAGACAAAGTATTATAAATGCCAAGGGTGGGGCTGGGTTGTGACTGAGTGGTAGAGCACTCGCCTAGCATGTGTGAAGCACTGGGTTCAATTCTCAGCACCACATATTAGTTAATTAACTAATTAATTAAAGGTCCACTGACAACCAAAATAAATAAATAAGTAAATAAATAAATGCTCAGGGTGGGGAAAAAGTTTGGTGTGTCCCAGAAACTGTTAGGACAGTATGGCTATTGAGCCAACATCATATATTTAAGTCTTTCTACTCAAGATCATCTTTCAATTAAATTATCACTAAAATTACATAGATGATCACATTACCACCACAAAAAAACATAAAATAATTAAATGCATTCATTCAACTTCAACTCCTTGGAACTACATCATTTATCTTTAAAACTTTAATGGTACTCCAAAATTCTTTCAAAATCAAGGTTTCTTAAGATGTATAAATATAATTATAGGATGATTAAGTGGCAGTTAGCCTTTTAAATTCAGTGATAGAACTATAAAAATTCAAAGGGAAACTAAGAAAAACCACATTCTACTCATTGTTAATTACCCTTTTAAATACTTTTATAAACCACATTAAGAATTTTGCACTTCCTAAAAAAAATAAAGCCTAAAAAATAAGATAAAATTTGTTTCAGAAAAAAATTCCTGTGGTTGTGCAATGCAATACAGGCCACTTTGAAGACTACTGAAACCACCCAGAGAAGCAATGATGATGGCTGGTAGAGACAAAATCACTGCAGAAGCAGAAATAACCAGATGTGGTGATAAAGGAGATGGAGAGGAGGGAATCGAGGATATCACTAAGTTTTCTTGCTTAAGGAAATGGTCCTGCCATTTACTGAACATGAAGATTTAACTTAGAGGGAGAAAATAATAAATTCATTTTGGTCACACTGTTGGTGACACCTTTGGACACATCCAAGTGAAAACAGAAAACAGTTGGACGTATAGATCTGAAGCTTAGAAGAGTAGCCAGCATTAAAGACATGGATTTCATTTTGTAAGTGACAGAAGCCATAGATGACATGATCTAAGAAGAAAGAACAGACTGAGGAAAAGGTCTCAAGGCAACATCTTGAGTAACACCAACCTTTAAAGGAACAGAGGAATACTAATTTACAAATGTGTCAAATTGAACTTCAGAGAGTCTGGAGGAAAACAAGGACAGTGGTGTCACCTAAGTGGAGAGAAGAATTTCTGAGGGAAGGGGTACCATGGCCACATGCTACTGAAAGGTCAAGATGACAAAGAGTGCAAATGTCCACTGGATTGTATCTGTTCTTAAAAATGAAGGAACTGAAATTCAAATATTGGAAACTAATTTTCACATGTCTAAAAACTGGGAGTTATGTCCAAGCTCTTATGCTTGCTAAGTACTTAAAGATCTGAAAAGAGGGAGTTACATGGAAACCTGGGAGAGTACTCTAGGAAGAAAAGCCAGAACCACAGTACTGGAGGTAGCTTTGCCTTTTACTCTGAATGAAGCCACTAGGGGGTCCCGGCTAGAGGGGAAAAATAATCAATCTGACCTTCCACATTAAACAGAACTTTCTGGCAACTACATTAAGAACAGACTATAGAGGGACAAGGACCAAAAGAGACTGGGTAAGAGGCTCCTTCAATAATCACAAAAAGAAACAATGGTAGCTGAGACCACATAGTAGCATCAGAAGTGGTAAGAATGGTGGAATGTGATAGTCATCATTATCCAAAGTACATGTAGGAAAACACAAATTGGTGTCCACATACATTATCCAAAGTACATGTAGGAAAACACAAATTGGTGTCACATCCAGAGATATGAAAAATTGTGCTATATATGTGTAATAAGAATTGCAATGCATTCTGCTGTCATTTATTTTTTTTGAAGTAAAAAAAAAGTGGTAAGAAGTTGATTAGATTTACTGACAAATTAAATGTGGGATATAAAACAAGAGAAGTCAAAGATGAATCCCAGTTTTGGTCTTGAGCAACTGAAAGTATAAAAATGGTTTTGTCCTAAGTTGAGTAAAACAGAACTGGTTTAGAAGAAAACAAAAATCTATGGTTTACTTCTGTAGGTGTCAAATTTGAGACACCTTTTGAACACCTAAATGGAGAAGTCAAATAGGAATAACATCTGAAGTTCAGGCAAGAAACAGAGGAAAATAGTTGAAAATCATCAATATATAGATAATATTCATTTAAGGTAATGTACATATATTTAATCTTTTCAACAACCCTGAGATAAGCACTAATATTATCAGTTCTACTTTGAAGTAGGAAACTAAAGCATAGCAACATTATGTCTCTTATTCAGGGTCATATAAGTGGCAAACCAAGATTTGAATTCCAGTAGTCTGACTCCACATGCACATTTAATAGTTTCCTAATAGTTTTTAATGTTCTCCATTTGAAACGGTCTTTGGTATAAACTACTTCCTCTTAATACTGTACTGACAACTGGCTGGAACGCTGTCAGAAGCACACCAGTATATAAAAGTACCCACTATTTCTGAATGACTACACTATAAGGGCAAGAATCTCCTGCTTACTTTATGACAAAACACTCCAAATTTCACAACAAAAAATATAACATTTCCTCTTCTTTTTGGTTTGCAAAATTCAGTTTTTTTAACACAACAGAAAAGCCCTGAAAGCCAGGACAGAGAAATTTGTGCAAGAAAACTAAAATTGAAGATTGATTACTTTTCCTGAAAGTCTTTGACCACTATGAAAAACGAGAAAAAGTAGGTCAAAAAGTTAGAATTATCCTTCATTAAACAAAAACATCACTAATTTTTAAAAATTGAGCCAAACATATCATTTGTAGGCATTCTAAAACTGAGTATGCAGAAGAATAAATATTTTGGGCATAAAGTTTATGGGGTTAAACAGAAGCCTTAGAAACCCAAGATGTTGCCAAAGCCCAACAGATACTCATTTTGTACAGCTCAATGCCAAGTTTCAGCTCAGGGTCATTGTTTATATGAGACTTTGTGGTAACATTTGATTGGTGGGCCCTCACCATCATTCAACAAAAGCAACAGCGCTATCCCTACTAAGACAACAAAGCACCATTAAATAATTTAGGCTAGAGGCTGGGGCTATAGCTCAGTGGCAGAGTGCTTGCCTAGCATGTGTGAGGCACTGGGTTCAATCCTCAGCACCACATTAAAAAAAAAAAAATACACAAAATAAAGGCATACTGTTCATCTACAACTACAAAAAAAATAATAATTTAGGCTAATGTTTTTCAGTTTTAGGATTTAACAATTATCATTTTTAGAACAAAAGTAGACTTTGCTTTTTAAACATTTTAAAGATGAGGAAAATCACTCCAATCTTTGCAGTAATCTTTTAGCTTAGTAGGTAAATTTACAGAAATATATTTTTAACCGTGGAGAATAGAACAAAATTACTGGTCCTTCCTGTCTTAAAAAAAAAAACACTCCCACCTACTTATATGCTTTTAAGTTGTAAGTTCATTACTCCTGAATACCTTTTCTTACAATCCACAAGTGCCTCATAAAGTAATCTTAAAAGGGTGTGTTTTTTTTCAGTGGTAAGATTCCAGTCAGAAATCCATTTTCTCACCTATAATGAGATTGGCAAAAGGAGAAAAATTAGTAACACCGCTGAATATATTCTCACAATCTAAAAGATAATTTTTAGAATACACATAGCTTCTTCTTATCTATGCTACAATATAAAGCTACATTTCTTGTAAGCACTATTACCCATAGTAACTCACTTGATCCAGCTCAGTTGGAATGTACTGGATGGCTCCACAAGATGCTGCCACTTTAATGAGGCTGCAGTACACTGTGTATCTTACAGGAGTGTTCTTATCCATTCCATGGAAAAGGTTGCTTAGCCTGGTTAACAAACAATAAACAATGTTTGAGATCAGCAACCATAATGTTAAGATGAGGGGATATGCTCTCACTACAAACCTGGAATCATACTATTAGTAACTTCATGTCACTAAGGAAGGAACTAGGGCAGAGAAAGGTTAAATGACTTGCCCAAGTTCACAGACAGTAAGAGCCACAGCTGACAGTCAAGTTCCAGAATGCCTGTTCTTAACCATTAACAGGTAGTGACACATAAATAGCCCCTGTGAAAAACCAGACCTCTTTTCCTTCTTAACTTACAATTGCAGTCTCAGAGATGGGCGTTCACCTTCCCGAAACTTCACCAGCTTTTCACACAGGCTTTCAATCAATGCTTCCTGTTTGTCAGGTTCCAGGATCAACAGGAGGGATACCACACTGTTCATCACACTTTCCACATCTATGCAAGTATCAATAACACAACTATTGTGATATAATGTCTAGTTAAATGTATATTTCCAGGGTTTTAATACAACAAAAGCCACAAAACTTAAAAGACAATTTAGAAAGAGAAAACCTGGCTACTATAAAACAGTTGTCCTCTATGGACAGCAACAAAAATATACTCAGTATGAGTTCAAACTGAACTAGCTCTTCTGCACAGCTAATATTCACAGAGCAATTTACACATCTTATTAGTGAGGTAGAAA
Organism: Ictidomys tridecemlineatus; assembly: GCF_052094955.1. NCBI lineage: Eukaryota > Metazoa > Chordata > Mammalia > Rodentia > Sciuridae > Ictidomys > Ictidomys tridecemlineatus. Next base: position 31,860,630 of record NC_135480.1, read on the forward strand.
ATTGTTATCTAAGATTTGGTTTCTATTTTAGAAAAATAAATGAGTGATTTGCAAGTATCTATATGCATATTTTTTATTTCAACATTGGCATTATATTCAATCATTCTGGAAGTTATTTGTTAGCTTTTTGGTTAGGATGTTGTTTCAATTAAGGAAAACTTCATCTATGTGTAGAAAATTATTAAGAGATGAAAACTCTTAACTTTCTGGTTGATGGGCTTATTTTCAAGTTTCATAGAGATTATCCATATACCAAGTTTAATCTCTAAGAGATTTCAGAACCCACAATTTTTTAAAATTCCCCACTTTAACTCAGTACATGTGAAACTGGTCTAATAATTAAATGGCTTTTAGACTACTTGAAACGCTATCATCCCCCCCCTTTGGCATTTATCTAAACCTCATGAAGAGCAAAGAGCTTCACTGTTTTTCTTCAGTTCCTTCTAAAATCACTAGCAGTTGTGTGTGTAATAACATTCAAGGATTACACAATGTTAAAGGTTTTCTCAAAATTGGCTTGAAATGAAAAACACAAAATTAACATGAAAATATTTAAAGTAGGTTCTTTCATAATTAGTAATATTAGAAAAAATAAAACAAACCTTTATCATCTTCCTTCAGACAGACATCACAGGCTTCAATAATTTGAGCTAAATCTACATGAAGACCACCTTCTGAGTTCTCTTCTGAAATCTCAGCTCCTTTAGATTTCAGATAAGCACGAAGTTCAGCAGCCTGTTGAATCAAATAAGATTGTCATAAGTCTCTTTTAGGTGTATATTTACAAAGGTGACTATAAATGTCAAAATATAAAAACTCAAACCATTCTGTCCTACTTCTGAAAAACCAAAAAGCAAATACTATATTTAAGAATTAATTTACTTCAAATTATATTGAAGGACTTCTTCCTCACTTCTACCATAGGAATCACAGGATTTCCCCACAAGGCCTGTGGCCCCAGACACACTTGGCACCACAAGGATCACCTTCAAAGTATCTTATGTCACCTATATCCTGTTAGACTTCCAATATATAGCAAAAGCTTTCTAATATAACCCAAAGGCCTTCCATGTGTGCATGTATATGGGGTGGGGGGCACAGAGAAGAAATTGATTTGACTTGGCAAATTCAACTTCTTTAGAAAGAAATGAAAATTTTATTGTTCTCAACTACATATATATACACACAGCTACTAGGAAAGTTTAAAACATTATCTGGGCCAAGAGGGTAATCACTTGTTAATTTAATTTTTGAGAATCTATTTGAGACATAAATTTTGAGAGATGCAAAGATATTTTAAAAAGACATGTCTTTGAATATTGCCTCGAATAAAATGTATAAAACTGGACATAGGAGGTAACAAATCTCTTAAAAAAGTATCTGGGTGAGAAAGTACATTTGGACCAATAAAAACACAACTAAAGTACCACATTTAGTCATTTGGACATTTCCTATTTTGTTTGTTTATTTATTTATTTATTTGCTGTGCTAGGAATTGAACCCAGAGCCTCATACATGTTGCTACATCCCAGTTCCCCCCTTTTTTGCCTAAATTGACCTTGAAATTGTAATCTTCCTGTCCCAGTCTCTGAAGAAGCTGGGATTACAGGCATGCCACACCAGCTGATACTTAATAATCCTTCTCATTTGAGTGCTTAATATTCATGGTAGCCAAATATGAATGTAAATGGTTTTAAAGATAATAAACTGAAAAACTAAAACAAGCAGATGAAAGGATACCATTAATAAATGCACAGGCCCCACATTTTCAAGACAAAATTATTAAAAACAAAAAACCCACCTTGGTGTAGGCCATCAAGATTTTTTTTTTTTTGTAGTTGTAGATAGGCAGAATGCCTTTGTTTATTGAACCCAGTGGCTCATGCGCGCTAGGCAAGCACTCTACCACTGAGCTATGGCCCCAGCTCAGTCATCGAGATTTTTAAACCCACAAATATGGTTTTTAGTAAACATATTAAGTTGTAGACTTCTTGGTGCTATTTTTTTTTTTTTTTGGCAACACATAGTAACTTCATTAAAGAGTTAGTATTAGAAGCAAGATTTTTTTTAAAAAAAGTTAACTGTCACCATATTAGAACAAAAATACCACTGGAAAGCATACTTCCCTAAGGCAGAAATATCTGGCTCAATCGAGAAAAAAAGGTGTTCTCGGCTCTGGATACTAAACTCTATCAACTAATCAAGTTTACTCTTTTTATATCATTTTCACAGACCACAATAGTTGAGCAGTAGTACAAGACAAAGGAAAACAAACAAGGATTACAATTCCACTTTTTAACTCTAATCAAACAATTCGACTAATCCTGAAACCCTGAAACAATTAGAATATTTCCCTGAAAGGAATGGCTAGCATGAAACTGATGTATTACTATAAGAAATGGCACTTCATTTCTGAAACAGGGTCTTACTATGTTGATTAGGGTTCCCTTCAACCTGGGATCCTCCTTCCTTAGCCTCAGGAGAAGCTGGGGTTATAGGCATGCACCACCACACAGACAGATATCAGACTCTGAAGACCCATCAGTGACAAAAATTTCTCAATTCACAAATTCACTAGGTTAGAAACAAGTGTTGCGGCTGGGGTTGTGGCTCAGTGGTAGAGTGCTTGCTTAAGACTTACAAGGAGCTGGGTTCGATCATTAGCACTACATAAAAATAAATAAAAAATAAGGTATTGTGTCCAACTATAACTTTAAAAAATTAATTAAAAGAAAGTGTCAAATGCTTTTTTATTAACCTAGCAGCGAATTGTTGGTGTCAACTTCCATTATTAGTTTGTTGGCTTTTTTTCCTGTGCTTCACATCATTCTATCTATGCTTAGCTCCCTCCCTATTTTTAAAAAAATGTTTAGTTGTCAATGAAGCTTTATTTATTTATTTAATTGTGGTGCTGAGAATGAACCCAGTGCTTCAAACATGCCAGGCAAGTGTTCTAACACTGAGTTACAACACCAGTCCTCCCTCCACATTTTTGACCTCCCTTTTCATTTCCCCTTCTTTCTTTGCTCTACAGGGCTACAGGATCGCAATTCTACTATAGGGGAACGGATCACTTCTGCAATTCTATAGGATTATCTTATGCTATTAAAGGTACAGAAATCAAAAATTCCCTGTTAGCGGAGTAACAGAAAAAAAAGATAGACTTAGGACTTCATTTACACAAAATTAAACAATGTCATTTCATGTTTAGTTTAGCTCTCACCAATTCAACTTATGTTACAGGTAAAATACAAACAGAACCCTTGGACACCAAAGAACAACGCCAATAAGTAAACTTAAAAAGTATCGGATGTTTCACAACAGGTATGCCTCACAGCATGTGATTTGGGGGTTACAGTACTTTCATAACTAGGACTAGAAAACCCTAAACATGAATAATGGGCCACCTACTCCTTTGTGACCGCACAATAAAATCTTTTCATTCTTACTACAAAGTTGTTTTCCCCTGAACTGCTAATGTAGACTACAGACAGATTCCACCCCACCCGCGCCCGATGTGGCTGCGCTGGGGACAGCAGCAGACCCCATTCTAATCAGTCAAGGAGTACTGTGTCACAAGTGACGCCAGCTGGGAGTTCGACGCCGACCAGGAAGCTGGCGGTGGAACGTTGGACCCCACACCGCGATCGCGGGTGGACCGACTGGTGCGACTCAAGACTAGAGACGTGCGCCCCTATCATATGGCCGCCTCCCTACTCGTACACGTGGGGGCGAGAGCACCAGGTCTCATCCTCGGGGCGGCTCCGTGGGGCGGCGTCCTGTCCACTCGGCCCAGTCTCGGCAGCGACTCGTTATACCCCTACGACAACCTCCACATCCCTCTAGCGACACTATGGCCCGCGAGCACACCTGATCTTCCTCACTGATATCGATGAAGGCCGGGACGCTCATGATGAAGGCCCGGAAACCCAGGACGCTTCCCCAGCAAACCACGCCGACCGGAAAAGAGAGCAGGGCCGCGCGGCGGTTCCACAACTACTTCCGGGTCAGCCCCGCGCCGGCCTGGGTGGGGCGGGGGTCACCGAAATGGACGGGGCCAATCCTAGCGCGTATTCTTGCCGCAGCTGGAGGCGTGGCAGACGGATCTTGTGGGCGGCACCTGCTGGGCCACTTCCCGCCCCGCCCCTCGCGGCTTCTGGTCTTCAGCGTTTCGTTGCTGTTTGGACGTCTCGTTAATCTCTCCGCCGACGCCGCTCCGAGTCCACCTTTTCTGTGAAATTTTAGGCCTGTTCTGCCAATGAAGATTACGTGTGCCAAGAACAGTTGTTATTTTCTAGCCCCGTCCCCTTCTGCCTACCAGTCAAGCGGGCCTGCCTCTGTCTATTCGTGGATCCTAAGACGCTCTTGGCATTTCCGGGAGAGCCATGGAGATAGGCGTCCGTTGCTAAGTCTGACATTCCCCGCCAGTTAAGATTTTCGATCTTTGAGGGAGCAGCGGGCAGGCAATGTTCCCTGTGATGGGGACAACGATAGTTTTCCAAGGAAGCTCCCGCGTGCAGCCTGCATTCCAGTGGGGACACACGGAATATAAACATTAGTAAGAATTAGAAAGGCAGTCCTAAATGTCATCCTGCCTAGTTCTGTGGGGTGGAATCCTAGCTGCACCCTTGAATGGAGGCATGACTTAAGGCAATTATCTAACCTCTGGATTTCTATTTCTTCTTGGAAATATAAGAGGACTTAAGTACTTACCTCAGCATTGTTATGATTAAGTAACTATAGAAGGCATTTAGTATACGGTGAGCACTGTCTGCGTTGTTATTAAATAATTAAAGAGCATGTTAAGTAGAACTAAGAAGGTAAAATCTAAGAAGTTAAAAACAAAGCGTCGTGTGAGGCTATGCATGCTTATTTAGTTACAGTAATCAAGGAAAACAGCTGAAATGATATTGAGACCTGAAGGAAATGACGAAAGTACCCAGAAATACGTGGGAAAGTTTTTCTTTCAGAAGACAGCAAGGACCAATGGCCTGAGGCAGGTGTGAGGAGGCCTCTAGGCTGAGTATGAAGGAGAGGCGTGAGATAACCATTGCCAAAAAGGGCAAGGGCAGTGGTCAGATTTTTTTTTTTTAAGGAAATATCATGCTCCAAACATTCTTTATTTTATTTATTTGTTTTTATGTGGTGTTGAGGATCGAACCCAGTGCCTCACACGTGCTAGGCAAGCGCTCTACCTCTGAGCTACAACCCCAGCCCAGTTGTGTGTGTGTGTGTGTGTGAGAGAGAGAGAGAGAGAGAGAAGAATCACTCTGGCAGATGTATTGCAAACTGACTTCAGTTGGGTGAGGACCAAATTAGGAAGACTCCCCTTAGAACATTGTTACAAAATCCAAGTAAAGAGGGGCTGGGGATGTGGCTCAAGAGGTAGCGTGCTCGCCTGGCATGCGGTTGGCCGGGTTCGATCCTCAGCACCACATACAAACAAAGATGTTGTGTCCGCCGAAAACTAAAAAATAAATATTAAAAAATTCTCTCTCTCCACTCTCTCTTTAAAAAAAAAAAAAAAATCCAAGTAAAGAGGACCATGGAGTGGTAGTTAGACATTGATTGAATTCTGGTTCTTTTAGTGATAAAACTGGTAAGATTTACTGATAGATCCAGATATAGGGTGTAAAATAAAGGAAATCAAGGTGACTCCAAAAGTTTCACCTGGACTTAAGCCAGTACCCCAAACAATCCAAGGATGACCACTTTCCTCTTATTTGAAATCGCAAGAAATCCTTGGAAGAGGATTGATATACAAGAGACTTGATACACACCTGGAATGGAAACTAGGAAAAAGTGATGGGAAACTCAGTAGTAAGAAAATGGCATACAAATTCAAATTAGTATGGGGTACCACTACACACTTTTCATAATAGATTTTTAAAAATTACCAAAAACGTCACTGTGTGTGGTGGATCACACCTGTAATCCCAGCAACTCCAGAGGCAGTAGGATCACAAGTTTGGAGCCAGCCTGGGCAACTTAGCAAGATTCTGTCAAATTTTTAAAAAAAGTATAGTTCAGTTGTAAACCATCCCTGGGTTTGATCCCCAGTACTGCTAAATAAATAAATTAAATCAGAAATGTGAAGTGCTTACAAGGACATAGAGCAACTGGAGCTATTAGCTGGCAGAAATGCAAAATGGCAAAGGTAATCAAGATATTGTGGTGTTAACTTCAAGATAGACAAATAGGTCAAAAAACAATAGAAAGTCAAGGAATAGACTCATACATATATGGTGAATTGACTTTTTTGGTGGGGGGATTTACCTGGGATTGAACTCAGAGCCACTCAACCACTGAGCCACATCCATAATTCTATTTTGTGTTTTATTTAGACAGGTTCTCACTGAGGTGTTATCACATTGCCATTGCTGAGGCTGGCTTTGAACTTGTGATCCTCCTGCTTCAGCCTTCCAAAGATTTCAGGCATGTGCCACTGCACCCAGCTATGATGAACTGATTTTTAACCAAGATACAAAAGCAAATAGTGCTGGAACAATTGGATAGTCACATGTGAGAAAAATGAAATTGAATCCATACCTTGTCCCAGATGGAAAAATTAACTTAAAATGGATCATAGACCTAAATGCTAAATTTAGGACTACTGAACTTTTAGGAGAAAAACTTTAAATCTTGGGTTATATAGAGATTAATTAGATAGATGCTTGAAATCATGATTCATGAACTTAAAAATTATAAATTGGATGTTATGGTTTAAATATGTGGTGTCCCCCAAAAGCTCATGTGTAAGATAATGCAAGAAAGTTAAGGGGTGAAATGATTGGGTTATGAGAACCTTAACATAATCAGTGTGTAAATCCACTGACAGGGATTAACTGGATGGTAATTGGAGGAGGTGGGTCCCTGAGGGCATGCCTTTGGGTTTATATTTTGTCGTCATTGAGCAAAGCATTCTCTCTCTCTCTTTCTCCCCCCCCCCTCCTACATGGTGGCCATGTCCTGACCTGCTTTCCTCTGCTACACTGTTTTGCCTTAAGTCCCAAGGAATGGAGCCAGCTCTATATGGACTAAGACTTCTGAAACGTGAGCCCCCAAATAAACTTTCCTTCTCTAAATATTATTAGTTCTTTTGGTGACAACAAAACTGACCAAAATATTGGAATTCATTAAAGTTAAAAACTTATGCTCTTTGAAAAACACTGCTAAGTAAATGAAAAGACAAGCCACAGACTGGGAGAAAATATTGGTCAACCTCCACATTTCTGATAAGAATATACAGTTGCCCCTCAGTATTTGTTGGGGATTAGTTCCAGGATACCAAAAGTCTATGGATCCTCAAGTCCCTGAAACAAAACAATGTCGTATTTATATATAACCCATGCACATCCTCTTTTATACTTTTACTTTCTAGATTACTTACAATACCTGATACAAAATAAATGTAAATAGTAGTTATCCTGTGTTGTTCAGGAAATAATGAAATTAATGAAAAAGATGAAATAATGAAAAAGATGTCTGCATATAGTCATTACAAACACAATTTTTCCTGAACATTTTGATCTATTGTTGATTGAATCTGTGGATACAGAACCAGCAGATATGGAGAGCCAATTTATATAATCAAAACTTCAGTAGTAAGAAAATAAGAATCTTCAAAACTCAGTAGTAAGAAAATAAGCTAATTCTGATGGCGTACACTTGGGAGGCTGACACAGGAGGATTGCAAGTTCAAGGGCAGCCTGAGCCCTTAGCAACACTCTGTCTCAAAAAATAAAAAGGCTAGAGATATAGCTTATTGATAAAGCACCACTGGGTTCAGTCTTCAAGAAAGAAAAAAATGATGGAGGGTATGAAGAGAAAGGGAGGGAAAAGAAAACAATTTGAAAGTGGGAAAAAAATTTGAACAGACTTCACCAAAGAATATGCACAAATATCCAATAGAAAATGGAAGGATACTAACATCATTAGTCAATAGAAAAATATGAATTAAAATTACAGTGACATAGCACTAAGAATCTACTAGAATATCTAAAATTAAAGGAATGACCATACCCAAGTGTTGGTGGCTAAGTGTAGAACTGGAACTCTCATATACTGCTTCTGGGAATGTAAAATGGCAGTTGGCAGAACAGTGACAATTTCCTAGAACATTTAACATAGAACCATCATATGACCCAGCTACTCTACTACCAAGTTATTTACCCAAGAAAAATGAAAACATATAATCATACAAAGACTTCTATATAAATGCTCGTTGCATCTTTTTAAAGTTCTACTATTATTTTATTGAAATAAAATCTATGTAATAAATTCCATATACCTTTTGTGGTATATAATTCAGTAGTTTTTAGCATGTCACAGAACTGTGCAACCATTACTACTAATTTTAAAACATTTCAAAAACACCAAAAGAAACCCTGTACCCATTGACAGTTACTCTCTATTCCCCATCCCCAATCCAAGTCTCTGGCAACCACTACTCTACTCTCTGTCTCTATGAATTTGCCTTTTCTGAACATTCCATATAAATGGAAGCATAAAACATATGGCCTTCTATATGTGGCTCCTTTGATTTAGCATAATAGCATCAAGATTTATCCATGTATCAGTCCTTCATTCTTTTTGTTGCTTCGCAGGATTTCATTTTGTTTATTCATTTTTGAGTTGTTTCCATATTCCAATGATTTAGAAATAATGCTTATTTTGTGGGAGAACTCAGGAACTATTACTTCAGTACCAAGAGATATTTTTGAGATTTTTTAGTTGTTTCCATATTTCAGTGATTTGGAATAATGCTTCAATAACCATGCATATACAAGTTTTTTGTGGAATTGCTGGGTTACATGATAATTATATATTTAACCTTTTGAGGAACTATTTTTCAAAAAAGGCAGCAGTTTTATTTTTAAGAGTTGAAAATAGGAAACATGACAAATGTTCATCAGTAGATGAATGGAATAAACAAATTGTTATATATTCATGTAATGGGATATTACTATGCAATAAAACAGATGAACTATAGATAATTGTAACATACATGAATCTCAAAATAAATTTGCTATTTAAAGCAAATTTGCTTTAAACAATAAGTTTGCTGTTTAAGGAGGCAGGGCATAGTGTATGATCCCATTCATATAAACTCTAAAAAGTTCAAACTAATCTATACTGAAGCACTATAGATTGTTGTGGCCTGAGGGATTTGGACTGGGCAAAGAAGAGGGAGAAGTGGATTACACAGGGATATGAGGAACCTTTGCAGATTATGGATATGTCATTATTTTGTGGTGATTGTGTTATGATTATATACATATGTAAAATTTATCAAATTGTAAACTTTTAAAATGTGCAATTTGTTGATATCACAATTATATCTCAAAATAAAAAAATGTCAGGCACAGATAACTAAAATGGATGGAAGTGGGGCTGGGGTTGTGGCTCAGTGATAGAACGCTTGCCTAGAATGCATGAGGTACTGGGTTCAATCCTCAGCACCACATAAAAATAAAATAAAGATATTGTGTCCACCTAAAAACTAAAAAATAAATATTTTTTAAAAATATATGGAAAGGGAGGACACATAACAATTAAAACTTAAAATGATTCATTCTTGCATGGATGTAGAAACTGATGTAGAAACTGAACCTGAAGGCAGAGAACTTGGGTGTCATATTTCACCTCCATTCCCTGCTTCTGCCTCACTACCCAGCACCCACAAGCACTTAATAAATATCTGTTGGTACTGAAGTAATAGTTCCTGAGTTCTCCCACAAAATAATGTATTATTTCACACTTCTAGGAATAGAAACTAAAAAATACATACATTGGGGCTGAGGATGTGACTCAAGTAGTAGTGCATTCGCCTAGCATGCGTGAGGCACTGAGTTCGATTCTCAGCACCATATAAAAATAAAAATATATTTTTAAAAATACATGCATTTCATTGCATATTTAAAAGGCTTGTCATTTTTCTATTTCTTTTCTTCATTCCATGATCCTTTTCAAGTAAAAAGAAGAGGAACAAAATTATTTGAGACTTTACACTTCATCATTCAAAGAAAGTATTTATCTCCATTATATGCCAAACACTTCTAGGCACTTGAGAGACTAGAGAGAACAAATGAAGGGATGCATCTTGAATGGAGATAGGAATGCTTATGTTTCCCAGTCTGAAATCCATTTTCTTAACTTTCTTTTAATTCTCAGAAGTTGGGAAACTTGAGTTCCATTCTTAATAACCTCTGAGAAGGGACACTCTCTAGAGGGAGATTGGAACCAGTCTCATAGAAAAAGGCATATACTCACTCTGTATGCCTGTGCTTTATATTTTATTTCTTTTTTTTTTCTTGAGAGAGAGAGAATTTTTTAGTATTTATTTTTTAGTTTTCGGCGGTCACAACATCTTTGTTTGTATGTGGTGCTGAGGATTGAACCCGGGCTACATGCATGCCAAGCGAGCGCGCTACCGCTTGAGCCATATCCCCAGCCCCAATATATTCTCTTTTAATATTTATTTTTGTTGTGCTGAGATTGAACCCAGGGCCTTGTGCATATGAGGCAAGCATTCGACCACTGAGCTATACCCATAGCCCTATTCAATTTTAATACTATCATCTCAGGTCAAATTATTCTAAAATGAATCACAAAATGTAAGCTTTTAATTAAATAATGTGAATGTTCTATGGCCATTTGTTTTTCTTTTTCATTTAAATCTCCCTTAACTCAGACAAGTGGTGTGAGAAATATTGTCTATTCTGCTATATATGGAATGAAAAGTTCCAAATGTTTCAGATAAAGAGAGAAGTCTGGAGACAGTTGAAATTGGAGCTGGATAATTCTAATTTGACTCTATACTTGAAATAAAATATAGGTTACTTAAAACTGGTGTGTTTAAGGTTATAAAACAAGAGCTGTCTATATACCATCATGATAGCAACTTGTTATTATTATATCATATTCTCTTTTAGAGTTTTTAAACACATTCTTAGGAATTTCACAAAAAAGAACTACCAGGAATATGAACAAAGCCCCCCATCTTTTGCAAGACAATATTCCTTTAGCTCATTTTTTAACCTGAAAAATATAACCTAATATTTATAGCTTGATTAATTATTTGTTTACTTTCTCTCTGTTATTTCTTTGTTATTTCTGATTTAAAATTCTGGAAAACATAGCTTTAGCTATATTTCTAATTCTTTTTACGAAGACCATATTAACGTATTCACTTGAAATTTTTATTTTTGAACCATAACTGCAAACATTTTTTTTTGGTTTAAACAAAGAGAATAATTTGCATGATACCAGTATATAAAACTTGTCTTCAAGTCTATGTCAGGTATCTCAAAACTATGAAGTTATTCATATAATAAAATATGTACTATGTTACTATAATAAAATATATACTATGTTAAAATAATACATGCAGTTGATTACATGTATAATGTTATACAGAAAGGGTAACCTGTCCCAAATAGGCATCACTTATAACAACAATAATACATAATAATTGTAATGAATCAATGAACTGTGAGCTCTGAAAACGTGTTCACTATGATATCCTGTCACTTTTTATCAAAATATCTAATATAAAGAAGCTTTACTAATTTTCTAATTTACTAATAAGTATTTATTGTATAAATGAAAGACAGTCTAAGAATTAATCTATTAAATTGGTAACAAATCTCTAATAAATGCTTTAAATTTTATTTTTTTATTCTGATTTATTATATATGACAGCAGAATGCATGACAATTCATATTATACATATAGAGTACAATTTTTCATATCTCTGGTTGAATACAAAATATATTCACTCTATTCGTGTCTTCATACATGTAATTTGGATAATGATGTCCATCTCATTCCACCATCATTTCTAACCCCATGCCCCCTCTCTTTCCTTCCCATACCTTTGCCCTATCTAGAGTTCATCTATTACTTCCATGCTGCCCCTCCCTACCCCACTATGAAACAGCCTGATGCTGGTTGTTTTAATGAATCATAATTATAGCCATTATTTATCAGATACTGTTAAAACACTTCATGAACTAGATTTCTTTTTAAAGTCATGTTTGTTGAGATATAATTTATATGTGGTACAATTTTCCCTAATTAGTTTTATAGTTATATGAATTTTGGCAACACGAATATAAAAAATGACAACATACTTATATGGATATATAGTACTATAGTCAAGATACAGAGCATATTACCTTATTCTCCTTTATTTTTTTAAACAAATTAAGTTTAATATATTTTCATTTAACCCAATGGATTACCAACATAATTTGCAAAGAAAATAATTGTTAGTAAGATATTTCATGTTCATTTTGTTTGTCCTAGTAATTCTTTGGAATCTATTTAACACATAGCACACCAATTCAGAGTAGACACATTTTCAAATACTCAATAGCCTCATGTAACCAATGGCTGCCATATTGGCTCCTTTCTCCATCTTTCACGTTTTGGTGAGACAGATGCTGTAGGCTGCATGATAAGTCCCCTTGTTATGTGGTTTCTTGATGAGTTCCATTAGAAAGGGACACCAAGGAGAAGAACTTAGAATATACAAGAGTGGAACATGGTGCTTTATTCCTCCCTATAAGACTCTATTAGACTATGATTGGTTTCTACATGCTTTTGGTGGGAATAACTTCAGTTAGGTCACCTTCTCCTACAAGTTTTTCATAATGGCTTTCTCTACTTTCACGTCCTACCTCTCCAAGTCTACAGAAGAAAAGGTGCTTCACAAAATGTGTTTGCTTCCTTCAACCTTGTCCTTACCTTTATAAATGCCTTATTAAATAATTTTTACCCTGATTGATCTTTATCATCCTTGAATCTTGAATAATTGCTTTTTAAATTATAAGAATGTAAAATATACCTCATCTCATATCATAGGCAATGTAAATACACACACAAGATTAATTGTATATTAAAATATATAAAATGCTAAAACTTTTTAAAAATATTTATTTTTAGTTGTAGTTGGATACAATATCTTTAATTAATTAATTTCTTTTTATGTGGTACTGAGGATCAAACCCAGGGCCTCGCCCATGCTAGGCGAGCATTTTACCGCTGAGCCACAACCCAAGCTCCTAAAATGCTAAAACTTTTAAAGAAAATATGTACATAACTTTGTGAAGAGAAATGGAAAACAAAAAATATATATAAAATAAACAAACACCTGAAAAATTAGAAGATATTGTAGTTAAAATTTTTATGGGTAAAAATTTATCCAAAAGGGTTGAAAGAGACATGAATTGTATTACCGGTAATTTTGTTTATTTTTGGTATTTAGCTTGACTTGGTTTCACCTTTGGTTGGCTTTTTCTTTAAAAAAAGAAAAAGATCTTCCCTTTGCAGATTTTCATTGTTGTTTTTCATTTTGCCAAGAATGTTCTGTAGTACAGGCTTTCTTGCTGTAAATTCTTTTAGCTTTTGTTTATCGTGGAAAGTTTTTATTTCATCATCAAATTTGAACCTTAATTTTACTGGATATAAGATTCTTGGTTGGCATTCATTATCTTTTAGAGCTTGGTATATGTTGTTCCAGGATCTTCTGGCTTTGAGAGTCTGGGTTGAAAAATCTGCTGGTATCCAAATTGGTCTTCCCTTATAAGTAATCTGATATTTCTGTATTCTGGCCTTTAAAATTCTATCCTTATTCTGTATGCTAGGCATTTTCATTATATTGTGTCGTGGTGCAGATCTACTGTAATTTTGTACATGTCCTAAAGGTCTCTTATAATTGACTTTGCAGTTCATTCTTCATGCTTGGGAAATTTTCTGATATTATTTCATTGAAGAGATTGTGCATTCCTTTGGTTTAAATCTCTGAACCTTCCTCTATCCCAATAAGTCTTAAATTTGGTCTTTTGATGGTATCCCATAATTCTGGAATATTCTGTTCATGGTTTCTTACCATCTTCACTGTGAGGTCAACTTTATTTTTAAGACTGTATATTTTGTCTTCATTGTCTGAGGTCCTAACTTCCAAGTGATCTAGTCTGTTGGTGATGCTATCTGTTGAGTTTTTTAATTGGCTTTTTGTTTCTTTCATTTCAAGTCTTCTGTTTTTTTTCAGTATCTCTATATCTTTCTTGAAGTAATCTCTTGTAACCTATATTTGCTCTCTTATCTCGTTGTTGGTATTATTGATGGTTGTCTGTATTTGTTCTCTTATCTCTTTGTTGCAGTGATCAGTTTTTGCCTGTATCTGCTCACTTAGGTCATTCTTTAATTCCCAAATCATTTTAGTTATATATATTCTGAACTCCTTCACTGACATTTCACCTACTTCACTATCTATGGATTCTATTGTTATAGTATCTTGGTTTGTTTGGGGCACTTTCCTTCCTTGTTTTTTCATGATGTCTATGTGTCTTCCTCTCTTGAAGTGTAGATCTGAGCTATTACAGCTTCTGCCTTATTGTCTTATAGTGTCCCTACAGGTTATCAATACCTCACTTTTAATGGAAAGATCAATATTACAGCACTCAATGTACCCAACATGCAGTTAGCTTCTACTTTTATATTTACAGTTTTGTCACTAAAATAAAAAATGATGAGTTCGGTTATCTTCTACCATATAGTCATTAGGTTTGCCTAATGGTTTACAGTTTCTAATGGTAGAAGGGGCACTAGGGTGTTGGCTGAGATGTTTATGAGGTAGGATGTGAGAATATGGAAGTATTAGATTGTATGACAAGTGAGAGGGTAATCATAAGATGTTGGCTGTTAGTAGAAGAAACAAGAGATAGTCAACCCCATGCAACACTCCCTGTTACCTCAGAACAGAATAACTGTTAGCAGAGAAATAGGATAACTGTTAGTAGAGAAACCTCTGGTGCAGCCAGGCCCACAGGGACCTTGGTGACATCTTACCAGGTCCTTATTGTTGTCTTTTGAGAGAAGCGGCAATATCCCAGTTTCATGGTGATGGCAGCCTCAAGCCTTTATGTACCCTGATATTGGTCTGTGGAGCGACACTTTGGTGAATAAGGAACCCCAGCGCATGGTAGGCCTGTCCTCTGGATCTCTGGGCCATAGTGTGACAAGGCAGGCAGGCCTCTCCTCCTGATCTCTGGGCTCTAAATTTTAATTTTGTATGAAAACAATTATGATGTTCTAGAATGACATGGGAAAGAATTTTCAAGAAATGTGGCAAAGACTTACCAATCCAATATTCATCTTCTTATTCCTTGGTAGCAAATTAGGGTTTAATAGTAGTTGTAGCAGTATACCTTAGTAGGTGTAGCAGTGTGTTTTAGTAGGTGTAGCAGTGTACCTTTCTTATGAAACTAAGTTTATCAGACTTCTAATAGCTAGACATAACCAATCAGATGTAAATAAAAATTTTGAGAGGGGCTTGTAGGAATGCTGTTAAGCAGAAGCTAACTTAGCCTAAAAGCTGATATTTTTGCCCTTGTTTCTTCCTTTTTGCTGCTTAAAACACAGGCTTGGTAGTAGGAGCTGCTGCAACCAGACTGAACCATGGTCTTAAAGGTGAAAGTCATGATTGTGGAGAGGAAAGATGGAAGGAGCCCACATCCCTGATATCAGGAGGATGTGGTGCCAACCCACCACTGCCTACCTCTGCACTTATCTTAACATCAGATAAAAATAAACTTTTGTCTTTTTTATGTATTGTTACATTGTTTTCTCCCATATGGACGAACCTAGTCTTAACTGGCACAGAGAGAAAATTTGAAGTCCAAAGTCATGATTTTGTAAATAAAAGGTTTATATAAGAGCAAGTTTTTAAAAATTTATAGTGCATATTTATGGTGTGAGTCTTAGACTCTCATAGCTATTGTGGTATAACACTGAATTTACAAAGCTGCTCTCATTTTAGAATCTTAAATATTTATAGCTAATAATTAAATTTTATACTTGTGATGTAATATATGATTATAGTGACTTTATAGGTGAAACAAATAATGTTTAAACCAGGTGAATTTTTGCCTCACTGATATATATTACACCTGAGATGAGGATCCAACAGTAGAAGTAGTATAGTACCTTAAATCTTCAACAGGTTGACCACAAGAAAGCATTAATCTTCCCATTAGTCTTCGTAGTAAGAGAAAATTCATAAGGTTAACCTCTTCAATTCACGTGACATAGCCAGTTATCGAAACATTCATAAATCTGTTGAATTCAAGGTAGACATATCATCATTCATGTTTTTAAAATGGCTTTAGAAAGGCATATGTGTACCAAAGGGGAAAAAAACTAAATGTGCTCATCAAGAGGCTTATCAACTGCAAACAATGCACATGTAAGAGTAGTTTTATGAGCTAATAATTTTTATGCTCTAGGGGGAAAAACTTATTTTTGAGCCTCTATAGGAGCTACACTAAATACAACCCTGTTGTATTAGTCAGGATCCTCTATAGGAACAGAACCAAAAGAATATATATGTGTGTATATAATTACAAGAGGGAATTTATTAGATTGGCTCCCTTGATCAGAGGCTGAGGAGTCCCATTGATCAGAGGCTGTGGAGTCCCACAATGAACTATATACAGGCTGAAGAACAGGAGAAACCAGTAGCTGCCCAGTTCAAGAAGCTGGAAACCTTAGAACAGGAGGGACCATTGATGCAGCCCTAATTTGAGGTTGAAGATCTGGAACCTCCCTGGGAAGTTGAGGATATGAGCCAACTTTCAAAGGCTAAAGAAGTAAGTCTGATGTCCATGGACAAAGGCAGTATCAAAAAAATACACCTGCTCAAGAAGAATTGAGATTGTACAAGCTACCAGGATACATGGAATATGGATCAGCAAGTATTCCTATCCAGGTCTCTCACTTAAAAGCTGATATTCTTTTCTTTTTGTTGTGGGTGCTTTCATTTTAAAAATAGAATGTAAGAATTTTTTACCAGATAAATAATATGTACTTTGGGGATAAACTTTTGTATTGAAGTATGACTTACATTTAGAAAAACGCACAAACATGAAGTACACACTTCAATGAGGTATCACAGTGAAATGTAGCCATCATCCGAAGGTTTTTTGTTGTTTTATTTTAGAAAAGGGACTCACTGCTGTAAGGGAAATGCAAGTGCAAATAAGTGAGATACCACTTCATATCTACCAGCATGCCTATGATTAAAAAAAGGAAGAAAAACAGCAAGCGTTGATAAAGATATAGAGAATTTGAGACCCTCATATGTTAATGGTGTAAATATAAAATGGTGCAGCCACTTTGGAAAATAGCCAGGTAGTTTCTTAAAAGGTGAAACATAGAGTTTTATGACCTAGTAATTACACTCCTATGTATGTCCAAGAAAATTTAAAATATACATCCATACAAAAACATACACAAAGTCTCAGTGGAAGAACATGTGTTTAGCCTGTGTGGTGCCCTGGGTGAGATTCCCAGCACTGTAAACAAACCAAACTTAGCCCCAGAAACATGTACATGAATGCTCATAGCAGCATTATTCATACAAGTAAAAATATTCATGATATCCAAATGTCCATTAACAGATTAGATAAAAGATGGCATATTTATAAATGGAATACTATTCAGTAATAAAAAGTAATTGAAGACTTTTTAGATGCTACAATAAAAACAAATCTTGAGAACATTACACTAAGTGACAAAATCCAGAAACAACACATATAATTTATATATATTATATAATTACATGTGGCAGCTGCCTGAGGGAAGGGGAAAGTGGCAACTAACTGTGAGGCAATGAAAATGTTCTCAAATTGATTGTGGATATGGTTGAACAACTGTGTGAGTGTCCTGAAAACTACTAAGTTATGTACTTTAAATGAATGAATTTTATAGTATGTGAATTACATGAATACAACTGTTTTTTTTTTTAAAAGAAAAAGTGCACACACAGGAAAGGCTTATGGGGAATAATGTCTTCATTACTGCTACAGGCTAGATCATATAATATGTTTTTGATTTGTTAACTAAAAATGCTGAGTTATCCTCAACTCCAGAATTAGGCAGAGGCACGACTGCATAGGGAGGTGGCCTCCAATATGGTAAGACACCATGGAGTCCAGACTCAAGCTCTCTGTGGCCAACTTGCCCAAGAGGGAAGAGTGGTAGGGACTGACTGACCTTGACTCTGCAGGATCAGAAGGGAAACCTCCACTTCCCAGCACAAGGTCATTCTTCCCTAGTAGAAAATGGCAGACCTGAGATGGGCTCATACCAATTTGATAAATCATTCAACTTCCCCTTGGGGCAGAGTAAGATTAAGATATGAAAAGACCAGAAGTATCAAGGGACACTTTGTAGAGCTCCCTTCACCTAGAAGAGGGGAGGGGCTGTTTCTCCCAACACCTGGTTCTTCCATCTTTTTCATTTTGCATTGCTATTCAGACTTTCATTATTTCTTATCAGGACTATTGAAGTCAACTCTTAACCCTTACCTCCACTTTCATTGTCTTGCTTTCTATTCTCTGTGCTTAGAGGACCTTCAGAATACAGAGCTGAAAGATTTATTTGTCCTATATAGTGTTTAAATTCTTTTAATTAATTGCTGTGGCAGACACTACTGAAAATATCTATTTTTTTTTACTTTTCTAGCTGTGTTAGCTTTATGTTGCTATAACAAATATTTGAAAATTATCTTTTTAAAAAATATTTGTTTTAGTTGTAGGTGAACACAATAATCTTTATTTTATTTTTATGTGGTGCTGAGATCAAACCCAGTGCCTCACGCATGGTAGGCAAGTGCTCTACCACTAAGCCTCAGCCTCAGTCCCTGAAAATTATAGAGAAAGGTTTGTTTGGGCTCACAGTTTTAAAGTTTTAAGTCCTCAGTCAGTTGGACCCATTGCTGTTGGGTCTGTGGTGAGGGCAGTGCATCTTGGCTGGAGCGCATGGTAGAAGAAGCTTCTTATCTCATGGTCACTGGGAAGCAAAGACAGAAGAGGGGCCATGGCCCCAATATTCTCTTCAAGGCCTTGTCCCCATATGACTGAAAGACTTCCAGCTAGTCCTCACCTCTTAAAGGTCCACCACTTTCCAAAAGCAACATGGGCTAAGGGCCAAGCCTCCAATGCATAAGCCGTTGGAGGACATTGGACATTTAAGATCTAGCACTAGTAGAATCCTGCTTTTGCTCAGGGTGGTATCGTGCCAAGCTGAATAATTATATTTCTCAGCCTCCTTTACTGTTGGGATTGGAGATGTGACATCTTTGATAAAAAGACAAGAAAGTTGCAATGTAAGACTTTCTGGAAAAGTCTTTAAATGGAGACAGGTTTGATTTGCAGGAGCCTTTATCATTTTGCCTTTCTTCTTAATAACTTGGGAATAGACATGAAGCTGGAAGTGGGACAGCCATTTTGCAACTCAAGTTAACAAGCTAAAGATGAATTCCATAAACTAAAAGAATAGTGTTGAAAGCTAAAAGGAACCTGGGTCCTGGTTCATTGTGGAACCATCTTTTCAGCCCTGGATATCTTACCTAGATTTCTAGTTTTATAAGGAAAATATACTGCTTATTTGCCTAAGCCTCTTTATGTCCATTCAATTTTATTACTTTTAGTCAATCTTACTGAAGAGATCTGGTACCATAAATGGAGTACATCAGGAAATAGAACCTAAAATATGACATTGGCTTAAAGAAGGAAATAAGACTTTGACAATGAGGACACAGTTTTCACAGGCTAGAAAGTACATGACTCTTGTTACATGGTGGTGTGAAAACATTCTTCATGGACAACTGTCTCCTTTTGTTTCTTGGGACATGAACCATAATGTTTTACATTTTTGTTAGAGAAAAGAATAGATATAATTTGTGTTGATAGATCCTGGTTACTTCTTCTCACTTTCATCAAAGTCCCAAAGGATAGAGATAAATTCAAACTAGAGCTAGCTACTTTGCAAGCAGAGATGGACAATAAAACAACTCGTCTGAGAGCCACCATCTTAGTCCACTTTGTGTTACAATAACAAAATGCCTGAGGCTTGATATAAAAAAGAGGTTTGTTTAACTCACAGTTCTGGAAGTCCAAGAGAATGGTGCCTAGTGAGGATCCCGGGCCCTGGCTGCATCATAACATGGTGGAGGAGAAGAAAAGGAAATGGCATGACGGAGAACAGAAAGATCAACATAGGGTGATGTTGCCCTTGTGAAAATTAACTAAAAAACTGTTTATCAAAGTGCTAGGAGAATGTAGAACACATTGTTTAATAGGTGCAAGAAAAGACTTAATAGCTCTAGGAAAAATCTATGGTTATGGCTACTCCTGCATAAAGGTGATGGGAAACCTTCCACATGTTTGAGGCTGGTTGTATTAAGAACTGTGAAGGCTCTGAGACTTTATCCTACTTGCAAGATAACAAGTTAGTTTACCATAGTTTCATGGATGTTGGTAGAAGACACAAGATTCATGGGTCAGAAGCAAAGTACCTCATTACCAGAGAATAAGTACCATGAGCACTTAGCACATTTTCATCAGTTTCCCTTACCCCCAGTTCCCCTGGGGGCTATGTGGATGGACCCAGCTGCATTGCCAGCTTACAGTGTGGGTTGTGTTACATGAGAGGAACCAGAGCTTAGAAGACCCAAATATTTCATACATTTTCTATATAAAGACACTGTATCTTCCTAGATTGTTTACAAACATCCTTGAAAAGTTCATTTGAAACAGAGCAGTCAATGATTCTGCATGAAAGAGATGTAGAGATACAAGAGACCCATGGAAACTTGTTTCCCAATAGTATGATACTTATGGTAGAGTTAATACCCTGGCAAATCCATAGTAATTTGAAAATATCATTAAGTCAAAAATGCATTTAATCCACCTAACCTATTGAGCATCCTAGCTTAGCAACAAAGCACAATGTAAAGTATGAGTTGTTCTCTCTTGGAATCATGTGCTAAAGCTGCCTAGCATGATGAGAGAGTATTTTACCGAATATCACCAGCCTGAAAAAAGATAGTCAATATTTGAAATTTCTAGTACAGTTTCTGCTGAATGTCTCTCACTTTTTTCCATTGTTAAGTGAAATAATAATAATTGGGAGCCTAAATCAAACCATCCTAATTTGAGAACTATCTGTGTTATGAAAGAAATTCCAGGCTTAGGTGGCAGCAAGCTATGGTTTTTCAACCCTGATAGCCATGCCAGATCCCTAATCATACACCTACTAGAATTGAGCCATGATGGTTTTATAAAGGCGCTGAGAAAGGCATCCTCTCCAAAACCCTTGTCAGATGAGGCCATGGATAATAATAGGCTATGGGGGACTCCTTCAGAAAGTAGAACCTAGGGCTCTGAGGTGCCAACCACAATCTTGTTCCACCATCAAACCAAGGAGTCCTTGTTCTCTCTGCTAGAAACAGGTTTGATTCTTCATGCTTTCTGTGTGCTCCTAGTCTCTTCATTCTTCACTTGGAGTGCTTTATTGCCATCCTGCTCCTTCTCTGTTGTATCTTCAGTGTGTTGGAGGTGGTTACCTTATCTTTTTTTGTGTTAAGCTCACTGGACTGTAACAAGACATGTCTAGATGTGCACATCATCCAGAGAGCTAATATTTTTAGCTGGATGCAGTATTTGGATAAGGTACTTTTTTTTGTCTGGTTTTTAAAAAATTGTTTCCCTTTCAGACAGAGAGTTAGTGTGTTTTTATTTGCATGAGGGATATTTGCATTGTTAGATGGGAGAGTTTTATGTGATTGTTAGTGTGTTCTTAGACATAGAATAAGGACATATTGATGTTGAATAGCTAAATGGTGTGTGGTAGTGGACCTTCATATATTTTGGAGTAGGGAATATCTAGCACTTTTTGAACACCTTGTTGTGATTGCCAGTCTTCTGATTACCATTTCTCCTGAGGGTGAATCCAGAAAACAAATCCCCCCCAAATTTGACTTAGGCTCCATCATTTAGATAAACCCACTTGAAACTAATGTTTAGAGGTGAGCAACTTGAAGAAGAGAGCTGTGTGTTTTGTTGGCAATGTGGTGGCACAGTTTTTGTGACCAGTGACAAAATTGGCAATAGTGGTTTCCTCTTCTCCTGGGGAAGCTGCAGCAGTGAGGGTTTTCATATTAGGCCAGGTGGACCATGTGGCTGTTGTTTCTAGAATAGCCTCAAGCTTGTATGTCCAGCTTTCCCAAAATTCTGTGAGCTGCCTAGAATACTATTTTTTCTCCTCCTCCTCCTCCTTTTAAAAAATTTTTAGTTGTAGATGGACTCAATACCTTTATTTTATTTATTTATTTTCATGCGGTGCTGAGAAGAAAAGACAGTGCTAGGCAAGCCCTCTACCACTGAGCCACACCCCAACCCCTCACCCTCACCGTCCTCCCCCTCCTTCTCCTTCTCCTCCTCCTCTTTTTATTGAAGCACAATATACTAATAGAAAAGCACACATATCTGATAGTACACTGAGGACCTGATGGTGGGAGGGGCCATATGTAGGTTCAGCCAATAAGAAGGTGCAGCCAATAAGAAGATGCATTGTCTGTAAATTATTTTAAAATAATAGTAAAACTGATTAAAAGTCATTGCTTTTCATCACCATCAACGTTTAAATAATGTCAGTGATAAAATAGTCCTCCCCAAAAAACCTCATTCTGATGGATAAGTTTTAAGCAATTGATTTAGTTACTCTGTGTGTGTGTGTGTATATGTGTGTGTGTGTGTGTGTGTATAAATGTATATGTGTTATACATGTATATATAGTTTATGAATTAATGAATACTAGTTAATAAATAATACTAATAATACTAGTTAATAATATTATTATAATTATATTAAATAATAATAATTTAGGTACATACCTGCACTTTATTATGAATGTGTAGTAAATCAATCTGCACAAACTGAACATTCTACTGTATCCAGAGAGACAATATCACCAGAATCTAAAAATACCCACCATGCTCCCTTCTGAGCATAGCACTCCTCCCCAGGGGTAACCATCATTCTGATTTCTAACAGGCTGGATTAATTTAGCCTATCTTTGCTTTAAAAATGAATGGAATCATACTACATGTACCCTTGTTTCTGTCTTCTTCTGCTCAACATTATGCTTAATAGAATCATCAGCCACATCCCTAGCCCTTTTTATTTTTTATTTTTGGACAGGGTCTTGCTAAGTTGCTAAGACTGACCTTGAATTTGTAGTCCTCCTGCCTCAATCTCCCAGGTCACTGGGGTTATAGGCATGTGCCACAACGCCCTGTTAAAATACATTTTTAGTAATATATTTTCTGATTTATAACCCAGGAACAGTTTTTGTCCCTTACAACTTAGAGCTTTCCTGGTTATAGTTGCAGTGTAAATATTGGGAGATTTTATGTTAAGTATGGATGATCAGTACTATAGTTTGAATATGGTCTGTCCTCTTTGAAACACATGTTGAGATTTGATTGTCACTGTGGCAGTGTGGGAAGTGAGGCCTTTAAGAGTTGATTGCATTATCTAGAGGGATTAATGCATATCTCATATTAGTAGGTTATTTATCATGAAAGTAGGTTGTTAAAAAGTAGATCTGGCCCCCTTTGTAAATGTTTACATGTACTTGCTTGCCCTTCTGCTTTTCTGTCATACTCTGAGGCAGCATGAAAGACTGGAAGTTAATGTCATGTCTTTGAACTTCCCCACCTCTAGATCTGGGAGCCAAATAAAGTTTTCTTTATAAGTTCTCAGTCTCCAGCATTCTGTTATAGCAACAGCAAACTGACTAAGATATTAAATTTATTTTGAAAAAGCAATAGTCCCCAGCACTGGATTGAAATTCCTGCTAGGAACAATTAGTTGAAGTTGCACAATTATGCAACTTTAGCCAAGTCTTGTGCTGTTTGGTTTACCACCACGCCCCATTTTCTCATAACTGTGGTTTACTTTATTTTTATTTTTTTATTTTTTAATTTTGTAAACATCTGAGCTGAGGATCTTGTGTCATACTGCTACCAAGAAAAAAATCTTCTTAAAAGCAAATCTGGTTGTTTCTCTTTTGCTTAAAACCTTAAATGGCTGTATCGTCTATGACAACAGCCCTCAAACTTTCATTGTACCTAGGAATCACCTAGAGAGTTTTGCACATTCATGTTTTTTTTTTTAAATTTCATCCACCATTTTTGAGATTCTGATTTGGGGGGGAGCTACAGTTTAATGAGGAAGTTCTAAAGAATATGAGGCAGGTATTCCTCAAACCACAATTTGAGAAAGAAACACTAGTTTATTGAACTAAATCCCAACTTCTTACCATGGCATGTATCACAAACAAGGGCTTAGATGTGCATGTGCTGGCACGCACATACAGATACACTGAGTCCAGCTGTATTGAACTCTTTGTATTTTCCTGTATGCACCAGTCTGTTTCAGATCACAAGCCTTTGCCCATGCTTATCTCTTCCTTGAATGTTCACTGTCTAATGTTCACTGATGAACACACACCTACTTCAGACCTCAGTGTTACCAAAAACTCAGTTCTTGTCCCTTATGCCAATCCAATAATAAAGACATGGTTTTTAGAAAACAGAGGAAGTTTTATGGGTTTGCTAGCAAAGGAGAAACACCAGGGACTCCTGTCCCAGAGGCTGTGGTTCTCTGCCCATTAGAGGAAACCGGTTTTTTGAAGAGGTGATTCAGAGGCAGCATTTCATGGGTTCTCTGGAGTTGTAATTCATTTGTTAATTTGGAAGATGGACAATTCTTAGATCTTCTGGTGTTATCCCCAAATCTAAATTACTTTGCTCCTGTGGTGGGTGTATACTCAGGAACAGATAGCTCTGCCTAGGATGAGGAACAAAGATACTCCTGTTCTACCCTCCCTGCCTAGATTAGAGATGAGGAGAGAGAGGAAGAGAAAGAAACAGTCATTTTATAAATAAGTCACAGTGGCAGAGAAGCAAGGTCTATATTCAAAGCATAAAATAGCCCACTGTTACCTTGGGTCACATGCCACCTCTTCTGAGACACTGTGCTTGCTTCCTGCTCCTCTTCTTTCTGAGGAATGAAGCACTCCCTTCTGGTCTGCCCCCTGGACCCTGTGCATATGTCCATATTTGGTCTATATAGCATTATATTATACTTCCAGTCTATGAATTATTACTCTGTGTAGCAAGGGACCTAGCACAGTGCTTAATGCTCATTAGATGGCTTAAAAGGAGCCAAAGGGGTGGAAAATATCACCTCCTTGAAATTAAGCCAAATACTACAATTCATTTCTAGCTAGATCTACCTCTATGAAAATTCTTTCCAACTAAAAAAGGGTGAAGGAAAGGGCTTTCAAGGAAGGAAACCATATCAAATTTCTGCTGATCCAGAAGCTCCATCAATGAGCAGGCTTAATATTTAAGCTTTAATATTTGAAGATATGTGCTCTAGGATTTCTTGTAAAGTCACAGGTGATCGAGGTGAAGTGCCCTGATTGTTTTTCTCTCTAAATTAGTAATATAAGAATTAATCATTTCCAGCAGTTTTTCATTACAAAGGAAGGGCGTTGTGAAACACAGTTGTTCTGGAAGTAGAAAATCTGAGCCTGAGACATGGTCCCTTCTGCTCAGGAGCTCTGTCTCCCTTTTCCATACAGATATAAATATTTCTCTAGTTTTATATTTTATCCCATGTGCACCCTAATGAAGCTCTAAAAAATTACTTATGATTCCCTATCTCCTTTTGAACTTGGTTGACCTGTACACAATTGTCAAGGGTCCCTTTACATATTCCTCTGGAAGAAACCTCAGCCTTCCCTGGGCCTCTGTCTCCTTGGCTGCTCCTTATCTGCCTCCTCAGCTCACATAGCCCTCACCTCTGTTTCTATCACTCCACTTAGCCACTGTGCATTGTAATGGTTCAATTTATGGCTCTCTTTTAGGATAAAGGAACTTTCCTTCATTTATGTAGCCTCAGTGCCAGAATAGTAGTAGTAGTTTAATGCCTTTTTTTTTTCAGAGCTGGGGTTTTGCAAACTAGGCAAACTCTCTACCACTACACCCCAGCCCCTAATTAATGCCTTTTGAAGGTACTGTGTACTTCTCGTGTGCCAGAAACTATTCTAGGTGCTTGGGATACACCAGTGGAAACCACATGTGCAGAGGAAACCACATGTGTAAAGACATGCAGCCTTGAGAGCTGCTGATGTCAGGGACTGGTGGGAGTTCCATGTGGCTGGGGGAGTTGGAGTGCCCGATGAAGCGGTGGAAGATGAAGCTGCTAAGGAGCAGGGGGCCAGGATATGAAGGGACTCACATGCTCTGCTAAGGAGTTTGCACTTTACCCTGTGGACAGCCAGAGTCCTGTTGATGATTTTATGCAGGGGAATGACATGTTTATATTTATTTTGAGGAAGATAATTCTGGCAGATGTAGTGGAGTGGTGAGAGACTGGGCAAGTCACTTAACCTCTCTCTTCCTCTGTTTTACCATCTATCAAATAAGATGAACCATATCTGCTTTACTTACCTCATAGGATTTGGGTGAAGGAATAAATGAGATAAGAGATGCGAAAACACTTTGAAAAGTCTATGGTAGTGTAAAAATGCCAGCTGGTGCTGTTGTTATATCAGCTGTGCTGTGTGTGGGAACGTGGCTTTAGAGAAGTCCCAAGAATCAAGGGGAGAATCAGAGGAACAACCCCAGTCCTGACTCCCTAGGAGAATAAAACCCAATAATACTTTAATTTATTGAAAGCTTATTTTGCACTCCATTGTACAAAGACCTAATGTGATTTTATGGAAAATGGAGAAAAGCCAACCCTGGGAGAGCTTATGTGGAACTGTAGAGACATGATATGTCTAAGAAAGTAAAATAAGTATACACTCAGAGGAAACCCAACTACAAGAAGATATGAACCAATCCAAAAGGAGAATGCTGGAAAGGGTGGAGATCAGAGTCATCAAGACTTCCTACAGGAAAAGAAAGTCATGTAATTTTCCCAATGAAGTGATGATTTGCTAAATGACACCTCTCTTGGTCCACTCCTTCTGATGAGCAGAAGAAACAGAATAACAGTTTGCCAGGTAGAAAATGCAATCTATCCTTCCAAAAGTAATGTTTTATTAACAAAGTATGACATTTTGATATTCTCAAAAGCATGTTTCTTGGTAACAAATATGAGTAAGCCTCATTACAGAAGCATCTTAGATCAGTCTACCATGTGCTTTTTCTTTCTCTCTCTCTCTCTCTCTCTCTCTTTCTTTCTAACAAGGTCTATTTTTTTTAATGTTGTGCTGAGGATTGAACCCAATGCCTCATGTATGCTAGGTGAGCACTCTACCACTGAGCCACAGCCGCAGCCCTACCACATGCTTCTTCTGTCTTAAATATTTGTTGGGTAGAAATAGATCCTAGGTATATTAAATATTTTCCTTATACTCCTTCTTGCATGCAAGTTTGAATTACTTGTATCTCTTTTAAATATGTCTTTCAATTTCCTGATGTTCCTGTAGTTCCCATAGTTACATTTTAAATTGTACTGAATTTTTCTTTATAGATTGAAACAACAAGATGTGTATCTTTATAAAAATGGCAGAACCCTCAGTGTTTGAAAATATTGATAGAGGATGAAATAACAGATAGTTTAATAACAAGGCATGTGTTAGTTTCTTCTTGGCCTTTGAGAAAATAATTTGTTAAATTAAATACTCTCCATGTTTGGCAAATATGCTTTTACTAGAAGCTTTTAGATGTACTTATAGAAACTTTCTTTTTTTTCCTTTTTTTATTGGTTGTTCAAAACATTACAAAGCTCTTGACTTATCATATTTCATACATTTGATTCAAGTGGGTTATGAACTCCCATTTTTACCCCGTATACAGATTGCAAAATCACATCGGTTACACATCCACGTTTTTACATATTGCCATACTAGTGACTGTTGTATTCTGGTATCTTTCCTATCCTCTACTAACCCCTCTCCCATCCCCTCCCATCTTCTCTCTCTACCCCATCTACTGTAATTCATTTCTCTCTTATAGAAACTTTCATACAGAGTTTTGATACAGCAGGCTTTCAACAAAAAGGAAGTTCTTACTATGTGAATTCTTAATATGTATTCAGTACATGAGCTTCACTTCATTCAGTTCATGAAGCCAATAATCTGGTGAAGGACAGACTTATAAATAAGAAATAAGTGACAAAAACACAAGGTAGTATCAAATGTGCTGCTGAGGTGCAGGGGGACGCAGTAGTTTGGGTATAAGCCATGTTTTAGTTTCCAAGCTTATGCGTCAATGTGTGCAGCTGATAGTGGTTATAAATGTCTAGTAGTTCTTTTTGCCAAGACCATGGTGTAGAGAAGAGTGCGGCTTTGGCATCCACAGGCCTGGGTCTCAATCTGTGCTCTGATGCCTTCTAGCCTCATGACCTTGGATAAATGACTTAACCTCATCTAAGAAATGAAGCTGTCAGTACCAATCATGATTCCTGTAAATAAATAATGGCATTTCCTAGAAAGAAGATACACATGTTTACACCTTGTATTTAGTTTCAACTCTTATGATCTACCAAAGAAAACATTTTTAGTCACTGGGAGGTATTTTTATAAGAGTCTTCAGAGTCAGTCATTTTCCATTTGAAATTTAGGATTGAGTGATGAGAGTGTGTAGGGGGGATAAAAGATGGGTGAGGTGGGATGCATTATAGAGAGGTTTGGAAGTCAGATAGAGTTTTCAGGATATATGAGAAAAGCAAGAGGAGGCCACTGTTGGGTTTAGCAGCAGAGTGCCAAGATTGAATGATGTGAAGGATAAGGTGGGGACATGGAGATGGAAAGGAAAAACCACACAGGATAGGTGTTTAAATGCCACTTTTCCCTCTTACACTAAATGTATTGTAGCAAGTTGGGAAGCACAGAAAATATAAAGAAGAAAATAATCACTGACAGTCCTCACCTTGAGATACTCATTGCTTATATTTTGCTATATTTCCTCTCAATACCTCCCAATCATTACCAATACATAGAAGGGACCACAAAAAATTTAAAGCCAAATGAAATAAATGTAGTTAATGTTAGTTTATTCTAGAGGTGGCAGCAGAAGTCTTCTTTAAGAGAAGACTATTCTTTTATTTGTAAGGAAAACAACATATAATGGGTCTTTTGAGTTATATAAAAAATAAAAGCAAATCCTGCTTTGGCACAGAAGATGAGGTGCTAAATTGCTTTGCCTACCAGTAAAAGGCAGTTTTATTGTGGGAAGAAAGTATTTGTGTAGAAATTATTACTTAAACAGAGCTGGGACCAAGGGTGAACTTTTGGTGTGCCTAACTGGTGATATGGACCCCTGTCTTGAGGTTCAAGAGCTGCTCCTGCAATGCAACGCAGGCTCAGAGCTGAGCAGAGACGTTTAATCCTAGTATAACCTTAGAGAGGTAGTGCAATTAATATCCCCAGGTAATACATCAGGAAACAGTGGGACAGAGAAGCCAGATGCCTCCAAGGTATCTTCTTAGTATGGAACCAGGACTCAAGTCCATGCAGTCTGGCGCTCAAGTTTGTGCTTGGAACTGGTGTACTCTCTTGTCTCTTGGAAAGGGACAATGCTGTCCGTAGTCACACAGGATGATGACTGAGACAATGGATACTGAGAATCAGAGGGAAATAATGATATACAAGAGCTGGAGAACATGGGGACTTCATCAGAACATTTTCCAGACATTTTCTTTTTTAGAACATTGTTTAATAAACTTAATTGACAAATGAAGGTTATATATATTCAAAATGTACAATGTGACAACTTAATATACACACTGTGAAGATTATCACAATTAAATGAACAACATCCACTGGAACTGGAGACTATCATGCTAAATGAAATAAGCCAATTCCAAAAAAACCAAAGGCTGAATGTTCTGTCTAATATGTGGATACTAATACAATAGGTGGGGTGGGACAGGGAAGAATAGAAGTAAGTTAGGTTAGACAAAGGGGAATAAAGGGAAGGGGGGATGGGATTAGGAAAGACAGTGGAGTGAATCAGACATAATTTTTCTATATTCATTTATAAATACATGACCAGTGTAACTCCACATCATGTTCATCCACAAGATCCTAATAAGTTATACTCCATGTATGTATAAGATGTCGAAATACATTCTATCGTCAGGTATAACTAAAACAAATTTAATATTTTTTAAAAAAGAATATTTGCAGAAAAAAGTTGCATCTGAAAAAAAAGACAAAACAAAAAGAATGTACACTACTGCTCTATTCCTCTGACTAAAGACATTATGTGTGCTCAAATGTTTCAAATAAATTGAAATAGAAGTCAGAAAAAAATTAGCAGTATCCATCACTACCCATGCTACAGATCAGATCCTCAGAACTTGCTCATTTAAAACATGAAGTTTGTATCCTTTGATCAACGACTTTTCCAGGAGTTAAACAACTGTTAAACAACTGACAAGTAATCTTTGTTCATGAATCTTTTCTACCCACCAGGTTTACTTCTTCTTGGACAGGAGTATGTTTTGTACCTTCTGTATCCTCAGTGCCTACCACATAGTAATTACTCAAAAACTATCTAATCAAAGGTCAAATAGGACACATTAATGATGATTCCAACATGTTGAGCCTGATTTACAGAGAGAATGATATAACTATCGAAAGACAGTTCTTTATTTGAAAGATCTTTACAGCTTAACACACATGCCACTATTTAAAATGTTTTTTTTCTAATTCTAGATATCATAACCTTTGAATATTTAGAACACCACCCATTGAGGTGACTTACAAGATTCCTGAACCTTTAAATCACTGTGTTTTTTTGAACATCCAAATTCAAAAAGAAAACATACTACCTAGAATGAAATAACAGTGATGTCATTAATTCACATTTGGGTAGTAGGCCAAATGTGTGTGTGCCCCACTCCCTACTACCAAGATGTCTATGTCTCAAACCAGTGAATGTTACCTTATATAACACAAGGAAACTTCACAGAGGTGATTAAATTGAAGATCTTGAGGCAGGGAGATTATCTGGGATTATCTGTAGTCCCTAAATGTATCCCCAAGTGTCCCTATGAATGGGAGACAGAGGGAGATTTAACTACAGAAGAGAAAGCAATGAGACACACGTGAAGCACAGATTGAGGTGATGTAGCCACAAGCCACAGAATGCCAGCAGCCACCAGCAGCAGGAAGAGGCAAAGAACAGATTTTCCCTTCTGGAAAGAACCAGTCCTGCCTCCAGTCCTGCCTACAATTGATTTATTTTGGATTTCTGTCTTTCAAAACTGTAAAAGAATGAATTTCTGTTATTTCAAGCCATTATGTTAGCTATAGTTTGTTGGAATAACAATAGAACACTAATACTGAGCCTCATCAGAACACAAAAGATAGGAGGTGGGCAATATATTTTGGAGCATAACAGAAAACTGATAGCATTAGAAGGCTACCAGGACCTGGTGAAGGGCTTGTGTTTGGATGAAAGTAAAAGGAATGTGTAACAGGGTCATTGTTAAACTTCAACTTCCACATCTGTTTTAGCACCTGCTGTTTATGCGCAGCAATTCTGGAGACCTGAGTGGTTGGGAGGCTCCACTGTAGGAGGCCAATCAGGCTTCCAGGAGTGTGTGAAACTTCCAGGAGCAATTAGGTGTTGGGATTTGGCAAAGCCTGGTGTTACCTGGTGCTGGCAGTGGGATGCATGGGGAACAAAGGCTTTTAGACTCACCATTCTTGGTAACAATGACTGTTAACAAGTAATAAAGGAGCTTTTCATCAGCAGTCAGCAGTGAAATCATTCAAAAACTATTGTTGTGAAGAAAGGAGAGGAGATGAAATGGTGAGATAGTAGGAGCCAAAGAGCTGCAACTACTGCTGCTTTCCTGAGGCTTCAGAGGCAGGCTTCTGCTGTCTTCTGCTCTGGGTGCTTCACATGAGAAAGGGGGGCGGGGCATCCTGCAGACCTAATGCTTCGTAAACTCTTATCTCTGACTTATGGTTTTCGAGACAGACACAGTACACACTGGCTGCATTTTGCTTCATGCTTCAAAAGTTTAAATAAATAATCCTTCCCTTCAATTCAGCAGCTCTCAGGAAAATGATATTGTTTTTACTCATCCTAGCAAGGGGAGGCCCATCTGAAGCACCCACGCTTTCAAGCAGAAAAGACAGCATTTCTGCCAATGAAGCATGTAGTGAGTTCCCAAGTCACAGCCAAACTCTTTATCACAAAGGAAAGATGAATGCCCCAATCTAAACTTTGGCTGCCTGTTATTTTTTCCTATATATGGTCAGTGGTTTCTATAGAATCAGAATGAGAGAGGCTTTTGATAATGATGTTTTCTTCTCTTGGATAACTGAAAGTTTTTGATATTTAGGTGAAAAAGTCAAAATACTTTGTCAGATGGGTTGTGCAATTCATGAGAAAGCTGCAAATTCATGCTGGTGTTGAGTGGCTTCAAGGGGCCATGGCAAGGTTACTGTACTTAGCAAGAAGAGAAATGGATGTTCTTTAAAAATTCCACCAAGTTCCTTTCATGAAAGTGTATCAATCCCCATTAAAAAACACAACTTGATGACCTTGACTTCCTTTGGCAAAATAACCATGAGAGTTTGCCATGAATCAGACATCAAAGAACTAATAAATTTAATGAGCAGTTTTCAACACTAAAGGCTCACTAGTTACTATGTTTCACTGTCACTGTGCCTACATTAAGAAGAGTCTGAGTTCTAATGACCTGCATCACAAGCTTTAACACAGAAGACGCACCTAAGACCTGCTTTATGAATAGGTAGATAGTAAAATAAAGTCAAGTGGCCAAGAATATGCCTCATGGTGCTTGGAATGTGGTCACTAAATATTCACTGTTTTCAGTTAAATAATCTTTTCTAGACTCTTCTCTCTGCAAATAAAAGGATGCTATGTTAAGTTACATGTTGCTAGATAACTTTGTGTGTGTGTGTGTGTGTGTGTGTGTGTGTGTGTGTGTGTTTTGTTTTCCTGGCAAACAGGAAGCAAGTTGGGAAATCTTGAAGAACAGGGGTAAGGTGAAGCTAAAAGATGGAGAACAGGTACTGAAAGGCAAGGTGAGGTAAGCTGAGAGGTTGGGCTTCCTCTTCTTCACAGTCTTTCAGAGGATTGCTCTTGATCTTCCTGTTGTGTCAGGGGTTGCGAATTAGATGGCTATGGGGCACCCAGGTACCTGTGCACCTGGTACACTGGTTGATAAGCCTTGTCTAAAGAAGCCACACCTTGTTAGCTCTTGCCCATTCTTGCTGTGCATGCTGTTAGATGCAATCATGTGTTTAGTCTTCTGGGAGCCTCTGATATTTCAAATGAGCTAGAAATCCATATCTCTAATCTGAAAATATCAACCACTAATTCCAGTATTCTTAGAACATTGTGCAAACTAAACAAAATGTATCTGTAGGCTGAAACAGGCCCTCATCCCATTTTATAACCCTTGCATTAGCTCAGGGACAAAATTTCACATTGAGAATATGTAGGTTGTTTATGAAGAAATGTCAGGACTCTCATATCTTTTGCAGGGACCATCCAGGTAAGAATGAGAAAGAAAAATCCTTCCAGAAAAGGAATTTTTAAATAATCTCTTTTTTATAAAGTTTCTTTTGCCTTCAATCTTATAGACTCTACTTCTAAAGTTATTTAGGTTGGTGTCTTTCCCCTGCTGCTTCAATAAATTGCTTCATAAAATGTGTGTAGGGGGAGGCACTGGGGTGAGCCAGTGTGCTTTACCACTGAGCTACATCCTCAGCCTTTTGTTTTTTATTTTGACACAGGATATCTCTAAATTGCCAAGGCTAACCTTGAATTTGTGATCCTCCTGCCTCAGCCTCCCAACTACTGGGATTACAGGAATATGCCACTGTTCCTGGCTGTTTCACATATGATTTTAATAGACTTACATTATTTTGTCACATTCTTCAGGTGGATTCCTGAGTCTCCTAAATTAGTTTTTTAAAAAATGCATACATTAAAGTTCACTTTTGGGGTTGTGCAATTCTGTGGCTTCCAACAAATGTATAGTATCATTTTTCTTCCTTTATTTTATCATATAGAATAGTTTCACTGCTAAACAAACAAAACCCAAAAAAACAAAACATACACACACACACACACACACACACACACACACAACTGTTTTAAATATAAAATTTTACTTTTAGTAGTGAAAAGGGAGAGTATTGGAAGGGTTTAGTTGCAAGAAACAGAACTGACATTATTTTTTAAAGTGATTTAATAGAATTAAATACTCAAATTATAGGTTCTAGGTTGGACCCCAGAATTTAACTCTCAGAACAACACCAAATATCGGACTAACCAAGAAAGCTGTGACTTCTGCCTCAGTGGGGAATGTAGGAATCAGGAGGACCCTGTTGGCATCTAGAATCCAGGGATAGCTTTGCACTCTAGAGATTAGGAAGCCACTGCACAGCCATGCAGCCACCTTAGGAATTCCTTCATAGATTTAAAGGCTATCCCTGGCTAACTTGCTCCAATAAATCTCATGGTCTTCATAGTGCTCATCAACAGCTTCAATCAAAGATTGAATGTGGCTCCCCCAAAGACATGTCTGCCAAGAACCTGAGAATATGATATTATTTGGGAAAAAAGGTTTTTGTATATGTATTCATATTAAGGATCTCAAGATGAGATAATCTTGGATTATCTGGATGGGGGCTAAATCCAATGACAAGCATCATATAAGAGAAAGAAGAGAAGATACAGAGAAGGCAAGGCCATGTGGAGATGTGCCAAATGCCAATGTCTCGGCTTAGCACAGAATCACGAGCCACCACACAGCTTTGTAGGTTCAAACAGCAATTCTTTATTCCCCATCTCACACCGCCTCCACACAGGTTCAGGGGCAATCCCAATCCCCCACACAATTCACGTCCTAAATACTTTCTCTCCATGAGAACTCAGTGGGAACTCAGGCAGCAGGCACGCCCTACTCCCAGCAGGAATAATCTTCAACCTCCAACTTCCCTAAAACTCCTATTGTCACACCCTAAACCCAAGGTAGGGGATACTTCCTGCAGGATACACCCTAATCCTGGATCCACCCTGGTCATTGAGCAGGGTCACCTTTCTCAAACACACAAGCAAGGTCGCAGCAAATTTCCAAGGCAAGTCCATTTAACATGGGGTACGCTGGCAAGGATTTCGATGCGTCATTCCTACTTGGCAATGGCTCTCAGCAGAGATGGAGGCAGAAACTGGAGTGACAAAACCAAGAACCAAAAATTGCATGGAATTGCCAGGAGCTGGAAGACACAAGGAAGTAGTCCCCTTTGAAGCCACCAGAGAGAGCACCCTTGCCAACACCTTGATCTTGGACTCTGGCCTCCAGAACTGGAAGAGAATACACTTCTGTTGTTTTAACCACCTAATTTGTGGTAGTTTGTGATGGCAGCCCTAGGAACCAACACCCTTAGCTTCAAGTGACCTAGGAAGTGTGGTTTTACCTTTCCAGCCTCTGCTAGGTGAGAACAGGTCTAGAAGGACATTGGGTGGATGCTAAGAGATAATTTCCATGTCTACTTGGAACAAGGTACCACCTGGAAATTGGAAGCTACATGGATCTGGATAGAACAAAGGTTTTCTTCTTGGCATGTTTGCTTGGTGACAGTTAAATTGAAACCTCATTTACATTCATAAAACCACAGATCTAGCCTTCATATCTACTCCTTTAAAGGACCTGTCACTAACCAAGTACACAAAAGGTACCACACCAAACACAATGCCCTCTTCCTTTAGCAATGTTGTGTAAAGACTCTGGGCCAAGTCTAAATTGACTGAACTTATCTGGATTTATGAAACATCAGAAAGTATCTTACTTTTGTTCAAAAAATATTGGGGATATTCTTTATTTCCACAGCTGTTTGCTCAGAGAGTTTCAATGGTGCATAATTGTAATGCTTCCTAAAGCTAAGGGTGAAGGTTAGATACCATATTATACAATATGCATCCTGTTTAAGACACCCAGGAACATTTGAAGTTTCTGGCATCATTTAATGGAGAAGGAAGGGAGAAGGGTTGGAAAGAGAGAGAAACTATGCATATTAAACAAGCAAAACATCCTAATAATTACAAATAGCAATTTGAAACTTAGAGGGATTCTTTTTTTGAGAGTGGGGGGCAATGTGTGGCTTCAAGTTTGGTTAAATGCATTTAGTCTTACAAAATAGAAGAATCATTTTCTCTGGCTATTCCAGAAAAATAAATTTCAGTAGGCCATTAAATAACCAATTATCTTACACAACAATCACTAATGTTAAAGGTAAGATTCCCTATATGCATTCTACTACTGATCACTTTGCTGGGAGACTAGGTTGGGCTTTGTAGAATTCTATGCCAGTGGAATCCGAAAATACCAAAAGTGGGAGAAGGAGCAGAACTCAGAATCTTGTGAAAATCTAAATTTCAAAAAACCAGAAGGGAATGTGGGTGGTTCTTTGAATTGAAAAGTGTGTGTGTATGTATGTGTGTGTGTGTGTGTGTGTGTGTGTGTGTGTGTGTGGTGGGGGAGGGTATTTTTTGAAGTAAGGATGTGAGTCCAAGAATCTGAGATCATGGAGTGAAAATACAAGCAATGCAGGGATATAGGAGGCTTCTGCTGTTGCTTGCTTCTCTTCATGAAAAACTGGAGCATGGTTCCTGGTGGGTTAGACAATTTAAGGAGCTGGGGTAGAAGAGGCTGGCTTTGAACTCAAGATCCTCCTGCCTCAGCCTCCCGAGCTGCTGATATTGCAGGCATGTACCACCGTACCTGGCAATAAGAAGTTTTTGATAGTCAGAAATACACTGAACTGAAATGCTTATCATTTTTCCAAGCCATGGGGATAGTATCCATCCAAAGATAAGCAATTTAGTATTAAATGTGCAAAATTTGGCCTCTGACTACAAACTAATTCAAAGAAGTCTTATGAGTTTAATGATATCATAGAGCAGGAAGCACTGATATAATGTGATTTGTGGCTGGCTGGCTAGGAAACCTGTTCTAGAATGTTCCCTTTATTTACTGATCTACCATTACAGATTGATTCCTTGGGTCAAGGGATCACCCACTACATGCAGCCTCTTAGTATGCACATAGACCACACCGAGTATTAACAGGTTAGTCACCATAGCAAAGGCTGCTTGCATAGGGCCATGCCATTTACAGAACATTGCCCAGTGGATATTCCTTCACTCCTCCAACATCGATGGGGAGGGGTAGGTGAGGAAATCAGAGCTTTGATGTAGAGACATGGGAGGACTAATTTGGGAGCATGGGGCATGGTCAGAGGCCACAGCTTGAGCGCAGGGGCACATCACAGGACTCCAAGCATCAGAAGGGCACTCAGGGCCAACGGGGGCCTGAGAACTCCGAGAGGGAGTATCATAAATGAGCACATCCCAGATGAACTCACTGCTCCATTCAGAGCAAGTTTTTGCCTATTGCTGCTGAGCTGTATGACTGATATCTCCCCACATATTCCTGGATGTACTATGATCCCTGTCATTTTTAGAGGCAAATCCAACATACATTTTTCTTTTCAGGAGAAAAAATCTGGGAATATATTTTTGTTGTACAAGAATATTGTGGGGGCAATAAAATTATACACCCTGGGATTGTCTTAATTTGTGAACATTTCTTACCAATTTATGCCTGAAACTTAAAAGATTTTTTAAGCAAATTATCTGAGTACTTTAGTCACATGTCCTATATTCTTTAAGTACTAGTTATTGGCAGGAATTCCTTTGGTCTTTATGCAGTGATAAGCCCAATAAAAAATATCCCATTTTTAGCATAATGTGAGCCTTATTAATGGGTAAAACCATTTAAGTAGAGAAAAGACAAACAAGAACCATGCATATTAAACAAGCAAACAAAATCATAATAACTATGTGTAGCAATTTGTAGTTCAGTGGGGTTTTTGGGTGTTATGGCTTCAAGTAAATTTCCAAGTAAATTCTACTTTGAAGAGTTGATAAAAACTGAGCATGTGAGTTTACATATTGATTTGCTAGTGCTGATAGTCTTATTAGAGCAAGGTCCAAGAGGTTGGGTCACATTCTTTCCATGACATTTTAATGAGCAGTTTAGGGAGTGTGGCTGGTGAGGTGATAGTAAGTGGGGACAAGTAGCAAAGATTAACTCACTACTCATTTTGCCTGACTGCAGAATTTAATACCTCACCACTGCTGGTACTGTCAACGCATGTGGTAGAAAATATAAATTAGATTGAGCTCTAGAATATATTTATATAAGAACTTCACTTGCTGGTTAAAGCTTTTTTTCAGTCGTTAATAATACCTCTTTTCCTAATTTTTTCCATGAGAATTATATATTACTAATAGTATATTTATATTTTTAATACATAATACACATACCATAAAATTTACCTTTTAAAATGTACAATTCAGTACTTTTTCCAGAAAGTTATATAACCATGACCACTATGTAATTCTAGAATGTTTTCATCATCCCCAAAAGAAATCCTGTACCCACTGGTAATCACTCCTCAAGTGTATTTCTATTTAATTAACCTATACATAAAAAGATAGAAAGAGAGAGGCTATCCAGGAATACTTTATCTATGAGGACTAGGTGCTTAAGCCATACCCATTCAAAGGTGTGAGAGTACCACTTTCTCTCATGAGCCAATCTGTTCCCTGCCTTCAAGGTTTCAGATTCTTGTCAATTTTATTTTTATTAACTACATGCAAGTTTCAGCTGCTATCAGAATGAACCAGAATTACATAGATAGTGAACAACTAAAAATGTGATAATCTCATTATGTGTCATTCCTTTTACAACAAATCCATGCATTTTAATTTATTTTATTAGTTAATAATAATTTAATAACCTACTTGCAAAATTATGGGCAGGATTTTGGAAGTGGTGAATAAAGGGTCTAAGATAATATCTGGAACAAAGATACTAAACAAACTGTGACAACTCTTTTTTAAAAAAAAATTTTAGTTGTAGGTGTACACAATGTCTTTATTTTTATTTATTTATTTTTATGTGGTACTGAGGATTGAACCCAGTACCTCAATTGCTCTAGTCGAGTCCTCTACCACTGAGCCACAACCCCATCCCAACAACTCTTACTAACAAAACCACTTTGTGCCCCCATGTGATACTTAATTCATAGATATAAAAACACTTTCTAATCCACCCATGACCTATATTTTTTAGGGGAACTAAATAAAATCCTAACATGGAAAATACTTTACAAAAATATATAAATTTATTGTTATTAGTAAGAGCTGCAGTTTATCATAGTGTCGTTGACAGTAGATTCCAATATTTGAATACTTCACAAAATAGGTGGTAAGAAAATAAAATACCAGTAGTGCGTAATCTGAAAAATAATAACTGAATTTTTGCCAAATTGAATAATACCTCTTAATAACACCTCTTTTCCTAACTTTTTCATGAGAATTATGGTTTTAAAGGACTAATTTTGTACATCTGACTATAATATGAATAAAGATAGATAGCTGTTACTTCCAGTATGTCCTTTTATATGTGCACTGAAAAAAAAGGTATATTTGTGTGCATTTATATTCACCATGGTAACTAATAATTGACTATTGATCTCTACCATTGCTGGAATATTTCATGGGTTTTAGGGTATGATAATTTTTTTAAATAGCCACAAATTTTTTGATCCTTCTCCCTTAAAGATATGGGATCTGCTTCCCCTTCTTTGAAATACAGCAGGATTATGACTGGTTTAACAAAGAGAACATAGGAAGTGAGGTGATGTGACCTCCAAACCCAGGTCTTACAATGCCATGCAGATTCTTCCTTGTCACTGGAACACTGGCTATTTTCAGGGATTTGACCCATCAAGCAGGCTTTCTGGGGAAGGCTCTTGAAGGCATTTTGGTTGATGATCCTAGTTAAGTCCAGCCTATAACCGTCCCTGTCAAGTCACTAGACCTGTGAGTAAAGCCATCTTAGGCTGGATGAACTAACTCATCCCCCAGCTGAATACCCTCAAGTTGCTTCTGTTGACACCACACAGAATAGCTAAGCTCAGGTCAAAATTCTAACCCACAAAATTGTGAGATAAAATAAGAAGGGTTGTTGTGTTAAGCCACTAAGTTTTGAGATAGCTTGTTACACAGGAAAAAATAATAAATTAGGGGTCATCTGTCTGCACAGCCGCTACGCTGTTGATCCCTTGGGTTGGTTATATTAGTGAAGTGGATCTTCCCTTTCTCCCTCACAGCTCTAAATGTTCCTCCAAAGGGAAACCTTCCCCTGAAGAGACAACTGCTTCAATTGTAGCCTTTTCTTCTCTCTCTCTATTCTTCATCTTTTTGTTTATTTGCTTTGTTGTAGTTGCTAAGGCCTTTGAATGCATGTCAGGCATTAGTCATTTTAATCTCTGAATAATTCAAACAATCTGACCTATGCCTTATACAAACAGATTTGGAAGTTTTTCAAAAAGTAATTTCTTGAAAGACTTTAAAATCTTTCCACTTACACATACCCAATGTCACACGAATGTTCTTGAAATCTTTCCTTTCATTAAATTGGATGTGCATCTACAAAGTGAAGTGGGAAACTTAGGTCATTATCTTTGATCTGTACTCTTGAAAAATTCAGAAAATGGGAACAAAGAGATATCATAAACTGAGATAAAAGCTTTGCACCTTCCTAAATTAGCATATCTCTTCCGGGAAAGAGAAAAGAAAGATCCATGAAACCCAGTTCACAACAATGGGTTTTAAGCTAATCACTTGTTTTTCAAACTTGGGAGGCAATTTTTTATTCATATCTTGGCTGAAAGTTTAAGAATCGTTCATACAGACACAATATGAATGATGTAGGAATGAGCAGGTTGAAAAAGAAAGGCATCTCTTGGATTGGTGGCTGAAGCCTCAGGTTGTCTTGGGAACATGTAAGATGAATCCACACTGCCTCCATCCTTCTTTTAGAACGCAGCTATGCTTTGAGTAAATTTGTGTAAGTCTTATCAGGGGCATAGTTTGGTATCTTTCTTTTAACAGCACAGCTGTGAGTTTCTGAATCATAGTTGATGAATGAAAGCAAAATTTATTTAAGTACAGGAGCTGCCCAGTTGAGTGTGTGTGGAGGAGAGAGGTCAAGGTTATTGGAAGAAAATGAAGAGAGACGGGGAGAGAGAGAGAGAGAAAATGAACAAAATAATTTTCTCTGGACCCAATGCAAAGATACATCCAACATTATATTTACTGCTAATCAATTAATACTAGGCTTCTTTTTCTTCTGATTGCATTTCTTGAAGAAGAGCAGTTAATATATGTGTTTATCAAATTTTTTGAAAATTTTCTCATCAGGATTTTGAATCACTTAAAGAATCTCCAGTGATTCCTTATGAATCTCATTGAGACCCTAAGATATGTCAATCTAAAATTGGAAGGGATTTTGATATGACCTAGTCCTTGTTACTCAGAGTAAGGGCCAAGGATCAGTGCATTGGCATTGCCCTGGAGCTTGTGAGAGCTCTGCTCCCCTGACACAGATCTAGTAGGACAGAACCATCTTTTTAAACAGGAAGCCCAAGTGATTTGTATCATTAAAACATGAGAGGGACAGATCTAGCCCACCTGCTACCCTATGCAGAAATCAAGTGGGATGAATTTTGGTGGAATCTAAAATGAAAATATAAAGTACAGATAAAGAGAATGTCAAGTTCCTTTTTTAGATAGGAAAACAACATTATAAACCAAATCCCATACAAATAAAACCCACAACAAAAAGATGGAAAATCAAAGATTCATGCAGAAGCTTTAATAGGAGGAATTAATGCCAAGAAAACAGCTGGATGGGGGTTGGGGATGGTCATATGGAACAGATTAGGGACCACTGGTCCAAGTAGTAGGATGCTTGGGGATTAATCTGTACATTTTGTAAACATAGGACACTTCTCTGATGATTTTCAGACAACCTGTCCTTCGGGATTCCTTAGTGGAAATTCCTAACCTGTCACAAACCAAGAAGTCTACAAGAGAACTGTAGGGGCATAGTACTTGTTTGTTTGTTTTAGCACAATTTTGGTTGAAGCATTTAAACAATGTTTAGGGACTGTTGTAGCAGGTGTTTTTCTTAATCTTTTTCTTTTTTTTTCTTTAAGGAGAACTGCTGAGTTCAGAGGAAATGAGTACTCTTTTATTTAAATTTCCTGAGATTAGAGGAAGAACATATTGCCAAACAATGCCTCTTCACTTCAAAACCTCTCCCCATAAATTATTTGAGGATATCTTATTAAAAGTCTGTAAAATTTCCTATTAAGAAC
This sequence comes from Ictidomys tridecemlineatus, assembly GCF_052094955.1. Classification (NCBI taxonomy): domain Eukaryota; kingdom Metazoa; phylum Chordata; class Mammalia; order Rodentia; family Sciuridae; genus Ictidomys; species Ictidomys tridecemlineatus. The sequence goes on from NC_135480.1 coordinate 31,902,792, forward strand.
GGTTGATTGCAGTCCAGATCATCAGAGCTCTGCTGCTTTTGCTGAAATACCACAGCTGTCGGGAAGAAATATATTTTGAGACAAAAGGTTTTGTTTCCCCAGCAATAAATTATTTTAGTGATATCTCAAGATAGATAAAACTTTCACTTATGTTTGAGTGAAGGAAGATTCTACTGATAACTTGTGAAAAAAATCTATAAAAAGAATAAGAGAATGTAGATGTAGATAACAAATTAAAATCAGACTTCCTTTAAGTTTAGCAAAGCAATTATTTGTAAAGCCAGTGAAGATGATTATTATGGATAATGAAATGATTTACTGGAAAACGTGGAAATGGCATTCACTGTGGCCACATCTCTGCACAACATCAACTTGGTATTTTCAACTTTAACCTTAGTGCCATTAAGGAAAAAAAAAACTTATCTTGTAATATTTTATATAAATTGCTAAATATAGTGATGTGGATTCTGGGTAAGGTAGAAAATGCCTTGTTTATAATGTAGACACAATAATCTGTTGATTTCGTGGTAGATGAACTCTTTAAAACAAAGCTGTGCTCCCAACTCCCTGGCTTCTCTCCATCGCCACCACCCCTTATCCCTAAACAGGGGGGACCTTTCTTACTGAAGTTATAGGAATATGTGTTTTTAATCAGACGTTCATTTTCAGAGTTGCAAATATCCTTTTACATACTAGAAGTAAAGAGGTATTCAAAGCAAGTTGCTGAAGATTTTAATGTATTTCTTATGAATTTTTCAGGGGACATTGGGTTCATAAAATATTTTGAAACCCTGGAAGATGGCCTTTCGCTTTCTTTCTCTCCTTTTTCTATCCTTTGACTATTGCTTTCTTTCTGGCTTTTGTTTTAAAAGCTAGTATAAAGCCAAAGAGAAAAATTTGTTATGTTTTCACCATTCCCAGAGTGAAATTAATTAAGAAAAGACCAGTTCATTTTATACTCAGTCACTGAAAGTAATTCTGATGTCTTCTGGTAAATGCCAACCTTTGATATTTAAGTTTTGAATTTCAATAGTGAATCAAATTGGTGGCAGACAGAATTGCTGAGACTTCACATAGCTTGCTAAAGACCTAAGTCACCAACTTGGATGATAACAATGAAGTGGTATAAAATGCTGCAAAACATTGATAAAACAATAACAATTAAAGTGCATAGTAATCATAATTGCCTGTTCATTTTGAGTTTGGAGATGATGAATGAGTTGTATCAATATACTGTTCATATATTGTTTTCAGAAATTAAAAAACTGAAAGACCCTTTACAACTTTTTAAAATAAAAAGTATATTATCTCTAAAATGCATAACAAACTCTTGCCCTTTCATAGAGTAACTGAAATAAAAATGATCCCACTATGCACTAGGGTGCATATTATTAGCAGTTTTGTGTTGGAACAATTTCATTCTGCCTCAAATAAAGGGTCTGTACCCAGTGAATACATGCCGCCTTCTGAGGCCTGCAGTTGTTAAAAGAACATTAATCATTTAAGCAAGGTCACAAGCAACAAAGGCCAATGAGGGTTCAAAGTTTACAGGTCCAGGCATTTATCAGGTAGAAATGGGCTACATTTCAATATTCTGTAAAATATCCTTTTATGAAAAAGCTATCAGTCACTGTAGAGGCTGGTAAAACTCTGGTTGTTCCAGTGAAGAAAATGAATGATGACAATGAGTCAGGAAATCCTATATAACTTTATATTTTTGCAGGACCACCATGGCTTGAACATGCGTTTTCAATTTCTATAAGGATGTGATGATTATGTGGGAATGTCTTCCTTTCCCTGGCTAAAGCAAAAGATACATCAAAATTTCATTCACTCCTGATAGGCAGATTAGGATCAATTGGTTAAGGCAATCAAAGAGCTTGTATCAATAAATACCATGCAAATTATGGTTTTCCACTGACTTTTGTGATGGTTTAATTATTTCTTTTTTGAAGAGGAACAAAACAGATTTTGGTTTATATCTAGCTTCTTTAATTACATCAATATCATTATCCACTATTGGATGATGTCTTAAAAATTAATCTAGGTGTATTGCCCTTCTGATTTAAGTTTCAGATGGGGTATTTGTTGGTGGCTCCTGATGCACCTTTTTTCATTCAATTGAAATCTTTACTTTCAGGTACCTGAAACTTTCAAATTCAGAGGATAAACAAGTGTACTACTTCCCAATGTGCTTGAAAATGCATTTAATTAAAGGTCACTTTTAGTCTCTGAATCTATTTTTTAACAACTTTATTGGGATATAATTCTCATACCATCAGATAATTCACCCATTTAAAATGTATGATTCAATACTTTTAGTATACTCATAGAGCTGAACAACCATCATTTTTAGAATTGATTTGAGAGCATTTATCACCCCAAAGGAAACTCTGATTTTCCCCAAATGCCCCAGACCCATGCAACCACTATTCTGTCTCTGTTATAGCTATTTCATATAAATGGAATAATACCACATGTGGTCTTTTTTCATTGACTTCTTTTTTTCAACATAATGTTTTAAAGGTTCATCCACATTACACCATGTATTGATACTTTATTTTTCTTATGGCAAAAAAATATTCCATGGCATGGATATACCACATATTGTTTGTCCATTCATCAGTTGATGGAATTTGAGTTGTTTCCAATTTTTTATTAAAGTGAATGTTGCTGGTGTTAACATTTATTTACAAGTTTTTTTGTGGATGTATGTTTTCATTTCTGTTACATATATATCGAGGATTAGAGTTTCTAGGTCCTATAGTAACTCTTGTTTAACATTTTGAGGAACTGCCAAACTGTTTTCCAAAACAATTGCACCGTTGTACATTCCTATAAGTGATGAATGAACATTCTATTCTCATTTTTCCACATCCTTGAAAAAACTTGTGATGATAGTCATTTTGATTACTGTCTCTTTGAGTTTATTTGTACCATTGTTGCAATGTCAGAATTGGATTCTAAAAAAGCACTCCACTAGGAAAAGTATTTACTTGATAGAAAAAAATTAATTATATTAGAAAATATAGGGCTTAGAGTAAGGCTCAGTTGTAGAGTGATTGCCCAGCATGCAAGAAGCTCTGGGTTTGAACCTTAGCATTGCAAGAAAAAAAAGGAGAAAGAAAAGATGTTTAAAAGTGACATATTACTTAAATTTATGTAGCACATTTTACTTTTTCAAGAGCCCAGATCTTTCAATATGCTTCTAGATTCAACCACACCGCCCCCATTCCTATGAATCCCATTGGAACCAGTTTTCTGCAGTGATCATGGTTAAGAGGTTACAGGATGGGCCATATACTATGAAGTCTGGTAGGTGGAGACATTATTATAAAGGGCTCATTCAAGATCTCACCAGGGGTGTGTCAACACTGTACTAAGTTTTGTCAAAAATATAAGTTAAGCTATTTTTAAAAATTATTCATTTGAGATGCTTGGATTCTAAGAAAGCAATAATATTAGTTGGCTGCATTATATTCCTTCCTATAAATGAATCATAACTTATTTAAACATTTCTTAATTTTTGGATGTGTAGGCAGTTTCCAAGCTTCACTATGATAAGTAACGTTGCAATGAACCATGTAGTCATTTCTCCCAAGCCAAATAAAAAGTCGATAGACTGAATTTCCTATTGCTGGCTTTGGCTTCATGGAGATGCAGTCTGAGATTATCTTGAGACTGTGTAAAGTTGATGCAAAGCAGACTGAACTTCACTTAGCAAGGGGTGCATCCAAAAGACCCCTACAAGCCCACTCAACAGGGACATTCCAAGAACTCAATTTATCTGTCTTAAAAGGTTAAGCTCACATGTTGACCCTGCCAAGATTCAGACCTGTGCTCCCGAGAAGGCTACATGTGTTGAGGCTGCTGTTGCTCTGAGCAGTCATTCCCTTCAAATATACCAGTGTGATTTCTTTATCCCCACAACCTTGTAGAGTCCTTGGACTTTGTGATCTAACAGAAATTTCTCTTCCCATTTGAACTTATGCATTATAGAGCTCTCTTTACTAAGAGAAGCAGATTTCATCATAGCTGAAAGACTGGGGGAAAAAACTCACCATGGAAAGAAAAATAGCACATGATATTTCAGCATATATGCCAAATGCAAGTAAAAAAGAACTGAGTGGAATGAGTACAAGCTTAGGAGTCAGGAAAGCTTGGGTCGGTCCTGATTCTGTCACTTACTAGCTGTGTGGCTTTGGATAAGTCACTAAATGTCTCTGAGCACCAGTTGCTTTTTAATAAAATTAGTGAGTTTGATTAGATGATTGCTATAGACTTTTCCATCTCCAAAGTTCTATATTCTCCCAAAAAGAAACATCAGTATATTAACAAGTGCATAAAATTTTTCGATGGGCATGAACACTGTTGCTAATGGTGGATGGGTGCCAATTCTCATTTGTATTTCTATTGTGGACCTTACAAAATACTATTTGTTTGGCTCTTTGCAGCTTATAAAGCAGTTACATACATTTTGTTTTTAGAGAGAGAGAGAGAATTTTTTAATATTTATTTTTTAGTTTTTGGTGGACACAACATCTTTATTTTATTTTTATGTGGTGCTGAGGATCGAACCCAGCGCCCTGCGCATGCCAGGTGAGCGTGCTACCGCTTGAGTCACATCCCCAGCCCCAAGTTACATACATTTTATAATTTGATCATTCCAAACACTTATTATCCCCACTTTACATATTAGAAAGTTGAAGCTTGGAGGAACACAGGGACTTGCCCAGAGCTATACATCTGCTAAGGAGTGAAGTCCAGGACCCAAATTCATGGCTGCTGAGATTGACAGTCCATGCCATTTCACTGCATCACATTATGGCTTTTATTTCAGGCATGTTAAGAAACCACTACATGTGAATGTTAAGACCAGATTCACATAAGTGCTTTGGGGAGTGGGAGAACACTATACACATAGGGAATGTCCCAATGATGGCTAAAGCTGATATCTTCCCTCAGCCCAACCCTTCATCTGGTTGCCCTCCTCTCTCCCTTGACCACCATGGTCAAGTTTTTAAATGCCTCTTTCTCATTTCCCATTACCTCCTTGGGCAATGCAATCTGCCTTATGCTCCCACCTCTTTTCTTGCCAGGGCAATCTGTGGTAGACCTAGTTTGGGGGGCTCCCTGCCCACAGCACTGTAGCACCTTCCCCAACTCAGCCCCCAATGTATGAGAATAGGACCACATCTGTCATTTCTGCCCTGGAAGATCATACTCCATTGTACTGGCTAATTATAATGAGTTGACTACCCAGTCTGAGGCTGGGCCCATATCCCGGATTTCTGAAACATGAACAGAATGCAGAAACTGAGAGCGGCTGGAGCCAAGTCTGTGATTGGCAGCCTGCTCAAGAGTAAGTGCATCCAAGTGCTATTGTGTAGGCTCCAGCAGCTGCCTCCGTTCGTGCCTGAGTGTTCAAGTCTTCCTCTGCCTTTTTAAGCTTCTGCTTTTCTGGCTTATATTACTTTCTTATTTTTACCAAAACTTATCAAATGGTTATTAATTATTTTTGTTACTCTTTATGTTGTAATGCAACAATACATCCTACTTAACCAATTGTCCCCAGATTCTTCAGAAGGCCAGTTGTCCTTTCTAGTAACACTTTCTCCTCTGGGCTTTTGGGATGCCCCTCCTTCTTCTCTTCCCTCTCCTCCCATTACACCTCAGTGCCCTGAAGGGTCCCCTCACCTGCAGCTCCTGACCCCTTCTTAAACTCTGCCGCTCAGCTTATTCTAAACCTCCCCCAGCTGGTCAGTCTACTCCCCTGGCTCCAGCTACCTGGGGCCTCCCTTCAGCTCTACTCAAATGCTTTCCCTTTAAACCCACCAGTCCTCTCCAGGTTCTTAGCTTTTGTGCATGCCCATTAGGGATCCTAACGCCTCACTACTTTCTCCTGGATAGCCCTTTTTTATCCTTATGGACTCTGTGTGCATATTCTGTTCCATAGTGGGGATCTTCCAAATAATTTTGCTTTCACACCTATCAAATTTACTTTGAAGAACTGCACACCCCTTTGCACAACTGATGTTGATCGTTAGAAAGTGTTATCCTACGTTTAGGGGGTTGCAAAGGATGTAATATCTGGTTTATCATAAACATGGACGCTGGGAGATACAACTGTCACTATGCTGTTTTAAATGTATCCAGTGGAATTTATATGCTTTGGTGATTTGATGCCCCACCATCACCCTTTTTTATCGCCAGCTGTACTGGGGTATAATTGACAAGTAAAATTTGAATATATTCAAGATGTAGAATATGATGTTTTGATTTACATTCAAAATCTAAAATAGTTACCATAATCATCCATCGCCTCGTGTGTGTGTGTGTGTGTGTGTGTGTGTGTGTGTAAAACATTAAAGATCTATCCTCCTAGCAAATTTCAAGTATATAATACAGTATTGTTAACAACGGTCACTATGCTCTACATCAGATCTCCAGGAATTATCTTTTTATGTTTAAATAGTTCATTATAGTTATACATAACATTTTTACAAAATCACACATTCATGGTATCTAATTTGCTCTACTTCATCTCCTAGTACTTACTCTTTCCCTTCCTTTTTCCCTCTTTCCGTTCCCCTTCGTCTACTCTACTGGTCTTCCTTGTATTTATTTATAGTTTTTAAAAATTAGTACTTTATAGAAACACATAAAGGTGAAATTCACTGTGGTGTATTCATATATGTTCATAGTGTAATTTGGTCAGTTTCATTTTACCATTCCTCCCTTTCCTCATCCCTCCTTCTTGCCCTTCTACCCCCTTCCTCTGATCTCCCTTATATTTTCATAGGATCCCACCTCCACCTTTTCTGCCCTTCTTTTCATCAATTTCCTCATATGGGAGAAAACATTTGATCCTTGACTTTCTGAGTCTGGCTAATTTGGCTTAGCATGATATTCTCCAGTTCCATGGTAAGCAAATGCCATGACTTCGTTCTTCTTTATGGCCAAGTAATACTCCATTGTGTATATACACCACGTCTTCTTTAGCCATTCATCTTTATCCATTCATTTGGGCACCTGGATGGTTCTATATCTTGGCTATTGTGAATAGTCCTGCTATAAACAGTGATGTGCCTGTATCACTATTATATACTGATTTCAGTTTTTTTTTTTTTTTTTTTTTTAAATACAGAGAAGTGGGATAGCTGGGTCATGTGGTGGTTCTATTCCTAGTCTTTTGAGGAACCCAAGACTTATTTGCCCAGCATAACTGACACATAGTATCCTTTGTTGCTATTACCTATTTTAAAAATTATTTGTTTATTTATTTTTGGTATTAGCCCAGGAACACTTTACCCCTGCTACATCTCTAGTCTTTTATTTTTCATTTTGAAACAGAGTCTTGCTAAGTTGCCCAGACTGACTTTGAATTTGTGGTTCTTCTGCCTCAGTCTCTTGAGTTGCTGGGATTACAGACATGTGCCACCATGCTCAGCCTTCCATTGCCTTTAAACACACACACACAAACACACACACACACAAACACACACACACCCACAAAACTACTTTTTAACAGATTTTTTGTATCATTTCTCTTTCTTCTTGAATTTGTATTTCATTCTATTTCTCCCACAGAATTTCATCTATATGTAAATCATTTTAACCCTCAAAGTCTTTTATTGATCATATTTCACTGCCACAGAAACATGTAAAGAAATTGAAAGAGAAATTTTTTAAAATGCCTATAGTCATAAACCTCTCAAAGTTCAATTTTTATTCTGGGTTGTTTTCATTACAATTACAGATTATATTGCAGTACACAATCAACCAAAATATTCAAAATATTGTGAAAATTTGATAACTAAATAATAGCCATTAAAAGTGAAAGTTTAAATGAGGCAGGTGATCTTTTAAAAAAACTGATTTAGGGTTGGAGCTGTAGCTCAGTGGTAGAGCTCTTGCCTAGCAAGTGTGAGGCACGGGTTCAATCCTTAGCATCATATAAAAATAAATGAATGAAGGCGTTCTTTCTGTTTACAACTAAAAAAAAATTTTTTTAAATTGATTCAACTGGAGATATAACTCAGTGGTAGGGTGCTTACCTATCATGTGCAAGGCCCTGTGTTCAGTCCCTAGCACTGCAAACAAACAAACAAAAAGAGTTATAAAAATTGATTTACATATTCTTAGATTAATATTATTTATTATTAGACTGAAACAGAGTTTCTGCAACAATTCTAGCTCAATTTTTCCTTTACATGTAAGCAATGAGAAATCTCATTCATATATTGAAAAAATAGAAGTCAGGCAATGTCATCCAATACGCCTTCCAAAATATGTGTTAATATAATGTGGTAGAGCGTCCACCTCACACGTGTGAGGCACTGGGTTCAATCCTCAGCACCACATAAAAATAAATAAAGATATTGTGTCCAACTACAGCTAAAAAAATTTTTTTAAATGTAAATCATTAAACTTTTTAAAATTTTTCTGTTGGCTGACAATTAGATTATATCTTTTAATCATGTGAAAGAACTTGTACTTCAGCTATTATACTAATATGCTTTCTCAATTGCTAGGCTGTGAATCTAAAATTTTTACCAAAACTTATCAAATTGTTATTCATTATATTTTTATTCTTTCAGTTATAATGTGATGATATATCTGACTGAACCCACTGTATTCAGAAAGAATTAGGAATATAAAATGTTTATATTTTATCTTAGTATTCCTTTGTTAATGCACTTTTGTTAAAATTATTTTCTATTGCCACATGCTTTAAATCTATTTTTATCAAATCCTTGGAGCTTCAGATTACACTCATTCAGTTTATGGAATATATCTAATGGGTAAAACCAGTCCTCACTCTTAAGGTAGATGCATTAGGTCTTTCTTTGTGGAAAGAAATCAGCTATTTTATGGTCTATTTGGCTTCTGGTTATGTGAGTGTGTGTTTTATTTAATGACATCATAACTGAGCTGGCTGTTCCGTTAATGTTCACATTTCTCTGACTTTACAGCTTCTTGTGTCCTGCTGGCATTTCTGAAGGGCAATTATTGTCTGGAAATTGAACAACAAAATGAATTCATTTAATCTCAAAACTAATTTCTTCTTAAATTTTTATGATTACATAGCTTATCTGATTCTGTGAAGACTGGTTAAAGAACCAGATGCAACAATAAAATAAAAAGTAAGATTGTATTTATCACCTGTTGATGTGACTAAATGATAGTGATTACGTGACAACCAGCCAGAAATGACCAGAATAGTTCCAATGAATATGTAATGCTTGCTGAGTAAGTTATTTGCTATAGGAAAATCTCAGACAGATATCTGAATGGTTGCTGGAAAAAATTTGCTGTAAATTATGTCTACTTCAGAAATTTCTTGTAACTATTTCTGATTCTTCCAAATAGAAAACCAATAATAACAAATTGCAGGGGTTACCTCTTAGGCTCTATTCTGAGAATTTTGTATATATTATTTACTTAACTCTTACAATGCAGTGAGGTTGCTATAAAGATTAAGTCTGTAAAGTTCTTACAAAATCATAGAAATCTGGGTCTAGTATTAAGTTAAAAGATTTAGCTGACGGGGGGGGGGGGGATGGCGTAATTCCCTAGTCCTCTAAAAGTGCCAGTTAGACATTTCTATAGTGCTACAGAAGCCTTTGATTTTAAACAATTCACATCCTTAATGAAAGGCCCAGAAACTGCAATAAACCAAATTCTGTTGATTTTTTTGGCACTTTGAAATATTTACTTTTTTCCTAACATAAATAGGATTCAACTAAGCATATTTAACTGTTCAATTAAACCTGCCTTGCTTAAAACTGTTGTTTTGCATATTTAACCTCTGAGTCTGCTCTGCTCACACTGGCCATCTCCTTCAACCTGCCTGGAGGAGTTGTTCACATGTGGAAATCACCCTCTGGAAATTGGCTGAAGATGTTTGGAAGGTTGCACTTGTTGACATTCATCAAGATCTTGGTTCTGATTCATCTTACATTGATAAGAACCTCTATCCACAGAATATTTGTCAAAACCATGCTATGGGGTTATCAGTTACTTTGGTGACATGAAGCAGGGGATTTCAGTTACTATTCTAAGTTTTGTTGTTATTGTTGTTGTTGTTCTACCAAAATCATCAAAGGGCAAGCCTGCACTCATTCAAGGATACAGATATAAAATAATATTTTTGCGTGCCTGGTTTCTGTGGCATTCCATTACCTATAAATTCAAATGACCATGAGAGTTTATTTGCCCTGAATACACTTGTTTCCCAGCCTCCCATCTAGTATATGTGCCAGGCATTTCATTTCATAATGGCTTATTTTTACTGAGAATGGAATGAAAAACTGGGATGGCTTTGACAGACCTCCACTTTGAACATCCAAGTTTGTTGTATTTCTAATGTGAAATAGACGTGCAATGACCGGAATCTTCATTTTAACAAATGGTTAAATCTGAGAGTCTAACCCTCCTCTCTTTGCAAGACTCTGTCAAGATGCAAAACAATTAACACTTGCCCTTCAAGGACAATGATAAAAACTTTGCTTACTGATAAAAACAAATGTGTCCTTGGACAGGAGCAGCTAGTGACAGCAAATTCTTCCTATCTGGAGAGATAGGCAGTGGTGCTGTTCCTACTGGTCTTTTGGTATACTGTACCTACCACACTATCAGGTCAGAAGGAAATGGGAAAGTTCCAGGTTGGGTGTACATGAACAGAGAACACAGGCCAAGCAGTCCTGCCAATATACATAGAGTCATCTGAACACCCTTAGTACAAAGGCTTTATCATTTAGTACATGATAAAAATTGCATTTATTTCATTGTTTGATAATGCTTTTTAAAAAATGTTCCAATAAATGTTCCAGCAACTGCCTTAGACTAGGTTTCTGAGAAACAAACTTTGAATTAGAGGTTTTCTTGCAGGAAGTTTATTGTGGGGAGCTCTTGGAAACAATAACTGGGGATGAAGGAGGCCGGATGGGGCAGAGGGAGAAACTGAACTGCCATGCTGGTGCAGCCCTGGCCTCAGCAGATCCCCTGGGAGTCCTGGAGCTGGGGTGGTCTTGCAAGGTGGTGCTGAAATGAGGCAACTGGGTCAGGCCTTTCTATTTTACCACTAACTCTTCCCTACCTATGGACCCATTATAGGATGGAGGCTGCCCCCAGGGAGGGAGCATAACTAGGAAAAAGCAGCTTGTTTTAACCATGGCAATTTCTTGAAATGGACTGTACTGTAAGCTGTCAGCCTCCAACACTGACAGCGCTGCAGGAACTGTGCCACCATCCTGCAGGGGTATTAGGCAGCCTCAATATTCACAACAATAACAATGGGAAGAGAGGAAGGAAGAAAGTTGGCACATGAAAATTTCAATATAAAGTTTCCATATTTAAAAGAATTTTTGAAATTATAATTTGCACATAATGTCTGTGAACATTTACTGTCTATTATTTGGTCCAGAGTGATATCATTGACTAATGAAAGCCAGAAGACACAAATCTGCTAAAAATGTATTAAGTAGTTATTTTAAGAAGACTCTGCCTAAGAAAACACAGGCTACTATAGAAGTTCAATTTGTGTCATTTTTTAAAGCTTGACTTTGAATTTTTCTAAAATAATTTTGTTCATTTTGATCTAACTTGAACTGGTTTGCTCAGAAAGTAGCAATGAATATAAATATTTACATTTGTTCAAACATTTTATTACTGAATATGATTTAGGGAGCTGGAATGAAGGATGGGAAGAGCAAAGAAGGAAAATAAAGTGGGTCAACACAGAGAAGTGTAATCAGCTCTGTATAGTGGCACATGCCTATAATCCCAGTGGCTCTGGAGACAGACAGGAGGAACACAAGTTCAAAGCCAGCCTCAGCAACTTAGTAAGGTTCTAATAAACTCAGTAAGACCCTGTCTCTAAATAAAATATTTTTACAAAGGGCTGGGGATGTGGCTCAGCAGTTAAGTCCCCCTGGATCCAATCCTTGGTACCAAAAAAAAAAAAGAAGAGTTATCAAAGTTGGCCACCTCTTCATGTGATTCATTATTCCATCCCATGGGCCTGTCTGAAAAGCCACATTAACCACATCTCCATAGTCCTTCTAATGAAGAAAGGGGTAGTGTTTAACACTTGGCCCCTGTTCCCTCTTGGTTTCCTCTCATGTTCATTATCTCCTTTTACTCCTAAGCTGTTCATGCATGCCAAACGTCCTGAACAGGTGTCCTCAGAGCCGCTTTGGGACAGAAGGTAGAAACCCTAATCTGAAGATTCAGTGTCGAGATGAGACAAGATGCTGAAAAAAATGAACAGGTATCCAATAGATTTATTTTTTTCTTATGCTTTTACAAGAAATACACAGCAAAAGTTGTTATTGTGTTGATTCCATTAGCAGAAAGAGAACTTTGCAAATGGTTATCTGATGCCTGATTTATGTATCAGATGTTTCAAAGAGAATCCCAACTATATTCTTTTCAGTAGTGTCTGTACTTTTTAATTCAATTCATGAAAACAGTAAAATATTTGAAGGTTAATTTTTAAATTCAATTCACAAAAAGAAGAAAATATTTGAAAGTTCATTTGGTCAAAGGCAAATCATCTGCCATTATTGTGACTGTATTAGAAATTCAGCTAAAATAGTCATCACTGAAGATAAAATTATTTGTTTTTGGTAATAATGCAAATATGAATTTCTGTGGGGTACAGTGCTGGGTAGAAACAATGTGTGTATTAAATTGAGAAACTTAAGATGCAGAAAATTACTTGAAATTGGTTATGGTACACATATAATTTGTATTTGCATTTGTGATATTGTTCATGACCAACAGGTTATCAAACCAAATCAAATTGGGTTTTCCAAATTTGTAAAGAAAAAAAATTTGAGCTATTACTCTTACTGATTTTTTTTAAACCTTTATTTATTTATTTTTATGTGGTGCTGAGGATTGAACCCAGTACCTCACACGTGAGAGGCAAGTGCTCTAACACTGAGCTACAACCACAGCCCCTACTCTACCTTATTTAAAGACTTGCCATGAACCTGAATCAACTGGACAGTGCAGATTTGGTGTAAGCGTGGACATGTAGGTCCAAGGAGTAAAATATGTAGACAGTAATAGATCCACACATACGTTGCCAGAAAATTTTAACAAAGGTATCAAGGTAATCCAATGGGGAAAGACAGTTTCCCACACACAAAAAAACGGAACTTTTCCTGGGCTGGGGCTGGGACTCAGTGGTAGAGCGTTCACCTAGCACGTGTGAGGTGCTGGGATCAGCACCACATAAAGATAAAAAAGAAAGATATTGTGTCCAGCTACTACAAACACAAAATATATTTTTAATGGAGCTTTTCCAAGTAAATATTCATATGGAAAAAGAGGCTATCATCCATTATCACAAACCATACATAAAAATTAATCATAATTATGATGAAAATGAATTATACACCTAGATGTCAAATCTAAAAAATAAATCATCTTAACAAAAACACAAAAGGAAATGTGACTTTGGGAAACTAAGATATCCTAAGTAGGACATAAAAAGGACAAAACATAAAATAAAAAATGGAAACATTTGATTTTGCTAAAATTTATAACTTCCATTCTTACAAAGTAACCATTAAAATAAAGAAAAAGCAAACCCCTGCTGGGAGACATTATTCACAATACACATGTAAGACAAGGGACCTGTATCTAAAATATACAAAGGGCATTTGCAACTCAATAGTAAGACAAAAATCCAATATAAAACCAGCAAGATTTGAGCAGGAATTTCACTAAAGAAGGTATGTGACTAATCAACAAGCATAAGAAAGAATTCACTATCTTTAGTCATCAAGGAAAAATGAAAAACACAACACAACATTTTAAAATTAAAAAGTGCTGCACATCTATTAAATAAAGTTAGAATGACTCACGATACAATGAGTGTGATTAGAACTCTCATACACTGTTGGTGGGAGTATAAAATAGCACACTTTGGAAGACAATTTGGCAGTTTCTTATAAACATTTACTTTTCATTCAACCCAGCAATTCTGCTCCTACATATTGTTCAAGAGAAATTATAATGTACATCCACACAAAGTCTTATATGTGAGTATTCACAGTAACTTTATTCATAATCACTGAAAAACTAGCAAATGAGTCAATAAACTATAATATATCCATACGATGAAATATAACTCAGCAATAAAAAAGAACAAACTACTACTGAAATGAGCAACTACATAAAAGAATTTCTAAATGTTACAGTGAGTGAAAAAGCCCATCCAAAAGACTACACACTTTATAATTCTATTTACATGAAGTTCTAGAACAGACAAAACTTATATGTAGAAGGAGGAAGCCAGGCCAGGCTTCTGGAGGGACCAGGTGCATGGGAGGATGAGATTGACGGCACAGGGCTGTGCAGGAACTTTCTGTGAGGCATGTGCTCTAAGGCTCAGCAGTGTTGGCAGTCATGGATATAGACTATATGTCAAAACTCATCACTCTTAAAATGAATGATTTTATTGCAGGTAAATTATGTATCAGTGAAGTTTTATTAGTGAATATGATTTGGGGAGCTTATTTAAAAGATATTTTCTAATTTTTTTGCACTAAAACATTTATAAGTTTAATTTAAAACCAGAATTGTTAGTATATTTCATTTAGTATAACTGACAGGCGCATCTGCATTTTAGATGTTTTGATAAAAGTATAGTCTATGAAAATCAATTAAAATATCAACATTTCAAACTTTCAAATGCAACTCTGAAGAACAATTTTATGGCAAATTTATAGGATTAAAGACAGATCCACCCTAGAAACTGACCCAACTATGTGAACAGTACCAATGATTACTGTTCTGATTATAATATTGCAAATGTTCAGATGATCAACCTTCTTTTTTAATTGAATTTATTATTTTTTTTAAATACATGACAACAGTGGAATGCATTACAATCCTTATTACACATATAGAGCACAGTTTTCATATCTCATATATAAAGTTTGTTCATGCCAATTTATACCATTATACATGTACTTTTTTGCATTAGAATTCTTATTACACATATATACCACGATTTTTCATATCTCTGTTTGTATATAAGGTATGTTGACACCCAATTCAAGTCTTCATATGTACTTTGTATAATGATGACCATCACATTTCACCATCCTTGCTAATCCCCTTTCCCTTCCCTTTCCCTCTCACCCCTCTTCCCTATCTAGAATTAATCTAATCCTCCCAAGCTCTCCCTCCCTACCCCACTATGAGTCACCCCTCTTATATCAGAGAAAACATTCAGCATTTGTTTATTTGGGATTGGCTGACTTCACTTAGCATTATCTTCTCTAATGTCATCCATTCACCTGCAAATGCCATGATTTGTTCTTTTTTAATGCTGAGTAATATTCCATTGTGTATAAACGCCACATTTATTTTTATCCATTCATCTGCTGAAGGACTTCTAGGTTGACTCCACAGTTTATCTATTGTGCATTGTGCTGCTATGATCAATCTTCTTTAAGGTATAAAATGTTTGCTCCAATGTCCCCAGATGTCTGTATAGCTACAGAAGGATACTTTTCAATATTTTAAAATAATTTTACTTTGAAAATAGTTTTTAAATAGAAATTTTTAGAAGATTTAACAATATCATAAAATGTTAGTCATTTTCAAAAGCATAGTTTTAATTATTTTTTGTCCCTTTTCACTTTCTAATGTGTTCTGATAAGGATGATAAATCATATGGTCCCCTTACCTATATATGCATTTCCACTTTCTGTGTGATATCCATTCTGTCCCCTGTCAAATGGAAATACTCACTTTTCCACACCCAGGTTTCACATATTTTTACCTCTTTGAGGAAAAATTCACATTTATCCCCATCCTCAATCCCATCCCGTTTTCACACACCCCTTCCCCAGGCCTGCTGTCTCCTCCATGGAGCCCTTCTCTAGCCAGATCTGTTCTTCCACCACTTTCATTCTCTTGGGTGATTTGTCACATTTTTAATCTATATTTCTTAAGTGTTTGTTTTATTTCCTCTTCTTACCTCCAAATGTTTTAAAGCCAGAGAGAGCATCTTATCCTCATGTCACCCACAATTCGTAGCACAATGCATGGCTCATACTCACTAAACACTGGCTAAACAAACTAACATAGGAAAGGACTCATGAAGCAATGAGTGAAAGAGTGAGTGAGTGAATAAAGTCTCTATTTAGCACTGGTGCTGAGTACAGTTCCCATTGCAGTTGATTTATTGACACATATGTCTCGATTCTTATACTTCTCTCCCGTGTCCCCTGCAGGCTATGAAATTTGGATTTTCCTTATGTGAAACATGCTGACTGAAAAATACGGTGAAAAATCACATGACACGAAATAATTTTGAAAAGCAAGGATGGGACCAAATCAGGACAAATCTGAGACCTTAGGGGTCCTGCTTCCACGCTGGAATGAGAGAGAGTGAGAACCCACATTTTCATTCTTTCTATGAGGGGTCTTCAAAAGGATTTTGATGGAATGTTCTTTTGCCAAATAAGGTAGGAGGTGGGCTGTCCAAGCCTAACGGGTAAAGCCCAAGTTCAGAGCTGCCGGAGCTGTCTCATTGGTGGAGGGCAGCGATCTCACGCCTTGGGCAGTTTATACATAGGAATGCAAGGATCTTCCCAAGGGGAAACCCAAGTCTCCATGGCTCAGTACTGAGTAAAAGACCACTCAGGTAGTGTCACAGGTGGCGTACCACACACATGGAGTAGAGAAATAAATTTTGAAGTCCTCTTTAAGGACTTAGATTTGTGATCATTTTAGGTTAAGGTCTGTGTGCATGAAGTAAAAATTGTTTTTCACTTTTCTGATTTCTCATGGTTTCAAATACTTATAGAAGTCACATAAAAAATGCTTTTAATATTCTACAAAGTGAAGAAGGAAGTTCCCAAGATCCCTGATTCGGAGGTCTTGATCCATAGCTTCTCCGCCAGGACAGTGCATTCCAGCCAGGAGGCAGGGCTCCAGCAGCAGCCTAGGTATTGACGTGGGATGCCCATTGTTTGCAGATCCTGCTTCCAAGGTTCTTCCATGAGGAAGAACCAGGATTTTATCTGATCTTAATTCTAGCTGAGCTAGGGTACCCCAGACTGCTTGGTTCAGTGCGTGTCCTCCATAATGTATAGCCCGTTGCTTCGCACATAGTGCACACTCATGACTCCAAAATAGTTCACTCAATCAGCAAATGAGTGAACCATCTAATCATGACATAAAGCAGGAAGGGCTGCCCTTTTGTCCAGAATTGTGAAACTGTGGGTATTCCAGGAATGTGGGAGTACTGCCTGCTCAGCCTCACAGCTTCCTAATTTTAGAGGTGGCATTTAGCTTCAATGACACAGCCACCAATAAGCACTACTTTCATACACTCTGCTCTAATGCCAAAACCGATGACTTAATTGGCTGGGGATATGGCTCAGTGGTAGAGCACTTTCCTGGCATGCTTGAAGCTCTGGGTTCAATCCCAACACTGCAAAAAAACAAACACCATCACCACCAAACTCCTCAATCAACAAACATTTATCAGGCACTAAAAGGATATCTATGCAACATTCTCATGAATCTTAATGAATTGAGGGGCACTGTTCTTGCTCTTTAAAAACTCTAAATCTTTTTGGATGCAATATTGAAATAAACACAAGACAAAAGAAATAATGCAAAACTCTATAGATAACACAATATCAAATTGTGTGGCTCAGAAAAATAAGGTCTGAGTTCAGAGAAGAAATGGAGTGAGCAAAAGAAAGTTTTGCCATGGTGGTGGCTGGTGTTTATTTGTCTACAAATATTGTGCAGCAGGTTGTTTCTGAGAACATATTCCTTATTCTAGGCTTAGCAGTGCTTGCAAGCCAACATTGGTTTCCTGAGTGCCGCCATCTTTCTGACACTAAGGGTGGGGAATGAGCTCCAGGAAAGTGGGAGTACCAGGATGGAACTGGCAGAGGATTTACGTAGGTGTGGAGCCAGACCAAAAGAAGATGGAAGTGGAGGCTGGACAGAGTGGAAATGAAAAGACATTAGGAATGGGAGAGGTGATAATCACAAGTCAGGAAGCTCTGGCAGGTCAGGAGAGAAGTAGAAGCTCACGGGAGTAGTTCTGGCCTATGAACCTTGTAGGGATGCTGGAAGCCCAAGGTGGTCAAGGAGGGAGAGAGAAGGCAGGTGTCAGAATGCAAAGGGACTATAATAAGTTGGACTGAGGGCAGAGAACTTCATTTAAACAACTACCAGTTAAACATTAAACAATCTTGGGCTGAGATTGTGGCTCAGTGGTAGAGCATTCACCTAGTATGTGTGAGGCCATGGGTTTGATCCTCAGCACCACATAAAAATAAATAAATAAAATAAATGTATTGTGTCCAATTACAACTAAAAAATAAATATTAAAAAAATAGATAAGCTATGAAATCCAGAAATGAATTTTGATCTAATTACTGCCTTGGAGAGACTTAGTAGGAGTGCAAAATTTTCAGTTCTGCCATCATTGGCATCATTTATACCTAACTGTAGAGGACTTGATATTGAGGATAAAACTTATTTAGACTAATTTGTGATTTTGTTCACCATACACCAGTGTCACTGGCCTGTTTCCTTTTGTGTGTGTGTGTGTGTGTGTGTGTGTGTGTGTGTGTGTCTGTGTCTGTGTCTGTGTATGTGCATATAAAGCATATCTGTAACTCTGGACATTTGCACATGCTATCTCTTCTCTAGAGAATTCTTTTATGGATCTTCAAATGTCCCCTCCACAGACCACCCCAGCTAACACTGGTACTCCTCCATCTCCCTGCTTGGCAGAATTTCTACTAGACGCCACGAGGGTGGATTCAACTTATGATAGGACCACACTGCCTAAAGAGACTTGTCCACATTCTGAGGAAGCTGCTCAGTGGTGACATGTGTCCTATGCTTGATGACAGCAGAGGACAGGCTTGAAGATTTAGAAAAGCCAGAAAAATCCAAAGACTATCAAGCCAGCAAGGGCCACTTAAACTTCAGCTTTTTCTGAACTAGTTAAGATAAACAGACAAAGGGGAAAAAAAGGAAAATAAAACAAAATGCAGTTAGTTTCATAATACTTTAATGCCTCTTTATCTACTGAGAGTATAGAATCTATAAAAACTTGGTCATTTTTTAATGGAAATTATTAGTTTTTTAATATCTTTGTTTTATTTTTTTATTTTTATGAGGTGCTAAGGGTTGAACCCAGGGCCTCGCACACACTAGGCGAGCACTCTACTGCTGAGCCACAACCCCCAGCCCCAAAAGCTTGGTAATTTTTAACACACTGTAAAGTTAGTAGGTTTGGCTGCATAAAGTAATCACAGCCAAATAATCATCATGAGTTCTTAAAGAAGTGAGAACATGAATAATATAATCAAGAAGAACAGTATGACAGCAGGTGCTCTTCTAATTAAGTCTTTCTTACACCTGGTATGAAAATGGAAAAAAATTCAGTTCACAGTTTCAAGAGGCCTTGGAAAGGCACATGGGCATCCACCACAAGAAACCAAGATGGAGGTCTAGAATTTGGAACTGGGATGACCCTATAAATAAATGAGAAGAGACTTTCGGTCACTGACTCCACAATATACATGCAACTCTGATTTTTATCACTTCTGTGAATCTTATGACTTTTGTGAAATAACACACTGAGATTTCTGAAACCCATACTAGAACAAAATGATCTAATATCAAGATAGACTATTAAAAGTGGGACTCTTTAAAAATCAGTATGATTGACTAACTTGACATCAACTTATTTATATTCAAAAAGACTCAGATTTGGGAACAATGTACCAATGCCAAAAAATGAACCAGTCTTCCATCCATTCTCGAGTTGGCTCTGCCCTGGGGCTATCCAAAATGTCTATTGGGAACCCAGTCAACCCAAGAATTTCTGAAAGCATCCATCTTTATTAGCCAACTTGATCTAGACTTTTAAAAATGGATACCTTTTGAGACAAAGAGGAAGACATGGCATGAAAGCACAGGTGCATGGAATCCAAGGCCAAACCTGTATATTCAAAAGTCACTGGGTACTTACTGTATGCCAGGCATGTTCATGAATGAGTCTTCTGAAAATTTAACAGATTCTATGTGGCTCACAGATTCATTTTCCATAAAAATCCCCAGAGCATCTCAGCCATCGTTTTATTGAAGAGATGGTCACTCTTTTCAGTAAGTGGTGACATCTAGGGCTTGTGAGGTCATGCTCTAAGATTGCATCAGCAAAAAACTGACTTTATAAGGTTCACCCCATACTTGCCTTTACTCAAAGAGCTAAACTTAGAGGTTTGGAGGCCTGTGGTCTGTATGCTCCATAACCTTTGTGAGACCACTTTAGGCTCCAAGCCAGGGTGACTGTGTACTCCACAAATTCAAGGCCATGCCTGGCTCTCTTTTCCAAGCTTGCTCAGATCTTCAGCCAGCTTACCTAAGGAAGTCGCCCTGCCCTTGTGAAGAACAAACATTTACAAAAGATGGCCTGGAATTTTGCTCTAGTTTCATTTAGAGAGGCCAACTATACTGAAGGCAGACCCTATCAGCAGCAGAGGGAAGAGTGCTCCTCTTGGCAAGAAGGAAGATGGTGTGGGGCCTCCACAAGGGTCTCTATCAATATAGTGAACCATGCAAATGAGGTTGGTCTCCTTCCATCCCCTCTTATCTTATTTTTCTTCCCAAAGAAAATGAGACTTAATAGTTTCCATCTCAATTTTATATTCATTAATCTCATTAGACTTCTGTAAAGTTTGTTTCATGAAGTGCCTGATGGAAAATGGTGTCTTTACCAAAATTATTTATTCCCCCATGCAAATCCCCAATCTTCATGGTTTCTCTTCTGTGCTTTAGTGCCTTGGAGAACCTTCAGGAATGAACTCAATGATCAACCCTGAGTAAATCTGAAACCCAATTCAGTCTTCTTATGATCTGATTAAAGCAGTGGGGTTTGATCAATGTCACAGAAGAGACAGTCAAACCTCAACTGCTAGAGGTTGCCCAGGTAATCATTTCCTCTGTGTGTCTTATTATCTTTCTAACACTTGAAGCAGATCAGTGGTCCGGTGGTCATTGTGTGTCTTAGGGGGGTTACGATTTTACCATGACAAACATTCCTTATAATACTTGGCATGCACATTCCCAAAAAAAAAAAAAATCCTATCAAGAGACTGGCAGTTTTTAAATTAATTATTTGAGCTTGAACAATTCAAAAGCATCATCAAATTAAAACAAGGTAATTTGGCACAGAGGTTATTGCCCATCATGTCTTCTAATTACTTTTCTGTATTTTGAAAAAACAAAAACAAAACATTAAGTGCTGAGATAATGAACTTTGGGTGCGGTGTTCCGCAGCAATCCCCTTGGTGATGGAAAAACAGCTCTGACTTCCAAACAGACCCATCTGATCTTTCCCAGAAAGATGTGGGTTGGAGAACGTGATATCCTGACCCCTAAGCACCTCTGAACGCCTTTACAACATGCTACTCACAGACTACACCTGCTACAGCAGCAGGCCTGATGAAAAGAAAAATAGACACTTTCAAGAGCACTTTTTTTAAAAAATTCAACTTTATTGAAGTATAATTTACGTGAGTTTAAATGCATCTATTTTGACAGTGCAGTTTAATGAGTTTTGACAAATTAACACAGTTGTATATTAAACATTATAACACATTTCTGTCATCCCCAAACCCTCCCAGTATCCTGATGGCCAATCCCCACCAACTATCCACCTTTCTGGTCCTAGGCAACCACAAGTCTGTTTTCTATTACTATAAGTTAGAATTTCATATTGAGGGAATCATATAGTATGTACTCTTTGGTACCAGGCACCTTTCCCTCAGCAAAATATTTCTAAAATTCATCCATGTTGCTCTGAATCAGTAGTTAGTTCTTTTTGATGGTCCCATTATATAGATGTCCCAAAATTTGTTATTTGTGCCTGTCAATGAATATTTGTGGATCTTTTCCCAGTTTTTTTTAAAAAAACTATCTAAATAAAGCTGCTATATTTGTGGGGATATACCAGATCTTTTTTAAAAAGTAATATACGAAATCTAAAAGGCTTAGGCCAAGGCTGTAAACCTAGCTATCAAGGGGAAAAAGCAGGTAAAGCAAAGGAGAAAGTGGGGTAGATGAAAGACAAAAGAGGGTGGTGAAGACTGTAACAATTTGCCACAAGAACAGTTCTTAACTACTTATTTATAGAAATAAAGTTAAGAAATTAAGGTGATAATGAACTGAGACTATTAAAAATATTAATAGATCAATTAATTCCATTAGCTCAGGGAACAAAGCACCTTTGTAAGACTTTCCCCCTTTCCAAAGGCCTCGTAGTGTACAAAACAAGAAAATAAAATCTGGGGTTAGAGAGCCTTGTGTTTAAATTCTTGATCCATACTGACTGAACCTGGGCAAGTTTTCCCACTTTTCTGAACTTCAGTTTCTTTGATGTAAAATGACGAGGATTTGAATGACAGCTATCTCCTAGGGTGATGGTAAAAAAAATTCACAGAATAAAGGCACTGCTGGAAGTAGCCTAAACATCTTCAGAAACAAGTGCTGATCCTCTCCTTCACTTTGGCATAAGCAGAGTGCCAGGCATTTCACTCTTATTATTTCCTTTCATTATATCTTTAGTCCATTTTGTTAAACAGAAAACTGAGTCTCAGAGAAGTAGCCAACTAAATCACCAAAGCAGAGAATGAGAACCACCAGCTCCGGCTGGACTTGGCAACACTCTCCAAAACATAAGCCAACAGCATGACAATCTTAGGGACTCTCAATGTATCTCCTCACAATTTGGGGTGAACCTCACCTCTCCCCAATCATTCCAACCTCTGCCTCTGGTCCATAGCCTACACATCTGCTATGCTCAGGAGGACCTAGGGGCAGAGCTTTTCCTGGGAGCACATCTTAGACTCATACTAACCATGTTTTCCACCAAAGTGTTTTCCCAACTAGGCAACATAGTGCTGCTTAGTACTGTTTTCCTAGGGCCTGGTACAGAGCCTGCCACATAGTAGGACTTTGATGAATGTGAATCAGATGAAGAAAGAAATGAATGAGTATCAAGAATAACACAGCAACTACCAACAAGGGCATTCTTCCTATTGCCTGTACAAATACAAACACACAGATGCAACTTAACTCCATGAGTGACTGTACTAAAATATAATTGTATCTGTGTTAGTTTCCATTACTATAGTGAAACACACAAGGCTGGATAATTTTATAAAGAAAAGAGGTTTAACTCACAGTTCTGGAGATTCACCTGCATCAATTGGTTCTTGGTGAGGACCTCATGACAGATGGCACCACAATGGTGGAAGCACGTGTTGGAGGAAGAGATCACAGATACACCAGACAGGAAACCATAGAGAGGGGAGGGTCGAGTCTTGTAACACCCCACTAGGCTCCACCTCTTAAAGGCCCACCACCTCAACAATACCACACTGAGGACCAACCTTCTAGCACAGGAACTCCCAGAAGACCAACCACACATAAACCATAGCAATATCGACATAAAAGAAGACTCAAGTAGATAATTTCCATAGATGTTCCTTTTATTGAAAAGTTTAAATAAAAGTCTAGAGTCAAAGCTGCCCTATCAAAAAAGTTACTTAGAAGTTCAACAAATAAAAAAAATTATATTAAAACACCAGGAAATATCTGCATACTAAATATTTTCATTCTTATGAGATGATTTTTAATTCCTTGATATGAATTTGTTTTGTTTTTCAGTTGCTTATGAGAATTCAGGAGCAAATCCTATGAAAAATATTTGAGGTTTTTTGTTTGTTTGTTTGTTTGTTTTTGGTACTAGGAATTGAACCCAGGGCACTTGGCCACCGAGCCACATCCCCAGCCCTATTTTGTATTTTATTTAGAGACAGGGTCTCACTGAGTTGCTTAGTGCCTGGCTTTTGCTGAGGATGGCTTTGAACTTGTGATCCTCCTGCCTCAGCCTCCCAAGCTGCTGGAATTACAGTCGTGTGCCCCTGCTCCCGGCTCTCTCTAAGTTTTTTCTTCCAAGATTAATTGTGAGGATAAAAAAAAATACCAAAGTGTTTTGACTTCTGGAAGTGTTTGGTTGAATAAGACATCACTAGGAATAGACGGGGGACCTGAAATGACTAAGTGTGCTATAAAGTGCTTGGTGGAACTAATGTTTTACATGGGGCTAGGAAAGGGGGATATGGAGAGTCACTCTTTAACAAGTATAAGTTTCTGTTATGCAGGATGATTAAATTCTAGAAGTTTGCTGTATAATGTCATGCTTGTAGATAAGCAATACAGTATTATTGCTTACTTAAAAATTTGTGAAGAGGGCAGATCTCATGTTATATGATATATCACAATTTTTTTAAAAAGAAAAAAATGTCTTTGGAAATGCTATCTCCCTGAAGGCCCTTGCTGCAATGAGTTTTGCCTTGGAATTGTCTTTTTCAGTGTGGTGGGATATTGACTTGTGGGCCATAGACGCGCACTTCAGAACTGGGAGGAACCCGGGATAGCATGCAGCTCCAGACCCCTCACTTGGCTGAAAAAGAAAGCGGAATTACTTTTCCAGTTCCCAAAGTATGCACATGGCATGGGTAAGTCTACAAGCCTAGGTGCTCTAATACCCCTATCAGTGCTAGCAAAGGCTGCCAGCATTTTATTTTTTAAAATTTCAAACTTAAGGATCAACAGGAAAAATTAGTATAATGAATGGCACACACGCCACATCCGTGCAACACACTTTAAAACTGGCCATCTTCGTTTTATTTCCATCTGTCTTTCTGCCTCTCTCTCAACCTGAGCCAAGTTTAAGACCTATTTACAGTTCTTTTTGTCCTTATAATATATACCATGGAGGATCTATAGAATGCTACACTTGAAATACTATATTTGAAAGTTATTTTAAAAAATTCTTTTCCCTCTACAGTTATATCAATTTGATAGTTAGGTTCATTTGTTTCTGTTTTGCTTCAATGTTAAGAGTTCACTTTTTCCATTTGATGTAGGTTTATTTTTAGAATATGTAGAACCTTTGTAGAGTTTGAGAGACAAAGCATTATAAACAGGCATTCCTAGAGGTCGTACTCCCATCCCGAGCATCTCTCTCCAGGAATAAACATTTTCATCCTGTCCTGATTTATCTTTCCTGTATTTTTTTTTTAAGAAAAGTAAGTAAATATGCTTTGCTATTCCCATTCTCCCTTCTTTCTTCCATAACAGGTGGTGTACTATAAGTCTTGTTTTTTCCACTTAATGATATATCCTGGGGCACAACTCTATCTGTTCTCATCCTGTTTGATGGCTACAAAGTGCTCTCTGGCACACAACATCCGCCTGTCTGCTGTTGATGAACAGGTAGGCTGTTTCCAATCCTTTGCTGTTAAAAATGCTACATTGAATAACTAAGTGCATATATTGCTCCATATTTATCCTCCAAGAAGGTTCTTAGGAAGAAGATTGCTGAGGCAAAGAGTAGTGTAATTTTGGTAGTTGCCATTCTTCTCTATAGCGATGTATCATTTCCCATCCTGCCAGCCATGCCTGGGACACACCGTTCCCCTGCAACTTCACAGCACAGTCAAGCTTCTGGTTTCTGCCAACTAATTGGTAATGATCTCTCAATATTGCAGTCCTCTTATTATGAAAGAAGCTGAGCATCTTTTGACATATTTCAGAGTCCATTCGGTATCCTTTTCTACAAAATGTGTGGCTGTTTTTTATAATCACTTTTTTTTGGGGGGGGTAAGGTTTTGCTGTTTCTCTTCTCACTTTTCAGAAGGCTGTATATATTTGGGAAACTGACTCTTTGTAGTAAGAACTGCAAGTATAACCCCACCTCTGCCATTTGTCTTATTGCCATTGTTGCTGTTATTTGCTTACGTTATTTTTGGGTTTCTCCATTACAAGTTTTTAATGCTTTCAAATTTATCATTTTTTTAAATTGCACCTAGGCTTTGAGTCATAATTAGAAAGTTTTTTCCCACTGTAGACCATGAGGGATTCATCCATGTTTTACTCCAGCAGATCTCTGGTTTTGTCTGTTACATTTAGATCTTGAATCCATTTAGCATTTATTCTGATAAGACTGTAAGCTTTTAAGCAAATGTTGTTTTTGGCCTTTGACTTTTTCTTTTCTTTTTTCAAATTTATTTTGCATAATATTGTTAGAATTAATCAGTTGAGTATTTTGATACTTTGTCATTATTAAGCCCCATCTCATTTTGAACAATTTTCTATTTTCTGGCTCTACAAGTTTTTTTCCCCCGGATTTGTTTTGCATTTTCTCTGGGCTACCCTGCCATTTCTCCAAGGAGTACTGATTCTTTTTATTGGACAATGGTGTTTAGAAACTTACATCTGGGCACTGGGTGTGCTCATTGAGATTGTATATCATTTATTCTAGGTCATTATTTCAGTAGACAGAACTAGGAAATTATATATCTATAAATCATACATGCATGTCCATCAACATCATTCATACCATCTCTGTGTGTGTGTGTGTGTGTGTGTGTGTGTGTGTGTGTGTTATGGTTTAGAGATGTGATGTCCCCCAAAAGTTCATGTGTGAGACGATGCAAAAAAGTTTAGAGGTGAAATAATTGGGTTATGAGAACCTTAATCTAATCAGAGCATTAAGCCTCTGACAGGGATTAACTGGGTTGGAACTATAGGCAGGTGTGGTGCAGTTGGAGGTGGGTCCCTGGGAGTGGGGATGCCTATGGGGTTTACATTTCATCCATAGAGAGGGGAGCACTCCCCCCCTCTCCTTCCTGCACACCCCCCTCTCTCTCTCCTTCCTGGTGCCTTGTTCCCAGCTGCTTTCATCTGCCACGATGTTGTGCCTCACCTTAAGCCCTGAGGAACGGACTGAGACCTCTGAAACTGTGAGCCACCAAATATACTTTTCTTCCTCTAATTTTTCTTGTCAGGTCTTATTTAGTCACAGCAGCAAAAAAGCTGACTAGAATTCTGTGTGTGTGTGTGTGTGTGTGTGTGTGTGTGTGTGTGTGTGTGTGTGGTGTGTGTGACATAAATGACAATAAATAATGATGATGATAGTGAGTCCCATTGGTATTCTAGATTCCAATCTAATACTATGGAGCTCATTTTAACCTTTTTTTTGTCCTTACATGTACCTTCTTTCTCCAACATTGAGAAACCTGGCTGCTTTTATTTACATCATATTTTATTTGTTCAATTCTAGTAAACAATGAGAAACTTGTTTGCTAGAGCATGGCATTTTTGGATAGTTCTTTTTGTCATTAGACTGACAGTGTCCAGTCAAGATATTATTTTCCACAGTAGCCTGACTCAATTATGTCCATCCCCATTACTTTGGTGTGTTTCTGTTATTCATTTGTTAGTGTCAGAAATCCACTTGAACTTCCCTCTGCATCCTGATTTATTTTGTTTGTTTATTTCTTAGGGCATATGAAGAATATAAGAAATATTACTATGGTTTTAAGAAGCAGGGCTATATGAAAATATACAATCTTTAAATCTATTTTTGGTACTGTGGTTGGCAATTTCATATTTATTAAATAAAAAATTGATTTATCTATTTTTAAAGAGACTAGCTCATAAATATTCTTTCTCCAGGCTCACACAGTGTGCACACCCCATCTCCCCACACACCATGATAATTGTGTGGTGATGGGTGAGTGGATTGATAGTGGTAATCATTACACAATGTTTACATCTAGCCAATCATTGTATAACTTAAATTTATACCATTTTATTTATCAGGTATACCTCAATAAATCTGGAAAAAATACAAGCTTCCCACGTGATTCTAATGTAGAAAAATATAATTTATGTGAACAAAAAACATTGATATTCTAAAAGTACAGTTAGATCAGTATCAGAAATGGAAGGACAGGAGAATCATGGCTGGGAAAGAACAAATATTGACAAAATCAAGCTTAATCAGAGGGAAAAAATCTCAATATCTCTCTCTCTCTCTCTCTCTCTCTCTCTCTCTCTCTCTCTCTCTCTCTCTCTCTCTCTCTCTCGATACCGGGGATTGAACCCAGGATCACTTAACCACTGAGCCATATCCCCAGGCCTTTTTTACATTTTATTTAGAGACGAGGTTTCACTGAATTGCTCAGAGCCTTGTGAAGTTGCTGAGGTTGGCTTTGAAATCATGATCCTCCTGCTTCAGCCTCCTAAGTCACTGGGATTACAGGTGTGCACCACTGCACCTGGCCTCAAATTCTCACTTAGGCATTTCTGACTGAATTGTATGCCTTTTCAGTCAACACTTCTAAGAAGTTTTGCATACATTTGAGAAATGCCAGATTTGCCAAAGGTATTTAAAAACTGCGCAATGATTTTATTTTATTTTTTTATTTTTTATTTTTTTGAGAGAGAGAGAGAGAGAGAGAGAGAGAGAGAGAATTTTTAATATTTATTTTTTAGTTCTCGGCAGACACAACATCTTTGTTGGCATGTGGTGCTGAGGATCGAACCCGGGCCGCGCGCATGCCAGGCGAGCGCGCTACCGCTTGAGCCACATCCCCAGCCCTGCGCAATGATTTTATTAAAGATTAAGTTAGCTAGAAAGCAAAGCTACTCATAATACCATTTTCCTAGCCTTGTGTCTCTTTATTTCTAAGCACCTGAGAAATCTTTGTTTTCTATATCTCACTGTAGAACTTAAAAAATGTTCAAAGGAAAGAACACATTTTAAAATTCTACATAATCCCCATGCTTCCTTTAAAGACAAGCCACAAACAATTTAAATTCTTAAATAATTTAGATTTTATTGTTCAAAATGGTTGGGGGGTTTGGGGAAGGTTTCATCTCTTTCTTTTATCTACAACAATAGGACACCTTCCTATTGTTTTTCTGGGTCACACTCAAAGAAAGTAAACCTTGCATGCTTCATAGGAGATGTAAACACGCTTTCTAAAGTGGAAAACGCAGGCACTAGATACAATAGGAAAGTAGAATATGAAGGGTTTTCTCAGGAGAGTCCCAGTTCCCTTTCAGCTGGATTTTTCTGAAACAGTCTCATGCATGCCCAGCCTGGGTTTTCAGTGTCAAGCAGCCTTGACGGTGCAGATGCTCCCAGACATTCTCGTTTGGAGCAAATGGCACCTTTCCCCCAGTTCCTCCCTCAGCTCTCAGGCTCCCTTCTCCCACCAAATCACACTTTCAGAAAGGAATCTGTGTAGTTAACTCAACTTTAATGAATTAAAGCCCACAGGGTGGAGTGGGGGGAAGGAGAAGGAAACCAGCCTTTGGAGGCATCTAGCAGGTGTGAAATCTATATAAGTTCATGTATGTGTATATGTATTTGTAGTGTGAGTGTATATTATATGTGTCTCATATGTGTCTAAAATAAGGAACTTGGAAAATATTTGACCACAATGTTACAGGAGTTTTATTGAGAGCCTTGTAGAGCTCAGTGGTAAAGTGCTTAATATATATGAGGCCTTGGGTTTGATTCTCAGCATGGAAAAACAAATTTTTTTTTTCAGTGAGGAAGTTAAAAATATATATTTTTAAACAGTTGGAGTCATGTCTTGACTCCAACCCACACAGACGAGAAGAACTGGGTTTAAAAGAGCTGGCTGCAACATTAAGGTAAGAAAGCAGCGAAAAATCACACAACACAGAGTAGGTTTTGAACCAAGGGCAGGATGGCTTTGTGACCTTAAGGGTCAGCTTCCACGCTGGAAAGAGCACTGGAAAGAGAGCATGCACCTGGAATCCCTTTATTTATAGGGAAATTAACAAAAGAGTTTCAAAAATGTTCTTCACCAAATAAGGCAGGGGGTGGGCTGACCTAGCCCCAATGGGTAACACCCAATTCCAGAACCATGAGAAAGCAGATTTCTTTGCCAAGAGGTGGAGACCACCTGCATGGTGCATCCCAGACAACTGCAATGCCAGACCAATACCCCCTTGGCCAAGGCTGAGAGAGGATGCTTAGTATGGCTCATTGGCAGCTCCCCATAGTCTTGCACTTCAGGAAGGCAGTAGCTGCTCTGCTGCACCCATTGGGAAGGCTGGAGGCAGCATCTTTAACTTCTGCTGGTATCTTCCTTACTCTCTGGCTTGTCTAGTCCCTAGACTCTGAATAAAATTGCGTGACAATTGAGTTGTTTTTACTGATGATCAGAACAGATTCTGTACTCTGAGTCCATTTCACAAGTATTTATTGAGCTCCTGCTTCATAAATCTCACTTCCTGTTAAAGGACGATGGGGATAGGTGGCATAGGGAATAAATCGCCATCTGTATCTTCAAGAAGCCACCACCTGCTGAGAGACATACACAGGGCATGAGTAGAGAACGTGCGTGTGTTTCGGTCAGTGGGGGTCTCCATGCCACACGACTTTGCATTCGAATCTCCCTCAGGCTCTAGGACACTCACAAATCCTGTGTAAAGTGTCCCGATTCCCCCTTTAACCTACCGTAAACACAACCACTTTCTCGGGCTCTCAGACAATAATAAATATGGCGGGCAAGTGATAAATAACTCTAAGAGCTGTTCTGTTTCCAGCTGGAAGGGGCCTCCTCATCCTTGTTAGTGCAAGGCAGGATTTAGGAGCTTAGGTTTCTTGTCAGAGCACTCTTTTCTCTCCCAAGATACATTACTTTTTCCTCGCGTTTATCTTGATTCACTCGACTCTGTCTCTTTATTTATGCCCTTGCACCAACGAGGGTAGATGTAAGAGTGTGTGATTGTCTTGTCTTCCTGGAAGAGTGGAGAGAGATGCCAGAGTACCTCACTATGAGATATTCTCCTTCCTCTTGATTCTTCCACTGCAGGTGATCATTACAGAACAAGAGAGGAAAGCAGTTGGGTTGGCCCTGGCCACTGTGAACCTCCACTCTTTCTGTCTCTGGAGTCCTGGGGGAGGGACAGATTCTGCCTCCTATTTGTTTTCTGTAGAACTGCCTAGGACTTGATAAGAAAAAAGATGACTTCCAAGTCTATTCTTGGACTCGCCCCAGCCAGTTTCATTAAAATGCCTACTGTTCCGAGAGCTAAGTGTCCTGGGTGCACCCTGTTTATTGTGATGTGCTTTCTGGAGGGCCTTGCTCCTGACTGTACAGGATGGCAGGGTGACACCATTACTTGCTGCCAGATCTCCTTTGCATATGTCTCAAAATCTATAGAAAAGCTAGAGAGAGAGTTTCCTAGGGAAGAGCAACAGATCATAAACAGAGCTGGTTTTACAAATAGTTACTGTGGTTTTACAGAGAAACAAAATATTTATGAATTTTTTACCTAGTTCGTCATCTCAATCTAGGCTTTAGAACCTAACACCTTGGACAAAACTGACATTTCCATTTACTTAATTAAGTGTCTGTACAACTTGGGTAAAGACAACATAACTTTTCCAAATGTTTCAAAACAATATCTGGGAAAGATATCCACAATACTTTGGACTGGCTGGAAAGAAAGGAAGTAAATTGCAGAGAAATATGTGTCATAATTTGCATGTGTTTGTAAAAATACTCTACAGTACTTTTTAAAGGACAGTCATCTTTGGGTACCTGTGGGGGTATTGGTTCCAAAACCCATTTAGATACCAAAATGGTGCTTAAGGACTTCACATAAAATGGCATAGTATTGACACATAACCTGGGCACACATCCTGTATACACTTTACACCATCGCCAGATGACTTACAATACCTAATACAATGCCTACCCCTCCTTTCACTTGTGTGGTCTCAGTGTAGTAATAAGAGCAAATTCAAGTTTTGCTTTTTGGAAATTATGAAAAGAAAATTTCCAGTAGTTTCGATCCTCAGTCGGTTAAAATCCTCAGATGCAGAACTAGCCAAGATAGAAAACTGACTCTATTTACTAGTCATGGAAGGATATTCACAAAAGAGTTGCCTTACAGGATAGGCCTATGGGTACAAAGCAAGGTAAAAGGGTGTGAATTATTTTCCATTACACCCCTCAGATCTGTTCAAATTGTTAAAAGCAGCAATTTTTAAAGGTATTTATAATTAAAAAAAATTAAATGTTTTTCTTTAAAAAGTAGCCAGAAGGTCTGCTTAGGTTCTCAGGGCTGTCTGGGAGCAGAGCAAATCAGAATCTTGCTAAGTAGGAGTGTGCTGGCCCATATGGAGTCCCTTGGGCCAGGCAGAAACTGCCCATAGGTGCCCTGCCACACGGAGGTTGAGGTTGACTGTTGACAGATCACTCTCAGGAGCCTACCGCTAGAAGCTGACCTCCCATAGATGTCATCGGAGGCACAGCAATGATCACTCACTCAAGAGTCTGGTTCTTGAACAGATTGAGCTGATAACCAGGCAGCTGCAGCAGAGTCTAGTACCTAATGTTTTAAGTTATAGCCAGCATGGAGTGGGCCCTTTGGGGGCAGAAAATATGCTAGGACTTTGTAAACATCTCATTTAACCTACCACATGAATTGCTATTTATTATTATAGATGAGAAAAAAAGTTCCCAGAGCTCAAGTTCCATGTAAGTCAATGGAAAAATATATCACAGTCATATGGATATAAATGTATGTGTATATGTTATGTGTGTGTGTGTGTGTGTGTGTGTGTGTGTGTGTGTGTGTGTGTGACACATGTAGTTAGGGGCAAAATAAAACATTTTGTTTTTAAAAACTAGCTGGAAGTTCTGCTATGTGTCCAGGGCTGTCTAAGAGGAAGATTAGATCAGAGCCATGCTAATCAGGTGGGAATTTGTCAGGCCACATGATCCCCTTTGAGCTAAGCAGGGCTGGCCTGTTTACATACTATGTATATGGTATATAGTCCCCTAGTTTCTCTGGTGCTTTCTTACACCTGACAAACCTGCTGTATTCTGGACATGCACGGGACGGGACTCATTTCCCTCTCCCAGGGTGTCTTGTCACACAGACACAGACTACTTAGTAGTTTAGTTGTATTTGTGGGATGCAGTCCCAACAGGACTCAGACTGTAAGCCTCTGCAGTAGAACCCCAGGATGAAGCAGTGAGCAGCAGCTCTCTCCTTGGAGGAAGGAGGGTCTGTGTGACACTACCATAAGCAGAGTAAGTGCCCCCGTTTCTTCCACCCACTCTTTCTTCATATCTTTTTTTCTTTTCCTCTTCTTTCTTTTATAAAAATATCTGAGTTTGTGTTCCGGGATAAGAGAAAAATGCAGCTTTGACCCAATTTAGTTCTTCCTCTACTGATCTGATTAGAGTAAACAAGAGCCTCCTAGGACTTGGGGGAAAAAAATCCTTACTCAGATCTTGGATGAATTATTGCGAAGAGGTTTTAATTGGCTGTGGTTGGCCTCTGACCTCTTGTACAGATTGATTTATGAGGTGAATTTGCCATCAACTGCTGGAAAAATGGATGGCAGCGTAGAGTCCAGGGTAGGAGATAGGAGTTGCTGTTGGAATAGAGCTTGAGAAATATTCATGCCATGCCCAGCCCCCACCACACACCCAATTTCAGGCCTGCCCACAGCATTGCTTAGGAACATGCAGGGGCCCGAAGCCAGCCCATTATGTTCTGCTTCCAGAGTCAGATAAAGATTGCCAGTTTCTAACCTGCACTGGAGAAAATGTGAACTTGATCTGTAGCATTATCTGTTTCGTGTCTTTGCATAATGGTTCTTAAAGCTGCTATAGGATTTTACGTATGAAGATTGCTCTTTTAGCACAAAAGTGATTTGTTCTTTGTGTCCCCACCACTTACGTTTCTTCATGTGGTTCTTTGGGGGACCTGATGACTTCTACTTGAGAACCACTGCCCTGGAGATTTTGGAAAAGTTCTGGGAACATAGTAGAGCGTTCGTTCCCCCACTCAAAGAAGGGAGTCAGATTTAGAGGGATCAAGGGGACAAAAGCTGTAAGCACAGGCAAAGCAGTGCAGGTGGCTTCATAGCCACCTGTGCATGTGGCCTGAGGAGCTCCTAGAACAACAGGAGATCTCTGCCCAGGGATATGTCTTTCCAATTCCTATTCCTTGTAGGATGCAGGACATAGGTCTGACCCAGGGAGTCAGATTTAGGAGATAGACTAGAAATAAGTGAAGCATTTCTTTGCACAAATTGTGATCATAGCCTGTGGGTGATTCTGAGTATGCTGCCATCTGTTGTCTGATGTCTTTCTCCAACAAGATTCTGAAACTTCCATGGTAGTCTGCTGGGTACCGAGTCGGTGCCTAATCACTTCGTATTATCTTTTGTCATTGATGCATTCATTCAGTCAACAAATATTTATTGTCTGTCACAAATAGCCTCTCAGTGGGCACTAGGTATGTAGTCATGAATGAAACAGGGCTCTCACCCTCATGGGGCTTGGATTAATTAATGGGGGAAAAGAAATGGAACAAGGGAAACATAGATGGATGCCATTATAAACTGATGTGTATGATCAAGGAAAAAGGGAAGTCCGCTGTGTGAGAGGGAAAAGGGGGCTGCCGGCAGGATAGTCAGTGGCCAGGGGAGGAGTCCTGAGGAGGTGACATTTCAGCTGAGATCTGAAAAAAGGAGGGGGCCACTGGAGGAATGGGGCCAATTATTCCAGGCAGAAGGCACAGCATATGCAAAGGTCCTGTGTAGGACTAGAGCCGACAATTCAGGAGCTAAAGAAGGATCCTGTGTGATAGTGGAGCACAGGGAGCAGTGCAGAAGTGGTCAGAAGACCCGAATCACCTGGGGCCTGCCAGAGTGTGTTAAGAAGTTTGAACATTGTTCCAATTGATCTTTACAGATGCTCACATTGATCCTCCTACTGCAGACAGATTCTTGTCAACATTGGGCATAATTAAACACAGTCATGTCTTTTGGGAAAGTATATTTTTTTCAATACCTTTTCAATGCCTGTCACATACTTTGTAGGTACCCTACACATCTGGATGGATGGCATGTGCTTGTGTTCATTTACTGTGTCACAGGAGTGTCCCCATGCCATCAAATATTCTTCTATAACATGATTTTCATGAGGTCATAAAATTTCCAGGATGGAGATAGCATGACGGGCTTAGCCTCTATCTTATTAGATATTTAGTAAATAATAATTTAGTGATAATGTTGACAATATCAGCAAACATTACTAGTAAGTTAATAATAAGTAATTTAAATAACAATGGGTAGAACTTACTGGCATATTAACCTTTGCACATATGTACCTGACCATTTCCTTAGGAAATCTCCTGGAAGTAAAAATTTCTGGGTCAAAAGAATATGCCTGATTTTATGATTGGATCAAAATGCCAAGGTGTTAGACTGAACTCCACCATCTCCACATCCCTGAGCAAACTCTGAGAGCAACCATTTTAAAAGGAGCATTGTTTTCAAAGGGTACAGGTTGGTCTGCAGAGAAAACAGGATGCTACTCAGACTCATGGGGTTGGAATTTGGGGTCTGCCCCATAAGCTTGTGTACTTCAGGTAGGAAACTCTTTGGGACTCTATTTCTCCATCTGCAAAATAGAGAAGATAATAGCATTTGCCTCACAGGATTGATGGAAGTAGAAAGAGAAATCGTGTTGGAAAGCACTGGATGTGGCATCTGCCCAGAAGAGGCATTTAATGAAGCTTCGTTCCAGCATTCTGGTTTGTTCTCTCCTTTCTTTTTCTCTGTTGGTCTTATGGGTGTGGATTTGGAAACTCCCTTAAGCCAAATGGAAAAAAAGAAGATTCTTGTCTCCATTATCACATCTTTTAGGCATGGAATGAAATGTTTACCTACCTTCTCCTGGCAACTGAGAGTGTAATCTCCACATTCAAAAGTGAAACTTCCCCCACATGGATATCTCCTCTCTGGAGAAAAGATGGGTCACCTTTGGCTACCACTAGGCTTAGCAACTATCTGTTTTACACTTACACATTTCATTATTTGTTATGAACTTAAAATGTGACATGGAAGTAAAAGCTCCTGAAATCCAGGGTTTGAAGGCTGGCTCTTGCCACTCATAGGCTGTGTGGCCTTAGACAATTTGCTTACACTCTCTGAGCCTCATTTCCCCCTACTGTAATATAAGATAACAATATCACCTATCAGTGTGGTTATGAGGATTAAATGAAATTAACATAAGCCAGAGCACTTAACCTTTGCTGTGCAGGTGATCAATAAATATCATCAAACCCAAAGTTCTTACCCACCTTTCCAGGGAATGAACAGTGAGGATTTGGGCCCATAAAACTTCCTACATTAACGAGAAAAGACATCTGCTTTGGGGTATTGTTCAGTATTTTATTCCTGCAATGATCAATTGTTTCTCGCCTTTCATATGCTGTCTAAAAAACTAACAGTGGCCCTGACTCATAACCAAGTTAAGAAAACACAAGTGATAAGGACACTCATGAATCTCTTGACACTTTGCTAAGTCATGTGAATAATTGGGCTGACTCCCAATCTTCATTCTTTGCCAACCTAGAGGAACTCTGTAGCGTCCAAGAGTTCCAATGACAGCCAGTAGCCGAACAAACCCCAAAGTAGAAGGAGCTCCTGAGTTCATGGTGGACCTCAGAAAATGTCTCTCAGCAAACAGGGAACCACTGTTGCTGTGAAGTCTACTGTGAAAAGGGCCATTCAGTCCCATGGGGGTGATGGCCTTACTGTTATCACACCAGAGCCAGTGTGGGTTTCTGTAGACGTTACTTCGACTCGGGAAGGGGAGCAGGTAGGATAGGAAAAGGGTCAGATAATCAGAAACACTTGGGAGTATCAGGAGTTTAAAAATCATAAGTCAAATGAGATTTTGAGATTTCTAATTTTTAAAAATTTTTGTTTCTTCTGGAAACCTGACATTTACACCTCCATGAATCCCCATATTCCAAGTTGTGAAGATATTGGCTAGATCATCGGCTGTGAGACTTACTGAGACCTGCAACCAGAGTCCTTCCACCCTCCTGGATGCCCAACAGGCATCTTAATCCCTCCGTCTCTGCAGATGACATCTCCTGTTGTGCTCTTACTGGAGCCAAATTCTTCGGTGCTTCTCTTGGCTCCTGGTTCGTTTCTGTTTTTTCTTTCTTTGTTCCTTATACTCCTGTCCAAACTGCTGGAAAATTCTATCAACTAAAAATTCGAATACATCCAAGTCTGTATGATCTTTTTTTTGTTTGCCTCATCAAACCCAGGGCCAGCATTTGCTAAGTGCATGCTCAACCACTGAGCTAAACCCTCGCTGCTCTAGAACCTTCGCAAACCACTTTCCTGGCCATCCCCTTGACTTTAGCCTGCACCTCTCACCTGAGTATTACAGTATCCTGGTCACCTTCCTTGCTGCATTGCTGACCCTTCAGTCTCTTCTCCACACAGCAGGCAGAGGGGCCTCTCAGGTGTGCAGTCAGACCACGGCAGGAACTTCCAATTGCTTCCCACCTCCCTAAGAAGGATCCTTACCAGAGCTTTCAAGACATAGCTGCCCGGACCCCATTCTGCCACAACACGTGACTCAGTCAGGGTCACTCCAGGAGAATTGGACTGGAGCTAAATAATCACACAGACACAGAAAGTACCTTTTTTGGGGGGTTCAGTGATGACTGCTCTGCCCCAGCTCCCACAAAGGAGGCAAGAGAGAGAGAGAGAGAGAGAGAGAGAGAGAGAGAGAGAGAGAGCGCGAGCATGCAAGCCTTGGACCATCCTATTTGTTGAGGGAAAGACATTCGAGAAAGTTCAACCCAAATAAGGCAAGGGATTGGGTTTCAGGGGGTTGCTTGGTGATGTCTCCCAGTCAGCAGATTGACTGACATCTTGGAAAGCCACGCCCATCTCAGGTGCTGTGTGAGATCAAAGGCAGAGTGAGCAGAGAGGACACATTCCCGGCCCAGCCCAGTCAGCAGTCCTGTCCCCTCACGTGCTCAAATGCTCCTAGCTCAGCCCATGGCTGGCTCACGACTCCCTTCCCTGCCTGCTGTTCTTCACTCCTTCCCTGTTCACCCCACTTCTGCCACACTGTGCTCTTCACTCAGCTCTTCCTCCCACTCCTTAGCAGGCACACACCTGCCTCTGGGCCTCTGTAGTGCCCTTCCCTCTACACAAACACACACCTGGGTGGCTGTCCTTCACACCTTTTATTTGACAATGCGTTTTTTTCTCATTTATTCAAATTCGCTATAGGAAGTAAACACTAAAAGATTTTTTAAAAATTCACAATGCAGTAGGTGCAGTTTCATCACATCCCACAAAGAAATTAAATCTCTAATAAAAATGACCAATTCTGTTACTGAGCAGATTGCATCAAAGCTGGTTGTGTAAACCCCAGGTTCTTACCATGGATGGTAACATTAGCGCCTGTATTCCAGTACTGAAGAGACCTGGCATACGCCTGGCATAATATTATGTTTCCAATGGGGTTTAAAAATTCGTGAAAGTAGTTGTGTGAATTCTTTATGTTGAAAAGTGGTTGACTTGACTTAAAAAGAAATTTTAAGACCCTTGGTTTCAAAGCCTATTTTTCCACAAAGCTTAAGCCACGAAGTCATGTCCAGAAATGGAATCGTGTCATGTTGGGATGAACATCTGATCTGATTTCTTATGACATTTTTTCAAATGTACAGATGCACAGGGTCCCCCATGCTCTTTTTATGCTGCAGTTCTCCTTCATATCTTACTCACTTGCTACCTTTTCAGGGGCACTTCCCTTCCCTGGCTGGCCACCCCTTCAAAAATTGCCCACTGTTTCAAATTAGCCAGAATTCTCCAGAGAAGCAGGACTAAAGGGCTAAGATAGATTGATTATTGAAAC
Source organism: Ictidomys tridecemlineatus (assembly GCF_052094955.1). Classification (NCBI taxonomy): domain Eukaryota; kingdom Metazoa; phylum Chordata; class Mammalia; order Rodentia; family Sciuridae; genus Ictidomys; species Ictidomys tridecemlineatus. The sequence continues at coordinate 31,941,461 of NC_135480.1, forward strand.
TGACTCACATGATTGTGGAGGCTAGAGTCCCTGTGATCTGCTGTCAACAGCTATTCATTCAGCCTTCCCAAAGTGGGTTCTTAGATGCTGAAAGACCATTGCTAAGGTGGTAAGTTGACTTCTGATTAGTTAGTTGAAAGGTCGTCTCTCACTATGGATGTGTTCTTACTTCATCAATTCTTAGACATTTATTGGATTCCAGATATATGTTAAACATGGAGTTAGAAAGATGAATAAATTAGCTCCCCCGCCATTATGGTCATTATGGTCCAGTCGTCTACTTCTACTGGACCATAATAATCATTGCTGTAGACTATTGATTTCCAGTGATGCATTAGAAAATTATCCCCATTAAAGAAACACAGGAGAGATGATGATCTGCATGGGGCATTTATATGCACATGTGCACACACACACACACACACGCACACACACACACACACACACACACACACATGCACACATACATTCACTGTCCTCAGATAATATTTTTGATGATTTAAATAATCTTTTCATGAAAAGTCCTCAAATCCAGCTTCTGGTCTGGAAGCATGTCTGTTTAGGTACCCTATAATGTTTTATATTACAGTGTTATTGTCCAGGTCATTAAAATTTTAAAATTCCTTCCATAGTTTTGAAATACATTAAAATCTTTATTTAACTAAATATATAAGCCCAGAACTGTAATCTTATAACCTTCTATGTTTTCTTTTGTGAAACTATTCCTCTTGTTCTCAGATTTTTTTTTTTTTACACAATAGACAAACTCATTGGAAAATTCAAAGACTCTGTCACAAGCAAAACAGAAACAAATGTCAAATTGATACAACTAGACCTGGCATGGTGGAGCACACCTATAATCCCAGCGGCTCAGGAGGCTGAGGCAGGAGGATCAAAACCAGCCTCAGCAAAAGTAAGGTGCTAAGCAACTCAGTGAGACCCTGTCTCTAGGTGAGAGTAATAAAATAGGGCTGGGGATGTGGCTCAGTGGTTGAGTGACCCTGAGCTGAATCCCTGGTACTCATCCCCCACAATTGACTGTACAAAGAAAAGAATTTTTCAAAATAACTTTCAAATATACTGTTTCAAGCACAATGTCCTATATATCTTAACTAGTACATATTTTATCCAACTACTCTTATTTACTATTTTATGATTCTTTTCGTACCAGGGATTAAACCCAGGAATACTTAACCACTGAGCTATAGCTCCAGCCTTTTAAAAATTTTATTTAAAGACAGGATCTCACTGAGTTCCTCAGGGCCTCACTAAATTGCTGAGACTGACTTTGAACTTGTGATCCTCCTGCCTCAGCCCCCAAGTCTCTGAGATTACAGGCATGAGCCCTATTTTATGATTTTTTAATAATGTTGATCTAAAGGTTTTGTTTTGTTTTTCTGGGTGATGCAAGTCATTTGCAATCAATGACAATGAAAATTAGTTATTTTCTAAACATCAGTTCTCTCATTTATGTTCGTGTTTTGTTGCATTGTGTAGAACAGGGTTTTTTCAAGTTCAGCACTATTGACATTTTGGACTGGATAATTCTTCATTGTGGGGTCTTCCCTGGCCTCTACTCACTCCATCAAAACACCCTCATTCCCAAGATTGGAACAACCAAAAAATGACTCCAGACTTTGCCAAGTGTCCCCTGGGAAGCAAAGTTTCCACTCACCGAGACTAAATGCTCTAGAATTTTCAAAACATTATAAAATAATATAACAGTGATCTGGTCATTCTTCATTTGTTCCTAATTTAACAGGGAATGATATGTGTGGTGTTTTCAAATTAAATACGTCAATTTAGCATAGACAGTCTTTATGAGGTTCTAGAAATAGAATTTTCCTCCTATTTTAAAAGAAATAAAATGTTAATGAGAATTGATTAGTGATGATGTAGAATAAATTCCTCCTTGTGTTTCAAAAGAATTCCTACAACCAGTGAATCCCTTTACAGCCACAGTTGGTGTGTGTGTATGTGCGTTGTGTGTGTGTAAAGGAGTAAGGTCGGAGGTGTTGTGGAACTCTTACTTCCGGACATTGACTCACAGAAGCAGAAAAGAATATGTGCTAAGCGAACACAGCCCAGGCTTTTCTTTTTTCCCCTATGAAGGAAAGGAAATCAAATTCAAGATTATTGCTGTTAACTGAGACATAGCCCCCAGGCATTTTAAGTAGATGAATTCTTTAGCCACTCTTTTCAAATGATAATTTATAGCTCTTTTTGTTTTTCTGAACTCATTTTATTAGGCTCCAGCTTTCAACGTTTCAAATAGAATAATGAAGTTCAGAGTCACCGCTCTGTGCTTCCCATGGCCTTGAGAAGTCGGCTTCCAGGACGGAGGTGATGAAGGCTGACTTGGCAAGGGGCTGGGAGGTTCTGCTCGAACCTTCACAAGCAGACTGGAGCTGAGGTCACAGACAGACTGCACAGGTGAGAGGGCACATAAATTCTACACCAGAGCTGCTCAGACTTCACGTGGCCTGAGTGGGCCTCCCTCGGTGGAGAGGCCTGAGGCCCCTCGGGCAGGTGGATTTATGTCAGCAAGAGCAGCTCGTAGAAAGAGATTAAGAAGGTTTTCAAAGGGTGCTTGAGGGGTCGGTCTTCCATCTGAGCCGTCTGGGACGCAGAGCCCTGTCTGTGAGGACCTGGGTTGGTGCCAGAGAAGGGAGTAGGGCGGGCCTGAGGAATGGAAGGTCACTGGCAAATTGGGTGTTGTGATAATTATATCCTTGTTTCCTTGAAGGTACCAGCGTCCTTGATTTTCCAGCTTCAAAGTGAACGGCCTCTGAAGTAGGGGGACAGTCACACCTGCCTTGCTGCCGTTGATTTCTGCCTTCCTGGCTGCAGACTCAACAAGACAACAATGAGTCTGTTGACATTTTCAAGGCCACATTCATAAACCAGCCATGGGAAGCCTCTCTCCCCCTTTCTTTCAAAGTGAACATGAAAACGTTGTGTACCCAGTAAGAATTCAGCAACGAACTCAACTCCTCGGAGATTGGATCTTAAGTTCAGATGCTTTATGAATCAGACACTGTAAGTCATCTTCATCACACCCATAGCCTCTCCTCTTGCCCCAAAGGACAATCGGGACCAGAGTGTAGTAATTATTCGAGGTGTCAGTATCTAATACACTGTGCGTGAGGGTTTTTGTTTGTTTTATTTCTCTCTCTCTCTCTCTCTCTCTCTCTCTCTCTCTCTCTCTCTCTCTCTCTCTCTCTCCTCCTGGTCAACCTTCTGAGAAGCTGGACCCACAGTGGTTACTAGGTACAAGCCTAGTTTTGTCTTTCACATTTTCCCTTTAGCACTGAGATTCCTATGAGACCTTGAGGGAGTGGAGAGAGGGCCTTGTGTGTCTAATGGGTGCAATGAAATGGTCCCCAAATGGAATTTCCACTGATTAAAATATATATATCTGCCATCTCTGTAGCTCAGCTTGCCTGATCATCTGAACCCTCCCATCATTATATGGGCCAATTTAAAGCCACATTCTTATTTTAAAATTCCATTTGTTAAAGAGCAGATGACTGGTTTCTGGCCCCTGAAGCCTGCCTGAGAAGTGGACTACGTATTACCCAGAAGCCTCTGGAACCTGTCAAGGATGCTCTTCTGCTGTTACTATCAGCTCCATCCACCTCACTTTCCTTCTCCAGGCAAAAGCAGGTGCTGGTCGTGGTGAGCCAGATGTGTCAGACTCAAAGACAAGTGTCATATGTTTGCTCTCATATGTGGAAGCTAGAGAGGAAAAAGGGAAAAGAAAGTTCTCACAAAAATAGAAAGAAGACTGTTAGGGCAAAAGAAGAGGATCAGGGCAGGGAGGAGAGATACAGGACAGGGGACTGAAATTAGTTAAATTGTTACATGCATATATGAATATGCCACAATAAAACCCACTATCCTGTATAATTAATATGCACCAGTAAAATGTTTAATTAAAATAATAAAGTAAAACCCAAAACAATAATATCAATATGTTAGGCTATATATGTTTAAGTGTAATATACATATATATATATATAAAATTTTTACATATATATAAAATTTTTATATATATATATAAAATTTATATATATATATATATTTTATATATATATAAAATTTTTATATATATATATATAAAATGTATGTTTATGTGTAAGTGAAATAAATAACAGTAATGATTAAAGGCAAAAATAAAAGCAGGTGTGGGTCAAAAGCTAGAAATTGGGAAGAGGGAAATATTTTCTGTTTTTTTCTGGTTAGTTTTTGTTCTGACTCTGGCAGGGATAAATAATGGCTCCGTATACAAAATCTTCCCTCTCTTTTGCCCTGAGATGGGGAAAAAATACACCATTATATTGATGAATTCTCAACTCAGCGACAGATAAATAACATCTTTCTTTATTGGAGGAAGGTCTCCCCACCTGTCTTTGTCTCATACCATCCCCCTAAACCCCGTTCCCCCCACCCCCATTCCCCCACCCTCGTCTTGCTATTGTTCTGAGAGTTTTCTGCTCCCTCCATCCAGGGCAGTGACTACTATGATACCTAGAAGGGCAGGAAAGCTCAGATGTGCTCCTGCCTGTCCCTAGGGCCCTTGGGCTTCTGAGCTCCTGCCTGTGATTTAGTGAGGAGACCCAAGGGGGCAGCACAGGTGCTGTATCTCATGCCCCGCTGACTGCCAAGGGACCGTTTAATCTGTTGACTTTATTCAGTTATGCTAGTCTGGCAAACGTACCTGGGACTGTAAATTACTTAGATGCTTAATTTATTTGGTGTAGAAGGTTCTCTCTTATACTTCAGCTGTCTAATAGCAGAAGATGAAAAACCACTTTATTTGCAAGTCATAAAAACTTTAACAGACTTGTGCCTTAAAGAGAAAGAGACCTCTCTGGCTTTAAAAGTATAAGTAGGGATTCAAACAAGCATTGTTCCCCTAAGAGAAAAATTGTGGTGTAAACTCAATTACATTGGAAATAGAACCAGAAACACAAGTGTTCTTTCTGATGCTAACAGACAACAAAGAAACAGGAGAACAAACTCTTTCCAGTAGGAGGGGGCACAGCAGGGTCCTTAGTCACCCCCCAGTCCCATTATCATGAACTTCCCAATGACCCAAGGGAGGGAGAAGTATAAAACTGGAGGAGGTATGATATAATGTAGAATCTGCTAGAAGACAAAATTACTATATAATCAGTGAAAAGTGTCATTGTTTTATTTATTGACCTCACACTCAATATGTTTCATGAAGAAAGAAACCCAGTCTGAGTTTCATTAACATAGAAAGAAACAACAAATACAAATGATCTAATGCACTGACTGGTCACTATCACATTAGATTGGGGCTCCAAATAACCTTTCGGTCTCTTGGTGAAAAAGGATTGATCCAAAGCAAAAATAAGCAGAACCTGTGGCTGTACCAAAATAGAAGCCGTAGGAGTATAGACATTCTTTGTAAAACACATTTTTACAAGTGCCTTATTTTAAAGCTGCTCCTGAAATCAGATGATATTAATTGGTTTTTTGTTTATCAATGTTCAAAATTTATTTTCAAAAAATTTCTTTCATCAATGGGAGGCAGTAGAGTTTTAGCTAACAATGCTCATTCTGCAGTCTGGCTGCCTGGATTTGCTTTTTTGACTATGTCTTATTAGTTCTATGACTTTGTAAAAGTTTCTTAACTTCTCTGTGTCTTGGTTTTCTCATCTGTAAAGTAAAGATATATTGTTCTCTTAGAGTTCTTGTGTGAAGAAGTACATAAAACAGAATCTGGCACGTTATGTGTTTCCTATGTCTTAAATCACTGTTACTAATCATGTACTATGTACTTTGGATTTATATATATATAAAACAATCAGTCTATGACTGTTTTATAATATATATATATATATATATATATATCAATCTTCTGAGGCAGTGATTGTTATTCCCACTCTACTGAAGAGGACTGACTCCACATGCCATAGGTAGAAAGAAGTAGAGCCCAATTCGGAATTCAGATCAGTATGTCCCTGCAGTAGGTCTGAAATCCCAGAGAGCAGACTCTAAAACAGAGCTAGCTCTGTGTGCAGGAATTTAACTGGGGAGAGCCCAAGGGTAACATGTGTAGACTGGGGAGAAGCCAACATGGGATGCAATAGTTGTGGCTGTGACAAAGCTCCCTTTACCCCTCAGGGCCTCTGGCACTGGTTCCTCACTGCAGACTTGATTCCACAGGGGCAAAGTTCTGGGCATTAGCCATCTCTTCCACCAAGTCTCCAGGTCTTGCATCTATGCTGCCCATGAGAGTATGCGGCTTTAGGCAAAGCAGCCCCCTTCAACCAAGGGTGAGCTCCAGAGAGGGTCTCAACTGAGTATGGCAGTAGCCTCACTCCCTGCTAGGGGAATAAGCACCTTGGTCTCCAGGGGGAATCTGGGCAAGGCATTGCTGGGATAGGACCCACCTCCCCGCTTAGTGGAAAGGTGCTCCAAGTCATCTTGTGGACCATGGGGGTGGCGATCATTGCTATTTTTGTTCAAAATCTCTCAGACCCCTCTTGTGGCCAAGAGTCCAGGAAGTATGTGGGTAGACTGCTGTTCCTGGATACTCCCAAAAGGTACCTGGTGACTTGAAACTAGCACAGCAGCTGCTAACCAACATCCAAAACAAGCAAGTCATCCACAGGCCCTGGCTACCACAGCTTATATGCTCTTCATAGCCAGTCACAGACTGATCACTTATGAAACATGCAAGGGGCCCATATTTTAAAAACACAATTTCTTTAGCAAGTATTCTTTATGGTGTCTGTCATGATCCACAAGTTAAAATCACAGAATGTTAAAACTGGAAAGAGCTGGAGAGATCCAACCCCTTCATTTGGGCTGGAGTGGAGGGGAATGATTTAGTCCAGGTTACACAGCAAGTTAATAGTTACACCATGGGATCGGGACCATCAGCGTGAAAATTGATATCTCAAGTAGAGGTTAGCTGTTTGCCAACTGCAAAGAAATTATAAAAACAAATTCTTGGCTGAAAACTTGAAAGGATAGGTTTGGAATGTTATCTTAATGCACATTACAGTCTTGGAGTTTCTTGTCATATCCAAGATAAAGTACTGTGTTTATATTCTATTCATTTCCATGCAACATGGCTTCTAAAACTAAATGCCAAGAATTCTCACTGACATGGTGTGGTTCTTGTTTCTTTCCTAAAAATACAATAGTTATGATTAAAATGCTCTTCTACTCCTAATATTATAGTTTCCTGCCATAAAATTGATACAATTACATAAATATTGTGTGATGTGAGAAATCTTTAAAGAACATATTTCAGACTTGAGAGTAAATCTTATCTTTGAAATATTTTCAGAAAACATATCATATGGAGCTGCAGGGTTTAAAACAGTACCAACAACTGTTATGCTAACAGATTATCTAAAGTGCAGTTCCTTGGCATATGCATATATCCTAAACCATGAAGATTAGTGCTCAAGCTTTTAGTTTTTTATTATCTCCTTAGTACATTACCTGGCTGGAGTTAGACATTTAAAAATCCCATACGATCGTTCAGCTCTTCAGAAAAGTTAACCGGTAAATTCCCAGGAGAAAATCTACTGGACAATCTGACTATTAAGAATAGTGGGAGCTTACTATTGGAGTTCAGAGCACAGACATAGGAGCCATACTGCCTGCATCAGAGCCCAGCTTCATCAGCTATGTGAAGGTTACTGGGCAAGTTATTTAACCTCCAAGTGGGAATACGTGTTAACACTTGGCTTTTGTGATTATTGTAAGGATTAAATGAGGGAATGCATGCAGAATGCTTGGAACAGTGCCTGCATGCAGTAGTGCTCAGAGAATTCATATCATTAGAATTTGCTTTTTATACTATAAAGGATTTAACTTAAAAGTTAAGGATGGACATTTTAAAACAATGCACCTTGCCAGGCACAGTGGCACATGTCTATAATCCCAGTGTGGCTCAGGAGGCTGAGGCAGGAGGATCTTGAGTTCAAAGCCAGCCTCAGCAAAAGTGAGGCACTAGGAAACTCAGTGAGATCCTGTCTCTAAATAAAATACAAAATAGGGGTGGGATGTGGCTCAGTGATTGAGTGTCCCTGAGTTCAATCCCCAGTACCCAAAACAAACAAACCAAAAACTAGATGCACCTAAGTGACCATGCTAAATTATTTATTTTTACAATGGGACTCTGGTAAAAGACAATCATAAGGCTAAATAGAAATATAAGTTTATATCCTTAAGATTTTTTTCAATAACTTGATACACATAAAGAATGAGATAGTAAATTCCCAATTTTTAACAAGAAGAAATTTGGTTCTAAGAATCAAATAACAATATTCTGATGATGAGCTCTAGAAAATCATTCTCAAACTGGAAGCTCTGGAGAAACAGTAGCAATGTGGAAGGAATTAATATTTGTGAAATGACTGGTTGAATAAAAGAGGAAAAGTCCTTTAATGCATACAATTTTAGAGTTGGAAAGTTATGCTTATGACATTACAAATAAGGAACCTGGGGTTAAATGACTTAAAACTTTCTGGGAGAGAAGAAAGAAAGAAAGAGAGAGAGAGGAAAGGAGGCATGGAAGGAGGAAAAGAAGGAAGGAAGGAATTATGTGATTAGAAACAAGACATTAACTTGCAGGTTTGAGCACTTTCCAATAAGACATTTTCTTCCATAGTATTTTTTCTAAAATATGTTCTTAGAAACTCCAGTCTCCTAAAATGGCCCTGGAGAAATGGGTAGAAGGAGTTGTTCTATAGTCAAGTAATTTGGGGAAATGCAGAGTTAAACAAATAAAACAGTAGAACTCCACAAAGGAAATAGCACTGTATACAGTGTTTCTGAGCAGAGTTTGACCGTGAAATTCCTTTTGGAAGCAGCATCTTTTGGGGCTTCTGGTCTATGAAACATATGAAAGAAAACTGAGCAGTTGGTTATAACAAATACTTATTAAACACCTACTTTATGCAAGTATTGTGATAAAAATTGTGCAACCAGATGCGTTAACAAAGTGTCTGGGGGCCTTTAATAAGCAGTGGTGATGGAAAAGGGTGTAAATAACACTCACATAGAAGGAATAAATTTGGTAAGTGCTAGAAGAGAGAGGCCTTAATAAAATCTTACTGGGATTCCAAAGAGGAGAATCTAATCAGAGTTCCTTTGGAGAAATAGCACTTGAGATGAATCTTAAAGAATGGATGTGAGTTTCTTTGGGTCTTCTAGTATTTGTTTATCTTAAAATGTCTTCATTTTACTCTCATTCATGAAATATAGCTTTCCTGGATATGCAATCAAAAGTCATTTCCCTTCCACATTTTTAATATACTATTCCAGTGTCTCATGGCATCCATCATTGCTCTTGAGAAATCTGTCAACAGTCTAATTGTCAGTACTTTGTAGATTATCTTACTTTCTCATCAGGCTGCTTTGAAGATGTTCTCACTATCTTTGCTGTTCTCCAGTTTCTTTATAACATCTCTAAGACATAAATTTCCTTTTGTTTATTCTACTAGTAGATTTTTTTCTAGGGCATAAATTTCCTTTTATTTATTCTACTAGCTGTATTTCTAACTCTGTGGACTTTAGGTTATTCATAGGTTCAGAAAAACTCTTAGCTATGATTGCTTCAAATATTATATCTCCTACCTCTAACATCTCTTCACAAAACTCCAATTAAATATTTATTAGAAACTTCTCTATCTTCCATATCTTTAATGCTTTTTAGTTTGTTTTCATAATTTCCATCTACCCCCTTTTTTTTCTTATCCTACATTATAAATATTTCTTCAATTCATTAATTATCTCTTCAGATACTTAACACATTTATCTAATTGCTCTTGTCAATTTATTTTTCAATTTCAGGATCTCTCTCTCTCTCTCTCTCTCTCTCTCTCTCTCTCTCTCTCTCTCTCATTGCTTGCTTATCTTTAGGATTTCACTCCTCATTTCTTTAAATATTTTGCCATTCTCTGTTAGGAAGGTACAGTAATGAAGAGTGCAGACTCTAGAACCAAACTGCCAAATTCACATTTTTTAAAATATTTTTTTTAGTTGTAGATAGACACAATACCTTTATTTTATTTATTTTTTTATGTGTCACTGGGGATCAAATCCAGTGCCTCACACACATGCTAGGCATTGTGTGAGCCACAACCCTGGCCCTCCAAATTCACATTTTTATCTCTGCCATTTAAGAGAACTTGATGAGGGACAAATTACTTAATCTCTCTGTGCCTCTGTCCTTCCAGTTATAAAATGGGACAATAGTAGTACCTGCTTCATAGAGTTTTTATGAGAATTAAATAATTTAAAATTGCACAAATCTTCACAATGGTGCCTAGAACATAATAATTGCTCATATTTTTTTGTAAATAAAACAATTCTATATCTGATAATTACAACATCCAAACTCCCTGGAGTCTAAACTGGATGCTAGTTCTTTCTCTCTTCTTTTGGAGTCCAAACTGGATGTTAGTTCTCTCTCTCTCTCTCTCTCTCTCTCTCTCTCTCTCTCTCTCTCTCTCTCTCTCTGACTTACCTCCTATGAACTTGGCAATCTTTGATTAGAACTCAAACTTTGATGGATCTTAATGGCTTATTTACTGTGGTTATGTGTATCTGTTTCTGTTGTGAGACAGGGGGAATATGCCAACTTGGGACCCTATAGCTCTTTTAGATTGGAGTACAAAACTACTCTGAAAGTCTTGTCCTGCCACAATGAAAGAAACCCTGTTACTGCAGATTGATCCTTTGACATCCTTGAGGCTTTTAATCTCCAGTGTCCCAGTTATAGATATCCCCCAAAATAATCCTTCAGCATGATCAAAAAATGCTTCACCTAGCATGGGCTTAGGGAATTTCCTCACTCACCAATAGAGGTGGTACCCCAAGCAGGGGGCAGGCTAGAGTGTGGTGGGGGTTAACGATTATTCAAGAGATCAGGAAAAGGGAACAGACTAGTGTCAGAAAGTGTTCTGGTACCAGACAAAAATCACTGGGGCCTTTGAGGGTCTCTTGAGTCCCAGCCATGGAACACTTATACACAACCAAGGTCTTTAAATATGTGTAGTGGTAATTTGGAATAAAAAGATCAGCACGAACATGTTAGCCATGTTACTTGACTTGACAGTTACGATGTTCAGGTGGCAGATTGGTTGACTGAAATTTGTTCCCTTTCCCTTCATTTCAAATAGGCATCCAAACTTTGCCTGGAAAATGAGGCAAAAATTTGAATGTAGGCTAACCTGGTAAATTTTGCCCCTTGATGCTTAATGCTACTGAACTCTTATGAGTGGTCCAGATGGAGACTGGCCACAGAGGCCCATGCCTGTAATCCCCAGTGACTCAAAAGGCTGAAATAGGAGGTCTGGGTTGTAGCTCAGTGTTAGAACACTTGCCTGACAAGTGTGAGGCACTGGGTTCAATCCTCAGCACCACATAAAAACAAACAAACAAACAAACAAATAAAATAAAAGTGTCCATTTACAACTAAAAATGTTTGAAAAAAAAAAAAAGGCTGGAATAGAGTATCACAAGTTCAAGACACCAGCCTGGATAATTTAGTGTGTCCCTATCTCAAAATAAAAAATAAAAGGGATGTGGTATAGGGGATAGGAAAGGTAGCAGAATACAACAGTCACTAATATGCCATTATGTAAAAATGTGAGTATGTAACAGATGTGATTCTGCAATCTGTATTGGGGGTAGAAATGGGAGTTCAAAGCCCAATGGAGTCAAATGTATGAAAGATGATTTATCAAGAGCTCTGTAATGTTTTGAACAATCAATAAAAAAAAAAGGGCTGTGGTAGAGTGCTTGCCTAGCATGCATGAGGTTCTGCGTTCAATCCTCAGGATGGGGAGAAATAGGGGGAGAGAGAGAGAGAGAAGAAAAAAAAGAGAAAAAAAGAAAAGTTTCATATGGTAAATTTTTGTTATGTATATTTTTCCAAAATGAAAATAAATTGAATTAACAATCATTTTATTCTGAGTATGCTAGTATGTGTATGTTGTAATAAGAATTAAAACTATAATTTATATTATTATTATTATTTTTAGTTTTGTACCTTGAGGTACCATGAAGAGTGTTGTGGAGAGGGAGTTCGGGGGAGGATGCCTTTGAGAGATAATAAGTAAGAGAAGAGATGTCCTGTCAGGGGAAGAGGGCAGAATCTTCTAGATGAGATCTTCCCCAGCTTCTGGCAGTGCCTGGATGGCAGTGTCTAGTAGGGAGGGCTGTACATGCACCCAGGGGGTCCTGATCTCAGTCTCACCACTGAGTCCCACCTGAGGGACTGACCAACCTGGAACAGAGGGCAGGCATTTGCTTCTTCCTGTACATCACTAGTAATCATCTCTGGGAACAAGGGCTGCCATGTGGCAAATTCAATAAATATTTGTTAAATAAATGAATAACAATGATAAGGCAGGGCCTTGATGTTGTATAAAGCCTCTGGACATCACCTCATGGGATGGAGAAAAGGGAAGTGGCTAGTTAATTTTCTCACAAGCCTGTGGGAATGAGGACTTGGAGCCAGACTTATGTTGATTTATGGAATATAATGTATCTTTTTAAGCTAATGATTTCCCTACACCCCTCATACATTTGGTTTTGTTTTGTTGAATCAGAGATTGAACCCACTGACCAACATCCCCACCCCTTATTTTTTAATTTTGAGACACATTCTCACTCAGTTGCTTAGAGTCTCACTAAGTTGCTGAGGCTGGCTTCAAACCTGTCATCCTCCTGCCTCAGCCTCCCAAGCTGCTGAGATTACAGGTGCGCACCACCATGTCTGTCTTTAATATGTTTTATAATTCAGTGCTACCAATAAATAATAGACATTACTTATTTACCAGTGGATAAAATGTTTCCAACACTAGCTCATGAACAGGGTAAGAGCTATAAATCTGAGTGGAGGTACAAGAGCTTGTTCCCCCCTTGAGTGCTCTCTGTATTTGTGGCAGCCAAGAATCCAGAGATGCTTGAAGAATCAAATGCCCTCCCCAGGGATTACCTTAAGTATGAGTCACATCTGAGGTGAGCCCAATAGAGTCCTACACTTGCCTTAGGTGAACTTTGAGCCATGGGGTGGTGGAGAAGGTTGGAGGGTCAACATAGGAGACTTGGAATTTCTTCTTTGAACAAGGGACTGAATTCAGCATTGTGTAAGACAGGTTTGGGATTCAGTCTACATACATGCTCTTGTCATCCTCAGTGTCTCCAGGCTGTGTCATTTCTGATTGGCCAGGCATCTTCAAGTACAGTGGTTAAATGTTGTGACTATTAACCCTACTCTCAGGTCTCTTCCTACTGAGGATGAGTTTTCGAAGGTCTTCAGAAGACCGAGGGAATCTGGCTTTTCAGAAACAGAAGAATCACAGGAATTCATCCGAAGTGCTGATCTTTCCTGATTATAACTATTCTCCAGATGACTTCAGGAGCTATGTGCAGTATAAAACTGACCTCTTATCACTGGCTCTGTGCTCCCATCTTCCATTTTCCAGCTTCCTTTGAACCTTTTATACCTTGGCTGTAAAATAATATTTTCCTTGGCTTCAAGAAACACATGGCCACCCTTTCTCATCAGTGGGAAAATAATAGGAAGCTTGCACCTGGAAGAGCTGAGGTTCTGTTGTAATGCCTCACTGTCCCTCCTTGGAAGAAAACCAAACCCAAGGGAAAGATGCTGAGCTAAGACATAACTTGGCTGCCATGAAGTGGCAGGAGTTCTTTCATCTCTCCATACTTTTTCCCATCGTTTCCTCTGCCTGGAAGGTCTTCTCTATACCCTTTCCCCAGGTGAGCATCTCTCCACCCTTCAATACCCCAACCAATGGTTATATTGCTTCTTATACATGTGTACAAAACGAAATAGTTGTTTTGTAGCATGCATATTATTTACAAGTCTATTTTCCCAGCTAGAGCTCCTTAAGAACAAGAAATGTGTTTGTCCTCTGTGTGCCCCTTTGTCCAGCATAACACCTGGCAGAGAAATCAGTTTGCTGGAAATGTCTGTCATGTTCAACCTATCATTAAGTCCGCCACCCAGGGAAGAGCTAAGTGAACCAAAGATGCATATATGACCTTCATTTGGATAAGTCAAATTCCCAAATAAAATTTTGAGCTGAGAGTCCTAGGGACTAACTAAGAATGAGAAAGTATGACCACTGGAAGGTCACATAGAGAAGATGTCCTTGAAATAGGATGTGGTTGCAGAAATTTTATTGGGAGGTGGTCCCAGGAACCATGAGGATGGGGAAAATGAGGGAGAGAAAGGAGAAAAGTGAACAAAAGGTGCATTATAAGTAGGGAAATTGTTGCTGTATCCCGCTTGAGACTCTTGGAGGAACCAAGAATGGTCCCCCTGGGAACCAGGAAGACTGGGGCATTCACACAATGACTCCAAGCCTACACTAGTTGTGGCTACACCTGCCTGTGGCCCAGCAAGCTCTCATAGCACAGGAGAAAGTGGCAGAGAAGCAGAGATGTGTATGCCTTGGGTGGGGAGTTACCAGCCTGGGGGAAAATGTCTAACACTGTTACAGGTGAATTCCAAGTTGAGCCAGAGAATCTGAGCAGGACATTGACAAGGCCTGATGCAATAACCCAATGCCAAAATAAAACCCAAATTATCGGGGACAAGCCAAGGACCTTGCAAAGGAGGCTGATCTGCAGAGAAGAAAATGTAGTGGAGAATCTAAAGGAAGATAAACCACGGACACAGAGACAGAGCAGAGGCCTGGACATCACATCACTCTATTTAGCAGCAACCTGAAGGCACCTATCTGGCACAGTCGCCATAGAGGATGACCCAGGATTTGTACACTGCAATGGCTTATCCATTCTCTATCCATAATTTCTTCCAGATCCTATCCATACAGTTGTTGGTCAATCCTTCTAAATTACTCTCACTTGTATGAAGCTTACAAAATATCAAAAGACTTGCTCCTCTCCCTATTTGTCTTTGGAACTTGACCCTCTGCTTCTTCATCCAGTGCCTTGGAGGACCTAGAACCTCTGGAAGGCCTGTATTCTAATGTCCAACATGACACTCTTCCTTTTATTTCTTTGCAATAGTTTTGTTATTATCACTCACACCCTTTTAGTCAGTTAGGCTAGGTTAAAACTGCTTGCCAGAACACAAATTGATAACAGAAAAGGAGGGAAGAGAAGAATAAACAAGTGCATCTCAGGACATGTTCAACTAGGCAGTGTAGTGGAGTTTAGCTCATTGATTGGAAGCAGCCTCAGTACTGTACACAAGTGCTCACTGGATGAGAACAGTCAGTATGGCTTCTTTGCTTTAGTTTTTTGTGAGTCCATTCTGCATAACCATAAGAAAACACCCAAGCCAGGCTGACTTTATAAAGTAAAGAGGTTTATTTAGCTCACAGTTCTGGAGAATCAAGGTCATGATGCCAGCATCAGCTGGGCTCTATTGATGACCTCATGGTGGATGGCAGCAGCACACGTGGTCCAAAATAGGAAGCTAGAAAAGTTGGAGTTCCACAATCCCTTCTGAAGGCACAACTCCAAATGACCTAAGGACCTCCCATTAGGACCCACCCCTTAAAGGCACACCACCATAATACTGCCACACTGAGGACCAAGCCTCCCACACATAAATCTTGAGGGTCTACCATATCCAAACCTCAGCAAGCTTTCTTTGCCTGAGAGCTCCAATCCCTGAAGAAGAAGAAACTGTGCACCCACCCAGAGTACTTTTAATTTGTAAAAATATCTGAAATACAGATAGTGCTATAATGACTTGGTATCAAGGAAGTTAATATTGAAGACTGAAAGTATTTCCTTAAAAAGTTTCCCCTTTATTTAAATAGAGCTCTTGCGTAGCATGTGTAAGGCACTGGGTTTGTTTCTCAGTGGCACACATAAATAATTAAAATAAAGGTCCATCAACAACTAAAAAAAAATTTAAAACACAAACTTTCCCCTTTACTTAAATTAGCTTGAGAAGATTTTTGTTTCTGTGCTACCAGGAAAGCCTATGCAAATAGCATGTTACCTGTATGAGTCAGGACTCTGCCAGAAAACAGATCCAACCAGTGGAGAGGTTTTTTTTTTTTTTTTTTTTAAGCAATTGACTCATCATATCTGAAGTTTGATTTGTATTTATTATTGAATGAGTGAACAAGTGAAAAAAATTGCTGATTTTTCCCTTAAATTTAGGACTTGCCCTGATTCAAATTTGGCTTAAATAGGATTGTGTGACCTCAACCAGGCAGGCAGAGCAAAATCCCATATACACTGACATATGTGCAAAGAATGCTTCTCACAGCTTTATTAGTAACATCCCCATTCTGAAAATTACTTGAGTGTCCATCAGCAGTACATGGGCAAATATATATATATCATACTGAAATGAATGTGAGTTGTGGTTACAGATAAGGTGTATAATTCTCACCAAGTGGAGCAAGAGAAGCCAGACACAAGAAAAATGCATTAGTGCCATTTATAAAAAGTTCAAAAACAGGTAATATTAACCCTTCTTAAACAGGGTTTGGAGCTCTCAGGTTAGAAGCTAAATAATTTTTTTACCTTGTGGACATATGAGGTGGGTACTGGGGATTGAACCTAGGAACTCACGCTTGCTAGGCAAGTTCTCTAGTAGCTATGCACCCCACCCCCACCCCATTCTATCTTTATTTTGAGACGGAATCTCACTAAATTGCCCAGGTTGGCCTTGAACTTTCGATCCTCCTGTCTCAACCTCTCAAGTAGCTGGGATTACAGGGATGAGCCACCATGCCAGGTTCCAACATTATACTTCCTGACATGGATGTTAGTTAACTTTATCACAACCTGTTAAACTGCATTTTTTTTCTGTATGAGTGTTTTATTTCATAATCAAAAAGTTTAACATTTTGGGCTGGAGTTGTAGCTCAGTGGTACAGCACTTGCCTCGTAAGTGTGAGGCACAGGGTTCGATCCTAGCACTACATAAAAACAAATAAAGGCATTGAGTCCATATACAACTTAAAAAAAAAAAAAAGTTTAACATTTTCACCCAAGGTCTCCTGCCAATTCCTGAAAAAAACAAAAGTGAGGGAATCCACAAACTGCTGACATGATCCCCTATTAGCCTCTAACCAAAGAGACCAGGGCGTTCACCCTCTGGCCTTCCTCTCTACCAGCATCTGCTTAGGGACACTTTTCTATTTTGCCTCTTTCTCCAGAATAAATGTCTCCAGTTTTAGTGCCTGATTAGATTTACAATATAACTAATTTAACAGTTGAAAGTCCTAAAATTCATCCTCAGCAGAACTTGCAAAGCAGCTGCAAAAATGATGAATGTCACTCCTGGGATCAAAAGCCTAGAAGGTTTTCGGGGAAAAGTTCAGTAGCATGCGCCCGCATAGCCTGTTCTGAGTGGAAGCCCCATCGGGGGTTAGAATCTGTCTCATTATCCACTGGAAGTGCCTGGGATACCTGGACTTCAGAAGACTCCTCATTCTTGTTCAGAATTCTCCGGGACCAAGGGCAGGTTCTTGTGACCTGTCTTCCAGGATCCTAGGCTTGAAATTCCGCCTTCAGCCCTTGGGGAGTTAGAGAGACAGCAGTGATTTTCAGGGCAGGTGCTGGAAGTTTACTTTTTGCCTCTGTTCATAGCTTTTAGTGCTTGGAAATGTGTAGTTAAATCTGCTTCCCTCCCTCTGGAAAACAGATTCCACACCCTCCCGCTGCCTGGGGAATAACAAATTTCATATGGAAACCTGAAAACCCAAAGAGAAATATGCAATGCTACAGACACCTCGTGTCCGACTAGCTGTCACAGACTCTCGTTTGGGTCAGGCTGTTTAAACTTCTTTGGAACAAGCATTTATCTATGGCAGGGTCATTTTATAGATCCATTAAATCTACATTTTCTCTTGGGCTCCTTTCCCCAGCTCCCCTCAACTCTACTCTAGTCACACACTCTAAAAACCCTCTTAAGCCCCAGGAATAAATCTGTATAAACTGCCAAGTGTTCAATCAGGCTTTTACTATATCTCTTTGCAATTAGAATAAATTTACTGCTTGGAGAGATGAGGGGAAATATGCGAGGTACTCCTTGGATAAATATACTGCAGTGAGAAAAGTAGAGGCACTGTAAAAATTATCTCTGTGAATTCAACAAGAATCGAGGTCACGGGAACCGCTACATACCAGGGAACGTTAATTAATGGGCCTGTAGCTGGTGGTACCACTTGGCTGCTCTACTCCAGCTGCCTGCTCTATATTTCTCTCGTTTGTAGGACTATTCTTGGAACAAATCCCATCTCTTTTTTTTCCTCCAAGTACAAAAAGTACATAAGTCTATCCTGGAAGGATGCCAACCTTTCAGAGAACTAAGGAAAGTGTTGTTTCTTTGCTATTTTTATCTCCTTTTTTGAAAGAAAGGACACTCTGGAGCGGGATTACTTGTAATCAGCGTTGGAGCTGTGGTCTGAGGTCACTGTTCTGGCACTGTGTGCACAGGGAGATGTCCTGAAGATGGAGAGCAGAGAGGGACACTTGTAACTTCCCACACCAATACAGAAGACACCTAAAAGACACTACTCAGATCTTCCTTGACTACTCACTTTGTATCCTAGGCCAGGCTGAATGCGCTCATTGCCTCCAAGCTGCAGAGGGAGGAGGAAGGGGGAAAAAGAAGCATCTGATAGAGGAGACAAAGTATTTCCAGGGTCAGGATAGCCTTTACCATTTAAATATTCTGGGAAACATTAAATGAGACCATGCATGTAAACCATTTAGCTGAGACACAGGAGTTAATTATAATGCAATTCCACAATTGAGGTCCAACCTACAAGTTTGACATAGGCTCTCTCCCTTCACTGCCTTGGGTTGCATTTCAATTTTGCATCGTTCTGGTTAAGCACAGATTTCAGTCAGAAAGATCTGGGTTTGAATCCAGCTAGGACAGCAGTCTCCAACTCAACCTTCTTATATGTAAAATAGGGCTAATAATAAACAGTTATGTGCCTCCAGGCAATTGGGAAGATTTAAAGAGACACTTCAAATAGACTTTTCCAGCACAGTGCTGGGCACATTGTAACAGTCTCCATAAATATTCATTGTGATCCTCAGGGCAGTTAGTTATCTAAGCATGTCCATAGGTAGCAGGAGAAGAATGGGGGAAGAGTTTGCTTCTTTGAGCAGATGAAAGCAGCTTCACAAGAATTGTTTTCTGAAGCGGGAAATTGGTTGCTTCTATTGCAACTGGCCTTGTTTTGCTTCTCACTTGGAAACTTTCTTTCTTCCGAGTTGCATAGTGGAGGGACTGGGCGTTCTTCCACACAATGACAGACATGCAAATCTCGCCCAGAAATAACAGGGAAAATGCCTGACTCTGCTTCTTTAAGGAATTCTCCAGGTAGTCATTAGCCTTGAACTCCAGGCTCAGAGCCCTGGGGATGTCCGCTTGCCCCCCAGCTCCCAAGACAGGAGGGTCATTGTCCACTTGGGCCTTTGTGAAGGAAACTCAGATTTGCTGAGCTCTTTAAGAAAGGAAGAATGTTGTAAAAAAAAAAAAATTTTTTTTTAAATGTTCTCCATTACGACTTCCAAACTGTAAAACGATATTTGGGACTTTTCAAAGACTTGGGACTTTTTCTGAAATTAAGGAATATGGATTTAAAGGGAGCCTTGGGGGATTAGATTTTTCTTCCTCTTTGAAGCATTTCAAACAACTTTCATCTGCTTTCAGAGTGCAAGTCAATTTGGCATGGCATTCTGGTAAAGCCTAGTTGTCTTCTCCACGGAACTGATACTTTTGTGCCTCATTTTAAACCCATTTGCAGAAATATTTAGGATATAGAAAAACAAAATTAAGATTGATCGTGAAGAACAGGAACATTCATAGTGAAGGGACAGCTTCTAAAAAACTGGAAAGACATTTTAAATTTTTTGTTTGGAGCATATGAAAATTAAACAAGTACAAATCTTGTTGTAGAACCAGCCGCCACATAATAAATATTAATTCTTAGTTTCCTGGTTGTCGGTCCTCCTATCGAATATTTAGAGTTTTATGATATGCATAAAATTACGTACTCTCATGTAATAGCACTGTTCTAAGAGACAGATATTATAATACTTATTGTACTGAAAGGGAAACTGAGGCTCAGGAAATTTTAAAAAGAATTAAAAAAAAAAGTAATATGGTAAGAGCTTGAACCTGGGACACCAGATTTTGATACTCAAAACCTTATCTATACTATCCATACGTCATTACATTTAACCTGCCAGGTGACCTTGACATGCCTGATCAACCTTTGGTGCCTCAGTTTCCCAGCCTGTGAGATTAAAATGATACCTCTCTGGCTTCCTTTCAGTATTTATTTATTTGTTAGTAAATAAATTTTCCAGGGCCACGTCCTTCATGTGACCAAGATTTCCAGAAACATGTATAATGAGATTGCAGGAAACACACTTTGCAGAGGCCAAGAATATGGCGCTAACACCCTATCAGAGGCAAGAGATGCTTTTTGTTTGTTGTTTATTTATTTATTTTTGGTACTGGGGATTGAACCCAGGGGTGTTCTACCACTAGTTACATCCCCAGCCCTTTTTATTTTTTATTATTTTGAGACAGGTTCTCACTAAGTTGCTGAGGTTGCTCTCAAACTTGTGAAGCTCCTACATCAGCCTTCTGAGTTGCTGGGATTACAGGAGGGGGCCACTGGGCCTCGTGGTGGTAGATGCCTTTAAACCCAAACTTTGTTAATAAGTTTATCAACAAAACTAGTAAAAAGTCTGGGCTGGGGTTGTGGCTCAGCGGTATACTCACCTAGCATGCGTGAGGCCCTGGGTTCAATCCCCAGTACTACATAAAAACAAATAAATAAAATAAAGGTGTTGTGTTCAACTACAACTAAAAAATAAATATTAAAAAAAACTAATGAAAAGTCAATATCTGTGGAATTCTAGACTTAATAGTCTTGAAATGTCTAGGAAAATAAATATATATATCTCTTCTGTCTATTTATTCCTTCATTTAAAAAGAAGTATCTATTAGGTCAAAACAGTCAATAACATAAAGTGATTTTCCTTTTATCTGCCTCTTCCCCAACTTACTTGATAGATTTCCCGTTGTTAGTTTCTCCTAAGACTTTTTCCAATTAGATACAATATACTTCTTATGTATGTGTATATACATATATAAATACATATATTCAGATACATATGTTATACAGATTCACATGTGCATTTTAAAAATGAGATCATACAATATATGTTGTTCTGCAACATTGTAATTTGACAATGTGCCATAGATATGTGCTCATTCGGATCTCATCCTTCTTAAAGGATGGAGAGGATTTTATAATTTATTTAACTAACTCCTTACAGATGTAGATACAGATTACGTTTCTGTTATTTAATTATTAAAAATAATGCCTCAGTGGATAATAATGATGATTTATTAATGTGGGAAAAAAACAATCTAGGGATAAATGGACTAGAATAAATTTAAAGGAAATGGTACCCAACAAAACCCTGACCACAGAGTGCAGCAAGGGGCATTGGAGGTGAGCTCATCCTTCTTGCTTTAGCTCTTCACCATGGCAGACTAATACATAGCACCTAGGAAAGAACCCAAGAAAAAGAACCAGGTAAAGAAAACAAGCCCAGCAGGAGTTTTTAGAGTTTAGCATATCTAGAAAAAAAGCTAGGTAAGGCTCATTGTTGAATGTGCAGAGACCATATGACGTGTAAGAAGATCATCTATAAAGCTCAGACTTTATATCATAAGAAGGAATTTAACAGAGAGGATGAGAACATGTTTGAGAGTTTAGTCTCAGTGTCTGTCCCCAGAGGCAGAGTTGTTTCTTATTCTACACTGTCACCTCTATACCTGGCATAATTCCTGACAAAGAAAAAGGTGTTTTAAGTACTTGAAACAAAATGCAAAATACTACTCTTAAGAGGATGAGAGGAGTAAGACTGTGGAACAGGGACCAGCAGAACCAACCTGAATGTAGAAAAATCTTAATTTGTATCTTTAAAAGTAAGTGAGAAATTTAAAAACACTGAAGTTTGGTTTAAAGTAGTAAGTTCAAAAGTTTTTCACCAAAGCCTCTGTCTTTTGCTTTTCTGAGCATGTTTTTCTAAGTACTCTGCAGTGTGTTTTATTTCATTGTCTATTCAAAAAAGATAATAATTTAAGCTATAACTGGATGTTGAATTTTTTTAAAAAATTTTTCTTGAACCAAGAAACAAGTGACTTTGTGTTTGGCTGCCAGTTGAATCAGTTGGTTGGCTTCTGCCTCTGGTCCTCAGCATTCATGCTCTTAAATGAAGTGACAAGAACCAAGTGGCCGTAGCATGTCTTTGGCCTTGCTGAAAGAATTCAGGGCATAACTCATAAGGCCCTGTGATGTCCTATCAACAGGGTGACTTCTGTCCAGTCAACCAAGGGCTCAGATAAGTAGACTTATGGTTGTATCCATTTCTTTTCTTCTTCCTCTTCTTCTTTTTTTAAAAAAAATTTTTAGTTGTTGATGGATGTTTATTTATTTATTTATACATGTACTGAGGATTGAATCCTGTGCCTCACACATGCTAGGCAAGTGCTGTACCACTGAGCTACAACCCTAGCCTGATTGTGTCCATTTCTCAAGGTATTTGTATAGAACAAGATAACCAAAAGGATATGAGGGATTTATGTACATATATGAATATAACATAGTGAATTTCATCTGTATATATACCCAAAATGCACTCATTAAAAAAAAAACTATAAATCAATAGAAGAAAGATCAGTAGAGGGAACAGGGGGAAGAAGTACTGGGAATTGAATTGGTGCAAATTATATTCCATGCTTGCATAATTATGTCAAAATGAACCCCGATATTACGTATAATGAATTGATAAAAAATAAACAGCCAAAATAATTTTTTAAAAAGAGGGAAAGAAAAGCCAGTTTAGTTGCCCTTAATTTCTATATCAGGGCCAGCAAATTACCCAAAAAAGTGCCAGGGGGAAGATGGCTAACCCTTGTTCTCCATCATTTGAGTCCTCCAGAGTGATAATTCAGACTCATCATGACACTGAGGCACTGTGGGAAGAAAGATCAAATAAAATTGACTATTTTTCTGGTATACTGTTTAAATGTTCCAAGCATGAATAATTACATAGTTCCAAACATGAGCAGAAGCACTAGATAGTTCAGAGAGACCATTCCCTGATCATTCTGAATCAGCAGGATAGTTTGAGCTTTTCTTTTTTTCTTTTTTTTCTTTTTTTTTATCAAGTCCAGACCCAAAATCCATCCTGAATTCTCTCTCCCCATCCCAGCAGGGCTCCAGCTCCTGAGAACACATGCTCCAGAGTGTTCTGAATTAATCTACGGATAGAATTATCTGCAGGGAGGAGACCTGCTGTCCCGGCGATAGAGAGGAGTGATTTGTTTGGGAAGACTTTTCAAACATCATCTTTTGTCTCAGATGGTAGGGAACTAGCCTGGAGTCAGGGATTGGGCTGCAGGTCTTTACTGTGACTTTGCTGCGTGGCTTTGAGCTTCATTTTCTCCATTGCAAACTAAAGAGTTTAAGTAGATGACTATGGTGTGGAGAAGAGCGCCCCTTACTAGTTAGTGTATGCAATAAAGTATGTTGATAAAACCAAATCAAGACTCCATAATCCTAAAGACATATGACTGTTCACATAGATTTTTTAAAAAATTCCCAGGGACCCTAAGAGCATATCACTTGGACATCAGTCCTAGGTGTGGACATTTTTGCCACTAAATCAGGCATCCCTTGTCCTTGGGGATTCTGGTAAGAGCCTCTCCTTCTTAAACTAGATCAGCTGTAAACTTTGCCCTTCCTGAAGGCCTCAAGAACCCAGGATTTCTATCAGGGACTCAGCTATAAGCCTAGGTTTGTGGTCCTATCAGCAATACCATTCTTACTGCTCTCTTCAATAAGTCTTTTGTTTCCTGAGCACCGTGAGGCCCACCAAGAGCAGCTAAGCTTGGCCAATCTTCCCTGAGCTCCATCTCAAAAGGCAACTTCAGGGCATATGGAAGAGAAACCCTTCACAGTGCTATTGACAGAGTCTCTAACTGCATGGACTTATGTCCTGATGAAAGCCATCATTTGCTTGTTGATTACGGCTGTCTTAGTTTATTTGGGCTTCCATAACAAAACCCCATAGACTTACGTGTGTCTTATAAAGAAGAGACATTTATTTGCACAGGTTTTTTAAATGTTTATTTTTTAGTTGTGGTTGGACACAATACCTTTATTTTATTTATTTTTATGTGGTGCTGAGGATCGAACCCAGGGCCTCACACGTGTCAAGCGAGTGCTCTACCACTGAGCCACAACCCCAGCCCCTATTTGCACAGTTTTTGAGGCTAGAGATCAGGGTGCCAGTGTTGTTGGATTCTGGCGATGGCCCTCTTTTGGGTTGCAGACTGCTGAGTTCTTGTTGTATCCTCACATGGCAAAAGGAGGAGCCCTCTGGAGAGAGCTCTCTGGGGTCTTTTATAAGGGCCCTAGTGCCACTCATGAGGGCTCCACCCTCATGAACTAATCACTCCCAAAGGCCCCACCCCCTAATACTATCACACTGGGAGGTAGGATTTCAATGTATGAATTTTAGGGGAGCAAATTCAGATCACAACAATGACCCATTTACAGATATTAAGAAAGCATCAATTCCAGCAGTAGCCTGGAGATAGCAGGCTTGTTTCTTGGCCAAGACAACTCCCTTGAGGCAAAGGAAATGGTGGCTGTCTGGTTATTTGCTTTTTTCCTGCTTCTCTATTCCATTTTTTTAAAAAATTATTTTTCTTTAGTTGTAGATGGACACAATGTATTTATTTTATTTATTTATTTTTATGAGGTGCTAGGGATGGAACCCAGTGCCTCACACATGCTAGGCAAGTGCTCTACCACTGAGCCACACCCCCAGCCCTCTCTATTCCATTTTTGAGAGGCAGTAAAGTAATACCAACTACAACAATAG
Organism: Ictidomys tridecemlineatus; assembly: GCF_052094955.1. Taxonomy (NCBI): domain Eukaryota; kingdom Metazoa; phylum Chordata; class Mammalia; order Rodentia; family Sciuridae; genus Ictidomys; species Ictidomys tridecemlineatus. Next base: position 31,966,418 of record NC_135480.1, read on the forward strand.
CAAACAGTGTCAGGGCCTTTACTCTGTGCCAGGCACAGATTCATCTACTCAATCTTTACAACAACCTTATGAGGCAGATTTTGATTATTAGCCCATTTTACAGATGAGTAAAACCAAAGGCAAAATTAAACAGGTAACAAGGAAGGAATCAGGATTTGATCCCAGGAAGTCTGGCTCCAGAGTCCATGCTCTGAGAGGACTTGACGGTTGAATAGGCCTTTGTTGAATCCTGGCCCTGTCTGATCTTGGACTGGACTCTAAAACTCTCTGAGCCTCTGCTTCTAAATCCATTTTCATTTGTGAGGATGATAAAAGCATGCCCTGGTAAGGTTGCTGTGAGATTTAGGTGGGATGACAAGTACAAAGGCCTCGGTGTGTTATCTGGCATATGCTAAGGACTCAGTAATGGCTTTTACTACCAGCGAGAGGCCAGTAGGTTGCATTTTGGCCCGGCTCTGGTACTGGGGAGAGACTGGAAGGATGGTTGGCCATGGGTGAGCTCCTGATGTCCGTGATACTGTGGAGCATCCCTGGAGTCAGGATTGCAATATGGAGTTGAGGGAAAGTGTTCAGTTTTGCAAAAGAGGTTAGGAAAATGTTGCTTTGGGAAAGGTATTTAGTGCTTATTGTTGTAGAGGCAATAAGCCTGTCAATAGGAGGAGGCCACAGAGGTTGCACCATGGCTCAGTACACTTGGGGCTAGTCTTCCCTCCTCCCACCCCCAGAATCATGTGTCCTGCCTGGCTTATCATCTCTGAGAGAGCAGCCTGGATACAGATCCTGTGCATCCCCATTAATGACGCACCTGATGAAGCATCTTCCCTTCATCAGGAGAGAGGGAGAACTGAAGGTGAAGGATTCCATGTGTCCACACATGTCAGCCTTGATGTGGAAGGTGAGAGAGATCACAGGTCACCAGCCTCGGCCGAAGACAGTTCACTAACCTAAGCAGATGTAAAAGAAGCCCTGCAGGAAGACAATGAAGAAAAATTTTTATTAAAACCACAATTCAGCATATCTATAGCATATCCATACATGGAGTACTATTCAGCTATCAAAAGGAATGGTGTACTAATATATGCTACCACATGGATGAGCTTCAAAAACAATATGCTAAATGAAAGAAGCAGACACAACATATGGCTATATATTGTATGATTCCATTAAGTGTCCAGAAGAGGCAGATCGGTGGTTGGCAGGGGCCAAAAGGAGTGAACAATGGAGAGTGACTGGTAATGGGTATGGGTTTTTGTTGTTGTTGTTGTTGGGATGATGAAAATGTTCTGGGGATATAGCAAGGTTGGCTGCATGCTGTTGTGAGTATACCAAAACCATTTGAATTTTCTTCTATGCTTAAAAAATTTAAGCAATACATTTCAGCATTCTAAAGCAAATATCAAAAGGCCATTAATTTAAAACTAGCAATCTTTTTATTTTGCATATTCTAAAATTTTCTATGTAAGTATGAATTGCTTTTTAAAAAAATTTTATTTTGAAATAATTGTAGATCCACAGGAAGTTGCAAAGCTAGGATAGAGGCTCTGTGTACCCTCAGTTTCCCCCCAGTGGTTACAATCTTACATAACTCTGGTACATGTGGAAGCTGGGAGTGCATTGTGCAGTGCCTACGTATAGTTCTCTGCCATCTGTCACAGGTGTTTGTGTAGCTACCACTGCAATAGAGGTGTCAAATTTGGGGCAGGGGGGTATAGTTCAGTGGTACAGCATGTGTCTAAACATGCTGGCCCTATCCCCAGCATTGCAGGGGGAAAAAGGAAACTATTTTACCACCACCAAGTTCTTGTCCTGTACCCCTCCTCTCCTCCGGTCCCAACCCTTGGCAACTGCTCATCTGTTCTCTATCTTGAAATTTTTCCATTCAAGAATCTTATATAAATAGAGTATGTGCCCTTTTTTAAAAAAAAAAGTAAAATATTTTGTACATTTAACAAAGTATTACACAGTAACAATGCATTAGGTAGCTAATTATTATGCCATTTTAAAAATTAATATTTTTTATTGATTCTCTTTCTAGGTGTACATGATATTAGGTAATAATTATAAAAGCCTGGAATATAATCTGCTCTAATTCAGTCCCCAGTACTTCCCCCTTTTTTAAAAAAATATTTTTTAGTTATAGACGGATGCAATGTCTTTATTTCGTTTATTCATTTTTATGTGGTGGTGAGGATCGAACCGAGTGCCTCACATGTGCGAGGCAAGCGCTCTGCCACTGAGCCACAAACCCAGCCCCAGTACTTCCCCTTTTGAGATCAGCTTTTTTTTTCCCCCACTCAGCATGATGCCCAGGAGGTCCACCCAGGTTTTTGCAGCTGTCAATAATAGATCACTCATTTTCTATTCCTGAGGCGTATGCTATGGCATGGATGTACCCCAGTTCATCTATTTACCTATTGGAGAATACTTTTCTGTCTATTGCTGGATTTGGACCCTTACAAATAAAACTGTTAGAAACAGCAGGTGTTGGTGGAGATGTAAGCTTTCATTCCTTTAGGATAAATGCCCAGAAATACAATTGCTGAGTGAAATCCTAAGTATATGTGTGTTTAGTAACTTAAGAGGCTGCCAAGGAGCTTCTAGACTGGCTGTACCATTTTACACTCTGCCAGCAATGCAGGAGTGACCCAGTTTCTCTGCGTCCTTGCCACCACAATTTTTGACCTTATCTGTCCTAACGGGTGTGTAGCCTTATCTCCTGGTGGTTTTAATTTGCATTTCTGTAATGATAGTGATGTTGAATGCCTGTTTCACCTGTTTGCCCATTTCTACTTTGTTTTCACCATTGAATTTTGAGTTTTTTATATATTGTAAAGAAGAGTCCACTGTCAGAATGTGTGGTTTGTAGAAATAGTCTTTCCTTTTGCAACTTGTCCATCATTCTCTTAACAATGTCTTTCCCAGAGCAAAAATACTTAAAACAAAAAACAACGAAAACCTTGATGAAGTCTAATTTAGAGATTTTTTTTTTTATGGACTGTGGGGTTTTTTTGTTTTTTGGATTTGTGTATGTACATGTGTGTGCACACACATGTTGGGGATCGAACCCAGAGCCTTGTGTTTATATGTTCTACCACTGAGCTAAATCCCCAACCTTGCTTTGTGCTTTTGATGTTGTCTAACAACTCTTTCTCAAGCTTAGACTCAACAGTTTGTCTCCTATGTTTTCTTCTCCTATATTTTATAGTTCTGAATTCCTTTTTGAAAAGGCATTTTTTTTTCCTAAACACAAGAAATGCATGCCCATTTTAGACCATTTGGAACACTGGAAAAAGCTAATGGGAAAATTAAAATCACTAGTAACACCAACACCCATAAATGTGTTTTGGTATTGGACTTGAAATTTTAATAAAAACATGACCTTTGTTCTAATGGGAAAATAGAACCCTCCAATGGTAAATAACACCATGGAGAACCAGACTGGTGCTGAAGGAGGGGTGCTTCTCTGAATGCTGAGATCAGCTGGGGGAGTCGCCATTCAGAAAAGACAGAGAGCTACTGACCCGAATGGTAAAACTCATGTTTATGAACACCAGCTGTTGGTCACAGACTGTAATTACCCCACTAGATAAAGAAGCCATTTAAGAGCACAGGTTGCTACAGCTGAAAAAAAAAAAAAAAAACCCAGAAAATAACCATGTTGGAAATCACAGGATTGTCACTAAGCAGAGTGTCAGGTTTGAGGGTGGACTAGTCTGTGTGTGTTTGGTAGCTTGGGACAGAGGCTGATCTAGCAGATGGGCCAGTATGGGCTCCTGTTCTGGTTCTGTTGGGGTTAGAATGTAGCTCAGGGTGGAACACTTGCCTCGCATAAGCAAGGCCCTGGGTTCAAGCCTCAGCACTGAAAAAAGAAAACTTATTTTGTTGGAGGGTCATTTATTGAGGTTCTCTTTTTCCAGGTCTGGCATGTGGGGGCTTCTGACAAGAAGCATCCTTCCATCCTGTCCACTTCTGATTCCTGGGCACCTGGAATTCTGCTTTTGGCCCACACACTTACCTGCCTAATATGGTCACATGGTAGCATCTGAGAGCCAGCAGTAAACTCCAGCAGCAACCCTTTTTAAGCAGCTGGTCTTAAAAAGAAGTATCAGCAGGGCTGGGAGTGTAGCTCAGGGGTAGAGCCCATGTGCACTAGGCCTTGGGACTCATCCCAAGTAACAATCCCCCCAACACACACTCAATAAAAACATGAAGCATTAGCCAGAAATTTCCCCCCAAACCCCACCCCAAGCCTCCAGGGAGCTGATAATCAAGTAAAACTTGCTATTTAATTTGTTTGATGAAGTTAAGAAACAATCCTGAATTTTATTTGGTTTATCTAGACATTCATATGTCAGTTTTGCATCTACTAGAGTATTGTTTGAATTGCTTGACTCTATGCTTGCAAAGAAAATATTATTTTTTGATTTCTAAGTGAGAAGAGCTGTTGTTTACTGAATATCAAGGAATCAGGTGAAACCCTTGGATGCTGATACAAAAATTTTCATAAGCATAGATATTAAAAGTTAATTATGTAGTGAAAATTGCAACAAAATGTCCATCAAAAGTGACTTGGTTAACATAAATTATGATGCACTCATATAAAAATCAGCATTTATTACCATAGATAAAATGTGCCTACATATATTGAATCAAAATTTAGGTTTTAAATTCTCACATGGAACTCGATCCTATCTTTTAAAAGGTATTGGAGAAGAAAAATATCAAAATATAATCAGTGATAATCTCTAGGTTACTATGTTATGGAAAATTATATTTTTTTCCTGAGTTTTCCAAATCTAGTTGCATGGAAGTTATATTGCCTCAATAATCAGAAGGGGGAAAAAACAGAATTGCTAGCAATGGTCACAAGGTGGTATGTTCAATAGACCTGCATGTGTACTTTATAATTTTTTACCTACTAGTTGGTTGTTCAACTTATAAAAAATTGACAGCTAAAAACATTTAAGGGGGACAAAGAGTATAAGGTAAGGTAAAACGTGACAATTCTTTCCTTGTGACTTCCCAGAAGCCCTTTCACATGTCATTATTGTCTCCCAAAAATGTACATTTAAAGTAGAAATTGAACAGTGGGCACAGATCAGAAATATGGACACTAATGTGAAGAGGCGTAAGACTTTTTGTCAGAAGTGGATGGAAGTCAGCCATCTACTACTTCCCATTCCTTCACCCACTATCACATCAACCCCTTGTAAATATACAGTTCTTCAAATAAGGGAAATCACCCTCTGAACACATGGGTTCCAACAAACGTTGCTCCCCCAGCCAGGCATGCGAGTTAGCATGGGCTCTGATACCCAGATAAATCGAGTCCAGTTGAATTTCAGAGTATGTTTCAACAGTGAGTCACAAAGGCTGTGGATACTGCTCCTGCGTGCACAGAAGTCTCTCTCTTTCTCCTGTACTGCCCTCTTCCTGCATTTTCTTTTTAAAGTAGTTTCATAGTTGACTCCTAAGCTGGGGATGTGGCTCAGTGGTACAGAGTTGCCTAGCATGTAGGAATTTGGGGGTTTTGAGTCCCAGGATCAGGGAAGGAAAAAAAATGTTGACTCTTTCTCATCTTCCATACATCATCTTAGATGTCACCTCCTCAGAGAGGACATCAAAGATGGTAAAGCCCCTCTCTATCACCATTTCCTGATCAGATCCTTGGGAGAAGTTATTCTAATTTCTCATTTAATCAATTTATGCCTGCTCCCTGTCTTTTTTTTATATCCCCAGATTATAAACTTCAAAAGAATTTGGATACATGTGTGTTTAAATTGATCTCTGTTTAGCCAGTTTATATTTCATGATAGGCATTTAATACATATCTATCCAATGAATGATAATATTATCAAGATGAAAAATTTCATAAGTCCATCTTTAAGATGATACTCTAATTGTGTTAATGTTTTCAATATTGGCTGACCCCTGAATGGCAGGTCCCTTTATTTTTTTCGTGGAGTAATTAACAAACTTTTATTAAGTGCCCACTGTTTGCCAGGACCTGTGCTAGGTGATGGGGATAATGGGGCTTCAGGGAGTGCTCAGTCTAGCAAGGACGACAAATAAAATAGGTGAATAAGATCTAGGGAGATGTGGGATGTGATATGAGCAGTACAGGGTGTTGGTGGAGCATTGAGTCAGCTATTTCCTGAGCTTTATGAGAGCTGCAGCTGATGTTTCTCCACTAAAGTCACTGTGACAACCACTCAAGCCAAACCACTTCAGACCTAAAACACTGATTGCAGATATCTGTAAGTTTGTATGGAAAGATCATAATACGCTTTTAAAAGAGCGTAAATATATTTAGTGTAAGAGGCTGACACCACAATAAGCAAGAAGCCAGAAGAATAACTTCATCTCTGCAAAGTCTGATTTTATAAAGTGCCATCTCTAATTCTTTTCTCCTTCTTTCTATTCTCCACCCCCCCTTTTCATTCTCTCTCTCTCTCTCTCTCTCTCTCTCTCTCTCTCTCTCCCTCCCTCCCTCCCTCCCTCTCTCCCTCTCTCTCCTCTCTCACATAGCTCAGACACAAGACATGGAGAAGCAAATGTTTTCTGACTAGATGACTTCAGCGGATTAGCACTTCTTTGAAAGTGATATTGTTACAGCCATAGCGTATTTATGTGTAACACAGACATCTTTATGTATAACGCAGACGTGTCTGGGTGGGGAACGTTAGCATTCCGGCCTCGTCATTTACTAAGGTAGGAAGTTCAGCTCCAGATCCCTAAAGCTTTGGGGAATCTTGATACGGGGCAAAGGGGGAACCAGCAAGAAGAGGGGAGATTTCTTTATGGGTTATTTATCTTTTGTCCCCCCTAACTCTCCCGGGCTTAACTCCTACTCTCTGAGAAACAGTCCTTTTCCAACACAGCTGGGATGGCTGTCAGCAGAGGTACCTTTTTAAGGACAGCAATCAAAAAAAAAAAGGGGGGGGGGGTTCAGGCAATTAGAAACCGCTGGTAAATCACAGAGACACCACCTGAGTTATATTTTATAATCACCTGATGGCAAAACATTTATTTCAGACACTGACACACTATCACAAAGGAAACCAATCAGAGGAAACAGTCTCTCAGCATTTTTCTTGATCATGAAATCTTTTTGTTTCAACAATTTTAAAACTGTTTATTATTGTTCTATATAAATTATGAAAGTCACCCATAATTTATAATCTACCGTAACAAAATCAAACAATTCGAAAGTATATAAAGTCAAAAAATTAAAGTCCAGCCCTTCCTCTATCCTGGGCTCAAAAGCAGACAGCCAGTGGCAATATAACAGCCTCATATGTAATTTAAATGTTTCTAGTGGCCACATTAAAAGTAAAAAGAGCTCAGAGCAGTGGCATGTTCTTGTAAGGCCAGTGACTTGGAAGGCTGGGGGTAAGTTCAAGACCAGCCTGAGCAACTTACTGAGACTTTGTCTCAAAGTAAAAGATAAAAAAGGGACTGGGGATGTAGCTCAGTGGTAAAGCACTCCTGGATTCAATCCCCAGTACTGCCATAAATAAATAAATAGATAAATAAATAAACAGATAAATAAATAAAAGAAGAGGCAGCAGCAGCACATGAGCTGGGCCTGATGCATGCCTATAATCCCAGTGGCTCAGGAGGCTGAAACAGGAGGATCTCGAGTTCAAAGCCAGCATTAGCAAAAGTGAGTCACTAAGAAACTCAGTGAGACCCTGTCTTTAAGTAAAATACAAATAGGGCTGGGGACGTGGCTCAGTGGCCAAGTACCCCTAAGGTCAATCCCCAATACCAAAACAAACAAACAAACAAACAAACAAAAGTAGGTAAAATTAATTTTACTAATATATTTTATTTAAACCAATGTATCCAAACAATTATTTCAATAAGTAATCAGCATTATCAAATTATTAGTGAGATAAAATTTTTATTGATTTTTTCATTGTTTTTTTTTTGCTCCTACATTTGGTCTTATTATACACTTGCAACAAATCTCCATTTGAAAGCTAAATTCTTATTGGAGGGGTAGGGCTGTAACTCAGTGGCAGAGTGCTTACCTTGCATGTGTGAGGCACTGGATTCAATCCTCAGCACCACATAAAAATAAACAAATAAAATAAAGGCATGCTGTCCATCTACAACTACAAAATAAATACATAAAAAGAAATGTCCTCATTTTTTAAATAAATAAATAAATAAATTCTTATTGGAAATACTTGATCTGTACTTAGATGTCATAAAGCAGACAGTTGAAAAGCAGATCTAGTTGAAAAGTAGACTCATATATCCAAGTTGTTGCAAATATACTGAAAAGCTTCCCAATAACTGAATCAGGTACCAAGGTTTTGTTTTTGTTGTCTTTTGTGATACTGGGGATTGAACCCAGGGGCATTCTACTACTGAGTCACCTCTCCATATTTTATTTTGAGACAAGGTCTTGCTAAGTTCCTGAGTTTGGCCCCGATTTGTAATCCTCCTGCCTCAGCCTCCAGAGTGACTGGGATTACAGGTGTCTGTCACTGTGCCCAATCTCAAGTACCAATTTTTAAATTAAATTTGAAGTAGTTAAAATTAAATAAATTTTCCATTCTTCAGTTATACCAGCTATATTTTGAGTACTCAATAGCCACATGTGGCTCATGACTACCATATCTTTAGAGAAAACATATCTAAATTTCATTTCAGAAAAAATGCAAATCATACTATGTATTTTACTGAACAACCCCTTTTTATCACCTAGTTATATTTTGCAATTTTTTCTTTCCTGTACATATGGATTTTCATTCTTTCTGATAATTGTGTAATAGATTCATTTAACCACTTCCCTACTGTGGGGCATATAAGTTGCTTTTGATGGTTTGCTGTTCTAAATATCCATGTTTACACAATATTTCCATAGAGTATAGCCTAAGAATTAATACTTTTGGGCCAAAGGATGTATACATTTAAAAACGTGAGAGTCAGGGGCTGGGGTTTTGGCTCAGTAGTAGCGTGCTTGCCTAGCACTGGGTTCAATTCTCAGCACTGCATATAAATAAATAAAGTAAAGGTTCATCAACAACTAATAAAAAAGTGAGAGCTAGTAAACAAATTCTCTTCCCAAATGGTTGTGCCACTTCTATCAGACCTTTTAGTCTCTGGTGTTCTTTTCCAGTATCTGTAGATGCTCCAAATACCAGAATCATAAAACATTGCAAAGAAAGGGACTTAGAGCTTGTCTATGACAGTATTTTTATTTTAGAGACCTGGAGAATCAAGCCCAAGCTGAGGGAAGGGGCTATGCAACTCTCTCTCGTCCTTTGTCCGGTGTGTATACAAGAGTCTGACAGTCTTTCCGAAGCATGCTTGGGAAGGTTGTCCTTCCTCTGCTCAGGGGCTGCCCCTCACCAGCCCTGGATCATTATCAGCCCCATCAGCTAGATCAGCCGGCCTTTGAAAGGAGCATCACACCACGCCTCAGTGAGCAAGGAGCACAGAGCCAAGGGAGCTCTTCCTTGACATCTGTATCCAAAATTGAATTCAATCTGCTCCGAGGCTTGCTACAATTGCAAAGTGTGCCTTCCTGCCTCCCTTCTGCTGAGCACAGCCAAGTCACAGACCAAGGCGGAAGGAAAAAAAAAAAAAGGCATTTTGCTGCATGCAGAAATATGCTGCTCGGTTCAGCAATTCTCAGTAGGGCAGCTTAGACCCATTTTGCCTTTAATGCAAGGACAGAAACAGAAATGTCCTTCTGTGGGAAAGGTGATTCCCTTTAGCAACCCTCAGGCTAATGAGGCTGGAGAGACTCGAGGCATCTCACATGCCAAGATGGGCTTCTCCTGGGGGCTGCCCCAGCTTCCTCCCTCATGAATCCCTAGAACTTTACCAGGTCCATGAAATGGCCAAGTGCAGAAGCTCCTGGAATCAATCTCAACAGGACAGGTTGAGCAGGGAGATTACAGAGACTTCTATGATCATATGTTCACTTTAGGCAAGCCAGGCCTAGCACATGTCTCCATCTCCAGAAACTTTTCCTCTTCCCCATCAGTCCCTCGTCCCATCTTAGCCCTGCACAGCCCCATTGGCCTAGTTCCTATATTCTCCGCCTTCCTGTTCATATCCCCAGCTCAGTTTCATTAGGAGGATCTTAAAAACTTTTGCTTGGGGCTGGGGCTATGGCTCAGCAGTAGCACACTTGCCTGGCATGTGTGAGGCACTGGGTTCAATTCCCAGCACCACATATAAAAATAAATAAATAAAGGTCTATCAACAACTAAAAAAGTATTTTAAAAAACCTTTTGTTTATGCTACACATTTATGTTGTTTAAAAAATCAATTCAGATGCCAGAATGGTGGCGCACATCTGTCATCCCAGTGAGCTGGGAAGTTGAGGCATGAGGATCACAAGTTCAAGGCCAGCTTCAGCAACTTAACAAAGCCTTAAATAACTGAGCAAGACAAAATAAAAATATTAAAAAGGGTTGGGGATGTAGACCAAAAAATAAAGACATTTTAATTTTATTTCTTTTTCTTTCTCTTCTCTTACCTTCTCTTTCCACTCAGTTGCCATGCTTTCTTCACATATTGGCACCAACAAGCCAAGATTTAGGTAGAAGGAAAGTCTCCTGTTTTTGTAACATGTTGCCAGATAGTTCATGCTTCTGTGTCTGGTGTCTCCTTTTGGTCCTTTATTTTATTTTATTTCTGATGTGTCTTAATGTTGGCAAGAAAGAAAAGAGACATCATAGTAGGAAAAGATGGAAGAGAGGAAAGCAGGGAAACAAAATAAGGATTGATTTCGTGCTGTATTAACATGTCACTGTTAGGCTTCTACTATGTCATCTGAGCACGTCCTCATCCCCCGTGTGCTATCCATCAACAGGACTTGTTGATGTCACCTCTCAAGTTTCTCTCAAGTCTACCTTCTTCTTTCTGTTTCAACCATCACCCTAATTCAATCTTCTCCCAATTGGCTCCTGTCAACTTACACCCACTCTTGCTCCTCCTGTATGTTTCCCATTGTAGACAGAATGATCAAAAAGGACCTTTAGGCTTATGCTAAATCCTGCAGAGAATAATCATCATCATCATCACCATCGTTAAAATCTTCAAGCACCTACTCTGTGCCAAGAACTTTGTTAGTGTTTTTGTGTCTAAGCCACTTAATCCTCACAATAACCCTAGAGGTAGATATTATCATTGCTCTCATTTTAGAAATGAAGACATCAAAATACAGAGATGTATGTGATTTAACCAAAGATTTTTTTTTTAGAATTTTTTTTTATTATTTATTTTTTAGTTTTCGGGGGACACAACATTTTTGTTTGTATGTGGTGCTGAGGATCGAACCCGGGCTGCATGCATGTCAGGTGAGTGCACTACCGCTTAAGCCACATCCCCAGCCCTAACCAAAGATTTTTAAAGAAATCTTTATTATCTTGCTTTTTTTTCTTTATACCAGGATTGAATCCAGGGGTACTTAACCACTGAGCAATATCCCAAGGCCTTTTTATTTTTTCATGTAGAGTCTAGAGGCAGGGTCTCATTGAGTTGCTTAGGACCTTGCTAAGTTGCCAAGGCTGGCTTTAAACTTGGAAACCTCCTGCCTCAGCCTCCTGAACTGCTGGGATTACAGGTATGCACCACACAGCAATTTAAGTGAACTACTTTAGGAACCTAAATCACCAATAAATTCCCAAGTAATTAATATCTCTCTATATAGCAATGTATACAGTAGGTATACCACAGTAGGTATAAACTGTTGTCTAGATACTAGGGAATGGCAAGTGAGTTGCTTCTCACTGATGAATTACAAGTAAGCATATGGGTTGAGAAGGACTGAGGCTACTTCTGGGCTCAGTGGGAAACTGTGAGGGATTAAAAATGTCTATCCTGAGCCTTGTCCTGGTTAGAGCAGGGAGGGTCCTTGTTTTCTATTGCCCATATAACAAATTGCTATAAAACAATACAAATTTGTCATTTTATAGTAATGGAGATCAGACGTCCTCACTGGGTCTCTTTAGGCTACAGTGAAGGCACCGGACTCTCTGCCCTTCTCTCCAGGGCTCCCTTGGAGAGCCTGCTCCTGGCCTCCCTTGCTCCAGGGGATACCCACCCTCCTCAGCTGCTGGACCCTTGCAGTACTGTCTCAGTACAGTCACACATGCTCTGCTTCTGTCCTCAGATCTCTTTCTCTGACTCCTGAGTCACTTTTATAAAGATTCTTGTGATTTCACTGTGTTAAGCAAAATCCAAGATAATCTCCACAATACAAAATCCTCAATTTAACCACATCTGCAAAAATCTCTTTTACTACCCCAGGTAACATATTCACAGGTTCCAGGGATTGGGACAGGGACATCTTTTCAAGGCTATTGTTCTGTCCACCACAGTGGGTGATGGCATCTTGTGGTGGTGTGATCTCTGCTCTGATCCACATTCAAGTCCCATGAATGGATTTCACATCTGACACACAACACACATGTAAATGTTTGATGAACGAATAAGTGAAATAACTAATAAAACAAATATACAGGATAAGAGGGTTTCTGTCTAGGAGTGTAAGAAAGTGTAAACTGGCAGTGTAAGCTGCCATATTTAACACGCAAATTTGAGGAGAATCATTTTTTAAATCTTAATGGGGATTTCACAATTTGGGCAATGCCAAAATTAATAGTGGCAACTGAGGTTAATGTTAAGCAGATTTGAGTGCTGGAGGAACTTTTGGATGTACCAGTGTTTTCTTGACATCTTTGTCTTTTTTGGAGGGATACTGGGGAATGAACTAGGGGCCCTTGTCCACTGAGCCACATCCCCAGCCCTAGTTTCTATTTTATTTAGAGACAAGGTCTCACTGAGTTGTTTAGCACCTCACTTTTTTTTGCTAAGCCTGGCTTTGAACTCACCATCCTCCTGCCTTAGCCTCTGGAGCCCCTGGGATCACTACCCAGCGACATTTTTGGCTTTTAACTGTACCAGAAACTAGACGCTCCTTAAAGCGGAAGTATGCAGAATTCACTTCCTATAGAAGATGGAGGAAAGGATGGGTGAGAAATGGACTCAGGCTTCTGCCAGGAGAACTTCACCTCTCTCGGATGTAGCAGTTGTTCCTGAAGCAGCACCACTCAGTCCCAGGTAGAGTCAGCTCCACCAAGAGCTTCTGCTCTGCTCAGAATTGAGTTCAAGATTCTCAGGACTTACCATCTCCCTCCTACTCCCACCCATTGCTACCTCTCCAGTTTCACCCCTCAGCCCCCCATCTCCAGTCACACTAAGCTTCCCCAGAACCTCCAAGCCAACCCTTCTTGCTCCAGGGTCTTCTGACATGTGAGTCCCCAATTCTGGAATAGTCTTCTACCTTCTTTTGCCCAATGATTTCTATTTAACTTTTTTTTTTTTTGTACTGGGGATTGAACCCAAGAGCACTTTAACCAGTGAGCCACCTCCCTAGCCCTTTCTATTTTGATTCTGGGTCTCATAAGATTGCTTACAGCTTTGCTTAAGTTGCTGAGGCTGGCTTTGAACCTATGATCCTCTTGCCGCAACCTCCTGAGCCCCTGAGATATAGGCATGTGCCACCACACCGGGCCCCTACTTACCTTTGAGGTTCAACTCAAAATCATTTATCACATCCTAAATGCATGTTAACACTATCTATATCATGTCCCCTTCCTTTCCAGGTTATAAAAATGGCTCAGTGTCAAGAACTTGGAATGTGGACTCACTGGTTGACTATATTCTGACGCCACCACTCATTAGCTATATGACCTTAGGTAAGACATGTAGCCCTCATGCTTCTATTTCCTCATCTTCAAGATGGGGCTAATGACAGCTTCTACTACAGAGGACTGCTACAAGGATTAAATGAGATAATCCACCCAGAATATTTGGAAGAGTACCTGTCCTGTTAGTATACGCTGTTATATTCCTTTATGGCACTTATCAAAATCATCAAGATTAAAACTTTATTTTTGTTCTTATCTAATATGTTTTTCTCCATTAGTAAATCCTACAGAGGCAACACAGCATCTCTCTTGTCCTCCATTGTATCTGGGATGATCAGCCCACTGCCTGCCGTGTTTTAGGCCCTCAGTAGATGAATGGGGAAATGGCTGGATGCATGAACCTATTACTACTCCTAGGCTGGGAGCCAAGAAAAAGTGTCCCCCTTGTCAGGAATAATCACTATTATTCAAGAACATTGGAGATTTCTAATTACCAGTTTCTGGGCTGATTACCAGCTTAGAGTTCGATGTTGGGCATTTTGCTCACTGTCTCCTCCTCTCTGGGGCCTGTTCTCACGCAGGGCCTTGTGATGCTCATTGCCAGGCAGATTTATGAAACATCTCAACAGACGCTTACATTCCATATGTTACAATTTACACATTCCTGCTGGGGTCAAGGTGGGGAATGGCATGTGTGTTAATAGCTGCATTTCTTACATGAACTTTCACATAAACCGTCTTCCCAGCTCATTTTACTGATACGTTATAATATACTTTTTAAAACGACATTTCAAGGTCATGAATGAATGCTTCCTAACTTTCATTTTTAGATAATTACAAGTCTAGAAAGGGCAACTAGAGGGAGGTTTCTGAGCCCAACCCCCTGTCACTGACCAGAACTCTTTCTGAATCATCCTTGCAGATCTCCAAGGAAACAAAGGGGAACATTCTTCTACAGTGTCTCACAATCTGACTCCAGTTGCCCCTTTCTGTATCCCAAGGATGCATTGGCTCTATGTGGTAATCACCATTGTCTTTGCAGTTCTAGAAAAAGTGCCTTTTGTAGAAAACATCCAACAACATTGTTGAATCCACATGGCCACCATCAAGCCGGTCCATCATATTGCTGGAAACTTCCCACAAGCATTTGCTTCTTGGCGAGGAAACAGACTCACATAAGTCTGTGCCATTTTGTTGTTGTTGTTGTTGTTTTTCCTGACCTGAATTGTCAGTCAAACTCTATCTTCGGGCCATTTGTCAAAACACCATTGTTTCCTCTCTTCCCTGTGGCAGTTTCATTTCTATTGTTCAAAAAAAATCAAAAGTCAGAGCAGCCTTGGGTTGGTGGAAACAGGGCTAATTCATTGGGTAGTGTAGTTTGTGACCACCAGCCAGTCTCACCATTGGGGTTCAGCAGACTGTGGGAATCACCTCCTGCCAACCAACTTTGGCCCCTTCAGGAGACTACAACTCATAAAAGTTTCTGTCACAGATTGTTCTGTTTCAGGGCCACAATATACCGGATGATGGCTTCCTATGACAGGGCAATTTCTTCTCCCAGATGTATCTTTATTATAAGAAACTTATTTCTTGTTTATAAGAAGCTTATTAAGAGTAAAACATATCATTAAAAAAAAAACCCAAATATTTGCTAGATCTGCTCTTTGCAGAGTCTTGGGCCTAAAGCTATTACTGAAAAGACACACAGTTTTATGCTAACCTGGATCCGTGTTGTTCGGGAACCATAGCAGCAATTTTCACATGAGGATAACATAGCTAAGACTTTTTTAAAAATATTTTTAGTTGTAGGTAAAAATAACACCTTTAATTTCTTTACTTAGTTTTTTTTAAAAAATGTGGTGCTGTGGACTGAACTCAGTGTCTCATACGTGCTAGGTAAGTACTCTACCACTGAGCCACAACCCCAGCCCAAGCTAAGACATTTTTAATGGTGAACTGTTTTCTCCACTTGTTTAACATTATTTACCTAAGAAATGTATTTTAAAACAGAATTTAAGATTTGATTCCTATATTAGGTGTGTTCCAAATGCTGCTTAAGGTAAAAGTGATTTCTCTAAACATTAAATAGGTGAATTCTTTGAGCAAGGATAATTGGGAATTGGACAGTTGAGGGGACTCCTGAATAGAAGACTCTATCAACTTCCCAAAGAGAAAAATGCCAGTTTCATATAGGGGCTCAATATTCAGAATGGCTTGAATTTCTCATAAGCAATTCCAGAAGCTAAAATGTAAAGAACAATGTCTTCAAAATTCAAAGGAAAATTATTTCCAATCTATCACTATAAAACCAGGTAAATACCAATCAATAAGAGGCTAGCATAAAGTCATTTTCAGACACACAAAGCCCCTCCAAGTCCATTCTTCTCCTGTCCCACTCTAGGCCCTGGGAAGCTCACAGACCTGGATTGCATCAGTGAGTTCCCTGGTCTTCCACTTCCAGTAGGGTTTGGCCCAATGGGAAACACTGGCTGAGATTGTAGGGAGAAAGAAGAATGAGGTCATTCTATTTGTTCCCTGGCTTCCTCCTCTGCCAAATCAGCTTAAGTTGACCATATTCCTTCCAGAAGGTTGGTTTCCTCTAAGATCTACCTCTCTACTTTCTTCAGCAACTTGGGTTCCTCTGTTTGGGTTCTGAGAGTCACTCCCTCCTCTTGTTCCCTCTCTAAGCCACAGGGATGGTGACAGGCTTCCTGCAGTGGCTGGACCCAGCAGACTCCACCAACCCTGTTGGCTTCTACCTATATTTTTTTTAAATGGGCCCCATGTTAAATGTTCCTTGGTTGGTGTATTTGAGTGTGTCTTTAGTATGTCTTTTATTTCTTGTAGGACCCTGACCCACACAGATGTATGGATGACCCGTCGATGGCTTCCCTCATTTCTCTAAGGCAGTGTGGTAGTTAGGATCAAAGGCTTTAGATTTACATCCTCCGGAGCTCTGCCATTTTCTAGCTGTGGGACTTTGAACAAATGACCAACTTTCCATGCCTCATAAAAAGGGGATATTTTATAACTGTTGGCCCAGAATATCTGTAAAGACAATTTGAAATTGGCTAAGAAAACATGTAAGAAGTGCTGGTCACTTACTATTATTATTTTCCTTGTGCTATTGCTAGATCCTAAGAGCTGCTTGCTCTACAAAGGGACCAACTGACCCGAATGAAGCTCTAAAGTTTTATTTGTGTATCCTGGGTTGAGAGTACTGCTCTTGCTTTCCGGGGTGAACCCTGGCAGGCAGGGCAGAGAGTCTTCTAGCAGCTGATTCTTAGCTCTGCACACAGACCTTAGTTTGTGATTATTGTGCTCTTTGCCAAAGAAAAAAGTGTAAATGGAACCAAGACACACTCCTCAGAAAAGCTGTGATCCCAAATACCTAAGATCTATGGCTGTCTGCTAAGGTACTTCGGTAGAGTTGGTTCAGCTTTTCAACACTGACTCTCCCTGGGGTACAGAACCCCCTCTCTCTTACAGGATACATAAGAAATCCCAGAAAGTCGACCTCAGATGGAATTCTGTCTTCTAGCATATGTATAAAATGCCAGTTTGCCCCTGTGAAACCTTCTTTCTTTCTTTTATTTTATTTGTAATATTCCACTAGCTCAAGACTTCAGGATGGGGATATTGAAGGAGTATGAGAGTGAGAAGCCCCAACTCAATAAATGAGAGATCACTGTGAATGGGAAGAACAGAAGCAAGATTCCTATTAAGGGTAGGTAAAGAAAGGATGGAGATTTCAGCAACATACAACACAACTCCCATGATTTGGATGTGTGTGTGTGAGTGTGCACACGTGCATGCACATGCTCATTTGCTTGTATCTGTACATACTCAGAAGCCTCTAGGTTTATAGGAGTATATTTTCTTCAGATATGGGTTAGTTTTGCAATTTAAAAAAAATATATATTTTTTAGTTGTAGATGGACACAATACCTTTATTTTATTTATTTATCTTTATGTGGTGCTGAGAATCAAACCCAGGGCCTCTCACGTGTGAGGCGAGCATTGTACCACTGAGCCACATCCCCAGCCCAGCTATGTGATTTTGTGAGAGATTGTTCAAAACCGGAGTGGATGTTTAGTGGAGCCACTTCTTGCTTTATTCAGATACAATATTGGTGTGCTCATAATTCCACTCCTTCTCTGTTCAAATCCAGCCCATGAAAATTCCATTTTGGAGAGAGAAAAATGATTCAGAGGGAGGAAAAATCACCTTGAAATAGCAAATTCTTTTTGTAACTCCCACACAGTGCATTGACACTGCTATCTACTATAATTAACAACAACAAAATAATTTGAAGGACCCAGCACAGGGTCTGCTAGAATTTGATACAAATGGGAAATGGGTGGGTCCAACTTTATTTGACATTGTGTGGTAGAACTATTTTATGCCAATGCAGTTTAATTTCTCTTTGGTCTTTGGATCTTGGCATGATCTGGCTAGATAGTAGGTTGGACGCTTAGATTTAAGTTATGTCAAAGGTTTATTCCAAAGTGGATCCCCAACATTTAGTAATCTCCAATTCACTTCCTTCTGTAATTCTGAAGCTATACTATCCAGCCCCATGATTGCTATTGTGTCTACACTGTATACTACATGGTTAAAGGGGTCAATTCAATCTTCCCAGATTCAACTTCCTCATTTAAGACATGGTGATAGTTAACTAATTGAAATAGTGGCTGAGAGAAAGAATGAGGGAAACTAGACACTCACAAAGTGATGGATAATTATTACATTGTGAAAGAAGGGGAGGAAGGGCAGCGTACATTCTAATAACATGAAGAAGTCACTCCATGGAGCCATCTGGGCAATTTAAGAGTGATTTTATAATATGCTTTTTTTAAAAAAAAAAAAATCTTACCTAACGTTTTCTTAAATATGTCCAGTAATTTTCCTGATAGGATTACTTCTTCTACTTTAAGGTTCAGCACTATATTGTTTTAATTATACAATATTTTGGATCTGACATCAAAAAGTGCATTGTCGGTTTTATCTTTTTCAGCCTTATCCATGTCCTTGGTTACAGATGCCTAGTAATCCTGGGGTCACCCAAGTACTTTTGTTCTAGAGACCTTTCAAAGTAAGCCAAGGCAGAGGTTTAGAAAATGGCTCTTGCTTGTAGACAAAAATACATTAAAATAACCAAGGGAGTGATTATTCCCTGGGATAATTATTTTTAATGCCCTTATTGGACATGTTTGAAGTGATTTTCAGGTCCTTCAGGAATCAAATTGGGAGAAATTCTTTTTTTCCTGCATTTTGTTTTGCATCTTGGAATGTGATCTTTGGTAAATATCTGTGAGGTTTTGCACATTGTATAACACTCTATGCAACCCCACCCCCTAAATGCTGTCAGGATTTTATCAGCGTCAAATAGGCAACAAGAATACAAGATGGAGGGGATTTAAAATCACTTTGTGGCTTTCGGTTATCTTCCTCTAACTATGCTACTAAATGCAGCTTTAAAAGACCGTGCTTTGGGGTTTGATTGGCCAGTCACTCCAATTTAATTCCAAACCTGAAGAGCTCCCCCTTCAGGCATCCTGATTGCTAAACTACCAGTCATCACTGACTAAGTCAAGCAAGAAGACGCTGTCAGCATGTTAGGTATCTTTACAGGTTGTGTCCTGGTGAAGTACAATGGTGCTTTCCCAATTTTAACAATATTGAGATTAGCTAATTATTTAAATGCCCAACAGAGGCCCTCTCGGTGAAACTTAATGAAGTGGGTTTTAGTTTCCCTTAATACCACAGAGAACAACTGAAAAGAATTTTTGAAGTCAGGGTTGTTTCATGGGTACTTCTTACAGAAGTTCCGCATCCTGCCTCATTCATGACCAAATTCTAGTGTAGCCAGACTGTAAGCAATCTGAGTGCCAGGATTGTGTAACCCCAGTTAGGTTGCTATAGAAGGCACTGAGGTAGGTGCACACCTGTAATCCTAGCAGCTGGCGAGCTGAGACAGGAGGATCAAGAGTTCAAAGACAGCCTCAGTAATAGCAAGGTGTTAAGCAACTCAGTGAGACCCTGTCTCTAAATAAAATACAAAAATAGAATAGGGCTGGGATATAGCGGTTGAGTTCAATCGCCTGTACAAAAAAAAAAAAAGAAAAAAAAAGAAAAGAAAAGAAAGGAAAAGAAAGAAAGAAAAGAAAAAGAAAAATGAACACAGGTATTAGGAAATGAATGATGTTGTAGAAAGCAAACTCTTTGTTTCCCACGGGCCAGGCCTTGGGGAGCACCCTGCCCCTGACTAGGTATGTGATTTGGGACAACTCCTAATGTCTTATCTGAACACAGAAATGTAGGACCAGAGGCTCTCGAAAGTCTGCTATTGCAAACTTATGATTTAAGCAGGCAAAAAATTATCTTAACTATCTTGTGTCAACTGAGTGATTGAGAAGGTGCCAGTCCGAGTTAGAAAAAGGGGACAGTGCCAAACATGGCAGTGCCTGCCTGTAATCCTGGCTACTCTGAAAGCTGAGGCTAAAGGATCACAAGTTCTGGGCCAGCCTGGGTGACCTTTGACCCTGTCTCAAAATGAAAAATCAAAAGGGCTGGGGATGTGGCTCAGAGGTAGAGTGCCCAGGAGTTCAATCCCAAGTGTGATGGGGGAAGAGGAGGGGGAGATGGTGATGAGCTTCTTAGTGAGTAATGCTTAGACCCGTCTCATCCCATGTGATTATTTAAGACATGGACAATATTTCTTTAATAACAAAGGAGGCCAGCTGTCTTATATTCTCATCTTTTGAAAACAGCTCAGAGGATGGAATTCAGAAGGGAACCAAAATCTCTCTGGAGCCTTCTATGCATGTGAGCCGCTTGAAAAGAGCAGGTGTATTTTACTCTTTTTAAAATCGGATTCCCAAATTCGGAGATGATCAAGGAACTGGTTTGGCATTATACACCCATCTCAGATCCGTTTGTGATGGACATAATTAGAACAGTGTTCGGTGCATCCAGTTGCCTTAAAGGAAATGGCAAACTTGACCTAACAGATGTCCAATAATATTAGCTTGTCCAATAATGATACTCATACACTGTGTTTATTTGGAACATGACTAAACTATTCATGCTGACTTCAAGGTCCCAGTGCAAAATCCTGGATTCAGATCGTGTGGATTTATCACACCCACCGGAGGACACTGGCTTTCCAAATCTCTGAATGGATTATCCTCTTCCATTAGAGTGGGTCCATCCTTTCCAAAAGATAACATCTTGCTTCTCTGGCCTGAATCTCCCTCAAGGTCTTTCAAAACACAATTTGTGAAAACAATGTGTGAGAACACACGACAACTGGGAAGTGCTCCACGGGAATACGGCAATAAATACGTCAGGTATATAAACTGGCTGATGATATTTATTTGGTTCTTAAGAAGAAAGTATTGGGAAGCGATAAATTATGATCATTTTTCAACATCTCAGATTTCCCCAGTAATGCATATATGTTGGCAGACCTTAGTGGATCATGCTAATTTATTTGTAAATCATCAAAGGAAAACATAAAATATATGTCTCCAGGCAAGTGAATGGACTGGGAAGCTGAATTGGGCAATAGGGATGTTTTCCTACGCCAGAAGTAAACATGTCGACACGGTGACGAGGGTTTTGTCCCACTCCTGGCTGAACTCTGAGGGGTGAGATGGCTAATATCGAGGGACTCGGCTTTGTAGTCCTTCATCACAAAGCGTTCCATGACTCAAGAGAAGGACAATCTGCAGCATGACACAGAGAACTAGGTCAGAATAATATTTCTTAATGGAGATTCCTACAGCATTGTATAATTACCAGCAGTGGGTCAGAATTTTCTGTGCCTTGATAGGTTATATTTTAAAGTAGGCACCCATTTTTAAATTTAATGTGATATAACACTGAGTTCTGATGAATCCCCATTGTGTAAGGGGTAAAAAATGATGTGGGGAAGAGGAAGCCAACCATGTGCACATCCATATATACCCCACAAGCTGGTATTTGAAAGATGATCTTTGGGAACATAAAAATTTATGCTATCTTTGATTTGTGTGGTTTTAAAACATGCTACCAAAATTTAGAGATCTTGGAGCACAACATCAGGACAAAAACTCTTTGCCCTAAATTTACATGTACTCTCTGGCTTTTTCTCTTATTGCTCCACGTGGATTAGCCTTCTTTTCTAGTTAAACCAGTTTATCCACAATTCCCTTTGTGGACTACATCCCAACCACATGGCTGGCCTCTTCTCACCCCCCTGTTTCTTTCCCCAGCATTTCTTGGGGGAGAGACAGCCTCCAGCTCCACTGAGGTGGGGCAGGAGATCTAGCCCAAGACCCCCTCCTCCATGAGGAGTTTTCTTTTTACCCTAGCTAGAAATTGATGTCTCCATCTTTCTACTGAGTCCCCTAGGGTAGCTTTCTCAACCTCAGCACTGCTGACATTTTAGACTGGATAGTTCTTTATTCCGCCTTGTGCGTTATACAGTGTTCAGGGACATTCCTGACCTCTCCCCAGGATAGAAGTTAGCACCCCGAGTCTACAAGTCACTAGACAATGCCAGATGTCCCTTAGGAAGCAGTTGAGAACCTCTGCTCTCCAACTCTCCTCAATCCACAGATTCTAGAGAACTAAGGATCTGTTCCTTAGCTCTGTTTAGTTTATATTCAAAGTTATTTGATGATTAATGAATAAAAGATGCTTTTTAAAAATTACTAGTAGGGAATTTCTGAAAATTAACAAATCAGGTTCATTTGAATCAGGTCAGATCCTCCCAGAAACTATAAAAAGGGGCTGGCTGTGTTATTGTTTGTCTCCTCTTAGAAAGAGTTTACAGAGCTATAATCTTAATACTGTGTCCATTGGGTTGAAATGAGAAACCACCATCAGTGAATGTCTCTGTGTCTTCTGAAACATCATTGTTAAAGTCATCCACCATTGTCTGATGACCCTACAGAAAAGCCTGTGTGATGAGTTCCTCTTAGAGATTAATACCAGAAAAGTTTTCTTTCCTGAAAAACCGGGTTTCTCTCTTCTATTACAAAATCAGAGATATGTAACGAGTGTTATTTGCCCTTTTTAACTTGGCTGTCAAGAAGCACAGAACTAAGTAAGTCGTGCGCTCAATTACAGTAATTATTTTCAAACTTTGAATTCCAATTCAATCTTTGCCTCTCACTATTAACAATTAATAATTAAGTTGGGATAAAACTTAAAACTGAGACTGTCCTAGGAAAAATTAAAATGTGGTAGCTCCAAGTATAAACCATCAACTTAACTAATAATATTTATTCCATTCCCAGGTGGGGGATAATTAAAGATGAACATGTGCTCTACATAGGGAATCAACGTTAAGTTATATGCTTCTAATTTATTTTGAATTACATGTGTTGATTAGAATTTAATATTTATTATACCCTGGGAAATTTTGTAATTAGCCTCAGTATTGATAGAGAAAAAAAATTAGGTTTTTCGAAATGTATTTAACTTCTACCAAAGGGGAGGGTCCTTTAGATGTGGAACAGTGATCACAATAGAAGTTTCATTGTTTGTGATTTATGGAGACTTGGAATAAATGTACTAATGACTAGTATCAGATTTCTAATGACTCTATCTTGTTTTTCCTAAGCAACTTCTCATAAACTTTTGTAATATCTTGAACAGCAAGCTGATACTACATTCAAGTCTGTTTACACAGCTATTAATAAATGTTATGTGGTAACTCCAGGAAGAGGGTCAAACTGCTTTTTTCTCTATTGGCTGAAAACAATTTCCTGCTTATTTTGAAAAACATGGGATTACCAAAATCTTCTATATATGCTGGAAGTTCTGCAAAAACCTCCACTGAAAACAAATGAGATTCAAAATTTTAACCTAAAGGGCTCATAATCAAAAGTCAGAAAACTCATTGTCAGTGCCTGGACTGAAGAATTCTACATACGAGAGATTTCAGTGTGGCATGGGTAAGCCCAAAAGAAGATAAAAATCAGTTTCTGCACATAGTAAGAATCATGCTGTAATTTAGGCTTTTGTTGGCTGATCTGGTTTTTGAAATCAAGGTTGATATTGTTTGATTAGATAAACTGAAAGTTTAATAACCTCCAGTTACTGGTTTTCTACTACATGCCAGGCACCACATAAGCATAGAACACGTGTTGTTTTAATGTGTTCTCAAAATAACTCTGAAGTGATGGTATCTTTAGCCCCTTTTCACAATTAAGAAAATTAAAATTAAGGTTCAGATAGAATACAGAAATCATCCAAAATAATATAGAAAAAAGCAGCACAGAGGGACTTTAAATCCTGGACATCTGATTCCAAAACCTGTTCTTCATACTTGGCTGCACTTCTACAGTAAGAAGATATCAGTGTAAAAGTTCTAAGCCATGAGCCTAAGAAGGTGGCCAGAGAAGGCTCACAGTTATAGTAACAGTGACACTAACACACACTCTATGGTAGGTGTTGTTCTGAAAACTTATATATATGGTCTCATTTATTTCTCACCCTATGAGAAACTCACTATGTTAACTTGCAAATGAAGAAACAAGGCAGCAAGAGCAATGGCTCTCATGCTATCCAGAGGCATCCTCCTTTCCACATTTTTGCATGCAGAGCATGTCATAATGGTCCTCAGCATTGCCTAGCACTTTACCATTTTTAAATCACTTCCAGATGCTTCACTTCATTTTTTAAAATTATCACCTTATTTTACAGATAAGGTCACTGACAGAATCACAATTCCTTCAATTCCTTATTTCCACAAGGGCAGACACTGGTGAAGGTGGGACTTGAACCCAGGAATTTTTATACCTAGCCCAGGAATCTTTGTTTCTGGACAGGTCTCCACACCTGAAACATACCTTTGTTCCTGTAAGGAACAAAGCAACCCTAAGCTTGTTTCTTTTAGTACTAGGGATCAAACCTAGGTGATATTTACCACTAAGCTAGATCCCCAGTCCTTTTATTTTTTGAGACAGGGTCTAAATTCCCCATGCTGGCCTCAAACTTGGGATCTTCCTGCCTCAGCTCCCTAAATAGCTGGGATTACAGGGGAGTGCCATTGCTTCTTATGGGCTAAGAATTTCACATACCTTAACCTACTGAGTTCTCACAACTTTGAATAGGTGGTGTTACTTTTACCTTGAAGAGGATAAAACTCAGTTTTTCCAGGGTTAAATAACTTTTAGTCACTCAGCTGGTAGTGGTGATTTTAACTCAGTTCTATCTAAACAGTTGCCTTGCTGATTCTAAAGTGTCCCATTTCATAGGCAGATATTTATCCATACCAAGCATTCCAAATACTTTAAACCCATCTTGGATCTGGGCAGGAGGGTGGAATACTTACAAAATGCATTAAAACAGAAATGTGGTAGAAAGTGAAAAGAAATAAGGGCTCTCTGTAGCTTCCCACCCCATCTCCTCTTCAGGAACTGATATCTTGTTCCTGTATAGCAATTGTGACTATCTGAAAGTCTGTAATGTGCTTCCTTATAATTAACTTCGATCCTACTAGAATGAAAGCTCCCTGAGAGCAGGCTGGAGCAGTATTCCCAGTTGTGACTACAATGCTGCCACATGAGATGTGCCCACAAATGTTCTATGCATGGTGAATGAATATATGCCACAGAAAAGAACAAGGATGCTCTTGTTAAAAAAAAAAATGGGGGTGGGGATTTCTTTTTCTGGTGACAGGTTGATTTTAAAAAAGAAAAAGAAAGCTAGAGAACAATCCAAACTGTTAAGAATGCCCTATTTTGCCAAGATTTACAGAGATCCACGATTATGAGCTTTAGGAGCAATTGCTCCTTAAATATTTTGTCTGATTTTCGTCTTGGTAAACCCTTGCCAGGAATTCCGTCAATTCCCCTTCCTCACTCCCCCAGTACTCTCCTCCTCATCCACCTCCACCGAACACACATCCTTCTCCTGCTGAACAGCTGCATATCCGGGTTCGCAGACGGAGGCCCAGGTGGCCCTTCACTAATGGTTAATCCGTTATCTGTGTTAAGAGCCTCTGCCTTTTCTAACTAGATCGCTGTGGTGCTGAACTGACTTTAGGGAGAAAATGGATTCTACAGAAAGCATTGTCGTTTGCCTACTATCAATCTCTTCCCCCCCCCCAGTTCTTTTGCTGCCCATCACATATATCCTGTATATTTTTCTTTTAAAAAAATTGCTCCTAAATAAAGACTCCAAATGCAAACTGTTTTCCCTTCCTGTCATACTTTTGGAGCCACCTACAATGGTAACAAATTACTCTAAAGAATATCCCTCTGGCCCTCCCTTATTCCTAACTCAACCTTTGGATATTCTTAGAATACACATTCAGTTTGAAAGACAATACTGATACCTAGTTTTATATTAACATTTATACACCAGGATTCTCAAAAGGGGCTGACTTCAATGGGTTACTATCTGGCTTAATACATCTGGATGATTTATATCTCATTTTGTCTAAGCATTTATGCTAATAAATTTAACAGATTCCCCAGTACTGCCTGGTCCTTAGGGACCTTCTCCCTAAGGTTTTCGGGTTTCTTTACGAGGTTAAAGTGAGAAGAAAGTAAAGAAGCGTGTTACAAAAAAAAAAAAAAAAGAATATATATATATACACAAAATACAAAAAACAAAACAAACAAAACAACAACAACAACAACAACAAAAAAGAAAACAACAAAGAAGCAATTGGCCCAACAGATTGAGAACACAAAATCTCTGATTATAGTTAAACTGTATTAGCAGTCAAAACGGGTGAGGGGAGGAAAGTTCCCAGATTTAGGTAGATTTCTGTATTGACCTATTTCTCAAATGTGAAATCACAAAA
Source organism: Ictidomys tridecemlineatus (assembly GCF_052094955.1). Lineage (NCBI taxonomy): Eukaryota > Metazoa > Chordata > Mammalia > Rodentia > Sciuridae > Ictidomys > Ictidomys tridecemlineatus. Next base: position 31,992,909 of record NC_135480.1, read on the forward strand.
GTGACAAAGTAGTTAGCAAACTAATTTACTGAGGAATATCTGGGTTCTATATACTTAAATCCAATGCTCAGGGAAATCTGACAACTATTAAATTGCAGTTGGGAGAGTGAAAAGGAGTAAGACAAAATTCAGTTTACAAAATATATTCCATCATCTCTTTTTTATAGGTTAAAAAACACAAAAGAAATACTTGAAAAGATTTTTCTAAGATGGAAACACTTTAAGATTGTGTGAGATATTTTTTGTTTTTAACAGGTACGTAATAAATTTTGTTTTGTTTTGTTTCTCTTGTTTTTTTTTTTCTTTCCCCCATTTTCCCCCTGTTTGCAAAGTTGAATCTGGGGTCAGGAGTTCTAATTGTAACCTCAGACTGGAATTCCAGATGGTGCACTCAGGACTGGAAGCAACTCTCAGTTCATCAATTTCATGGGCCTACGTATCTGCTCTGGCCACGGCCTGGCCTCTATCCCCACTGTGGCATTAATGCAGAACAAATTGAGACATATCCTCTATATAATTAGTTCCAGAATTTAAAAAGATTTACGGTATAATAATAGAGGCAGCACTGAGGAATCCTTTCATTGGGGACTCTTGGGGAGCTCAGGGACCATCTCTCGGTGGCATCAGAACTGCCACGGGTAACCCGGACGGCTCCTGGCACCGAGAGCTGGGGGAGAGGGGAATTTTTTTGCACCGTGCACCAGAGCAGTGCACAATGATTGTGGGCGCCTAAACCGGGTCAGAGAGAGTTTGAAGACTGATCAGAGATCGATGTAATTTTTAAATTAACAGAGAAAGCCCGGGGGTGGGCTCTGCCACAAAATCCCCTCTTTTGCTTTGAAATCTATTTTAATTTTAGAAATGAAGCTGTGATTTTTGCCGCGGCGTCGGGAAGCTGTGATTTTTGCCGCGGCGTCGGGCTGGAAACCAACTGAAGTGCCTACGCAGCAGCCCAGCGTGGGCAGATTCCGAAGAGCTGGAGTTGGCTGGGAGGGGAGGAGCAGCGGTTGAGCTTAAGGGGTCCCGGAGCCGGCCAGGGTGCAGCTAATCGAGAGAGCCCTGTTCCTCTCAGGCGACGCGCGGCCAGGAGGTCGAGCCACTCTTCACGCCGATCTGCGGCCCAGGGCACTGGCTGGCGGCCCCAGCCCTTGACAGATCGCAGTGCTTCGGAGTGTTTATTCAGTTGTCAGCAGCCGCCGGGTGACCGCCAGAGCGCGGCCCCGGCGGCGTGCGCGTTGGTCCCTGGGGCCGTGGCTGCAGCTGCCCGGCTCCGTGCTAGGTCATAGGCAGTTAACAGTGCCTGAGTGAAAGTGGGGGGCTGAGGTCCTCACTACCTCCTCCCACCTAGTTGCGATTTCTTTTTCATCTTGCAATACTTATGCACCTTCTAGGCCGGAATGCATGCATTATGCCAAAGTACTAAAGCCACCTGGGCTTCCCGGGTATCGCCGGTTTTTCCTCATTTCCCTGGTTTTAGAGAGGCAGAGGAGTGATGGTTGAAGCCATTGCTGGATGACCTGGACATTCAAAGACCTACGTTTCATCTCAGCTTTACCACCACCTTGCTATGTGCCCTTGAGCACTAATGGTAGCAAAAATCGTAGTTTATCAAGTAAATAAGTCAACACTACCCTCCTAATCTGCAGGACAACCCCACGAGGTTGACGCTACTATCACACTCTCTCTTTGACGGAAGAGGAAACTGAGGCTCAGAAAGGCTACAGAACTCATCTAGGGTCACACCGCTATTGGCTGCCTCGCAAAGTTGAGATTCCATTCTCAAGGCATTTACCCCTTACTCTTAACCTCTGTGCTCCACAGTTTGCCTTTCTGGGTCTTTCTTTCTCTATAGAACATGGAGTTTAAATTTCAGCTTTGCCATCAGGAATCCAGCAGGGATCCTCTTTGTCCTGGGTTCCTGCGCTGACAGGAGAGAGTAGAGAGCATCCAATTCTCTGCAACCTTCTTTTCACCAGCTGAAGGAGGTGCAGGATGGATGAAAGGTGCATCACCCTGTTCGCTCCTCCACACCCAGCTCAGGGAGCCTAAGCCAGTATATCCACCGGGATAACAGTAGGACTTCCATGAAGAACCTTACACAGGGGAAGGGAGATGAGATGGGACGCATGGGTGCCCCGTGACCCCAGAGATTTGTGGGTTCTTCAACCCTGGCTTATGGATGCCTGGGCTCCAGGGCATAAGGGCTGAGTAATGAATGTTCAGAAGCCGTTTTGGGGGCGGCTACTGGCAATTTTCTCTGTCCAGGGAGCTGCATGGAACTCCTCCCACAGCTTCACACTGAGAAGTCAGGGCAAGGAACACCTTGGTGTGGAAATGGGGCTGGCATTTCCTCCGTTTCCCTTCAAGGATGCCAGGAAAACAAGTGGCAAAGACAGAAGATTCCCAAGTTGCTGGGTGCTCCTTCTTCCCACCCACCTCTGTGCCCCATCTGACCCCAACTCACCCCCAGGGCCAAAACTTATCTTTTAAATACTGAGGTAGAGATTTAAGTCTCTTTGCCCTATCTGGGATCCAAAATCACACGACCTCCTATTCAAGCCAGACTCTCTACATTTTTTCACTCCCTGTCCGCCCCCCAAAAAAACTTGCAAAGGAAAGCAAAAGAGAAAATCTTGGTCTTTTCCTTTGGAACTGGAACTCTGGCTTTTCATCAAAAGCTCTTCTTCTCACAGAGCTTGAGTCGTAGCAGTCAAGGGAGGGGAAAAAAAACGACTTCGAAGTAGAAATAAGAGGTGGGGAAGATAAAAGGGAGAGACAGGGATCTGGAGCATTCCAGAGGCAACTTGGTTTGAGAAATTTTGTCTCCAAGGTCTGTCTCTACCAAAAAGACCCAAACACATGTGGCCCTGCTTAGAGCCCCTCTACAGGTTTAGAATGGATAAGGAGGGATAAGAGGTGGCAGAATGAAAGGGGAAGGAGCTGGCCTCAAGAGCTTTATTTGGGAAAAGGAAAGGGAAGGGAAGGGGAAGGCGAGGGGGGGAGAGAGAGGGGAGAGGAAGCCGGAGAGAGAGAGAGCACGCGCAAAAGAAAATCTTAGTAAAGAGGAAGCAAAGTAAACAAAATCAAACACCATTTGTAGCGCAGAAAGGTGTCCACCTCTGCGAAAGTGGAAGGGAGAGCAAGCGGATAGCTCACGTTTCCAACTTTTGCCCTCAAGGTCTCTTGTGCCTAGGGGATGCGCAGCCCAAGAGGAAGAGGAATCGCGCACACGGACTTCCTGAACCTGCACATACTTCGGATCCACAGCCAGAATTTACAGCGGTTGTGTTTACACCATGCAAGTTAAAACCTTAGTGTAACAAATGGACAGTAAATTAAGGGCGTCGAAATGCTTTGTTAAACTGCGTCTGCTTCCATTGTTGCTTCGCGTAGGGTTGTCTGGAAAGCTGTGAGTCCTATTCTGACCCGCCTGATGCGGGAGGCCTGACTGTGATCGGCCGCTTCCCGCCGGGCACGCCTGTCGGTTCCAGGCTGCGCCGTCGCCGCTGACTCCTGGCGGTTCCTGGGCGTTTCCTCGCTCACTTCATTCCGGGATCCCCTTCTCCTTGCTTATGTGTTGATCCCCAACAGATCTTGACTACTTTAGAAGAACTAAAACCAACCCTACCCCTCAGCACCTGCTCTAAGGCGCGAGGATCCCAGCTGCTAGGTGGAGCAAAACCACGAATTCCGAGTTCCGAAATCCGAATGGTGCGAACAGTGCCACCGGCCTTGGGCCAATGGAGTCTCTTCCTGCCCTATTTCCCATCGGCCTAACTGGCTTGCAACTTCTGGTTAATCACTGTGCACCTAGAACGGCTTCCCCGGGATCAGGAGCAGAAGCAGTGCTTGGAAGAGCAGCTCTAGGAGCCACCCTCTCCCCATCGGCTTGGTGCCCAAACCCTTCCCATTTCCCTTCCTCCCTCAACTGGGCGCCAGGATGCTCCAGCCGGAAAAGAGCGCAGGCACTGGGCGTTTCCCCAGGAGTCCCCCCCCCCAAACTAGCCACTGTTTTCCCGGTTTAACCGTATAAAAAATAAGTACTCCCCAGAAAGGGAAACTAAGTGCTTCTGACATGGATTTTAGGTAGGCGGCAACCGTCTTCCGCTGGGCTCAAACCTCACCAAGCAATCAACTACTAGACTACTAGTAGTCTTGTAGTAACTAATGCGGCTCGCACTGGTTATCTACCTGGGGTATTTTCATCTGTAGTCCCGATCTCTGGAACTCATAGGGACCGGTCCCTTCCCAGTAACCTGTAGGACTCTAGAAACAAGAGCTGGACTCTCGGATGCAAAGAAAAGGTTTCTGCCTCCGAACCCCTGAGAGTTCTCGGTGCTTTTTAAGTTCCCGCCCTCTTGGAGCCCACCTGCTCCTCCCTCCAACCCGCCCTCTCAGATTAACAACCCATCTGTACTCCTACAGCTTTCAGATGCTGAGGAGATTCGTAGCTTACCTGGAGGGACTTGCCAGTGCCGCGGGGCGCCCACACTCTCCAAGGCCCAGTAGGGGAGGTAGGGGGAGGGCTGTGCCATATAGGCCAGTTTGGAGCGCGTGGCGGGTAGAATAGGAGAGAATGCCTCGGAAACAGACGCTTCTCCAGGCCCGCCCCCGCCCCCGCTGCAAGGGCGCCCCCAAGGAGCAGCGCGCGCTGCCTGGCCGGGCTTGGGTTGCTGTGTGAATGGAGCGGCCAAGCCTCCTTGACTCCTCCTCCTCTCCCGGCGCCGGCCCCTCTTATTTGAGCTTTGGGAAGCTGGGGGCAGCCAGGCAGCTGGGGTAAGGAGTTCAAGGCAGCGCCCACACCCGGGGGCTCTCCGCAACCCGACAGCCTGCCGGCTCCCCCCTTCCCTCCCTCCCTCCCACTCATTCACCCACCCACCCAGACCCGGGACAGCAGCCCAGGGGCCCCGCCGCCTCCTCGCCGCGATCCTGGACTTCCTCCTGCCGCAGGAGCCGGCTTCCACGTGTGCCCCGGAGCCGGCATCTCAGCACACGCTCCGCTTGGAGCCTGAGTGCCTTCAGCAGCCTGAGCAGCCGGGGGACCGAAGTCCTGGCGGCATCTGGACCAAGTTAGTCGCTTCCGAGTCCAGCGTCGAGCGTCCGCAGGGCCGGAGGAGCCGCGGGGTGTCCGGAACTGAGCCGCAGCAAATGGGCTCCGACGTGCGGGACTTGAACGCGCTGCTGCCGGCGGTACCCTCTTTGGGTGGCGGTGGCGGCTGCGCTTTGCCAGTGAGCGGCGCCGCGCAGTGGGCGCCAGTGCTGGACTTTGCGCCCCCGGGTGCTTCGGCTTACGGTTCGTTGGGCGGTCCTGCGCCACCGCCGGCTCCGCCGCCACCTCCGCCGCCGCCGCCGCCTCACTCCTTCATCAAACAGGAGCCGAGCTGGGGGGGCGCGGAGCCGCATGAGGAGCAGTGCCTGAGCGCCTTCACCGTCCACTTCTCCGGTCAGTTCACCGGTACAGCTGGAGCCTGTCGCTACGGACCCTTTGGTCCTCCCCCGCCGAGCCAGGCGTCCTCCGGCCAGGCCAGGATGTTTCCCAATGCGCCCTACCTGCCAAGCTGCCTCGAGAGCCAGCCTGCTATTCGCAACCAGGGTGAGTAGGCCGGGGAGCGCCCCCTACACGCGGGGGCAGCGGCCCCGGGGCTCTAGTCACCCGTGGCCTCTTCCTTATACTACCCCATCCCATCTCTTAGCCGGCTGCCTGTCCAGAGGCGGCGAGAGTAGCGGTAGCGGCGGCGGGAGAGAGTGTACGCCCGCATCGGCTTTACACGGCTTGCACGGCAGAGTGAAGTTGGGAGCTCGAAAGTTCGCTTGAGCCGGGAGGCGGTTTGGGGCCTTTCGGAGCTTCCAGGACTGTTAGTCTCCACGGAAATAGGAAGAAGAGACTAGTGCAGTGTATGGTTCTGCCTTGAAAAGAGGTCTTGTTGCTGAAGGTACCACCCAACTGTCGTTAAGCATTGGGTTTTTTAGATATCCAGACTGGATTAGGAGGGGGACAAGCGCGGGATGCTCAGCCTGCGCTGCTTCCGTCGCTGCAAAATGTCAAGGAACATCTCTAGCCCTTAATAACAGTGTTGTCCCGCGTTTGGTGTACAGGTACTGGGGAACACTAGAATGAGGGGATGAATGGGCCAGTGACTAGATGGCTTTTTGGAGCATTGTTCGCGTCCGAGTATAGCTCTAGGTTATTGTAAAATGAAAATCTCTCTGGGGTTTTGAAAAGGCAGAGGTCACGCAGGCTGCAGGAATAGAAGAGAACCCGGTTTATCCGATTCCACGCTCTTGGGAGCCAGATCTTAACTGCAGGCGGTGACATGAGTTCTTCCTTTCAGTGCTACTCGGTGCTTTTTCGTTGGGGGTTTGCGGGATTCAGCTGGGGACAAAAAAAAAATTTTTTAAGAGACTTGGGGCTAGAACAAAGGTTTATTCGTCTTGTTCAGTCAACATGAAAGAGCCTTGGCGCACAATAAGTATGTTTTATCATCCCGTACTGGAGGCTCCCTGCCTTCCATCAGGGCCAGCGCAGACCCTGTCTTACTGCTCACTGGTAGTTTGGTCTCTTCATTTATTCTCATTTGACTTCTTTGCTGTTGAGAATCTAGACTAATTTGGTTTGGTTCGATATTTTAGGAAATGCTTTGCTAACACAATGGCGGATGCTTTTCCTGGAGCAAAATTAGTGAGGCCCAGGAACTGGGCTTTTTCTGAAATGCGTGGGATGAAAGATCAGGGTGTGAACTGTTTGCAGAAGGTGTTGCGCTCTCAAGTCGTAGAAGGAAAGCTGTTCTTGCCGCCTTGGTCCCTTCCTTCTTAAAGCATGTCTTGAGGCCATTTCTACTTTAGTCCACCTTGGAGCACCTGGCCAATCCAAAATTCCTAGCGAAACCGAAACCGCCCTTTTGGTCAAGAGAATCTGGGATCCGTGTCGTGCGGAGCAACCTTGAGCACACTCAAGGGGTTCCTCCACTCTAGGTCCTTTCAAAATGAAATTAGCAGTTTTTACTTAACGGATAATGGGACAGCTTAGTGTTGATCGCAGAGGTTCGTATTCTCCCACGGAGCCATCTCTGCTTAGCATACAGGTGCTACATTTTGCGAATCTCCGGGTCTGGTTTTTCATCTGTGAGAGAACAGAGTTGGGCAAACTTGAGCTTGGATCTGGGCAAGAGTTATACACCAGAGGTGCAGAAACATTGCCCTTCTCAGTGTTTGGGGTCAAAACACAGAAGGTACCAGCCCACCTAAATATCGCTGGGCCAGATAACAGCTCCACTGGCAGGCAGGTGTATGCTGTGAGCCTTGGGGATATGGGCTATTTGGAGAGGCTGGAGAAGCAACTGGGATCTAACCTCCTGGGGTCAAAAATACTGTTGTGTCATTATCTTTGTATTTGAGTCCTCTAGGGATTGGATTCAGATTTTTGAAACATGGGCTCTGTTGCTTGGATTTGGGTCCAGCCTTTTGCAGGCAGCTCTGTTTTCCTGATCCCATCAATCTGGTATGGGGAGCTGGGAGTGGTCACTACAAATCTGGGGAAAATCCAGATTCCTCTAGACAGTCCCAGCCGCCAAAAGAATAGAGAAAAATCACTTGAGGGACAAGGACCAGAAGGAGCAGGTGAATGCGAGTTTCCACCCTTACTGCACCTCCAGGGAAAAGCCCGGTGAAGAAGATATCCCTAGACTAAGGTCATATAGCTTGTAATCCAGTTTCTGCCTATGAGTTTTTGCTCCTAGTAAAAACGAATGGATCCAGCATGCCTATCCCTTGGGGCTCACTTGGCAATAGAAGCTGGGTTGGTATGTGAGAAGCTGCTACTTTGGGTAGGCAGCAAGGACGGGCCCTTGAGATTCCACATTTATTCCTTTGGTTTTTCAGGGTCCTGTGGCTGCCCCCAGGTATGCAAGGCCTAATCTGAGGCTTGGAAGGGAAAAGCAAAGATGCCAGCTCTCTCCAGAAAGGGTTACAATGGTGATCATAACTCCCAAGACCAAACTGCAGGCTCTTGGGCTTTGGTTACCTTCCCTCAAGCAGGACCATAGGCAAGGGCAATTGCTGATATTGCTGGCATCCGCTCACCCCCACCCCAAGCTTCTTATAAGCACTTTATTTTTCTTGTATTTCATAAATATAGCTGACATCTTCTAAATATTAATTTAGCAAACATCAACTGCCTACACTATGCCAGGCACTGAAGACTGAATGTTAAGACAATTAATGGCCTCAGGAACCTTTGCAAGAAGCTCACAGCCTGACACTGAAGGACACTTTTATTTCTGGATGAGAAAATTCAGGGGCTAAGAGATTAGGTGTGCAAGAGGTCTCTCAGGTTGTGATAGAGGTGGAGATTAAAGTGAGACTATTCTAGGGGTCTTTTCTAGAGATCTTGACCTCAGTGTGGAGTTTGATTTGTTCTGCTTAGTTGGACGAGCACTGAACTACTTGTAATGTGTGTGATGGTTGGAAAGTCTGTCCAGGTGTAAGTGGGAGTGAGGATTTTTCTAACCCCAGCCCAAAACAGGGTTAGGAAGGGAGGGAAAAAGAGAAGGGAGAAGAAAAGGGGAAAGAGAGAAAAGAGAAATGTTGCTTCCAGGCAGCTCTTGATCCCAAAGAACAAGCTCAGGACTAGGCCTTGGATCTCCAGGCTATTGCATGGGCACATGGTCAGAGGAATTACGCCCGAGGGTCAAAGCGCCCCCCTCTGGTCACACAGGACAGGGTATTTCTTGGGGGAAAGATGTTCCCAATCCCACTACCGCTGTGGTTATCACTTTCAGCCTCCTGAGCACCTTCCTGGCTGTCCATTCCATCCCTTAGCTTCCCCAGGGCTCCGCGGGCAAGGCAGTTCCCGGGATCCTCCGCAGCCGCGGGCGGGGGAGAGGGGTTCAGAGCGTGTCTCGCCTCTCCCAGCGGTCAAGGTTGCGCTCCCTTCCCGGGCCAGGACTAACCGTGGGAAAGGCGCTACCTTGGCTGCTAGGGCCTCTCCCTTCAAGGCCTGTACAAGGAGCCTTTGAACACGCTGCTCCTTCCCGGCTGCATCTGTCCCTCCTCCAGCCCCCGCCCCCGCTCTCCTCGCCCGCCCCGGCGCAGGGCCCGGGCACGGTGCGCCCTAATCAGCCCTGCGTCCGATAAGCTTCTAATTAAAACAGCCCTCCCTCAGCTCAGCAGGCGCTTTCATCACTGCCCCTCCCGGAGAACCCGAGGGGGTGGTGGTTCGAGACTGGTCTCTGCTGGCCGAGAGGTCGGTGTCCCGTCCGGGAAGGGGACTAGGGAGCCTCACGGGACACCAGCATCCCTGGGCCGGTGCGATTCTGGACCACGGAGTCGGTGCCGAAGCTGCACCCGGGGACCCGCAGCTCCTGCCGCACACTTACTGTTTGAGGACCCAGTCTCCCAAGACCGCGTGGGCCTCGGGTCACTGCCTGCTCATCAGCTCAGGAATGGAGAAGGGTTTGTCTATAGAAAATTTCTTTCTCGCTTTTATTTCCACCTCCTCCTCATTTAAAAAAAAAAAAAAAAAAAAAAAGCCCTTTCAGAAATTCGGTCTTCCCTCTGGGCAAAATGGGTACCCAGAGCCAAATTTCGTTTGTAAGCTGATTTGGAGGCCTCAAACGGCCAGGCCTCCGCTCCCTAAAAGAAGTTCCTGGAAGCCTAAGCGTGCTCACTCACGGCCAAGAGCTAACTAGAAGGGGGTTAACCTGTCCTTACTCAGCAGGCAAGAAATGGAGGGTTTCATGTAGATTATAAAAGCTGGTAGTTTCTTAAATCACCAATCTTTGGCACCAATCTTTGCCTGACCTATACCATCCGGGTGATTCCAATTCGTTCCCTCCTTCCATCCCTCTCTGAAACACCACGGAAGGGAGCTGTGTTTTATTGCCACATAGTGAACAAAAGAGACTCGATTTGGGGGGAGTGGGGGGAGGGTGGATGACTGTGTTCCAAAGATGGAGGTAATTGGCCTCCAATCCCTGTCCTGATCAAGTCTTCTTGGACACTTGTTGCAGAATCTTGATCATCCCCGGGGAATTGGAACCGTTTGCCCTGCCTCAGTCCTGGGAATTTTATGAAGTTTGAAGATCCAGAGCACGTTGAAAAGACCTGGGGCTGGCTTGTAGTGGCCAATGTAAATGTCCTGCCCCACTTCCTTGCCAATTGTTTTGAACCTCAGGTCACAGCCTTCAGAGCTTGAGCATAGATGAAAGGTCTCAGGAGTGACCTTTAGCAAGGATATTTTCTCCCTGGGGACACCAACAATTTTCAAAAAGCGGGTGGATTGAATAGGTTTAAAGCAAATTTAATAACAGCATAAAAGCCTACATTTTCCAACTGAGACACCACATTCCTTTTCTCATCTTTGAGGGACACGAAGAACGTGATAGTTTCTCGGTAGACAAGCTGGGCACTGCCATGGAGGGAAAGGGAGATATATTACCAGGTATATAGTACCACCTTGAAAGAACCCCATTTTTTGGTCGGTGGTGTGAGGGAGTTGCCAGGTGGATCAAGAGAGGTAGGGGGACATGGGTCTGGGGTTAAGGTTTCCGGGCCGACTTTCCCCCTCTCACTTCCCCCGCCCCAGCTTTCCCTAGGGCCCAGGGTGTCCTGGTGTCGGTTGTGCAGCCCAGACAGATAACATGACTCGGTAATTACTCCCCCCATTTAAAACGCAGGCCGTTTAACTGGCTCCGAGTAATTAATGAAAGTTGGTGCGCGGGCCCCTGATTTACAGCTCAGAGTCAATGCGGGGTCAGCCCAGCAGATTCATTTCGCTCGCCCATGCTGCCCCAGCGCGAGAACCGCGGTTTGTTTTGGGGGGAGAACAACTTTCTCCGCCCAGCAGGCGACAGGTTTTTATACCTGATCTGCCGTCGGAGGTTCGGTTTAGAAGCGACAGTCACAGTGGAAGATAAAAGCATAAGCAGATTGGGAAACAGCGGGAAACTCGGCGTTTGGGCTGGGAATGAATGGGGAGCCTGTTGGAGATCCTTCTCCAGGATTTGGGCCTCGGCTTCCTTTGGGCAGGTGGAGCGGAATTATATCCTCTGCCGTGAACCCGAATTCAGTGGTGAGGCATCCCTCCGCCCTGATTCTGGTTCAGATCCAGGGTCTCTACCTCCCCAAGAGCTTCGCTGATCCTGAGCTTGTCTTCTCGGCCTCTCCTGCAGGATACAGCACAGTCACCTTCGACGGGACGCCCAGCTACGGTCACACGCCCTCGCACCATGCCGCGCAGTTCCCCAATCATTCCTTCAAGCACGAGGACCCCATGGGCCAGCAGGGATCTCTGGGTAAGCCGGTGTCGGCGATGATGTGTGTGGGTCTTTACACGCTTTTTCTAGACAATTGCCCCTTTCTCGGAATTTTCAACCTATAGCAAGTTGGGGAAGAGAAAAGAGGACATCCAAAGGAATCTTAGGAATAATTAGACAAATTTCATCATTTAGAACGATGGTCTCTCCTTCCATCCCCAGTGCGTTAAGTAAAGCGCTGCTCAACCAAGTCTACGTTTGTCCCGAGAGCTTTTTCGGGCCACGCATTGACTGCTATGGGAAGGTAAAGCTTTTAGCTTGCTACAATCTGGGCGGCCTCAATGATCACGCCCCAGAATGCAGGCCCCAGTGCCCTCAGCTCAGCATGCCCTGTCCCCTACCCGCTGTCCATAGCACTCGTGGGGTGCGCTCAAACTGCTGTCTTTGGCTCTCTCGTCAGGCGAGCAGCAGTATTCCGTGCCGCCCCCGGTTTACGGCTGCCATACCCCCACCGACAGCTGCACGGGGAGCCAGGCCCTGCTGCTGAGGACGCCCTACAGCAGGTAAGAAGTTGCTGAGCAGTGTGATGGGTCCTGGGAACTCTCCAGGTGGCGGGAACATCAGACACCGGGCAGCACTGACTGCAGGCATGCAGGGTTCTGGAGTCAAAAGACCCCTTCACCTTTCTACCTGGCCAAAAAGCAAATCTCCCTCGTCTCCTGGTTGTTTTTTGTTTTGGATATAAATGAGGGCAACTGCTGTATGGAACTAAAGAAGAAGGAGCGCCACTTCCAGAGAAGTTATTTTTTAAAAGACTCTTTCCTGGGAGTTTTATAACTTCCTCGATACTAAAGATTGAACAGGGAGTCCATCCCTCTCTATTCTTCCCCTTCACCCGCTGGCCACACTGGCCAGAATACTTAGACGGCACTTACGGTGGTCCACATCCTTCTCTCCACCCAACCAACTAGACTTTTGGCCTGCAATGCTTTGTAAGCGTCTTTCCCAGCATCGTCCTGGCTGTGCGCCGGGGCACGACCCCAGCATGGGTGCCACAAGATGATCGGGTCATACGTAGCGGGGCCTGGCGTGTGCCTTGCTCCAGCCCGCAACACCGTCTTGCTCTTCGCTGGAGGCAAAAGACCAGCCCCCCTTTCTAAGCTCCTCCCCCGAGGCCCTTTATCCTTCTCTTCCCCCAAATTTATTTTTCAACTTTGGGTGAACTTGGCCGGCATCCCGCGTCCCTGATAGGGTTGCCTAGTAACTGTGGCGCACACCCGGGCCTGCGCTGGGCGGGAAGGTGGGGCGGGGGCAGGAAAGTGTCCTCGCTGCTGCCCTTGTGGCCCAGGATTGGGCGCGCATTACCTCATAGCCTCCCCTTCCCCGGGTGCTGCGGGGATCCTGACACCGACTGCCCCCAAACCCATCCCCATCCTCCCTCCCCTCCGCGCGCAGACCCGGGGCTGACGTCAAGGGAAGGAGGTAGTGAGGTAATGAAGGAAGGAAAAGCGCCTGTCTTGGGAGATTGGGTGGGGGAATGGCCGCGCCTGGGGACCTCCCGTCAGGCAGGTGGAGGAGGGGCGCGTCCTTGTTATTGAGTATGCAGCAGCGCATCCCAATGTCCCAGCTGCACTTCTGAGATTGTGCCTGGGACTGGTCTGACTCTCTCACCCCGGAGATCATTTCCTAAAAGTTTCTAGAAAGGTATAAGGTCGCGCTTCTTCTGTTTCTGACGCCTGAAGAACGCGGACTTAAAACCTTTACTTTTTATTTGAAAATTTGACATATCTAATCAGATCTTTTGATGGAGGGGAAGTTGGGAGAAGCAGAGAAATGGATGAAGGTCACACTGAGGCCAATAGTCACACCTGCACACCCTGCTTTTGCTCCCTCCCTAGCTAGAAACCATTTTTGTTCTGGCATCACAGACCAGCAGACCCACCTTCTACCCCAAGCCTGCCATCTAGGCCTCCTCTTGGTGGTCAAGTCACTGAATGGTTACAGAATTCACATCCATTCTGTGCTGAAACCCCTTACCTTAGCAGAACTGTGGCACTTGGGCCATTGACATCCTTCTTAAGCTGCTTGCTCCTGTTTATTGCCGGGGTGTCATTGCTGTTATTTTAGTAGCTGTAAGGGGACCAGTTGGAATAGTTCCCTATGGGAACACCTTGGCCCACCTCTCTCTCCTTGGCACCATGTGGAGTTTCCCCCAAGTCACACCCCAGGCTACAGGAAGATTCTGGTATAGGAGTGGGCATTGTTGACGAAGGCTCCATATCTCCTTGGGATTTGAGGACTAGGAGGTGTTGATGTCTTTCGCAGTAGTGATGATCTGCTACATGCATATCCCTTGCTCCTCTTTCTGCCAAGCCTGGACTCTGTGGGACTCTAGGAGGGGGCCCATCAGAGAAGCTGAGCAGCCGAAACAGAAGAGTCCCAGGATGAAGTAATCACAACCAGTGGTTTAATGGTAGTTCTCCAAACCACATCCCTGAGGTGGATTTTGATTTAGGGCTGAATTTGTGACTACTGTGGAAGTAGACAGGTCATTCAGATGTTTTTGTTTGTTTGTTGTTCTCCTCCTCTTTTTTTAAAAAACTTTTTTGGTGTTGGAAATTGAATCCAGGGCCTTGATCATGTTAAGCACATGCTCTACCACTAAGCACACCCCTAGTCCCTGGTTGTATTTTATATACAAATTTCCTTCCTTCCTTCCTTCTTTCATTCCCTTCTTTCTTTTGTCCTCCTTCCCTCCCTTCTTTTTGGTACCAGGGATTGAACCCAGGGACACTCAGCCACTAAGCCACATCCCTAGCCCCTTTTTATTTTTTATTTTGAGACAGGGTCTTGCTAAGTTGCTTAGGGACTCACTAAATTGCTGAAACTGGCTTCAAACTTGTGATCCTCCTGCCTCAGCCTCCTGAGCTGCTGTGATTATAGGCGTGTGCTTCGTGCCTGGCAAATTTTCACATTTTCGAATCCGGCTTCTAATTGGTCACTATAGAAAGCAATTTTGTTAGATTCATCTTTTAGAAATATATGAAGACCACTAGAAGAAGATGTTCTTCTTTCTATGTAATTATGAAACTTTCTTTGGTTTTGTTTTTACATGAATTCTATCCTACAGTTTTCTTCTGTTGTAGAAATTTCCTCAGAAACATCTCAAAAAAGAATCTGTGACCCCTGTAGGAAAAGAGTTTGCTCCCTTAAAGTATGTGCTTTTGAATCTTTGACGTTCCAGCCAACCTAAATTCACAACATTGCCAATCACTTTTCCAAATCATGTCCCTCCCATGTACTAATGATGAATGGATAGGTAAATGGATGTTTTACAACTGGGCCTGTGCACCAGCATTACTATAGTTATATGGTTTTTTCTTTCCTATTCTAAAATAAATTTGAAGGGTATTTAAATGCTTTTGTGAATGCCATGTTTGAAAAACATAGAAAATAAGATGAAATTTTAATTGTCCAATGGCTTACCTTTTGAATTTTATATATTCACTAGTTCTTTCTCCTAGTCCCTGGGTCCATTCCTTTTTCTTTCTAAAATTGGGGCCTCTTGGGAAAGACTTGCTTGTGTCTTGTCTGCTTTGTTGCATTTGACCCCCTGAGGCAGACTGCTCAGCTTTTCCCCACCATTTCCTCTCCCCTCCCCCACACAAAGCTTTTGTCTCCCCAGACTTGGACTCTTCTTTTTCTTTTCAACCTGAAATGGTGGCAGTGGTATATATCTGATATGAAATAAGCAGTGTACACTGTGAGTTTACTTTGAGAAATCTCAAGAAGTTCCCCTTCTTTCTTTGTCCCTTGCATAATTCTCTCCTCTCTCTCAGGTAACAGATCTGAGAAGTTACAGCTGCTCACATTATTGTGTGAATATGAACAGCAATGAATAGAAAATAGCCCTACTCAACTCACAGGAAGTGATTGGAAATGGTTTCCCTTATCCATCTGTCCTAGGCCCCTGGCCCCCTAATACTAAGGTGGGCAATTTTGTCTAAACATCACCAAAGCTTCTGAAACCACATGCTGGCCTTTATGGAACCCAGTGACCACAGCTGGATGAAAGCATGATTCCTTATAATAAGCCATGCTAGTTGTGTGCTGTTGGGCACTCTGCCAAGGGCTTCTTCAGTTCCCTCATTTAGCCTTTCTGACTACTCATGACAAAATTAGACTCAATTAGATGTTCTCAAGGTTATACAGTAAGTGAGAATTGGAACCAGGATTTGATTCTCAGTCTTTCTGTGCTCTGGATCACCAAGTATTGCTGGACCACTCAGTGTTCTTTGTCTGGATAATTCCCTTATACTTACTTCCATGCCTGCACCTTTTGCTGGTAAATAATAAGAGCAAATGCTTATGTAGATTTACTGGGCACCAGGTCTCATTGTAAGCACCTTACAAATCCTGACTTCTTTAATCCCCATAAAAACAAGTCAAGGTCAGCAATGGGTTATCACTCCCATTTTACAGAGGAAGAAGCTGAGGCCCTGAGAGGTGAACCTCCCCAGTGTGACACAGTAAGGGATAGATTTGTTGTTCAGATTCAAGTAGTGAGCTTTCAGAATCCATCCTCCTGCCCTCTGCACCCATGTGGATAATTGCCATTCTCTTTTTGAAGATGGCATTTGTCCTGGGTCTTACTGGAAGACTTTATCCCCCACAGTTGTGAAAGCCTTTTACAATCCCTAGAAAGCTCTTAGTGGCTCAGGGGGCAGCATTTTTCTTGGTGAATACTGTTAGAAGTGGACTTGAGCTTTCTCCTGAAATCCTAACTCACAAAACAGCTGTCTTTCAAACTCCAGACCACTCCATCTCTCATTACCAATGGGCATGAACTACTGGGGAGAAACTCAGTACAGGCACCTAAAGAATTCCAGGGCATGGACCTTTCTGTCCATTCATCTGACCCAGGAGGACTGACTACTTTGTGCTTGTCCAGAAGCAAGGTCCCAGGAAGGGCAGACCCCATTGATGTCCAGCGGGTAGCGGGTGGATAGTGAAGTCCAACCTCTGAATATCACCTCACCAGGCAGCCAGCTGAACCTTCCCTTCTTTCTTCCCTTGCTCCATCTTCTCCAGTCCTCTTCTCTCTCTTTTGCTTGCTGTCCTTGGAGCCCTTACTGCGCCTACTTCATGAATTGATCCTCTGAGCTGTTTTGAAAAGTTCTGGACTTTAAAGCATATTCCCATTCACACCGATTTTTAAAAAGACATTCTGTGTTTTTTTTCTCTTTTATTCCTTTATTAGCTTTGTGTATCTTTCTTTAGCTACTGTGCTGGATAAATGAGGATATATCCATTTCCTCTATTTTGGCCCTTTATCAGGTAATACTGCTTCAACTCTGGAAGTATACTGCCTTTCATATGAGACAAACCTCCATGGCAGCCATAGGGGTTCTGTGGAATCTCAGCATCGGCAGGTCAATGGGAAGTGCACCACTCACCATTTGGGTTGGCCTCCGACTTAGACATAAATCAGATGACAACCGGTGCTTAAGAAAATAAAGGCATAATTAATAACGTCTCTTTTCATGTGCACCCATGTGAGTGTTACTTGGTGTTTTCACCTAGTACAATACTACCTATTTGCTTTCCACACAGGTAGGCAAAATGGAAGATCTCAAATACTTTGTCTGATGGTAGATAGTGTTATCAAAGCCACAGGCTTGAACTGAGCTTGTCTCCAGGGATAAGGAAAAACCAGTTCCAAATATTTCTGTTAATTTTTGTGCTGACCAAGTGTTTATTAATAAAAATCACACCCCCAGTGGGGTTTTCTCTTGGTTAGCTGGAGAGCTTGAGAGAAATTATAATACCAAGAAAGTGACTATGAAATAATTATTCACTATAGCCTGCTGGGCAGAAAGTTCAGGCAGGCAGCTTCCAAGATGCTTTGGAGGGAAGAGAGCAGGAAAGGGCCATGTGGATGTCTGCATGCAGCCTTAGCATGAAACTTGGTTAATAGGTAGAGGTAAACCAGCAGAGGCCTTTCCCTTAGTATGGAACAGGGCCATGATAGCAGAAACTGGAAAACATCATGAATTCATATCACAGAAACCAGTTATCTCAACTTTTTTTTTTTATCCAGTGGGGGAAACTTTTCTAGTACCAAGATGCTACTTTGCAAACAGCTAGCAATCATGTGGCAAAAGAAATCCTAATCTCAGCAAGGCTGAAAGATTCTGGTCCAGTGGTGACATGAACCTTTCTTTCTTGTCCTGCCCAACATAGTAAACACTTATGATGCAAAATGTGCTCGGATCACACGTGCGTTTGAAGAGTGGGGGAGTCCTGGTCTAGATAATAGCTAAGTTTTTTTTTTTTTTTTCCTGCCTTTCTTTTTGTGCAGAGGTCGAGAACTCAGTAATACTGCAGTCCAGGCCAAAACAAACTCTATATGATGTACTACTGATTTCCTTTTAAGTTCCCTTTTTTGCTAAGACTGACTTCCTTTTATTTTACTCCAACTTGCATTAATCCCAGTTATAGTAGTTTCTTTCCTCTCTCCCTTGCTTCTAACTTCAAACATTTTTTTTAACATAGGAAACAAGTGATTTTTTTTTTTTTAAAGATCTACTTTAAAAAATAAAGGATCTTGTGACTTTGGAATATATTTTGGCAGCCTGCAGTTTCAGAGTTCACTTTCAAACAGAGTTAAAGCTGAAATGCCTACGTGACCACCATTGTGGTCACCGTGAGCCAAACTACCTGCTTATCTGATCTCCTCTGGGAATGAGATAGTCGACACCTACAGTGGTTATTTAATAATTAGAGGTTTTATTTGCGAGAGGCCATAAATTCCCTGAACAGTGCTATCTCTTTCTGTGCACTTCCATGATGAGAGCTGGGTGTTGACTGATTGCCCAAGGAGATCAGAGCCCAAGCATGCTTAGGCCTGGTATTTTTAGCCCAAGTTCACATTCTGTCCTCTCTCCGGCAGCAGTTATTGTTACTGTTGTCATTGACTTCCATAGGAAAGGTTGTGCCAGCCAGGCCGACTGACCAAGCCACCACGGAGCCCCAGCCAGCAGAAGGCAGGATGTGGTTAAAACAGCTCCGATCCTATCTCAGGAAACCTATTAGTAGCTTGGGGATTTTCTGGAAGTCCTTCTCTCCCATCCGATATCCCCACCTCCTGTCCCCTTCTCGGGGTTTGCAGGCTGAGCTTACAGGACAACTTGAATCACAAAGTGGGGTTCCTCTTGGAACCTTAGTTCACTGAAGCGGATGCCTGGGCATCTTTCACCATTGTGCCTTCCTGGGGACGGAGTTGGTCAGAACATTCCCTGGAGCATGTTCTCTTCGATCTCCAGATTCTTGTCTGTATTATTTAGTGGTAGTGAGAGGACTAGGCTTAGAGGTCAAGTAATACCTGGGGGACATCAAGCATGCCAGCACTAGGCACTTTTCGGAGTCCCAGTTCTCATCTCATAAATGGAGGTCATAATTATGCTGATGTCACAAAATTGTTATGCGTGTTACTGAGGATGTATGTAAGTGCTATGCAAATTTTGATAGGTTAGAAGAGATTCAATTATATTAATTATCTGTATCATCTTAAAAGAGCCATTTCTTTTAAAAAAAAAAACATTTTTAGTTGTACATGGGCACAATACTTTTATTTATTTATTTATTTATGTGGTGCTGAGGATTGAACCCAGGGCCTTACACATGCAAGGCAAGCACTCTACCACTGAGCCATAACCCCAGCTTCCATTGCTTTCTTTGAGCCTCAGAATATCCCCATAAAAGTTAGACTGACAGATCAATATTCCCATTTAATGGATCAGAATATTGAGGTCCAGAGAACTGAACTGTGCTTTGCTTAATGTCCCCAAACTTATAAGAACCACCATCCAATGGAAACACAATGCAAGTTATTCATGTAATTTAAAATTTGCCATTATGCACCTTAAAACCAATTATAATAAGAACATATAAAATTAATTTTGAAATGTTATAGTTAACACTTTAGCCCAATCTAGCCCAAATCTTATTTCAGTGTATGGCACTGGCCATAGTTCCAGTGCTCAGTAGCCACATGTGGCTGGTAGCTATCCTATTGGACAATGCAGAAAAGAGCATTTATTAAGCAATCACTAGGAAGATACATACACATTTAAGACACAGACCCTGTATTTGAGAAAGTTTGCATTCTGGGGACCAAGGAAATGGCCTTAAAACATTTTTTTTCTTGTTATCCTCCTATGTGGAGACCCTTTGGAATCAGTGGGACTGTGCTTTTAAGTCTGAGAAAGTTTCTGAATCATAAAGTTAGATATTTTGGGTTTGCACATAAACTTCTGTCACTCATCATCTTTTCCCATCATATTCTTCATCTTATGCAAAGATTAAATAATTTCAGAAAGATCCCACATCCCCAAAGGGCCTAGAAAAATTGTCAGCTGGGGCTGAGTGATTTTAGTTGGTGAACAATTTTTTAAAAATTAGTGACAAAAATATAGAGCTACCTGGGGAATACAATGCCTGTTGGCTGAGATTAATGGCAAGATTAATAAATGGATTGCTTGATGAAAAGGTGCAGGAGAACAAAAACCAGTGGAAAGATTGTGGAGGAGGCCGCTTATTAATGAACTGTCAGCCCAAAGAAAGTTCAAGAAACTCTCCTGTGGTAAATGCGGCAGGCTGGCACTTCTAATAAAAGTTGGGGTCCTTCAGGAATTAATTACACCAGCCTTACAGCAAGAATTTGTGGAATTGCGAAATGTAGTGGCACAGACCAGCACGGGCTGCTGTTGCAAACAGGGAAGCTGCAGGAGAAAGTAATCATTTTTTTCATTGATATGTAGGATATTGTAGTAGCATAATAGCCATTTGGACATGGGGATGAATGATGGGGTCCAGATATACGCTGACTAATGAAATTATGCATACTTGGAGTTTGAAGTCACTTCACTTTTCATATGCAAAATTCCCTCCTGCAATCTGATTTCCTTCTTATCCCATGTGCCCAACACCAAGGAGTTCCAAATAATTTGCAGAGTGATTATATGTGAGTCAGATGGACTCCACCATGATTTATCAAGCTATGCAGAGGGAGCCCAGTATTCATTTATTCCATGTTGCTGGAATTTCTCTTATCCCTCCACAAGTCCCTAGTTCAGTTGGCCTGAGCAAACCCTCTCTGAATTAAAAATTAGTGTTGCAACGGAAAGGAATGCCATGACAAGACGGAGATTGTCCAGGATTTGGGATCTGATATCACACGGTAGATATTGAAGGCTGCTTATCTTCTTTCACTTCTGCCACGAAGGTAGAGTGAACATTTTCTCCTGTAATGTGTTTAGACGTGAGGTTTCCAGACAAATCATTAATCTCTAGGGTCTCTGGTTTCATAATTAACTATTTCAGTTCTGGCCTCAATTTATTCTCAATAGGTCTTAGTAATTCAGATTTCTGGTAATTGATTTATATGCTGATTTTCTTAGGAATAAGATAAACATAAAGGAGAAAGAAAGGCTTTTGATTGGTTTGCATGGTGGTGTGTTTTTTCTTTTGGGAATCTTAATGTAAATCATTGGCTGCTTTTTTTTTTTTTTTTAAAAACTCCATTTGACTCGTACCAGGATTATAAAATTTATATAGAGAATAATTCCTTCAGCTGAGCACAAAGTTTATCATCCTCTTTCTTTGGCTTGTCACATCCTTGTGTGTTAGGTCATCTATCACCCATCACTCGGACTTTTCAGGCCCTCATAATCCACATGATACTTATCCTTTTGATTAAAACAACTTAATGGCCTTTTCACGAATAATTAATCTGCTGCCTTTTGACTCTCAGCTCCAGGCTTTTAACTTTAATGTTGAGTTATCCAGCCTGTGTTGCCTTTCAAAGTTTCCCTCCCTTCAGTCTCTTCTCCTCCAAGGTTTAATACCTCTTTAGAAATGCCAGTGTCTGCTATACTAAGGTTTTGTAAAAAGCTTCCAAATTACCCTCACATCCCTTCTGCTGTGTGTGAAGTGAATAACTGTTCAGAAATCAGTGGGATGGAATGAAAATAATTTCAGACACACATATTCTGTCATTCTGGAAAATTCAGAGGCTTGCACTGTAAAGACAGATTAAAACTCCATTGCTTTTGAAGACAATCGTATTTGTGCGTGTGAGTGTGCATGTGCACTGTGCATGGTTATATGTTTCTAACTCTGGATGTTTTCCAACAGTGACAATTTATATCAGATGACCTCCCAGCTTGAATGCATGACCTGGAATCAGATGAACTTAGGAGCCACCTTAAAGGGGTAAGGTTTTTATTCCATTGCCCTTTAACAGCGACTTCTACCTATTCAAGTCATTTAAAAGGTGCTTGTAACTTACAAAGGGCGTACAGTTTTAGAAAAATGTAGCATTAAAATGTTTTCTTCTGTCCTCCAGTTGGTGGGCTGTGTTCATTAAATTTTCAAAAACACAAACGGGATATTTTGTCTGGACTAAGGGAATTGAGAATATTGGAGACATTTAATATGGTCTCTCCTTGTTGAATGTTTTAAAATTCTGCAAGGTTGTGTCCATGCAGCCTTGTTTAATGTTAATATTTGGCTAGCAGCATCACAGATGTTAACCATTATACTATCTTATCCAAGAAATGCTTTGCATGTAAAAAATCCAGAATCCAAATTACTATCTGTGTGAGGATGATTTGGAAAATCCAAAGTCAGATGTGCTCATACCTAATTGCACCAACAGGTTTTGCTCACACACAATATACAGCCACCATAGAGAAAGAGTTCAGTTGCCGAACATAGGAGCTTCTCCTTGCACCTAAAAATGAAGGAAGGATGGAACACAGGTGGGTGGGGCTGGCTTTCAGCAATAAAAGAACTCACTTTGTTTTCTAATAAGTCTTGAGGAGCTGGCAGTAGGATACCACACTCATGAAGTGCTTGTGATGTGGCAGGTACTTTCCTAGGTTACCTTGGCTTCTCTCCTAACAGACTTATGAGGTGTAGGTACTGTAGTTACCTGTTTTATAAGCTCAGAGAGTCACGTAACTTCCCAGGTTCACATCCTACTAAGTGGTCGTGCTGGGATTCCAAGTCCAGATCTGTCCAGAGATTTCCAAAGCCCAGGCTCTGTCCAGCCTCTCTCTAGTGCCTTCGAAATCCCACCACTGGCCTAGTGGGATTAGGGACTTAGTTCAGCACTCTTGATGAGTCAGCTAGCATCAATGTCTCTGTGTATTCCATGGTTTCTCATTAGAATCTGGGATCAGGGGGGCTTTCCAGAGCCCCCATGCTCCATTCCCCATTCCCACCTCTTCTTCTCTTCTAGAGTTGCTACTGGGAGCTCCAGCTCAGTGAAATGGACAGAAGGGCAGAGCAAGTGAGTGATCAATGGCCTTGTTGACTGACGTCTGGGGCAATGCAGGAGTTAGGACTGACATGGGTAATCAGGGAGCAGATGGGGGGTGGGAAAATATATCCCTACTCCCCACCTCTTCATGTTTATCATAGACGTGCTACAGGTCAAATGGAGGTGGAAATGTTTCTTCTCAGCATACTCCTGGAAAATATATATATATATATATATATTTTTTTTTTTGGTACCAAGGATTGAACCCAGGGGTGCATAACCACTGAGCCACATACCCAGCCCTTTTTATTTTTTATTTAGAGATAGGGTCTCACTAAGTTGCTTAGGGCCTCACAAGTTGCTAAGGCTGGCTTTGAACTTACAGTCCTGCTGCCTCAGCCTTCTGAGCCACTGGGATTATAGGCGTGTGCCACTGTGCCTGGCTGGGGAAATAATTTTTAAAAATCATGCAGCAAGAACTCTGTTCATTTCTTTGTGAGTGTCACAAAACACCAAATTTGTGACATTACCCATGTTAGATTAGTCAAGTCTTTCAGTCTTAACTTGGGTAAACTTGCTTTTCTCTATTTACCTTTGAATCTCCCAAGGAGAACTTAGTTTTTACTCTAAATCTGTGGCCAGGCTTTGTGAAGACTTTTTTTTTTTTTCATTCGCAAACATTTGTGTCTTCCTCAGCTTTATACCTGCACCCTGGGGCATTTCTGTGGCTATTTTGTTTTGTTTTATTTTCTCTGCTGAAACACCAGTCAGGTTGCATCTTTCTTCCTTCTTTCGTTGGCTCAGTTCTGTTTTTTGGATCATCCTTCAGCGATCAACTTCTAAGATTTACTCTCAGATCTTTCTCCCCACCCCCACCCCAATTTTTCTGCTCTTGTATCCAAATCTCTACTTCCTCTCTCTGGATTCCAAAGTAGAAAGCCTTCTGTTGCTTTGGATTCTTCTCTTCCCACTTCCATCCAAGGGGCAGCTGACAATTTTAGCCTTCTGTCCTCCTCTGCTGCCAGCTTCTTTTACATTTCTTGGCTTTTCGGGTCCCACCCTGTATTTCTGAATTCCTTCCTTTCCTTCTCTCTACTCAGAACTTAGTAACTCTTCTCATATTAAATGCCAACAACAGACAGAACATGAGTGCCAAGTGAGAAGTATGTTTCAATTTTTAGAATTTCTGCATGCTGGACTACAGGGTTGGTTGGTTGGTTTAATTACAAAAATTACAGATAAGGAATCTTGGCATGGTTTGAATCCTGATCTTTCCAGAGTTGAGATAATTTTGATACTTTTAAAGGTCTCCAGATATGTGATATTAGTCACTAACTGGGGAGTCAGAAATTATAATATAAGCATGAAGCACAAAGTGCAAATAGTTTTTGTTCAATCTTGTGTAAGAGGAAAAAAACTAGAAGTTTTCATTGATTGGCTACTTACATCTTGGAAGGATTTCTGAAGTTAAATTTTTTAATACAATCTTTATTTAGAAAGCTATAGAACAAGGATCCAATGGCCCCAATGTATAGTCCCATATAAAACAAAAAATTACAATTGTCTAATTTTCTTTTTCTTTTTTCTCCTTTTTTTTTTTTTTTGGTACCAGGGATTGAACTCAGGGAACTTAACCCCTAAGCCATATCCCCAGCCCTTTTTATTTTTCAGTTTTGAGACAGGGACTCACTAAGTTGCTGAGGGCCTCATTGAATTGCTGAGGCCAGCTTTCAACTTTCAATCCTCCTGCCTCAGCCTCCCGAGTTCCTGGGATTACAAGTGTGTACCTGTCAACAATTGTTTAATTTTTCTGACATCTTCTCTTACATGGTAGCTTTATCCCTTAGAACATATTTAAGTCAATTGATTTCTGCTTCCATTTTGTGAATTCCCACTTATTTAAGGGTACATATAGGGCTATACATGTTTTCTCTGATGACCTTACTACTGTCATCACCCCCTGCCCACCCCAAAGCTATGGTCATGTCCAGATGAGGCTGGAGAGACTAAGCCATTTAACCCAGTCCATGGAGTAAGTGGCAGAGCCATGTTGGAATTAGCTTCTTTCTGACTCTGGGACCTGGCCTTAGAGTTTCTTAGGCTTTCAGATTATGACCACAGTTAGAAATACCTTTTGCACTGAGCTCTAATAGACACACAAAGCACAAATTTTCACTAAACAGTAATTATCCTTATGATATGTTTTTGCTCTGCTGATCTTTTCAACTCTATTCCACATCATTTTAAAAAATACTGTCTGTGACATACTAGACTGATTTTACAGTGCACTGATGTGTCACAACTCCATTTTGCCTCTCTTTTTACTCTCAAAGGTGGTGACTCCTTAGCTCTTTCCTCTGAACCCATGAACAGCTGAGAACTGAATTTGGGTGGATCTTAAATTCCAGTAGAAAAATTGGCTTCTTCCCAGAAGAGACACAATCCAGGGTGGAGTCATTATTCCCTCTGATACTGAATTTACTTTCTTTTGCCATGATACAAACATTGTTAATATGGAAAAGACATTTGGGAAATGAAACGATACTTCATGAAGTAGAGAAAGACAACTTTTTGCTTTCATCCTTAACTAGTAGTATCCTGACATGGGAAAAATCATGGCAGCAAGCTAGAGCTATAACAGGAAAAACTAGCTTGTTGGGGGCAAGAGAATACCAGAGAGAACGTAGGGACTAAGTTGCTTAGGGCCTTGCTAACTTGCTGAGGCTGGTCTTGAACTTGTGATCCTCGTGTCTCAGATTCCTGAGTTGCTGGGATTACAGGCATTTGCCACCATGCCAGGCTTAGCATAATTTTAAAAAGACATAATTTCTATATCACTTGTGAAAATAAGGCATGCTTAATTTTTAATGAAATATTATATGCTTTAGATGAAATCCCTCTGAATACTTACTCATGTCTTCTTTCCTTGAAAGCTACTTAAAAAAAAAAAAAGTGACTCCAAAAAGAATAGTCTTGTTTCCTTGTGTCCTAAGCAAGTCCACGGAGACACCTTTATTAAATATCAGCAGCAGTGCTGGAATGGGTGAGGATAGGATTTTGAAGGAGAGGATGATATGGTAGGGAGTTGCTATTGCCTGCTGACTGAGTCCTTGTCCTCCTTCCTTTACTCATTTTCTCTCTCTCCATCTTTTTTTTTTTTTTTCTTTCTTCCTTTGGTGCTGGAGATTGAACCAGAGCCTCATGCACACCAGGCAAATGCTCTACCACTGACCACATCCCCACCCTGCCTTACTCATTTTCTGACTTCGGCTTGTAAGCTACTTTTATGACCTCAAATGGAAGAATCCCATGTTTCAATTTATGTCAGAAAGAAGGTACTGAAACCTTCTTTCATGAAACCACTTTCTGACACCCATAAAAAAGTGAAATTAGATTTTAAAAGCAGGTCCGTGGTGGGAGAAATTGCTGAGGAATTTTTGTAAGATTAATCTGCCTTTATGAATCCTATTCATGATGCCTTGTACTGTTAGCTTTTCATTTCTTTAAAAACATTTTCTATAGTATTCTTAAGGGTTGCTGATTTACAAAGGTTGCTAATAAGCCTTGGCTACCCTGTTGGCCTCTGTTTTGTCTCTTCTGAAGAAAATATCCTGCAAAATGGAGAAACACATCAACCTTGACTGTGGTCCAAGTTATTAAAGAGAGGAGGAAGTTACTCTGTGGGGACTGGGGTAGGGGGAGTGGGAAATGGAACACAATAGAAATGTAAAAGGAGCGCTGAGCAAAATGAATGTCCCTTCACTGCTCCAAGAAGTTCACAGGCTGTTGGGAACACACAGTATTTGACCTGAGGATGCTCGAAAGGAAAAAACGAGAAGACTCCCAGTGAGTGATGTATGGTGCAAACAAAGCTGTGCCTTTTGGTAGGGCCAAGGCTGTCGAATCTGGAGAAAATCCCCGCTAGACATGGTCTCATCCCTGAGAACCTGTGCCAAAAGAGATAGCCGAGCCTCTGGCCGGGAGCTCCACACGCAGCCCCGTGCCTTCCCTTGTGGGCTTGTGAACATAAGGTACCCGTCCTGGAGATTTACTTCTTGAAAGCAGATAGCCTGCTTTTAAGTGGCTGCTAGAGCTTGAGATGCAAAGCAAAGGTGGGGAGCCTCAGTTCTGGGAATCTCAGCAGTCCCGCGAACAGGCGCATTCCTGAGCGCACTCCTCCATCTCCACCCCAGCAGAAGGCTGTGGATTTCCCCCTTTGAAACAGCAACACGTGTGTCGTTGAAGCAGCTCTTTCTTTATTATTGTATGGGACTTAACTACCAGAAGGAATAATGGGCTCCTGTTCCATGGTGATGGAGCTGATGACCTAGTGCTACCCCCCCTCCATGCCCCCACTTAAGGAAGACTAATTCAGATGCTTCTTGGCCCTCATGTCTCACTTTCCTGCTGCTACTTTTACCTTCCCTGGCTGTTGGCCTTTCCCACCCTTTTTTTTTTTTCCTTGGGGCATGTATTCAACTAATGTATTTGTATTTATTAAGTAAGTAAGATATATAAATTATAGAACATTTAGAAAATACAATTATACAGGGAAGGAAATCACCCCACCCCCCAGTAACTTAAATCAAGCTATGAATGGTGGATAAAGGGGTGTGTGTGTCCCTCATGGGGAGAGGGGACATCAGATGAGGGAGGATATCTTCACCACCCAAAGGAGTATTTTGGAACTTCCTCTGGGCCCTTGTGAGACTATCTGCTCATCATTTATAAGAACAGATCATATCGTCTAGCTAGAAAAAATATTGATCTAGAATGCACACTGATAAAAAGTCATCCAGATGTTTCTTAGAAATAAGGGGCTACTGCCTCGTTTCATAAGAGTTCTTCTACCGAAAGTGAACAAGTTCATGTATTCTAGCTTTATTTCCATCTCTTAATTTTTAACACAAAGTCACAAAGGGAGTGCTTTATAGGCGAAGATGGTGACTTTATCCAAAATAAAAACAGCCTTTTTCCCCCTTTGATTAGAACAGTAGCACAGGCTTATCACTTAAAAAAAAAAATCACAGACAGTACCAAAACATAAAGAAGAAAAGAAAAGTCATCTGACATCTCACCACCCAGAGATAACCTCTTTGTTTTTAAAACATTTTGGTGTGTATTGAATCTGCAGAGAAAAAAAATTGCTAGAACCATTTATCTATTAACTATCTAACCTCTGGATGAATTAAGGGAAGGGGCAAAAGACTGAAGCAGGAGGCTGAGGCAGGGGGGTCGTGAGTTTAAAAAAAGCCAGCCTCAGCAACTTAGTGAAGTTAGCAAGACGCTGTCTCTAAATAAAGTATGAAAAAGGGCTGGGGATATGGCTTAGTGCTTAAGTGCCACTGGGTTCAGGGAATGAATGGGAGGAGGTGACCCAGAGGCATCATATGGAGACAACTCTTTCATAGAGTTCTGATGCAAAGGGGAACAAAAAAATGAGGTTCTAGTTGACTGAGGAAAAAAGATGGTAGATAGTAGGGTTTTTACTGTTTTGCTTTTACTTATTTTTTTTTTTATTTAAAAAGAGATGTCTGCTTGTTTGTTTGATGATGGGAATGATCAAAAAGAGGGAAAAATTGATGATGGGAGGGGATAGAATTGCTAGAACAAAGCGAGGTGAGAAGGAAGAGGCTCTGTAGGCAAGTGGGCTGGCTTTAGCCAGAAGCTGGTTCATATAGCAACTATATTCGTTTTGTGAGCATTCTTTGTTTATAAGAGTTCTTTAGCTTGTCATAGTACTAGAATTTTTTTCTCTGGTTTGTTTATATTTTAGCTATGACAATGGCTTTTTTCCTGTCAGAACTCTTAAAAATTTTGCAGTAAAAATTATGTTTTATTTCATAGCTTCAAGTTTTTGGCTTTGGTACCATATTTGAAAAGATTTTCCTACTCCAGCTTTTTTTTTTTTAGTATTATTTTATTTAATTTCAATATTTAAAAAATTAACATTTCACATTTAAACATTTAATTCATCCTGAATTTATTTGACTGTTGGATTCCAATTTGATTTATTTCCGAGAAACTATACAGTATACTGAGACCATTTTGAGCTATCCTTTCTTCCCTCCTTGCTTTCAGGTATTACCTTTACCAAAGACTAAATTCCTTGGATCCATTTCTAGACTCTTTATTTTCTTCTTTTGATCAGTCTGGCTTTTCTGCCAAGTATTAAGCTTCTTTGCTATAATTTCATAGTCTATTTTAATATCTGATATTAAAGTTCCCCCCAACATTGTCTACTTTTTCAAGGTATTTCTAGCTGTTAGCTCTTGAGGTTGTTGTTGTTGTTGTTATTATTATTATTGCTACTACTACTAGAGATGAGGGTCACAGTATGTTGCACAGACTGGTTTGTAACTCCTGGACTCAAGTGATCCTTTTGCCTCAGCCTCCTCAGTAGCAGGGACTAAAAACATGAGCCACTCATGCCTGACTCTCTTCTCTTTAAGATTATTTAATTTTGTTAATTTAAGAGAAATTTTTTATCAATACATTAATTGCAACAAATACACCGTATTAATTTGAGATGTTAATAATAGAGGAAAATTGATGTAGGGTCTATGAGGGCTCTGTTTTATCTTAGAAATTTCTCTACAAATCTAAAACTATTCTGAAGTAAGTTTATTAAAAAAAAAACTTAAATGTAAGTTTGGATGGATTAAAAATTAAAAATTAATTTTAAAAATTAATTTTGGAAGGCTGGGTATGGTGGCATATGCCTATAATCCCAGCAGTTTGGAAGACTGCGGCAGGAGGATCGTGAGTTCAAAGCCAGCCTCAGCAACTTAGCGAGACCCTGTCTCTAAATAAAATATTAAAAAGGGCTGTGGATGTAGCTCAGTGGTTAAGTGACCCTGGGTTCAAAACCCAGTACAAAAAAAAATTGATTTTGAAGTACGTTGACTTTTGAAAATTTTTGAATCCTTTCTTTAAGAACAAAACAGTTCTCAATATTTTTATGTCTTATTCTTTCAGATGCCCATGTGTAGAATTTCCTCCAAGACTTTAACAGTAATACCCCTGGTCTCAAAATCCCTTCAAGAATGAGTGTGATTCATTTGAATTTATTACAAAAGTTTTCCTTTGTTTGTTCACCTGGAATTAATTTATACCCGCCTCTTGGTGCTGGGGATCCAACCCAGGGCCTCGAGCATGCTAGGCAGACTCTCCACCACAGAGCTACATCTCCATCCCACTTGTGTTGTGAAAAGTCAGAGTTTGGAGCATGGAGCCAGCAGAAGTGTTGTATCTGCACAGATTCCTCACACCTGTGAGCCCCATTTCATTTGGGGAAACAAGAGAGGGTTTAGTCTTCAGAACGCTGTGCTTGATCCTGGGGTTTAGGAAGGAACTTTATTTTAAAAATGCAATTGAGTAGTTGGAGTAAATTTTCTCAGAAGAGGGTATGAGCAACCTGAGTGGGAACCTCTTAGAACCAGGCTACAAAGATCCTGCTCCATCTTTCCTGTGTGAGATGCAGGGTTCGTCTGTTATATAGATTTGGGACCCTGTTCTTAGGGGTGGAGCCAGCAATAATCTCTGGCCATAGAGTGAAAGCATTGAGAATCCAGAACCCAGTGAGTTAGATGAAACCAGGAAGTGGACGGACTAGCACCCCACTTCCAGTAAGACATCCAGATACTTCTATGATCTGATGGTGGGACCTTGGGTTCGTGAGTTCCTGTGTCTGTGTGTATTGATGTAAGAAAGAAAGTCATGTCTAAAAGTCTTATAAGCATGAAGGGCCAGAAAAGAGCATAGGGGTTGTTTTTTGGACTCTTCCCTCCAAACTGTTGTGGGAAACTAGATCTAAGAGGATACCTCAGCTCTGCCTTGAGGGTGAAATAGAAGGAAAAAGGTCAGTTGGGGGAGGTTTGTGAACCATTGCAAGCAGTGAGGAGGGCTTAATGGCTCGTGAGCCTGATTTGGCACTTAACCCACTCAGATTGTGGCTCCTATGAAATAGTGGCTGAGGACTAGGCTGCAAGGAAAGTGAAGACGAATGAGCCAGGACTATAAAGAAAGTTTCAAAAGAGGAATACAATAAGACTTTAGTAATAACAGCATGGTTGGAAGAAATGAGCATCCTCTAAAAGGTAATTTGGAGGGACCAGTACTCATTTACAGGTTTCATATTCTGATATGTTTTTGAAAAGAAAATACATTTACCTTTGAATATTAGATTGTGTATTATTATTATTATTATTTTTGGTCCCCAGGATTGAATTCAGGGGCACTCCACTGAGCCACATCCCTAGCCCTATTTTGTATTTTATTTAGACACAGGGTCTCACCGAGTTGCTTAACACCTTGATTTCGCTGAGGCTGACTTTGAATTCCTGGTCTTCCTGCCTCAGCTTCCAGAGCTGCTGGAATTATAGGTGTGTGCCACCATGCCTGGCTAGATTGCACATTATTAATCAGAACTTTGCAACAGGTGGCAGAATCCCAGTTGTAACTGGTGTGGATCAATGGGGTAATTTGGTAGGTTGTGGGTATTATATTTTAAAACCCTTGTCTGGATTCAGGGACTTAGTGTCATGAGAACACTGTTTCACTGTCTCTTGTCTGTTTTCCTCCATGCTGGTTGCCATCTCAGGCAACCTTGCTCCACTGTGGAAAAAGCAGTTTTGGTTTTAGCACCTACAGCCTGACAAGAAGAATGCCTCTCTATTGGTTCTTTTTCAACAATAGACTTAGGGAAAGGTCTTTGATTGGCTTGCAGTGGGTCATGTGACTGGAGAAAGTAGTGGTTGATTGGCCAGGTCTTAGTCTTGTACTCTCTTCTAGAGCCTGGGGTGGGGTTAAAGAGAGGAATTTCCAGGGACTGGGGTTGTGGTTCAGAGGTAGAGCGCCCCTAGCATGCGTGAGGCAAGGTGTTCCATCCTCAGCACCACACAAAATAAAGATGTTGTGTCCTAAATAAATATATATATATAGGAGTTTCCCTAAAAGGAACAGAGGGCTTTGTTACCAAGGAAAGTGGATGTGGGCGGGCATAACTAGAAATAGGCAATAGTTTTAAAAAGTCAGAGTTAGTGGAAGTGGGGTGAGTGCCCTTTCCCTCCAGATGTTTTGTAGCTCTGGGTGCCATAGGGATGCATGTGACATGGAGAGAATGGGAATGAAGAGCAAGCAGGCAGGGAGTCTGCTTTCCCAGGTTCCTAGGGAAAATGTTTAGTAAAAAAGCAAAATAGAAGCATTGCCGTAGTGTAGTTTTTAATGAAAAATGACTAAAATACATTGTTTTAGTCCAAAGTAACAGATGCATCTTTTTCTTAAGGTCTAAACTGAAATGAAACACCTGGGGACAGACAGAGGGTAAACTGTCCCAAGTTAAAAAAAACAAACCAGATTCTCTCCTGTAGACTATTTTTGAGGAAATTTGATATCTATGAGTTATTAGAAAACAGACATTGAGTGTGTGTTTAAACTCATTCAAGTTTAACTTCGTTGTTTTATTTTAGGTTTTTACTTTCTGTGCTGGCTTAGTAAAAGAAACTTTATCTTTCTCCTTTTATGTGCCCAGAGCACATGTTCAGTAGACTGTACCATGATCTGGATTGAAGAGCTTGGTGTCTCTGGCTTTGGGCCTCTATCCCTTGTATTTCCTGTAGACAGGTAGTTAGTTCTGGAAGCTTGGTTTAGACTTGGGGTTCTTACAGCTGCTGCTGCTCCTCCTCCTCCTCCTCCTCCTCCTCCTCCTCCTCCTCCTCCTCCTCCTCTTCTTCTTCTTCTTCTCTCTCTCTCTCTCTCTCTCTCTCTCTCTCTCTCTCTCTCTCTCTCTCTCTCTCTCTCTCAAGGCAAGTATAATTTATGGGTGGTGCTGAGTTCAGCCTCATCTCGTGTTTAACCTTTTAGGAAGCCCAGTTTCTTAACGCAGTTCTTCATTCTTTTCTCTGAGAAATTGGCACGCTAGAGAAGGGGATGATGGGCCTCAAGGCTTGCAGCAAACTTTATTGTCAACACCAAAAAGAATCAGGCACTTAAGCATCTCATATATAAGCCCCAAGCATCAAGGATGCAGAGAGCTTCATGGGGAGATTCTGTGTCCTGGTGCACGAGTGTTTGCGATTTCCCCAGGTGCTTCCCTGCAGTCTGATTAAGTCTGCAGAGGCGAGAAGACAGAAGTGAAGATGGGGGATGACCACCTGGCCAATAAGTAGAGGTGGGAGAGAGAAGTCACAGGCTGAAGTGTCTCCTTTCTGAATATTCATATTCAATGAGAATGGCCTTCGAAAGTCTCTTTCTCTTTCGTTTTACATTTTTTCTTTCTTCTTCTTTTTTCCTCTTGTGTTGATAAGGGATTTCAGGGCAGCTCTGGTTTTTCTCATCTGTAAAACCTCAATTCCTTTTTATTAATCTTCTTGTGCCTGTGGAACATCAAAATTAATCATTTCTAAAGAAGCTACCCCAAAAAAGTTATGTTGTTTTTTTTCTAAGCCAAGCCTCAATGTACACACGTTTAGCGAGACGAGGGCTCATAATTTGTGTTAGATGAGGGACATTTTTCTCTTTCTGC
Source organism: Ictidomys tridecemlineatus (assembly GCF_052094955.1). NCBI lineage: Eukaryota > Metazoa > Chordata > Mammalia > Rodentia > Sciuridae > Ictidomys > Ictidomys tridecemlineatus. The sequence goes on from NC_135480.1 coordinate 32,026,012, forward strand.
AGACTTTCTAAGGACACGTGTTGATGCATTTTAAAGCTGTCTAGGAAAGGAAAGGCAAATTTTCTCAGGATACAGTTTTTGCTGTTAAAATTGCTCAGAAAAATTGCTCAGTTTTTGCTGTTAAAATTGTCTCGGCTACCACCAGAAATGAAGTCACAAGGTGTATGCTCTGTGATAATTGCTTCTGCTTAGTTTCCCCCGCCCAGTTAGGTGAAAAGAGATGATGATAATGATTAATTATTATTACTTTGTAACAAATGTGCACAGTTTGGACTACTCTGTCACATATGAGCAGGTCATTTCTGTCCCTTGTGCTTTCTTTATGCCAATATAAAGATTGTCTCGTACAACAGAAGCAGAAATATGCTGAGGAGGAATGTTTTGAACTTGCGCTTCCTCTCTGCCCACCCTTAGTCTTCTCCTCCACATCACTACATTTATTAAACTACAGTGTGCCCAATTTCATTCATACCTTGGAGAAAAGAGCTGAAATCAATCATTCAAGTGTCAGGATAGAATGGAACCCTTTAGGATGGGGTTGCACTGACCTGGACACACACCTCAAGCTCTGCCACTTGCCATCTGTCTGATTTTGGGCAAATAAGCTCAACCTGTCCTTAAACTTCAGTATACTTCACTGTGAAATGGGGATGGTATTGTTTAAGCGATAGTTAACATTTACTGAGTGCGTACATGCACCAAGTATTGTACAGAACTTATCTGATCTCATTGGTTCCTTCAGCAAGTAGCTCGAAGAGCAAGCAGGTGCTATTGTTTCATTTTACATGAAGCTGTTCCAGGAAGGCTAAGTCATTTGCTAAGGCAATACACCTTAATGACTCCTGGGTTGTGCTGTGAATAAAAAATACAAATTGTATTGACCTCAATCACCAAACTTACATAAAGCATACAATAAATAATTTTTATGGTTGTTAGTGATCGCATATAGTCATGGACTTCCAGAATTTTTGGTTGGGATAAAGTTATTTGGTGATGTTTAGCTTTTGCTCCCAACATGACTCATCTCTTTGATCTTCAAATGAATCCTTAGTGTAGGTTATTGACTTCATTTTACAAATGATGAATCTCATATGTGGAGAGAATTGAATGACTAGCTCATGACCACAGAGAAGATAAATAGTAACATTGGGCCTGGAATACAGGTCTTCAGATGCAAAATCATGTGTTCCCAGACAAATCTGTAGATAAGGGATCCAGATTGATTAAGTTTTTAAAAAATGTGTCTGCAAGAAATGTAATAAATCTCATTTCCTTGGTATGGTGAGCTGAATAATGACCCCCAAAGATATCCAGGTCCTAATTTCTGGAACCTGTGAATGTTCCCTCATGTGGCAAAAGGGGTTTTCCAGTTATGATTCAGTTATGGACCGTGAGATGGAGAATTTTCCTGAATTTTCTGGGTGGGCTGAATTATCTAAATGTGATAACAAGTATGCAAGAGGTTGGGGTGATGCAAAGAAGGGACCAAGAAACCAGGCAAGTTCTAGAAACTGAAAGAAGCAAGTAAAGCAGCTCTCTCCTTGGAGCCATTGGGGGAAAGCAGGACTGCTGACACCTTGGTTTCAGCCTGGTGATGCTGATTTGGCACTTCTAACTCTCCATAATCATAAGAGGGTAACTTGGTGAGTTTTTTTTTAAAGCCACCAAAGTTGTGGTGATTTGTCTTAAGAAACTCATGCATTTGAATTGGCAGTACTGCACCTATGGCTTTCTGTCTGTGACCACAGTACTTACACCTGCTTTCAAGAGGGCTGCTGAAATTAGAGCCAAACCATTTCCAGGACTCCAGAAAGCCTCTAGATGGAAACTTCTAGATTTTGCTTGGACAGCACTGGCGATTCCTGCTGTATAAGTATGGCATCTTTTCAAGCTAGGGTATGGGAGATTCTAACACCCAGTTTTCAAAGAGCCAGGTACATCCCCACCTCTATTTTGTTGCCCTGTGGGAAGACCAGCAGAAACAAATGGATTTTTCTAGTATATAACTTCTCTGCTCAGCCTTGAAAGCAGAAGTTGCAAATTGTTGATCCTTAGGGCAGTTGTATGTTTTATCTCATCCAACAGTGACTCTTTAAGATTTCATTAATTTGCAAGAATATAAATTCAAGTCATCTCAGAAGAAGATGAGATTTATGACTTTTTTTCCTTGAAGAATGGAAAGATGTGGTCCCATTGGGTTCCCATCATTAACAATAGATGGTGGCCAGTAGAGTTGAATTGTGGCTGCCTCTGTTGGGCAGGGGACAGTGTAGCCTGGGTGACTGTCCTTGCCAGTTCAGGGCCATCTTATTCTGCAGAGCCCTCTTCATTGATTTCTCTCATTTTCTCTGACCCTGTCAGAATATTTGAATTTCTGGCTCTGCTTTAAATAAAAAAGAACTAAATCCATTTTCTTTCATAAAATAATTGCCCTCTTGGCTAATAATGTGGAAATTCATGGAGAATAAGACAGATGACAGAAGAGTTGAGACAGATTAATATCTTGGTTTTCAAGTAGAAAATGTCAGAGGATTCTAGAAATTACAGCAGAGAGGATACCCTGAATTTTAGGAATTCAGTTACTAAGCTAGATCTTTGGGAATATGCAGGGAAGAAAACAGATCATTAGCAGCCAAAGTTGGTTAGCCATATGTAAGGTGTGCCCAAGTCTGTTTCCTTTGTGGTAAAATTACCAATTTGATAGTGGAAGGTCACTAATGTAGTAGATATTTATTGTGAACAGACATTTGATAGTTATTTTTGATGTTTTTCTGATCAAGATAGGATATCTTGGGCTCTGAATGGATGCTTTGTGCCTAGTTGAACAATAAAACCAGAGGCAATGTCTGAAGTCGCTCTGTCAAGCTGAAGAGGGGTCTCTAGCAGGGTGGCCTCTGTGGCAGGGCACAAGCACGTTCTGATGATCCTTTGTATCTTCAGTATCTGTACCAGGCTCACTGGATCTTTGCCCACCTGGAGCTATAGCAGTCCTATGATATCTCAGTATAAATCCCAGGGTTCCCTGATTATCTTGGCCAAGGAGTCATCCAATCCCTTTTTTTCCCCATCATTCCGCTAAATCAGATATCTTCCTAAGGGAAGTTTCCTAGGTAACAAAACACAGAAACTTTTTATAAAGCACCAATTTCTTATCCTAAGAAAGTTGTCCAGACTTACTCAAACTGGGATCATGCATCTTGCTATGCATAGTGCCACGTTTTCTTTTATGTGCCTTTTAATTATCTGAGTTGGAAGGTAGATAAAGCCACGGCATACATTTCTATCCTAATGGAGATTTGGGGCTCTGTTAGTTCATACTGTAGAGCCTGTTCCATGAATGATGATAAGTCTCTGTTTTGGGGTTGGTTCTGATTCTTTTCCCCCCACAACTGTTCAGGGTTCTGTGATTCTTTTATTTGGAATGTGTATCTTTGACCCTGGAAGTATCCCCACTAGTCTGGCAGTTCCTTTCCATTCTTGGAAGGCCTTATGGCTCCAGACCTTTTGGAATCCTACCATCATTCTTATTTGGTTCATCCACAGCATAGTCATTAGATATCATTAGATATTCTGAAGGATGTTTCTCTCCAGGGGTGAAGCTTGGTGATACTTGAACATCTAAGCCAGTAGCTGGATCCTTTCTGGAGACTGATTCTTTTTTTTTTTTTAAATATTTATTCTGTTTTAGGTGGACACAATGTCTTTATTTTACATTTATGTGGTGCTGAGGATTGAACCCAGTGCCTCTTGCAGGCTAAACGAGCACTCTACCAATGAGCCACAATCCCAGCCCAAGTAGCTGCATCTTAACAATGGGTGTTGTCCCATTGGCAACCATCATCTTCCTGAGCATTTCTGTCTTAGGTTAACTCCTGTTGACAACTCATGCCCTGGTGGACTGGACCCCATCCAAGCTATTAAATTCTCTCTGATGGTCCCTCAGGTTGCCCCATGGAGTTGGCTCTCCTCCTCCAGCCATGCCACACCTGCCTATAGTTACCACCCAGTTAGTCCATTCAAACTAGGATGACTGGTTAGGTTCCAGCTCTCATAATTCAGTCATTTCATGAACCTCTGAATATTTCTACATTAATATAGGAGCTTTTGGTGGACATCTCATATCCAAACTGTAAAACTGAGGAAGGTCACTGTGACCTGAGTATAGAGGAATTATTTCCTCTTACATGTGATAATCATAATACTCTGTCCACACTGAGCCCAGAGGCCCAAGCCTTTTGACCCAGAATTGAGCATTGGCAGCCTGTTGGCCTAATCCATGGTACTGTGTTTGACTAGTGGATCAACTTTGAAAGATTTGGAATGGAATCCCTTCAGGTCAGACATGTACTCTCTATTCTTATGCATTCATGTTACTGACCAGATTCTAAAAACTTTTATGTTTTGGATGATCTTTCTTTCCCACTCCTTTATAGAAACACTTCTGTAGCATTGGCAATCCATCTTAAGTGACCGCTTTGAGAAAGATTTATCAAAATGAAGGGGAAGAGGAAGAGGACAATCAAGGTGGTAAAAGAATCAAAATACAGTTCACCTTGTCGGAGTTGAGAGAAAAGAGATCTATAGCCTGGAGAGCTAGATCTTTAAATACTTGAAGGGCTGTAATGTGGAGGAGGAGTTAGAGTCAGTCCATCTTGGGCCTGTTTGTGGACTCTGCCCATCCTTTAGTCACTAAGTTTAGAGGATGCAGGGATGAGTGAGGTGATTCTGTTGTCCATGCCAAGTTTTACCATCATGTATGGGAGATGCATAGAGATGGCTGTAACATAGTAATACTTGTACAGTTCCCCATCAGGCAGGAGTGAGGACACAGATCTCAGCTTGGTTTGGAAAGGCCTTTCCTAACAATTGAACTTTCCCCAAATAGAACAGCATGCCTTGAAAATTTACCAGTCATGTTGTCCAGCTGTTGACAGTGACCTGGAAGCCATTCCTGCTTCGACTGTGGTTGGAGGAGATGACTTTTTTAGGCCCCTTCTGCCTCTATAGTCTATGGCTCCCAAGACTACCAGCTTGTTTTCCTTCATTGACTTGAAGTGACTTCTACAAATTAAATGCTCACAAGTTAGGCTTGGTCTTCTGAGAAGACCACACTGGAAGGCATGTTGGCTTACAGGGTTTCCACAGTGTGGGATTGCAATGGTGTTTGTCTCATGGAGATATAAGAACCCATAGGCAGGGGCCAACTGTTTTACTGTTTTTATTCATGAATCTCATAGAAGACTCTACTAGATTGTGGCATAATTGGCTCAGTCTCAGGTATAGTCTTATTGCTTCTTTTCTTTGTTGACTTGCATCTATCTGGCTGTGAGGATCAGTGTTGTTCCCTTGGAGTGACAGAACACTTTGAGTCATGGGACTAGTTTGTTGAGGAAAGTCTGAGCCTTCCCCCCCCCAAAAAAAATCCAGATTACCCCCCCCACCAGAATTCAACTATCAAGACATATTACTAATACTTCCCCTTTGATGGAAGAACTTGCACATAATTCAGATTTCTACTAATGGTGTGTCCCCAAAAGTCCCTTAGCCTGAGGAAATGTTTAAGTTGCATTTTGGCTTCATGCAGAAGATGGAACCATGCAAAACAGCTTCTCCTTTCAGCCTTTGAGGCACAGTGTTTTGGCAGCACCATTCTGGCCTGTCCTCCTTCTGCTGTCATGGGCCATGTCACTCCACTGTCTGTGGACTGTAGTGGTATGGAAGGCAGACACGCCCTTGCTTTCCTGGCATGCACATTCTAAGAGTCAGAAAAACAGATGCAACTGTAGCCCCCATCCAATTCGGGCTGCTGAATCAGTGTCACTCAGGTGCATTTGAGCTGGCATGAAATATCACACAGAGACACAGAAAATACCTTTTTCTAGGGCAGTTCAAGACAGTTCTGCACCTCAGACACAAGCTCCCACAAGGGGAGCAAGAGAAAAATACAGGAGGCAGGCTAGAGAGCGGGGAGCACGTTTTGAAGCCCTATTTATTGAACGGAGCCAATCAATGAAAGGTAAGGGGTAGTATCACAACAAACAGGTGGGTGGAACTCATCAGGTGACGCCCAGTTCCATGGCTGCACCTCTCCTGGCAGAGGTGAGTCCACCTGCATTGCAGCAGGTGCAGTGCCAGTTCAGTACCACCTTACTCGAGACCTAAAGATATGTGCAGAGCTCCTGTGCAGGGCGGCCTCCGACAGAGGCTCTCTGGGATTAGCATCTTTCACCCTGCTTTAGCTCTTTGAGACATTCCTCACCTCCAAGATGTGCTAAAAATTACTCGAAGCAGGACACAAGAGAAACGATGTAGTCGACTGGGGATGCAGAACTGCCACCTCTCTGCCCAAACTATGCAAAGCAGACAGGCAGTTCTTTCTAAAATGCTTGGAGCCAGAAGTAAATGTGAAACCCCTCGGCTGCTGTGGCCCCAGGCTGTGTGGACACCTCAGTCATCCTGTCGGACACTCTTTCCTTCCAGGAATTCTCTCCCCTGGTTGAGTGAGACTTGAGTCAGTCTGTGGTATGCCCCCTATTCCATGAGATGGACAAAGGCACCTGCCTGTTGCCCTGAAACCCCTGGAACAGCTGGAGTCACAAAGGCAGAGGATGGAGATTCTCAGCCTCAAACAACCGGTTAATCTTACCTGAAGGCTGAAAAATGCAGATGCACAATGTTTATAAAGCAGCTTTATTGAGTTTGCATATCTCATCCTTTACCCTTCTAGAGTACACGATACAGTGGGTTTTAATATACTTGTTGATATGTACGGTGTGATTGCTTTTCATCGCTGGGACAAAATACCTGGGAAAAACAACTTAGAGGAGGAAAGATTTATTTTGGCTCCCAGGTTCAGAGGTTTCATTCTATGGTTGACTGGCTCCAAGGCAGGAACACCATGGCAGAAGAGCAAAGCTACTCCCTTCATGATAGCCACGTAGTAGGGAAAGAGAGGCTAGGGACAAGATATACCCTTCCAGGATGTGGCCCTGTGACTTACTTCCTCCAACCAGGCCCCACTGCCTGTAGTTTCTGCTTCTTTCTAATAATGCTATCAAATATTAATGCCTCTATAGATTAGTCCACTGATGAGGTCAGAACCCTCATCCAGTTACTTCCCCAGATCCACTTCTGAATATTGCTGCACTGGGGACTAAGCCATCAACACATAAGTCTTTGGGAGATATTTCTTATCCAAAACCATTAGTTTGGCCACTCCCACAATTTTAGGACATTTTCAGCAGTCACTCTTTCATGTCCTCACCAAGTATAGATTTGCCTGTTCTGGACATTTCATATAAATGGAATCATGCAATATCTTTTTTTTTTTTTTTCTGTTACTAGCTCATCCCATTTAGCATAGTGTTTTCAAAGTTCATCCATATTATAGCATGTATCAGTACTCCATTCCTTTTTATGGTCAAATAGTATTCCATTGTGTGAATATACTATATTTTGTTTATCATTCATCAGTTGATTGACATTGGAGTTGATTCTGCGTTTTGATCTTACAAACGGTGTAGCTTCTAAACAATGTACACAAGTTTTTTTTTTTTTTTTTTTTTTTAAATGTGTGGACATCTGTTTTCCTTTCTTTTGGGAATATACCCAGGATTTCTGGGTCACATGGTAACTGTGTGTCTTAATTTTTTGAGAGATTGCCAGACATTTTCCAAAGCAGCTGCACCATTTTACAGAGATGTTTCATAAAAGAGATTTCATCATCATCTCCATGGTGCTTCCTGATGTAATTCTAACGTCCTGCCTGTGTGGATAAGAATCCTTTCTCTGCTTCGTTTGGAAATAAAATTAGTGCAGAACAGATTTCAGCACTGTACCTGAAGTGAAGAGTATTTTTAGAACAGAGCAGTCACTTCTTCCAAGTTGCTGTTTTCAAAGCCCCACATTCCTCGGGTCTCACTGGTAGTCCCAAGTTACCTTGAGCACCAAGTAGGGGACTAGTCAGTCTGATACTGGAAGATTGTCCAGGGCCCAGCTGCAGCACAGGTTGGCCACAAAGAGTTAACCTGATCTGGAAGACAAATCTGTAGGTTAAGTGGAATAGAGCCACAGATGTGTAATCCCACTCCTGGGGATGTGATATCTCTTCTTGAAAGTGTCGTCACTTTTTTGGTGCTATCTGGTAAAAACTGAGTCATGAGGTGTCGACAAAAATCCAGTACACTTCATGTGAAGCTTGAAGCATTCTGCTCATTCCTGAGATATCCGCAGCTGTCAGCCGCCATTGAGATGGTAAACAACTTGCTGGGGATGAAGTCCTGCCTCTGTGGCTTTTCCTGACTTGTCTGAGCGAGGCACAGACCCAGACGGTGTGCCTGCAAGAATCTGAGGGTGAGGGAGGACTGAGTGGTGGTGACATGAAGATGAAGTGGCCTCAGCTTTCACAGAGGCTCTGCTTCCAGAGGTGCCCCATGGAGGGAGGCAAGAACCGATTGTGTTTGTCCCATGAGCTTAAAAAAAGATCACTCCCTCTTGGCTGGAGAAGAGCCTTTCCAAAAGGTGGCTGTGAACCTACCTGAGCGTTGGCCTCCCTTTTCTGTATTTGCAGCCATGGCACAGGGTATGAGAGTGAGAACCACACAACACCCATCCTCTGTGGTGCCCAGTACAGAATACACACCCATGGTGTCTTCAGAGGCATTCAGGTGAGTACTCAGGGATGTCCCCTGGACGCTGCCTTCATGCACGGCCTCTTTTCCTATTCCACTGTCCTTCAGTTCCTTGCCGATTGACCATCTGGCCCTGGAAAGACTTAGCCATCAGGGACCCCCACCTCCTCCTCCTCCTCCAGAGATGCTGTCTCCTGCCTAACTTAGACCAAGATGCTTCCTGCAGAGTCTTGCTCTTTCCTCCTTTCTCCAGAGTGAACTGTACGGCTCTTGTATTTGCTAGGCAAGCTCTATTCTGGGCTTGAATCAACAACCTGGACTCTTACAAGATTTGATCTGCATTGGAAAGTGCCTAAAGACGGACTGTCTTGCTGCATGTTGGTAATAGCAATAATAACAGTACCACCTAGGCTCGGACATTTTCTTTTTTTTGGTACCAGGTATTGAACCCAGGGGCACTTAACCACTGAGCCACATCCCCCGCCCCTTTATATTTAATTTAGAGACAGGGTTTCACTAAGTTGCTTAGGGCCTCGCTAAGTTGCTGAGGCTGGCCCTGGAACTTGTGATCCCCGGCCACAGCCTCCTGAGCTGTTGGGACTACAGGCATGCATCACTGCGCCCAGCTACTCGGACATTTTCTATGTGCTAAGATTTATACATGGACCTTAAAAAAATGGACTTTGTCTTTTAGAGAAGTTTTAGAAGTTTTGTCCAGAAAATACACAAAGTTCCCATATTTCCCTTCCCAGTATCCTCAGTTTCCCCTATTATTAACATCTTGTATTGGTACGATATATTTGTTATAATTGATGTGCCAATATTGACGGGTTCAGGCTAACTAAATCTATAGTTTACATTAGGGTTCACTTTTCATGTTGTATAGTTCTGTGGGTTTTAATAAATACACAGTGCCACGAATCTATTTGGATAGCATCAGATCATGGTATTCTTATGTGGTGTATCACCTTAAAAATGCTCTATCCTCCAACCGCTCATTACTCCCCTCCTCCATTCTTCCTTCCCAGCACCCACTGATCGTCTCTCAGAATGTCTGTCATACAGTTGGAATTGTACTCTATGTCGCACTTTCAGGCTGACTTCTTTGTATTCTTCCTGTGCATTTAAGGTTCCTCCATGTCTAAACATAGTCTTCCTCCCCTCATTTAGTCCTCAGCATACATCTGTGAGGTAGGTATGTTATTATTTCCATTTTACTGGATGGGACAGCAAAGCCCAGGTAAGGTGAGTGACTTGTTCAGAACCACCTAGCTAACAAGCGGTGGAGCTGAGACCTATAATTCAGGCTTGTTTGACTCCAGAACCCTCTTTAATTTTGTGGTCCTGGGGATTGAACCTAAGGCCTTGTGCATGCTAAGCAAGCTCTATTCTGAGCTACATCCCCAACCCTTTTATACTTTTATTTTGAGGCATATTCTCACTAAGTTGCTCAGGCTGCCCTCAAACTTGGGGTCCTCCAGGCTCAGCCTCCTGAGTAGCTGGGATTACAGGTGTGTACCACCACCACGCCCAGCAAGAACAGCTGTTTTTAACTGCTGCATAATACAGCTTGCTGGGGGGACAGGATTGTGAACAGTTTAGAGGAAGAAGTCTCCAAGGAGAGTAGTGAAAGTAAAGTGGAAAGGTAAAAGCTTTTTGGAGAATTCAGTGTTTGGTGGAAGGCCACTTTCACAGAGCCTCTTTGGGGCTGTCATTAGCACACAGTAACCAAGGGGTTGTATGAGTGTTTTCTAAGTGTGACTCAGTGGCCACAACAAGAGAAACAGCTGTCATCCTTCCACCAGAAGAGTCAGCACCCTAGGGATAAGTGTGTGTGGGCCAGGCCCCTGTGTGATATGTGGGGCAAGTAGCTCCGAGATGTTCTGATTATTTTCCAGAAGTGTCGTGGAAGTAGAACAGCGTGCTCCCTCATCCCAGGCCTTCCCATGGTGAGAAATAAATGCAAAGGTCACAGAGATACAGAGAACCAGTGGCGGTTTAGGAAGAGTCATCCAGTCTCTTTGGACAAAAACCATCAATCCTTTCCCCACCGGGACCCTGACTGACATTCACACTCATCTTTATGTCCTGTTGCCATGTACACTGCGTCTGGGATGAATGAGAGGAAATGGAAAGTGCTTCCTTTGCCTTCCTCCTCTTCAGAACCCCATTTGTCAGACTCACTGTCATGGCCTGTAGCAAACTCCACCCTGGACAGGTGTCTTGTTCTTTCATGATCTACTCATTGTTTTCCTTGAGGACACCACACGGCTGGCTCAGCATTTAGTTTCGTGCCACCATTTACCGTGAGAGGCTATGGCCTATCAACACGGCTCTCCTAAGTCCTTGTACGCTTTTAACTTCAAAAAAGATAGTGCCCTCTCAGTGCAAGGGGCTGTGAAGCAGGAACGAGAACTCAAGCTTGGGGAGAGTGGGAAACACAGGGCCGGGTGTCGATGAAGCTCTGAAGCCGTTCCAGGTCTTAGCGTGATGGTGGGTGTGCTCCGCGTCAGCCACTCTCACCCTTTGGCCTAGACTTGCACATCTGACGCTGAACAGGGGGAATCAGTGCCTCCTCGGGCACCTGCCCTGCTCCTGTTTATGACTCTGAGCCTGATAGCGGGGAAGGGGAGCCTCTTCCACCAGATAAAGGGGATGAGCAGATGCCTTGGAAGGACATGTAAAGAGCAGAGACAGCAGACAGGTCCAGTCATTTCTGGTGACAGTATTAAAGATAGTATTGGCCGTGCCATGGGCTTCTCTTGGGTTCAGTTCCCCTTCACAGATTGAACCCTCAAATCCAGGGGCTCTTTCTTTCTGGTCATTTATTTGCATGTGGACATTCTGGTCACTTTGGTGCTTATTCACTAGCTCACATTATTCTCTGATAAGAAACTTCAACATCCATTGCAGATTGGGCTCAAGGTCATGGCGTCTGAGTGGGAGGGAATAGATGAGATCTGGTATTGGACTTTCGGACCTCACTGCCTCACGTGGAGGAGTTCAGAGACAGGATGGATTGGGAGCTCTTCTAGGCACCAGCATTTCTTCTCCAGAGGCTCTGTGTTAGGGAACCCAAACAGACTTCATTTCAAGTCCCAGTTCTGGTTGACCAGTAGTGATAACATTAGAGTACGACTCTGCAGAATGTCTGATCTATCATCCATTAGTGATGTCTGCCACGGGCATTTGGGGTGTGGAGGGGAATGGTTTCAGATCTCACATACCTGCCATCTTTTCCTTGGGTATATTTCAGTGCTCACTTTTCCTTGGGACTGACATGAATGTTCATATGTGGCCTAAAACCTCTGTTCCTCTCACACTCTGCCTACAGGATGTGAGGCGTGTGCCTGGAGTAGCCCCGACTCTTGTCCGGTCAGCATCTGAGACCAGTGAGAAACGTCCCTTCATGTGTGCTTACCCGGGCTGCAATAAGAGATATTTTAAGCTGTCCCATTTACAGATGCATAGCCGGAAGCACACTGGTAAGTGTGTCCATGGTCCAGCCCTGGACACAGGTAGTTCAAGAGCTCCTGTTCTGGGCTCACATGTAGGTGACTTCTGGAATGGAAAGTGAGCATTGCTTAGAAAGGTCAGGCCAAGGCCATTTTCATCCTGATTGTCCATCCTTTATTAAGAAGTCAGTAAACCGTCTTCAGGAAGAACAGAACAGTGTGGTAGAAAGAAAATATCATGGAATTAAAGAGACCCACGCTTGAATGCTGGCTTCACCGAGTGGGAGCCCTTGAGCAAGTTACTCGCTGAACATCATTTGCTTCATGTGGAAAAGGCATTGTAGATTTAAAACACCTAGCATAGAACCCTATGTCTAGGGGTCTGAACGAATGCTAGTGATCAAATATTCTTACCATCTCTAAGGGGAGAGGAGCAAACCTGGGCATAGGATAATTTGATGACTCGAGTGATGGACAAGGTCATCATAAAACTTTGAAGGAATTGTCCAGAGAAGAACTGAATCACTTGGGTTAGTAATAACCAACCAACAAGGAAAGGGAAAATGGCCTGTAGTTAAATTTTTGTCACTAGTCTTTTAAAAAATGGAGAAGTGATTTTTTTGATTATATGTTCTGGAAACTGGACACACCCTTCTATCCTGGGTCAAGGAGTCTGTGTCTGGGACAGAATTGGCCTTGTCTGGTTGTTGGCCACCTTGAACGTGAACAGGCATTTCAGATTCACTCAGCCTTGTGGACACAGAATGGGCATGTGTCTGGGTCTTCCCTACAGGGAGAATGTAAAGCCCAGGCTTTTCCGCAGAGAAGCTGGTGCTGGTCTTTCCAAGTGAAGGACAGCTTCATGCTGTGACTACTCTCATTATTTTGTTATTCCTGCTGATTTCGCTGTGGGGTAACTGAAAGTGAGCTGCCTTCAGATCCCTTTAGACCATTGGGCTTTGCTAACTCATTGCATCTGGAGGATGTGATTCTGCCATAAACTTGAGCTTGCACTCAGTGGACCACAGGCTTTGATGAGAGCACCTGTGGCATGTTATGCTTTTTACATATTCCCCTCAATGGGATCATTTGAAAAGTATCCACCAAGGCAATAAGAAAAAATGATAAAGTCAGATTCTGCCTGGAAAAATGCAAGGGACTATATTGAAGGTGATATGGTTTGTAGAAACTTACTGGAAAAGAGGCACTGACAGCAAAGGAGGGTTAGAGGGCTGTGGATGAAGGCAGTGAATGAGACAGCCAAGAGCCCCAGGGCCCCTGGAGCCTCCACGAAGCTCTTCCTTGCAGAAGACAAGGCAGTCAGGTCGGTGTTCAACAATCCTGCAGCCCCTGTCTTCAAAGAGTGCAGTGTTTGTTTATGTATTTATAATAACAATACAGACTAGTATATGGAGAATTTTTATGTGCTGGTCTGCCTACGCACGTTATTTCATTTAATCCTCACACACAAAACCGTTGTCAAAAGGGTAGGACATAGTGGAAGCAGGACTTCAGAACTCCGTCCTTTTAACCCCAAATCACAACCTCCTTCTCAAGGAGGGGGTGGTGCACTTTGGAGCGAGGATATACCCTAAAGAAAAGGAACTGAGAAAACATGGGGTTACATTCTAACTCAGGTCCTGGAACAGCTCTGAAGTTGAGAGGGAAGGGGTTTGAGCGAGGGGCACTGGAGAAGTTTTCTTGAGGAACAGGAAGGTCTTGGGTTAGCTGTGGAAGACTGATGAGGTCAGGCAGAGCCCTTGAAGGGTGAGCAGAAGGTCGACTGCAGGGCAAGGAAACCAGATGAGAAGGGGCGCCATCTCCTCCAGGTTGCAGAGCTGCCACAGAAGTCACCGGGCTGGGTACAGATAGAAACAAAGGAAAGCTCTCCAGATAGTGTAGCCTGTGGAGAAGGCAGACGGAAGCGGCTCACCTCATTAGATGCACTGGGATAAATTCTGTGATGAGGGAGGGAAAGGGTTTGTATCTGACCATGAAGTGTCCAAGCAGGCATCACAGGGAAGTGAGTGGCAGTTGTGAGGGACATAGGGTTGACTCTTGGATGGGTAAAAAGTGAACGTAGGAATGAAGAGTGTCTAGTTGGCTACAGTCGGGGTACAGATATCAGGAAGAGGGCAGAGGTCAAGAGCAGAAAAAGGCACTGGGGGCTGCCCACCAATAGAAAAGACTTACCAGACCCTGGGGTGGCTTGTTGTCCGTCTCAGAATGCCAGTGACTCAGAGGTCTGAGGAGGGGGAAGGCCACAGTTACTGAGTGCCCTCAGCTCCTGGGGTTTGGCTGCACTTTCTCTGTGGAGGACGGGGTGGGGCAGGGGATTGTGCAACCCCACGACTGACTCTTCTCTTAGAACAGAATGATACAAATTTTCTAAGTGCTTTGGCTCCGTGGATTGGTTGATGCTTGACTCAAAAATGTGAAGTCAGTAGCAAGGAACACCAAATCTTCAGGCTATAAAACTTAAAACACTTATTTCTGGGGCTAGCCTCAAGGCACACCCATCCCAGAATTCTGCCCCACACTCAACCCAGGAGTTAAAATACCTTTGGTTTTTATTTAAGTATTCCCTGATGTTATTTTTTGAGCACTGCTTTTGTGCTACGCACCGGCCTGAGCCCTTTATGTGGACGGTCGAGTCCTTTGAAGGTGTCAGATTATTGGTCCAATTTCCCAAGGAAGAACTGTGCCTCACCCAGAATCGTAAGCAGCAGAGCTGGTGAGGGACGGCCCTCGTTCACCCAGCCCAGTGTCTGCGAGTGTGCACAGCTGGGCCTTTGATCTCCTGTGGAAATTGGCATCACCGCTGCCCAGAAGAGCTCCCCGAAGTGCCTGAGGCATTTTGGGATCCCCTCAGTCCAAGTAGGTGAGGTTGCCTCTGATGAGATCGCACTTCCAGTGTTGTTTTCAAATAGAATATGTGTCTTCCCCAAGGTGAGAAACCATACCAGTGTGACTTCAAGGACTGTGAGAGAAGGTTTTCTCGTTCAGATCAACTCAAAAGGCACCAAAGGAGACACACAGGTTTGTAGGTTCCCTTCTCGTTGCCAGCAGTCGTGTTCCCTTGGGTTAGGGCTGATTTTGTGATGCTCTTCCGTGTTGAATATGGATGAGAGGGTCAGCCATCTGTTGCATTTTTTTCCAAGAATCCACCCCTCCCCCAAATCTGGAGACTTTCCTTTTCTTGAAGAAAAAGAAAAGGAAAGAAAAGGAAACATCCCTCGCCTTCTGCAGACCACAGCACAGTGAGATCCCACAGCCATGGGCTGCTGGTAGAGAGTACCAGTCAAGACCAAGGGTGGCGGAGAGCAGAATAGGGGTGCAGCAGGATTCACCTTTTCAGTTATGATCCAGCTGAGACCTTCTCTCTGATGAGAAGCTAGACCTTGTGGTCAAGGAGTGATTGTTTCCAGGACAGAAGCAGGTCCTTGAGGGTTACAGTGCAGAACCAGGTGGATCCTACTGCTGGACCTGGGGGATTGGGGAAATGTGAGGGCCTGACAGACATTGCAAGTGTGGCTGGAAATACTGGGCTCCTCCAGCTGCCACCAAGCCAGCCTTGTGGGCCTCGCTGTGCCCCACATGGTTAGGGCCGAGGCTAGACCTTCTCTGTCCGTTTAGGTGTGAAACCATTCCAGTGTAAAACTTGTCAGCGAAAGTTCTCCCGATCCGACCACCTGAAGACCCACACCAGGACTCATACAGGTAAAACAAGTGCGTAAACTTTTCTTCACATTTATTTTTCATTATTTTTTTTTTAAAAAAAACTGTCGTTGATTGAGCTTGTTTGTGATAAGAGAGATTAGATTTAGAAACTCAATTGAGAGAAAGAACAGTGTGTAGCTATCTTAATATGATAAATAATAATGTTTCTCAAAGAAGGAGAGAAGGGGAAATGCAGAATAGGAGAGAGATGTGGCAGGAACATCCAGAGTGTCCAGAATAAAAATGAGAGATAAACTAGGTCCCTACTATTCCCGATTTGTCCAGTCACATTTTTTTTTTCACTTGGTTTGACACAATAATCAACCTTACAGAAAAAAATAAAAATTTAGCAAGCCAAACACTTATTCTCCTGAGAGTTCGTATTTCAGGACCCTGCTTGGAGAACTGGTTCTAATGCCCCCAAAGCAGTCTTAGTTTCTGCTAGACTGACTTCAGTCCTCAGTCCTAGCGTACAGAGGGATTAGGGCTTTTACATCTCCACTGGCTGTTGAAGGATTTTTGCTTGTCCACAAGGCTGGTGTGATTCATAATGAAATTAGCACCGCTGTATTGCATATTTTTTACCTTCGGAAGGAGGGCTTTTGGTTAGGTGATCCCATTTTATCTTCCTAATATCCACATAAAAAGAGTAGTGTAGGAGTGATTTATCCCTAATTTACTGACGAGGAGGCAAAGGCTCTCGTGAGTAAAGGACTTGTCTGAAGTCACGAAGCTAGTAAGCAGCAAACTCAGCCAGACTGCTCCCAGCCCCCCTTAACCCACTGTCTTCTTGATGGAAGAGCATGAGTTCATGCAGCCTCCAAGGAGGACAGAAGTAAGAAGACAGCCAAAGCCAGCAAGGTTGTCTCCACTGAGGTTGGATTGATTGAGACTGGTGGGAGAAGGGGTCAGAATTTGTCCAGTAGGAGGCAGAGTTGGGAGCAGGAGCAGATCAGGAAGAGCAGAGGGACAGTGAGCGGGAGGTGAAGAAAAACAACCCCCACCCCGGGAGTCCACAGTCGAGGCACCGGTGTAACAGTGGGCATGATGGGTGGTGCTTTGCTCCCGTCTTTTGACATGGCTTCTCTGACTTAGTCCTGAGCTCACAAAGTGGTGGGAAAGAGTTGTCCCTTGTGCACCCACCCCCCATGTGTGTTCCAAGTGACCTGTGTCACCAGCAGACTGATATTATATTTGCTCATCCCCCATTCTGACCATGGGACACCACATCTCCTGGGACATATCTCGGATCAGTAGTCAGAGAAAGCGAAGTGGGACCAGCAATATCCTGAGAAGATCTTCCAGGAGGTACAGGGTTGGCTCCTATGGCATTATCCTTAGGAAGGCCCTGGAGGTACAATACAGGAAAGAGTCTGGGCTTTGGAATTAGACAAGGCTGGATTTTAGGCCTGCCTAGGTTTGTTCTTGCTAGATGTCCAACCTCATCTATAGGATGGGGATAATGTTTCCCTCATGGGACTGTTGTAAGGAATATATAAGGTGTGCGCGTGCACACACACACGCACACACACAATGTCCAGCACAGGACAAGTCTTGGCATCGGTCAAGCATTTAATAAAAATTAGTATTCGTCCCTAATGAGATTGAGGCTTGGGAGGAATGTCTTGAGGCTCTGTCGATAGAGTCGGCTTATATTTTGACAGAACCATGCCTCAGTTAGAATCTTCTGTATAACAGAGATGATGCTCTGAGTGACCCTGACCCTTCATGGTAAAAGAAGCAAATAGCATGCAACTGGTGTCAGTGATTTATTTTAAAATATCCGTAGAGAGACATTAAAGCTGTAGACCCAGCTCCACCTCTGTATAGCAGTCAACAACATCCAGGGTGTGATGATCCCGAGGCCCTTGCAGCTGAGTTGAGCTCAGTTCCCTGCTCAGCCACAGGGAACCATTGCCATAGTTCATACATCATTCCAACAGTAGACTGGAACAGATGCTTTCCCCCTTAATTAAATACGAATTTCCCAAATATTTCCATTAACCAGATTCATCCTTTCTTTCCTGTTTCCCTAGTCTCTTAGTCTGGATGGAAGAATATTTCATAATTTTTACATGATCTCGGACATTATTTAGCCCCCAGAGGTGCTGCCTTAAGCAAGCCCATTGATTAGCTTAGGGAAAGACCTGTGGGAATCAGGGGCAGGTGGCTGTGATGAATGAACTCAGGCCTTTGATAATTGAACTTGTGCCAGTCTTGCCGAGGCAAGTGTCTCTGACCGGCAATTGTATCAACAGGTGAGAAGCCCTTCAGCTGTCGGTGGCCCAGTTGTCAGAAAAAGTTTGCCCGGTCTGATGAATTAGTCCGCCATCACAACATGCACCAGAGAAACATGACCAAACTCCAGCTGGCGCTCTGAGGGGTCCAACACGGGCACAGTTCTGTGACCCAGGCAGGACAGTGTGTGAACTACTTTCAAATCCAATTTTGAAATTCTTCACTCACCTAAGGATATGGCCGTTGATCATCTTCATCCAACTTCCAAGACAAGATACCTGTACCACTG
This sequence comes from Ictidomys tridecemlineatus, assembly GCF_052094955.1. Taxonomy (NCBI): domain Eukaryota; kingdom Metazoa; phylum Chordata; class Mammalia; order Rodentia; family Sciuridae; genus Ictidomys; species Ictidomys tridecemlineatus. The sequence goes on from NC_135480.1 coordinate 32,044,344, forward strand.
GATCCTACCAGATTTTCGGGAGGAGTTGGACTCTCCTCTGCCTAACTCACAGGCCTGGAGAAGCAGCTAATGATGTCTGGTTAGTTAAAAGCCCATCGCCATTTGATCTGGATTTTCCATTGTAAGAAGAGCCGTTGTTGATCACGTCCCTCCAACCCTCCCCTTCTCCTTTACGCTCATTTTCACTAGGAAGGGAGGGATGGTACCATTTCCCATCATGGAATATTTATAGGCCAGGGCATGCGTTTGTGTCTGCTAACGTAAACTTTGTCATGGGTTCCATTTACTAACAGCAGCAGCAAGAAATAAATCAGAGACATTGGGGGTGAGGCTCATCCAGCATCCTGGAGGTCAGGCGGGCTGCTAACCTGGAAGACAGGATGTAGTTCCACCAGGCGACTTTTAAAACATACGTGTTTCAAGCAACTGAAAAAAAAAAAAAAAAAGAATCAGAACTAACCAGTACCTCTGTATAGACATCTAAAAGAATCTAACTGCTCAATTAATCAGTGTTAATGTTAGCACAATGTTCTTAAGCAACCGTGTGTGAAGATGGGAGGTTTTTGTGGTTTTGACTTTTTCTGAGTCACATGCATCATCAGAGATGTACCCATGTCTTCACACAAAGAAAATGGAATTCATGTTCATCATTGGGGTGTCCTTAGAGTGTACAGATCACACTGGCCATGTGGCTTCAAGTTGTAAAAATTAAAAGTGAGTTTAAAAGAAAATAGGGGGCTGGTCCAGGATCTCCGGATAAGTCTGTTCTTAAGTAACTTAAGTAACTTTGGGTCTACAAGTATATGTGAAAAAAAAAAATGAGACTTGCTAGTGTGGAGGAAATCCATTGTTTAAAGGTTTTGGGGTATGTGTGTGAGTGTGTATGTGTATTTTGTTTTTTAAGGGAGGGAGTTTATTATTTACTGTTGCTTGAAATTATTGTGTAAATATATATATCTGGTAATGATCTGCTCTTTGACGACTAAAATTAGGAAATGTATAAATGTTAGGTGCATCACTGGGTGTTGATCTTGCAGCATATTGATGATAACACTAAAAAACTGTAACCTGCATTTTTCACTTTGCTCTCAATTAAAGTCTGTTCAAAAAGAATGACAAGATTTTATTAACTGTGTTGTGTTTGAATCTTGAGACCAATTCAGCCTTTTTTAAACAGGTACAATGCCACTAACTTTGATGGCTACTAGTAAGCCTATCTAGGTTCTGACGACAGATGTTTTTTCTGTCAGACTTACAGAGGGAATTTTCTGTGCTAGAAGAAGCAGAGTTCCACCTTCACTTTGCATGGTGACATGATTGTGTTTGTGCTAGATGGTTGAGTGTCTGTGGATGATGTGATGGGAATTATGGTTTAGGGTTTATTTTACCAAGATTATCATCATTGTTTTTTAAGGGGGGTGATGGAACCCAGGGCCTCACACATGCTAGGGAACTGCTCTAACGCTGAGCTATATTACCAGTCCTTATATCATTTTATTTTGAGACAGAGTTCTACTAAGTTGCCCACACTGGCCTCATACTTGGGATCCTCCTGCCTCAGTCCCCTGAGAAGCTGAGATTACAGGCATGTGCCACTGCACCCAGTTCCTTGTAACCTTTTTTGTTCCAGATCAGCAGAAGAGAACAGAGAGGTACTAATGATAAGTGATCTTTTTTGAAAAGTTCATAGAGACATTCCCGGGATCAGGAGGGCATAAGCTGAACACAGAGTACAACTGAATTTACAACTGTAGTAGCTATAAATCAGCTCAGCAGGTAAAACTGCTTAGATTTTCCTGGGCAGCTGAGTGTGAAAGCAAAGATCTATATTATCTATAAACTCTTTATGGTTCTGGAGTGTGGTTTTCCACTTGTAAACAAGAAGATTCATTTGGTAGGCCCCTCTCAATTCTATTATCTTGGAGCTTATGTGCATTCCAAGTTTCTTTTTTTTTTTTTTTAATTTAAAATGTGTCTTGAGCAGACAGGAGCCCAGCCACAGACACTCTTTTTAGCATTCAAGTGCAATTCAATGTTTGGGCCACCTGAAAGCCTCGTTTGGAGGCCCCTCTTATTGTGCATCTGGCTCTTGCATCACTGTTAATTATAGTGAGTATGGTGACTCATGTATATCAGCCAAATTTATCTTTTCCCGCCAGAAGATAGCATTTCCCTGGAGACGCTCAGGACAAGCATGGCAAACGTCAGCAAGTCAAGAGATTTCACAACAAAAGCACAGCCTCAGGGGTTGAAGCTGAGCAATAGCACACTTGCCTGGCATGTGTGGGACACTGGATTTGATTCTCAGCACCATGTATATATAAATAAAATAAAGTCTATCAACAGCTAAAACAATAATTAAAAAAAAAAAAAAAGCACAGCCACATTGCTTCCATGGCTCAAGGAAAATGGGAGATTCTGACTACCCCTGCAGTATAGCTTGCAGCAAAGGTCAGGGGCTTTAGAAAGGAGAGCAACCTTGGTTCCAATCTCAAGTCCCAGTTTTCTCATTCTTGAAGTGGGGATGGAGCCCCTGATTGGTAGGGTCACCATGAGGATTCACTGAAAAACTGTGAAAATATCTAGTACATACTAAAGGCTTATGTAAGAATGATCTAGGGAAACTATTCGCCCCTGATTCACCTGCTCACTTCTTTTTCCTCCCTCTCCCTGCCTGCAGTGTCTAGGCATCCTTACAGGGCAGCTCTGCAAAATGACAAAAAGTCCACCCCCAGACCCCCAAACTAGGGTGAAAATTTACAGCAATTGGGTTCCTGGCCAGCCTTGCACAGAGACCAGCTCTGCTTGCTCCGTGTTGTTTGTAAAGCACCTGATGAACCCTGAGTGTGTTTCTGCAACCCGCAGTGTGGGCCTTCTGCAGACTCTCCGGAGCCAGTGGGTGGGCGCTGGTCCGTGGGAGTCTCCTATGGTCTAGGTTAGAGGCTGTATTGGGAGATGGTCAGAATGTGTGTTTTTCCTTCTTGATTTACACCAGTGGCTGGTTCTATCCTTCCAGCCTCCCCAATTTCCTCTGCTGGGTCTTCTCATCCAGACTTCCTGTTATTCTCTCATCTGAATTTCTCAAGCATTCAGAATGTGTACAGTTGAAACAGTGCCTAATGGCAGTGTAGTGCTTGCGCATCTTTTAAAATTTCAGAACAATCCTGTAAGGTAGACAGGGCAAGTGTTATGCCCACTTTACATTTGAAAACATTGAGGCCCAAGGGAGGTAAGAGACTGAAACAGGTCTTGGTCTCATTCTTCTTGATTCAAGTTTCCTACCCAAACTTGATTGATGTAGACTTCTATTTTGCCCCTTTTGACTATATACTAGGTTTTCCCAACCAGCACAGAAGCTTCTAGGGGGAGATCTAGTCCCTTTTCTGGGTTATTTGCCTTAGTGTTTCTTAACTTATTAGTCTGTAGATATCACCTGGGGAGTTTGCTAAGGTGCAGACTCTGATTCTGAAGTTCTGAGGCAGGACCTAAGTATCCAACACTAACCCTCTCCCAAGTCATTCCTACCATGCTGGGCTGTGGACAGCACTTATGTAGAAAGGACCTACAGGATGGTCTCAATAAATACTTGTTAAAAGTGACTCAAAGGTGACAGATGAGATTTGCACTTGACAACTCTGGGGAGGTGCTGAACACTGCTAGCCCTTGATAATGGCCGTGATGGTGGCCCCTGATGATACGAGTCAGACATTCTGTGGAATTTGGTCAGTGAAACTCTGTGCACTAACCCTGGTGAAGCCATTTGTGAGGAGGTTAGTTTTCAAACAGCCCATCCTGTGTCAGTGACTTCTACTAGCAGGGGACACTTCACCCGATGAGATCCAATGTGGTGGGGACCACGCCTGCATATCCCATCCAGAGGATGTCACTCCGTCACACATCTCGGCAATGGGCTACCGCCTCCCTGACACCATGAACCAGCATCCTCAACTGAAACCATGTGTCTGGAGAGGGTCCATTCCCTGGGAGCCAGCAGCCTCATTGGCAGGCAGGGAGTTCCCAGATCTTGCCTCCACTAGGAAGTACTTGCTTGGCTATTTTGGGTATCAGTGGCAAAGGCAATGGCCCTGGAGCCCTGTGCTTCCTGCAGGGTGTTTACACCCCACTGAAGTTGGACTAACCAGTGTGTCAGGAAGAAGTGTGTGTGCACATGCACACATGTGTAGAAAGTGGTTCTCAACTGGGGGAGAGTTTGCTCCCCTAAGGGATACTTGGCGATGTCTAGAGAGGCTTGAGATCATCACAGCAGGAGCAGGAGCACCACTGTTAAGAGGCCAGGGTGCTGCTAAACAACCTGCAGTGCCCAGGACACCTCTCCCCTGCACCGAAGAATTATCTGGACCAAAATGGCATGGTCTCCAGGTTGAGGGGTCCTGGTGTAGAAGAAGGGAGTCAATTTCCCTAGATAGAATTATCACCAGGTTAGAGGGGAGAAGGGGTCCAGTCCTTAGGTGGCCTAAGAATTGCTGGCCAGTCCTCCTGAGATCTACCTTGCTGAATTAACTCTTTGGGAGGCATTTGCATTGAAGTCTCTAAGCAGGCCGAGTGGCTCGTCGGAATTTCTCAGAGGTAAATGCCTTCAAACCACAATAAGGAGAACACATCCTGAAGAAATAGGAAGAAGGTCTTGGCCTTTTTTTATTCATGTCATTTTTAGTGACCCTTTTATCAAGTGATTGAAATCTGCAGATATTTGATAGGACGCTTACCAAAGCTAATCAGTTAATGCAAATGCTCCTGATGATGGCAACACCTGGAGGAATTTTCCACCATCATTTAATGCTCTGCTGAGAAGGTAACTAATAGAAGGCTCTGAAATTTTCTATATTTCTACATTTTAAAGGTAAAAATCCCAATTCTCTTAGTTTTTAGATAGGCCCCAAGAAGCAGAGAGGCAGAAAGCAAAGGAAGGGCCAAGTCTCAGAAGGTTGGAACCCACCAGCCCCACCCCCTCACAGGAGCTGTGCACAGGCCAGGCCAGAGCCCAAGGACTTCACAGTCCTCCTGGACAGGCTTGGGCTTTGGAGGCTGATGAGGGCAAGACATGCTCCCCAAGACAAGGCTCTGGAAGGCAGTGCCTGTAACCAGATGGACAGTCACTCCGTTATGAGCAGAAGCCTCCAACAGAGCTGGCAGATGTGAGCAGGCAAAGCAGACGGAACTAGCCATTGGGAGCTGAAGAGATAGCAAGAGAGTTTTCTGGAACAGGAGAGGCTTGAAGGAGGGTGTGGGGGATGGGGCTGAGATGAATGTAGGGTGGCGACTGGTCAGAACAAGTGACTTTCCCTCCCTCTCATGGCCTGACACAGGGGACACTGAGGCCCACTAAGAGGGAGGCTGGACTCCACCAAAAAGAAGGACGGGTGGAAAGAGGAAGGCAGGTTGGAGAAGAAAGACGAGAGAGATGAGGAATGAAGTGTGGGTGTCAGGGAGGTCTGACGGGAAGAGGGGCCTTCTGTCTGTCAGGGCCTGACCCCCACGTGAACCTACATGGGCCCTGCTCCAGCCCACCCTGCAGGACTTCCCCAAGTGGGAGATGCTCAGGTGATAAGGGCAAATAACCACGAGACGTTTGTTAAGCCTCTGTGCCCAGACCTGAGCCCTTGTATGTGTATTCTCTCACTCACAGCAATCCCCATTTGATGGGTGAAGAGACTGAGGCTCTCAGAAGCACCTCACCCAGGGCCATACAGCTGGCGGGATGGCACAGCTGAGATTTTAACCCGATTCTGACTCAGAGCCCACACTCTGAACCCCTGTACTGTATGGTACTACCCCCCATCCCTGGGCTTGTTGGCCCCCAAACCAGAGGAGAGGGACCACCAAGAACGCAAGAGCCAGACCTCACCACTCACTACTAGGAAACCAGGGATGTCTTTCAAGTGCCCAGAGTCAGGGCAGGCCGATGGGCAAAATGTTCCCTCCCCTCGTATCCAGCTGTACAGCCTGTTTGCAAAATATGTTTTCATTCAGTATTTTATATTAAATACCGGAACTCAAGAGATGACATAGCCTAATGTGAGCCGGACAGTGATAAAAGGGGAAAATTGAGAAACACATTTGAAAAGTTCAAGGTCAATTGGTTAGTTTTTAAAAGGCAGCATCCTGCTTTCCCAAGAAGCTCTGTGTAAGAAGAAGCTGGTCCAGGAGGAAGCCGTTGTTCCCGGTGATGGTGGGGGTGGGGGACGGGCCCCCATGGATAGGATTGTCCCTCTTCTCAGGAGGCAGCCTCCATTTTTGTAAGACACGTTGGAGTCCTTACCCTCCAAACAAAGAAGGCCAGGGAGTCTTCAGAGATGTCTCCTGTGCTGATTTTTCTGAGCCCTAAAAAGGTAATAAGCACATCAGTGGCCTTTAACACTCAATGTGGGCATAACCTGCCTTCCTGCCTTCCAGCCTCGACCCCAGCAAACCTCTGCCCTAGCAGGAGAAGGGGAAGCCCAGTGATCCTGGTTAAAGCTCACAGGGACCTGGGGGACTGGTGAAAGGAAAGAAAGCAAGAGGGATTAGAGGGATTGGCATCTGCCTTTGTCCCCAAACCAGGCTGAAGCCCTTTAGTTCTCATGGACTTCCTGCTGATATGCATGCCTGAGAATTCACTGGGTGGACAACATGAAGTGGGTTCTGAGGGAAATTCTGAGGCTCTCACCTGGAAACAAGATGCCACCACTTTTAACAGAGATTACCAGGCCATGGGAGAAGCAGCTAAGGAGAATTAAAAAAAAAAATCTCGGGGTCTAGTACTGTCCAATAAGTAGTAACAAGGCACAAATGGTTTTGTTTTCTGATCCAACTCCTGACTGATCCCTCTGCTCACACCTCTGCCAGGGGCAGCCAACGATGAGGGTTGTTGAAAGAGGCAATGGGTGGCATGTCCTCTCCAATGCAGGAAGGCCCCCGCAGGTTTCTGTCATTCACTCCTGTGAAAAAGCCTCAGAGCTTCAGCCAGGATGGCACAGCCATTGATCACATGAGCTCTACCCACCTATTCTGGGTCATAGGCACGTGTGTGGAGCAGAGCTCAGCTGCTCAGAAAGGCCTGAGGCAGAGCCTGGTCTTTGGCCCTGGGCTGTGCTGACCCCGGGCTGCTCCTACCAGTGAATGTTCACTTTGCCTTGGCAGCAGAGAGGAGAGGTGGGCAGTGCTGTCAGGTGGGATTGGCTGGACTCCACCCTCATCAGATGTCACGCTCAGGCCCCAAATGTCCTATAGAATCCTTCATATGAAGGTCTTCTTGGAACCCATCAGAATGTCTCCTGCTGCTATCAGCTTTGTAGATAGGAGGAAAGGAAGAAAGTATCCAAAGGACTTGGCACAGACACACCTTTCCACCTGGACTGAGTTGGCGGAGAGGTGGTCTAAAAATGAGGTTGGTGGCCTGATCCAGGATGGGAGACACGTTGCCTCCTAAATTACTGGTTCTGGCAGAATTACCTAAAGCGATGGTAATTAGAAACTTCTGGACTGGGTTCCAAAATGAATTTATTATGATTTAGAAAAAAATCCACCATAGTAGAATCATCTTTCAATTATTGTGCCCTCCATGATGTCCCTGCATCGTATCTGAAACTGAGAAGTACCCTAATTTATCTGACCATCTGCCATATTTGAATATGTCCCCCCAAAAGCATGTGTTGGAACCTTAATCCCCAATGCAACAGGGTTAAGAGGTGGGACCTCTTGAGAGGTGATTAGGTGTGTGTGGGGGTCTCTGTCCTTGTGAATGGTTTAATGCTGACTATAAAAGGGCAAGACTGAGTTTAATCTCTTGCTCTTTCTTGCCTCACGATGCCTTCCAACCCATTATGATGCAACAAGCAGGCCCTGACCAATGTGGCCCCTTGATCTTGGACTTCCCAGTACCCATAAATCTATGTTCTTTATAAATTACCCAATCTCAGGTATTCTGTTATAGCAGCAGGAAACAGGCCAAGACATCATCTAATGCTAAATTTCCAGATATTTAATTTGACTTTGCCTATTTTTCCTCCATATTTGTCTTTTGAAGATTATAAGCTCGGTGGATAGATTAAGCTAGATCTGTCACCAACTGCTATCGCTCAAAAGTGTTCCTTTGTGTTAATCAGCCTTCTGTCACTGTGACAAAATGCCTGAGATAATCAGCAAACTAAGGTTTATTTTAGCTCCCAGTTTCAGAGATTTCAGTTTATGGTCACTTGGCCCCTTTGGCAGCACAGAATATCATGGCAGGAGCCAGTGATAGAGGAGGATGTTCACTTCACGAAGGCTGGGAAGCAAAGAGAAACAGGAAGGTACTAGGGTCCCAATATCCCCACCGAGGGCATGTTCCTAATGACCTCACTTCCTCCCACGAGTGAGTTCCCACCTCCTAAGGGTTCCACTGTCTCCTGATGGTGCTGCTGGCTAGGGACCACACCTTCAAACCATGAGCCTTTGGGAGACACTCAAGATCCAAATTATAGCATTCCCCAAAGTTCCTGTGTTAGAAACCTAATCTCCAAATTCATATGTTAATGGTATTCAGAGCTAGGGCCTTGGTGACCTAAATAAGATTAGATGAGGTCAGGAGGGAGAGTCCCCTAGTGTAGCATTAGTGACGTTATAAGAAGAGGAGGAGAGATCCAAGTTGCTAGTGAAGCCCTCTGCTGCATTGTGATGTATCAGGAAGGCCCTCAGCAGATGCCAAGCAAATACCAGAGCCATGATCTTGGATTTCGCAGCCTCTAGGACCAAGGACCAAATAAACTGATATTCTTTATGCAGTATCCAGTCTCATGTATTTTGTTACAACAGAAAACACACCAACATCATGTCTCTAGGTAGGTTTACCTAACCCTCAGTTTGCTCATCTATAAGATGGGGCTGTGGCACCAATCTCATTGGACAGTTGTGTGGATTAAGGGAGGCCAGGTACCTGAAAGGTGCTTGGCAGACAGGAGAAAGCTAATACACAGAAACCCTCTTGTAACTGCCGTATTTGACACTGTGGACACCCACTGGTTATCTGGCTTGACATGCCATGAGGAACCTTGGCCTTTCCTGGTACCTCCCAGCTGGAAGCCAAGAGGATGTTGCAGGATCGTGGCAAGATGGCCCTGCGAAGGCAAGGCACGTAGCCCTGATGGGGCTGACCCTCATTTCCCTGCTGCCTGCATTCCCTGCTGACCCCATAGGGCAGAATGCAAACCCCAGGCGCACCCAGTACCATGCCCCAGACTCCCAGGATGCCCTCCCGGAAGGAGATATGTGGAGGTTCCAACCTCTCAGAAGAATTCATTAGGACAGTCTGTGATACGGTGCTGAAACCAGAGGCTTGCTCTGCGAGCCAGGGATGGGGTAGTGTCGTCCCTGCTGAACTTCTGCTGCTGATAAAGGCAGCGTCTGCTGGCAGACTTCATTTTTTACTGGGCCATCTGCATCCAGTCAAGAATGACTCGTCCTTCTGAAAAAGCTGCCTGTCTGCCTTGACCCTGCACAAGCCCCCTCCTCTCCCGGTGCGTCAGGCAGGGCTCCTGGTGCCTGGGGTCAGGAAGGTGGTGTGGTGTCAACAAACCAGTGTCATTATAACATACACGGAAGCATTGAAGTGGCCGGGGTGTGTATGTGGCCGATGCCCTGTTGCTTTTTAATCAGTCCACATTATTGACGATTTAGCTCCGTGTTACCTAGTCCATAAATCTTCAGAAAAATGTTTTTAAGTTCTGAATTTTGTCATTGCTGTAACCAGCTTTTATCACCCGTTTATGGAGAGACGTCACCACTCTCTACAGTCATTTGTTCTCTCTCCTTTCTCTCTCACTCTCCTCCCTCTCTCACTCTCCTCCCTCTCTCACTCTCCTCCTTTTCCTTCTCTTTCTCCACTTGTCTCTTGACTATTGGAAATTCCCAGTTTGAGGCAATTGGTCTGGCCTTTCTGCTGAGGCTCAGGTTCTCGTGGCAGGACTTGGGGGGACATTGCAGAGGACACCCCCTGCCTACAGTCCACCCCCGTGGAGCGTGCATGGGTGTTCAGGGAACTTCAGAGCTGGATCAGATTCTGGCCTTAGAACCTGCCTCTCCCCTTTGGGGATTGTCTAAAAGGTGGATACCAATGGTGGTATTCCAAGTGTTTCCAGAACATTCTTTCAGAGCTATGAATGGCCAGGAGGAGCTCCATCCTCTGCTCTTGTCAATTCCTATCACAGCCTGAGAGCAGACCCCCATTAGCCACTGTTGCCCAAGTGCTGCCATTAGAATTGCTTTTGGAGACATGGATATTTGGATTGGGTGAGGGAGCCATGTCTTTCCTTTCCTAACTTGAACTCAGAGGTAAGTCTCTAATTTCATTCATTTAACAGACATTGATTTGGAACCTCCTAAAAATCTGGCTCCTCGTTCAGAAACGAATCCAGGATTTTCCTCTTCCCGAGGGTTTCACCGTCTAGTAGGAGAATCAGAAACTTAAATAGACAATACAGGCATGAGCAACGGATCAGGAATGAGGATTGCCTAAAGAGGCTAGGGAAAATGTAACAGGGTTATTTTCTATCCTGAGTTTTGAAGGGTATATAGGAGTTTTTAAGAAAGAAAAGGAGGGGAAGAACATTGCAGGTGTGAGAATCTATAGAAATTACAAATACCGGGAATACTGTGGTCTTTCAGGAGTCATATTGGGGAAGGAATCCTGGGCCATCATCCAAAAAGACCATGGTCTACCCTCAGTACTGGTTCCCCAGTGCTCCATGGAACCAGCTTCCACTGGTTAGTAATAGTCAAGTTATTAACACTAACAACTGACTCACAAGCTTGTGAAGACTTAACAATTTGCTCCTGAGAGCCAGTTTAAGTGTTAGTAGCCTAAATTGGAAGCGTTTACACCATGGAAATTGGCAAGTGCTACACGGCAGGGCTGCAGAGAGCCAGTTCACCAGCATAGCAGGATAGGGTGCCCTGGGCTGGGGGGGTGGGTTGTTATAGCCCCAAAGCCTCTTGGATTTAGAGTAATTATTTCCTTCTGTGAGCAAGGTCCAGCTATGTGATTCCTCTTAGGCATGTAGTCTTCAAAGATGGGGTCAAAAAGAGAAACAGGACAAACATTCGATTCTTTCCACCTTGGAAGGTGGCTTGGCCTGTGCAGGCTTTGCTCCAACTTCATGACGCATTCTTGTCCCTCCTCTGATGGGTGGCTCTGAAGCCTCCTTGGACCCCAACCCACATGTCAGTTCCAGTTGAGATCAGAAACAGGCCTCAATTTCTTCTTTTCCAGAGGGTAGGGCAAGGGGATAGTCCTTGTGCAGGAAGAGCTCCCCCAGCACAGGGCAGGGCCCAGCGATCTCAGCTTAGCCAGCAGCAAGGAGAGGACCAGTGCTGTTTTAGTCAGCTTTTGTGTCACTGTGACCAAAACATCTGACAAGAACAACTGTGAGGAGGAAAAGTTTATTCAGGGCTCAAGGTCTCAGAGGTCTCCGTCCGTAGACGGTTGACGCCATTGCACTGGGCCCAGGGTGAGCAGCACCTCCTGTGGGAAGGACCTAAGAAAGATGGAAAGATGCTCAGGTCATGGTGAGGTCAGGAAGCAAAGAGAGTGTGTGTGAGAGGGGGAAGATGTCGCAGGAAGGATGCATCCTTCCAGGGCACACTCCAATGACCCACCTCCTCCAGCCACACCCCACCTGCCTACAGTTACAACCCAGTCAGTCATTTAAACGAGGATGGACTGATCAGGTTACAACTCTCATAACTTAATCATTTCACCTCTGAATATTCCTGCACTAACAGGAGCTTTCGGGGACACTGCACATCCAAACCATAACATCTGTAAAAGAAATGGTTTCTCAAGCAGTCGGCCTTAATAAATGTATATGGTTGCCAGGCCCTGAAATCTCTGGCCATAGTCAATTGTCCCAATACAGTGTGGAGGAGGGGTCAATGTGTAAACGTCAGCTTGGCTGCTGATCCGGGGTGCTGAGTGACAAGTCTCTTAACATCTCAGTGTCTCCTTTGATTTGTCTGTATAATGGGAATAATAAGCTCACTTCATAGGGTGAGGATCACCCCTGGAAGGATTTACAGAGGCTGTGTGTATGAAGTGTGTGACTTTGCTAGTTAATGTCCTTTTCCTTCCCTTCAGTTCGATCCAACCCCTGACCTCTCCCACCTACTTCCCTATCTTTGCTTACTACTAGCAGCAGCAGATGCTGGCTTAAAAAAAAAATCAATCTGGATGTACTATCTTAGTGTGCTTTCTGTTGCTATAACTGATTGTCACAGACTGATGAATCTATAAGGAAAAAGATTTATTTGGCTCATAGTTCTGAAGGTTGGGAAGTTCAAGATTATGTGGCTCTGTCTGATGAGGTCCTCTTTGCTCATGGGGATTCTGCAGAGTCTGGAGGTGGCACAGGATACTTGGCAAGACAGCAGCCCAGCTCATATCCTTCCTCTTCTTCTTCCTACCATGCCACCTTTGCATTCATTAGGGACCCACCCTTGTGCTCTTGTTTAACCTTAATAGTCTTCCAGAGGTCCCACTTCCAAATATAGCCCAATTAAGCTTCTACCATCTATAAGCTTCACAATGGGGCTAAATTTCAGCATGAAATTTGGTGGGGACATTTAACCAATAGCATACCTACTTTTGTCTTACTGGATCCCATTTAGAGCATATTTTTCAGGCTAGGGTAATAGTCAGTAACCCATCTGCAGAGGCGACTCACAGTCTGGCCTTTTTATCATTATCCTCCAAGCTCTCTGAATATGTAAAATATGGATAAGATTAGTGTTTACCTCATAGGCTTGTAGTAAGAATCAGATGAGCTAATGCATTGAAGGTGTTGAACAATTTGGTACAATATGAGCTCTCAGTGATGCAGCCACTGCTGTTTCCCTAGCTGCAACTAAATACAGTTGAAAGGACCCAGAGAGTCAAAGGATTACAGAACTAGAATGGAACTTAGGGTCCAGTCCTCTTGTTCACAGAGACATAAGGACCACACAATTAGCCATAAAGCCAGGACTCAAATCCAGGTCTCCTAGCTCAGAGGGTAGAGTTTACTGGTTCTAATCAGCAGGATATGGTGAATCCTCATATTGGACTCCTTCCTGTCCTATGAAATCTGGAAAACCAGAACAATCCTCAAGGAAGATCATTAATATTGGTGCTTGCTGTTTTGAGGCTAATTAAGACTCACATTGCTGCTTTTCCCTGCGGGGAAGCTGTAAGAGGAGGCCAGGGCTTGATTTCCAGGAATATGGAAGCTGTTGCATGCTACCTCAATTGCAACTCCAAGGGGACTGGAGCCCCTTAGAGCTGATGGGACATACATCATCCAGGAATCTTGATGCCTTGAGCCAAGTACAAGAACAGGCAAGACCCAAAGCTGGGATTTCAGCCTCTCCATAGCAGAAAGAGGCATTTTAGCAGATAAGACAAAGCTGGGGGAATTGGCAAAAATCAAATAGCTTCAAAATAAATGTATTTGGAACAGAATATTGACCATATGTAAAGTATATAAAAACAATTTTTAAATATGCGGGGTGTTTTTCTCCCTTCTTCTTTTCCTGTGTATTTATTTTGGCCGTTGTCTTGAGATGACTATTGACATTCTTGACCACTACAAATCTTCCTTTGGGAGCTGGCCTTATTTTTGCAATTTTTTTTAACCCATGTTTTAATCAGAACACATATAAGCAAGAGAAAGGAGGGGTGGGAGAAGACTCACGCAGCCCTGTCTTACGTGGCATCTCTACAGTAACTTCCAGTTAGTGTAACCAAGTGGTGGAAGGCAAAATCTTCAGAGCTGGGCTTTCCTGGTTTGTGTCCAGCTCTGCTACACTCATGGGAATCCTCAGTCAGTCACTTAGCCTCTTGAAATCTCAAATAAAAATAGAAATAACAGTAGTCCCTTCCTGTAGTGATCTGGATCCAATCAGGGTTTGAACAGGGATAGTCCAATCTCAAGATGCATTAAACTGTATTAGGTGAGTAACAATGAAGATGTAAAAAGAATTCCAAAGGGTAGTTCAGGGCCAAGGGAACGTACCCAAGGAAGGACAGACTTGGAATGGGGAGGCCATGGAAGGCAAGACTGCAGCCCACCAGATGGCAGAGAAGTTTGCTGGGTTGCAGGGCCGAGCTGGTCCACGGTTGCCAGACATGGGGAACAGGTGAGGGACAAGGGGAGTAGGCTGAGGGAGTCAGGATGCTCAGACTGCTTCCAGGCAGGGTGACATTTGGCCTAGGATTGTGGTGTTGGTGTTTGGAGGGTAGTGGGAAACATTCTCCAGGGTGCAGGTAGTTTGAAACTGGTGGGTGAGTTAGAGAACCAGTCAGGGAGGTCTGGAGGGTACACCAAGGCCACAGCCAGGGGGTCCTAGGGCTCCAGGAAGAGCTGTGAGGTTGCTTAGGGACTGGGCACTCTGGGAGCCAGAGAAGGGCAGAGTGTCACCTGATATCCACATGCATGCAGAAGAGGATGTTTAATGAAGCAGGAGCAAGAAAGACAGCTGACCAGAGAACGTGGAAGAGAGGTGTCCTCCTCCCATACATCTCTCCAGCGCACTCTACTGACAAAGTTGAGCACTGTGCTCACTGTAAAGGAGAAATTGGCTTAGAATCCAGTCTATTATTGCAAAGCAGGTACTGAAGGGTGAACTTGGAGCAGAGAAGCAATGAGTTCATTAACTAACAGGTGACTTCATAGAGTTGTCTGGGGAATTACATGAAAGAGGCTATTCAGGGCCCTTAGCACAATGCCTGATAACATCAGTGACTGGAATCTGCTCTCTTGATTTCTGTGAGAGCTATCAATCCACATTTGTCAAAATGTGTACTGAGGTCTTTAACTTATGTGGTAGTAAATCCCACGGTTCAATGAGAAACTGGCTCTGAAGAACAGGCTCTGAATGTCCAGACAGAGCCATAGATGAAAGCAATCCCACGTGCATTTCTGTGTTTCTTTGTATGGTGACAATGAACAAGTAGCCCCTTTAGGGGTGCTTCCTGGGAAGCTGCAGCCTGGGCTGCTCTGGAACAGCATAGAAATGTCCTATCCTTCATCCACTTGCGTTCACTGATTCCCTCTCCTCAGTCCCTGGCACGGTTTCCTGATCTTTCATTCCCACATTTTCCTGCTTGAAAGAAGTTTCACTAGATCCCAAAAATATTAAAAATAACTAACTTCAGAGTCCTTTGAGGCTACCTGTCCCACTTTCAGTTTTCAGGTGAAACCCAGGAAGGTGAAGTGGATTGCCCAAGGGAGGACAATGGCTGGAATTCAGGTCTTATGAGTGCACTACACTATCTGCAGAAGGCACAGAATAAGTGAGGTAAATGTCTTATTACCTGAAATTAAGTTTCTAAAGATGAGTGCACATACAGATGCATGTACTTGTTTGGATAGTGTCTCTCCACCAAAAAAAAAAAAAATGTATTCTTCCCAGAACCTTAAGTATGGCTTTATTTGGGTATTAGGTCATTGCAGATGCAATTAGTTAAGATGAGGTCATCCTTGAGCAGGGAGGACCCTTAGTCCAACATGGCTGGTATCCTTAAAAGAGGAGAATAGATAGTGATAGAGACAGGGGAGAATTCCAAGGGAAGATGGAGGCCGGGTTTGCTGGCAACATCCAGAAGCTAGAAGCGGGACATAAACAGATTCTCTCTCTGAGCCCTCTAGAAACATCTAATCCTGCTAATGCATTGATCTGGGGACATGTGACCTCTGGAACTGGAAGAGAATATATTTCTGTTGATTTAAGCCACCTAGTTGTGGGAAACTCACATAATGTGAAAATAATTCTATTAGGAGATATTATGCCTAATAGACAAGCAACCCACAGTTGCTTGTCCCAATTCATGGAAATTTTAATCTCAAAGTCAGATTCATCAGTTATCTGTCCTCTATCCTTTAGTTGCTCAGTGCTGTGGGAACTACTGAAGCCCAGAGAGATGAAATAATTTGCCAGGTCATAAGGCTGCTGAATGGTTGGCTGATTGCGGCTCTGAAATCATAAGTGATCCTTTTATCACATAAACTCTTCCAAAATGTTTGGAAGTGGGGAATGACCTGTCCATTGAGGTTATCATGTGAATCAAATTTGGCTTTAACCCTTATGTCTGATGGGGACACAGTATTACATTCACCATGCTCTTCCTACCAAATAATTTAAACTAATCATTACATGGCAAAACTGTGTAACAAATTATATAAATTGGAGTAAAACAACATATATAAAACACATATCTATTTATAAAACACCTTCAACAAACCGATCTTTTAATTTTCCTTGATCAAACTCTTAAAATTTTTGATAGAATTTCTTTACACTCACAATTGTACTTGCATCTTAGCCTGTTCAGACTGCTATAACAAAACAATATATTGGGTGACTTATAAACACTGCAAATTTATTCCTCAAAGTTCTAGAGGCTGGGAAGTCCTAGGTCAAGGTGCAAGCAGACTTGGTGTTTGGTAAGAGCCTGCTTATTGGTTCATGGGCTACTGTTTTTCACATGGCTGAAAGGATGAATGAGCTCCTTTGGGCCTCTTCTATAAGGGCAAATCCCATTCATGAGAACTCTGTCCCAAGGGTCCTACTTCCTATGACCACCACTTTGCAGGTGAGGATTTCAACATATGAATTTGGAGGTAGGGAATGCAAACATTTAGTCCATTGCAACTGGCAAATTAAAACAACAATGACATAGCATTTCACATTTACCAGAATGGCTATAATAGAAAAGACTGACAACCCCAAATACCAGCAAGGATATGAAGCACCTGGAATTCTCACACACTGCTGATGAGAGTGTAACATAGAAAGTCATTTTTGGAAAATTGTTTGGCAGTTCCTTATGAAGATAAAGATCTACGTACCCCAGCACCCAGCAATTCCTCTCCTTATTATCTTCTCAAAACAAATAAAATGTACATTCATACTAAGGATTGTACACAAACATATGTATTATAATTGTAAGAGCTAAAAATGGGAAAACCTCAAATGTCTATTACCAGGAAATTGTATAAAAAAGAGAACATGATTCCTTTTATTTGAAGTTCAAGAAAAGGCACAATTTCTATGATATCTAGTAGATAGAAGTCAGTCCAGTGGTTGCCTTTGGAGACTGGGAATTGACTGGAAAAAGATCCAGGGGAAGTTTCTAGGGGAAATGTCCTGTGTCCTGTGTCTTGACTAGGATGCTGTTTACTTGGGTGTACATATTTCTCAAAAGTCAAAATTATACACTTAAAATCTATACATTTCATTGAACTTTTCCTTAGATAAAAAATAATAATCAGTCTCATCACCACTCCAAGCCAAAAAATGAAGGAGGAGGAGCTGGAAAAAAATTTGGGAGTTCAGTTAATAAATAAAAGAAGGATGGAAAAATGTTAAAAAATTATTAAGGCTGGGTGTTAAGTATATGAGATTTAGTGCACTGTTCTCTCTTCCTTTATAAATGTTGAAATTTTCTATAATAAAAGGTTTTTAAGAGTCAAACAAACAAAAAAACCAATACCATTCAATAATGTAGAAGAACCAAAGCAATTCTTCCAAAAGGAGGCAGATGAGGTTGTTGATTGTCCCATTGCTATTTAACCAGGATTAAAAATGCTGGTAACAACTATGCAAGGTAAAATGAGAATAAGAAATAAGCTTTCTCTACACCCTGGCCACCTGGAGGTGAGCTGCACTCCTAAACCACACCCTTCCGCCATGTTTTACCTCATTTTGGACCCATAGCTATGCAATCAGCTGACCATGGACTGAGTCTTTAAAACAAAAATGCAGAAGAGAAAATCTTATCTAAAATGGACAAACTGTTGATGTTGCTCAGCAATTTTTGGTACTGAAGATTAATTCATGGGGGCCCTGAGAACATGGTTAATTCAAGGAAAGATGCATATCCCTATTTGTACCAGAGTTAAAAGAACAATCGGAATTTGCAATCAATATGAAATTCATAAAATTATGACAAAGATTTCCTCATTTGGGTTTTGCCTTGCATAGTAACTTCAAGGATACCTAAATCATTTTTTTTGATGTTGTAGTAAGGACAAAAGAAATTTGCTAGGTTTTATTTTTTCTTTCTTTTACATTGTTGGATAATAGCATATAGACCCTCCCACCTTCTGCTTCTAAAGACTCATGTGATGACATTGGGTTTACCAAGATAATCAGGGACAAGCTCCCATCTCAAGATCTTTGATTGAATAATACCTGCAGAGCCCCTTTTGCATGTAAGGTGACAGATTCACATGTTCCAGATATTAGGTTGTGGACATCTCTGGGAGTCAAGGCTCAGTCTTCCAAAATGACATCAGATAAAATAGAATGGAAGGAAAAGAGCTTGGCATTCGTCTCCAATGATAGGAATTATGGAGAGACAGGACAGAGGAGGGTACCCACTGTTGTAAATAGATGCTACATACTTCTAGCTATAAGAATAGGGATGGATACAGTGTTGTGTTTTATCATCCTTAAACAAAAGGAGGACAGTAAAACACCAAGTTCATGAATGCCCCCTTCTGTTTCTCAAAAACCTAGCCAAGTTAAGGGAACAATGAGAGCGAGCCTGAAAGTCCAGATACATGTTATCTTGGAGGACACTGGCTTTCTTTTATGCACACTGGGATCTAGGGCAGGTTAGTGTTACTGTAGAAAGCTAGTTTCCTGCATGTACCCAGGATGGTTGCTTCTTGGGATGTTGGTCATCTAAGCAAACTAAGCAAGCTAATGTTGATGACGTCACTGCTTCTACAGCCTATATAAAACCCCTCCCTCAGTGGGAACGGGCAAGGAACTGAGGGTTCTGTGGAAAGGATACATGTCATTCATCTAGCTGGCCTCCACTGGACAAAACATCAAAAGGGAGAGGAGGCACTGAGGGATGGAGCTGCTGTCTGCTACATTTCCTCAAAGGAGATATATGGGAAGTTGTATCTAGACTATCACTCTATTGTAGATTGCATAAGTATACATCTAGTTGATTTAAGTAAAGTGCACAAGAATGACTGAGTGAAAATGAATCTTATAGCCTAAAATATAAGAAAATTCATCAGAATGAATAATGTTTGTATATTGTGTCTGAAATACTATATATATACACACATATGCATATAAATTTCATGTGCCAATAGTTTTAGAGTTTTCATTTTAACAGATACAGATATATATGTATAGGTGTATGTATGTGTGTGTGTGTGTATATGTATGTATATATATATATATATATACATACATATACACACACACACACCCCTATATATAAAATAATGATAAATGGGAGAAAAGCTAAAACTGCAGATAGTGATTGAGAAATATGTTCATCTATACTAATAAATAAGTCTGTTATTATCTGTTATATCTTCTCCTCCTTCTTTTTACATTGCTGAAGATTGAACCCAGGGACTCAGGCGTACTTCGCACTAAGCCGCATCCCTAGATCTATCTTTTGTAACTTCAAGGACACATCTTGGCACAAAAAAAATATTTTCCCAAAGTTTACTTTGTTTTTTAAGTTTCTAAGTTCTATTTCTAACTCATACTATTTTATTTACTAAACTACAACAATATATAGCTCTTTGATTAGTGTTTGATTTCATTTATTTTATTTTTATTTGTTCTAATTATTTATACATGACAGTATATTGCATTTTGACACATCATACATAAATGGAGTATAACTTTTCATTCTTCTGGCTGTATATGATGTAGAATCACACTGGTCATGTAATCATATATGTACATAGGGTAATAATGTCTGATTCATTCTACTATTTTCCTACCCCCTATCCCCTCCCCTCCCTTCACTCCCCTCTGCCTAGTCCAAAGTACCTCTATTTTCCCCTACCCACCACTTATTGTGAATTAGCATCTGCATATCAGAGAAAACATTTGGCCTTTGGTTCTTTGAGATTGCCTTATTTTGCTTAGCATGATATTCTCCAGCTCCATCCATTTACCTGAAAATGCCATATTTTGTTCTTCTTTAAGGCTGAAATATTCCATTAATCAAACCAATAATATTCTATAATGTAGACCAATGGTACAGAATAGAGGACACAGAGATAAACCCACATAAATACAGTTATCTCATACTAGACAAAGGTGCCAAAAACATTCATTGGAGATAAGATAGCCTCTTCAACCAATGGTTCTGGGAAAACTGGAAATCTATGTGTAACAAAATGAAATTAAACCCCAATCACTCACCCTGCATAAAATTCAACTCAAAGTGGATCAAAGACTTAGGCACTAGAAAAGTAGGCCCAAATCTTCACCAGGTCAGCTTAGAAACTGACTTCCTTAACAAGACTCCCCAAACACAAGAAGTAAAATAAAGAAACAATAAATGGGATGGAATCAAACTAAAAACCTACTTCAGCAAAAGAAACAATCAGTAAGTTGAAGAAAAAGCCTGAAGAATGGGAGAAAAATCTTTACCACATGCACATCAGATAGAGCACTAATCTCCAGGACTAATATAAAGAACTCAAACAACCCAACTCCAAAACCCCAAATAATCCAATCAATAAATGGGCTAAGGAACTGAACAGACATTTCACAGAAAAAGAAATACAATGGATCAACAAATGTATGGAAAAAATGTTCAATATCTCTAGCAATTAGAGAAATGCAAATCAAAACTAATGTTTGATTTTATTTTAAAAATTGGTTTATCTCCTTCTGACATTTAAAAGGGCATTTATACATTTGATATATTTAATTTTACTTTTAATACTCTGATTCAACAAAGAAAGTCTTTCTGAGAACCTAAATAACTCTTTTAAATCTAATAAATTAAAGTCATAAATAGGGTGATTCTCAAGCTCTCTTTGAACTCACATGTCAATTTAGCCAGTCAATCTAAATTTGATACATTCATTATCATTACATTTTAAAAACAGAATTGCAAGACTGACCTGTCAACTCTAATAGACTAAATTCTTTAAGCATTATACTTAAAATATGAAATAGTTACACATATCATGACAAAAAAGTTAATATCTGTCTAATTTTCTTGTTGTTTCTATACTTTTGTATTAAAAAGCCCTCCAGGTTTCAGAATCAAGGACACCTTTACTCTTTGAGAATGCGATTTTATTTTTCCAGACACTTTTGGGCTTACCTTTGCGTGGTTAGTTTTGAGTGCTGCTACATATCTGTCCTTGAGACTGAGGGGACTCAGTGAGTTCTATTTATGGTCCTGTATCTCAACCTCTCCTAATGGGCGTGATCTTTCAGTCAAGTCTTTACACCTCCCAATTTGCTACTTCATTTGACTAGATTTTGCTTTCTTTTCTTTCTTTCTTTTTTTTTTTTAAATAATTTTAAGACATTTAAATGTCACTGTTTTCCTTTGAAAGACCTTTAAATTTCATGGAATCCTGCATTCTTTTCATAATTTCCAGTCTTGAAGTCTCACAACAAATAAAAGGTATTAAACCAATACAGTGCCACCTGGATTCTAGATGATTCTCATTGCATTGTTTGACCAGATGCCGACAATTTCCAATGTCATTGAAGACTGGATGGGGATTTGAAGTCTGTAAATATTTAGAGGTTAATGTTCCTTGAATTCCATTTTTCTCTTATGAAGTTTCTGTTCTTCATAATGATAATAGTTAAAGGAGATAAATTGCCTCTGGTGCTTCATAAATCACAAAACTTTCCTCTCTACCAAATGGTACTTTTGCCCAGGAAAAATTAATTCTTCTTTGAGGGTCAAGAACTAATATTAAACTAGGAAAAATTGCCCTCACCTTCTTCTATATGCCTGTGTTCCTAGCTGTGTAGACAAAGAACTCTCTTTGATGACAAT
The DNA here is from genome assembly GCF_052094955.1 of Ictidomys tridecemlineatus. Taxonomy (NCBI): domain Eukaryota; kingdom Metazoa; phylum Chordata; class Mammalia; order Rodentia; family Sciuridae; genus Ictidomys; species Ictidomys tridecemlineatus. The sequence goes on from NC_135480.1 coordinate 32,066,149, forward strand.
ACTGGGTTAGAAATCAGAATGAAGAGAATAATCAAAGGATTGCTAAAGTGTTGGGGAAGGACCTCCCTCACCCCCTCCTTACCCCTCACCCCCTCCCAGCCTCCCTTTAAAAACAGACCACCCTGCACTTCCCAGATTGCCAGGGATGTTGAATATTTTCTCTTATATTTGTTGATCATTTGTGTTTCTTCTTTTGAGAAATGTCTATTTAGTTCTTTTGCCCATATACTGATTGTGTGTGTGTGTGTGTGTGTGTGTGTGTGTGTGTGTGTGTGAGAGAGAGAGAGAGAGAGAGAGAGAGAGAGAGAGAGAGAGAGAGAGAGAGTTTGTTTAGAGTTAAGTTTTTTGAGTTCTTTATACATTCTGGATATTAATCACCTCTCAGAGGAGTAGCTGGTAAAAATTTTCTTCCCCTCTGTAGGCTCTTACTTCCTGCTCTTAATTGTTTCCTTTGCGTTGCAGAAGTTTTTAAATTTGACGCTGTCTTCTGATTGATTCTTGGTTTTATTTCTTGAGCTTTAGGGGTCTTGTTAAGAAAGCTGGTGACTGCATCAATGTGTTGAAGCTTTAAAATTTTTTTTAATTTGTTGTTTTTAGTTATACATGATAGTAGAATGTATTTTGACGTATTATACATTCATGGAGTATAACCGCCCATTCTTGTGGTTGTACATGATGTGGAGTTACACTGCTCATGTATTCATATATGAACTTAGGAAAATTATGTCCAATTCATTCTACTGTCTTTCCCATTCCCATCCCCCCTCCCTCTGTGCACTCTGCTCTGTCCAATCTGGTGACTCTCCATTCCTCCTTCCCTCCAACCTATTGTGAGTTAGCATCCACATATCAGAGAGAACATTCAACCTTTGGGTTTTTGGGGATTGGCTTTTTATTTCACTTAGCATGATAGTTTCCAATGACATCCATTTAACTGCAAATGCATAATTTCATTCTTCGTTACGGCTCAGTAATATTCCATTGTGTATATGCACCACATTTTTGTTATCCATTCATCTGTTGAAGGGCACCTAGATTGGTTCCATAGCTTAGCTTTTGTGAATTGAACTGCTATAAACATTGATGTGGCTGCATCACTATAGTATACTGATTTTAAGCCCTTTGGGTATAAGCCAAAGAGTGGGATAACTGAATCAAATGATGCTTCCATTCTAAGTTTTCTGAGGAATCTTCATACTACTTTCCACAGTGGTTAATCAATTTGCAGTCCCACCAGCAATGTATGAGTGTACCTTTTCCCCACATCCTCACCATGTGTTGGAATTTTGAGCCTACATTTTCTTTTAGCTATTGCAAAGTTTAATTCCTAAGGCTTTGATTCACTTTGAGTTGATTTTTGTACAGGGTGAAAGATAAAGATCTAGCTCCATTCTTCTACATTTGGATATTCAGTTTTTCCAAAAGAAAAAAATAAAAGGTTATTTTTTCTTTAATATGTTTCTGGCATCTTTGTAGAGTAGCAGATGACTATAACTATGTGGGTCTCTTCTACTTCATTGAGCTTCATGTCTATTTTGATGCTAGTAGAACATGCTGCTTTGGTTACTGTAGCTCTGCAGTATAATTTGAGATCAGGTATTGTGATGACTTCCACATTGCTCTTCTTGCTCAGTATTGCTTTGGCTATTCTGGGTCTTTGATTCTTCCAAACGAGTTTTAGGACTGTTTTCTCTAGTTCTGCGAAGCATGTCATTGGCACTTTGATGAGAAATTGCATTGGATCTGTGTAACACTTTTGGTAATATGGCCATTTTGGCAATCTTAATTCTGTCTATCCAAGAACACATGAGGTCTTTCCATCTTATGCATTATTGGTGGACTGCATATTAATAAGACCACTTTGGAAAACAGTATGGAGATTACTCAAAAGGAAAGGAACCACCATAGGACCCAAAAACTCCTTGGTTTTTATCCAGAAGAACTAAAATCAGTATACTACAGTGATACAGGCACATCCACTGGTTATAGCAGCACAATTCACAATAGCCAAGTTATAGAACCAGCTCAGGGCCCATCAATAGATGAATGGATAAAGTAAATGTGGTATGTAAACACAATGGGGTTTTACTCAGCCATAAAAAAGAGTGAAATTAGGGCATTTGCTGGTAAATGGATAGAACTGGAGAAATCATTCTAAGTGAAATAGGCCAGACTCAGAAAGTCAAGGGTTGAATGTTTTCTACCCCACGTGGAAGTTAGCAAAAAAAAAAAAAAAAAAAAAAAAGGGAGGGGGATAAAGTATGTGTGTGGGAAATCCCACGAAAATAGAAGGGAAATCCTTGGAGTAAAGAAAGGGGATTAAAGAGGAAGGAGGAGGGATGGGAACAGGGAGGGCCTGTAAAATGAGATTGACTGGATTATACTATGTACATATATGAATATACTGCAGTAAACTCCACTTTATGTAGATCTATAAAGACTTTGTGAGTCTGGCTTATTTCATTTAGCATGATGTTTTCCAGTTCCATCCATTTACCAGCAAATGCCAATTTAAAAAAGATAATTAAATAGAAGGAAGACCAGTGGAATAGCATAAGAGTAACAAGGAAAGGGAGAAGGGAGGAGAAAGAGAAAGTCCTGGGGACTGAAATGGAGCAAAGAGAAACTCCATGCCTGGATGATCATGTCAAAATGAATCCCACTATTATGTATAAGCATAATGCACTAATAATTGATTTTTGGAGGTGATCCCAGAAATCAACCCAAGTTTCCCTCCTGACTTCACAGGGAGGTTCTGGGACTCCCTGCCCAGGACTGTCTGATTCTTCCTGATTTGTAGAAGCAAGTGTCCTCAGGGTCCTTCTCCCCGAACTCACTTGATTTGGTTGATTCTGGTTGATGCCCACTGTTCAGCAGGCAAACCGTCCCCTCCTTCCCCGTGACCACAGGACTCAGAGTAAGAACATGAACATGTGCACAGCCGTGGAGTGACTCTCTTCCTTGCTCTCGCAACAAGTCAACATGCTCAAAATAGAACCCAGTATCATTGTCTTCACCATGACTTCCAGGTTTCAATCCTGAGAGTCACCCTGGACTCTTCCTTGTTCCGTATCTTCCCACTCAACATCTGATCATTCACGGACCCCCTGACAGTCCCAACCCGAATCCTTCTCTGCCACCTCCACTTGTCTGCAGCCCTCCTACCCCCTCATGTGTCTCTGGATTATTGTCATAACTGGTAACTGTTCACTCCATCAACAGTCTTGCCCTCTCCAATCTGTCTGGCCCAGCAACTGAGAGTGACTTTTCTAAAATAAAACTCAAGTCATCTCACCTCTCCTCTCATTTTTCCCTGAAGACAAAGCCACCAGGCTTTTGACACCCAGCCTTGACCTGCTGCCTTGCTCAAGTGCTCAGGACTCCGAAGATCTACCGGCTTCACCTGAATCTCTCCCTCTTAGCCTTCTCTTCTTCACGTCTCTCAAAGTCTCTTTTCCATCTTCTAGATCTCAGCCTGAACAGAGAAGCCTTTCCTGATCCCCAAATGTGATTTTCCTGTGCCCTCCCTTGCAACCCGCATTTCTCCTATTATATAACACCACAGCTCCCCAGAGCAGGTGGAATGATGGGAAATACACAAGTGAAAGAAGCCAGAAACAAAGATCACATGCTGTATGATTTCATTTGAAGGAAACACCCAGAGACATCTAGTCCTGACCCCTAGAACCTGGGAATATGCTACCTTAGAAGACAGAAGGGACTTTACTGTCTGTCTGACTTTACTGATGTGATTAAGCTGCGTAGCTTTTTAAATGGGAGGTGAATTCTAAATGTAATGAGGGTCCTTATGAGAAAAAGAGGGAAGCAAGAGTCAGAATCAAAAAAGAAGACAGTATGTTTTTCACTGGACTGAAATATATTGGACTGCTCATTTCCAAAATGGTAGCACAATACATTTTTGTTGTTTTAAACCACGTGGTAATTTGTTATTGTAGCAACAGGAAACCAATATATCCCTTTCATCAGTCTTGCTCACCTCTATATCATAGCACCAAAATAGTAACTGGCTTATAGTAGGTGCTCAATAATATGTGGTAGGATACTATTCTTGAAATATGAACCTGTTTTTCTCCTAGTAGCCTCTTCTCCCCATTCTTATTTTAGTACTGTGTCCCTTGATTTCTTCCCTCAGAGGAGAGAGATGGTAAGAAATGATCAACAGTTTCCTCTTTTTTTAGTGCATTTTTGTACAGTCATGTATCACATAATATATTGTGATCAACCATGGGCCACATATATGACACTGGTGTCATAGATCATAATGAACCTTAAAAAATTCCTATTGCCTAGCTACGTCATAGCCATCCTAATGATATGAGATGCACAGCACCTTAGTCCTGAGTTTGTGGGGACACTGGTGTAAACAAGCCCACTGCACTGCCAGTCATATAAAAGCATAGCACATAACAAATGACCATGTTACTGGTTTATGCGTTTACTATACATCTTACATTCTTTTAGGACGTATTCCTACTTATAGGAAAGTGTGCTTGCTGTAAACAGCATGGTGTGTGGTGACACTGTCGAGCCTCATGCATCTTATGTTCACTGGGTCTCATTTGAGTGATTGAGCTAGATCATCTAGGTTTGCGTGAGTGCGCTCTACGACGTCCAAACAAGGATGGAATTGCCCGACGTGTTTTTCAGAATCTATCCCTGTGGATGAGCCATGCATGACTATTTGTGTTTGCCACTGGGGGGGGGGGGGAACCATAGAGGAAATGCCTTTGAGAAATCCAGAGAATTGGGCTGAGATGGGAAATGGCAAGACTCCAGAAGGGGGTGGCTGAGTGATGTCTTAGGTAGCCGGGGTTGTAGAACCCCATAGGCAGCCGCACTAATGTCTCGTGTGGCCCAGGCCTGAAGGGTTAACAAGCGTCTCAGCGCATACCTGTGTACACAGATCACTGGAGTATGGAAAGACCACCTTCCAGGCTTTGGCAGCATGTGACTATCCTGAAACCGACTAAAACCTTTAAAATTGACTGAGATTAGGCCTCAGTGACATGGGAATTTGACCTAGGAATTAAGTTTCATTCTAGGAAAAGAAAGCGATATTCCTTTTGCTTTTGAACGTATGGGTTGAAATTGAAACCCCCACATGTATTGGTGGAATGGGGGAGTGATCCCAGGGCTTGCCCTCCAAACTTGATGCCTTCACATAACTGCAAAAGTCAACTCTGTTACAACATCAGTAAGTCCGGCTGCAACTCAAAGCTTTTTTCTGCTGTTGAAATTAAGAAATCATGTTTTACTCACCTGTACCACTGCAAGTGCTTTAAGTCTAACGTCTTTGTTTTTGAGATGAAAATTCAGATCTCAAGGTCTAAAAATTTTTTTAAGTCTCTTCATTTGTTCAATGCATTCAACTAGTAAGTCTTTTGTCTTATATATTTAAGACAAGACTTCTTATAACGATTATTCAAGTTAATATATGTAGAATACTTCTGTTTGGGTGCAGCCTAATTTACTTTTTGTGAATTGTTTTCTTTAAGATTTATGTATACATACAATTAAACTAACATCCCTTGTCATGGTAACTGGAGATAACAGAGGTGATAGATAGCTAAGAGTTGGGAACAATCAAATGTCCATCAACTGATGAACAGATAAGCAATATGTGGAATAGTGACATATTAGAATATTATTCTGCCATTATAAAGGAGTTACACGCTATTGTGGATGAAACTGGAAAATACAAAAGTGAAAGAAGCCAGGCACAAAGATCACATGCTGTATAATTTCATTTGAAGAATCAAAAAAAAAAAAAAAAAACCCACAGAGAGAAAGCAGATTAGTGGTTGCCAAGGGATGGGGGGAAGGGAGGTGAGGAATGACTGCTTCCTGGGTCCAGATTTCCTTTGGAGGTGATGAAAATGTTTAGATGGAAGTGATGGTTGCACAACTTTATAAATGCACTAAAAGCCACTTTTATTTATTTATGTTTTTAATATGTTTTAGACTTTATTTTATTCATTTACTTATATGCAGTGCTGAAAACCGAACCCAGTGCCTCACACATGCTAGGCAAGTGCTCTACCACTGAGCCACAACCCCAACCCCTAAGAGCCACTTTGAAATGTCTGTGTCATGTAAATTTTACCTCAATAGAAGAAATTAAAAGGACTGCATTGAGAGGGGGCAGTCATCAAGAAAGAGACAATGCGGGCTCATCAGGCTGATTGGGGTGGAGGTGGTGAGAAGTAGGTAGATTTTGAATATAAAAGCTGAAAGAGAGGAATTAGCTCCTCTGTGTCCTCTTCAAATCTCAGCACCCTTGGGACCCTGTGTGCTCTGTACCCTTTGCAGCCCCAGCAGGTACTCTCAGCTCTGAGTAGGACTGGATTTAGGAAACCCAGGGTTTCCCTGTTTGCAGGCAACTGCTGAGCCCAAGGACGGCCACAGGGAATGGGGTGCTGTGGGCCACAAAGATACTTTGCCTGGGACAGTATGTTGGGAATCACATTTTCCTTGAAGAAGGATTACACCCCACTTAAGAGTGGACAGCATGCTAAATCTCTAGATAAACTGTTTTCTTCCCCCCTATTGATAAATACTGCTTTGAGGAAGAGCCAACTACACTTATGGGTCTTAATTGTTCAGAACAGTGACTAAGCCCCACTTGGTCAAGATTTTCTTGACTTAGCAGCTGTCCAGAGAGTGACAAATTTATGATTCGAGAGCAATTTCATTTTCTTTTTCTGCCTGAACCACACAATAATTTGTGGGAATTAGCTACCTGATAAGATAAGGGGTGGGGGTGGGGAGGTGTGGAGGGGAGGGGAGAGGGGCATTCAATGCCCCTCAGTGTTCCAGGGAGGGCTGTGGAATTTTTGGAGCCGCCCTGGACACACTGCAGGGACCATTAAAGGATTAACCGGCCCTGACAGGGCGGCTGCAGAGCGGTGAGGTTAGTAAATCATGGGAGGCTGGGTCATTATCCTGGGAATTAGCTCAAATTGTATCCGCAGAGACACCGGCTATCAACCCGAGTCACCAAGAGGAAGGCCAAAACCCGAAGCTGAACCCTGGTGCTTGAAGGGCTGAGACTTCTAGGTCACAGGCAACAGGGGCTTGCTCTTTCTTTTTTGGCACGAACTACCTCCAAAATCTGAAATCCTGCCTTCATTATCAGCACATTTTTGTGGGGGCAAACCACTGCAAGTTTGTTTTGCTCCACCAAAGTCTATTCACTTTGTGCTTAGTTCCTTTAGCGGGGAAATTACTGAAACATGATAACAAGCAATTTATATTGGACAAAAAAGATTTTCTTCCCTGGCATTGGTCAACAGGGAGGTTTAGATTTTTGCCTTTTCTTTTCCTTTGTACATGATTTTTCCTCTTAATTCGGTAGAGGTGGAAGGGGGGAATCTCATATCATTGAAACAGAACTATTTAAAAAAGAAGAAAACCAACTAATCCATCTGGCCTAAGGAATATGGAGGTTCTTGACAAAGGCAATAAGTGGAAATAAAAAATGTATTTGAAATGCTTGTGTTTCACTCCCCAGATGCCCAACAAAACGGCAGCAAATCTTTTCCCCTGACCCTCTTCAAGACATTTATTAATTATACTGCCAAGTGAGACTCGGTTTGAGGAATCTGTCTCTGTGTCCTCATGGAGTTTGGCCGCCATCTGAAAGAGCGATTTTGCAGAGAGAGGGGATTTTGTGTGGCCAGCTTAAGGGCTCTTAGGCCCCTAATGCACCATTGCTGAAGGCGTGTTAATGGATGAGGTGGAAGTACTCAGCTTGCCTCAATCAAGTAACCTGCTACCAAGCCAAGCTCCTGAGGGCCTGGGACCAGCAGCGGGTTGGCTGATAAATGAATGACGAACAAGCCCACTGGGAGAGGGAGGCGTGTGGTGGTTAAGAGTCAGGACCTCTGTATCCGCGGTAACAGCGGGGATGAACTCCTGGCACTACCACTTTTTGTCTGTGATTGGGACAAGTTGCTTGAAGTCTCTGAGCCTCCATTCCCTCATACTTAATAAGAAGACAATAATGGTCCTTTTTATTCAGGGTGGTTGTGAGGATGAGGAGGGATAAAGTTGTGAAGCATTTAGGGCAGTGCCTGGCATACAGTAAGCACCAACAGCTTGTGAGCTGGCTGCTGGTATCTTTGTTTTGGGGCAAAGGAGTGCTTTCTTGGCTCTGTGCAAGATAAACATGGAATCGTGCCCAGGCACACTTTCCGGTTTGATGCCAGACTGTGCTTTGCTTGTGTCACTTGTCCCTTCCTAGCTAGTGGAGGGGAAAGAGCACTGGACTTGGGTCAGAAGACCTGGCCTCAAGTACCTTCTCCTCCACCATGTGGACTTGGGAGAAATCCCTTATCCTCCTTAAGCCTCAGTTTCCTAATCTGTCAAGTGGAGACGCTCATCAGGACTGCACTAATGTATCCTGAGGATCGAATTAGGTAAGTAATTCATGATACATGTGTCTGCACCCTGTGGGCTGGAAAGGACTTTATCAATACAGATGCTTCTTGACCTAGGATGGGATTGCATTCTGAAAAACCCATCATAAGTTGAAAATGTTGTAAGTCGAAAATGCACTCACTATACTAATGTACTAGACCTCGTAGCTTAACCACACACCATACAGTAGATTGTTTCCCCTTGTGATCATGTGACAAGAAAGCATCACCAGCCTGGAAAAGGTTCAAGTTCCAAATTCCAAAGAATGGTTTCCACTGATTTTGGTAATCCTTTTGTACCATCATAAATTGAAAATATCATGAGTTCAGTACATCTATAAACAGTTACAGCTGGTGATAATTAAGTCAAGGGGACTCTGTCTACCATGGGCTGTCCCCATGCCCTCTAACAGCCTTGGTCCCAAAGAGGAAGTAGAAATGGAAGCTAGGAAAGGCCCAAATGATCCTAAGCCCATTGATGCCTTTCACTCCCTGGGGGTGCCACAGAAGAATCACTCTAACCCACAGGTGTCAGGTAGATATTTGAAGGGATTATCTTTGTCTTGGGGAAGCTCTGCCTGTGTCATCACAGTCACATTCATAGTTGCTAACTTTATTACTTCATTCTCTTGCTTCCCCCACGATAGCCATTTTGAAGCCTGGTGATTAACCCCTGCCTAGCTCAATCTCAGGAGGACAGGCCAAGTGTACAGAGGTGGACGACTCCTGTACAGGTAACTGACCTCCATGTCTCAGGTTCAGAGGAAACAGCAATAGCTGGCCCAAGCCTGCTCCCAACAGCTCCTGGTTTCTGGGTGGAAGGAAAGCAGCAGAAGCAGGCCAGGACTTAATTCAGAGAAGAGACGGTTGCTTTCTTCCTTGCCCAGCTGATCCCTCTTTCATACACTGTGTGATGTGCTAAGCTGTACAGTTTTGCAAAAATCCATCTCTAAGGTGATAAAAGCATTGATGAATGCAAAGTGCCTTATTTAGTAATTTTACAAGGTCTAGTTACCATCTTAGTGGGGAGCAGCTCTGGGTCAGGTGGGAAGGGGTCATGCTTTGGAATATGATATACTTGATTTATACACCTCTCTACTAGGATTCATGTATGATTGAAAATCTCCAAATCTAAGACTTTCCTGTGAGCCATGCCCAGGGATGGAACTGTGGGGGATGGGCTGATCACTACTGTTCCCTGCTTTAGAAACTCATCTTGGCTCATTTCTAGCACCAATCACTAAGAACAGAGAGGTTTGCTTTATGTTGTAATTTCCCAAAGCTGTGGCTTACTTTGAGCTACAGGCCCAAGTTCCTAAAGGAGGGCTAGATCCAGGAAAATAGCTATTTGAAGGTTATCCCCTCCAGGAATTCCATTTAATGTTAAGTTATTAATGGAGACCATTCTTTGAAGCCAGTTTTCTCGTTTCTCATCTTAGGCAAATTCTGTCAGAAATGCATTTCCAAATTATTTCACAGCAATTCACTTGGATTCTTCTCAATCCAGCAACCCTACATATATCTAAAGCACCCTGAGATAGACCTTCCACATGACCTCCTATTCTATCCCTCAATTTCTGATCCACACCACATCCCCCTTGAAATGGCAGTTCTTAGTCAAGAGTAGTTGCCCCAAAGTGACAAATGAACCCTCTAATCCACACATTATCATGATTTTTTGAAGGTCTATTAAAAATTTTTTTGTGTGTGATGCTGAGGATTGAACCCAGAACCTCATGCATGCTATGCAAATACTCTACCACTGAACTACACACCCAGCCCTTTTAAACTTTGAGGCAGGGTCTCACCAAGTTGCTCAAGCTCTCCTTGAATTTGCAATCATCCTGCCTCAGGCTCCAGAGTTTCTGGGTTTATAGGCATGCATCACTATGCCCAGCTTGAACTTTAATTTTTAACAAAATTATTATTACAAAAGTCATGTTTGCTACATAAAATAATTCTAAGTGAAGTACATAAAATAAAAAGTAAAAGTAATCCTTTCACTTAATCTTACTCCCCTCAGATACCAAATGTTCATTTAGATACACATGTATGTAACATTTAAAAGAAAAATGGAATCATGCTCTGTATACTGTCTACAATTTATTTTTTTTCCCTAAAACTATCTTGGATAACTTTCCATGAATATAAATTTTAGAGCAGGAAACTGGGGTCCATGGATCCCCAGGGGGACCTATGGATGGACTTCAGGAGTTCATGGACCCAGTAATTTTATGCGAATGCACATGTGTGTATTTCCCAGGGTTCACAGCATTCTGCAGGTCTCAGAGGACTCCATCACCCCCAAAATGTATAAGCAAAAACACCCTAACCTTGTATGCAAGGCTTTTTTTTTTTTTTTAATACTGACTGCTCTGAAATCACAGTGCAAACTTTTAGACATCCTTGTTGCATTGCCACGGTGATATATTAGTGTAATGATGACTTTTATGAAATTGCCTTTAAATGCTAAGTACCTTCAAGCGTAGAAACTCACTCTCAGTAACTTGTTCAGTAGACCACATTGTACCTCTCTTTGCTCTGTAAATTTTGCAGCAGCCTTGGGCCAAAAGCAATAAAATCTGACCTGGACAAATCTCTGTAGTAACAACCATGCTATTCCTGGGGTCCCTGGGCTATAAGACTGCATACTGTTCCATCAAACAAAGTAGAAAGTGAAAACAGAGCAAAAGATAGTCCTTTGTCAGGTAACCAGTTTAGAAGAAGAAGAAGGATAAAAAGATGTTAAGGTCTGCATTGCAAATCAGTTTCTAATGTTTGGCTTCCTCCAACCATAGCAAAGTTTAATGATTTAAAAAAAAATGCTCCTAGCAATTCTCCAACCCTACTTCATCACAACTAGACATTATCTCAGTTTGTGTTTCCGTGTTTATTATTTGTCTCCACTAGCACCTCTTAGAATGTAAACTCCATCATCCCTCCTGGCTGTTGCTGTATTCTCAGTCATCTAAAAGGTGCGTGGCCCACACTTAATTAAAATCAGTTAAATAACAAGTGAACGCTGTCCTGAACACCTGGAAACTTGGGTTGGAGTTTGCCCATGCTTTCCTGATTTCTGAAAGCTATGGCTTACCACAGCTGCAGGCTCAAGTTCCTAAGGGAAGGACAGATCCAGGAAGATGCCTATTTGGAAGATACAACTCAGGCCTGCAGCATCTCAGCCCTGAGCGAGTCATTAACTGCAGTTGTTAAGGGGATAACAATGACAAACATCTTTTCCATTCCTTTTTTACAGAATGTAAGAATGCTGCTTTTTTATTTTTAACCTCGTCCTGAGTTTGGGGATGACAAACCGCACCAGCATGTACCATGCAGTGATTTTACCCTCTGACACAGTGGAAGAAGTTGAGTTGGAGACATGAAGCAGCTGCTATACTGTTCATCGGTACCCTGACCCGATTCCTACCCCAAACAGGCAGCAGCCTGTCCTCTTGGCCTGTCCTGCAGCCAGAAGCTAGGTAAGGCAGCCAAGGCTCTGGGGAGAAGACCCCCCCACCCCTTGCCCTAGCACAGCCATGTCGTTTCTTGGACTCATAAATCCTGAGCAGTATTTGATCCCACAAAGCAAGATTGTGGTTATCTGGGTGGATGGGCCTGTCATGGGGCCTGTAGACAAACCGCAGCCAGGCTGGGCCGTGCTGGCTCATTAGTCACCAGGACAGAAGTTCTGCACCGGGTCAACCCCAGGGCCAGTCCAGCTCCGGACTCAGACAGGGCCCCAGGAGGACAGCTCATTATTGTTCTCAGGAACTCAAAGTCAAGCCTTCCCATTCTTTTGGGAGGCTGAGATTGGGGGGTAGGTAGGTGAAAAAAATAAATCTCTGGCATCTGCCCGCAATGCTTCCCAAACTCGAGGGTGCATAAGAATTATGGTAGAGGGTGTGTTATAAAGACAGCTAATTAGACTCCATCTCCAGAGATTCTGATTCATGGACCTTGTTCCAAGATGACCTTTCAATAACCTTAAAACTGTCTGTGCCACCCTCCAACATGGGTTTCATGGCGTTTAGCCATTGCTCCCCTCACCTCCTACCCTACATGGGAGACTGGAGAGGAGTGAAAAGGTAGGGTGTCTCTGGATTTTGGTGCAATTCAGTTCACAATTTCCTGATTTAGGGAACAGAAGGCCACCTGCACTGAGCAGGACTTGGTCTAAGTAGCAAAAAGGACAGAGCCTGGAACCCCCTGAGCCTGCCACTGAAATGCAGGGCCAGCTTCTCAAGTGGTAGCATTACAGATAATGATAATGGTGGTTACAATAAATAAATATGGGAGGGACTGTGCTGATCCAAGTCTGTGTAGCATCTCAGAAGGCAACAACATTACACAATAGGTTCATAGTCACTTCTGTTCTTAGGTGAGATTCTGAGAGGTTAATTGTCCTTGTAGCAAGTGTCAGGGAGCTAAGGATCATGGGTGATGGCTGTGTGATGGTTTTTTGGTTTTGTTTTTTTGGTACTGGGGATTGAACTCAGAGTCGCTTTACCACTGAGTTACATCCTTGATCCCCTTTTATTTTTATTTTGAGACAGGGTCTCCCAAGTTCTTAAGGGCTCACTAAGTTGCTGGCTTTGAACTTTGTGATCCTCCTGTCTCAGGCTTCCAAGTTGCTGGGATTATGGGTATGCACCACTGCACCTGGCTGTGCTGGTTTAAAAAACATGTCTACAAATTTGTCTTCTTTTCAAGGGGTGGAGCCTAATTCCTCTCTCTTTCCATAGGCTGGAGTTAATGCCTCCCTTCTCACACGTAGAATCTAGCAGAAGTGATTGCATGTCACTTCTGGCACTCTGTGTAAAAGAGACTATGGCTCTCATCTTAGGGATACTCACGTCCTACTCAGCACCCTGCAGAGGCCCACAGGGTGAGCGGCTGAAGCCTCCTGCCAATGGTAGCATGAGTGAGCCTGGAGAGTCCAGCCAGTTGAGAGACCAGAGCCCGACTGACAACTTGCCTGTCAATTCCTGAGAAAGCCAGGGCCAGAATTCTCCAGCTGAATTGCTTCAAGACACTGAGTCAGCTAATACATATTTGATGTTTTATACTGCTAAGTTTGGGGGGTAATTTGTTAGGCAGCAATAGATAACAAGTACAGCAACATCTGCGAACATCTTAGAAATGCAGACCTCGAGTCTCATCCCAGGTGCACCAAATCAGATGGCGCATTTGAGCAAGCTCCCCGGGGTGATTCATGTGTAAGGAGTTTGAGAAGCACCACTCCATTCCCAGTCAAGTACAGAGATATAAATACATTTGTGTCTCCCTGGGAAAGTCTTATAAGTGAGCTCATCTGCGTTTTTCCCTCTCCCTCTTTCTCACTCCCTAAGGGAGACCAGCAGCCTCTACCTTGGAGCCTTCCTCAGATGCCATATTGCTTGCAGGCTGAGCATCCTCCCTTCTGCCCCAGACCCAGTGAGTGACAAGTACCTTTTTACTAAAAAAAAATCTCAGTAATCGTTTATTGGAAACAACTCAGGGGAATGCTTTAGATGAGAATCCAGTGAGAACCTTGGATGCCAAATAAATGCAAATAGGGAAAGTTACTCCAAGGAGATGAGGCTGTAACAGAAAAGTGAAAATTTGATTCATTTTCTTGGTTTGGGGCCAACTTGCTTCTAGGGGTCTTTGGTAACTTCAAAGCCAATTCCATGTTTTGGACAGGCAGGAGGGAGAAGGTGGAAATGGGTGTTGGAATTTCATGTTAAGGTCGTAGAGTGACTGAGAGAACCTGTTTGGAGATGATTGTTTCTTTCTCATTATTTACTGTGTATGCCTGTTCTAGGTTTGGGGCCATATATCCTGCCTAGAGAACTGAAACTAGCCAAGTTAGGCCTCTGGATGGAGAAGTGGATTCCCCAGGAGGAGGGATCCAAGACAGAGCCTCTGCTGGTTCTTGATTCCAAGGTCCTAGGTCACATGGCATGGTACAGGTCCTAATCCCAACAGTTCTTCCTTTCCCCTTTTCCCCCATTCACATGCCAATATTCTTGGAGGTGTTTTGGGAATACTACAGAGTAGCTTGAGCATGTGGGAATGTAAGGTTCCAGCCAGCCTTTTTTTTTTTTTTTTTTAACCATGTTTTCTGGCCAATTCCCATTGTACACCTTTTATTGCAGTCAAGTGGAACTATTTTCCATTTTGCAAAAATATCACTGTTATGGTTTAGATGTGGTGCCCCTCAAAAGCTCATGTGTGAACAATGCAAGCAGGTTTGGAGGAGAAATAATTGGGTTGTAGCCTTAACCTAATCAGTGGATCAATCCTCAATGGGATTAATTGAGTGGTGACTGGAGGCAGGTGGGATGGGTGTGGCTGGAGGAAGTGGTTTATTGGGGGTGTGGCTATGGGGTATATATTTTGTACCTGGCAAATGGAGTCACTCTCTCTCTTTCTGCTTTCTGATCAGAGTGTGAGCTGCATCCCTCTACTACATACCCTGCCATGATATTCAGCCTCAGCTTGAGCCCGGAGGAATGGAGCCTGCTGTCCGTGGTTTGAGATGCCTGAAACCGTGAGCCCTTAAATAAACTTTTCCTCCTCTACAGTTGTTCTGGTTGGGTCTGAGAGTCATAGCAGCAACAATAGCTGACTAAAACAATCATAGATTTCACATACTGCCCCCTCTGATTGACGACTCCTCCTCTCTTTACACATGGCTGACTTCTACTCATTTCTAAATTCCTGGCTGAAGTCTCGCCTCCTCTGGGAAGCTACCCTAGGTTGGTCCAGACTTGGAGAAAAGCATCCTGGGCTTTCTTCCCTTATACGTGCTACAATTGCTGATTTATTTTTTTTTTCTCCTTCTAGACTGGAAACACTGGTGAAGGGCAGTGTCTCTTTCATTGTTCCATTTATCTGAGGGTCTGGCAGAGTAACTGCTCCATATTTATTTTGAACAGATGCACAGATGAAAGTCCCTGTACCTAGGACAGTGCTTGGTCCTGGCAAATGTTTAGTTAAGGTTTATGAAATAAACTAGTGCCTGTTGCTCATCTCCCTGGAGAGTTGATGAGCGGTGGAGCTCCTGAAGATGGAGGGAAGTCTGGAGGAGGAAGACCCTTGGCATCCCTGAAAGGCCCTGGAACCTGGCACGGTTTGCCTGGGCCCCTCCCTTCACACTGTGGAGGACTGTAGGAGCAGCAGTGCCCTGCTTTCATTAGACATGTTGCTTCTTTCACTTGATAAATAGAACTGAACTTTCTGGTCTGAGAAGTGCTGCCTTATTGATTCAAAAGCTGGCAACAGTGACCTGAGCCCAGAAACATTTCCTGGAGATCAAATAACCAGCTCCTCTCAGCACTCATCAATCTGCAGCCAGGCTAAACGTCCACTTATGCTAGGACTTACTACCTGAACCCTAACCCTAAGTCCCCCAGGCCAGGGGATGGCCCCCATAATTTACTATCATCTTTATTTCCCAGGGTTGTAATTTAGAACGGCTTGCTGTTTGAGGCAAAACAAAGCAATACTTTGGTTCACTCTGAGTGGTGCTGCTTTCATGGAATAAAAATAATAATCCCATATCAAAATGCTTTTTACATACAGTTCTTATCTGGCTTGCATAAAAATCTAGAAAACTATCAACATCTTCAGTTTGTAAATAAGGATACAAGTAAGTTGACTAACATTGTGGATTGTCCTGTATTAGGGATACAATGCTCCTATAGATGGTAATAATAAATATAATAGTAATGTTTATCACCACTAATTGTTTCAATAGCCATTACTCATTAATAATATGTTGATAATATAGGTTAGTATTTCATTTTCAATTGCTTGGATTCTTAAGTGAGTTGTTTCATTAGTGTTTACTATAGGTCAATTGTGTGGATTTAGTAATTTACATGTAGAAAATTTGATTAAATTGTCATAACAGCTGGGTGAGGTGATGCAGGCCTGTAATCCTGGTGGCTCAACAGGCCGAGGCAGGAGGATCTGGAGTTCAAAGCCAGCCTCAGCAACTTAGTGAGGCCCTATGCAACTTAGTGAGACCCTGTTTCAAATTAAAAATAAAAAGGACTGGGAATGTGGCTTAGGTGTTAAGTGTCCTAGATTTAATCCCCAGTGCCAAAAAAAAAAAAAAAAAAAAAAAGTCACACACCAATTTAACAGTTCGTGCATCATGTAGTGACTGGTGAACATTCTGGGAACTGTCGTTAGACAACTTTGATGTATGAACAGTGCAGAGTATATGTGCACAAACCTAGGTGGGACAGCCTACTATATACTTAGGCTATATGGCGTACGGTATCATGTGTACAGTCTGTTCTTGACTAAAACTTTGTTCTGCACATGACTCTACTATTACCCCCATCAGATACTGAATCTTAGAGAAGTCAGATAACTTGCCCAGGACTCTCAAGCAGATCCAGTAGTGTCCAGAGTGTAATCTTGGACAACTTGACCCCTAAATCAGCCTTCCTGGTTGCTAGTCTGTGAACTCTCTTGGGGTGGACCACAGTCACCAGGCCTCTGTTGTGTCCTCCATGCCTGGCACAGAGCTAGCTTGTGATAGGAACTCAATAAGCTGTTGTAAGATGAAAGCCCAGTTCTGCTTCCAAACCAATGCTCTTTCTCATTTTCTGTTCTGTCTCAAATATGAAGAAAAGCAGTGGTGAGCTCTATGTCAGGGGAGAGTCAGGCCCCTTTCCCACCCATCCCCTGAGCCTCCGGTGAGCATGTCGCTGGAACAATCACAACACAGCTGCCATCTATCAGGTGTTAACTCATGTGCAGTGTCATTCTGGGGGGTATGGCCTGGCCCCGGCTCTTCCACACAGCCCTGCAAGGGAGGCATCATTGCCTCTGGTTTCAGAGAGGGCAGCTGGGATTCAGAAAGTGTAGGTGATTTGGTGAAGGGGATTTGGTTACTGAGTGGCAGACCTGAGACTGGAATTTACATCTAATACAGAAGTTATACCTGAGGGCTCTGTCTTACACAGTTTACTTGAGATTTAAGAAACCATACATCTGCCCATTTCATGTGTACAATATAATGACATTTAGTATATTCACAGACTTTTCCAACTATCGGCACCATCAATTTCAGAACGTGTCCATAGCCCAAACCCTGTCACCATGATCTCTCTTCCAATCTAGTTTCCGTCTCTGTAGATCTGCCTATTCCAGACATTTTATATAAACGGAATCATACAATATACGGTCCTTCACGACTCGCTTCTTTAACATACTAGTGTCAAGGTTGATCTGTGTTGTAGCACATGTCAGCACTCCACTCCTTTTAAAAAGGTCCCCAAAATATTCTGTCCTATGGATATACCATGTTTTAGGTATCCATCTACCAGTTAACAGACATTTGGGTTGCTTGTGATCCTTCTTTCTCTTAATCTATTTGCCTCCCCAGGGTATTCTGAACAGCACCCAGAAATTAGACAAGATAGCGTTTTCAAACGATAAAGTGATCCACAAGTTCAAGGTTGTAATTTTTATTGAGCTGATGGAAACAATGAGGACAAGTTGGCTTATGTTTGTTTATTTGTTTCCAATAAGCACAGCACATCCTGAAGCAGTAGTCAGGAATTCAATCCTGGAATAAGAGCCGTGTGTGTTCTTATCGCTGATAATAGTTTCTATCCCAACCTTTCTTTTTTGCTATAAAACAAATGATAGCAAGTGGCTCTTTAAGGGATTTTTTTTTTTTTAAATTCAGAGTGATTCAAAAGTCTGGCATTTAACTTTTATGGAAAACAGATCTATCTTCTACCACTAAGCTAGGGAATCGTTGACTGGAAATAATCTCACTAAACCAATTAAAAAAACTCTTCATGGATCTTTCTCATCAGCAGTTCAGTAATTCATATATCTTTGAGATATCAGCAGAGGCTAATCATGTGTGTGTTACTAGGGAGCCCACTGTGTCTATTTGGTAAACACACATAGATGAATCCAAGAAGAAAACCAGGACAGCTAAGAAACTTGCATCCTCTCTGCGGCCTTATCCCCGGATGAAATGAAACAGAAGTGGGAGATTATGCTCTTTCCCCCCATCTTAATTTAGCAAACTAGGAATTGTTTCAACTAAGTCCCATAAAGATTGCATATGCTGCAAAAACCTTCCTCATGCATAGCAAACCTTGGGGTCAGGTTTTCAGCAGTCAGTCTGAAGGCAATGTAAACATATTCCAGTAAAGTCTCCTGTTTTCGGCAAAAAGCTGCTTCCATCTTTTTTTCCAGAGGGGCCTCCACACAATTCAACAGATTTATTAAGTGCCAACTATCTGGCAGGGGACCTGGAGACTGGTAGAGCATGAGAAAGGTGGTCATCAGGACAGACTTGAGTGGGCCATGGCAGAGCAGAAAGAGATCAAGAACTGGGATAAGCAAGCAGAAGGACTCAGACGTGCAGGACACTAATATTTTTACACATTGACTGTTTGCAAACACATGACTTTCCATATATGTTCTCACCCAATCGCTGCAACTTTAAGATGTAGACACCATCATTAACTCCCCCTTTTAAGATGGGACCTACTTGACCAAGTCACATCCTTAGTTAGAGACGGAATTCAGGTCTGAAATTCAGACTACAAATGCGACTTCCTAACTTTTGCCCTAAATCTTCAGTCAGAAGAAAAAAAAACATTATCTGAAAGTGTATATATATATATTTAATTTTTTAGTAAGTGAAGTCTAACTTCCTCATTGCACATGAGATAATTCAGCTCTGAAACTTGAGTATTATTTATGACAGGATCAGAGTTACATTTTTGCCATTTGAATATTCTTGGGATGAACATGTTATTAAAGTGGCCCTCAGTGAGGTTGAGAAAAGAGTAACTTTCATCTTTCATGGCCCACCCTATCTTCAGTATTCAGGGTTGCTACCCCTTCTCACTTACCTTTCAAGTTACAATTTGACTCCCATTACACCTGATCAGCCCCAAGTCCCAGATCTGGTATGTGTTTTCTTAGGCATGAAACCTCAAACTGAAAGGGACCACAAGACATTATCTGTTCTAACTCTCTCCAACTTTTCAGATGAGGGAAACTGAGTCCCAGAGAAGTGACTCATCCTGCTTCACAAATATGGATTAATAAGTTGCACCTTCTGTGCTGAATCATTATTTTTTAAAGAAACATGAAAGAGGCCCACAGAATTTCCTGAAGTCTTGGATAAAGGTGGTTTTCAGCAGGACTTAGGTGATGTGCCTCTTTAACTTCTGTCAATCCTCCTGGTTTAGTGCAAGGAGATAATCTCCATTTGGCCCTGTCTTTTAACACCTAACACTTGCTAATCTCTCTTTTTAACCCAAAGAGAACAAAGCTCAGGCTCAGAGCCTTTGACAGTCAAACAGACAGCCAGAGTCTAATAGCATCTGTTTTCATTATGTTATCTCTATTTATGAAAAACAACGCTAACTTTCAATTTACAGTATTGATAGAGTTCCCCCTAGAGTAGATCTATTTATTTTTTTAAAAAATGGGTTTAGGCTGTTCAGCAAATAACAGAGCAGATGGTTCATAAATACAACAAAAATATTGATCATGGCAAACAAATGACTAACAGCCGGAGATGTGTCTGTCAACCTTGTGAGTGGGGGCCAAGAGAAATGATTTGGGGCCCTATCTAGGCCCCCTAGATCCCAAATCACACTGCCCAGTCCCTTGTCTACTTTGAGAACAGGCACCTGTGTGAGGATTTAGGGGTATATTTGTGTTGACCAATCACACAGCATGGTTCATGCCCTGCCCCACGATTCCACCACTTGCATCATCTGGTTTCTCTGGGGCTGCCGGTTCCTTATGGCCCTCACACCCCACTTCCCTTCATTACCATAATGACCTCTTCTCTTCTATGGGTTCTAACATGAAAGATGCCAATTCACTCTCAGGGAATTCCCTCCCCCTGAAGGATGGTGGTTCACTGCGGCCTCCTTGGCCAAGCTTGGGTGAGCAGAAAAATGCGGTGTGGGCAGTGTGGGGGTGCTGGGCCCTACCTCTGGGGAACCCAGGGGACCTTGCACATGTGACTTTAATTCGCCACCCTTCCCTAGCTCTCAGTTTCCTCATTGTTATGAGAATTGTCCCACCAGCCCTTGAACTCTACGGTCAACTGATCCTGTCCTCCATTTGTCTCCTTTCTCTGCTAACAAGGAAGGTGGGCTGAAGAAAGCAGGCAGAAGGGGAAAGGAAATGGACAGAGAAATGGGAGTTTTCTGATTGGTGAAATAAGGGAGATGTGTGCAGACAACTGGAGTCCCAGCCTTACAGGGCCATGGTGAGAATGAAGTAATTAAAATGATGTGTGAAGGTGTCTCACCACAATACCCAGCACACAGTGGGACAGCCAAGCATGGCAGAGTAGTTTGGCCAAGCATGGGGCTGCAGAAGAGGTGAGCCAGCTTCTACAGAGGAGGGGTCATGGGCCTCACCCAGGGCCTGTGGTCTGGCCTCTCCCCAAGCTGGACTGGACAAGGGACTTATTCCTTTCAGTGGGTCTGACCAGGGACAGAAGGAACATTCAGAAAAATAACACCAGGAAAAGAGTGATGGGGTTGGGGGCCCTGGGTGGAGGGAAAAAAAATGACGAGCAACAAGTCAAAGGTCAGGAAATCAATTTTTTTCTCCTTACAGATCTATAAGTTTAGAGGCTTGTAAAGGTCACCGTTGTCCTTTTAAAGTACCTCCAGGATTTACATCCCGAGTAGCACTTGGTCTCCCTTGTGGTAAACATGAAGATCCAATTAGTTTTCCCTATAATTCAAAGAGATCCGAGCAACAGGGACCTTTCCGGTTGGGAGTCAGTTTGGCTATAAAGTTTCTTGCTACACTATTCTGCGGATGAACTTTAATCCATATCTTATCTCCCGCTTGAAAATGAACATCCCTTCTCTTCTTATCATAATGTTTCTGCTTTCTTTTCCACTTTTTCCCCCCTTTCCTTTGGAGTCTTGGCCATATTCCTTTTTGGCAATTAGAATAAATTCTTTATACTTAGTTACTTGCTGCACTTGGTTACCTTAAGAATTTTTTCTGCCTGACTCGACTCTAGGAAGCATTTTAAGGTCCCGTCAAATCAGAATGTTGCTGGAACCCAAGCTTTCTGGGGCCTACTTGTGAGTCTTTTACAGCCCTGAGGAAGGGAGATCACTCACTAGTTCTCTTTTTTTATGGCACCCTTGACCAGGGACGAAATCATTGCAGCTGCTGCTGCATGAACCTTGATGAGACAGGCTGCTTCTCCCATTCCTCCTTGGGTTTTCTAATCTATCCTGGTCTTTCCCAGTAGATGAAGGGACAAAGTGAGCAACTGCCAAGTACAAACACTCTCCAGGGTGGGCTTTCTCCCCTGGCAGTGAGTCTGGTGTGTTGTCACAAACAAGGCTGGTTCTGGATTCCCAGGGTAAGGAGATCCTTCACCCCTTTTCACAAAGGGTGAGAATCTCTCACATAATAAGTACTCCAGGCTCTTGTGAAAGGCAGGGCAGAAGTAAGAGATCTGTGTGTGAGTTAAAGAGCTTTGGAGGAATCTGGAGAGATCTTATATTACTCTTTTGACCAAAAGAAAAGGAGTGAGCTCTTCCATAACAATAGGGTACCTCATCCAAAGATCATCTGGAAGATTTGGCAGGAGACATTGGGCCCCCCCCAGCACAATCCCTCCTTGACTAGGGATTCCTAAAAATCAAAACAAACAACGTTTACTGAGTGTTTACCGTCAACAGGGCTTGATAGAGACACTTTACAGGCATTATCTCATTTGATCTCATAGCCTCCCTATTAGACTTATTTTTATCAGCTCCATTTTACATGTGCATAAACCAAGGCTCAGACAGGTCAAGTATCTTCTAAAGTCCAAGTGAGTAAGGGTGGGGCATATTACATGTGACGCTTTGACACATTGCTTTTTTCTTCACCTTTGATGAGTGAGGGAAAGGATGCATAACTGCACACCTACCTAAGGTGGCTGAGATATGCAGGAGTGATTTTGCTTTTGCCTCTTAAAAGATTCCCGTTCAGTTTAACTCTTTGCCTATTACTTAGCAACCTAGATAGGAAGCACATCAAATCAGGCTATCTTCTGAAGTTGCAAAGAACAAAAAAATCCAATTCAAACTGGCTTTAATAAAAGAGATTTCTGAGTTCATGTAACAGCAAGGCCAAAATTAGGGTGAATCCAGTCCTTCAATTGTGATATCATGGGCCTAGTTTCTCTCTTTCTTTCTCTTTGGCTTTCTGTGGTGTCTGTCAGCTTCATCCAAAGGCTGAATTGCCTCATGTTAGCAAACTGGCTGGGGTTCTAGGCTTCACATTTGCATAGTAAAAAAAGGTGAGAGAGTATTTCTTTTCTAGCGTCCAAGCAAGAATCTAAAGATTGACTCTGGTTGGACAGCTTCCAGTTGTAGCTAACTCTTAAGTCAATCCCCATTCAAGGCCCTGGGGGTGGAATTTATTGACTAATATAAGCCAACCAGTGTTCACCCCTGGAAATATAGGCAGAATCTGCTTCCATTGTCTATATAGGATACATTGGGAGAGAAGAAACCTAAATGAAAATCCGGGTGGTCAAGAAAGGGAGGGCGTAGAATGGTTACTGGGTAACTGTGAATTATTTACAGATAAGACATACTGTTGGTTAAAAGGGACAGAATGCCCAATGGTTGAAATGTAGGAATTTATTACTGTCACTTAACATGAAATGTGAAGGCAGACCATTCCAGTTGGTTTAACGGTTCAATGATATCTCCTGTGACTTTGTCTTTTTCTGTTTTACCATTACATTCTCAAATGTGACCCAAACCAGGAGGAGACTGGAAGGCTAGCAACAAAAGGGCTCTCTTCTCATGCATCTTTTCTCTTATTAGGGTAGGAAAATCTTTTCCCCAAATGTCCCAAACATCTCTGTCTCTCTTCCCTTGGCCTGAACTGGATGATATGGCCATTGCTAGCTGCACAGAAGGCTGGGAAAGTGATACCTGGAGGTTTTATTTTTTTTGTATCTGTAATGGGTACCTGGCAAGTAGATTGAGGATGGCCTTGAGTAGTTGTCCAAAAATGTCACATTTTGCTAATTTCATGCTAAAGAATTGGAAGTCGTGTCCCAAGATTTTGCTGGTGTTTATTATAGAGAATCAACAGGGTCTAACTTAAAGTCTTTTAGCAAACTTCAGACTCACAAGCAGTAGCCTTCATCCATATTATCTTTAAATACAATGCTTAATGTACCATTAAGTGTTCAAGTGTTGACACCAATGAGAGGTTTATCGGAAACAAATTTAGGAATTAGCCTACTTGACATTGTCAGCACTAACCAAACACCTCACACTTAATTAAACACCAGATGTCTAATGTAGGCTTATGAAAATTGAAAATTCCAGTGTAGGCTGTTAATTAATCTGAGGTTTGTTTTTTCTAGATGGCAAAAATATTTCCCTACCAATTAATTGCCTAATCCTCAGGGCTCTAAGCTCAGCCTCCACGTATATTTCAAATATCCTATCACTCAATAAATTGCAGCTAGCATCAGCAAAATATTTTTGGCTTATTTGAAGACTGGAGCAATGAGGCCAAGAAAGTGACTCAACAGATTAGAGGAACGGTAGAGTGAAGGATGCTGAGAACAATCTGATTACACACACGTATATCCATTATGTCTTGAGTTTCAAACTCTTCCAACTGTGGACAATATTTTTTTGTCCCTCTGACTTCCTCTGAAAAATGACACGAGCAAATTTTTCACTGCAGTTGGAAGCAGACTTGGTTAGAAGAAAGAGGCCAATAGGAGGGAAAACGTGACAAATGAATCTGCTAGAAAAGAAAAACTGAAGCCATTCGGAGAGCAAAGGATCCAGGAGTAATTGCAGTTTGGCTGGGCAGGGCCCGTGCAAACTTCCATTTTAGTACTGACTCACAACCAACATTTCATGGTGCTTTAGCATTTATGAGACATTTCACTTACATTGCCAATTGGCCCAGGCGCTAATAAATCTCCACCAGAGCATATTTGGTATGTACAATTACAGTGGGATGTAATAAGTATTATTTTTTGCCATCCAACAGTTTATCCTCCATCTTCCCTTTTCTGGAAACTGGCTCAAGCCTGGCCAATTATAGTACCCATTCACCTGGACCTATGGAGGGACCAGTCAGAACCTTCCCTTGGGATTTTAATATATAGTTATCCACCCACCTCGTCACTGCTCCATGTTGTAAACCTGGAAGAAGAACTGGAGTTGTGGAAGAGAGCAATGGAGATGGGAGAGAATTTAGCAACACGTTGAGGCCAGGATCAATCTTTGTTTGAATCCAGGCCTTTGGGATGTCTGAGTTAGGTGAGCCAAAAAATTCTGTTTCTAGCTTAGCTAGTTTGAGTGTCTGTCACTTGTATGGAAGAATCTTGACGGACACCATTTACGCAAGTGGCAATCCAACTTCCCAGGTTCAACTTAAATTGAGCCTTGTGATGGAGTCTTCCCGAATGACCCCTCCTTTTACCAGTAGCTACATCATTTACTGTCTGTGGCATACTGCATAGTGTTGACGGCAATTGCTATAGTCTCTTGTTTTTCAAATATCTTTTCAGTTGTAAAGCACAGTAGGAATGGATCATTCTGTCCCCAATTAATAAACAAGAGGAGTTTCAAAAATCTTAGGGGAAATTGTTTGATTAGAATTTGAAATGTGTTTCTCCAGATAATTAATGGAAGCAACCATGAAGTGCCCTGGCCAGCTCACAAAATCTGATTTTATGAATATGTTTTTATGATGGCAGAGAATAATAGCAGTATCATGCTGAAAGCCAATAATGCTTGAGGGGAAAAAAAAGCAGGTTGGATTTGAGGAAAGAAGGCAGTTGAAACAGATTTTCTGGACTAGCTAGGGAAGCTTTCAAGTTGAGTTGGTTTTCTTTCTCTAAAAATTAGTTTTGATTTTTTTACCAAATGTATACATCCCCATAGGGTTTCAAGAGTCAAATAGTTCTACAGGGTTTATCACAGCAAATAGCTGTTTGAGAGCCGCCTACTCAATTTCCTGCTTCTTGGAGGCAACTGCTTTTTAAGTCTGGTTAGTTTTGGTATTTAACATATACGTCTAAGCCACTTCTTGGTTTTCCTCTTAGGTTTTATGTACTAATTTCCCTTAAGGGACATAACATTTCAGTGTTGTCTTCACCTGTTCCCCCCAGTACTTACTGCTCATACCTTATTTTTTTAAAATTATAAATTTGGATCAATATTTAGTGCCCACATTAATATGACTAGATATATATAATTCACTGTCAAGCCATGTGGGATCAAACATTACTGTTACTATCACAACTCTAATACTTCTCAGGAATGATAATCTCATATTTTCTTTATTTGCTTAGGTTTCTGTGTAATTATTAACTCAACCTCAGGTTCTCTTCCAGTTGGTTACATATCCTCTCAATGCCCAATGGTAGAAATGAAGGAATTTATTACTCTCACTTAACATGAAATGTGAAGGCAGACTATTTCAGTTGGTTTAATGGCTCAGTGATATTGTGTTTTCTATCAATTTCCTGTTTTTGAAGACATAGCTCCCTGACACTCCTGATCTGCTTCTGTCTAGAGAGGATTGTTCTCTGATGGTGCTACATGGCTTCTGTCCTGGGCTCCTTTCACTACTATCCTGAAGGTTATTTTGCTTTGTTCTTGAGTTGAGTTTCTTGCTTGCTGAATCCCAAGGTTACTCTTTCTTGATTCCCTTTATCATTTTGGTGGAGTTCCTTCTCCTGTGGTAGCTTCTTTTCCCCTTTGGTTAAATATACATGGCACAAATTTTACCATTTTACTCACTGATAAGTGTGCATTTCAGTGACATTGTACATTCAACATTATTCTGCAAAAGTCACCAATATTCTTTTTGAAAACCTTTTCATCATCCCCAATGGAAACTCCCTGCCCATTACAGCACGATTCTCCATTCTACGTGTCTTGGTAACCATTATTCTTCTGTCTCTATATATTTAACTATTCTGGGTACATCATATAAGTGGAAACAAAGAATTTGTCCATTCTCTAGTGCCTTTTTAAGAAAGGGTGTATGAGAAGTACACTTGGAACAGGGGACCGACCGAGACCCTCCGCAGATGCCTGAAACCATGGGTGGTACTGAACCCTATATATGCAATACAATATTTTTTCTTATATGTCCTGCAATGTTGCCACATAGTACCAGAGTTAATCTGTCCTTCATGTTTTTTGACCTACTCATCCTTTGTATCACTGCTCTTGCAATTTGGGCCATTATAAGTAAAATACATGTTACTTGAACACAAGCACTGTGATATTGCAGCAGTTGACCCAATAACCAAGATGGCTACTAGGTGACTAACTGGAGGATTGCAGATGGACACGCTGGAGAAAGGGATGATTCGCTTTCCAGGTAGGACAGAGCAGTATGTGATGAGATCTCATCAAGCTATTTGGGGTGGTAGACAATTTAAAACTTATGAATAGTTTGTTTCTGGAATTTTCCACAAAATAATTTCAAACCCTGGTTGATCATGGGCAGCTGAAACCATGGAAAGCAAAACCACCGATAGGGGGCTACTGTATAGTTTTTGAAACATGCATATCTAAAAATACTCTATTTACCTTCTCACTTATGAATAACTTGCCTACGTACATAATTCTGAGTTGGGTGTATTTTAGTTTTGAAGGTGCTCGTTCAGTATGATGTCCCAGTAGGGATCCTGGATCTGCAGCTTCATTGCCTGGTTCAAAGCTCAGCTCTGCCATTTGCTATGTGTGTTGTATTGGGCAAGATGCTTTGCCCCTTTGGAACTCAAGATTTGTCTTCTGTGAAATGCAGATTAATAGTAGTACCTATTTCACTGGTTGTTGTGTAAACGAGTTATAAGGCACTTAAAACAGTGCATGGCACATAGTTCAAGGCTTCCCTAAGTCTTAGCTCTATCACTTTCCAACTTCTAGTGCTGCTGTGTCCCTTCCTGTCCCTTCCCTTTTTTTCTTTTGGAGTAGCTGAGATTTACAGGTATATACTACCATGCCCCACTGTGTCCTTTATTTTCGTATATTTTTGTCTACATGTTTTATCCTTAGGATTTTGCCATATACTTAATGCCCAAGAGCTCTGCCTTGTTCTCATTTACTTAAAAACAAACAAACAAACAAACAAACAAAAAACAATAGCCTGTTCTTGGGTGTCTATCTTCTATCTTTGAGAATTCCAATGGGGGAAAAACAAGTCAAAAATTTGTTTTTCTTTTCCTTCATATCCTTGTTCCCTCCATATTGCTTTTTTTTCTGTTTACTTTTACATCCATCTTTAATAATAGAATCTTTCTTCTAACATCTGGCCATTCTTGGCTAGATGGGGCAGAAAAAGAAAAAAAGCTGATTGGAAGCACCGTGTACATGGATAGGGCTTGTCAATTATAGGTTTTGGCACAGGGTGACAGGAGCCCCTCACGTCTATACCTTTGTCTTTTCTCTTTGGCAGTCAGATTCACCAGAGAAGAATCTTGCAATCTCTTCTCTGGAGATGTGTGTCAGGATGTCAGCCTGCTGGAGAAGAGGGCTTGGGCAGCATGTAAATTGTCATTTAACCCTCCTGGTTTTAATGCACTTACTTCTCCTGAGACTAAACCTGGAGTGTTTTTCTGGGGTGAGGAAGTCACTCAGCTATAATGATTAATGCGGCCTTAATAGTCATCCTGCTGTAGCTATTTCTAGTTCTGCTGTGCAAATTGAGGTTCTTTCCAGTGGAACTATCAACAGTGGAGGAGAATAATAATAATAATAATAATAATAATAATAATAATAATAATTCTCCTCCTCCTCCTCCTCCTTCTTCTTTCTCTTCTATTTTTAACAAAAAAGGAGCTTTTGTCCATATTCCACATTACATTTTCCCCTTTATTCGTTGAATACATTTTTCCATGTTAATAAAAAATAGTCTCTGGCCAGAAGTGGTGGCCTATGCCTGTAATTCCAGTGACTTCAGAGGCTGAGGCAGGAGGATGGCAAGTTCAAAGCCGGTCTCAGGAATTTAGCAAGGCCCTAAGCAACTTCCAGACACTGGCTCAAAAGTTTTAAAAAGGACTGGGCATGTAGCTCAGTGGTTAAGTATCCCTGGGTTCAATCTCCCCTATCAAAAAGAAAGTAAGAAAAAAGTCTCTGAAATATAGTATCCCTATTTCAATATAAATGTTATAATTTATTGGACCAACTTTTTACAACTGGATAAATTTGGGTTATTTCCAAATTCTTTATAAGCAACAGTGCATTGAACATCTTTGTTGCAAAATTTCTGTTTACATCTTTATTTCCTCAACTACAATTCACAGTTACTTTGTGTGTGTGTGTGTGTGTGTGTGTGTGTGTGTGTGTGTGTGTGTGTGATGCTGGAGATTGAACCCAGGGCCTTAGTACATGCAAGACAAGCACTCTGCCAACTGAGCTATATCCCAAGCCCCCAATTCAGTGCTGTTACTAATGATACTTGTGACAGCTCACTAATCCTGTGA
Source organism: Ictidomys tridecemlineatus (assembly GCF_052094955.1). Lineage (NCBI taxonomy): Eukaryota > Metazoa > Chordata > Mammalia > Rodentia > Sciuridae > Ictidomys > Ictidomys tridecemlineatus. Next base: position 32,095,084 of record NC_135480.1, read on the forward strand.
GATGCTCTATGAAATAAAATTTCTGCAAACATACTTTTGGGAGTCCTGTGATTCTGTGTGGTTTTGGAAATCATTTTAAAAACTCCACATATTCTTCTGTGGTGCAGTTCAGTTTGGAAGCCACCATGTACAGACTCAGCTTGCATTTTACCCAAGGAAAGCTGTGCTGATCAAGGCCTGAGGGAAGTAGTGGAAGAAAAATCCACAGGGCAGGGGATGTCTGGCTCAGTGACAAATAGCCCAAGATTAATAGAAAGCACACAGCATAATCCACTGAATTTACAATCATGATGTGCTTAGAGTATTATACAGTAGGAAGAAATGTTTTGGCATAATGTCTTTTAAAAAATTCACAATACTTTGAAATAAGGCACATTTGTTTGGAAACCAAACTTCTTAGCGCACTTTTTTTTTTTTTAAAAGACTGTCCTTACAGTACTGAGTTTTGAGGGAAGGCTCCAGATGGAAAAACAAGCACCATTTCAGCAAAGTCAAATAAAGGGCCAAGTCTAATAATTCTGAAACTTATTATAGTGACATCTCACAAGGCAAGCTTGTTAAAACGCGAATTTCTGGGTCTCAATCTGCTTAGTCTAACTTCTCTGCTATAGTCCAGGCCTTAAATTCTAAATCTATACCAAGGACTCCCCAGAAATCTGATGTCAGAGGCCCTGGACCACAACTTGGGAAATTAGTTCAGAGGGTGTTTTGCTAAAAATTACTACCAAGATTCCTTGAATTCACTGGTAATTTCTCTAGAATTCCCTGGTTACCTGTCCGTGGGTAGCAGGGTTAAGGCTGAAAGGTCTTTTTGTTGGTGGTTTGTTTTGTTTTGTGAGACAAGGTCTCCCTAAGTTTCCAGGCTGTCTTCAAACTTGCAATTCTCCTGCCTCAGCCTCCCCAGTGGCTGGGATTCCAAGCAGGAGCCACAACCTCTGGCCTGAGAACAGCTTTTAATTATCAAGCAGGGCACCAAGCCCAGAAGATGGGCTCTGTGACCCACAAACTTCTGGGACATCCTTTCTGGTCTCTTTCCTTGGGGTAAATTTCATGTAACCCTTTTAGAAAGCAGGGGCTGTCAGGCTGAAGGCTATGAAAAGCCTGGGGATGGGCTTTTAAAATCTGTAATTAGGGAAAATGGGAAAACAGGCTGGCTCTGCTCTTTGGCTCAAGGAACAGGAACCGGACACTTAGCATTTAGAAGCATATTTTTGTGGGATCCCGGTTCCTCTGTGAGCCCTGATGCCCTAACTTTCTGCCCCCTAACACTCCTCCTTCTGATGCCCTTTTCCCTACTTTGACTAATTCTGGAGTCCAATTAAAGACACAAATACTCAAATCTTTGACCCAAACACATAGGCAGAGCCCTCAACCTAGAGAGTTCGGGTTCAGCCCATGGGGGTGTGGGGTGGGGGGAGTGCTCTTTCAGCTGTCATGAATTCAGGGGGCGCCATCCTTGCTGCAAAATAGTCCAACTACCTCCCACTTCTGCCCCCTTCAGGCCACCGGTTGCAGAGAGGAGTGCTGCTCTCCGGGATCAAAGGTCGCGGATAACGAAGCTCCCAGGGCTCTGAGCCAGGCGCCCCCGCCCAGCTCCCGAGATCCGAGTTGGGGGCGCGCGACGGACGGGGAGCCTCGGCAGCGCGGAGCGCGGGGCTGCCAGGAACGCCATGTCACTCGCGACCTGACCCTACCGGCCCGCCCTGTCCCCGGAGGCGCGAGCGACTTGGGCCGCTGAGGGTAAGCGCTGCCGGGCCCCCAGGCTTTCTGGAACCCGGCACCAGCCCGCGGGGCGATGGCCAGAAATCGGGGCTCCTACCGGGACCCCACGTGCCTGGGGCGCAGGCTGCAGTGTCAGAGCCGCCAGGTTTCAAGTTCAGATGGCGGCGACCTTGCGGCTTCCCCAGCCCTCCCCACTTTCGGATCTGGAAAGAGTGGTCTTGGGGCGGAGGTGGTGGTGGTGGGAGGTCGCGCAGTGTGCGTGGACACCGCTCCTGCATGACAGAGGGCGGAAGTGTCCCTTGTCCCCATTCTCGCTTGGTGCCCTTTTAGGCCTTACACAGCCTGGGCCTGGGCAGCTGCCCACTTTCTCCTTTGCCTCTAGAAAACACACCGGAAGGGGGAGCTTTGGGTCAACAGGAGGTTTTTCTGTCCCGAGAAAGGCCCGCCTTCCGTGCACCTGGTTTTAATAAGAGCCTGGGGAGAAATATGGCCAGGGGCCTGAAGGATCCCCAAGAACTTGTGTCCATAGAGAGAAAGAAGGTGCACGTGGGCCGTACGTGCGCAGACGCATTCCCTGTACAAAGGCTTGTAAAGCCTCGTGCACTTTTCAAGTTTAATTGTAGCCTGGAGAGGATGTAGGTTGTAGTGATGTTAGAAATGGGATATAAATAGCAGTTAAAAACACATTTATTAAAATCGGGGACAAGGAGACTGCACAGTTGTGCACAATGTATTCTTTTCTTCCCAGTTTTAATCACACACACACAAAAAGGAATATAGAAAAACAACTGCGGCTCCTTCCTATACTCCCACCTCCTTAATCCATGGGCACACATATTTTTACATAGTTGCAATTAGAAGTACACCACATTCTCATTCTGGAACAAGGGAGGTAAATTACACCCCACAGGGGAAGTGTTCATTAGTTCTAAGGAAAAGATCTCAATACATGAACTGGAAGTTTAAGATTGTATCAGGCTTTCAACCTATATTATAAAAGTTTAAAGGATAAAAGACATGAAAGGCTTTCTAAAAAGACCCTTATGAGACATGTAAATATATATTCACGCACACTCTTATTGCATCTTTGTTTAAAGCCAAGGGGAAATTTCTTTCCAATGTAGCCCTTTGATCTTTACAATCTTAAAAAAAAAAAATTACTCTTACTCTACCTTGTACTAGAATTTTGAGGACATGAAGTTTTCATGAAAACTTTTTTAAACCCTTAATCAGCGTTTAAGCTGAGATCTCAGGGTCTTGTGCTTCTGTTCCCTTTTGTCTAGAATGCTTTTCCCTTGCCTTTGAATTGCTTCCTCCTCCATATTCAGATCTCAGCTCAAATGTCAACTTCCCTGACATCTATGCAATTACATTGTTTTATTTTCTTCAAAGCACCAGCTGTGATTGGAGATAACCTTGGTTTAATTATTGCCATTGTCCCATCCCCTCGAAAACATAAGCTCCAGGAGAATAGGGGTCTTGCTGTTTTTCTTGCTATTGTTTTCTAGAACCATACCAGCTCTTCCACACTGCCAGTGTCTACCAGGACTAGCATTTCAGTAAACACTAAAATAATAATAATAAAGTTCACAAAATCAAATGTGACCCTTGAGGAACCATCTTTAGTTCCCCCATGCCCCACCTCCTGCCTTTTCCCAGAGTGCCTTGGGCATGAGATTGCTCTCTGATCTGGTGGCCCATCTTAGAGTCCTACCCACAGCGTCCAGGCCAGTTCCAGGAATTAGGCCGTAGAGACAGTTGGAGCGCAGGCAATATCTGTTGGATGGGGATTGTGAACTAGAAAGCAACTGGGACTGTCCCTTGGGGACTGGACTGCTGGCCACACAAACCCTCTGACCCTTTAGCACCCTCTAGGGCTTGGCTGCCTGTGTGAAGTTCTAAGGTTTGTGCATTGTGGGAGCTGCTTGAGAAAGATGCTCTGTTTATGTTGGCCTCCAAGGACAGGGAATAATTATGGGAGTGACAGGCTGCTCAAGTCGAGGGCTTTCCACCAGACTGCTCTCTGGACTGCTTGCAGGCAAGGCCATGGATTCCCGTGGACTCCTGTGTGGTTCCTTAGAGCCATGTCTCAGAGGAAGCCTCGGTGAGGAAGAGCCTGGGGTGGAGACAGAAAAGTTTTGAATTTTCCTGTGGTTCCTTGGGAGTTGATGGTTGTTGAGGACCTCAGAACAATACTGGAGTGAAGTGTCCTGTTTGTCTTTCTTCAAGGCCACACAGGGCTAGTTCTCAAAGGCTCCATGGTCAGAGTCTGCATGGATGGTAGTGAATGAATGTTCTCTCCTATGCATTATAGACAGCATTTTGGTAGAATGGAGATCACTGAGTCAATCACTTATGCCACCAATCTTGTTCTTCTACCTTATCAGGGAAGCACTATTATCACTTCCAATTCACAGATGAAGAAACTGAGGCTGGATAACTTGCTGAAGATCTGTGCTGTCAAATAGTGGAGCCAGGATTCAAATCAGAACCTGTGTTTTTAATTTCTACTAATGGCATTTCTTAGGTATCACTGGTATAACTTGTTGTATTTGAGCTTAAAATAAATGAGCCATGCATGTTGGCACATGTCTGTAATTCCAGCAGCTTGGGAGGCTGAGCAGGAAGATCATGAGTTCAAAGCCAGCCTCAGCAAAAGCAAGGCACTAAGCAACTCAGTGAGACCCTGTCTCCAAATAAAATACAAAATAGGGCTGGAGATATGATTCAGTGGTCAAGTACCCCTGAGTTCCATCCCTGGTACCTGCTCTGAAATTCATTGCCTTGCCAATGTACAACATAAAATGCATACTTCTGATGTTTCTCTGTGAATTAGGATTTTTCTCTGTTGTATGAAACCATGTCAGAAATAATAAATTTACAATATAAGAGTGGCTGCAAATTCCACTCCCAACCCTCTACTTTATATTTTATATTTATCAAAACAGCCTACTATTCTCAGTAGTTCACTTAATAATAAGAAATACTATACAGTTTAATTTAAAATAAATGTATATAAAATGAGGTGCCACCTATGTGTACATGTTAAAATCTGTGTATAAGACAAAAATCATTAGTAAAAAGGATCTGGGGTGCAAGAAAGAGAAAATTGACTATCACTGTCATGAGAATATCATTGAAGTTTGGGCATTTGATGGTGTATACACAAGGCTAAATGTTATTTCTTAATTCAACAGATATGTATGGAATGATTCTTATTTATAAAGCATTGTGTTAAATCCTCACATAAACTACAGAGACAAGGCAGGTTGATATTCAAGGCTATAATACTTTCGTGACATTAATAAACAACCAACTGTATTGAAACCCTTGACACTAATCAAAGCTGATTTTATGAAGAATCATGTGATTCCTGAGGAATTAAAAAAAAAAAAGCTCAATCATTTTATGAATTAGCATTTGAGTTTGGTGCGTGGTGCATACCTGTAATACCAGTGGCTCAGGAGGCTGAGGCAGGAGAATCATGAGTTCAAATCCAGCCTCAGCAACTTAGTAAGGCCCTAAGCAACCCAATGTGAGCCTGTTTCTAAATAAGATTTTAAAAAGGGCTGAATTCACAGTCTTGCTAACTGGCAAAATGCGTTGAGAGAGGGAGAAACAACAACAACAACAAAACAACAACAAAACTCTTAAGATTTCAAGATTGGGTGGTACTGAAAAGAATTGACAGCAAGGGCTTGGATTGTGGCTCAGTGGTAGAGCATTGCCTAGCATGAGTGAGGCAACGGGTTCAATCCTCAGCACCACATAAAAATAAAATAAAATGAAAATAAAGATATTCTGTCTATCTACAACTAAAAAAATATTAAAAAAAAATAGACAAACAAGGGGCTGGGGTTGTGGCTCAGTGGTAGAGCATTTGCCTAGCATGTGTGAGTCACTGGGTTCAATCCTTAGCACCACATAAAAATGGGTAAAATGAACGATATTGTGTCTATCTACAACTGAAAAATAGAAAAACAGTCTTTTTTAAAAAAACATAGACATCAAGAAGCAGAGGAGCTAGGCACATGCCAACAGAAAAATAGATACATACCAACAAAAAAAGTTGGCACATACCAACTTCACACCACTGGATGTGAAGCTGAGAAAGTTGGGATTCCGGTTTCTGTGCTGCAGGACTTTTCTGAGCCTTTGGAGAGAATGCACTTCCCAGGTGACTGTAGAAGCCCTAGTTCATTCCTCCGCAGGCATTTCTCAGTTCTGACTTTGGAAATGTATCCACAGACCAAGTCTACAAGTAAAGAGAAAGCGGAGTCCTTTGCATCTGCAGGTTGTCATCTTAAGCAACATCAGTTCTACACTGTAGTCCAGAAAGACGTGCTAGGAAGACCTAAGCCAAGGACACTTAGTTTGGGACCAGATTAGTTTGCCTCTGTCCATGTCTTCCAGCAGCTGCTCTAGGCCCCATTTCATGGTGCCTTGGATTGATGGGGCTTATCAAGGTTGAAAGGAATATGAGTGAGAATTGCGTACTTGGGTCTGCAGGGTGGAGTGTGACCGAGACTTGTTTCTACCTGAGGATACTGTGCGCCTCTTTCCAAGGCCCGGAAGAGGTGGAGGTCCTGTTTCTGTTGCTGGAGCTCCATTGCTGCTCTTGTTTGGATGCTGTTTCCTTTAGATCCTGGTCCTTCTGTTAGGAAACACCATGTATATTACTTAACTCTAGATCATCCAAATGGACTCATCTCTGGGACTATGCAAGCTCTCCACGTGACACTTAATGACATGATTTCACTTACATTAATGCCTGCTCTTATCAGAAAGGCATCCTTGTGATCTTTGATAAACACCTGGCAAAAATACATAAAACTTGCCATTTAAGCCATTTTTAGGTGTGTGCACAGTGACATTGAGTATGATTATGTTGATGTGTCCCCATCACCAGATCCAACTCCAGGACTCCTTTCGTTTTGCAAAACTGACATTCCAGACCAGTTAAACAGTAAGTCCCCTTCACCTTCTCCCTCTGGTTCCTGTCAACCACCATTCTTTCTCTGTATGAATCTGACTAGCCTAGATATCTCATATAAGTAGAATCATACAATATGTTTCCTGTTGTGCCTGGCTTATTTCACTTAGCACAGTGTCTTCAAGATTCGCCATATTGTAACGTGTCAGAATTTTCTTCCTTTCAAAGGCTGAATCATATTCCATTGTATGGATATACCACAGGTTGTTTACCCATTCTTCTCTCCATGGACACTTGGGTTGCTTCTACCTCCCTGAGATCTCAAGTTCATTAAGTAGCCTTTCTTGGAGCTTCCTTTACACAAGTTGGAGAGTCCTTTTGGATTTGTTTCAATGACATTTGAATTGATAGTAGAAAATCACCATTTTGCTAAATCAGTGTGTAATTGGGCCCGTCAGACTTCAGAGGAAAAAAAAAAAAAAACAAATTACAAAACCCAACAAACCCCAACCTTTCTAATTCCAGTTTTAAGTGGACTGAGTAGCAGTAGTTGTGTACTTGATTGGGAGTCTTGTGGGAGGAGAAATCCCTTTCAATTATAGAAGGGGAAAGGGCTGTCTTAAGGGTTTGCAGTTCAGTGTTGGGGCCCTCCATGCTTCCTAGGTCTTGGCAGGGTCTCTCAGGTTTGGGTCCAGAGGTGGAAAATCAGCAGGTTGGTTGGGATACCAATCCTGGATTCCACAAAGAAGGAATTTGGCTATTTCTCAGGAACATGCTAGGTTGGGGGCTGCTACTGGTTCTTTGTTTGGAGTTGGAAAGAACAGATTAAAGGGGGTTTTAGGGGAACAGAAGGAGGTGTGAAAACCATCAAGAGTCCTTATCTCAGCCCACTTCCCATCCATCCTTCTTTTCTTTGAAAGAATAATTTGGTTCATGGAGAGCAACATAGTTTTGACTGAGCTAGTAGATGTGAAATAATTTCAAGGCTAGCTGAAAAGTAGCCAGTTGATAAATTTTATTTCCCTTTTTCCAGCCTTACAGGGCACAAGCTTTATCATTTGAATCCACATGTTCCCAAACTGTGCATGGAGGCACCTCGGGGCATTGCAGTAGTCACAGGAGTGCTATGAGATATTTAAAAATTTTGGGAAAAGACAGCTATATTTGACGTCTTCATATGGGTTACCCCATGAGTTACTAGCTTGAGTTAGTTCATAGTGTCCCCGTTGGGATGATGTGCTACATTCATTTTCATGGTGTTGTATCTTTGTGAAGCTGGTTTTTCAGGGGTTGCCATGATAAAAGTTGAGTACCTCATGAAAATCAACATGGAACAGGAAATGAGGGGAGCAGGTTACAAACTGATTCCACCGTGCCCAATAAGTGCATATATTCCGTTAAATAATTGCGATTTGTGATTAGTTAGGAGTGGAATAAAATATATGTTAAAAACTTATATTTAATTTTTCAAGTGGTTACTGGATTTTGAGGACACAAAGACTTTTTGTTTTTCAAATTCAGTACTTAACAAATGGAACTGTTAGATGTTTCTTTTACTCACTCCATGGGTACCAAAAAATTATTGAGACACTGAAAACATTGTGTACCAAGAGAGTTTGGGAACCTCTACTTTAATCTGTCAGAAAATACCCAAAATATTGTATTTACTTTTAAATACATCAGACATGGGATTGGGGATGAGATGCAAAAAAGAATCAAGTAGATACTCAGGGATTTTTAAAAAAGTAAGTAGCTTTATTTTTCTGATTATACAGTTAATATTTTTTGGTTATATAAAATACAGAAAGATACAAAATTGAAGGAAAATAATCCATATTCCACACCCAAGAGATAACATATGCCATTCCCAAGAGATAACAATGGATAACATTTTTGTGCACTTTTTTCTATGATAATTTAAGAATAGATATTTTAGCAAAATTGAACCATGTATCTTATTTTACTACTTCAAAAGTCACTATTTTAGAGCCATATTTTCATGTTAATGTGAATACATTTGTGATCATATATAATGCGTACATATTTACTTTAAACAAGTTTACAGATACACTTTCCAGGGCCAGAAGCCTCTCAGATCTGAATCCTTTATTGCTAATTGCAGGCTGATTACAGTAAGAGTAGCTCAACTGTGCCCTCTTGTGGTTTGATGCAGAACTTAATGTTTTCCTTTAATTATTTGTGTAGGCCTTGTACCCTTGACATGGAGAATATAAAGGTGAATGATATAAGAGGTTTTCTAGGAGATCATTATATATAAGGGAAGATGAAACATATAATCAAATAACTTTGAAATAAAATAGGAAGTAATCAGTGTCACAAGACAGCTACAGTTAAAATCCCATAGGCACAGAGCTTATCCCTGAAGATTAAAGACTTAAATGACACATGGCAGTGGCAGCCATGAGGATAGCAGACAACGTTTGTTGCTGATGATCAGCAACTGCTCTTTGCATTTTTCATGGATTTTCTCTCAGCTAGGCCTTTAAGTATAAGTAGGTTTGGACCTAGAGGGCTGATGAAGAGATAGAATGGAGGGGGTGGTTCTCCAGGTAGAAAACTGTCTACAAGGGCAAAAGTATGGGAATCTGTACAGAAAAGAGTGGACCTTGCTTAGGTGAAATGCAAAGTGACACCAAAAGTTAGGCTTGGCCTTAAATCTCAGGCTAAACAGTGTGAACTTAAGGACCAATGATTCTAGCTTTTTGATGGGAAGTAATTTGATTGGAGCTGGATGTTTAGAAGACTAACTGTTTAGCAGCATGAAAGAAGAGAGCCTCAGGGTAGAGAGACCAGACTATTGCAATGGTCCCAGCAGGATATAATGCAGTTATGAGTAGGGGCATAAGATATGGGCAGGTTATGGACTTGGTTAGGAAGCCAGCCAGCAATGACAGGATCTCTTTCTTGATTTTCTTAGTTTTATTGTTCTTGTCAAGTCACAGTGACATTTGGTGTACTTTGAATGGAGGTCTGTATACCTAACAGGCTTGTTTTATGTGAGCTGAAGAGAGGATTTCTTCAATGTTCATATGCTGCTTCCCCCACTTCCAAGAAAATAATTATTTTAAGAACACTGGCTAGACCTCACTGTTCAGCCAATGATCTTGTCATTTTGCAAAAGACCAGGTCCTATGGTAGGGCACACTAATCCCATCTGTTCTCTTAAATTTGCAGTGGTGACATGCTATTTGGAGAGTGGTGTCACAATATGTTTTCTTTACGTTTTTCTAATGAATATACAACCAAAAGGACTTTGCTGAACAGGAGCAAACAGAATTTGGACTAGGCCTGAAGAACTGATTCCAAGGGTGGGAGATAACTGGCACTTGCCTGATTAAGGAAGTTGCAGCATGCTGTTTTGTGGTTATTTAAAAAGATGACACAGCTCATTGAGATGAGTGGAATGTAGTGTGCCTTCCAAAATAATGAATTTTAAAACCTGATTTATAAATGCTTCTAAAAGAAATCCTGCCTTTAATGTAGTAAGTACGGAGAGCAATGATTGTCAAAGCAAGGTCTGCTGTTCATCAACATCTTCTTGATGGGCACAAGCCTATTCCGAGAATGGTTAGGTGCTATTTTATAATAAAAAGCTAAGTACATAAACTTGCATTTGTCTCTAATCAAGCTAGTAATAATGGCATTTTCTTCCCAGTTCTTTGTGATCTCTGGCTTTACCTTGCCCATGTGGGTGTGTCCACATTTGAGGGCCACTGATGTAAAGAGAAGTGATTTAATGAGATTTCTTTGTATATTTCTTGGTAACTAGTAAACTTCTCTCTATTTTATGGGTCCTCTTAAATATTGTTCTTGGAGAAACTGCGTTGAATTATAATGCATTTTAAAGATAATTAAGCTGAATGGATAAAGCTATGTCAGGTATTTCTAGGGCATGTAGGACCTGGAATTCAAGAGAATTTGTATGGCTTTTTTTTTTTTTCCTTTCTCTGAATGTTAGAGAATATGGCTTCTGCTCATGGGTGAAGAGGTGTGACTGAATATAACACATCATGTAAGTTCCTGAGTTTGTGGATCACTAATTAACATGCTTGAGTTATTTCAGGCTTTACTGGAATCATAATTCAAAACTGATTTGTCATTAGTATATAGCAGTATCATATTTCAAACTCTATCAGATCAGAGTTATGTACTTTATCACTTTTTAACCGTTTAAATTGCATTCCTGTTAATAGGATCTATGTTTTAACATCAACAGGCGGATGGTTGGATTGCATGGTTCACGTCTAGTTGAGTTTTCATGGCTAATTAAGCACATATGTACTAAACTAACCCCTCTACTTAGAAGAGAAGGATTTTACTAAATACGAGCAGATTTTTATAACAGGCAGCTTATTTTCATCTGCTTAAGTAGTTTTTAAAAACATGAGCCATTTTTCAGTACAACTGTATCTTAATGTGTTAACTTTTTTTTTTTAATACAGATTTCTTTCACTGGCTTAATGGGAATTCACAGAAATCATAGCCTTTTAATTAAAGCCAATATGTTTCAGTGCCAAATATTCTGAAGAATTCCAATGAACCAAAAAAGAACACATTTCTGAGTTGGAAGTGTGCATATGGGACCCTTCAGGAAGCCTGACAGAAATGCCTGATGGAAGGATTTGAAGCAGGAAAAAGATTAATAAAAAGAACTTCAATGTGGTTTTCAGAATAGCTTAAATGATGTGGGTAGTGAAATAATTTTCTACACCAAAGGATGGTTTGACTGAAAAATTGAGGCTGCTGCAGACTTTTGATGTAAAAGTCTAAATCTGACTTCAGTTCACTTTGAAATAATACAGAGAGTCCATGATAGCCATCTTTTTTGAACATAAAACTAGCACAAGCGACTATTTTCAAAACCATTACAAGTGATCTGATAAGCAAACTTTGGAAAACAAGGGAACAGAATATTGAAATCGAAAGGATCCTCGAAAAATCTAAGAAAGTCACAGATTCATTTGGTAACAGTTTGGTTAAAGAGAAAGAACCTGGCATGAGGAATTGGCCCACACTCAACTCATCTCAGCACTAGGCAAGTCAGTCAACCTTGACACATTTCTTTTTCTCAGTCTTAAATAGTGGTTATATGTACCTTCACCCACTTAGGAGGTGGTTGTGAAAATCCAAATGAGCCATTGTGTACAGAAGTTTCTTGAAAAGTAACGTAAAAACATTGTGAATTTCTGTGGTTTTTTAAATAATGACCAGGGACCATTCACAATTGTCCCCCTCAAGTATTTAGCCCCTAAAGAAAGGTTACATGGACAGCAATGAATGTCTGATTGAATGAATGAATAGTTCCTTTTGCTCTAGATTATTTTTCTCCTTCAGAGACTTGGACCAAAAATAAAAATAAACATGTGGTTTGGGATTCTTTAGAGTTTTACACAGGTGTACTGTTCTGGTACCCATCCAAGCTTTGACCATGTGTATAAATACAATATATTTTAATAGACATCCTAGTTTTTATATAATACAGGATGTTTGGTGGGATTTTTTCCTCTCTTGATATTGGATTTGACCACTACAGTCTTGGTTGTAAATGCAACATTTGAAGAAAGCCAATAACGGTTAAAGCTCCTCTCTGTCCTTACCACTGATCCACCCCTCTCGTTTTGGGCTCAGACTCTTCTCATCCTACAGGTTATTTACAAAAGCATAGGACAACTTGAACAGGAAAGAGGGGAGCGTCCTCTTGGCTGTTGCCTTTTAGGGGAACAGTGTTCATGTTTTTCTCCTTTCTCAGATGGAATGAGTTTGGGTGTGTATGCGGGGTGATTCTCCCGATAAATTGAATGAAGGGAGGACTACTCCTTGCTTGCAAGGAAGGAAAACTGGGTTTTTGGTTTCTCTGCTCTACATCGGCTTGGTCAATGGGCATGCAAATCTGTCCCTTGGCCTACTAGAACAGAGAAGAGAACTGGAGAGGGATGGCAGGGTACAGAGAGGGGCCCAGCACCTCTACCTTTCTGGTCCCCACATGTGCAGGCTGATGTGGAAAGGGTGCTGGAGTGTACCATGTCAGGACTGTGCAGTTCTGCTGGCTTTGAGTTCTAACTAGTTTTCCCACCCAGGAGGGTGGCCCACCGAGTAAGGATGTGTCCCAAAGAGTTGCACTTCCAGCTCCAGCCTGCTCTGCAGGGGAGGAAGGTGATGAGACTTAAACATTTGAGTTGAGATTGGTACGTGTTGAACTAATTTGCAATGAGTGATGGAAGTCACCTGAGATACACTCGTGAGTCTGGAAGGGATATTTGACAACTTATAGTTGAGAGTAGTGATTAGAGGATTCAGACACAGAAAATAAAACAAAGCCCTAACTGTTTCAAGTTTGTATGGCACTGAGCAGAGACTCTTCCATTATTATGCAGATTAAAATCGGTGCACATGTGGTTTGATCCCAGGTTACTTTACATAGAATCCAGATTCTGAGCAGAATCTGGGCTAGTAGATTTCAAATGCTCTTCTAGGAAGTCAAGGGTGGGGTGGCTGCCCATAGAGTTTGCTCAGGACCCCAAGGGAGGGAGAAGAATGGGGTTTAGGTGGTGGGCTTATGGAGGAAGGTAGAGGTGCTGAGAAGGTGGGACTTCTCTCTCTTGCTTTAGCCAGAAAAAAGTTAGCTTTTATTTTCTTTTACACATCAGTCGTCACTGTAAGACGTGTGGCAGGGACATCCTCCAAAGACATTTCCCTTATTTCTGAGACCAGTAAACTGAAGTTCAGACTTGGGAAGTGACAAGCCACAGGACCCTGAGTGGCAGGTTCAGGATCGAGATCATTCAAGCAGCCTATTAAAATGGAAGGGTTGAGTTATCCTCATGAATCCAAGAGGCCTTTATTGAGCATCTTCTACATAGAGTCATGCAGGGTTCCCCCCCCCCTTCTCTTCTTCCTGAAAAGATTGATGAAGTTATTGCATCCATTTGGTGCCTCGACTGCCGGAAAAATAACAGCCAGCAGGGGCCTTCTTGGGTTACCTCGGTAAGAGATCTCTGCAAGTCAAACACTATTAACTTTAATGTGGCAGCTTTGATGGTGGGGAAGAGACAGCTGACACCATATTTCCTTAACAATAAACCACTCTGACAGATGAAAACAAACAGGCTCAAGATAACATATAGCATTTCGGAGAAGAGGGCCAATAATGAGCACAGACGGATGTGAGAGGCTTTCCTTGAAAGCCGTGTGCCTCCATCTGCTGTGGAGACTTCTGAAAGGCAAGGCTCTTGCAGAGACCACTGCCTGGCTTATTATGTGGACAGCCTGGGAGGAGCTCTCAAATGAACCCAGGACTCCTGTGGGCCTTTCTGAAGGCCCTCTTGAACTCCACTTTAGTCATCAGACTTGAGTGTTGGTGGTTGTCTATCCAGTTCTAGAAACCTGGGCAATAGGCCCCTCCGTCTTTACTGCCACAGGGTGACCTGGCCTGCTGAGGTCATCTGCATGGGCTGAGCTCCTCAGATTCCAGAAATGATCCTGTGAGCAGTGGCTGCTGCACAGGGGGCTGCCAGGACTCATTCCATCTTGGCAGATACTAATCCAGTACTTGGCCTAAAACAAAGAAAACAATGCCACCAATCAGGGTTAGACCAGGTTTGGTGCTAATACCTGTTGGAGGTGACAAAGAGGGAGATGGTGTATAATTTGGAGCTCTGAAGGGATATGATCATCAGTCCTTAAACTCAGATTTCCGTTAGACTACGATGAGTGACAGATCGTTCTAAGAATTGTTTATCTCGGTGCCCTCCCAAGCCATGTCACTTAGGGAACACCTGTGTTATATCCTTTCACTGGGGCTTTGAAAGGATCACTATAATTGTACTTTTTAACTTTTACATTGTTTTCTACACATATTTTCTCTTTTGAATGTCACGACCTCCCTGTTGAGGTGGTTTTTCTTAGTCTGACTGGGTTGCCTGGGGCCATGTAAGTAGAAAACATCAGAACGAGGGATGGAGGGATTTCAAGGTTCATTCTACTCTGAGGAGAAGCTCTGAGGGGTGTGTGTATGTGTGTGTGTGTGTGTGAGCGCACATGCTTGTGCACACATGTGTATGGGCTGGTGGTGGGGTAGACAGTGTCTATAAAGCAGAAGAGCCCACCCTGAATTACTCATAGAAACCTACTGGTAATCCCAGAGCCCTAGTTTAGCCTTCAGTGAGATAATACATTGCCCACGCACCTCTTTCATAAGGGTAATGTTTTTTATTTATATTATTCTAGGCATTTATGCAAATTCTTAATTTTATACTTACTCTTGATACTAATGTTAGAGGTACTCGTATTACCCCTAGGCTATAAAGGAGGAAATTGAAGCTGAGAGACAGTAATGTTCCCAAGGTCACACAGCTGGTAACTGCCTGTCCCTGAGTCTGTGCAAGTCCCTCTGTGCCACTCCATGCTTTTATGTTTGTTTGTTTGTTTGTTTTTTAGGTATCACCGTCATACAACAATTGGTATATTTTAAAGTATTCAATATTATGTTCTGACAACCTGCAAATCACATATGCCCATGAAATCATTACTATAATCAAGAAAATGAACACACTCATCCACCCACAAAAGATTCTTCATGACACTTTGAAATTCCAATCTCCTGCCCTTCTCCATCTTCTTTTCAATTCCTCACATGCTGGGGTTTTGTTCTGAGCTTGTGGTCAGAGGTGAACAATGGGAAGGAGAGAGGCCCTGATTAGACTAATCTGGACTTTAATAAAAATAGTAACTGACCATACATGCCAGCTTCTATGCTAATGTTTGTCCACATGATCTCATTCACCTTGACAGTGACACCGCCAGGTGAGGGAGGGGTTCTGACCCCGGCCCCATAACTGACCTATTGTATGGATTAGGAAGAGCAATTTAACTTCTCGAGGCTTCAGTTTCCTTGTCTGCAACAGATGAAAATAGTGAATCCTTTACGAAGATGTCTCGAAGATGAACGAGGTCATGCTACCAGGCTGTTGGCATAGTGCCTGGTGTGTAGGGAGGACTCCTGGAAAATGGCTGTATTTATTATGATGAGGTGGGCATTATTATTACCTTCATTTCCCAGGAGAGGCAGCTGAGACCAAGAGAGGTTATAGGTCCCATGGCCAAGACCACGTTGTAAATGGAAAAACTGGACTCCCGTCTCCTGCCCTTCACTGCGCTCTATCCCTTGATCCTTGGTTCTTAGCTTTGATGGAGAAATCCTCCCTATTTTCGTGAGTTGGCCATGAAAAGAAATTGAATGTTAAAAGCTCAGGACACCTCTCTTTCCCCTGCAGTGTAGAGATAACTTAAACTGGGAGAGAAGCAGTTTCCATTGATGACAGAATGCAGATTCAGGATGCTCAGAACCAGCAGGAACCTTCAGGAAGAAAAGTATGAAGCTCTCTCTGAAGGGCAAGCATTCTGATAGGGGTGTGGAAGGCTTGCTTTAGAAGCAGCTCTTGTGAAACAGATCTGGGGGTTTAAGATTAGGATGAACCAGCTATGCTACGTGGCATAGCTGCTTAAGAGGCAGATGTGATCCGAGACATACTTTTGAATCATGATGGCTCTGGGATCCCCAAGGGAATTTAGGGATTTTGTAGTCTGCTTTGTTATTTGACAGTTGAAGAAGCTAAGCATCTTTTTATGAGGTCACAAGATGAGTTTGGAGTCATTGCGAGGTGACAGGCAGAATGGACTTGCTTGCTGGAGACCACAAGCCTTTTTTGATCCCGGCCTTTGGAGGGAAATCAGGCTATCTCAGGAGACAGTGGGCTCTTCTCCCTGGAGGTTTGCAGATAAGAGACTGACTGAAAAACACAGATAGTCCCAGACTTTACAACTTTATGATGGTGAGACGTTGACGTGCACATTCAGTTTTAGAAACTGTCTTTCAGGTTTTGAGTTTGTATTTTTCGAGGGCTACTGATTGGTGGTAAGATCTCTATCATGATGCTGGGTGGTGGCAGTGAGCTGAAGCTCCTAAGGAGCTGCACAATCACGAGGGTGAAGGAGTGACACTCTACAGCGTGCTGTATGGTAATAAATCACACGAGATCTTCAACACTTTATCATAAAATACACTTTGTGTTAGATGTTTTGTCCAGCTGTAGGCTCATGTAGGTGTTCTGAGCACATTCACGGTAGGCCTGGCTAAACTGGGACATTCCGTAGATCAATCCTATTCTTACCTTTCAGCAGGTTCAGGAAACCAAGACTTAGAGAAGTTCAGCAGAGGCCTCCCCCAGGAAAGTTTTAATGATACCTGGCCTAGAATTCTAAGTTTCAAGTTTGAAAGAAACGAGGAAATTCCTACTGTCCCTTCCCACACCCTTGGCTGAGGTCAGATTTCTCTGCCACAGACACCCTGGAAGACTTGGGTGCATGAGGACCCTTACAGCCACAGATGATGATGACTCGTAATTAGCTGTAGCCCTTGTACTCGGGTGCCCAGGCTGGGGGCAGGGACAGTGAAAGGGCTCAGGGCCTCAAGAACATATTCCCTTATCTTCCAGCATGAGAACGCCTCTGAGAGACCAGGTGATTGTTCTTTGGGAGCCATAGACTATGGCAGCCCAGGACTGAGTCTGCGTGGCCCACGCTGGTTTCTCCTGGCCCCTTTTCTTCCCAGCATCACAGCAGCCCTAAAGATGCTGCTTCCAACTCTGACTCTGGCTGCCCATCCCCATTCTCAGGGCTCCAGCCCAACAGCTCAGTGAGAGTTGTAAATGAAGCCTGAAAAAGAGGCTACTTAGGCAGAGCTGATGCTCCTG
The DNA here is from genome assembly GCF_052094955.1 of Ictidomys tridecemlineatus. Taxonomy (NCBI): domain Eukaryota; kingdom Metazoa; phylum Chordata; class Mammalia; order Rodentia; family Sciuridae; genus Ictidomys; species Ictidomys tridecemlineatus. The sequence continues at coordinate 32,112,511 of NC_135480.1, forward strand.
ATTTCCTCTTTTTTCACCCAACATTTGTGCAGCCAGATGAAACCCTATTAGGTGAGTACCTCGGGCATGCAGGTGGGAGGCACTGGGGGAACGCAGCCTCTGTCCTGAGTGGAGAGTATCATGCTTACGCCCGGGGGAAGCCCTGCCCTGGTCTATTCTCCAGGCAGGGAGGTGCTGGGGCAGGTTAGGTGTCTCAGAGCCTCACTCTGTATTGTCCCCTTCATGGAGCACTGCTTCTGGGCTGCCCTTTATCAGGTGGCAATTGTCCCTGGATGCCATAGCCTGGCTTCTTTCTTTGAAAAGGAGTACAGAGCTCTTCAGAGCCTGGACTGTTTTGCTTTATGTGGACTCAGGCACAAGGGACACAGACAGTCACAGGCTGCCTAGAATTTCCATGGCAGCCTTTATTGTGATTGCTCCCGGTAATGACCAGGAAGCTGGGCTGATTTAGCTGTTATTAATTTCAAAATGTCAAAACTCTCTGCCCTCTAGTGGTTTTTTGAGAAATATTCACAACATTATCTGGAGAGGGAATAAGAAGAAAAAAAAATAGAAAGAAAGAAGCCAACTTTTAATTACAAACTGGATTCAGGTTTAAACAGAATGATCAAAGGGCAGGGTGACTGGAGAGAGCAGAGTCCCTTCTGCTTCTGTGGCCTCTTCCTGGCCATGGATAAGCTTGGGCACAGTCCAAACCAATTTTGACTATTTAAAAAAAAAAAAAAGCACATCCCTTAAAACAAAACTCATTTTGGATTCCTTGTTCTTGCTCAAGACAGTGCCTCTAAAGTCCTTTGACTTGTCACCGAAGTGTGTTCACATGACTGAGTGATAACACGGTGGCTTACATCAAACTTCCTATTTTCCTTAGAAAGCATCCCTTTGGCATTGACATTTTTCACCCCATAACAAGAATTCTATTTTTGAGAAGAAAATGCCCTCAGAATGTTGAGTTGAAAACGCCTCTCGTAGCCTACCCACCTTAATATTTGACTTTTCCTATTACTTCAAAGTGAAGACAGATCTTAATTTAATATGGTGGGTTGAACTGCGTGTTCCCTTCCTCAAGTTTTTAACTTTACCCTTAAGTTGACTCTTGCCTACTCGGTGACCTTGCACCCTAATTTTTCCGTTTACTTCCTGTACTGCATTTGAAGTGCCTATAAATCACATCTCAGGTCAACCCTCTCTTGAACATGAATAATATTTGTATTCTCGCTGTGCAACACGATTTTACAACAATGCCAATTTATTTTCTTTTTTTGGCAGTCTAGGCTTTCATTCTTTTTTCTTTTCTCCTTCAAAGCCCTATATATTTCAAGTCTTTCTTTTAGCTTTGGTGGTGAGTGCTGTTTAAAGCACTGACTTTTCGCTTCCAGAGGTGCATCTGGAAAACGTCACACGTGAGGTTCTAGGTGGGCTGACCTGATTTGATGTGGGTTCAAGGCAGAATTGGGCCCAGTCAGTGGCTGTGGTGTGGAGGCAGAAGTAGAAGAAGCTATTGCAGGGACCGAGACCCTGGTGAACGGATTCTCACCTGGTACTTGGGTTGGGCACTTGGTGCAGGCTTCACTGCCCCTCCCGCTCCACGTAGGACCCTCCTTTAATTAAAATCACATACTTTGATGATCTTGTAATCATTGATTTGTTTCCAGAAGCTATCAGGTTGCATGAGTCAGCGAAGCAGAAACAAGATCTACTGACCTTGTGAGGGAGGGAAATTCAGCATTGGGCCCGGGGAGGGTAAAAGCAGATAGAATTTTTATTTCAATATTGTCTTCTAAGAGCTTAGCTGATAAACCCTGGGCTAGTTCCCATGGTACCATTCCTTTCCCTTGTGAAAAATCATTCAACTATTGCTTGTGCCCATTATTCATTTTTGTCCTTATGAGTTCTAAGTATGTTGGGTGTTCTTTGTTGAAGCACTTAGAATTCTAAATTTATTTGTGCCCTTCCATGGGGAAAAATTCATCCTGCACCTGCCCAGGCAGTCAGCAGAACTGACAAATTTATGGGGCCCAAGAACTTCAGAGTATCATACCTCTGGTGAAATGGTGAGGGTGCGGCTCAGTTTGTCTATGGCTAGACGGAACAGAATGACTGAGAGTCTGACTTGCAGTCAGATGGCTTCCTTACCTGACTGCAGGCAAGTTGCTTACCCTTTCTAAGCCTCGTTTTTTTTTGTTCTTTCTTTTTTCAACTTGAAAATGGAAATAGCAGTGATATAAAATGAAGATTCATAGAGGTGATGCATGGAAGGTTCTTAGCACATTGTGTTCGGTGAATGCTAGTGATAAATATGAGGATGGAGGATCCTTTGTAGAGCATTGGTCATATAAACTTGGACTGTAGGGTCAGAATGGTCTGAGTTGGGACCCTTATGTCTTCTTAGTTCAATGGTTGTGGAAACCTCACACACCCACCCGAGCTCCACCTCAGGGTTGCTATAGGCTTGTGTAAAGTACAGGTTGCTCCTGGCATGACATGTGAGGCTCCTCAACAAAAACTAGCTCCTTGCCCCTTCCCCAGCTCCCCAGACTGATGGGTCTTGGCTGCACTTGACCTTTCAGCCCTAAATTTACTTGATATAAGTTAGATGAAAAGAAAGGGAGACCCCTTAGTTGGATACCCTCCCTTTAAGTTAAAAGCAACCATTCAACCCTTCCTTTCAAACACCAAAACCCCAGAAGCCTTTGGCTCCATAATATAAAATAACAAGTTAATTGAAACAAATATTGCTGTTTTATTAAATCAATACGTGTGTTGTTACAAAATAATGAATAGAAAGTTCTCCTAATCTTTCCTCTATAGAACAAAGTGCCCTGATAGGGAAGCTGTGCCCAGCGCCATGAAGAACTTTCGGGACGCCCAGTGCTTTGGATGTCAGTGAGATGGTTGGAAAGATGTCATTGCTGCCTACTATCCCTGTGTCCTAGTATCATGCTCGGCACCTGGTGTACCTCTGGGCAGAATTTTTTTTTTGCTTAAATGCCCAGGAGGACTTTTCTCTTTTGTTAATAAAGAATTAAACTGTCAATAGTGTTTTCTGGAGGTTGGAGAGGAGAGAGCAGGGGCTTCATGGAAAGGGAATGACACAGAACAGCTCTCTGCTCAGCTCCGAGGCGAGGGCTTGGCTACTCCACAGGCAGGTCCGTGAGAAACAGCGACACCCGCTCTTGGTGTGAGCAGTCTGATTTCTGCTTACATACACAGACTTGATTTATAATGGAAGTCCGGACAGCATCTGAGTCTAATTACCTGGGTATATGAAAGTTCAGGAGATCTCAACTAAGTTAGCAATTCAGGGATGCGCTTTACCAGAAGCAGATGGAAAAAATAAAACACTTTAGTTTATGACTATTTTTCTATTCGGGGGAAGGAGAAAGAACAAAAAGAGTTGCCAAATTGATCCTTGTCAAGCACTAATTAAATATTATTCATGATTAATTTTGATGTTGATGTATTCAGTGTTTTAACAGTGTCATAAATATCTGAAAGAATGAAATAACTCATTTTGTGTAGCTATAATAAATCATGCATACCGCAGTCCCCACGTGTCTGTCTGAGCCAGCCCCTTGTTATTTTTTTTTTTTAATATGTATGCTTGTTAGTGACTCTTCTGGAATGTTATTAAGGGATGTGAAGGAACAATATCCTAATCCTGCTTTGCAGTTGCCATTGCATCTGATTAAAAACAAATACATTAAAAATTATGAGATAATTTAAGAATTAGAGATGGATACTGAAGTATTAACAGATGAAGTGACATAGCATCTGGGACCTGCCTTTAAAAGCATCTGGGTTGGCTTGAAGAAAGGTTGAAAATCTTGAAATAAGACTAGCCATGAATAGGTAATTCTTTTTTTGGGGGGTGTGGGTACTGGGGATTGAATTCAGGGGCACTTGTCAACTGAGCCACATCCCCAGACCTATTTCGTATTTGATTTAGAGACAGGGTCCTGCTGAGTTGCTTAGTGCCTTGCTAAGTTGCTGAGGCTGGCTTTGAACCTGCTATCCTCTTGACTTGGCCTTCAAAGCTGTTGGGATTACAGACATTTCTTTGAGAAATAAAGAGTTCAAGTTTATTCCTTAAGAAAAATTGTGGTAATTAATTTTCATTGTAAGCATATATGCAAGATATGAATCTTGAGTCAGAAAATGTAGTTGATGCAGTTTGTGATTGACTAATGTCAGTGCTGAAAATGACAATAGTGGCTTTTACTTAATTGAATATCAACAGTATGTCAATTACTATACTAGATGCTTTACATACTTATTTAATACTTAAGGGCTGGGATGTAGCTCAGTGGTAGAGTGCTTGCCTAGTGTAAGCAAGGCCCTGGTTTGATCCCTAGCAACACACACAGAAACACAAACAAGATTGCTCTGCAGGTTAAATATTTTCATCCTTATTTTATAGATAAGGGAACTGAAGCTGAAGAAGGTTAAATTACTTGTTAAAGGCCACATACCCAATGGCAAAAACAAGGTGTCTGAAGTTACAAAGCTCATCCTCATTGTTTCCCTCTAATTTAAAAAGAGATTGCATTTAGTGGGACAGTGGATTAGAACCGTTCATTCAAATAATTTGAGCAGGAAGAAGACTAAGAGATGCTGTAGTCTGAAGATGGCAAATAGGTGACATGTCCGCTTCTGCTCCTACCCCCATTGTGGCAGACATTGCTAGTCCATTGTGGCATTTGTCAGTGCTGGCTCAGAATCCTGTTCAACACAGTACCTGAGACACTGGTAGCTCAGAGTTGACTTTCATATAGAAACCAAATTCATCCTTTCTCATCTGCCTTACCCCCTTCACAAATAAGAAAACACTCCCAGAAGAGTCAGAACTTACTCAGGGTCTCACAGCTAGTAGGGGACAAAGTACTTATTGTAGGTCCAGGGTTTTTCCACTACAAGTAGATAACACTCCTTCCAAGTTAAACCTTCTCTGATTTTTTCTTATATGTGTTAATACATACAAACTGCTTAGAACAGGGCCAGGTGCATAACAGATACTGGATTAATATTGGCTATTAAAATACTGAAAATACCAACAGAGTCCTAGGTGACAAACAGCTGCAGTCTCATGCCCTAAGGCCTTCTGTAACATAGGCTGCTCAGCCTTGGGTCCCCCGTCACTGCTCCTCAGGAATGTGCATGGAAGGCACCGCTCTGTCCAGCCTAGATGGATGATGTCAAGCAGCCGACCCTAGCATCTCCTTTTGTGTGGCGCCAGCAGTACCCCGCCAACCTCACCTTGCCCGGGGTTGGCAGACCCATAAACCACTCAACCAACTCACTGTGTTCCTGCAACAGCACAGTATCCAGATTGGGGCTTCTCTTGTGATCTCAGGTCTCCCTCTCCTTTTCTGAAGCGTTTTGAATTCTTGGACAATTTTGACCAACGTTACTTCACCATTCACAGAAGAATTTTCATACCCACAGAGAATGTGCCATCCCCAAAGCCTTTATTCTTTGGTGGTTTTGTGGGTTGGTTCTGCCTTTCCTGGGGGATCCAGGAATGAAGCGGTTATTACGAGTGGATTTTTTTTTTCTTAACCTGTGAATTAAGCAGCTAATAGAAGCCCATGTAATTTGTGTGACAAGTGACAGCTTGTGTGAAAATAACTTACCCGTATCCTGTTACACATTTGCATCCATTATGCTGGGTAAAGCTGTATGTCACTGGCAGACCATTAAGATGTAGTCACCAGTGTTTTCCTAGGTGAAAGGGTAATTATTTTTGCTGTTTGCTTGTAATTTATTAATAGTCAGTGAAGAACATTAGGGTAAAGGATTATTTCAAACAAAGTCACAGATCAAATGTGTGGAAGGCATAGTGATCTAGCAGCTGATAAGAAAGACTGTTAGTGTAAGGATAAGTTTTAGTTTGAGATCTGCATGTGCTACGCCTGATGGGCTTTTCAGATAAAAATCAGTGCATTATGCATGTACTGAATAGAAAAGGGGGAGAATACCAGTCAATTGTTTCACTCTAGAGAGAATCAAATATGCTCTGGAATAAAATCCCACTTTCCTATCATGTTGTATGCCCACTAGTAGCACACACGGTGATTTTTAAGTGTCAAGTGCATGTTCTAAAAAGTATGTATTCATTTTAGGGAAAGAATATAAAAACATACCAAGCCCATGATTTCTTGGACTATTACTTATTTTGATTAGGTTGACAAAGTAGACATTTTTGTTTTAAAAAAGCAAGTTAAGGAAAAGTGAGTTAAAGGAAAAAGTAAATAATGGTAAAGGTAATATTCAGATATGTCCAAAAAGGACAAAGTGTTATGCACACGGAGGATGTTTAGAGAACATTGATCTAGAAACTAGTTCCCTTGGAACCTTAAGATTATCCTTGCTAAAACCCAAGCATGGCAATACACGCCTGTAATCCCAGCAACTCGGGAGGCGGATTTCAAATCTGAGGCCAGTCTCAGCAATTTAGTGAAGTCCTAACTGAAAAAAAAAAAAAAAGAAAGATTATCCTCGATAACTAGAGGTGACCCCATGTCTGGACATAATGTATCTTATGACAAAACCATCTGGAGCTCTTAGGACATTCCACCTTTTCTTTATACTTTCAGCACAATATTATTCTTCAATTTGTGAAGCCCCAAACAAAACAAAACATTGAATGCAAGTCAAAGCAGGCATTGGGAGGAATTTACTGGATTTTTTTTCTGGGTGTGAGATGAAAGATTACAGTCTTGAGTGAGTTTGCAGATGAGCCAAGATCTCGGCTGAACTCTGTCCCAGCTTCATCTGGTCTCTGGTATAAACTCATTTTCCCCTGGACCTCAGTTTCCACATATGTAAAGTTAGATTGAGATGATCCCCACCATTTGCCTTGCAGCCCTGAATTTTGGACTCGTCCGAATTCTGGAAGAATTGTACACATTTCTGGAAGATTGTACACATTTCTGAGTCTCCTAAGAAGGTTACTAACACCATAAACTGAGCTGATCTCTTATAACGGGCTAAATGGCTTCTTTAAAGGAGACAAAGCTTATTTAGGATATAAATTTGGATGTGTTTATTAAAGCAAAACCAAGCGCTGCTTCTTTTCTTTCATATCAGGATCTTTTTTTGAAAAAGTACTGTCCTTAATCCAGCTCAGGAAGAGGGTCAAAGATGATTCCACAAGGAAGGAGAACCCCAAAGCTGATTCTTAGAAAAAGGGAGGCAGTTATCCAGAGAAATGGGAAGGGCGATTCAATCAGCAAGAGTAGTTTGAAGTAAGACCTGGATACACAAAAGAACGTGCTTCATTTAGGGCAATGCAAGCACTTGCTGACTCAGCAAATAGTCATTGTCTTGCCTACCTGTCCCAGACCCTGTGACCATCAGGCTGCAGTGCAAGGTGGGGGTAAGAGGAGGGGGCTGGGTGAGTGGCACTGGGTCCTGAAAGGCTTCCGAGGCCCTGCTGAAGTTTGGACTTCCAACAAGCTACTGTCAACTGTAAAGAGGCAAGAAAGCTTTGAGGTCAGGAGAATTGTGGGAAAAACAGAGGCTTTGGGGTGTGCTTGCCCTTGTTCAAAGGCATCAGCTTCTTGATCTCTAATAGCTCAGTAGACTTCAGGGGTTTTTCCCTTGAGAGTGTCTTTCTGAATCTGGTGACTGGAAGGGCATCTAAGGTCTGTAATTATAAACACTCTTGTCCCCTAGGCCCTGGAAATGGGGAGTGGTGGGTGTCTGACTGTACCTATTTCTGTTGCGACCTCTCATGCTGATTTGCAGTTGGACTGGGTGAAAGCCGACTCCTCCCTTTGAGCTTTTCTCCTTGGAGGAGGAAGCAGCTATCTCAGAAGATATTTCCATACACTGGAAAGCATAGGCATGTTTCCTCTTGCAATTTTTTTTTCCCCCGCAGACTGTGTAAGGTATCATTCTAGAGACAAGCTGCTTGTTCTTTCTGATTATTTCAGACACAACCAGCCTGTTCCTTTCCATCGAGCAGATCTGGATAAGCCATTGCCAACTCCATGAAAGTGCAACATTGGAGCGAGTGACATAGTGATGAGCCAGGAAGCCAGAGGTGGGCACAGGCTTTCTCGAAAGAGTTAGATAACATTATGGAGAGAAGATAAGGAGAATCTGAGAACATAGTATCTTGCAATGGTTCATGCAGCTATTTAAAACTGCAGTTAAAAAAAAAAAAAAGAGCTCCTGCCACTACCTACTAAATACTCTGAAACATGAAGGGTCTGTCTGCATTTAAAGAGTCTTTGCATTTAAAGAGTTAAAAATAAAGGAAGACTTTCTGGTGGACTTGTTTGCCAAGTTCAACTCTAGCCCTGTTGCTGACTAGCTGTTGCCCTTTGCAAGTGGCTGAATGTTTGTCCCTGCCTTTCCTCCTATGTAAATGGAGTAATAATATACCTTCTTGAAAGGATTTCAGGGAAGAGCAAATTTGATGAACTTGGCAAAGCTCTTAGTAAGTGGGCAATGAGCACTAGTAGTTGATATTATCCAAAGGACGGGTTTGAGGGCATTTCCATCCAGTCAGCCCTAAACACTGTAGTAAGGATAACAATTTACATGCATAGAATTCAGCAGAGTTTACATTTTATATAAGTGTGTTCTCGGCTAGGAGAATTAGAGCCCTTAGCTGATTTGGCCAAATTCTTGGAGTGAATAAGGGCTAGAACTGGCACACAGGTGCCAATCTTTTGATTGAAACCTGGTTCTTTGTACTGAATCATGGAGTCTTACACCAAGAATGTCTTTGAGAGACATTTTCATATAAACTCTACTCTTTTTCTCCAAGTGAACCATTCTTATTTCTATGAATCCAAAAGTTACCATCCACCTGTGTCCTAACATGAGCCTGCTGGGACACATCTGACTTCCTAGATCTGGGGTTTAGACAGGCTGGGAATTGTTGGTAGGCCCTTTAGTAGGGTTCATTACTGACAATATCTGGGACAGTCCGGAAAATGTAAAATTTAATGTATCATTTCAGTTGAGCTCAGAGGACAGCTCCTTGCTGTGTTGCAAAGGTGGTTAACATTAGCCTGGAAAGTGAGTGTGAGTAAATCTTTGCTGGAGCAGCAAAAGCTATAGCAGTGTCTCTGCATAATTAACAGTAGGGGTAGGGGCTTGTGACTGTTATAACCGTCACCTCTCGCCAGGCATGGTGGTGCCCGCCTGTAATCCCAGAAGCAAGCTCGGGAGGCTGAGGCAGAAAGATCACAAATACAAAGCCAGCCTCAGCAATTTAGCGAGGCCCTAAGCAAGACCCTGTCTCAAAATAAAAAGTAAAAAGGGGCTGGTGATGTGGCTCAGTGGTTAAGCATCCCTGAGTTTAAGCCCTCATATCTCTCCCTTACAAAAAATAAATAATCATCTCTCTCAGAAGGCTTCTATTCAAGTCCATATCCTTTAGCATAGTCATTTGTTAGATCACCTATGGGATATGGTTACCTATACATGGCAAATTCTAGTCTTATGGCCTGCAGTTTCCTTCTTGTGAGAATGGGCCTTCAATTCCATGTTTGAGTCATGGCTTAAATGCCACTCCTTATTACCTGCAAAGATTGATTTTACTGCACCCAAAGATCTCAGGTGGAAGCTGTTCTTGCACAATGTCATGTGATGTAGTGGTAAGGGGACTTTCTTGAGTTCTAATCTTGAGCAAGTGACTTTATCTCTGTGGTGACATTTCCTCTTATCTGTGATGAGGGAGTTGAAGTCAGTAATATTTTAAGGGTTCTTAAGCATTTAAATTCTACGCTACATAAGCAGTAATTTAGGAATAAATTAGAAGACTCAAGAGGAACACCAGACTAAAATTGAGACATGGAGACATGAATGTATTTATCCTTTTAAAAATTAGTTTCAGGGCAATAGTGAGATTCATAAAAACACAATTTAAAGCAGTTGCTGTGTATACTCTGTGCATGAAAGCAATAAGGTTTTTTATCATTGGAAAGTGTGTTTTATTCTTATTTTCTTCAAAAATTATTTTCAGGTGGGTAGTCATCCAGGCCAGAAGTTCCTACTCTTGGTTTGTGGTCAAAATCTGAGGGAGACATTTGAAAAGTACAGGATTTCTGGGCACCTCCCAGACCTTTTGGATCAGAATAGCAGGGTTGTAGGCCCAACAATCTCCATTAAAGACCAAGAAGATAGTCAGACTCCCTGGGCGAGTCCCAGGCTGGAAAATCCCTGCTTAGTCAGCCCGAGTTGTGTGATTTCGATGGATTCAGTTTCTGATGGCTGGCTGTGTCTTTCTCATTCCAGAATTTTCCTAGTGCCTGAGGTGAGCCATGGGGGGATAATCTGCATTATCATTCATTGACTGTTAACTGTTGGGTGTGTGTGACCTGCAGCCCAGGGCTCTTGTAAGGCCTGGCATTTCCAGTTTGTGAAGGGTGAGTGTTTGGCTGCATGGTGGCCTCTAGTCTGACTTTGTCATCCTGTACCCCTAGGGATTCTGCCCTCTCACATGTGCTTCCTGACAAAGCCACATCTTCCTCCTACAGGTAAGAACTCCCTTTTTAGTCAGAGTGCTTTCTTTCTTTCATTTTAGCTATATTTGAGATATGACTCACAAACCATGTAATTCATCCTCTTAAAGTGCACAATCATTGTTTTTTTGGTGTGGGGGGGCTTGGATACCAAAGATTGAACTCAGGGGCACTCAACCACTGAGCCACATCCCCAGCTCTATTTTTATTTTATTTAGAGACAGGGTCTCACTGAATTGCTTAGCTCTTCACTGTTGCTGAGGCTGGCTTTGAACTTGAGATCCTCCTACCTCAGCCTCTTGAGCCGCTAGGATTATAGGTGTGTGCCACTGTGCCCAGCAACAATCAATGGTTTTTAGTATATCCACAAACATGTGCATATTTCATGACCCCCAAAGAAATCGTATACCCTTTAGCTAACATTTGCTCCATCTCCTCATTCTCCTAGCAGTAGGCAACCACAGATCTTCTTTCTATCATTATAAATTTGCCTCTTCTAGGCGTTTCCTGTAATTGGAATTATATAACGATTATATAACGTGTCATCATTTGGACTGCTTCTGTCCCTCAGCATAATGTCGCCAAGGTTCCTCCATGTTGTAGCACCTTTCTATGCTTCACTCCCTTTTTCTTTCTTTTCCCTTTTTTATCACTTTTCTAAAACAACTGTTTTTATGGAAGATTATATTCATATTTTTTGTTTTATTGATTTTATTTTTTAAATACATGACAGCAGAATGCATTACAATTCTTATTACAGATATAGAGTACAGTTTTTCATATCTTTGTATATAGAGTATGTTCATGCCAATTCATGCCTTTTACATGTACTTTGTTTTTTTGTGCATTGCCAATTCTTTTTTTTAATATTTATTTTTAAGTTTTAGGTGGACACAATATCTTTATTTTACATTTATGTGGTGCTGAGGATCGAACCCAGCGCCTTGTTCATACTGGGCAAGCACTCCACCACTGAGTCACAACCCCAGCCCCTGTATTGCAATTCTTATTACACATATATACCACAGTTTTTCATATCTCTGTTTATATATCAAGTATGTTGACACCCAATTCGAGTCTTTATACATGTACTTTGGATAATGATGTCCATCACATTCCACCACTCTTACTGATCCCCTGCCCCCTCCTTTTCCCTCCCACCCCTCTGCTCTATCTAGAATTCATCTAATCCTATTCTCTTTTAATGATGAGTAAAATTCTATGGTGTATATATGTCACATTTTTTTTCTTACATTCATCCACTGAAGAGCATCTAGGTTGGCTCCACAGTTTAGCTATTGTGAATTGTGGCTGCTGTAAACATTGATGTGGCTGTGTCCCTGTAGTATGCTGTTTTTAAGTCCTCTCGGTATAGTCTGAGGAGAGGGATAGCTGGGTCAAATGGTGGTTCCATTCCCAGATTTCTAAGGAATCTCCATATTGCTTTCCATATTGGCTGTACCAATTTGCAGTCCCACCAGAAATGTATGAGTGTACCTTTTCCCCACATCCTCTCCAACACTTATTGTTGTTTGTCTTCATAATAGCTGCCATTTTGACTGGAGTGCTTCACTCCTTTTTAAGGTCAAATATTATTCCACTGTATGGATAGCCCACATTTTATTTATCTGCTAATGGGCATTTGGGTTGTTTTCAATTTTTGACTATTCTGAGTAATGCTGCCATGAACAGTTATGTATGGATTTTTGTGTAGCTATGTTTTAATGTTTTCTTGGTACACACCTAGGAGTGGAATTGGGGTCGACCATATGGTAATATTTTGTCTTACCTCTGAAAAACTCCTAGACAGTTTTCCAAAATGGCTGCACCATTTTAAATTCCCACCAATAGTATCAGAGGGTGCTATTTTTCCCATGTTGTTGTGAACACTTGTTAATTACTTCTTTTTTTAAAAAAAAAATTATTCCCACACTATTGGGTATGGAATCATAGGTATGGCATCTCATTTCATTCTTATGGAATGCTTTCTGCCATTTGAAAATTTGTTATTCCGCAATATATAATTTAATTTATTTAATCCCCAAGGAATATCTTTTCAAAATGAAGTTAAAATCTTTAATTTTTAATTGTAGAAAGACTAGAAAATGCAGATAATCAAAAATTTAGACACTCCAAACCATCTGTACTATCTCTACCCAGGAAAAATCAGTGTTACTCTGTGGAGTATCTCTTTTTAGTATCCTTTCCATAGAAACTCACTTCTTAATGGAGAATTTTTTTAGACCCAGTGATGGAACCAACTATGGAATTATGAAGAAGTTACTCCCTTCTTTCCATCTGAGATAAGACCAGGGATGAACCTCTTGATCATCCTTGCTAAGATTCTGATCTGGGTGGTGGACGAAAGAAATGCTCATCTCTCTGACTCCAGCAGTCCAATGAAAACGTCTTTTAGCCAAGTAGTTCTTAGTTGTCACTGAAAGAAGATCCTTGATGCCACTTAAACATCGAGAGTGTCCTTAGGGAAGTCCTTGGGGTAGCCTGGTTCCCTCACATCCTGAACCTAAGAAACTTTTGACATGGTGCTGTGAGGAGCATTTTTATTTGAAAACATTGGCCACCTTAGATTTATGGATGAAGAAAAGGATAATGCGTGTTGCAACACCATCTTTAATAGTTGACCCAACATTTTTGCATTTATTTTTAAAAAGCAATCTTTTCCTAACATCTAGTGGCTTAAAGGTTGAACGGCAACTTATTTTCATAATAATGTGGATCATCTCTTAAATTCGTGGTGTAAGTCACTGATTTGCCTCTTAGAGTAGATGGTCTCCTTATAACAGTGGGATTCTGAACTGGTAGCCCTGTTCTGCAGGGCTATTTTTTTTCTCCAATAGTTAAAACAAAATATTATAGAACACTTATTATATGCTGGTCCTTTTACATAGATTATTTCATTTAATCCTCACAGCAATCTTTCAAGGTATGATTTATCTTTGTGCCTGCTTTACAGATTGAATAATAGGGAAGTTGACAACCGGTCTGTGCTTTGGATGCACCAGTCTGGCCGTAGAGTCTTTCCTGCTAGCATTCTAGAAAATAGTACTTTTTAAAAACTGTTAATTCAACAAATCGGGAAACAAATACAATTATAAAGACAAATATTTGCTTATGGGGACTGCCTGTATTTGGGGACATGTGTCAGTTTGAACACTTCTGCTCGCTGTTAGATGTCCCACACTGGCCCTCTTCTGTCCTTCTGCCCCTACCATTTGTGAAAGAGGTTTAAATAAGCCTTCCCTGTGGTGAGCCGTGTCAGCGGACTGTGGTTGCCATTACAAGATGGCGCTGATAAGCGCCGTGGCCTGTGATAAACAACTCCTTATTTTGGGAGAGATGGCACGTAGCTATAAAACACCCTATGAGAAAGGTCCACGTGGCAGTTGTGCATTGGGGCTTGATGTGCTTTATCAAGGCTGGGGCGCTCGGGTGAAAGAGTAGGAGTAGTAGCAGTAGAAGTAGAAGTAGTAGAAGAAGTAGTAGTAGTAGTAGTAGTAGAAAGAAGCTTCCAGAGACACATAAGTAAAGGCCTGAATAAACTGCTGAAAGAAGAATCCTGTGTCGTGTCCTCCTTGCTGGCGAGGGGTCGCGGCACTTCCCTGCAGAGGGGGCTATTTTTTCTCCTTTTTAAAAATTAGCCAAAATTGGCCTTTTGGTTTATTAAGCATTTCCCTGTGAATATGCTTGGAAAGTGAGAGGGAAGCTAAGGTGTATCCATTCTCTTTTCTCAATCTCCTTCCCCCTCCTCCCTTCCACTCCCACCTCAAGTCCAAGGTCACAAAAGCTGTGGGGAGAGAGAAAGCATGGCAGTGCTTAGGAGAATGGACAGTGTCTTAAGGGCTGAATGGCAACTCATTTTCATAATGACGCAGACGGTCTCTGAAGTCCATGGCATAAGCCAGTGATTTGCCTCTTAGAGTAGAAGCTCTCCTAGTAACAGTGGGGTTCCGACTGGCAGCCCTGTTCCACAGGGGCACTGTGGAAAGGGTAGTGGGAAGACTGGGGAGGTGAAAAAGGATCTGTGAGTGGCCCCGGACTCTGGAGGGAGACGTGCTGACTGTCAGCCCACAGTGAGCCACTCTGTATGGAGAGTCTCTCATATTGAGTGCTGTTGTCGCGAGTAGCTAATACAATTTATTCTGTTCTGAGTGCCACTCAGTGAAATGGGCATTATTAGTTGTTTTAACTTCTTTTTGGAACGAGGCTGTCATCCCTATTCAATGGATGAGTTCATAGGCTCAGAGAAGTAAGATACATTGTCTGATAGCACACAGCACCCCAGCAGCAGGATCAAACTGCAGTTCTGCCTTGAATCCAAAGGCTTTGTGGAGTATATATTTAATTTATGTTCTGGAGTTTAGGGTTCTAGGTCCAGAGCTCCCTGGTGGGGCCAAGGGGTGGAGTCTCTGCTGACCTGGTAGGAAGGAGGTCACCACTGCAGCTGGGATAAACTGGAGCCTTAGAAAGAAGGTCTGATGTGGAGAATGGTGTCTGCTGGAGCCCCCCCACAGCTGACTTTATACCCTACCTTTTACCAATAATAACAGCAGAAATAATAAAGAGTGAAGATTTTTAAGCAGTATTTCTACAGCTTTTATAAAAACTTCAGAAAAACTTAGAATTCAGGTTTAGGGTCAGACCTGGGGTGGGATTCAGACTCTTCTACAGGTTTGTGACCTCTGGCTGCTCATAAACTCTTTTTGCCTTAACTTATGAAAGGGGGATAATGCTGCCCAGGAGGTAGGGTTGTTGGAGGATAATGCCTGGTACCTGATAAGTGCTCTGGAAGAGTTAACTGCTGCTCTTACCCCACCCACACCAGTGCCTTCTGTCCCCCCTTATCCACCCTGGATGGCCCTCCTTGCTACCTTTACCATCTACTCCAATGGAGACCCACTGGGTCCAACTGCTTTATGGAAACTCTTCTGGAACTTCATAGATTCTGCCTTGTTTGGAGTTGGTTGGTTGGTTGGGGGCCTTCAGGCTCCAAGAGACTCCTTTGCTGAAAGGGGTCTCCCCAGACTGTGTGTACCTTCCCCATTGATGCCTCTCTGGGGCCAGAGCTGCTCTATCAATTCTTTATTAAGACCAGCTATTTTTTATTTATGATGCTTGTGGGTTCATTAAAAATGGCACTCCCTGTTGGGGATACCAGCAAGGCTTTTAGCCAGTTTTTATCAGGTTGTTAGAGTAGATATGAATATTTTAATAGAGAGAAAGAGCAAAGCCTTCCACAAACTTAATTTGTTCTAGAATTTAAGTGACAGGCTTAACAGGGGTGCCAAGTAATTCAGTATAATCAGCCCAGATAGTGGAATAAGGAACACAATTAAATGGACCAGGGAGCTTTTCCAGAGGGGCCACAGGGGGATTCCCTCCCCTGCCCGTAGCAGCTGCAAATCACTGTATCCTAGGATCCTTTTAGTCCATGTAAGATCTAGCATAGCCACAGGCAGCTTCTAGGCCCAGTTAAGTTCCCAGGAAGTCAGGAGAGTGTTTTTGCAGATTCCATTTTAACATTTATAGAAATCTTTTCCCAAGATGTTGATCTTATTAAATTATACACAGAATGGTGAATAAGCAAGGTCACTGGTACCCCTCAAAAGCATATTTGAAAAGATAACAGAATGAAACAGACATTATTACTGTATGTATATATGTGACTACATGACCAATATGATTCTGCAACATTGTACACCCAGAAAAATGTGAAATTATATCCCATCTATGTCAAAGTGCATAAGTGCATATATACTGTCATGTATAATTAATTAAAACAAATAAAAAAATTTTAAAAAGCACATTTGAGGCTTCACTTTTGATCACAGTCAGAGAGATGGTGGCTGGTTTCTTGATGTAGTTTAAATCATATCCACTTGGGGGAGCTTTATGATTGAATTTTAAGATCCACGTCAGGTTTCTTTCTTTTCTTTCTTCTTCTTCTTCTTTTTTTTTTTTAAATGTGCCACATGAGATCCAGATGACTCCCCCTCCCCACTGCAGTGACAAGCTACTGAAGCAAGCAATGGTTGCAGAAATACAATGATAAATCAGTGTGAGTGGTTTTACTTTATTGGCAATTCCTCCCTCTGGATTTGGAAGTTATTCTTGATTTTTAAAAGCTTCTTCCCCTTCAAACTAAAATAGTTTAAAGATAAAATAAAGAATAGCAGTACTTTCTGCTCTTTCTTGCATGAGTGTTCTGCATATGTATGCAGACATCAACGCATATTTAAATAACTGCATGTCCCAGTTGATTTCAAATAACCAAACCACCAGAAAAAAAAAAAAATCTTTGAACTTTTAAGAATATGGTCAATTGCAAGGAAGATAAAATCATGAAACCAAAAGTCTGAACAGAGAATGATGTTTTCCTGGGTATCCAGCATGGAACTCTCTGTCAGCCTTCCTCTGTCTCACATAGGTGGGGCACAGAGAGGTCTAATGAAGGACAATCCATTGCTGCCCGGGCATAAGTCCAGGTTCCAGATGGTCTTTGGGGTCTACCCAGATTTGGACGGTTTTGAAATCATAGAAAGCTAGTTAGGGTTCCTAATTAGGACATTTGCTAGAGAGTGTTGTCACAATATGGATGCATTATTAACCCATTTTACTATGGAATAAAACGAAACCAATTATGAACCCCCATAAACAAGTGTGCCTCTTCGTGTCCACCTGCCCGCACAGAGGGAGCTGGAAAGGGTTTCTCAAAGAAAGATGGCCTCGTTATTGTCTAAATCCCAGCCTTATTCTTTCCCCTTTTCTCCTTTGTCCTCTTCCTTTGATTTGGGATGATAGATTCTCTTCTTTACTTAGTGCCCAGTTCTTCTATTACATATGGCTTTGCTATCTTGGTAAAGCCTTTCTTATTTTTCCTTCTGTCTTTCCAGAGGAGGAAAAGAAGCATCTGGAGGGGGGGGTCTCTTTTCAGTCTCTTGTCCATTGGTGAAGGGTTTCCCTACGTCTGCACAGTGGCACGGTTTCTCTCCTTATGGATCATGCTCAGCCAGCCCAGTGGGCTCAGCATCTCTGTTTCTGTCTCTGACTCTCTCATTGGACAGACCCACCTGTCTAGACTCAAGTGTCACACTCTGCCCGTTGGGGATATTTCTCAGGAACCTGCTCCTGTGAAGACCAGCAGCCCCTGCCCCATCCCCTCTTCTCCATTGTCATTGGTCACATCCATAGACTTTTCCTTGTCTGCTCAGTGGAGGGGAAAAATGTCACTTTGCTTCCTTGGAACCCTGTTATTCCTACCAGGATGACTTTTCTCTGAAACGTGAGGAAACTTCCCACTCCTATTTTTACAGTATTTTCTGGCCTTTTAATTTTAATGTAATAGTTTCCAACCTTTTTCTTTTAAACTATGATACTCTTTTTTTTTTTTTAGAACTAAATTTACACAGAAGCGCCACCCCGTGTGCACCTGGCTTCAAGGAGCCCTGCGCAGATCATTTTCTAAGACAGCTTCCAGACCCTGTGCAGTGGGCCTTTGCTGCTCTTCCATCAAGAGATGGAGTTTGCTTCCTTCCCCAAAATCTGGTGGCCTTGTGTCTTGCCTTGACGAACAGAATGTGCAGGAAGGGATGCTGAACAAGCCTCAGCCTGGGCCTCAAGGGATCCTGCAGTTTCTATTTTAGTCCTTTTTTTTCCTTGCCCTAAGACCACCAGGTGAAGAAGTTGCTCTAGCTCAGCAGGGATGGGAGGAGACCTGCATTTAAGGGCACAGAAAGGCTGATCTGCTGTGATGGCAGCAGAAGATCCCCCAGGGTACCTTAGTGAACCCCAAGCCTGTAGATCAGAGGACCAGTGCTTTAACACACTTAAGTGCTTCTGGATGCTTTCAGTCATCAGTATCAGTCAAACTGATGCGGTATATGATGCCGCTTTCCTCCTGCAAGTGGGTGGTTTTTAAAAGTCCTAGTTAAACAACAGGAAGGAGGGCTGGGGCTGGGGGCTCAGTGGTAGAGCACTTTCCTCACATGTGTGAGGCACTGGATTTGATTCTCAGCACCTTATATGAATAAATGGATAAAATAAAGGTCCATCAATAACTTTAAAAAAAAACACAGAAAGGAGACAAGATCTAGTGCTACTATTGACACATTAATGTTAGACTTAGTGCCTGTTTTCTATTACCACATTCTCACTCCTTACCACGTGTTGAGTTCTGTGCTGAGCACTTCACATACAATGTCCTATTAAGTCTTCTGGAAGACTTGGCAAAGCTGGTAGGATTGTTTTCATTTTACAGGTAAAATGGGAACTCAAAGAAGTTAAGACATCAGCGCTGTGGCATTGCACAACTCCAGGGTATGCTATTCATACTGTTGTCTGTCTCAATGGTGCCCCTTACTGTTGTGCAATTTACATGGTAGTCCTACCCCAAGTAACACCCTAACAAGTGGAAGAACTGGGATTTTAGACTGCAAAGCCTTCATTTTAACACTTCATTATATATTACTTTAATAATCTTTGACTTCTCTAAGCTGCCTTATTTCTTCTTTTTCTATACATTTGTTCATCTATCCAATCGCCTATTTATTTGTCCATCTGTCCACCCACCTATCCACCCAAACATCCTTCCTTCCTTCTCTTTACCTCTCTATACACCCTCTTGCCTACACATTCAATTTAGAGGAACCATTAAATTTTCTATAAAAGGTCTGAATATTCAGTTTCTTAAAATATACCTAGAAACGTTAATTTTCTACTGCTTTTTAAAAATTCATTTGAAATATCAAATCTAATTGTAGACTATTTCAAACATTTAGAAAAGAAAACAAATTTCTGGAAAACCATGTGCCCATAATCCAGATTTCACATTGTACCTGATTTGCTTCCAATTTCCTTTTTAAATAAAGAAGATAGAAAAGAGCCGAAGCCCTGCCTCTCGCTCTCACTTCTTTCCCCATGGTGTGTCACATCTGTGTCATATTCACATGTGTGATCTTATACTTTTACTGGATCTGTAGGTATCCATGAGTGATATTGAATGTTATGATAATATTATTTTGAGTTTGCATTTTCTTAAAATTTTTTTTAGTTGTAGTTGGACACAATACCTTTATTTTATTTATTTTTATGTGGTGCTGAGGATCATCGAACCCAGCATCTTGCAGGTGCTAGGCGAGCGCTCTACCTCTGAGCCACAACTCTAGCCCCTGTAGTTGGTATTTACATCAGTATGCTTTTCAAACTTGCTTTTATCTTTCAACACTATAATTTTTGAGATTTATACCCTTTGACCTGTGTATACAGATCCCACCAGGCAGTGATATGGGTAAGGGCAACACATATTACCATGGAGGCTGGGAAGGGTTTCATGGAACAAAAGGCTTTGGAGCCAAAGAAATGAGAATAAGATGTTTACGCTAAAACCTGGGCAAGCAAATGGAATGGTGTGTGGATGTGTGCACACGAGCACAGGTCTGCTCTCTGCAGAGGGCGAGAAAGGATGTTCCAGGCAGACAGAACAGCATGTGCAGAGATCTGGAGGCTAAAACAGAGCGTTGCTTATTCTGGGTGCTGTCAAGAGCCCAGTTTATTTGGAGGGAGGAATTTGGGAGGTGGGGTGATTAGAAACGAAGCCAGAAACAGTGCCTGGCACTTGGCTGTCATTATTTGTTGAATAAATGAATGATTAAAAGCTTTTAGTGTTACAAATGCAATCATGAGGCCAGCCTTTAATTAACTGGAAGTTTTAAGGCATTGTTCCTTATTGTAAGCAGGGCTCCCCAAATCTCTTTGATCCCAAACTTTGTTCCTGAACCTATGAAGATAATATAAATGAGTCTTATTTCCCTATATCCATAAGCACAATTTTGTAAGCACAATTCAGTCTTCTGCAATGGAGGCTCTTTTTAGTCTTGTAACCCCAAGTTAGAAAGTTATAGGGCATTCTTTAAGATTAGACTGTTGAGACAGCTGATTTAGAAAATCGAGTCAAATGAACTTATTCCTTCTAAACACAGGTCATGTAATACAGGTCATTTGTGCTTAGGATGGATTTGGGTAAGACACAACAATTATGAATTTAATTTTTTTTCATTGATTCAAGTCATTTGTTAGCACTACTTGAAAATAATTTTATTCTTAAAAATTATTTTTACTAAATGGATCTATGTTTCTTTCAAGGCTTTAATTCATGCAGTGGTGGTTTCTGACCATATCTGATTGGGATTTTATAGTCATGAGACTGAGGACAAGGTCAACATGTGGGGATCCCTTTCCTCTGCGTTAATCAGCAAAGGCTGGAGGTAACCAGGCTAGCTGTCTCCCCGTTTGTTATTATTATTAATGCTCTCCAGGCTTATCTACGATGATCTGTAGCTAACTTCTCAAAGCAATTCAAAGCATGTAACAGACTCTAATAATAATAGCTGCTCTTCACATGTAGAATATTTATTTGGGCACTTGCTGGCATAGCCAGGGCTCTGGTGGAATGAATTTCCTAAGCTTTAGAAAGTCAGTGCTCCTGGGTGCCTTTGTGGTCTCTTTCCACTGACTGATCTCCAGTCATTGTGGTGCTGCTGGGGTGTTTCAGAGAAAGCAGAACTAGGGATCCCTTTGTGGCTGCAGGAAGAGATTTCTTTATTCCAAGCTAGGAGCTGTGTTTGTCATGGGGATGGAGTAGAAGGTATTCAGGTAGGTCATAACAAATCCCGTCTTGCTGTTCAACTACTGGGAAGTTGCTGGAGGGGAGGGAGATGTATTTTTGTCATCTTGAATTAAGATTTGTGTTTTTCGATAGGATTTATGTTGCAAATAATAATTAGGTTTTCAGGGTAGCCCACAAAATTCTATTTGCTTAAAATGTAGCTGAAGAAAAAATATGATGTAAACACAATCTGCATGACAGACTAAAGCAGAGCTTCTCTGGTTGAAACTAGTTTGGCCTCAAAGTCTTGAGTCTTGGTCCTTGAAATTCACTTTCCTCTTAGGCTTGCTTCACTCATCTCTGGGCTACCTCCCCTTCTGTCCTGAGGAGTGATGAGTGCTTTTACTGCTCCAGAGAGGATACATAACTATATGGTCAGTTTTCCAAGATCAAAGAAACATTGAGAATGGATTCAATAGCAGCAGCAGCAGCAGCAGCAGCAGCAGCAGCAGCAATAACAACAACAAAAAGAAAGAATAGTAGTTTTTGTAAACTGGTCTGCCCATCAATGTGAATTTGTTGTACAAGAACCACCCAGGAAATATAAAACTGATTTTAAAAACAATCTAGGGCCATTCCTTAAAATTCCAATTCAGTGCCGGGTATGGTGGTGCATGCCTGTAATCCCAGCGGCTCAGGAGGCTGAGATAGGAGGATCACGTGTTCAAAGCCAGCCTCAGCAAAGTGAGATTCTAAGCAACTCAGTGAGATCTTGTATCTAAATCAAATACTAAAGGGGGCTAGAGATGTGGCTCAGTGGTGAAGTGCTGTTGGGTTCAATTCCTGGTACCAATAGAAACAAACAAACAAGCATCCAATTCAGTGAACCTAGACTGGTTCATGCGGAATCTGTATATTAAAAAGCTGCTCCAAAGGATTAAGGTCTGCAGCCATATTTGGAAATCTCTGAAATTGGGTCATCTGGCTTCCTGGGTCCCACTAGGCCTTCAACTGGTAGCTACCTCCTGGGCTTCCACCCCAGGGCAGGAGACAGATTCAGACACATGGAGTTTCCTAGACTTTCCAAGGCTTGCTGCCCCCTAAAGATTGGTTTCTTACCTGAAAATTTCTCATTCCCCTTACTGTCAGCAGAGATTTCCACAATCTCCTCCTCCCAGGCCTTTGCCTCACCTCTGGCCTTAACAAAACAAACATAGCAGAAGAATACGATGCGTTTAGTCTCCCCTGGAATAAAACCACAGATGAGACTGGAAGAGGCTGTTTTCTTATTACTCACCTGGGACCTGGTTCCTTAACATTTATATTCTTTTGGAAAAAAAAAATGTACTCTAAGTCTGAATCAGCCACTGAAAGGAACAATCACAGCCACTCAACCTTTTGGGATAGAACCCTTAGACCTACACGTGATTCTGTGTTTTGTTGGTGTCATCAAGATAGGCCTCTTGGTTCATGACCTGGTGCGTCCTTTTAGCATTGAAAACACTAGGTTCTAGATCCTAATGGAAACAGGGGCTAGAGATGGAGGAAATGGAAAGGAACTAAGAATTGGATAGAAAGAAAAAAGAGATTTAGAGGGATGATTTTGGTGAATGGGATTTTGGGTCCTGGGTGAGTGGAATAGGGTGGTTAATAATCATAGCTACAATGTTGTGCCGAGTACTGTACAGAATTCCTATCATTTAACCCTCTCGACAGCCCAAGAAAATAGCTGTGATCATTACCCCCAGAAAACAGGGAATCTGACATGTGGCTAAGTTAAGTAACTTGCCTTAGGTCATATAACAAGTGCAAGGGTTGGACCCAGATTGAAATCACTCAGGTAGATAGCTGCAGAAACGGAACTCTGGTGTGCCTTTGGGTTGTTGTTACAGATGTTATTGTGAATGAGGTATTTGAAGCAAATCCCAGTCCTATATCATTTCACTCCTACATACTTCATTTTGCATTTCTAGAAACTATGGATACTTTTCTTATGTTACCATAATGCCATTATGATACCCAACAAAAGTAACAGTAATTCCTTGATATTTCATAGAATCCAATTATCTTCAAATTTCTCAGATTGCCTGAAGATGTCTTTGTTAAAAATCTCAATTCATACTCATCAGGATTCATTTAATATTCTACACATGACAAGTGTTATTTTACTCAACCTTATTTTCTCAAGAAAAGACCCATGTCTTTAAAAACTATGCCATTAATGTGGGTGGGCATGGTGGCTCACACCTGTAATTCCAGCTATTCTGGAGGCAGAGGTCGGAGGATCACAAGTTCAAGGACTGCTTGGGCCATTTAGCAACACCATGTCTCAAAATGAAATTTAAAAAGGGCTTAGGATGTAGCTCAGTGGTATATTTGTTTAGCATGTATAAGGCCCTGAATTCAAGCCCCAGAACACACACACACACACACACACACACACACACACACACACACACAGCCATTAACCCAACAAATAAACCCGATCAGTTAACCTACAGAAGTCCCCAATGTAGATGAGTCTGTTTGCTTCTCCAGTGTTATTTAACTTGCAGAACCTGTTCATTTAATTCTTAGCACTGTATGTTGTCTATCTTGGACATGTTATTCTAGGCAGTGCAATGCAAACCTACTTTGTCATCTCTTTGAAAGACATCAGGGAAAAGTTCAATTATTTCTTAGTGCTTTTTCTTTGGATATTTTAAACATTTATTTTTAACTATCAGCCTTGTATTTCCCCTAGGAATGGACCATCACTTATCTAACTATTTTTTCTCTGCTATTTTATAATTTGTTTATAACTTTTTTTGGTTTATGCTTCAGTAGACATGTTTGCAAACCCAAAGCTTTCTATTGTTTCACCAGAGTAGCATCCAGAGGTGGAGTTAAAGTGTTGAAAGTTCTTAGTATTTCAATGGATATTGAAATAATAGAAAATTACTTTCAATAGGAATACATTTTCTTACATTAACAAATTAAAACTCAAAGTTTCTCAGATTCAATGGGAAGATCTCATGGATTCTTTGGATAAACAGACACAGGAGTGAGTGCATAATTGCAGATTTGTCCCTGTAGTCTTTCCGGATATCTTTCACAGAGGTGAAAAAAGAGATTAGCCTTCATGGCCCAGAACAACACATCCAGGAGAGGCAACATACAGTGCAGGGATTAACTGAAGATAATTGAAGCGATATCCTGACCTACTGATTTAGTATTTTGCAATATTATGATCTGGGTTAATTCAGTAATCCTGTTTTAAAGGAGATTTTGGTTTGGGATGTTCTAATGAATTCTAATTTGGTTGTTCTAGTGAAGTCTACCACAGCCAATTTAGACACTCCATTTTGAATAGATACTTAGTAAGTTTAAATATGATAAAGCAAAGTAAAAACAAAAAACAAAAGTCTTGCCTCTTTTCCCAGTACCTCTTATCTGTCATATCCCAGCTAGTTTTTGTTTTGTTTAGTAAATGATGTTTTGCAAGTGACTTTTCTACAGAACACTTTATTATCATCTTTAGGAATGAAGAATGTATTTCAATGATGATTTCACAGAAAGGGTATATAATTAGACTATTCGTGTGACTGATTTCCTATGCCTTCCTACCTGTTGACTCCCTCCTTTCTAAGTCTCTAGTCTCTTTTCCTTACTCTTGAGACAGTACTTGTTGACTGGTTGTTTTAGTTAGAAATCATCCAAGCTTCTTTAACAAAGCTACCCTAAAAGTACAATGGCTTAAGTAAAGAAGGAATTTATTTTTCTCTCACTTAACAGTTCCAGTGTGTGTGTTCTGGATATAGGAAGCAGCATTGCTCCATGAGGCCTTTGGGAACTCTGGATCATCTGCTTTGTTAACTCTGCCAGCCCTTAGGCTGTAGTCAGTGTCCGTGTGGTTGAGGCTGGGTCTTTGCCACTCAAGTTCCAGTTCATGGGAGAGAACAAGAAAGGGACTCTGGGCAAGGAATTCCCTTTGGGCTCAGGAGTTGCATGTATTTCCACTCACATTTCTTTGGTGAGAACTTAATCAGATGACCATAGCTAACTGCAAAGGAGGCTGAGAGGTATAGTTTTTGGCCAGGTAGTCTGCTTCCAGGTAGGGGTGGAGAATAGAGTTTGGCTGGGTGAGAAGCAGCAGCCTGTGCTATGTTATCAGTGACAGTGGGTTCTGGAGTTAGGCAGACATGAGTTCCAACCTTTGCTCTACAAAGACAGCCAAGAACAAATGATTCACCATCTTCATTTTCTTGTTAGAAAAATAGAGATGATTTCTACTTTATAGAATAAATTAAAGGTGCAAGTACATAGAAAGTGCTGAAGAAAAAAAAAGTGGGAGTTGAGAACCCATAATTGGGAATCAGACTGGCTGAGTTAAAATCCTGGCTCTGTTTTTGTTAGTTGTTTGGCTTTGGATATGTTTCACAGAATTCTCTGAGATCTATTTTCCTACCGTATGCAATGGGACTATTATTTGTGCCTACCTCATAATAGAGAGAATTTGAGGAAGTCTTCGTGCTGGATATATTACATTACTTGTCCATGCTTGATTGATCATGACAATCTTCTTATATTTATTATTATGTGTGTTCATTTGTCAACTCATTGATAAAATGTAGGTGCTCTACAAAATGTAGTAAAACCCAATCATGTAAGCCTGCACCTGTCTATCACAAGTTTCTTTATTCTTTTGTATCTCTTGTTGCTGTTTGTTCCTGCATCCTACTAGCAGGTTTAGATGTTCAGTTGATATCTTATGTTTGTGTATTAATTCCAATCCAACTTCTCATGTAAGCAACCTACTGATGATTTTATATTCAAAGTCACATAGATGAAGTTATTTAGTGGGAACTTTATAGCTTGTCCCAGAAGTTGAGTAAATATATATTTTTCATAATGACCTCAGTCTCATGTAACTGTTTGAATGGAGTAAGCTAAGCAGTATGTTCAAAATGGGAGATGCAGAGAATGATACACGGCTGCTTTAAGGTCAGGGTATCTCTCTCTTGAGTCAATGAAATGACACTGGATTGCATGTCTCAGGTCTGATTTGGCATTTATTTGGCTGGATTTTAAGTATCTGATTTTATTCAGGTAACCTAAAGCCCCACCTCCAGGGACTCCTCTGTGATTCCCACACGACTGCAGGTATGCTTTCTCTTCTCTGCCTTGCCACCCACTACTTGCAGAGCTGACATGCTGCTCTGCTGTCCCGTTGTGCCGCGGAGCACTGTGGCATTCATTCTGGCTCCAGCGATGTCAAATGAGGGGGTATGGATGCCTCTTTTCAAACTTGAGACTAGCAAAAGATAAAGCCCCCTTTTGTTTGAAACCATTGGAAGTGTAGTCTTGAGTTTTCGCTCCTTTAGAGGAAACTGTGGGGTGGGTCTCTTTCTCTCCCACATCCCCACCCGCTGGCGGCTGTAGTTTTGCATGGAGTAATTGAGCAAACGAAATACCAAACGTATAAAAGGTAACATTATCAAAGTGAATGAACAAGCGCTTACCTAGCCGAACGGTAAGACATGGAAAAATAGGAAGACAAGTTAATGATCTAGAAATTGTATAGCTTTGCTGTCTTAGAATCATGGCAAATGGAACACATGGCATTGGGTCATTTTTTGCATTGATATGAAAAGAAAATGAGTTTATTTTACAAATAAATGGAGTTTGTGTTTCTGTTTGTTATTCATGACTGTAATGTTTACTTCTCCTGAAATAGAAATATGTCACCTAAATATTAAATATAGAGAAAGATTTTTTTCAGCTATTAATGAAGAATTTTTCTTTACAGGCTGGGCCTTCATTCACTTCACTAAACATTTTCTGCTTTTTCTTTCATTTGCTATTTGTCTGATGAGACTGTCTGTGAACAGAGACATCGCAAGGTGGGGGTGGCGGAGGAACTGGGGAACAGACTGACATGTTGGAATTGTTATTTGCCTTAGTATTAGAATTTTAGATTAAGGCCTAGAATCAAATTTACTTCATTTTCTCATGGATTTTATGATAATGGTGTTTCCATTTCCTATGTCAAGATTTAAAGTAGGCTCCACATTCCATTAAAGTTGCCATTAAGAAATCTACCATATTCGTTGCTGGTGTCATAATGAATATTTATTATTTTTGTCTTACTGTGGCCCCTAACTTATTTCTGCCACAGAAGCCCCTGTTTCCATGTAGAATTTACCCCACACCTCATTCTCGGCTCGTATCACCCAAGCCTAGTCATTCAAGATCCCCAGTAATTGGATAAACAGTAGGCTGTGTCTCAGGTGGTTGGTTCAAGCCAATTACAAGACTTTTTGAAAAAAAAAGGAGTTATCCATCCATTGAAAGTAAGAGAATGTAGCAGGAAACTGACAAAGGTGATCTTGGCTTCCACATAGTGAGAGTCACCTAAGGCTGAAGACAGCTCAGAGAAACTGAACCAAGGGATGCAGAAAGATTTCTGACCCTATCATTTGAGCATCCACGCCTGAGTAAAATCTCCTTTACCACTGTTTTCTTCAAACTAGTCTGAGTTTTTTCCACTTGCAGTTGCAGGAGTTCTGGCCATTCCAAGCATCACTATTTTTCTCAGAAAGCATTTGTTCAGCAATTGGGTCATTGCATACCAACCATTTAAAAATGGCTTCCTGCATTCCAGGAGAACACAGTATGAATGGAAGGTTGGAATCAAAAAGACCGCCTGGCTCAGTCTCCTACCCAAGGCAGAACTACCTTAGCCTCCTTGGCTGATGGTCACTTTAGAATCAAAATCACGGCAATTTTCAATGATTTCAAGATACAACAGTGTTTTCATTTCCTATTCCGAGTTTCAAAATAGTCCTTGAATTCCATTATAGTCACTCTTTCAAAAAGATTCACCAGTGTCAGGTAACTTGTTACCTTATGAACCAGGGCATTTCAAATTTGGAAATTCATAATTTTTAGAAGCTTTTGCCTTTTATTGAGTTGAAATGCATTTTATGTTTACTTTGGTTATTGGTCTTAATTCTGTTTGGAGCCATACATACTAAAGAAAAATCCCTCGGGCTGAGGATGTGGTTCAAGTGGTAGCGCGCTCGCCTGGCATGCGTGTGGCCCGGGTTCAATCCTCAGCACCACATACAAACAAAGATGTTGTGTCCGCCAAAAACTAAAAATAAATATTAAAATTCTCTCTCTCTCTCTCTCTTTAAAAATAATAAAAAAAGAAAATCCCTCAAATATTTGAAATACCAGTTATGTCACTCTGTGTCTTCTTTGCTCTTAGCTGCCTAACCCCAGTTCCTTCCTTCATCACAGAATGGGGCTATCTAGACCATTGTATTGATCTCCCCTCAATTTCTTTCCTCTGGTTAAATGTCCCTTTTAGTCTGGATCCAGCACTTCCTTTGTTTTCCTTTAGACACTTACATGAGTACAGCCTTACGCTGAATTACGTTTCGGGGCTTCCATCTTCCACAATTTCTGATTTATAGTGAGATTAGTAGCTCACTGTATAACAGGCTTATGGGGAGCTGGTGCTCTTCTGTTTCTCTCACATTTTATTTTTCCTCCCAAAGGTCTGTGTTTGAATTTTAATCATTTTGGTCTGTATTAAGACTTTGCAAAAGCCATAAGCTTTGTTCCCCTAAATTTCCAACACAATGTGGAAGGTATTGGTTTTTCCCACGTGTTTCTGCCCTTGATAAAGAAATATGGAGGAAGTTGGCCCAGATGTCTCCATAAAGCCACAAAGGCCAAATTCTTCCCTTTATAGATCAGGAAACGGAGTCACAGGTGATTTGGCAAAGGGCAAATTGAGGTCATGGTAAAACCAGGGATAGAATCTGGGTTTTTAGCTGGATTTGGGAAGGAAAAAAAAATGGATGTGGTATGTAGGAAATGTGCTTATCTCTTTCTTTTTGGGGTATTCGGACAGTGAAGACTCTTGGAGGGCCTCCCCACCTGTGTATGGTCCCCTCCTTATTTTCTCTCCAACCTGCTAAACATCTCTTTTTCACTGCCAAATACATCCAAGGATACATTTCAGTCCAATATTGCTCTGGGAAAGTCTCTCCCTGAAAGATCAGAGATGGATGTCCCAATTCCAAGCCAGCTAGCTTGGGAAGCAGAGCAGCACCGTCCTGTCAAGACTCAAACACTCTTAAAACTTCAGCTTGGTAGCAGCTACATTGTGTTTTCTATTTGTTTTTGAAGGATATTTGCATAAAAATAGCATCTTCTCATTCTTGTCAGTGCTGAGGAGGACTGCCCCCCTGGAGTCTTAATCCTGTTAGCAAGACTTGTGGGATTATGGCATCTGAGAAGACACAGCCAGTCAGAGAAGCTGGAACTCTGTATGAATAGAGAGAAATATGGAGCAAACACCTTGACTATTGTTAATGAAAAACTGTTACAAGAAATGAAAACATGGGAGTAATGGGAAAGAATATAAGAAGGAAAATTATTACAAAATAGAGTTTAAAATTGGTGATCTGGAAGAAGTCATAAGAAACCACAGATGTTCCTGACTTAGGTTGGGGTTATTATTTCCTGATAAAATCATCACCGGTTGAAAAGGCACTTAGTCCATCGAGCCTACTGACTGCACAACCTGGCCACTTTAAACATGTTCTCAACATTTAAATGAGCTTATAGTTGGACAAAATCCTCTAACAAAAAGCCTACTTTATCATAAAGCATTGACTATCTCGTGTCCACACACGTGTGAGCATTTTGTTAACAAGACAGGATGTGGAAACACAAAACAATATTCAAAAATGCTAGCAACGCAGTTCTCTAGAGAGTGTTGGTGACTGACCTTCCCAGTGGCTGGACTGACTGGGAGCCGTGGCTTGCTGCTGCTTCCCGGTGTCATACCGCATGCTGCCATCCTGGGAGAAGATCCACATTCAAAGTCCAGTTTCTACTGAATGCGTATTTCTTTCACACTGTCATAAAGTCAGAGGGTTCTAAGTGGAGCCATCGTATGGTGAGCCGTTGTAAAGGGAGGAACACATGCAGTAATGGTGATTGCCTCTGGGAGGGGAATGAGTGGCTGGAGATCTGGGTGGAAGGGCAGCTTTTTGGTTGTTAACTATGCCTTTGAATGTATGAATCACCAAAAAATAAACTACCTCAAAACAACAAAGTAAGCAGGAAGTGCTGCAGACAGTTCCTTCGCCAGAAACAAGTATTTTGATTCAAGAACTTCTAATTTTTTTTTTTAATGTTTCAAGTAAGTTTTGTAAACAGCTTTAGGGAAAGAGTTATAAAGCCAACTCATTTAGCTTTGTTTTTCTTTGATGTGTGGGGTTTTTTTTTGTTTTTGTTTTTGTTTTTTGCTTAAAATATTGGTTGTTGCTACCTTTAAAGGTTTTTTTTTTCCCCATCATCATGTCTTATTTCAGTATTTTCTGCCTTGGTATTCATTAATTTTTATCACCCTAAAGACTTTTTGACAAATTTATAATATTCCATTTCTATCTTTCTAGTCTTCTTTTTTTTGAGGGGGGGCAGGGGATACCAGGGATTGACCTCAGGGGCACTCGACCACTGAGCCACACCCCTAGCCCTATTTTGTATTTTATTTAGAGTCAGGGTCTCACTGAGTTGTTTAGTCTCACTTTGGCTAAGGCTGACTTTGAACTCACAATCCTCCTGCCTCAGCCTCCCAAGCTGCTGAGATTACAGGTGTGCATGTGCCACCCTGCTGGGCTTCATCTTTCTCGCCTTCTTGCACGCTGCTTGATATTTTGAAAATAGCTTCTGACCCATTTTATTTCCATCACATCTTCTTTCTCTTAAAACATGATCTTTCTATGTAATGGATCAACTTTGCTCATCCTAAAGTTCTTTTGCCATGTGTTGGCTATTTCAGTGTGTAATGAATAAAACCGGCATTTGTGACTCTTAACATTTCCACACTGGTAAATATAGAGAGAGCGTTTCTCAACAGATGCAGCTTCATGGAGATTTTTCTATTTTTAAAGGCATGATTTTTGACATGATTTTTTTTTCCTGCCATGGTTTTGCCTCCCCTAGAAATAATAACCATGGCTGCCATTATTTGTGATAGGAGAGAGTCTATAGAAAGAAAGGATGTTGGCTTCAAGGTAAGGGTTTTGGCACATCCAATGCCATCTCATTGGTTACAAAGCCTTCCTGGAAAGCGTGCAATTATTCAGCCTGGACAGCACAATTAAGTAAACAATTCATTTCGTCTGTCTATTGATACTCCATTGCAGAGGGATGGGGTGGCTCGGGAGATTGGAAATGGGAGCTGTAGGCTTTTCCCTCGACGTTGGTGGTTTGGATCTTTTTGTTTCGGTTCTGACCATATAGTGCCTCCATCTGATCACTGTGCAGCGACCCATGTGCAACAGACTGGTGCTTTCAGGCCCACGGAGAGGCGGTCACATCTCAACATCCAGGATCCCAGCTGGCAGAAATATGTGAGGTTTATACCGATATGATTCTATTCAGTTTGTGCTTCAGTGAAATTCATATCTTGAAAGTCCTACTTGCAGTCAAGTGAGCTGCAGAATACCTTCCTATAGCTCTGAGCAAAGGTCTCGCCCTTCTGCATTTGCCTGGTGATTGGCTCACATGGTCTGTTTACTTTGACCTCGTGGCTTTAGGAATCTTTAGAAATCTTTTCCCAGTTTGTGAATGTCCAGATAATATATCTACTCACAATTAGTACAAGCTACTTGGAGAAACACAGTGGTTGGGGATAGAATTCTGTTTTCAATTCGTAATAAATCATGGCACAACTTGGTAGTTATAGGCTGCAGGAAGCTTCTTGGAAATGAAACCGATGTGCTTATCAATGGAAAGCTGCCATTCAGGCTAAGAAATCTACCCTGGGCTTGGCAGGCCGCATTGATTGACTCACTGGGCTTCCTTAGCACTTTTGTTTTCCAATCTAGTACAGTATTTAGCAATCATTTCCTACACCCATTTACTATTGCTTTTATTAGTTGGAATGAGGAATACAGACTGGGGCCTCATAGATTTTTCAAAACTGAATGCGATACTTATTAAAGGGAAAAAAACACGTGTATGCAAAATCCTAGGTTGTGTAGTTACCAATGACATCTGCACAACCCTGAGATATTTAAGAAAGTTACCATTTGCTAAGGATCCTTTGAAGACTCAGCGGGTGTTGCAGTATGTAAATCTTAATTAAAAAGGAATAATAAAATCTTTAGAGCTTGGGAGGCTGCAGCAGGCTCAGGCACTAGAAACTTTAGGCCTGCCTTTCCTTCCTTCCTTCCTTTCTTTCTTTCTTTTTAAAATCAATCCATCTGTTCCTAATATATATTTTTTGTTCTAAGGGTTTTCCTGGGAATTGTGTGCTGCAATAGTTTGCATCTGGCATGTCCCCTAAAGGCCCATGCCTTAAAGAGTTGGACCCCAGCTTGGCACTATTGGGAGGTGATGGGAACTTTAAGAGGGGAGGCCTAGTGGGAAGTTTTGGGTTGTTGGAGTTGTACCCTCCAAGGGGATTTGGGGACCCTGGCCTCTACTCTTTCTCTCTCTTTTTTTTTTTTTTTTTGCTTCTGGGCCATGATCCTCTCACCCTCCATCAATTTTGCTCAACCCGTGTGCTCCCTGTCATGTGCTGCCTCCCTCCAGGCCCCAAAGCAATGGGGTTCATAGATCCTGGAGTGGCATTTCTAAAACTGTCACCCCAAACAAATCTTTTTTCTGATTATCACAGGTATTTGTTACAGTAACAGAAAGCTAACTCACAGATGCCTCTTGGTATGGGCACCAACTGGGTCTGAGGTTTCTGGATTCTGATTTGCCAATTGTAGACATGATCTTTCAGATGAAACAGCCTTTTCCCCAGCACCCCTTAGAGCCCCAACAGCCTCTGCTCTTCCTTTTCTGACCTGCGTGGCCCAGTGGCCGGGTGATGAGTGGAACTGTGAGCTAATCAGCATGATGGAATCTGGAAATGTGAATCCTGGTCACATCAGCCTGTGGCTTTGGGGAGCCAAAGGGACAGTGCTTCTCAAGGGCAGTCTGGGGTTGGCAAGTCCCTATTTTTTCAGAGTGACGTCTCTTAATTCATCCTACCAGTGTGCAGTTCCGGTCGGGGGCTGATGGGGCCGTGGTGGTGCATTGGAAGGGAGTGTGGGTGGCTGGGCTAGTGCAGTGTCTGTTGGTCTTTGAGTCATTAAT
Source organism: Ictidomys tridecemlineatus (assembly GCF_052094955.1). Taxonomy (NCBI): domain Eukaryota; kingdom Metazoa; phylum Chordata; class Mammalia; order Rodentia; family Sciuridae; genus Ictidomys; species Ictidomys tridecemlineatus. The sequence continues at coordinate 32,145,769 of NC_135480.1, forward strand.
GGAGACAAAAAATGTGTACTTATGTGTAGGGGGACACTCATCTAGTTGTAGCCAGTGACTGCAATGATTTCTTTATTTTAAAAATGATCATGGACTCTTACTTTCTTATGGGTCATTGTGAGTAGCAGACCACTATGAATGAAAATATCTTAAAAATCCTTTTGCTTTATTTGCAGAAAAACTGAACATACTGGAGAAATATGTAAATGAAATAGCAGACTTACCCGTTCCCTCTCCCTTGTCTTCCCAGCCTGATGGGATTGGAGGTCTACCAGTTCCTTGGCTGTGGACTGAGTCACCCCTTTATGTCCTGAGCTAGTTTGGGGAGATAGTGAGGTTGGCTTTGTGACAGTCTCCCTTGTTTATGACATAAACAAATGCCAGGGGCCTCCAAACCTTAATTGGATTAAGGTTTATTATTCAAGTCGCAAATTTCTCTTAAATACAAAACTGAATGGGAGCAGAGTCAAGTTGGATCTTTCTGTTGACAAGAAATTAGCAACTCTCATAAATTCATCATGAATTACAGAAACACAGTTGGATGATTTTCAACTCTTTTGGTGAAGGCAGTGCTAGTTTTCTTTGCAAATTATTTGAGAAGAATCTTGTGGGAGGTTATGGAACCGATTCACTGCCTCACGGGAAAACTGATTCGACTTTTATCTCCTGAGGTTGGCAGTAAATGCTTTTATTTCGTTTAGAGAAGCCTCTATAACTTCTTTTCCATGACTCATAACTTTCTGAGCGGTCATATTGTGTTGTACAATGAGGGTTATAATGAGCGTTTGCAGGAAAGTGTTATCTAAATTGAGCTAGCCATTTTGAGAATGAGAGTGTGAAATCAAGAGAAGCAATTGCTCTTTCTAGACTTCACATTTGCAAGGTACCCAGGCCCTAGGAACTAACTTTCCTGTTAAGAGGAAAGAAATTTGGTGCATATCTTAAAACAAACAAAATTAATTCTGGCTTTAAAGCTTTCAGGCAGACACTTTCAACTTGCATAGGCTACCCATAATTTTAGGGAAAGTGGTAGCTTTAAGGCTAGATTGTTTTCTCTGTTGGTGGGTGTAAATGTGTATGAAAGCTATTTGTATCTCATGTAAAATTGGGTCTGTTGACATAAGCATATTTTTTTAAAAGCTTGGAGATAGAATTCTGCATGAAGACTTCCAAGTTGCCTCTTCCTGAGAACTGGAATGTAGTCAAACACGTTACAGTGAGATGAGTCACAATTTGAAGGAAATATTTTACATAGATTTTTCTCTGAATTTGTATCAGAATGGGTTTTGTAAAGAGAAGTTAAAAGTAAATGTTAGTACATAGGGGAGCAGGAAGCCTCTGGTATTGAAATGTCATTCAGGATGGGAATACTAGAGCTAAAATAATGATATTTTATATTTCCCTTCTTCTCTGTTCATTTGTTACCTCTTTCTGAGTTCACAATCTGTTGCCTTTCTCCATATTGAAAAAGAACTAGAATTGGACTAGTAGAAAAGCTTATACAATGAGGTCCTTCGACTTAGAAAATTGAAATATTTAAGCTTTCACACATATTTCATTGTCATTTATAGCCCAGAAAAGCAAACCAGGCATCACTGTGAACCAAAATAATGGTTTTATTTGAATTATGAATTAAAGTTCATATAGAGTCTAAATTTGTTTATTTTTCAACAACATAATTTGAGGTTAAAAATTCCTTCCCTTTCTTTTTCTTTCCTTTCTTTCCCTGTACAACTTAACATCCTATAGCCTATGTTTAGCAGGCTCTTTTCAAAAATCGATGCCAAGTCTTATTCTTCAATGTGCATTGAAAGGCCACACCTCTTTCACCAGTGATTGGAGGAAGGAGGTAAGGAAAGTAGGAACACAGGGCTATTAAGTACAGGTAATCACTACCCTCCTTTGTGGTGGGGCTTCATTTATATTTTGTTTAATCAAAAGAGCTGGATTGTAGCTTTGGTTCTGCCCTTAACTAGCTGTTTGACTTTGGTCACAACTCCCTAACTTCTGAGTCACCCTTTATCTGTCAAAGTGGTTGGAGAGGATGAACAGTAAAAACCCTTTCCTTGATTCTACACATACTCTTATTTCTCGCATCTCTTTTCTGGGGACATTTTTCTGTAGTTTGTTTCCCATATGATTTCCCAATTAGTTGCGGATTCTGTTGGTGACTGACAGAATGAAAAGGAGTAGAAATTAGGTCCTGCAGAAATCTTCTCAAGGCAGCAGGGAAGCTGCTTTCTCAGAGTCAAAAGAGACAGGTCAAGTTGAAGTTCACTAATCACCAGGTTGTTAACCCGGATGCATAGAAGTCATCTCCATGGAAGTCATGTCTGTCTGTCTGTCTCTCTCCACTTTACTCCCTCCTTCCTTCCTCCCTTTCTACCTCTTTCTTTACCACCACCATGGAATCTCACCTGTCACTTCTACTTGCTAAATATTCTTACCTCTAACTTCTGTCTCCATTAACAATAATCAAAAGCATTATCTAATTTCATACCTAATCATAATCTTTTACCTAAATGACCACAGTAACCTCATAACCCATTTCCTCATCTCTAGTCCTACCCTCTCCATTTTCCATGCAGTAGCCAGTATGATCTCATTTTATTCCTCTCTCCACCCCACCCGTAGGCTTATGTGGGAGCCTCCTTTAGATTCGAAGATGCCAAAATCTTTCTCTTATCGGAAAAGTGTTCCCTCTCTTAGAACACTCTTCTCCTACTTTCTACAGGTCTGGAACTTTCTCTTCCAGCACATCCTAGTTTACTTGTCACCTCTCTAGAGACATGGTCCTTGACTAAGCAATTCTCTATCATTTTCCTTCTCCCTCTATTACTCTTTCCTTCTTGGCACTTGAGGAGGTAAAGTATTTGCTTGAGTAATGAGTATAAACCGTTATAAAACCTGATTTTTAAAAAATGAAATGTTAGTTATTTCTTTGTAACTGAGAGGTCAGGAGCCTTCATTTTCATTGATTGATGGCCACAGGTGGAGGAAAAGTCTTATCAATTCAAGATAAATTCAGAGAATTCTGGATTTTCCCAGTTTCTTCTTGGTAAGGAGTCCATCAAGTAAGAATGCTTTCCTTTCACCCTTGTCCTTTTCTTTTTCCTTAAGGCAATTAAAATATAGAGGGGCTGATGTATTTTCTGAGCATCGGGAGAGAGGTATCCAGTTTGTGCCATTTTCTGTCATTGATGGCCCCTAGTTGAGGAGTACTGGGCTTGAATATCCTTCTTCCTCTCCAAATTCTGATCAATCAAAATATAAGAGAAATGAGGAAGGCAAATGAAAACAAAGAGCTCATTATCATTGAACCTACTATGAGATAATGTGTCTTATATCTGTGGGCAAGTGGTTTCTCATCACTAGTCTGAGAAAATGCTCCTAAAATAGTCTCTAACAATAAGTGCTGAGGTTGTTTTAATTACAAAGAACAATGGTTTTCTTAATCTTTATTTTCCATGTGTCTCTGCTTAGGGGAGAGGAGCTTGGTCATAGTCTTGGTGAATTTTTCCTACACAATTTTAATTGTTTCTCTTTAAAAAAAATGTTTCAGAACAGTGTTGGGTAGTTTTATTATGCACTCTGTAAATAGTTGTTGAATGAATGAAGATATTTGCTATGCATGAGCATTTTTCTGAAGTGTTCATTTAACTTCAAGACAGAAATACTGGGAAATAAGAGTTAATATGTAAAAATTCATTTGTGTGTGTGAGTGTGTGCATGTGCATGCACACGTATCTAAAGAATCACAAAATTCCACCCTGTTTATTTCCTATGGTAGGCCTCTTTTAAGAGGGTCCCCATTGATTGTGCCTTCTGGTATTCACAGCTTGTGTGATTCCTTCCCCTTGAGTGTAAGGCTGAGCTCTAGGACTCACTTCTAAAAAATACAGTATGGCCAATGTGATAGATTTTATTCCTGAGATTTGATCTCAGGATTGACTTTCCTTTATCTCTGAGGAAAGCCAGCTGTACACTGTCAGCTGCCCTGTGCAGATGCTTATGTGTCAAGGGATTGAGGGAGAACTCTGGCTAATGTCCAGCAAGAAAATCTCAGTGGAAGATTCCATAAAGCCCTAACTCCTACATACCTGCAGAACCAGTATCATGTGGTTGCTTCCAAGATCTGCTGCCATCTTGAGCAGTAGCCAAGCCTCCAGGGACCACAGATGCAATAGCCTCTGGGTGCCAGAGTGTCTGAGCATGTTGAAAAATTCCTAGGACCCCTTGAACAAGCAGGTTGCTCCACTGGTTTCTTCTCAAAGGAATATTTACTTTCACACTCTTGAGTCTGAGATGGGTCTGATCTTGCCAATTCTTACAGCCAACTGTAACCTTAATTAAGCATCTTTTGAAGAACTAGATCTTTCCAACAACCAGGTGAGTGAACTTGGAAGTGCATCTCCACCCACCCAGTTGAGTATTCAGATAAGGCTGCAGCCCCAATTGAGTTTGACTGCAACTTTATGAGAACCTTAAGCCAGAGATGCCCAACAAAGCTGTGCCCAGATTCTTTATCCACAGAAACAGTGAAAAGAAAGTTTGGTGTTTAAACTGCAGAGTTTTGAGGATCATTTTTTATACTACAAAGAATAACTAATTATCATATGAAGCAGTGATAACAGAACATTTCCTATCCAGCATAGAGTAGGAGAGAAAGAGGCTCCCAGTACATCCTTTTAAATAATTGTAGGTGATAAACAATCAAAACTTTTGTTGAATTGTTCTGGGAATTAAGTTTTTCATGTTGTCTTAAAAGAAAATGAGGTCTTTGGGTGAGAAGGCAGACAACGGCAGAGAGGTATGTGTTCGTCTTTCAATTGGGTTTATTGTTAAATACAGTTGCCTGTATTAATTATTAATTAGGAGATGAGGAGGAGGTGACCTGGGAAATAAACAATTTACAGCACCTCACATTAGAAAGAATATGGAAAGTGATACCTGTAAAAGAAAATCACATTGAAATGAGGGACAGAAAAATCCGGTAGACAGCTAAGCCAATTTGGGTAGTGTTTTAGTCAGCTTTTTTTGCTGCTCTGACCAAACAACCTGACAAGAACAATTTTAGAGTTGGAAGAGTTTATTTTGGGACTCACAGTTTCAGAGGACTCAGTCCATAGATAGTCAACCCCATTCCTTGGGCCCACCATGAGGCAATACATCATGGCGGATGTGTGTGGTAGAGGAAAGCAACTGGGAACATGGTACCAAGAAAGAGGGAGAGAGAGAGAACTCTACTCAGCAAAGATAAAATATATACATCACATGACATTTCCATCAACCCAGCTCCTTCAGCCACACCCTGTCTGCCTACAGTTGCCACCCAGTTAATTCCTACCAAGGGATTAATGCACAGATTAGGTTAAGGTTCTCATATCCCAATCATTTCACCTCTAAACTTTCTTGCATTGCCTCACACATGAGCTTTCAGGGGATACCTAACATCTAAACATCTGACCCTGGCCCCCAAATGCACATACCCATCTCAAAATGCAAAATACATTTAGTCCATTTTCAAAAGTCCCCATAGTCTTTAACATTTCTAGCTTTGCCAAAAAGTCCAAGTCTAAAGTCTCCTTTGAATCTTGAGGCAAGCCTTCAGTGTGAGCTCCTGTAAACACCAAAAGCAAGTACATACATCCAATATATAAAGGCACACAGTAAACATTTCCAGATGAATAAATAGGACCATAGAAAGAAGGGATGGAACCAAAGCAACACTGAAATCCAGCTGGGCAGAAGAGTCCTTAGCTTCAAGTCCAGCATCTGGAGCACATGGCTTCCTGTTGTTCTTTCCAAAGGGCTTGCATAGGTCCGCCCCTTACGACTTTGCTGCTTGCAGCCCACATGGCCCTTCTCTTGGCTTATTTGCGCTCGATTCCTGCAGCTTTCATTGGCAGATGTCCCATGTTTCTGGCATTTCCTAATCTCAGAGCTCTCCACTGCTCCTTTGGCTGACCTTGTTGCACTTTGCCTGGCCTCTCAAGCCTTCCTTTCAAATTTTGGTGGAAGCCTCCATGAAGCCCTAACCCTACATTCCTGCAGAACCAGTATCATGTGGTTGCTGCCAAGGTCTGCTGCCATCTTGAGCAGTAGCCAAGCCTCCAGGGACCACAGCTGCAAACAGCCTCCAGGTGCCTGGGTGAAAAAATTCCTATGACCCCTTGTGCAGGCCGGTTGCCCCCCTGGTTTCTTCTCAAGGGAATATTTACTTTCACACCCTTGAGCCTGAAATGAGTGTGATCTTGCCGATTCCTGAGTTGCTCTCAGGCCATCTAGCCTATTGTCTCTGGGCAAAGTCTTTAGTGGCTGAATGTCTTTAACAACCATATATTCCTTAGCCCCAATTTTACTTACAATTTACTGGCCAAACTGCAAGTTTTCCCAAATCTTTCTGCTTTGTTTTCTTCTCTTGATTATCACAGTAAACTTGGTTAAAAGCCGCTAGCAATATCCATGCCACTATCTGAATACTATGCTGCCTAGAAATTTCTTACATCAGATTAAGAAGTCTGTCATCTTTTCAATTCAGCATCACAGAAAGTCTCAGGATATGGGCAAAATGCCAACAACTTCTTAGGCAGAATATAACATGAATGGCCGTTAGTTCAATTTCCACTAGAGTCCTCTTTTCCCCCTAAAACCATATGAACCAAGTCTTTACTATCTGTGGTCCTATCACCATTCTGATCTTCTGAACTCCCACCAGAATTGCTCATTAAGGTCCACTCCCAACATTCTAAGGCTTTTCCAGCTTGCATTGCCAAACTTTCTAAAAATTCCTCCTGTGAATTCCAAAAGGCTCCAAAAGCTTCTGAACCCCATGGTCAGGTTAGTCATAGCAACGACCCCACTTCTCAGTACCAATTTCTGTTTTACCAAGCTTTTTAACTGCTGTGACCAAAAGAGCTGACAAGAACACTTTTAGAGGAAAAAAACTTTATTTGGGTGCTCACAATATTGTGGGATTTGCAGAGAGAGAGAGAGAGAGAGAGAGAGGGGTGGGGGGTGGGGGGCACCTGGGCATTCAATAGTAAGAAGTGTTTATTTTGTGTCAGCACAGACTCAGGGGATCCTCATCCAAAGGCTGAGCCCTGAAAGCAGTGGTGCTTTGCCCTGTAGAGCCCCTGCTAGTCCCCCAATCTTCCCACCTTCTCTTACACATTGGCCCCTTTGTCTTCCCCATGGAAAAATACACTTCACATACATGTTCTATACTATAAAATCATAAGGCAGTCACATGGGTGCACTGGGGTGGGAGGTCTGACAGGGTCACACATGTGTACTGAGTGTGCCATGTTGCTTTTCTTTTGTTTGGGAAACACATGCATGCATGTTTACTACAGTGTCTCCTAGTCTGACAGAGTCATGCATGTGCATAAATACTGGCCGCACCATGTTGTTTGACAGAGTCGCACATGTGTGCATAGGAACTAGCCATCACACCATCTTGACTTTGAAGAGGACTCCTATCACAGAAGTCTCAGTCCACAGACAGCCAGCTCCATTCCTCAGGCCTAAAGTGAAGCAGAACATCACGGCAGATGTGTGTGGTGGGGGAAAGCAATGGGAACATGGCACCAGGAAGCAGATAGAGCTCTATCAACAAGGATAAAATATATAGCCAAAGCCATGCCCCCATTAACCTGGCTCCTCAACCCACACCTTACCTGCAGTTACCACCCAGTTAATCCTTATCAGGGGCTCCGTGATTCTACTCCCTGGCCTTGTGACCCTTGGTACATTGCTTAACTCAGTTGACCTTCTTCTCTAACCTTCTCCTGAAGGTTTTCACATTAGTCTTTGGAGATCTTGTCATTGGAACACTTCAATCTATAGTTTGAACTCACCAGGTAGAAGTATCTTTTTTATTTTTTTCCTTAAGTTTTGAAAGTATTAGTAGCCAAATGAACTAGAGGGGAGATTTATAGTTAGGTAGTTTTCCTGACTATGTAAGACTGAGTGCTGTTTTGTGTATTCTCCAAGTACAGAACATACAGGAAGGGTTGCAGTTGTCTGAAATTACATGAGAAAGACAAGTGAACTTGCTATCCAGTAGGATGGAGTATGGTGGGAAAAATCACACAAGGACAGCAAGCAGTGGAGGTTCATTCAAGACAAAATACATACCCGGGGCCAACTGACCTCATTGAAATAATTTTTTCCCACTAGTTTAAATAAAACTTTAATTTCAGTTTAACAAGTTTAACACTGAGATTATCGGGAAACTCCCCAAATAGTCCTGTCTTTATAAGCTTTTGCAGTTAAAAAGAAATCAACGGAAAGGAGTAATTAAAAAAAAAATCTCACCTGCTCAGTGCTTGTGATGGAATCAAATTCATTACTCAGTTTCTAGGAAGGGATTAAACACAAAAGACAAATAAATTAGGATATTGCCAAGAATCTGAAAGGGTAAAAATTCTACAAAAATCAGGGTTTCATGATGCAAAGAGAAATGGAGAGGGTGGAGATTGTGTATGTCATTTAGCTGCAGCGAAGAGTTTAAATACAGAATCAACCTATAATAGGGAAATAAAACCTTGAAAGTGAAGAGCTCTAAATTTGGTATTTGACTCAATTACCTTCAGTTCTTCCTTAATGCAGAAGTGATTTTACTCCTTTGGGTTTTTTCTAAAAAAAAAAAAAAAAAAAAGTAAATCTCATCAGTGGTCAGGTTCAAGTGCCCAACGATTATCCCTAAGCAAAAAGGCTCTGAGGGTTCACTTCTCTGCTCATGCATTCATTCACTGGTTCATTCATTCCACAAGTATTAATGGGTACGTACGATCTGCCAGACCTATATTAAGTCCTGAGGTATAACAGTAAACCAAACAGGCCTGAGCTTGAGGAAATGCTGCCTTTCTATTGAATGCCATTCCCCCTCTACAGAATATCCACAGGACCTGATAGCATATTAAAGGCACTGAGAAACGCTTCAGTAAAGAAACCTATTTCATCTTGTTTGATGAACTATTTCCCACACAAAACCCTTTTTCCATAGAACACCTTTCACATCCTCAAGGGACCAGTTTTCTTGGGGTATGCGATGGGAAATCTAGTTTAAGATGAAATCTGCTTTGAAGGACAGGGTGACATTGGATAGCAAGGCTAGTGAAACACTGCTTTAATTTTTATTGTTACTACGTATCAATTGTAGAGACTCCACTTAACAGGAATGTGTTGTTGCCTTGAGTTGCCCCAAGATTCTTTACATTCTTTGACTTGGCAACAGCCACAGTTTTTTCAGCTTGGAAAATAATATGAATTCGGTAGGACCAGGAAGGTCTTCCATTTTGTTAAAGATGGCCACAGTATTAGCTGTTCACCAAAAGGAGCTTTCTTACCTTTCTTGGCCCTTCATTTTTTGGGGAAAATAGGTAAAAGTATTGGATATGTGGTTCCACTAGGTTCTTTTAAAAAACATTCCAACAGAGCTAACTGATCCGAAAGAAGAAAAATTCTGCCATTTGGGGGATTGCATAATTTCATAAAGTTAGAATACTCATCAAAAGTATATTAGTAGAGCACAAAAATATTAATCCATACAAAGTACTGTAAGCACATGGTACTTTAAATTTTTTGCAGTGGCCCTGGGGCACCGTTATCTGCTCTTTTCTGGGAAATCACTCATCATGTAGCTAGTGGGGAAAGGGAGCACTTTGGCCCCCTTTCTGGGAGCAATCCAATGCAGTATGGATATTAATTAAATTTATTAAACAAATAACACAGCGACTCGGGGAGGTAGGGGTCCATCTGCCAGCTCTGCAGACAGATCTCTGCTGAGACGCGAGCTGAATGGTAGTTACAGCGAAGTTGCCGAGCTCAGCAGATGGGCTCTTGTCTCCAGTGGGGGAGATTTGGTGGCGGTCCAACAACTCTTTTCCCCCTCCAGGTTTTTGTTCCTTGCAACTGTGATGGAAGAAGCCCTTCTCTGTCTTTTTCCCAGCCTTGTGCCTCTCTCCCCCGCCCCACCCCCCTTTGTTTATGTGAGCAATGTTTAAATCTGAGTGATTTGTTAGAGAGGCAAGTCCCGGCTGATCTCATTTTGTGTATGTGCTGTAAAGCTCAAGCAGAAAATAATTAGGAAAATGTAATCCCATTGACTTTACACCCCACTTGTGTACATTGCAGCAGCTCAGCCTGCTGCCCTGGAATAACGTCTCTAGACAGATTTGAATGTTTCAGCATCCCCGTTCTCCGCACTTGGAAGTTCATATTCCTCTTGAGGTTCCGGCGCTTATTATTCTTAAAATTGGCCCTTAGGTGGCTTTTAGACCTCTGTGACTTTTAAACCATGTGATTCAAGGGTTCTTGTTTGTTTGTTTGTTTTCCCACTGCCCCCAAATGTCTTCATATTCTGCTGGCAAGTGTCTAGGTGCCTTAAATCCCAGTGTCTCTTTCCCTTGCCATCTGGGACGACATGTCATTGACGGTGTTAGATCAGCACATATGTGATCTGCTCTGTTTTGTAGAAACCCACACTATCTTCCCTTCCCACCCACATCTTTGCTCACTAGGAAAGAGGGCAAATTTGAAACCTTTCTGCATTGAAAGACCACTAGTAGGTTATTGCTTCTTAGCATTTGGTATCGTTTTTGACCAAAGCCCACTTGTGTAGAATTCAATGACAGGATGGTAGGTGAACTGACATCTCCACTCATCCCTTCTCCCCACCTGAACCTTTACAGAAATGATTTTGTAGAAGGAGCTCTCATCACTGGCTACATCTCCTCACCTGGGACCAACAGCTCCCACAGGGGAGCCACCGAAACCCTGCTAGGCAGATGGTGTGTTCTATTGATGGCAAAGTTTTGGACTACATAGATCCCACCTTGGGCTGAGTCCTGAAGTGCCCTTGCCTTGGAGAGAGAGGTCTGGTTCCAGCCAACCTGCGAGTGGACATATTTGCAGAGATAAAAGCACCTCTATGGAATAGAAACTCTTCCAATTGGAATGGCTTCCTTCCCTCCCCATAAAACCTACCATCCTCTGCCAGCAGAAGTGTCAGCTGGTTGTGGGACCTGAAGAGAGGAATGGACACATCTGGGGTTATGATTCTACCAAGGGCACTGAGTCCTACTGAAATAGGAAGTCAAACCTTTAATCCAGCTTGTAAGAAGGCACTACCCGGGGCTGGAGTAGTGGCTCAGTGGTAGAGCACTTGCTTGGCATGTGTGAGGCACTGGGTTCGATTCTCAGCACCACATATAAATAAATAAAATAAAGGTCCATTGACCATTAAAAAACATTAAAAAAAAAAGAAGACCCAACCCATGAATCCATTTACTGAAGCACAAAGAAATCTTAGCTGTAAGCCTCTGCGCATCGAGAATGTTCAGTTCATTTCTGCTGAACACAAAGGTGTTTAGCTAAGTTCCTCCCTGATGTTGGTTCTTGTTTGTGCTTTTGGGATCCCACTTGAACCCCAAATCTCTTGGGTTTACCAGGAGACAAAATATTTTAGCTCCTGTTGTCATTTGCTGCTCCTCCCTGAGGTTCTACCCTACCTCTCCCAGGCCATGATAATAATAATATAAGAAAAAAAAAAAGGCTTCTATTACTATGGAAAATGGTTGGATTTGTTTTTTTATTAGAGCCCTGCCAAAGATCATTGTGAACTCTAGGAGTTATCATTACTCCCCAATCCTTTATGGAATTTAAAATGCTCAGCTCAAAAGATGGTCATGTAGTGGCAGGTGAAAAATGTTTGTTTACCAGTAGATCGTAGGTGGACGGCCAATTTATTTCTCTAATTTGTTGGAAGTCAAAATCTGCCGGGGGCGGAGGGAAGACTGCATTTTGAATTCATAGGCTATTTACCACAGCGTCGGCTTTGCCTCTCCTTCCACCCTGGTGTACCTGGGCTAATTTTTTCCTCTGATTTAAATAGCAATCTAGTTTCTCTGGCATCTCAATTTGAGGGAAGATTGGACGTTGTTTTTCAAAGGGAATTGCAAGTGTTTCACTCTTGTCTGAAAACAGATTGTGGCTTCTTTCCCAAGGATAAGCTTAGAAATTACATATAAATCTCAGGGTTTTATTTGTAGCAAAATGTTTTCAACTCTCTTGTCCACACATTAGTATAAATGAATAAAACAGAGAAGAGGCCAGGAAGCACCCTGACAGACAGTGTGTGCTTGTTTCTGATCAGCTTGCGGAATCTGCCATTCTGCTGAACACATTTTGTTTACTCTAGGGCTTCAGATTGTTTTATTGCAGATTTTGTAAGCAGCGTGACCATTTAGGACTAAATGCATCGAAAAGCTTTTGATTGGGAACAAAACACTCATCTGTGAGGAATAGAAAAGTCGCTTTCAAAATAACAGTTCATTTTGAAATTACCTGATAATGACAGATGTTTTTTAGATGTTGTTTTTACTCATTGGCTTTGATACACTTCTCTTTCAAGAGCTCAAGTGCACATTTTTAAACTATTCAGTGCAAAGCTCCTCCGTTACTTCTTCCTCTCACTCTTCTGATGAGCGTTTTGCAAAGGAACCACATTAGGGAATACCATCACCAGCCTGATGCAGCAATTGTCTCCAGAATTAAACACTGTAGCTCCTCGAGGCAGGAAGGGGTACTGTCTAGAAGGGGTACTGAACAAGACCCAGGCCGATCAGCTTGTGACAGAAAATACTGCCATTTCATAGCTCAGCTCCTGAGATGAAAAGGAGGTTTGTAACCGTTGCCCACCTAAATGATCTGACAGTGTGTTTCAGATGTTTCATTCTTATTTCTGGGACCAAGTCTGGTACCTGTTTTTGGATATGCCTTAGAGCTTTTCACAGTCCTGGATACAATAAACATTGATTGATGGTTGATCAATGGTTGATTAGATTTGCATTCCTGGAGCCAAGCAAAATGATCCAGCCCTCTGGGTTTGGCCAATGTCCATTTGAGTTTTCTCTGGTCTTGGAATCCCTTGTCTTTGCATCATTTCAGAAGGTGACCTTCAATTCTTCTCATCTAGTCTTCTGGGGTCCGGTGACTGAGGCCTCCCAGGGGCTGGCTTGGTTCTTCTGTTGTTACTCTATTAGATTTTAGTGCAAATTCAAATCTTATAGTTGGGAAGGAGTTTGTAAGCCAGTTGGCTGAAGCATGATGGGAGGGTCATGCTGCTTGTCCACCTATAACAATTTTTTTTGCAATTTTTGATCTTGTGAGTTTTTAAATGTTTTAGATATCAGAAATGTAAACCTTTTGTTAATGAGTAAAAGTTTTAATCAAAAGAGTTCTTTCTAGAAGTGATGATAATGGAATTACACATTAGCTCACTACTGCCTTTATTCCCTTTTCTACACACTGTCTCTTCAAAGATGCATATATTTAGGGGTAACAAGTCACCGTTGCTCGAGCACATACCATGTGCTGGCTCCCGGGCTGAGGATTGCCTGTGTCATGACATTCAATCTTCACAATATTTAATATTCTCATTTTAAAGATGAAGAAATTGATTTCAAGAGATGTCAAGTAGCTTGCCCAAAGTCTAATCAAATCAATCCAAACAAATCAAACCTAAAGTCATATCTAATAGCCAGATGTGAATTTGAAACCAGACAGGATGGCTCTAAAACCCTTCCATCAAGCCACTCTGCTCGATTACATATACTCATTTGTGATCCAAATTTACTTAGATCTGAAAGGAGCTGTGGCCTCTTCAAATAAAAGTGCACCTAAAATAGTATCATTAAAAACCACAATAAGAAGATGAATCATGTGGAGGCCTTCAAGCTTTTAGAGACAGTAATTCCCTCTTGTCTACATTTATACCAAGTCAACGTTGCCAGTTTCTTTAACTTTTCATTCACTATTAGAAGAACGCAGGGCCATAGTTGGCCAGCTCTTTGGAGGAAGTGGCCCTGTCTTGTGTCTGCCAGGTTTCTTATTCCTAAGAGTTGATGTTGAGTCCGTGTTAAAAGAGTGGATCAGAGCAGACGCAGAAGAATGCACCGGTTTTGTTCAGGCTGCCCGTGCTGAAGCGGGCTCATTCGGAGCAGGTGTTGGGTCAACCAGATGGCAACTGTGACTTGGGACCCCAAAGCAAAAACAGAGTGTGGGGGAAGAAAAGCAGTAGGATAAGAGGATATTTATCTTTCTTATCTATTCTTCACTGGGTGCTATTTTGCATTGTCGGTAGACATCACTGTAAGCTACTTGAATTCCTTTTAGAATAAGGAAGGATAAAAAGAAACGATTGCTTATATAATCACACACACACACACACACACACACACACACACACACACAATATTAGTTTGACTTGCCCTGGGAATGAGATGCATTAGGAAAGAGTGTTTTCATCATCAGAGAGGCTGCTGATTATCAGATTCACAGCCAAGGTGGTGAGGCACTGAGCTGAGATGGTCAGAAGGGTTGGACTCTCTTCATGCCAGAGTTGACCCTGGTGGTCTTGGGATGAGCCTCGATTGTTCCAGAGACTCTGGTTTCTTTTATTTTCTTTTTTTAATATTTATTTTTTAGTTAGAGTTGGACACAATACCTTTATTTTATTTATTGATTTTTACATGGTGCTGAGGATCGAACCCAGGACCTCACATGTGCTAGGCGAGCACTCTACTGCTGAGCCATGAGCCTTTGCCATGCTGGTAGTTTTCCTCTGGAATGTAAGACAGTCCCCCTTAAGAAGGTAGTGCTGTTGCTACAGACATGCCGAAAGAACAGAAGTGTTGTTGCCTTGTTTGTTGAAAACAGTTTTACTTCTGTTCATGCATTTGAAGACTATTAAAAAAAAAAAAAACAGTCACAAACAGTCACACCTATCACACTGTGTGTTATATTGACCTTGTCGTCAGCTCACACTCCTGATTCTCATAGGAAACTTCCCAGCCTCCATTTGTGCAGCTGGCATTTTGCACCTGAATTTAAGACTTAACGTGACTCACTCCCATTTTCATAGAGGAGAATCAGACACAGGGAAGCTGTGCTCCTTCTTGTCACCTCCTACCTTTTCTCTATCTTTACCAGGACCTCTTCATTTTTTGTTGTTTACACCAATCTTCAGAGTTTTTTCTCTTCCTATGCTGGTTGACTCCATTGTATCCTTGACCAAATAGTACTGGGTGATTTATAAAGTACAGAATTTATTTCTCCACCAGGCACGGTGGCACATGCCTGTAATCCCAGGGGCTCAGGAGGCTGAGGCAGGAGGATCGTGAGTTCAAAGCCAGCCTCATCAATGGTGAGGCACTAAGCAACTCAGTGAGACCCTGACTCTCTCTAAATAAAATACAAAATAGGGCTGGGGATGTGGCTCAGTGGTTGAGTGTCCCTGAGTTCAATCCCGGTATCCCTCCCCCCCACACCCCCAAAAAAAAACCCAAACCAAAAAAACAAGAAATTTATTTCTCACAGTTCTGGAGGCTGGGAAGTTCAAGATGAAGACCCTGTCAGGTTTCATGTCTATTAAGGATGCAGTCTCTGCTTCCAAGATGGTGCCTTAAACGTTGTATCCACTAGAAGGGAGGCACACCGTTCTTCACATGATATGAGAGCACAAGAGCACAGAGAGAGAACATGGTGCTGAGGATCGAACCCAGGACCTCACATGTGCTAGGTGAGCACTCTACCGCTGAGCCATGAGCCTTTGCACTTAAAAATCTATTTTTAAAAGGCACTAAACCACCTGTCAGGGCAAAGCCCTCATGGCCTAATCACCTCTTCAGGGTCCTACTTCTTGAATGTAAATTGTGCAAGCATCATTGGAAACAAAAAACTAGAAGTAGAACTATCACAAGATGCAGCAGTCCTACACTGGGTATAGACCCAAAGGAATTTGCATCAGTATCCTGAAGAGACATCTCCATTGCATATTTATTGTAGCACTATTCACAATGGCAAAGATATGGAATAAACTTAGGTATCCATCAGCGAATGAATAGATTATTCCCAATAGAAAGAGGTGATAAAAGTCTGAAGTGATACCTGCGCCAGTTACCCTGATCTGATCCTTACAAATTGTATATGTGTGTCAAAATGCCACACGGTACCCCATAAATACATACAATCACTGCGTGCCAATTAAAAATTAAAATAGATTTTAAGAACCACCACATCCCCCACTTCTTATTACTATTTCATGGGAAATTAAATTTCAATGAGTTGTGGAGTAGACAAACATTCAGACCGCAGCAGAGGAGATTTTTCACAGTGGTCTCAGTGTGGAAGTGTCTGCAAAAATAAAATAAACAATTTTGTGGGTGACTCTTATTCAATCTTTAAACTGAATGGCTGCCTTTTCCTGCATCTTCATGTATTCTGTCGTCAACCTCAGGAGGAGAAGAGGAAGATCCCTATAAGGCTGGATCAGAATCCAGCAGCCCAGCTATCACTGTGACCCGGGAAACCCTTGTTTTGTTGGCTTGGGGGTAGCACTGGCTGCCCACCTCTTATGACTAACTCTCCCTGGCCATGTGCAGGGTGTCAGTCAAGAGGTGGGTCTGTAGTGTTACAGAGAAAAGTTTCCTTTGCGGGAGGCAAATTACTTGTTTTTGCATTAGGAGAGGGGGATTGGCTTATGGATGGCCCTTTCCCCCCTGAGCCAGGCTTCTTAACACCAGAAATCCCTCAGAATCTTGTTTATAAATAAGGAAACTTTGAGAGATAAGGGGGAGCCTGATGAAAAACTTCTTCCTGTGAACAGCATGTAACACAAGGTAGAAATCTTTTCTTTCTTTCTTTCTCTTTCTTTCTTTCTTTCTTTCTTTCTTTCTTTCTTTCTTTCTTTCTTTCTTTCTTTCTTTCTTTCTTCTCTCTCTCTCTCTCTCTCTCTCTCTCTCTCTCTCTCTCTCTCTCTTTTTCTTTTTCTTTTTTTTTTGGTAGTCGATAAGTCCCTGTCAATCAGGGCTGGTGACTCAGGGAACAAGAAAGTCTTGACTTGAATAATGGGTGTGACCCTTTTTGTCTCTGACATCTACATCCCTCCCAGTTCTTGACAGAGGTCACTGAGTGACAAAGAGCAGTTTGGGTTCAGTTCTCCAGAACTTCATGACTCCAATTTATTTTATTTTATTTGACAAAGAAAAATTGTCTATATTTATTGTGTGCATGCTGTTGTCTTGAAATCAGAACTTCATTATTTCTCATCCTCATCAGTATTCACTCATTCATCCATTCAGCAGATGTTTATTTGGTGAGTGCTTGATAGGATCAGGGTCTATAATAAAACCCTAACAATGGATTTCTGCCCTCAAAGAGCCCCTGTCTGGAGAAGGAGATGGATGTGAATTAAACAGTCACACTGACAAATATAAAATTGCAAAAAAGTGGTGAATGATTTGAGAGAGGATGGATAGAGAGACCTCAACACGTCTAATGGTTTCTTGACCATTCAAGTAGCCCAACCCTGCATTTGGTAACTATTTGTATAAATAGCTTTAGAGGATTTGAAATTTTCATTGAATGCTCATCTGTGGTGCTCCAATATTTTATCAAGTGCATGTGGCATATTTATCAGAAAGGGATTTTAAAATAAAAATAAAAGAAGATAATGGGTTGCACTCTTATACTCCCGTCAGAGAGTTCATTAATTTGTTGACTCTTTTGAGATGTCTATTTTTGTCTTTAGCTCATTATAAAGTTTAAGGGACAAACTAGTTCGTGTAGTCTTTCCATTAAAAATATAGATGTAAATGTGGAAAAAAAAACATACTAATGTTTACGGAATGCTGTATGAACAGCCAGCCTATTTTCTAGCAGTATTTATAGATCAGGAAACACGTTAATTATTGCCATGTTGTTTCTGTGTGTAATCTCAGCCACTTGGAAAACAGCAGGAAGAACTTGTGTTTCCATTGACGTGTGGCCTTTTGACTTTTGATGTTAAATTCTAAATCTCAAAAGAGGATTGTGTTTGGCTGCATGTAACAGACAGTGGGCTTCAGTGGTTTGCCTGAATCCGAGTCTATTTTTACTCATAGCCCAGGGATGGTTCCAGACCCCTTATCTTTCCTCTCTGCTGTCTTTGTCTTTGTGCTTGTTTCTTCATGGCCACAATGTGGCTGCTCTTGGTCTCACATCAGAATTCTAGACAGAAGGGAAGAGGGAGGAGTCATGTCTCCTACGTCAGAACTGCAAAGGAGTGAGGGGGAGGGAGGCTTGTGTTCATGAATCAAAAATGTTTCCCTGCTCTCTCCAGCAGACTTTGCTTCTCATTGCCAAATATGGGGTGACATGGCTGCCTGTGCCCGTAAGGGAATCTGGAGAATCAAGTCATGCCTTCCAAAAATCAGGATTCTTTCAGCAAGGAAGACTGTGAGAATGGATGTTGGGTAGGCAACGTGTGTCATGAGAGACTTCTAAGTACTTCTTATCAAGTTCACCAAAACTCTGTAATTGAATAAGACACAGCAAAGGTTTTAGGAAATGCTCATCATTACGGATGTGGCTTCTTTTGTCCATTTTTTTGACCAACTTGATTACTTCCTCATTTTTACCCATATGATGGCAGACAAAGAAAGTGTAATAGGAAGTACAGAAAAATAAGCTCTGCCGTTCTCTTGCATGTGGCGTTATTTATGCCTCTACTTGTGTTTTTGTATGATCTTCAATCCTTACCCCCACCCCAACCTTTTGGAAGGCATCATTTTAAAGCCATTTGTACTTAATATACAACGTATAAAGCTACTTATCCAGAACCCTGCCCAAGGGGGATGCCACTGCCTAGCATGGAATCCCCTTCCCTTAGGACATTCCAGGTTTCTCTGTAAGTGTGTCGGCATCAAGCTGTATATTCTATTCTATTAATACTTAACTTCTCTCTTTTTCTTGATGTGAATAAAATAAACTTGAATAGAAGTTCTAGAATTTCCTTCCTTCCTTCCATGCTTCTCATGGATTGAATCATTCTGGATCGCCCTTTGATACGCAGCCCACACTTTGGAGATCACTGGTTTAGAGGGCAGGAAGATTATTTGCACATGGAAGAGGGGATCAACTATTAAGGGCTGATGAGGACCCCAGTCTCTCCTTTCAAGATGGCACCTTGAACTCTCTTTTCCTCACATGGTGGAAGAGAGAGAAAAGTAAAAAGGATCTGAGCTAGTTTCTTCTAGCCCTTTTAAAAGGCACCAATGACTTACTCATTCCCAAAAGGTCTTAACTCTTAATACCACCACAATGGGATTAAGTCTCCATGTGGATTTTGGATGGGACACTATCTTTCAAACCATAGCACCCTATCCACTGCTTAACCTCTCTGGTTCTCGCTTTGTAATGTAAGGATGTCAGTACTCATTGTCTAGGGTTGTTTGAGGATTAAAAGAAATAGTCTATGAAAGAGTGTCATCCAGTTCTTGGAACTTAGTGAGCATTCAATAATGAGTGACAATTAGTTTTTTTTTTTTATATATTAATGGGTAGGAATAAGGTGTTTGAGTTAGCTTCAATAAGTATGCATAAGATTGGGGAACACTGATGGTTTCCATTGTGATGGTCAAAACCAGAGTAAAACAAACATGGCCCCTTCCCATCAACTAATATGTCAGCAGGTGTTTCCTTTGTTCCAAGAGTATTAAAACCCCAGCACAGTGAATCCCAACATCGAGTATATCCACAAGACACTAATTAAAAAAAAACTATAAATAAATTACAGAAATATTAGTAGAGTAGAAGGAGGGGAACAGGGTGAGGGAAAGGGCAGGAAGTGCTAGGGACTGAATTAGAGCAAATTATATTTCCATGCTTTTGTGATTACATCAAAATATATCCTAATGTTATATGATATATATATATATATCAACAACAACAAACCCCATCAGTTCCAAGTGTATTTTAAGGAAAATGACATGTGTGTTAAAGTGGGTTAGAAGTCACAGTCTAGAGCTTACATGTCCTTTATTCTCATTAAGAATGAAAATGGATTGTTCTATAAATAGAACACTGGGATATATATATAAGCTGTCCTGTAAGTAGGACATTGGGCAACTATGTTATCTTGGATGCTGGGACAAAATGGATTAAGGACAACATAAGCCCAGCAGTAGAATTTCAGAAAAGATGCAGTTTTCTAGTGACCTGTGATGACTGAGTGTACCATCATGCCCCGATTCCTTGTACATACGGATACTTTGGGGTGATATTTAATAAAGAGCACTGATTAGATCAAAACGATGAAAACATCAACATTGAGGATCTGATGCCTGAAACTGATCAATTAATATGGTACAGAGAAAAGTTCACCTTTTAACTCCAGAAGTTCCCTGGAATGTTGACAATGACACACAGCATGACATGGAAGACAACAGAAAGGTCTTCGAGGCTCATGTCCTGTGGGTGATTCTTTCTTGCAAGCCACATTTTTGAATCCTGATAATGTGATGGCCTTGTACTAAGTGCTTTTCATGTCTCACCTTGTAGAATGTTCATGGCAACAAAGCCGGTGTTATTTCGCCCCATGACTTACTCACTTATGAAGCCTGGAGAAGTGCAGAATCTTGTCCTCGTTCCTTTGAAGGGGAGGTGGCAGGGTGGGGACGTGAACCTCTGCCTCCTCCAGCTGGAGTTCTTAACTTGCATGGTTGCTTCAGGGTTCAGCTGTCCTGTGCTTACAGCTCTGTTAATAAAGAAGAAACATTTGCCTAAACAACACACCCTAGTGTAATCTGATTCCCTGCAAGACTTGAGATGCATAATTTTTTCTTAGTATCTGATGTCTATCGACTGTTAAATGCTAGCAAAGTCATTTATGAAGGAGAGTCAGTCAATCCAGGCTACATCAACCCAGGAGTAGACTATTCTCTTGTTATTTTGTTCTTCATTCAACAGAATCTTAAAAAAAAAAAAAAAATCCTACAGGTGCTCATTTAAACACCGACTTCTTAAAGTAGGAAAAAGTGATATATTTAATTCATTTTGCTTATTCCTCTTTCTGATAGGAGTTTGGGTAGAATAAGCATAATTTATGAGTCATAGATCTAAAATAATTTTCAGAATTTCTAGTTTCAAGTGAATGTATTTTATAATAAAAATGAATTTTTTTAAAAAATTCACAAAATGATCCTTTGAGTCGTAACCACATTTAAGATACCTCCAAAGTCTGATTATGCGAGTTAAGATTTTTTCTTGGAGTTGAAATCAAATAGTTTTGGGAAATGGCATTAATTCTTTTAGACTCCTTGAGCATAGTGTTATAGCCCAAATCCCAAATCATCTGATATTCCTAAAAATCATGAGCAGGAATCTGAGCTATAGGTGAAATCGAGTCTTATGTGGAAAATTTAGCTTCACCCATCCTAGTCTGGCTCCAACCCTGACCAGATATTATCTACATGTTGACTTTTGCTCTTACAAAAAAGGGGCTGGGTGAAATACGATGAATTTTTTGTACAAATTCATCACTGCTGCCAAAAAAGAGGGCACCCCTCCCTGCCAAGAAGTGAGCAGTTACCTCTGTTGGCAAATTCAGCAACTGCTCTTAGGGAGCAATTGACCAGAAAATTCAAAAACTTCTATCATGTGCTAGACTTCGGCCTTTGTTTACTTAAACATTATTTCACCTAAGTGTAAAACACACTGCTAGGGCCCTTTTAATTTTTTTTTTTTAAGATTTTTAATTCAACTATAAAGGCAATTCAAGTGAGAAACTTCAGTACGCTGATTTTGTTCTTTGAGTCATTGCACTGTAATTAGCTGAGTTGGGTTTTAAATGCAGCACAAGAACATCTTCTTGTCTGTTTATGTCAGAAAAAAATGGCTAATGAGCACTTATCAAAAAGATGAACATTTTTTTCATTAGATTAAGTAAAATCAAAACAGATTTTATAATGTACTATTATGTTTCAGCGTGGAATAAATTGAGTAAAATAGCTAATATCTTCACAGTTCCCTGAGAATGTCTATGCATGGCAGGATCCACCTCCCCGCCCCTCCCCCACACACCTAGACTTCAGGAAAGGGCCCATGTACAGCAACTCTCTTTGGGACATTCAGGCACATTCCCCAAAGGGTTCGGAATGGTCTTAATATTATTTGTAAAATCTGAACGGCAGTGAAGCCTGTGTCACCGCTGGTTGTCTTTGCATCATGCCACCTTCTTTAAAATTGTTCCTAAGAATGACTCTTCTCCACTGTCCTCACTGCAGTCAGTCAAAATGCCACCGGGGAACTCAGCATCCTGCAGAGCTTTTTTTTTTTGTTCTGAGATTTTTGTAGTGCTCTTGTGGACCAGGGTCAGCTTGTGTGTTTTCAAAAGTCACAGATGGTAAAGGCCGATCCCTTAGGAAGGTTTATGGTAAAAATGTAAATGTGTAAGACCATGATAAATGTCACTTGGATGGCTGGTTATTGGAAGGTCACCAAGGACTCTTAAGTCATGGCTTTTTCTTCTGTTAGGTGAGAGTTATAAAGTCCACGCGCATGCCAATGCCTACTTGGACCTGTCCACATGTATATGCATATCCACAAGGCAGCTAACCTAACAAGCCATTATGTGAATACAAAGGATGCCCTGATTTGGATCTGGAGGGCCCTCCTGTATCCTCGTATTAAAGGTTTGGTCCTCAGTGTGGTGCTAGTGGGAGGGTGTAGACCCTTTCAGAGGTAGGGTCTAGTGAGAGGTCTCCAATTGTGGGGTTATCCCCTTGAAAAGAGGATAGTTGCATTTTTTTTTCTGGGTCAATGGATCATGGTCTGAAACTTCTACAACTGAGCCCAAATAAACCTTTTTATAAGTTGATTGTCTCAAGTATTTGTTACAGTAGCAGAAAGCTAACCCACACAGAAGAATCTTGCTTTCCTCAAGTCTTCTGAGTTTTCATCAGGATGAATGGACAAGAGAAATATTCTTTGTCTATTAAAAAAAAACGAAAACCTGCTCTAAACACTAACTTAGTGTAGTTGTATAACTTTTGTCCACATAGCACATTTTATGGGAGGAAATTTATTGAAGTATAACACATTCATAAATGTAAGACGCTTGATGAAGTTTTATAAATTCTGCAAAGTAACATACCGATGTCATCACCCCTGGCCAAAGGCTTAGAATATTAATAACACTATAGAAGGCTTCTTTATGTCCTTAGTCATTATCCACCACTCAAAAGTAAATACCATTCTGATTTCCATCACTGTAAATTACTTCTGATGTTTATGACTTTATATAAAGGAAATTGTGCAGTGTTTGTCTTCTTTCCCTCAAAATTACGTCTGTGAGATTTATTAATGTGATTCTGTGTAGCAGACAGTCATTATTTTTCATTGCTGTATCATATTCTGTTGTATGACTCTGCTGTCATTTGTTGATTGGTTTGAGTGTTGATGAAAGTGTTGTTTCTTGTTTGATGCAAACAGGAATAGTGCCTCTATGTATCTTGTGTGTGTCTTTTGGTATACATATGTATGCATTTCTATTGGTTTTATACCCAGGAGTAGAATTGCTGGATCATAGCACATATGCATTTGTAATTTTAGTCGACACTAAAAATAGATTTCTAAATTATATGTAGCAATTTATCGCCCACGTCCCATGTGGGTGACAGAGTCAGGGTCACTCCGCGTGAATCTGGGCTGACAATGAAAAGACCACACAAACAAAGAAATACCTTTTTCTGGGTTCAAGGGTGGCTCTGAGGCTTCAGCTCCCATGTTGGAGGGCAAGGGGAATGAGGGAGGCAAGAGGCAAGAGGCCAGAGAGATAGCACATCCTGAACCCCTGTTTTTATTTAGAGGGTGGACATTCCTTAGAAAATTCCATCCAAACAAGGCAAGGGGGTTCTGTTACAGCAAACACAGGGGTCAGGGAGCCCAGTACCATTGGGTAACGCCCACTCCCAGAGCCACACTCCCTTGGGGAGCAAAGGTGAGGCCCACCTGCCTTGCCCTTTGTGCGATGGTAGCTCCACACCCCCATTACTCAAGGCTAAGGGGCCAGTGCTCAGCTCCTGTTCAGGGCAGCCCCCAACAGCAATTTATATCGCCACCACCAAAATAATAAAGTTCTAGTTATTCCACATCCTCACATACGCAAGAGAATCATAGGCATTCTGAAGAGTTTAAAAGGAAAACCCTTGTGTTTTTAATTTTAATTTCCTTGATGATCAATGATGTTTAGTTGCTCTTACTGTGTTTATTGGCCATGGGTATCCCCTTTTATTAAGCCTATCAAGTCTTTTGTTTATTTATTTTTAAGTTGGGCTGTGTCTTTTTTTCTCATTGATTTGTAGATAATCTCAACACATTTTACATATGTATTATATACTTATGTCTTTTGGTAAACGTGAGTTCTTAAATTTAAAGAAATTAGATTTATTCATCTTTTATGGTAAATGATATTTGAGTAATTTTTTAAATTGACAGACATTGTTTATATTTATCATGTAGGACATGAGGTTTTGGAATATAGGTGCATTGTGGGATGGCTAATTAACATATGCATCTGTTCACATACTTATTATTTTTTTGTGTGGGATGAGAACGCTTAAAATCTACACTTAGCTATTTTCAAGAACACCGTACATTGTTGTTAATCATAATCTCCATGTTGTAAGATAGAGCTATTGAATTTATTCCTTCTAACTGAAACTTTGTATTTTTTGATGAATCCCTCCCACACTTACTCTCCTGCATTAAAACATTATTTTGTTCACCCCAATGTTACAAATATATCCTGTATTACTTTCTAGAAGCTTAATTGTTTTTTCTTTTATATTTAGTCCTGTTATTCATGTGGAATTTCTTGGCATACTTTGAGATAGGATAAGATTTAATTCAAAATATCAACTATATTAAAAATATCTTTTCCTTCATTGGTACTTGTTTTATAAATTATGTGGTCTTATGAGTGAGTGCATCTGTTTTTTAGACTCTCTGTTCTGTTCCATTGATATATTTATCTATCATGTGCCACTTTTTTATACCACTGTGGTATACAGTGATACCACTATTTTAACTATACTTTATAATAAATCTTGATTTATTATAAAGTTCTTCAACTTCTTTTTTAATATCTGTTTTGGCTGTTCTAAGTCTTTTGTCTTTCCACATAAAATTTTAGGATCAGTTTATTAATTTTCATAGGCAGGTTAGCTGGGATTTTAATTGGAATTACTTTGAACATGTAGAGCAATTGGGAGAATTGACTCTGACAATACTTGGTCTTCTAATCCATGGACATGGTATATCCTTCCATTTATGTAGATTTTCCTAAATTTCTCTCAGTAGTGTTTTGCAGTTTTCAATGTACAGCTCTTACACATTTGTTATTAGGCATATTCCCATGGGATGCTTTTGATGCTAGCTATTCTTAGGTAGTTTACATTATATTAATTAAAATGGTATTGTTTTAAAAATTTCACTTTCTAATTGTTTAGTGTAGTATTGGGAAGTACAGTTGATTTTTAACTATATCTATATCCAATGACTTTGATAATTCTTATTTGACTTTTTAATTCTTGTTCATTAATTTATTTTGAATATTATGTTAAAATCATATTCCTTGTGAACCATGACAGTTTTTTCTTTCAAAAGATTTTAACTTTAATTTTCTTTGCACTACCAGTATAATATCCACGAGAAGTAGTGATTGCAGACATCCTTGTCTTTCAATCTCAGGGAGAAACATATCAATATTTTAGCATTAATATATTTTCTGTCAGTCTGAAAAAGACCATTGTTTCATTAGTTTAAAGATATTCCCTTTTATTCCTAGTTTGTTGAGATGTTTAAAAATCATGAGTGAGCACTGAATTTCATCACTCCCCCCCTTAACATATATTTAGTTACTACTATATAGCTTTTCTCATTTACTTAGTCAATGGGGGTGAATTTTATTGATTTTCAAATATTAAACCAGTTTTATATTATTGTGATATATTAGCTTAGGATTTATTCTTTTTACATATCACAAGATTTGATCTCATAATATTTGTATTTGACTTTCCCAAATTTTTTCATTTATTTTATGAGAGAGAGATTGACCTGTACTTCTTTCTTGTAACACTTTTCCATTATTGTTAAGTTGTGTATCAAGGCCTCAAAATATGAGTTCAGAAGTGATTTTATTTTATCTGCTTTTGAATAATTAATACAACATTGATTTTAATTCCTGAAATGTTTTAAGAATTTACTGATGAGTTCCATTAGGGCTGGAAGTTTTCTTTGTGGGTAGGCTTTTAATTACTGACACATATATTTAAAGGACAAATAAAGGTTTGGATTTTCTATTTCTTCTTGTGTCAGTTTTGATAAGTTAGTATTTCTCAGAATGAATTTGTCCATCTCATCTGAATTATTACATTTATTGTTCTCAAGTTATTTATACTATCTCTTTTTAATGCCTTGAAGATCTATAGTGGTGTCCCCCTTTTTTTTTTATTCTGTATGTTGACAGTTTTTGCCTTCTGTTTTTCCTTTACAACCTTACCAGGATTTTAATCATTTTAACCTCCCCCCCACCAACAACCCACTTAAAAAAATACTTTATGTGTTCCTCTTTTACAGATATTGGCAAAATGTGACTAATGGGTCAGATGTAAACCATCACCTGTTTTTATAAATACAGTTTTATTGGAACTTAGCCATATCCATTTGCTTCTATACTGTCTATCTCTGCTTTTGTGTTACAATGGCAGAGAACTCCATATAGATATTATAACCCACAATGTCTAATATGTTCACCATCTATCCCCTCACAGAAAGATTGACTACCTCTGCTCTATTATGATTTTTCCATTTCATTGACTTTTCCCCTCATCTTTACTATTGTTCTCTTATGCTTTTCTTTGATTTTAATTTGCTGTTTTCTTCAAAGCTTCTTGAGATTACTGATTTCCATCCTTGGGATTTTAATTAATTTATATTTTTTATCTACACACAGAATGTCTGTGACTCACAGTTCATATTAATATTTTCTTTATCATTCTGTTGAGAATATTCTTATTTCCAATATGAGTTCTAATTTGATGCATAAGCTATTTACAACTTGATTGATTGACTTTCAGGCATTTGGGGATTTTTAAAAAGTTCTTTGTTGTTATTTTTATTGACTTTAAAATGAATTCCAGTGTGGTCAGGGAGCATGCTTGTTTGGTTTTATTCTTTGGAATTTGTTGAGACTTGCTTTATTGTCCAGAACATGTTTTATTTTGGTAACTGCTCCATATAAAAATACAATAGTTGTGTACTGTGTTAAGTTAATCATGTTGTTCTAATTTCCTTTATTTTAACTAATTTATTTTCTGCTTGTTCTTTTATCAAAGAGAGGAGTATTAATGCTACACAGTGTGATTGGGAGTTTGTCTAATGTGCTTTTGGCTTTCTTAATTTTTGTTTCTTGTGTTTGAGGATATGTTATGAGATCTTCATTTTGAAATTACCTTTTATCTTTATCAAAAGCCCTTCTTTTAAATGTAACAATATTTCTTAAGATCTATTTTTTTCTGCCACTAGCATATCTATACCAGCCTTCTTTTCTTATTAACATATGCCTTCCATCCTTTTATTCCCAACTTTTCTGCATCTTTCTATTTAAGATGTATTTCTTATAAGTAATGGATTTTTAAAAAAATTCATCTTGACAGTCTTTGCCTTTTATCTGGAGTATTTAATCATTACTAATGTAATTATTACCATTTTCACTCAATTCCTTTATCTTGCTGTTTTGTTTTTTGTTGGTCTCATTATTTTTTTCTTTTACCTCAAATATTTCTTTTTTAGGGTTGAGATTGTTAAGCACTTTTTTTCTATTTAGGGTACTATCTTGGAGGTTATGCCATGAATCCTTAATTTATTGTAATCATTGTTGAATTAGGATTGTTATCACTTGCCCCAAAATGCAGGTACCTTATAGCACTGGAACCAAATGTACTCTCCTATCTCTTCTGCTACTGATATGGGAAATTTTAATTCTATATCTCTAAAGCACAGAAGAATTTTTGTTACCATTTTAAATAGTCAATATTAATTCAAATTTATTCACTTCTCTACCCTTTCCATTGCTTTTATTTTCTGCATTATTATTCTTTCATTGGGAATATTTTTTCTCTTGCCTAAGGAGCTCCTTTTAGCATTTCTCCTGTTATAGGTCGACTCAGGATGAATTTTCTGTTTTGCTCATCTCAAAACTATGGCTTTCTTTTCATTTTTGAGGAATAGTTTCCTTGGGCATAAAATTCTAGCTCTGTAATGATTTGAGTACTTGAAAAATGTCATTCTTTTGTGCTGTCCTCTGTTGTTTCCATTGGATAATTCCATTGGCTCCTGTTGCTTTGAAAGTCTTTTTCTTTGAATTTGATGTTCAACTGTTCCAGATGGAGCCAATGGGAGCCCATGACATGGGCTCCTTGAACTTTTGGCATACCTCATGGTCTTAGAGCATTTCTGACAGGATGCTACTTTCTCTGCCTCAATGTCTGAAACAGTCATTTCTTCAAAGAGCTATGTTTCCCTTTTGTGGAGAATGGCATTTAGAAATTAAAATCTGGACATTAAGGGCTACTGGAGTGCCTTTGGGTCTAGGCTCAACAGAACTAGGGGATCTTATCTCCAAAATCTCTGTCTTGATTCTGTGAGTTCATATCAATACTCCCAAATTCTCTCTAACACCAGAAGATTCATTTTAGTCTTGCTTTTTTCTGTACAGTATTTGCAAGTTCTTTCTGCAGGTGAGAAACCTGGTTCATTCAAACCTCATTGTATTTACTCACTTGTCTGGGCTTCAAGTCACAAGAAGCAGACTAAGAATTGCTAACCCTATTACATTGAAAACAAAACAAAACAGAACATAAAAAAAAACACAAAAAGCTTCTAGCTATTGTTCAATTTGTTAACAGATCTTTGTGTCTTTAGACTGAAGGTGTATAGTCAAAAATATTTTTCCCTGTCAATGAGATTCATTTGAAATCCAGTAAAGTTCATTTGTTTCTGTTTATATTCCATTTTAGGTTTTCTCCACTCTTCATCAGAAATTTGACATCATCATCATCTTCTTCCAAAACATTAACATGGTTCCAAAACTCAAAATGACATAAAAAGGCGTATTCAGAACAGTGTTTCTCTCCTCTCCTCCTCTATCCACCTTGTTAATACTGGTTCATTGGTTTCTGCTTCAACCTTCCTGAGTTATTATTTTGTAAATAGAAGTACAGAAAATTTATTTATGTTATCTTAATTCCCCTTCTTTTTACACAAAATAACATACTATATATTTTTTTGCACTTTGATTTTTCCTTTTCACATCTTCTTTAGTCTCTTTTCTGCTATGTGATATTCATTGTGGGAGTGTTCTATACCTTATTCAACCAAATCTCTTATAGATGTTTTCCCCCAATATTTTCCCATTACTAACAGTGGTGCATCTTGTCATAGGTATTTTTGTGTGGTTCATCTTCAAGGTGTATTCTTATTGTGAGTTGAGGGCTAAAACTCACGATGGCTTTAGTAGACATTGTCACATTACCCTCCTTAAAGATTGGGACCTTCCTACCCACAATGTATCCATAGGGCCTTCCAAGGCCCTTTCAAAGGCCCTATCAATAGAGGCTGCTATCAAGCTGTGTAATGTGTACCAAATCTGATAATTTTGAGAAATGGAATCTCCATGTACTTAGAATTTATATTTCTCTTATTATGAAAGATGTTGTTCAGTTTTTCATGTTCAAAGAACTTGTTAAATATCTTTCTCTGTGCCTTGTCTGCTTGTGGCTTTTGCTTACTTTTCTGTGAGGGTTTTGACATCCACCCCACCCCCACCCCCATTTTAGAATTCTTCATGTGGTAGGAAGGATATTACTCTTAATCTCTGATGCATTTTAATCATAGTTACCTTAAAATCTGAGTCTGTGGGGCTGTTTTCATTGGATTTTTTTAAATTCCTTTGGATTTTTTTTGTCATGTATATTTCTTTCCTGGTAGGCCTTGTAGGTTTTTGTTGAATGCCAGATCCTGTATATAAAAAGTTGCAGAGATTCTGGAGCTATCTATTATGTTCTGCTAGAGAGAATTTGGTTTTCTGCTGAATGACAAGTGGCATGGTTCAGATACCTTTAACCTTGATCAAAGCTGATATAAGTGCCAGGCATGGTGGCGCACGCCTGTAATCCCAGCAGCTCAGGAGGCTGAGGCAGGAGGTTCATGAGTTTAAAGCCAGCCTCAGCAAAAGCAAGGTACTAAACAATTCAGTGAGACCCTGTTTCTAAATAAAATACAAAATAAGGTTGGGCATGTGGCTCAGTGGTCAAGTGCCCCTGAGTTCAAACCTCCCCCTAAAAAAATAAAATAAAAAGAGCTAACGTAGGTCAATTTGAGATTTGTACTTACTCTGAAGAAGTAGCCCTTTTCAGGTAGCAGGGGAAAAGGAACACAATAGTTCTTTACCCAAATATTTTTTTTTTATTTTTTAAGTTAAATAGTTTTATTTTTTAATTTGTTTTAATTAGTTACACATGACAGTACAATGACCTTGACATATCATACATTTGAATCAGATGGGATATAATATCTCATTTTTCTGAGTATACAGGTTGCAGAATCACATTGGTCATGCATTCACATATATACACACAGTAATAATAATGTCTGTTTCATTTATCCAATTTTTAATGGGATTATTTGTCCTTTTATTGTTGAGTTGTAAAAGTTCTTTATATGTTCTGAATACTAGGTTTCTATCACGTATGTGATTTGTAAATGTTTTTCCTGTTTGGAGGGATGTCTTTTCACTTTATTGCTAGTTTTGCTGAGGATTTTGTCCTTCTCAGAAGCTCTGCAAGCTGATTTCTGTGTCCTCAGCACTATGAAACTCCTATTTTCTCCATAGACTTTCAGTTTCGTGACGGTTGCTTGCTGCTTTCTCTGTCTTGTTCAGAGCTGCTGAGGAGCTTCAGGTGCCTGAGAGGGAGCTGCATGCAGTATCAGGCTCGCTTCTCTAACGCGCTTTTCTCTAGGATGGTATAGGCCTTTCAGAATTGTCTCCTCTTCCAGTGCAGCAAGACCACACAAGAGCCGAATTGCTGCTCTCTCTTCAGCCTTTATTCCCCATGTGGCAACTGGCAAATACCCCAATGAGGAGCAGCAGTGGCAAATGCCACGTGTGTCACCCTGCCCCCAGGAATGCAGCCTCTAAAGTCCTGCTGCCTTCATTATTTCTCAGTACCTTCCGACAGCTCTTCTTTTATGCTTAATCTGGCTTTCGTAGTTGTTCTCAAACAGAGGGGTTATTCTGATACTAGTTATTCCATCATTGCTAGTAGCAGCAGTCATCTTTCCACTTAGCACATTTCATTAAATTTGTATGGAAATGAGAGAACACAGTCAAATTGACAAAGCATTTTACAATTGACAGGGAAATTGGCTTGCTCATTCGCTGCTGGGGTGGGGATAAATTGGTACCACCTCTCTGGAAGGCATTAATTTATACCAAAAGCCTTAACACTTCATTTGCCCTTTGACCCAGCAATTTTGCATCTCGGAATTTATCCTAAGAAAATAATCATGAATACACGTGAAGATTTATTGGTAAAGATCTTTCCCGTGACCAAAATGGGAATAAAAGTCCTAAATATGAAACAATAGGGGATTTGAGAAATTCTGGTGCATCAATGCAATGAATATAATGGAATTTAATGCTACAGAAGATGGAGAATATCTAAGTACATTGGTGATTTACTATTTAGAACAGGAGATTATAAAACAACACAGACAGTCTGATCCCATCAGGATCCTATTAAAAATGTACACTTATGTATATAAAACTAGAATAATATACATGGAATTGTTAATACCGAGTATTTGGGGGTTGTTGGATTTTCTTCCCTTTGTAGATGCATATTTAAATGTCTCTCTATAGAGCATGATTTGTTAAAAAATTAATTTACTTTTGGAAAAAACTTAGCTGTTGACAGGCCCTCTTGATAGTGTCTTCTGGTAAACACCTTACACTGATGCTCTGAGCTATGTTTTTCTACTCTTAGGGACTTGTAGATTTCAGCTCACTGAAAATACTTCATGGAATAAAACACCTCCATATCAACATACTATAAATTCCTCCTGGTAAAATTCAGACAGAGGCTTCACCTGCTTCTGGCAGTGTGTGCCAGAAATCTTTTTAGTAAGGAGTTCTTTAAAAAGGTTCATAAAGTTTGTGACAAGGACCTGGATTATAAGGCAGATTTATTTCCTAATGTTCTTTTGGAACCTGTGGCCAACATTCAATGTAGTTGCTTTTGCAAAACTAAAATCCAGTTCTCTAAAAAAAACCTTCTTATCCACTGTTGCTTTCTCACTGAAGGTCCTCTCCGAAGCAGCGGGCACTATGGCTTCTTGGGTCTCCAGGATGCTTCCTAGAAATGCCTGTTCCTTGGCTACTTCATCCAAGATCCAGAGACATGAGGATTGTCATCGGCAGCACAAGGCCTACGGGTACTTCTTGCCCATCCAGACAAGATGGCAGGACAATGACCAGTATGGGCACGTGAACAATGTCGTGTACTACAGCTACTTCGACACCATTATCAACCATTACCTGATCAGGTAAGCATGGGTTCTGCAGCTCCAGAGCCTCACTTTGACCCTCTAAGGCATCCTTGGCTGGGAATTCAAGTAGAGCATCCTGGGACGATATCCCTCCATTTTTCTCTGCATGCCCAACTTTTTTTGTAGAGAGTCCTGTAGCTCAGGTTATTCCTTGGGAGAACAGAAGGACCTACATGTGAGTGAGGACTGTGTTGCAGTGCGTCTCCTGAAGTCTCAGGTGTTCGTGTATCTTGGTTCTTTGCACTAAATCGTCAGCAAATGCACAGGCTTTGAGTCTCAAAGAACTGACACGATAAACCACATCACGTTCACATGCTGGGCAACTTGAGCAGATATTAACATCAACCCTCAAGGCCTTTTTGTGAGAAAAACAGCTGCTTCCTCCACTGAGGACATCTAACAGGGAGAGGGAGGCAAGATGTGAAGATGCACATTGTGTCTTCTGAATGCTGATAACAATTGCCTTCTGATTGGTGTGTTTGCAAGACTGGTGCGTATGTATTTGGTTAATTTAATTCTGTATATGGAAGACTGTGTCCTATAGAGAGACTTATGTAAATAACCAACCTTGCATTAGCTGTGTGGTTTGATCAAGTTGTTGAGCCCGTGTTGAGTCGCCCCTAAAAATAACTCACATTTATCAAGAATTAAGTCCAGCTCTGTGAAGCGTTTTATACTCATCTTAAAGCAAGTCTGTGAGAGGGTAACAGAGACTGTCAGTGCTCTTGGATCTGGCTGGCAATTGCCAGTATCGACATTTTCTTGCCTAAGGACTTTCTCTGCCACCGGAATCCCTTTTGCAGCCAGACCAGAAATGCCGAGGAATGGGTGCCTTTCCAGAATCAGCCTTCAACTACTGGCTGGTGGGAGTCAGTGTATAAATTCCCAGCTTCCTCCCCTCTGAGTGAGATCACCCTGTGGTGTATACTTTACACAGGTTCCTGGGATTCCCTGGTGGGATTAAACTTATTACCTAGATTGGTAGCTTTTAAAAAAAAAACATTTTTTGAGATAAAATTTAATTTAATATTTTAATCATTTTAAACTATGCAATTCAATGGCTTTTAGTAAATGTTATGCAATCACTACCACCATCAAGTTCCAGAATATTTTCATCACCCCCAACAGGTAGTCCCATATCTGTTAGCCCTCACTCTCAATTCCCCTCTCTTCCCACCCATGGACAACCACTAATCTACTTTCTAATTCTATGGATTCGCCTATTACAGACATTCCCTAGAAGTGAAATCACACAGTCTGTAGTCTTCGGTGCCTAATTTCTTTTACTTAGCATGATGTTTTCAAGGTTCATCTATGTTAGGGCATCTCCTAGTACTCTGTGCCTTTATATGGCTAAATACTATTCCATTGTGTGGATATGCCACCATTTGTTTATTAATCGGTTGATAAGACAGTTGAATTGTTAGCTCTTTAGTTGAATTGTTAGCTCTTTTGGCTGTTATAAATAATACCACTGTGAACATTTTGTGTGCAAGTTTTGTGGTGGACATCTTTTGGAGTCTTTTCATTCTGGTCCCTCCCTCACTTCCAAAGGAGTGCTTAATCTATCGAAAATACCTTAGAGTTCTCACTCAGATTGCAGATTTGCTTCAATTTCTTCTTCTTATTTTCCAGTGCTGGGGATGGAACCCAGGGCCTCACACTTGCTAGGCAAGCTCTCTATCCCTGAGCTACATCTTCAGCCAACCCTGCTTCTTTTTTTCAAAAGGGCATGTGTGGTACAACCTCCACTTGGAGAGTGCCTGTTTCTTGTGAGCGGCTTGGTCCTGAGTCTGCACACTTATTTCCCTTTCTGTGCATCTGTCAGTAATTCCTCTAGAAAGCAGGTTACGCTTGCTTACCTGTGAATCATAAACTGTCATTTGCAGCACTCATTTTGGCTTTGAGGAGAATGTGTGCTTTGTACTTTAAAAATCCACAGCAAAAGGTAAAATCAGTATTTGAAGTTTAATTACCCATCATTTGTCAAGTGGGGAAATTTGATGGTGAATTTTCTAATGCATACGGGGCTATGCCATCTTGCTTAGGATCAGTCAGCCTTGGACCTTCTTTGGGTGAACTCTTAAGTCACCTCAATACAGCTGGTGTCGGTTTTTTTGTGGCTTTGGAACGTCTCTCATTTAAGAAGGGATGTCTGCAAACACCATGTTGAGAATGGTTGAGTCCTTTATCCAGTGGAGATGATTTCTGTGGGATCCGAATTTGTTATCAACTGCTTTTTACCAAGGTCTACTTCTGCCAGTTTGGGAGGTAGAGATGGAGGTTTTGGCAGTTTGTAAGGGAGAATTCCTGCCTGAATAGTGTCTTTTCCCAGGTAGAAGTCTAGATGTTAGGACATACTGACCTTCAAATGGTGAAAATACCCTGAATATTGTGCCCAGGGACTCATTGTTCATGATTTTGTAAAGAAGATGGACTACCTTTAAATGTTTTCTGAGAGATCTGAGAATTGTTTAGTAGGCCACTCATGGACTGTCAGAAGCAAAGCCATGGAGGAGAAAGAATGCGGGGACCATCAGGCCAGGAGGATGAACTTGCCTTCTTGGCCCAGGAGGACAGCAGGGCTGAGGCCGCAGTGGTGCATCCCAGCCTGAGCTGCACGTTGCTCTCCTTTTCTCCTGGTTTCCCAGGGTGGTCGGGGCTGTGCCTGAGCCAAACACCCATGGGCTCCCCAGAAACCTCCTGGCCTAGAACCTTCCTTCCTTGAGGGGGTTTCTCCAGGAGAGTGGGCCAGGGAGTGGTGGAGGGCCGGCTAGGGAGGGGGAGCAAGACAGCGGAACAGGCCACAGGCTGCCCAAGAGTTCCCATCACTTTGACACACGGAAGGGGTTAAGTCATTCTTGAAGAGTTTATCGCTCATCAATTGTAATTAAATATGTTTATATTAAATTATGTTCTGTAATTAATGTAAAATCCTTTAGCCTATGCTGTTATTAGAACCAGATGCTGAAGTACCAACAATATTTCAACATGACTGTGCTGCCTCGCCAGCTGTCTAACTGTAATTACTTTAATCTCAGCTTGTTATCTAATTATCACCTTTGTAAAGGGAAAAGTACTCTCTAATGCTTACTGATTGTTTCAGATGATGATGAAGAGCGGGGAACAGCTGTCAGAGATCGTGGGCCCTGCTTATCACAATGAAGGAAGTTATCCTGAAGTGTATTCAGGGCCAAACTGCTGAGGAGAGATGTGCCAGGCGGGAACTGGGGACTGGCCAGTAAGGGGAGACAGGTGGCATGCTGGTTAAGGGTACAGCCCCGTGGATAAGCTGGCAGGTGACACCTGCCTCCTCCAGCAAAGCCTGGGGACAGGGTTCTTAATCTGTTTGAGACTCAGTTGCCTCGTCTGTAACATGGAGGCCATAACTGTACTGGAAACCACCACTGGGGATTGTTACGAGGATTAAATGAGATAAGGCATTTGGGGCCTTGAGCACGGGGCTTGACAAATTGCACAGACTTAGTAAATGTACCTGTTCTTCCTTAAAAAAAAAAAAAAAAAAAATCTCAGTGTTGGTTTTCTCCATTTCTACCTTTGCCTTGATAGCCAAATCTAAAAGAAAGAAAATGGGTATCTGGATGCCAACAATTTGACATTATCAGTTTGTTTTTCAAATTGTGTTTAAGTGCTGACCTTTTGGGACTGAAATTTATCTTTGCACAGATTGTTCAAAACAGTTCATCACGGCTGGAGCCATAGCTCAGTGGTAGAGCTCTTGCCTAGTGTGTATGAGGCCCTGGGTTCCAAGCTCAGAACAACAACAACCAAAAAGGTCCCCAAACTAGCCGAGAGTGTAAATGAGTACTGTCAGACAAACCTTGAGGGTGCAGAGGAGAAGCAGCTCTGTCTTGGAATATCCAATGTCTGTATTAGCACTTCAGCCATTGATATGGTAACTAGTTCATTCCTAAATAATCTTTAAAGCAGATGTCCTCAGGATGTCTGTTAAGCTTCTAATATCCTCTCTCATTTTACCTCGCAGGAGCTGCACCCCCATCAGAGGGGAGTTGGTCAGCACTCTTTGTTATGCAAGTAGTAGAAGATTCTCCAAGTGGGAAGAGGCCCAGCTAAGGGGAGACAACCAAGCCAAGGTGAAAGTCAGACCCGTAGGAGAGGGTTGAGTTACTGGGCTTGCTAGACCTCGCAAGATCTGAGACAGTAGAAAAGAACTCCCATCTTTAGTAACCAAGTGGTCAGAACTCAGTCCCTTTGAAGGCAGGAAGTAGGAGGCCTCTTTTTAAAGGTAGACATCTTAGGAGGAAGGAAAGAAGGAAGGAAGGAAGGAAGGAAGGGAGGGAGGGAGGGAGGGAGGGAGGGGAGGCAAGGAGACAAGAAAGGAGGTCTGAAAGCACAGCTCAAGGAGCCCCAAAGGCCTTTGCACAGAGAGATAAGAGGAAAGAGAATGCAGGAGAGTAGAGGGAAGAGGTTGGTGAGGGGCCAGAGAGGCCTTGGTTCCAATCCAGACTTTCCTCCTTGGAATCACTATGTGCCTTAGTATTGTCAATTAATATTTTAAAATATTGTATAGCCCCTCTGTTAGGTGCGATAATTATGGGTAATGTTTGCAAAGCACATAAAATGATCAGTAAACTTCAGAAGTTATTATCAGGTAGGATCCAAGCCGGGGAAGTGTGCCCGAGATAGCACAACCAGGATGCTGAGGAGGAATCCGTGAAAGTCCTGGGAGTATCTCGTCTACCCATTATGGATGTAGACATGTGGGGCATGTCAACTGGGGTTCAGTCAGGAAGATGGAAACCGCTTCAGGTCTTTCAAACAGAGAGAATTTAACACAGGGCTTTGGTGCTGCAGAGGTTGAAAGAACTCACAGAGCCAAAAGGGGACAATAATGTCATGCAAAGATTAGCACTTCAGCAAATGTTCTTATATTTAAGGCTGAGAAATTACAGAGGAAGTAAGGTTTCCAGAGCCCAGGACTGCAGAGAATGGGGGCCTGACTGGGTGCTGGAACCCTGGAGGCAGACTGTGTCAAGACAGTGCTGGGAATGACCGGTTGATGCTCAGTGCTGGGGCAGGATGAGGAAATAATGGGAGCCAAAGCTGAGTGGTGCCAGAACTGGAAGAGAAAGGGTTCTTTCTTCCCCTCCTAATGCCTCCCAAGGCTAGAACCAAATCAGAAGCCTGTGCAAAGGAGTTTGTGTGCTCCTAGTGTCAAAGCAGAGCATGGAAGGGTGGGCCTGGGTCTGAGAGCCTGTGTCCTGCAGTTTATGGCTGTCTTTGCAGTGCCTCCTCCCACCTTCCAATCTGGTATTTTGGAAGGAGGTAAGTAGGCAGCCTGTTACTAATTTAATTAAGATCTGCTTGTTTTGTATTTTTTTTTCAAGTGAAAAGCAAGGATTACATCTATATTTCATTTTCACTTGGTGATAAAGAGCAAATAAATATAAGCATGTCTGTTTTATTTTACCTGTAAGAAGCAGCACTGCTTAACAAAGAGTGTGGTCCGGAATCAGACGCATCTTCTCTTCCCCGCTCCATCCCTTTCTTCCTCTGTACAACTGTGTGACCCAAGGCACTTAATATTTCTCTGCCTCAGATTCGTCACTTGTTTAAAAGAGTGAATTAAAAAATAAAAAAGAGTGAGTAAGAGTCTTCTTGTAAGGTCTAACTGGGGTGATATCTGTAAATCCCTCTCTAGTGCCTGGCACAGAGGAGGCAAGCAAAGAATGCTATCATATAATGGTTGTAGCTTGGAATGTGATTTTTCCCCGGGAAGTTCATGTGTTGGTCCTTGGTGTGGTGATGTAGAAGTGAGGGGACCTTTAAATGGTGGTGCACAGTGGGAGGGTGGGGCCCTTAAAACAGATTAAAGGTAGTTCTTATGAGACCCTGAGTTAGAATGAATTATTATAAAGAGGAGCCTAAATTGTTCTCTATCTTGAGTCTCAGGATGTGATTTCTTCCTCTTGCACATGCTCCAGCTATTACCGTGCCATTTACCATGAGCTCCTCACCAGAACCAAGATGATATCTTGGTGCCCTTGAACCTCCAGAACTATGAACTAAATGGAACTGTTTTCCTTATAAAGTTATACAGTCTTCATTATTTCATTATAGGAATGAAAAATGAACTATTACACAATCATCATATTCCTGTGTCAGCTCCTGGATTGTATTCCCCACTTCCTACTGTGATTAGCAAGTCTCAAGAGAACAAGAGGGGGGAGCAATGCCTGATGCTGAATTCTACAGCTTTAGCATCATGCTCTAAAGCCATAGGCAGTATCACATAAGAAACAAGAAAACTGCATTGGAGAAGCCAGCATGCCTTCCACAGACACCCAGTTTGCTCCACTTGAAGCCAAATCGGGCAGAGAACAGGGGCTTGCCTGCTTATTCAGGCATGGTAGCCTGGCCTTGTACAGGTGTTTAGTTCCATTTTATTGGTTCCATCTTCATATGAGCAATGGAAAAATGGCTTCGTCTAACATCAGTCCATCAGAAAGCTCTCTAGATACCTCTTCACCGTACCACCCCTGATGTGGTATTTTGGAAGAGGGTAAGTAACCGGTTCTTGGTTTAATTATTGTTGACCCACCTGCAGTGCAGTAATAACCAATGTTCGTGGCAGTGAGCCTGGAGGCCCATGAGATCCTAAGATGTGTTTCAGCTCAAGGCATTTGAGGGCCCTACAGTTCTTTGAAAACTAGACAGATGTGTTTAGAAGTCTAGGGATGGTCAGGTGAGCCAACCATTGTTGAGCGGTTCTTCAGGTGAGACACACGTCCTTGTGTGCCTGGTGTGGGGAAGCTATTCAAGGGACTTCTTCCCTGGAAGCCCTCCCTGACCTTCTCACGGGCAGGGCTGCTTCCTTTCCTCCCCCATCATGTGGTCCAGTGAGCCTAGGATTGCACTCCCCCCATTGGAGTGTGGGGTTAATTTGTATGCCCATGTCCCCCATTAGACTATGGGGCCTTCCAGGACAGGACAATGGCTTATTCCTTTGTATATCCTGAGGATATTACCTTGCCTAGCACATATTTTATCTGTGATGAACGTTCCTTGAAAGAGCTAAACAAATAACTCCTTCTTGGACCATGCTGGATCCCCTGGGGTTTTTCTTGTCCAGTGGCCTGAAGAAGCACTATCTCCTGGGACCCTGGGACAGGTCTCTCTCCCGTGACTGGTCTTGCTACGTGTGACTGGATACTCATACCAGGAGTCTGCAAAGCAAGCTTTCAGATAAGACATCCACTGAGCATCCCCTGGACCCATCTCTAATGGTGCTGGCTTAGTTCAGCCGTGGATGGTTTAGAAGTGAAAGGAGAAGACAGGAGTTGGCCTGTTCTAAGACACGTCACCTGAGGAGAGCAAAGGGATAGGGCTTTCATATCAGGAATGCCTAGGTGCAAAGAAGGCCCAGGTCCCTGCTTACACTGCTCATCAGAAGAACACAAATGTGATGAACTTGTGGTGAACTCCCTTCATTGGGAGGTGCACGCCGTACTCTGGGGTTCTCTTTGTTAAGTCCTCTTTGGCTTCTGAAGGATATATGCTAAAATGGGAGAAATACCCCAGCCACAGAGACCTGAGAGAAATTTCGGTCGTAGCCTCATGTCCCGTCTATCCATCCTTCACAGTCCCTTCCTCCCTGCAGTACCCATGGGTCCTTGCAAGCCCCTCAGCTCTGCTTGTCTCCTCTGTATCTGTAGCTCAACCGTTGCTTCCTCCTGGAGTATTCTGGAAGTTCTTCACTAGTCTGATTTTTCCTGATCTTCCAAATACCACCCTGCAATAGGTTCAAGTTCCCATTTCTGCATTTTCACAGGACCCTGGATTTTCTAAATCAGGGCTCCAGAGACTTCTTTTTCAGTCAACAGTTAGATTGTAATTATTTTAGGCTCAGTGTTTATAGGTCTGTCTCTGTTGTGTCTAGTCAGCTGTTATCATAGGAGGTAGCTCAGATAACAAGTAGATGAGGAAATGTGGCCATGTTCTAATCCCCCACCCCCCGTTTTTTTTTCCCCCCTTTGGTACCAGGGATTGAACTCAGGAGCACTCAACCACTGGGCCACATCCCAGCCCTTTTTTGTACTTTATTTAGAGACAGGGTCTCACTGGGTTGCTTATCTGATCTACTTTTAAATGCAGCTTCGTGTTTATTCCATTTATCTGTGCTCTTATATTTGTATAGTTTGAATCAGTCTTCTGGCTTCTTTTTTTCTTTTCTCATTTTTATTTTTGTTGGTGCTGGGGACTGAACCCAGGGCCTTGTGCATGCGAGGCAATCCCTCTACCAACTGAGCTATATACCTAGCCCCTGGCTTCTTAATCATAAATTTATATGTATACTTCTTATACAGCTTATGAATTTTCCCTCTTGTAATGACAAGATCCGAACATCACAAGCTAGGAACTACAGTGCTTATCCCTGCAGGTGTTAGCACCCTGTCTCTTCCAAGTGGGTGGATGTGAAAGACTCAAGGAGCAAATTCCTGCAAGTCCCATGAGGTTGTGGGGAGAGATACCCAGGACAGAAGGCAAAGGTTTCTCCATGTGGCCGAGACAAGGTGCTGTGGGCTCAGCCTGAGCAGGCTGGTTGCCATACCAGTACTGGAGTGTAACCGTGGGGCTCAGAGGATGTGAAGCAGGCCTGAAGACATGTCCGAAATACATCACGTATGTATTTTATTGTCTGGCCTAATATGTTACCTATGCTTAGAAGCAGTAAAGAGGGCAGCCTTTGGTGCCAGATTACTCAGGTTTTATTCTGATTCTACTCCTTCCTGCATTCTACTCCGTGGGCAAACTAGTTAGTATCTCTTTGGCCTTATACCCTTATTTTTAAAGTGGAGGGGCTATTGTGAGGTACCCAGAACATAGAAAAGAGTCTCAGCAGATGTTAGTTGTTAATAAGCACTTAATAAATTACTAAAAGATTTTTAATTGTGGACTTTTGTAAGTCAATATTTCTATCTTTGTTTATTTTAAAAAAAAAATCTATATTCTCTTTCCAAACTGAACTGGAAATGAGTTACCAAATGGTAATGGCACTTAAATAATCTTTTACATTAGAAGTAGAAAAAATAAGAAGATAGAAAATAAGGGGAAAAGACGTAAAACACTAAATGCTTCTACCGCCAATTGAGCATGACATTAATCTCTGAGCTTCCTGACACCCAAGAAAATAAGGGAAGCAAGATGAATCATATAATCCTAATTAGCTGATAAAAGGAAGCATATTGTTTCTTCAAGAGAAATAGACTTTTTTTTTTCTTACTTTAAATTCTAAAAGAAATTTAGAGGAAATTCACCAAGGAGTCTTAAGTAGTGAAACCAGAGACTGGAAGGAGCTAAGGAGCCTGGAAATAGGCTTTGTTTGGGGCCTGACCAATAGCTGGCACATGCGGACTCTCAATGAATCAATGAATAATGGGGTGAGTTTTCAGTAGATTTTCATAAGAACCAGCATCCTGTCTCCAATGACCAGAACAGACGAGTGATTCTAATGGGGAGATTTGGGGGTAGCATGGGGGACAGAGGTAAGCTGTGGGGCTTGCTGGGGATTAGAGGAGCAGGTGCAGGTCTTATGCACCCCTGCTTGCTCAGAATGCTGTGCTGACCCCTGCCACCCTCCACTGGTTCTTTCTTTCCGCAGTCTCTTTCCTGTGCCCCCCATCCCAGACACAGTGAGCAGATTCTTTCTGTAGCCTTCCCTAGGCAGTCGCCCTATAGCTCTCGGCCAGTGCCAGGTTCCCTGCTGGGGTGGCCTTGATCTGTCCCCAGTCAGGCATCTCCCAGGGCTCCATCTGCATTTCTCCCACTGAGCCACATCTCCAGACCCCAGACAGCCACACTTGCTCACTGGTGCATTTGTGTCTCAGGGCTTGTGTTGACATCTGGGTACTCTGCCCGTCTGAAGGCCTCAGTTAAAATATTATGATCTCTCTGCTCGGGCCCAAGGAAATCTCATTATAAATAAAGTAATCCCATTTGCGGGTGTGTTCTGTAACCTACAGGCTCAAAAATATACGGGTACAGTATGCCTGGGAAGTCGGGCTGTCAGATTAATACATTGTGTGAAAATTGGGGCCAGAGGTCACCAGTCTCCTGATACACAAATCTCCCTCGGAGAATCTCATTTCATTCAGACTATCAGTTAGATTAGAGATACCCTAATTATCCCACTGAAATTAAATTACTTTATGTTAGGGTGATATAATGAACAACCATAAAGAGGATATACACAACCAATCATCTTATTAGTCACAGCAAGACCAGACCATACACTAAAAGGACCTTGCTGATTATTGTCAGCCAGTCCCTGCCACACAAAAAGGACAAGGGAAAGAGGAAAATGAGGTTAGCCCTGGTTCGCGGGCTGTTTAGTTTTTCCTGGACAGGTGTCAGGTGCCTGCTGTGTCCTGGGACTGAGTTGCTTAGAGGTTCTTCCTAAACATGCCTCTGCTGGTCAGGAAGAAGGCAAGAGCTAGGCAGCACCCACTGCATTCTTGACCCTATTCACCCCCATTTCCCGTGAGACCTCATGATTTATGTGTAGAACCAGGCATCCATTGCCTTTCGATTCTTTGTTCTAGAAAGCTCCACAGTATCTGTCAAGTGATATTACTGTGTCGCTAGTCCTCTTCACATCAGTTGATCTTTTAAAAAGTGAATACCACAAGCTGCAATAACAAATTTCAGTGACTTAATACATTAAAGGTTTATTTCTTGTTGAAATCATTGGCTCATGCAGGCATGAATTGTGGGTAAAACTCTGCTCCATACAGTCATTTAAGAACCCACCTCTTAGCTCTGCTGTGTCAAGATCACATTTCTCACTGGCAGCCCATTTGGGGCTGGATAATTCTTTGGTGGGGGGCTGTTCTGTGCTTTGTAGAATGTTATATCTCTGTCAGCTAATGGGTAAATGCTAATGGTGTACTCTCCCAGTTGGTACAACCCAAAATGTCTCCAGACATTGCCAGAAGGGACAAAATTGTGTTGGTTGAGAACCACTACTCTAAGTCAATGAAACCTTAATTCATCAGGGAGATGGGGAGAGACAGCAAGGAGGATTCTGTGGGAGGTTTCATGGGGGCAGACCTAGAACTGGTACGCCAAGGCTCTACTGGGCAGAAGTCACATGGCCTCCTCTAACTGCCTTCAATAACTGAAAAGATAAATGAAAAAGGGGTCCAAATGCATCCCCAGGAGGAAAGGGAAACAGAGTTTGTAGAACTCATAGCTGATCTCATCCAAGGATGAATCAAGGTACACCAGAACTAGGGGTTTGGTTCCTCCCCTATCAATTCTTGATACCTTCCCTTCTACACACTGCCAACCCTGGTCCCCACCTGGTCCTGACATTTTGTCTCTTTACCTTCCTTTGTCTCCATTCAAAGCTCAACTGCCCTGCCTTCAGTTTGGACAGAGCCCTGACATCCAGCTACTTAAATAACCTAATTGTGCTGATGTGGTGAAATGCTGTTGAGCTTATGTGCGCCCCCTTCTGGTGGCATAACTATGAATTTTTAACAGAATCAAAGGGATGGTGGGCATGGGGGCCGCCCTGGCTGACTGGGCAGAGGGGAAAGGGCAGAGTCTGTCTGGGCTCTACCTGTGCAGCATGGCTACAACGGGATTTGTTTTACATAGGAGCAAATATTGACAATAGTTTAAAGTTAATACCATGGTCTTCGGTAAATATGTTTATTGAATAATTAGCAAATGGCAAATAACTTAACAAAAAGAGTACAATGTTCTTTAAGTAAATAAATTGCCATAAAAGGGGAACCCTCATCCCTGGAATATGTTCAGATAGTTGGGCAGACCTAGAACTGGGTCCTCATCAGCAATATAAAGCATATAGGTAATGACAGGAGGTTAACAGTTTAAGTCATTATTGTTTTTAGGAGCACATGGTCATAGGCAGAGTGTATGTAGATAAAGTGGGAAAAGAGGCCACCAGGTGGGTGCTGATGACCCCCACACTGGAGCTGGTACCTCAATGCTGATTGTGGTCAGTGCTGTTGTCTATGGCACTGGGTGATTTCCCAGAGAGGCAAAGGGATGTGCTGTCTGGTTTACCAACTTACTGCCCGGTGACAACATCACAACTTAAGAATTGTGCTACTACTAGGTAATACCATCGGAGAAAAGTTTGGGGGTAGGGGATGGAGCCCTGGGTTCCTGATGTGTGTGGGCCAATCGCTCTGTGATTCTGTGTGAGTCAGGTTACTGCCAGGGCAGTCAAGGTTTTAAGCACCTGCTTTCCTTAGTTGTTTTTTGGCAAACAGATCATCCTCCCTGCCCCAAC
This sequence comes from Ictidomys tridecemlineatus, assembly GCF_052094955.1. Lineage (NCBI taxonomy): Eukaryota > Metazoa > Chordata > Mammalia > Rodentia > Sciuridae > Ictidomys > Ictidomys tridecemlineatus. The sequence continues at coordinate 32,190,566 of NC_135480.1, forward strand.
AATATGACCTCCGTGTTGCAGCCAGAGATATTTTCCAGCCAGGTTATCCCACCTTTCCACCTTCATCCCCAGCACAACTTGTCCGTAGCATGCAATTGCATTTCAGATGAACACAAAACTCCTTTGCACATCCTGCAAAACCCTGCAGGAACTGGCCCTTCTTCAGGGTCCCTGGCTCACTAAGCCTAGTGTATCCAAGCCTTGTTTCTGGTCCTCACCCTGTCACTGTCCCTATAGGGCTTTGCCCGTGCTGTGCCCTCTGTTTCTGGTGTGTTCCTTCTCTCTCCAGTTGGCGTGTTTTTCCTTGTCTGTTACTTCTTAGTTCAAGAGTCACTCCCAGATCCAATTCACTTCTCTTGGGCTCTTGTAGGATCTCCCACAAGTAGAGCATTGTCAGAAGTGCAATTCTACATTCCCTGCATTATCTGAATACATCCTGTCTCTGTGATTGGATTCTAAGCACGAGGAGAATGCGAGAGAGTCTTGCTTGCTACTGTATCCTGGGATCTGGCATAGTGCCAGCACATAGTAGGTGTGAATACATTTTTCTGGCATGAAACGAATGAGTCATTTGGATTTTCAATCAAGCTTGACACTGATATTCAACCTGATTGTTCTATCATAAAGCCGCCAACAAATTGGGAATGTGATCCCCCCAGTCTCTAAGAATGACTCAACAAAGGTCAGCAAAAATGGTGTGGAAAGCAGTGCATCTCTGTCCGCTCAGCTTCGTCATTTCTGTTGGAAATCTTGCTACAGCCTAAAACCCTTTTCCAGCCTTTCAAAGTCTTTTATTGGAAATGCATGTACCTGGGCAGTCCATTTGCAGCCGGCAACTCCTGGGAGCGACTGTGGTACACAGCACAGTTTGCAGGTAAATAGCCTGGGTTGGAAGAAAGGAAGACACCAATTGTGTGGCAGGGACTCCAGCGCTCTGTGGGAAAGCCCTGGGGGTGAGGAGTCTATGACTGTCTCTCTGTGGAAGTCGGAGGATGGTTCCGCAGCCCTGTGAGAGTCCCAGCCTCTTATGATTCATGGCATGTGGCCACCTCTCAGCTCAGAACAGAGTGAGGTATGAAATCATTTCCAAAGCAGCATCTATGAAATTCCATTACACGGGGCTTTTCAATTTAAGGGGAAAGACCTTTGCTGAAACTAATTTGCAGTTGCTTTAATCATGGAGCTCAGAGTCACGGGCTTTCCCCTTGGTGGTGGCTAAAAATTTGGCTCCCGCCGACTGTGTGGAGTGGGCTCCCCACCTGAGCTCCAGAATTCCTTCTGTGGCTGTTGGACATCCCCTAATTTTTGCAATTTTTGAGACAAAAAGGAAATAATTACATTCGGTCCTCCTGGTGAATGTAAATGTTTTGGAATCAGAATGCATTTGAAAACAAGAGTTAAATCAAAGCAAATAGGACGAGTCCCAGGAGGAGGATCATCCCAGGGTTGTTTTTGCTCTCCTGCCAGCTTCTCCTGTACCCCGCTCCAGGGTTTTTCTCTTGGGTTCCTTTGTTCCCTTACCCAGTGACACTATTGGGATTTTTCTCTGTCTGAAGAAGGGCGGCTAGGAATCACAGAAAGCAAAGAACACTTTGAAGTCGGGAAAGTAGGTCTGATCTTACTTCTCCTGTTTACCAAACTTAGTCTTTTAGAAAGTTTGCTAAGCTTTCCAGAGCATCTCATTTATCAAATGCAGATGATAACATCAACCCTGAAGATCAGGTGGGCTGTGGTGGGAAGTCTGAGCCAGATAAAGTGTGAGAAAGCCTGTGAGCTCTGCTCACCCCCCATCCCAGTTGTTTGGGAGTTGGTGATATTGGTTCATCCAGGGGTATTTATCGAAAAGTGGTTGTCTCAGCCTAAAGACCTTCTTACTGACCAAATCCCCAGCCACCACCACGGTAGATTACACCACTGCTTAAAATCCCTTTGGGTAGAAGTTCTGTGACTCCTGAAATCACCTGTGAAAAAAAGATTCAGGGAAGAATCAGACACTATCACATCTTGAGTCATCCACATTTAGTGCAGGTTTATCAGACAGCTATTGGTTTCCTTGGAAAAGGAGAGACTGGGACTGGAGATAAGCAGGCTTTATGGGTGGGAAGTTGGGTGGAGGTTGCAGATTTGAGGAGAAGTAAGAATTGCTGTGAATGTTTTTACAGAGAAGTGTTCTCACACTGTGCTCAACACAGACTTGGTAAGCTAAGGCACAAGGATGGAGGAATATACAGTCAGGTCCTGGATTAAGGATTTCATTTATTTAGTGAATGTAAGCCATTCTTTTTGGCTGTCAGTAGCCAAATACACCTCCTTTGACTGCAGGATACCCGTTCCTGCTAACATACACATATAGAAACTGAATACACCACATAATGTGTTCTTCCAGCTTCCTTTTCAGCTAGGATGCTGGCATGAGACCCAGGTTTTGCCAGTGCACCTGTCCCAGGCTGAGGACTGTCTGCTGCTGACATACTGAGATAGGGACTGTGCGTGCGGCATTCATTCTGCGGAGGGTGGTGGACCAATGGCAGTTACAGCTTGCTTGTGATGGCAGCCATGACCAGGACCATTGTGACATGTATCTGGGAATACTGGCCATAACTTGGCAGAAGTTTCTTCAGGGTACTAGCTCTGTGATGTGACTCTTGGTCACGCTCCCTCCCCATGGGTCTATGGCTAGGTTCCCAAATTGCTTAGAAACATAAAGTCAGGTGGATAGTTACAAGACTGGAATAGAATTGTTTGGGGAGCCATTTTGAAAAGGAGCAATTCCTGTGGTAAAAGAAAGTAGGAGACTAATGAAAAGACCTAACTCACTCTATGGGTGGGTAAAACACTCCTGCTTTCACTCTGTGTGAGGAAATGATGGAGAAATGACACTGTAGTGTCAGGGGATCTGGTTCCAATCCAAGCTCTGCTGGGGAGCTGGGTCACTCTGGCAGGTCTATGCAGCACCTTGAGGCTTCCAATTCTTTATCTGTAGGATGGGGATAGGAACCATCCCAACTTGCAGGACTGTTCTAAGAATTCAGCCAGATAGGGATTGGAAGTGAGTGGAGCAGACAGGAGGGAGTGGTATCCTGGAAGATGGGTTCAAGGAAGGAACAGAACCAGAGAGAACCTGGCGAAGAGGCCACAGAGTCTGAGGATTGGGTCTCTTCACACGGAGGTGATTGGAGACACACTAACTAGTCCTCCTAGTGTCCTGTTGGGGCAGAGCTGCTACAGAAAGGTCAAAGAGCAGATGTAAATGGAAGAAGGAGTGACAGAGGGTTCTGAGGATTACTTTAAGAAATATCGGGAAGTTATTTGAAGACACTTTGGGAGTAAGGAGTGGTGTGTGATCAAGGGAGGGCTTAGTAATTAAAAAAAAACTTGTTAGATGGGGACATGTTAAAATTCATCAAAAATTTATTAGAGGCACATGTTAAAATACTGCATGGTTAGTTCAGAGGGAGAGGTGGAGCTACAAAAAAGAAAGGACGTTTGCTACTGAAGATTCCTTGGAAGGGCAGGAGGACCTATGGAAATCCTGGCCTTGAGAGGAAGAGGGACAGTGGCATGGAGTCACAGCAGGGGAGGGAGGTGCAGGCAGGGTGCAGATGTCACCTAAGAAGTTTAGGCAGTGGAAGCTGAGAGTGTTCCTATTTGCTGGTTCCCCTTTTCTCTCTGAAGTAGAAGATCAAGTCTTCTGCTGAATGTAGAACAAGTCAGAGATTCAAGGAGAGCAGAAATGTTAAATAATGATCACAGAAGTAAGAGTACTAGTTAGGACATTGACCAAGCTGCTGTGACAGCAGAGTCCCAAGTGCAGTGGTTTCAGCAAGAAAGAATTGTATTTCCCTCTTGTATAGCAGTACAGATCTGTGGCCGGTAGAGGAGCTAGCAAGCAGTTATGGGGGCCCAGGCTCTTTCCTCCCTGTAGCTCTGCCATCCTTGGAGTGTTGCCTTTATCCATGTGGTTGCAGATAACTTGCCATCACATCTGTGTTCCCCCTGCAGGAAAGAAACCAGAAAAAAAAAGTGAACCACATGAATACCTAGGAAGGGCAATCCAGGTGGTGGGCACAGAGAGGACAGATACTCTCAAAGTGCTCAGGCAGGTCAGTGTGGGAGTGGCCATTTGGAATAGAAGAGGTGAGAGGAGAGCCCAAGCCAGGTCAAGAGCACTTTGGATTTGAAGGGGATGGGGAGAAGCCGTGGGTGCACATCAGGTAGCAGTTTTGACGCAGTATCAGGGAACCCATGTCCTACTAATGTCTAGAGAGCTAAGAAAGTCTGGTGAAGGGAAAAGGGCCAGCCTCTGACCTTTGCCCTTTGAGCACAGGGGAGCTGTGGGCGCTCACCTGCACACCCCCAACCATGTGGGCCCATGAGTGGAATAAGAGAGGAGAGTTTGATTTCTGTTTGGATCCTTCATGCCTCTTGGAGAGTTAATTGCTCAGAGAGTCTTACTCTTTATGCTAGTTCATCTGTGAGCATGCACACACACACACACACACACACACATGCAAGTGTATCAGGTAGGCTCAGGTTTAAGCCCCAGAAACCATACTTTCTGGCAAGGCATCCTTTTGGGAAGTGAATCAGCCTTTTGGAGCCTCCATTTCCTCCTCTGCAGAATAGTGATGTGAGCAGAATACCAGTCATAGTTCTGTTGGGAAGATAAAGTTAGAGAAAGCATATAAATAAAGCATTTCCTTTATTTTTGGAATCAAAATGCCCATACAACTCAAAAGGTGCATTAGCATTTCAAAAATAAAAATGTCTCTATTTTAAGCCAACATATCTTTTCCTCTCTAGGCCTAACCAGGCAGCGTGGAGTCTAGAGGGGAAGTTGTAGGTGACGCTTTTCGATGGGAAACCACCTGTCCACCCTTTTGTATTCTCCTCCAAGAAATCTGTTATCCGGGGAAGGCTGTTCTTTGCATAGCGATTTGGCTAGAACAAAGCAGGGCTCCTTTGTGTCTGATCCAGGGCTAGTTCCAGGGCTCAGCACAGGGAATGGAACAGCTTGTCTCTAACAGGTGATGGTGGAGAGTCCTGCTGGTGGCCCCTTCTCCTCGCAGAGCGACGAGAACCCATGCCGTCTGTTCACGAGCTTTCCCACGGATATGTGCAAGTATCTGCCCACCTGTGTGTGTGCGCATGTGTGCTGTTCTTGACAGACTCTCCCAGGGACCCGATCTTCATCTCGTCCCCCACTTGGAGATGTGGTGCAGCTCTGTGTCACAGATAGACAGATGTACTTCCTGCCTGGGCTGCCTTCCAAGAGGTCAGGGCATTTCGGTTCTCCTTGAGGATGCAGCGAGTAGCAACAGGTGAGGAATCCCACAGGTGGTATCTCGCACCTGCAGGCTGTGGGGGCTCTGGCCTTTGAGGCTGTCTGGTGTAGAGAATAGTGGTGGAGCTTCTGTATCAGAGACATTATGGGGTTTGAATCTCAGGTCTGACTCTCTGGGTACCTGTGTCACTGTGGACAACTCACCACTTGGCGCCCCAGTTTTCTTATCTGTAGAAGAAATCCTGGCACACAGTGAGTGCCGTTGGTGGGAATGCCAAGTTGTCAAGAAGACCTGGGTTCTTGGTTGTGCTGTGAACTAGGAAGGAGCCTTTCCTGTGTCATTTCACCTTGATGATCTGCTGGGCAGCTCTGAGGTCCTCTGGGTCGACCAGGGGCTGTTCCAGAGGTCTTGGTGCCTTTGGCCCCTGCCTGGCCCTCCTGAATTACCCCTCTTCCCTCTGGTGAATCATTCCTGCCAGGTCTGCATGGACCCCTCTCCATCTCTCATCTTTAAACCATTTTTCCATCCTCCTTCACTGTGTGTCTAGTCTCTTTCCCAGCAAATATCCTAAAGCCTTCATCCATGTATTTCTTCAGTTTCACAGGAGCAGGAAGCCTGGTGGAAGGGGAACCTGATAAATGATGTGAAGGGCAGATGCTGTTCAAATGTCTCACTTCCTCTGGGAGCCTGGCCCAGGTGATGCACTGAGATGACACCAGCTTTGTTGTTGTTCTTTACCTCTGGGGATTCCTTTTATGTATCATCTTGGCTGGGCCAAGCTTTCTTCTAGATATTTCCATGAGGGTGTTATGGATGAGATTCACATTTAAACCAGTGAACTTTGAGTAAAGCACATTACCCTCCATAATGTGGGTGGGCCTTGTCAGTTGAAGGCCAGAGTAGATGGAAGATTGACAACCCCTGAGCAAGAGGAATCCTGAAGCAGACGACTTTACTTGGACTACAACATCAACTCTTTGATGGCTTTTGGACTTGAACTCCAACTTTTCCCTGAGTCTCTATTCATGCCCACTCCCCACACCCCTGTCGATTTTGGACTTGCCAAACCTCTCTCTATTTATGAATACCATCCGCCCTCCATATTTACCTATAGATTCAACAAACCACAGATAGAAAATATTTGGGAAGCCAGATGTGGTGGCCCAAGCCTGTAATCCCAATAGCTCAGGGGGCTGAGATAGGAGGATCACAAGTTCAAAGTCAGCCTAGCCACTTAGCAAGATCCTAGGAAATGAGCAAGACCCTGTCTCAAAATTAAAAATAAAATTTAAAAAAAGGATGGGGATATAGCTTAATGGTCAATCCCAGGGATCAATCCCTGCTATGAAAAAGAAAAACAGAAAGAAAAGAAAATATTTGGGAAATTAATTGTACTCAACATGTAAAGACTTTTTTCTTGTCATTATTCCCTAAACTATACAACATGACAACTATTTACATAGCGTTTACATTGTATTAGGTGTTGATAGTCTTTTAGAGATGATTTGAAATATGTGGGAGGATGTGAGTAGGTTATATGCAAACACTATGCCGTTCTATATAAGGGACTTGAGCCTCTGTGGATTTTGGTTTTTGGATCTGCTGGAACAATCCTCCTAGGACTCAGAGGCATTGCTGCTCATCCTTGCAAAGTGACCTGGGAGCTCTTCCTCTTTCCTGCTCCTCTTGCATTTGTTTAGAGCATGAATAGGAACATTTCATCTCTCCCCCTGGGTGCGACATCCCTCCTGGGCCTCCAGGGAGACTCTTTTCTCTCTTGTTATGCCACAGATCACTCAGTCCTCCAGTCATCCCTGCATTGATCAGATCCTAGGAAATGAGGGGCTGGATCCAAGGTGCCTCCCTTCTGTATTGAGGAGTCAAGAGACTCAGGAACAAAGAATAAAGGTCCCACACTGAAGACCTTTCAGCATGTATCTGTTGTCCTGATGGCTTTTTGAGAAATTTTTGAACTAAGATATGTACACAGAATTACTTGGGTAATTCTGAGAGCTGAGAAGTCCCAAGATATGCATCTTCAGGCAGGAGAACCAGGGAAGTCAGTGGCATAATTCCATCTAAATCTAAACTTCTGGAGCCGGTGGAGGCCAGGGGCGGGGGGGGGGGAGGGGGGGGCGGGGCAGTGGTATAAGTCCCAGTATCTGAAGGCCCAAGAACCTAAAGTTCTGGTATCTAGGGTCAGGGGGATATGGATGTCCCACTTCTGAGAGAGAGAAAAGTCTCCTTTCCTGTCTTTCTGTTCCTATGGGCCTGGGCCTTCAATGGATTGCATGGTGCCCACCCACACTGAGAGAGGCAGATTTTATTTACACAGCCCACTGATTTGAATGCTGGTTTCTTCTGGAAATGCTCTTACAGATATACATGGAAATAATGCTTTGCCAGCTATCTGGGTATCCCTTAATCCAGGCAAGTTGACATAATAAATTATTCATTGTAGAGCTGGTCTCTCCCTCTCCTTCTCTCTCTCTTACCTACTTATGTTGGTTTAAACCTATCAAAAATGGTATTTTTCTATAATTTTTGAAAGACAAGTGGAGGTGAGGTGGAGTCGCAAGCCATCATCACACATGGACAGACTTCATTCCATACCTGCGAGAACATGAAGCATTCTGGGCGAGTCAGCCAGCAGCAGCAGAGGTGGAGTAAAGAGCTCCCCAGCCCCAATGGGCCTAGAGCAAGGATGATTATAGACTATCGAGAAGCTGGGCACGTGGCACAAGTCTTTGCTCCCAGGAGGCTGAGGCAGGAGAATTCAGAGTTCGAGGCCAGCCTCAGCAACTTAGCAAGACCTTGTCACAAAAGGAAAAACAAAAAGGTCTGGGGATGTAGGTCAGTGATAGAGTGCTTGCCTGTATGTGTGAGGCCCTGGGTTCAAAAAGCAAAAATAGCAGCGAGCTTCTGTTGAGATAAATGAGCAAAGAGAATTTTCCTACCTGTAAATTCTAGAAGAATCAGCCAGCAAGATCCTACTCTGATGACAACCAGCTGAAACTCTCCGAGAAGTTCAGTGATGCCCTAAACTCAAGACGAGTTTACCAAGCGGCTGAGCATTTCTCCTCCCGCTTTTTGGATAACAGTTTTCATAAGTGACATTTTGTTGCAAAGTCTTGTCCATCCATCAATCCTTGCCCATCCTTCTGTTGCCTTCCCAAGTCGGCAGTGCCCCTTCCCAGCCCACCTGGCACCAGATGTTCTGTCAGCCACCACTGTGTGCCCACATCCTCCGAGTGGCAGCATGAGAAATCTCAGGCGACATTCACCTGGAAGCGCTTAGCCCTCAACAGCTGCAGCCCCTTGATTACCTTGCCCGCCTCGGCAGCTCCGTGCCGCCACCGTATCAATTGCTTGTCAATTCGGTTTAGCAATGACTTTGACTGACTGGGATGAGGGGAGTGGAAGCGGGGTGTAGGCGAATGGTTAAAATTAATTGCTACATAAGAAAAAATTGAAAGATAATTATTCCTGCTTTCCTGTCAGCGCTCGAGGGTAGATGACCTCATTAACTTGCAGCTTGTACACAATTCAATTACTAGGAGATGGAAAATACATTTTTAATTACCTCAGTGGCCTGCGTACCATTCATCTCCATTTGCGCGGCTTTTTAATTTTTTTTTTTTTAAACTGTTGTGCGCTGAAGAAGTAGCACCATCTTAGGAAGGTTGTCATAAAAGCCGGTGGCTTGCTCTTATTGTTCCTGTTTAAGGTGGGATATTAAATGAGGGAGATTAACCCCTCGATACCAGGTGAGTTGCAAGGCGACCTTAACCACAGTAATGTGTTTTTAATTAGCTTGTTCTATCAGAAAATTCCCGGCTCCTAGTGAGAGAGAGAATTCAGGGGGATAAAATTGTGTATTTGATTTCCAAGCACTGAAAGAAGAAATTGGAAGCGATGGAAAACATGGAAATCAGCAAGGTGGGCCTCGATCAATTTCCATATAGACCCAAAGGAGAATTCCAGTCCCATTTTGATGTTTGTTATTTCACTAATTGAATTAATGATGACTTAATTATCTTAAGTGCATCCTTTGACATTTAGAAAACTGTCTACACTGTAGATGGTTTTGCGGCAATTCCTGGGTGTATGTTGGCTGCTATTGCTCTCAGAATCAATTGTGTTTAGGACAGTAACGGTCCCTTCTCTGTGTCTCAGCCTCCCATTCCCAAAGTGCCCTGGGTACAGACTCCCAAACCCTCTGAAGGAAAGTGGACTTGACACCCGCTGGATGAAGCTATCCCTGTAGGACCTGTTCCCACCACACAACCAACAAGAGGAGCTCTTCCCTTTATGTATAGTCAGGCTTCTAGATTATATTTGCAAGATTATATTTGATCTATATGTTTGGGGATTTGTGGGTTCTGTTTGCAAAGGAAGCTCATTTGTAGGTGGAAACTCCACAAATATAGTTCATTAATCACGATAGTCAAGTGCCTGATAACAGTAGGATTAACAAGTATTTTTAGTCTATTTCTCAAAGTCCCGATTTGCTATTGCATCTATTTGGATATAGCACCACAATCAAAGCATTTCTCTTGGACCATACAGGAAATACCTAAGTGACACTGTGGAACATATTTAAGTCTGCCAGGGCCACATTTGTAAAGGGAAGCCTTCCTCCCTCCCTCTCAACCTCCCTCTCTCAGACATTCATACATGAGCTCAAGGACAGTGACTGAACTCTGGCTGGCAAGGGATGAATAAGAGGGAGCCCTCCTGTGCTCATGGTCCACGGTGGAGATGGGCTTATAACTTACAATGTTGCCTGCTAAGTATAGCCATGAAGTCTTGGTGAATACAAACCACTGGTTAATATTCTTCAAGAAGTTCAGGAATGCCTCTGTTCTAGAAAGCTTCTTTTGTTCTAGCTCTTGTTCTAGGGGAGAATTTCTCATTCTATTGAGTGATCTGGATTTAGCTTCCAAACAAGCAGGCCCAGAGCTCAAATGACTTTAAGAAGGTGGGAATTAAGACATGGGTTTTTAAGGAGGGACCAAGTCTAAAATGTCATTCCCCTTGGGGTTCCTTGGGATCACTGAGGACCTTGTCCATACAGTTTTGAGAGTTTATCTATTAAGTAGATTGTCCATGGTTCTTTCCAGCAGCGAGCTCTCAATGTTTAGCAATGAACTCTACCAGGAAAAAATTTATATACATTTTGCTGATGTAAAAAATGTGTAGCACGGGGCTGGGGTTGTGGCTCAGTGGTAGAGTGCTTGCCTAGCATGTATGAGGCTCTGAGTTCAATTCTCAACACCACATACGGATAAAAAAAAAATGTCCATTGACAACTAAAAAGAATTTTTTTAAAAAATGCGTAGCTCACAACTTACAAATAATATAAAAATATGCAACATATTTTAATATAAATCTTATATAATCAATTGATAATCAGAGAATGCTTTAAGTGATTTTATCTAATTTGTGAACCTGTAGCCAACCTATGGTTGAAATATTTTGTTTTATTTATTTATTTATTTATTTAAAGAGAGTGAGAGAGGAGAGAGAGAGAGAGAGAGAGAGAGAGAGAGAGAGAGAGAGAGAGAGAGAGAATTTTTAATATTTATTTTTAAGTTCTTAGCGGACACAACATCTTTGTTGGTATGTGGTGCTGAGGATCGAACCCGGGCCGCACGCATGCCAGGCGAGTGCGCTACCGCTTGAGCCACGTCCCCAGCCCCCTGTTTTATTTTTTCTTCCACATTACTTATTGGTGCATTATAATTGCACATAATGATGGGATTTGTTGTTATATATTCATATAAACAATATAATTTAGCCAATATGACTCCCCAGCACTTTTCCGCTCCCTTCCAATCTCCCACCTCTTATTCCTTTTCCTCTCCTGACCTCCCTTTGATTCCCATGAGATCCACTCTCACCTTTCTCTTTTTCCTCTCTAGCTTCTGCCTATGAGAGAAAACACATGTCCTTTGACTTTCTGAGTTTGACTTTTTTCACTTAACATAATGATTGCTGGTCATCCATTTTCCTGTAAATGACATAATCTCTTTTTTCTTTATGGCTGAATAAAATTCCATTGTATATATGTACTACATTTTCTTTATACATTCATTCATTAATGGACACCTAGCTGTGGCTCTTATGAATTGTGCTGCTATAAACATGGGTGTGCATGTATCACTGTAGGATGATGACTTTAATGGTATATGTGGGTCATATGGTGGTCCCATGCCCAGTCTTTTGAGGAACCTCTACACTTATTTCTATAGTGGTTGTACTAATTTACAATCCCATCAACAGTGTAAAAGTAATCTTTTTTCTCCACATCCTCTCCAGCATTTATTATTATTTGTTTTCTTGATGACTGTCATTCTGACTGGTGTGAGATGAAATCTCAGCAAAATTTTGACTTTGCATTTCCTTAATTACTAATGATGTTAAGCATTTTTTCATATATTTGTTGGCCAACATCCAACATATGGTCAACATCCCTTGCCCATTTTTCTTCATATATTTGTTGAGAAGTGTCAGTTTAATTCATTTGTCCATTTATTAATTGGGTTATTTGACTGTTTTGGTGTAAATTTTTTTGAGTTTTTTATATATTCTAGATATTAATCCTCTGTCAGTGGAGTAGCTAGTAAAGATTTTTTTTCCCATTTTGTAAGGAGAATCTTCACATTCCTAATCGTTTCCTTTGCTGTGGAGAAGCTTTTGATTTGATACCCTCCCATTTAGTAACTCTCAACATGAATTCTTGAGCTTTATGAGTCCGACTGAGAAAGTTGTTTCCTGTGCCTATATTTTAACCCTATATTTTCTTCTAGAATCTGCATAGTTTTGTTCTAATTACCAGGTCTTTTATCCATTTTGAGTTGATTTTTTTTTTTGTGCATGGTGAGATATAAAGATCTAGTTTCATTTTTTTCACATATAGATAACCAGTTTTCCCAGCATTGTGGTTGCAATTTAACCATTATCTTGCCAAGATCAGACTACAAATAAATGCTTGATTACACTATGATTCAACAAAGAAGTTGCTCACACCACTGATGAGTGAATACACTTTAATATGAATGATACAGCAAAGATATCAGAAGTTTACTTATTCGCCCATGATATGAAATACTTTCTTAGTGGGGCAGGTAGTAGTATTCCAATACTGGAAGGATAATTCCTCAATTTTTTGTGCTATTCACTATTTAACAGCTACAAAGTTGCACAGTTTAGGTTTAATATCTATTTACATTTTCCCTATCACTTTAGGTCTAGACAGTCAACAAAACCATACATGGAGACCTGATTTGTAGTGTTTGCCAATTTCCATGGTGTAAATACTCCTAACATGGCCAGTTTCAAGCTACCAACAAGAGGTCATGGAATGCAGAGGTGGGAAGAGATGTGTAGCACCATCACTGTGTATTTCCTTCACACAATCATAAGAGCATAGTAAATGATGAAAATTAGTTAGGAAGTGATTAGTTCTGAGTTCTATATTTATTATATTTTTATTAATTTATTTATTCTAATTATGCATATATGACAGCAGAATGCATTTTGATTCATTGTACACAAATGGAGCACAACTTTTCATTTCTCTGGTTGTACACGATGTAGTATCATACCATATGTGCAGTCATACATGTACCTAAGGTAATAATATCCATCTCATTTCACCATATTTCCCACCCCCATTCCCCCTTCCCACCTCACCCTCCGCTTTACCCAATCAAAGTTCCTCCATTTTTCCCATGCCCTACTCCCTGCTGTTATGGATCAGCATACACTTATCAAAAAGAACATTTGGCATTTGGTTTTTTGGGATTGGCTTACATCACTTAGCATGATATTCTCCAACTTCATCCATTTACCTGCAAATGCCATAGTTTTATTCTCTTTAAATCCTGAGTAATATTCCACTGTGTGTGTATGTATACCACAGTTTTTTTATCCATTCATCTATTGAAGGGCATCTAGGTTGGTTCCACAGTTGAGCTACTGTGAATTGAGCTGCCATGAACATTGATATGGCTATGTTACTATAGTATGCTGATTTTAAGTCCTTTGGGTATAGACTGAGAAGTGGAATAGCTGGATCAAATTGTGGTTCCATTCCAAGTTTTCTAAGGAATTTCCATACTACTTTCCAGATTGATTGCCCCAATTTGCAGTCCCACCAGAATACAAGCATCAATAAGTACTGGCAAGGATGTGGGGGGAAAAGGTACACTCATACATTGCTGGTGGGATTGCAATCATGAAATTCATTTGGAAAAATAAGAGATCCAGAATAGCCAAAAACCTTGGTTTTAAATTTGATTGAATTTCCCTACTTCAACCAGGTATAATTGACAAGTAAAAATTATATGTATTTACAGAGTACAACATGATGTTTTGATATATGTATCCACTGTAAAATAGTTGTCTTACCTTTTTAAAAATCTAGGTGGTTTGATTTTCACAGTTGTAACCTTTTAACTCATCTCTAGCAACTTCCTAGATAGAGGTTTTCATCCTAGACCCAGGCCATTTGGAAGCCTGCTTCCACACATATGAATTCTCTGTAAATATTAATAAATCCATCCCTTAGAAGGACTGAATTGTATAGACACAAAGATTGAAGACTTTGAGAAGAGTCAGACTGGAGCTTGAAACCTGGCCGTTTCGTTTCCTAATCATGAGGAATTAGGCAAGCGCCTTCTACCTCCGAGCCTGTTTTCTTGTCTATAAAATGAAAATCATGGTACCAAGCTTTCACAGGTATTGAGGGCCTATGTGAGATAAATGAAGGTACTTAGTGTAGAGTCCTAGGTGCAGACAGTATATAACAAATTGTAGCTCTTAATATTAAATAATTGCCTATGACACTAGGTATGAATTGAATACAAATACTTTTTCTCCCTATTAAATGTAATTATGGTGATAGAATGGAGAGGTTGAGAGTCATACATTCCAGTGGGCAGAAGCTGTGTCAGGCTCATACTTACTTCTGATACCCGGTCTTTAATTCTGTGCCTAGGAATGAACTGACCATAGAAGCAAATGTGAGGGACCACAGACAGCCATGTCCCTGTTCCCTATCCTTGATACTGGGTGGGAGGAACATTTAAATTGACTTCTTAGTTTTTTTTTTTAAATTTTTTAGTTAGTTGGACACAATACCTTTATTTTATTTATTTATATGTGGTGCTGAGGATAGAACCCAGGGCCTCGCATGTGCTAGGCAAGTGTTCTACTGCTAAGCCACAATCCCAGCCGCTTCTTAGTTTTTTTTTTAAATGTCAAAAGTAATAAATATTAACTTTAGAAAATATAGATAAGCCAAAATCACCAGTAATTCCATACTCATCAGTGATCACCACCTCTATGAACACTTGGGTATTTTTCTCCATGTGTCATTTTTTTATTTTGCAAGAATTGAATAATGCTACAACACTGCCTCATAATTTTACTTAACAATACCCCATGATCCCTCATAACTAACATTTTTCAATGGTAGTAAATATTTTTAGTTTTTTAGGTGGACACAATATCTTTATTTTATTTTTATGTGGTGCTGGTGCTGAGAATCGAACCCAGGGCCTCATGCATGCTAGGTGAGCGCGCTACCACTTGAGCCACATCCCCAGCCCTGCAACAATAATTTTAATCTCTCTGTCATGTGTGATTGTAGGAAGGTATCTTAGTATATTTTTACCAAGGACCTTATTGTTGAACATTTATGTTACTGTAAGGTTTTCTGGAATCAAATGTCTCTTCTTCAGAAATAAAATTTTCTGAGACAAAAAAAAAAATGCATGGTTTTTCTTTTACCCGTGCCATATCACCCCATCTCCTTTGGGGGGCTCTTTTGATCCCTCCTGCAGAGCAGCTGGGGTTCACACTGGCTTACAAGAAGGCCTTAAAGACTCAGCAAGGCTGGAGGTGCACATCTTTCCCTGGATTCCATCATCTCCCTCACTTGCCCTCTAGCTGGCCCAGCAGGAGTGGCACAGGGAGCAAAGGGCTTTTAGGGCTTGAGCTGCCAGTTGGTGTGTGTGTGTGAAGGGCCAGGGTTCCTCTCTCCTGAATTCCACTTCCTACTGCAGCATTTCTCACTGGGCTTGTGACTTAGAGGACTTCTGCATCTTCCTTACACACCACCCTTTATAATTTTTCTGCCTTTGCTGATGACATTTATTCATTTTCCCTCTTTTCTCATGGTTAAAAATAAGTTCCAGTACTTTCTCATATGCCTCATCAGCAAAACCTTCCCCTATGTCATGCAATTGGTTACACTTGTTTGGTTCTACACTAGGAATTTACCAAACTCTCCTTATACGATTGCAGGTCGGCGCTGTACTTCTGTCCTACGGGAATGCAGAAAGTGCGACACCAGAGCCATATCTTAATGTTTGTTTTGTTTTCATGATGCCACTGCTAGCACAGAAAACCTGTACATAGTAAGTGATTCATACATGCTTATTTAGTGAATTGTAGGTTGTTTGGAAGTAGGCATGGACCAGATATGGTATTGTACTAATGTTTTCAATTAAAAAAAAAAAGCATGGAAACCCTTTTGTTCTAATGAACCCTCACCTGGAACTGCAGTTCATAAAAGAGATTAGAATGGAGCTCTGGTTGACATGAGGTCAAAAGCTCAGAAGTTTGCTCCATACTCTCTGCTAGTCGTCACCCTACCCATAGAACCCCAGAAATTCTTCCTGGACTTTTATGGGAAGATTTGGCTTTCATAACATATGAAACCTCCAGCAAGTTTCATATGTTAATTCCTACCTCCCAGCACAGTTGTGAGGAGTATCTGCCAAGAGTAAAATCAACCTAATTGAGAAAAAAAGAAAATTTCATGTATTGGGGGCTAATTAGGATTGCAATCCAGGAAAACACAGATCCAAACAGTATTGAAAATGTGCTCTGAATTTTTCAAAATGGCAGCTGGACTTAATGGCAATGGGGTTTGGAAATTATATCACTTGTTAGTTGGGAGCTACGATTGGTGCTGGCAAAAATTCCTCTGTCTTGTAAGAAATAGTTTCTATGCAACCCTCAGTTTCTGGGTGGTCTGGGGAAGAGGGTTGGTTGTACAGAAAATGAGCAGAGGTGGGCTGAGTGTACCCAGAAGGCTGAGAGGAGGTGGGACCATGTCAAGGTGTGCTCAGAGTGGGAAATACATAATCACTGTTGGCTATGATTATTCTGAAAACATTTGTTAGGAACTTAATGAGTTACTTATTAGAATTGAATGCAATAAACAATTATAAAATACATTCAATAATCATATTCAATATTATTCAAGTAAATTCAATATAATAGAAATCATTGTATATTACTGCATTATACCATAAATGGCTGCATCACTGTATTTACCAGAAAGATGCCCAACTCAATAGTAATAAAAAATGGGGATTAAAACAAGAGAATGTTACTTTTTTGTCCTTGCATTTTGGTGAAGATAAAGAGATCAATAGTATGGATGCTGGTGAGAACCCAGGGAAATATACACTCTTTAGCACCATTACTGGGAGTAACTAAAACTGACATTAAGTATACCCTTTTGAACTAGCATGATACTTTTCAGAATTTGTCTTGAGGAAATGATTATTTTCCTAAGCTGTAATTTCAAGGCTTTTCATTGCTTGTGATTATTTTAAAAACATGAAACAGCTTAAAGGTCCAAGTGTAGGAGAATGATTAAATAGATTTTGATATCCTAATACTACACAGCTATTAAAACTGTAATATAAATTTATATTTCTTTACAAGGCAGGTTGCATGATTTATTAAGTGAAAATGCAGGTGGTAAAACAACATGTTATAATGTGCTTCTTATCTGTTTAAAAATCTGGGTGTTCTACAGATGTGTATGTATGCCTTTTAGCATGCTTGTGTGCATGGGAAAGATTCTGGAAGTTTTACACCAAAAATTTAGTAGTAGGAGAGTTTTAGAAAATGTGCTGATTCTGAAAACATTTCTGTCAATTTTTTTTATAATAAATATGTACAATTTTTTATAATCAGAGGAAAAGTATCAAGTTGGTTTTTATTGTTCATTAAAGAAATAAAGAGCTTGAGTGAACAAAGTGCTCTGTGTGGATAATGAACCCAAGGGCCCAGAGGGAAGCCATGAGGCACACACAGGTGTGTGGTGGCGAGGTAAAAGATGAGGCATTTATTCTAACTACCTGTGTGAGGTGGCAGGCTTCCTGGAGGAAGTGACCTCTGAACTTGGCCTTGAAGGTTGAGAATCAATGGGATACAGGGGAAAGCAGGTGTAGTGATAAGACCAATGGTGCATTAGCTGCTTGTAGTCTGAGCTGTAGCAATGGGTTTTTCTTGCAAAATTACTCCTCAGAAAAGGAGCTGTCTTATATTCAAGTCCCCTTCTAGGGAATCACTTTCAACTCTTTTGTTTGGAAAACCACATTAGCCTTAAAGAACCTAAATCAGCTTTAGTTTTCAAGGCATATAAAGGTACCCAGTACTGGTTTAAGAATTGCAGTATTTCTTGGAGCATGACTCACAAAGGCAAGTGTTAGATTTTTGTCTCTTATAAATCATTTTACAAAGCAGTACAGTTAGTTATTATAGAGTAAAGATGAGGAATATATACATAAATTATAATGAATGAAAGAGATACACTCTAATGGTATGTGAAAATAATACTTGTGGCTTGGAATAAAATTTTGCGTTAACTTTGTACACAGATTCACAAGTGCTGCATCTCAAATTGATGGAAATGAAAGTGCAGTTCTCAGGAAAACTGTATAAAAAAAGACTCTAGTAGTGACAAAAACAATACAATTAATTTTTATGAAGTATGAGAAAGGAAAAGCATTATTTCTAAATCAGTGTATGATTTTGTACATCAAGTAACATATGTCTATGTAACTTGGTTAATTAAAGTAGACATTTGTCTATTTGGTTAGATCCCTAACATTTCCCCCCCTAATTTTCTCATTAGAAGAATGGGAGATTGGCACTTAATGGGCTGCCTTATAATCAGAGAGTATGACAGTATGGTATTTCCTGTGTTAAGCATACATGTTTGTCTGATACCTATGTTATGTTCAAGTAATGCTCTGATAAGAAATAATAACAGCCAAAAATTTTATATACCTAGTGTGAACTGTGCAATGTTCATTTTATGTCTTTTAAACTTTGTCTTTATTCCTCATGGTAACCCAGCAGAGCAGATGTATTAGTTTGCTAGTGCTGCTGTAACAAAATACTACAAACAGAGCAGAAATACTACAAACAGAAATACTACAAACAGAAATTCTACAAACAGCAGCAGCAATTTCTTTTCTCAGTTCTGGAAGCTAGAAGTCTGAGATCAAAGTGTCAGCAAGGTTGCGCTTCCTTCTGAGGGCTGGGAGGGAGAATCTGTTCCTTGCCTCTCCCCTAGCTTCTGGGGGTTTGCTAGCAATCCTCAATGTTCACTCTGATCTCTGCCTTCATCTTTGCATGGGCTTCTCCCTGTGTGCATGTCTGTCCCCAAATTTCCCCTTTTTCTAAGGAGATTGCTCATTTTAGAGTAGGACCCACCTAGTAACCTCATTTAAATTTGATTACCTCTGTAAAGATCCTATCCCCAAATAAGATTACATTCTGAGATACTAGGGGATTCGGATGTGAACATATGAATTGTAGCTTGGAATAAAATTTTGTGTTAACTTTGTACATCACCAGTGCTGCATCTCAAATTGATGGAAATGAAGGTGCAGTTCTCATGAAAACTTTGGGGGGACACAATCCAAGCCATAATAGCAAGTATACCATTGCCATTCTATAGATTAGCAAATTGAGACTTGAAGTTGTACAACTGAGAAGTGGTGGAGGCGGTTTGGTCTGCAGCCAGCCCCTTTACTTCTTCTGCTCCTCTTTGCCATCTTCCCATATTTGGTGTGTACTATTGGATGTTGCCTTATGGAAATTCGCACAGCAGCCATTGGGATCTGCAAGGTTTTAGCTGAAGAGCTGACACTACAATTAAACTCTTTCATCCAGATAGCTTTATGTGCAATTGTGAACCAGAGTACAAGTAGAAAAACTTTCATGCTTATATCACCAGTCTTCATCATTAGGAAACCCAGTAGCTGCAATCTGCACTTCTTTCCTTTGTTCATCGACGGCTTATCAGGCACCTGCAAATAAGTAGGTGATGCTGAGAAAATATATAAAGACAGGAGCCTGGCCCTCATCCATTCCTGTTGCTAGTAGGAGATGTGAATAATCAAATTAAAATTTAAAATGGGAAGCCCACATGTGAGCATAAATTTGGCTTGGAAATCTTTTTGATTTCCAAGAACTTTTGATTTTTAATTAGTTTCAGAAAAATGAACCCACCTCATTCCCAGTGCTTAGAACTTCCTCTGCCTTGACTACGCTTCTTTGAAGAAGAGAGGATTTGGGAAGGAAATTGTGATACCTTTCAGTATTTTGAAAGAACCAGCAGACTTGTCTAGTTGTAAAAGCAGAGGGAGAGCAGCCACGGATAGCTGGGAGCTTGGTCTACATGGTCTCATTTCATTAACCCTCATGACCACCTGATGTCCCGTGTACTCTTTGCCCTACCCTATAAATGAAGTTTATAAACAAAGTTTAATGAGGCGAAACAGCGAGTGCATTTCTCCATGCCACGGATATTTCCTGAGCACCTTTCCTTTGAGTCCCTGAAGGAACAATGTTTGAGGGAAGACCCTGCTAGAACCCAGGGTGCACTCTGGCTCTGCCCACCACCAGATCCTCTGCCTTTAACCGACACAAAGGGAGAAGCACTGCTCAGGGGAAACAGAAGGTAAACAGGACCGAAGGAAGCCAAGTGGGCTGGACGAAAGACTGTCAGACGGGCCAGAAAGGCATCAGCCTGCTCACGGTTCTGCCACCACTGTGAAACTACAAACTCTGGCATAATGCTACCAGGAGGAAACACAGACTCCACCCTGTAAAATGCAGGGTCCCCTTATTGCTAGTGACAGGTGAACGGAAGTCTGGAGTCTGTTTGCTGCCCAGTGTTGATTGCCTTATACCTATGTTAGCACAGAAGTCCACTGTGGTGTGTCTAAAATCATGAGCGGTGCTCAAGAAATCCAGTCTAGCCATTCTGTTCCTAAGAAGGTGCTATTGTTGTTGTAATTGTCTTCCCCAAATCTTTTTTATTTTTTCCAAATTTTCTTATGGCCCTGGCCCACAGTCTCTTAATATCAGTACCATTGACAATTTCGGGGCTTCATGATTCTTTGTTGTAGATGTCCTCTGCCTTGGAAGACGTTTAGCACATCCCTGGCCTCTGCTCACCAGATGCTAGTAACACACCCCTTCCAGCTGTGACAAGCAGAGATACCTCCAGGCATTGCCCGTGGTCTGGGGCTGGAGAGTAGGAACTACAGCTCTGGTTCAGTGGCCTTTGCATTATCAGAAGGCAAACTGGCCAGCCAGTGTTTATCAGGCATGGAGTAGAAGCCACAATGCAATTGGAGTTGTGTGTTATGGAGCTTTGAAGCGTTTGAGGGTGGAGAAGAGAAGGGTGTGATTGGGAATGCTCATGGCCCATTTAGGGCTCAGGAGTGTTATACATGGTATTACATAAGTGCTTGTCAACTGTGCAGTCTGTCTTCCCCTACTGAAAGGTTAGTATAGATAGCAAGTAATAATGACATAGTTTATGTTCTAAGCACTTTATATGTATTAATTGAATTAATATTTCTAAAGATCCAACAAGACAGACATTTATTATTTTCTCCATTTATAGTCAAAAAAAAAAAAGAAAAAAAGACTCATAGATTGTTAGTCACCTTTCTGTTGCTATAATAAAATACCTGAAAAAGTTGACTTACAGGAAAAAAAAGTTGGTTGTGGTTATTGATCACAGCTTCAGAGGTTTCAGTCCATGGTTGGCTGACTCTGTTGTTTCTGGTCCTGGGGTGAGGCAGAATGTCATGATGAAAGGGTGTGACAGAGCAAAGCAGTACACCCATAGTGGCAGGATTCAGAGAGAGAGAGAGAACATTGCTGCACTGAGACCAAAGCCTTTAACATGTGAGCCTTTAGGACACATTTAGGATCCAAACTGTAACAGAGGTTAAGTAACTGCTCAGAGCCACACATCTAGGAAGAGGCAAGAGCAGGATTTGAATCCAGGTGGTCTGGCTCATAACCATTAGGCTATGCAGCCTCAGGAGAGTCTGCTCCACTGAATGACCAGAGGATACACTCCAACAGTCACATGCAGCAATCTTAAGACTTTTCAGAGTCTTAAGAAAGACTTAAGGAAAACGTGTTTTAAATCTCCAATGTGATTCAAAATCACAGCATGAAAATACCTCTAAGCGTGGCATAAGTTGTGTGCGATCTCTGCTTTATTCAACGTGCATGCTTGAAAGTGTTGTTTTTTTCTTTGTGGGTTTTTAGTGTCTGGAAATCCGTGTATATTATCTCACGTGCACTGTGAATTCCTTAAGAGCCATTTTCTCATCCAGGTCTGCGTCATACCATGATCTGACCATGGTGGCTTTCAAACCTATATGCCAATTGAAATAGAATTCATAACTTCTTTGATTCATTTGTTTCATTTTTTCAGTTAATGGAAACACTCTGAAGATCTATTGTGCTCAAGGCAACATGAAGAATCACAAAGGTGGATTCCTGCCCCTGAGAGCTTGCCAGCTAGCAGGCCTACCGAATGTAATCACAGGCAGAATAAAGAATTGCTCAGTTAGGACGTAAACTGGGGTGGAAATGCAGTGGATGAAATAAATGGTCACGTTTGTCCGTTGGCTACGGGGAGGGAGGCCGTGAAGTGAATGATGGATTTAAGATGGTTTTATGGTGATGAGGAGCAGTGCAGTGGGCCAGATCAGGGAGGCCCAAGAGGAACAGGGGTTACGCAACTCAAGGGAGGGAGGGATTGACTCAACCTGGAGCAGGCTGAGGGTGCAGCCTGGTGGTTGCCCTCCCAGAAGCAATGATAACAAACTGGCATTTAAAGAGCAAACCAAGCAAGATGGTGGGGAATGGACTTCAGACCAAGGCAATGACACAAACACAAAAAGGGTCTATGGGTGTGGTTCTCAAAGGGGTGGGGAGAAAGGTCAGGGTGAGGAAGCCATTGTCAAGATGAGGATGGAAAAGTGAACTGGGGCCATATTGGGGTGCTGAGGAGTCAGGCAGTGGGCGGGACATGGTCACACTGTGCGTTAGGGCTGAGGCATGGAAGGTAGATGAGAGGCGGGGGAAATGGGAGGTTATGACAGCCCTGGCCGGCATTCTGCTGCCGGGCATACAGAAGAGGCTGTAAGCGGCCTCCTTATCAAGGAGACAGTGGGTCTCTGGCTCGGCATGCATCTTTGGTCTCCTGTGTTCACAGCTGGCCTGGTTCTTCTTTAGGGTCTCACTTGCTTGACTGACGACAATCCTGCTGTCTGTCCATTGTGGAGCCAGAGCGGTGCCCGCATATACCCAGACTTAACCCAAAGCAGCCTTATTAGAAAGGAGATTTCATCCCCACCACCCGATTCACACTTGCAGTTGAACGAAGGTCCGTGCTTGACTGAGACTCGGGGAGAACTTTTGGGGCTAAATGAGGGCAGCCGTTCAGGACTGGCCCCATCCAGTGCCTCGCAGGGACACAAGCAGAGGCTTTAAGAGGATGCTATTTAGGGGAAAGAAAGTGGAGAGTGAGGTGAGGGAGAAGTCAGAAAGCAGGAACAAAAAAGCACAGGCTCAACTCCAAGCCCGGCGGCGGAGCTGCCAGGAGGCCAGGTGCTGCTGCTGGAAGCCACGCTCCGCCTGGCGTCGTCTGTCATGGCGACCGCCGCCTGTGCCTGGGCTGGGAGGGCCATCTCCCTACTTGGGGGGTATTACAGCCACGAGCACAGAGGGGTTCGCTGTGGGGGGGGGGACATGCACAGAAGGCCCCACGAGGAGTCCTCTCCCAGGGATGGGGGGCGCTGACTCGCCTGGCTTCTGCTGACCACTTCCCCCGGCTCAGCCATTCTTCCCAGGGTAGGACACCACAGTGCAAGGCTGAAGAAATCCCTCACTGGGGGGCCCCAGCCCCCGCTGACCCTCCACTCTGAGTCTCCAGAACCCCTTCCAGGACACTCTCGACATCCCGTCCTAAGTTTGGACCACTGTCCTCTAAACCCAAAGCCCAAGGTTGGGCTGCCTCCAGATCTCCATTCCCACGCACTCTCCAGCCACTGTTGGTTCTGTTCCTTTTCTGTGGAGAACCATGAGGAAGAAATGAGACTCTCATTCCGCCGTGTGTCTGGTGGCACTCAGAATGCATTTTGAAGGGGACTGCCTTCCTCAGCGGTGGGTGGCACTCCCGGGAGACAGACTCCAGTTTAACCATGTCTCTCTGGAGCTGCTGCTTCTGGGTGTGGAGACCAATTCTCAACTTTCATCTGGTGATTTTTTTTTTTTAACCCAACTCAGTGTATTGAATAGGAATGAATTGATGGTTATTCAGCTGACATTTATTATGCACCTACTGAATGCTGAGTGCAGCAGAGGGTGGGAAGAACACGATATGAGAGACTGATCTAGTTCATAAAGCATTGTACTTGCCCTTGAGGCTCACTTGACCTGGCTGTGCACAATTACTTCCTCTTTCACTAATTTCAAGGTGCTAGTTTCCCTATGTCCCGGCATCCTCATTGGTGAAATGAAGTGTGTGTATCTATCTGTCTTGCAGGACTGTTATGAGGGTTATGTGAGATAGTCCACATGAAGTGCTGATTAGCACAGTGCCCGGTACCTAATATGGACTCAACAGGCAGCAGCTATTCTTATGTAAGTTAATTCTAGGTAATATGGAAAGGCCAGAGACAGGCCCTAATTACACTTTGCAAGGAGGAGGAGACAACCAACGTGCATCTTAGAAGATAAGTAGGACAGAATCAAGAGGGAAGCGGCTGGAAACTTCAGTTTGGGGCAGGTCATGGTTAAAAATCTGCCTTCGAAGCCTTGTCTGACGTTAGCTAACTCGCTGAGCAGTTCTGAGATGGGCATGATTGAAGGTCCTCCCAAGGGTCTTGGGAGTTAAGCTTTGCCTCTGGTGGGGGGGGGCCTGCAGCACTTATAAAATAATGAAAGGACTGAACTGCCACAAAAGCAATACACTTTGGGGGTGGTATTCAGGCTTGTAATTTGCATTAGACATAATTACATTTCCTAAACATAAAAGGAAATATTTGTGATCTGCAGAGAGGAGGCCCTAACACACAAAAGCAGGTCTCTCTTGGTTCCCTGACCCATTAAGTGACAATTATGGTTACCTGTGTTAAAACATCTTCTGAGTGAAATAACTTGCTTTAGCTCTGTGCCGCTAATGCTTGAAATAATGGCATTTCCTCCTTCAATCCCACAGATGTCAGCATTTATGATTTTTAAATAATAGCACATAAAAGCCCAGAAGGAATCTCTGAAGTACTTGCTGGCTTTCTTTTCCACACCGATTTAGAATTTCATGTCCTTTTCCTTCTGTATTTTTCTCTCTTCCATAACTGATGACCCGCCATAGCATTCAGGATGGCCACCTAGAGCAGAAAACCCAAAATAACAGGGATTTAAACAAGACTGCAATGGTGTTCATAAAAGAAAAAAAGTCCAGAGACAGGCAGATGTGGCTTCTACAAGAGGGACCCAGACAAAGTTGCCCATGACTTTGAAAAGGTGCTGGGGCTGTAACCACCGTGGCAGCAGAATCAAGGAAGTGGGGACAGACAGGTGGACAAAAAGCTCCAGGACAGGCCATCTCCTAGAAGAGTTTTTCTGGAAGCCAGGTGACACTTTTTCATATAACTCATTGGACAGCACTTAGTCACACTCTGTGCAAGGAAGGCTAGAAAAACAGAGTCTTTTAGTTGAGTTCATTGTCACCAGGGGTAACTTGGGGTTCTGTTACCAAGAAGGCAAGAGTGGATACCGAACACACAACCAGAGTCTTGCCCACACTGCCCTCTTTGAAGCATTTTATCTATTCACTTGTCTGTCATCTTACACGTGCTGTGCTCAGGAGGTCCGTGGTCTCTGCAGTGAAATGACTCTTTTTTTCCCACAGCTGACCTGGCCCCCTTAGGCATCTCAAAGATGGCCTGCACGCTGGAGGAAAATGCCAAGGCTTGCTTAAAAGGAATGCAGGATGGACACCCAGCATTGCCCATCCTGAGTCCCAGTTCTTTGAGGTTCATCCGTGGCTTCCTGGTCTGAGTTGTCTCCATTTGAGCCTATTACTGGTGGTTGAAGCACCTACCTTGACTCTCTGGCTTGTGAACCCCGGTGGCTGTTTCCTTAACTGCCCTGAATCTGAAGCCGAGTCGTTCCACAGGGAATCCTTCAGGTACTGTCTCCAGGGAGCTCTTACTTGTGCACTGGTTTCAAGGAGGGTTCCCTGGGGAATATCTCACTCTGCAGGGGCACCCAGACATTCAGAAGCATGGAGTGGGGTCAGTTACTAGAAGAGCTGAGTGTAACTGGTATATAGGATGGGGGGAGGGCAAATATGTGGGGCAAAGCATCTTAGCTCAGAGAAGAAATCGAATAAGAGAATAGTTCCCTCAAATCTGGGGATTGTATTCATTAATAAAGAGTGGGCAGCTTCATGGTCAGGCATTAAAAATAATTAAAACTAACTCCTATTGCCTTTTTTCTTTTATAAAAGCCACACAATTCTATTGTCAGAAATTTTCAAATTGCATATTAGCAGAAAGGTTAAGAAGCACCACGATTCCATTACATAGTGGAATATTTTGCCGACTATCCTTCCAGAATTTTCTCTGTACATTCACATAGGTACATACGTTTTTGAAGAAAATGAAATTGTTCTAGAGATACTGTGGTGTTCTGTAATCATTTGATCCTAATCATATGGGAGGAATATCTTTCCCTGTCCATAAATGTTAGTCTGCTTTAGACGGCTGATATACCATGGAATAGGTGCCGTAATTTCATTAACTAATCCATCTATCGTTGAGCACATTCCAGCTTTTCACAAAATAATCCCATGATGAACGTCTTTGTAGCTGAATGTCCGACCACATCTAAGATTATTTATTTATTTGAAGTAAGTTGGAAGTCCTACGAATGCTCATGTTTTTAAGACTTTTGGCTAATACACCAAACTGCCCCCAGAAAGTTTCTTCCCAGCAGTGCTGAGGGGCGTTTCTGGGTGGTCAGTTCAGATCTCCGGGGCCGCCATCTTTCCTTTGCGTCTCAGATGAAGAGCAGACACTTTGGCAGCTTTCTAACCGCTTTCGTCCCAAACCTCTTGTTCCACTAACCCAATGGCAGTGGAGCCCGCACACATTCTTTCTTTGGTAAAAATCAAACAGTAAAGAGGGTGAGGGAAGGAAGGAGGGGTTAGAGTTATGAACCCCCCCAAACAGGACAGGACAGGATGGGCCCCTCGGTCGGATGGTTTGGGGAAGCCACGTGCCCAACAAAGTCAGTCCAGTGGAGAGGCTGGGGCCAGGAGGACGGAGCTTGTGCCATGAGTGACTTGGTTCACAGTCCCCTCAGCCAGCAGTGGGAGACTTCCCTGTGAACTCGGCTTGGAAGGGTTTGGACGTGGGTTCCACACTGCTCAACAGTGGCAGGTGGGGACAGAACAGAAGGCCACCCCATGCCCACAAGCCGGGGAAGTATCTGGGATAGGCTGCCCGCCCACCGTGCAGATGGATTTCTTCAGGTGTTTTGAGAGCTCGCACTCAGACTTTGCAACCAAGGCCCCTCTGCTTTGATCCCACCTACAGACTGGAGACCAGGGAAGTGGCCAGTGTCCCCTCCCTTCATCGCCTCATCCCTTCATTATCCACTTGGAATCCTTCTTCATCTCACCACCAGGAACCAGAAGTCTTCCTAGACACGGATTAGCGTTCCAACATGGAGCCAGACCGCTCTGGGTCTCCTCTCTCTGACCCCGACCTGCCGAGGTGACCTGGTTGGTTTTCTTTGCTGAAGAACTAGGTGTTAGCACCTTTTGACCTTGAGTCTTCCCTGGCTCCAGGTGACTGGAGGCTGACAGGATCAAAGTATGTTCTCTTCTGTTCTTTGAGTGATCCCAGTCTCCTTTTCCTTATTCCCATGAACCTGGTTTCCGGTAGCTCTTCACCAGGCTTCTTTGGTAAGGGAGAGGGAAAGGCAGACAGGAAGACAGATGGACGGGAAATGTGAAGTCCAACAAGCAAGCAGCTGAGGAACTGCACAAATGGACCCAGAGGAGCAGAGCCCTGAAACCTGTCACCCAGGAGCTGGGAGCCTGCAGTTGGAGGTATCGCAGGAGGTTGAGGATAGATACCCAGCGACTTAGTTCTCCTGGCATTATCTGGATCCTAGGAGGTGCCAGGCACTGCTAGCTACAGATTGAAGAAAAAGAAAAGCTACTAAATCTCCCAACCTGTTCTCAGGGAGCTCCCAGGGTGACAGGGGAGATGGACGTTGACCTGAATAGCCACAGTGAACTGTGCCTGGTTAGGGGAGAAGTGAGCAGTGGAAGGTGCCCAACTGCCATCCAGGGTCAGAGCCGGCATCTCAGGAGAGATTCTGACAAGTTGGTCTTGGGCAGGTGTGAGCCAGGTTGAAAGCAGAAACTGGCCTGCAAGGCAGAAGGACAGTATGGCCCGTGTGTTGAGCTGAATGCGCTGGAGAGTCTGGGAAAAGAAGGGCCAGGCACTGTGGTGCACTCCTTATAATCCCAGTGGCTCGGGAGGCTGAGGCAAGAGCATCACGAGTTCAAAGCCAGCCTCAGCCACAGCAAGGCGCTAAGCAACTCCATGAGACCCTGTCTCTAAATCAAATACAAAATGGGGCTGGGGATGTGGCTCAGGTCGAGTGCTCCTGAGTTCAATCCCTGGTACCAAAAAAAAAAAAAGAAAAGGGATTCTATACTTCAAAGATGACACACAGAAGCCAGGGAAGTACTTTGGTTATCATGTTATAGAGGAGGAAGTTCATCCTGCAGGAAGTTTGAAAACCATTTCTCAGGATCAACAAAAACGATGCAGAGATAGGAAAATTGGTCCTTAAAGAGAGGTGGGGGAAGGCTTGGGGGAGGAAGAAGGAGTTAAGAAAGTAAAAAGGCAGAAGAAGAGCAACAGCTTAGGATGGGGAGTAGCATGAATGGGGATGGAAACAAAGGGTAACCGGGGTTGATGGACCAGTCTTGGGGGCAGGAGGATCTGTGGGTGGCATTTAGAAATGATGATGCAATTGATGCTTTCGGGGGCACAGGAGGCATTGGAGGATTTGAGCAAGAACTGGCCCATTAAAGTCAATGTTTAGGAGGATTCCTTTTTTGACCGTGGTTAGAAGGTTTGGAGAGAGGCAGAGATGGAAGGTAATCGAGTCCTCTATGAGGACCTTGTAGAAATTGTGTAAGTTCTACCTAAGAAAATTCTTACTTGCTTCCTACTTGTCTGCGTTAAATCTACTGTTACCAAAGGGGTTCAAGAAATGTCATCAGAAACGTGTAGGCCGTGTTAGCTGAACTTCCTGCAGAGATGGCTCTGCCAGTTCGACTTAAAGCTTTATGCTTGCCTTTCGTGGAGCACTAACGGAAGAAGTGCTTTCTGAAGAACATTTCCGTACCTTTTGCTAAGCTGCAATTAAACACATTGACAATCTTCTTACTCAGTTACCTTTTGTCAAAGTAACCACACAATCAGTTGTTCTCAATAGCACGAGGAGGGAAACATGTCGATGCAGCCAAACGTATGTTACCTTAAGGACTTCAGATACGAGAATTCAACATCCCAGTGCCCTTAGCCTTTTTTCCCCTTGCCTGCCAGGAGACTCGGTACTAAATTTGCTTTGCAAATGCGGTAACTATGTTACTCTTTTGCTCTCAAGTCTCTTTTTTTTTTATGGACTCCTTCCCTTTTTAAAACAAGTAAATTGTGTCTTTTAAAATTTATTCTTTTTATATGTTTGAATAATGTAATCTGCCTCAGATACTTCTGGGAAATAGGCTGGATGAATGCTATGATTAAATCTTAAATGGAATAATTTCCTCCTCCCTGGATAGGCAGCTCAGAACTGTGCTTTTCCGAGCAGCCAGAAAGTCTCTCGCTGCTCCTGTTGGCCCCAGCTCCTGTCTGGTTGTGGTGCCCAACCTTCCTCTCTATCAGTCCATCCTGGCCAGGTTTCTTAGTCAAATAACTTAGCCGCCGGAGCTCATCCGCCTCTGTACGCTGGCCCTTTTGGCTTGAGATGTTTTCTATCGTTTCTATATTTCAAAGCTTTGTGGTAAATAATCAATTCAAACCAGCACCGAGTCTCTCTTTCTGTAATTCTAAAAACCCATTAAATTATATTGTTGGGAGAAAACAATAGCTGTGCTAATCATGCCCTGTGCATGCGCATCTTAATTTCCCCAGAGGCCTGAATATGAATTTTTACTAACATGTTAATTTTGTGTGTTAATCAGTAGCTGTAGGCCGAATGAATGGATTGACTATGTAAAACTGTTTGATATTGAAACAACTCCTTTTGACCCCCTCAAATTGGCTTCATTCCCCTAAAGACGGTTAAAGTTAATTAAGCACTCAATAGGTTTATGGTGTTTAAATTAAAATATATTACTCCTCATTGTGTAGTCATCAAGTGAGAAAGACATCCTCCTCCTGGCTGCCTGGCTGGCTAATGGGCTTATCAAAATTCATGATGTAATAAGAAGGCCGACAAGTACAGAAGAGACTGGCTGTCACTCAAGGAAAAACACTGACCACCTTTGCCCACTAGAGGGCACAAGAGAGCCATGAATGCCCCGTGGCTGGGCGAGGTGGCTTTGGGGATGGAAGTAGAAAAGGCCCCTTGTAGGGCCTGTTTCTGCCATGTGGAAAGAAAACAATTTATTATTCCTTTTCCCTAAAAATGTGGAGTGCTCTCTTGATTTCTCTAATTCCCCTTCTTCTTTTGTTCCCTGTTCACATTCATACTCTTCTTCTGTCTCCTTGGATTTGTTCGTGAATGTATTTCTAGCTAGAGGTGGTGGCAGAAATCATCCCTCATGGCTCTCAGGGAAAAGAAGAACAAACGTTGCCTTCCTTAATCTGGGTAACCTTCCCATGCAGTGTTCATGGAGAGGGTGGTGGGAGCTGGAGGCCTGTGCTTCCAGGGAAAAATCATTGGCGTAGTGGAGAGAAAGCATATAAGATCGTACTTTTCTCCCAAAAGGCACATGAGAGCTGTAATTGTCCCTGCTGACTTTCCCCCTGGGCCTCTCAGGGACTGGGGGCAGGGAATGTAGATTCACAAACCCACACAGTTAGCATTTAGATCTGGGAGAAGAATTGCTTAAAGAAATTTGACAGTGCAAAACACGGGAGGTGACAGTGAATCCTACAGGAACACCGACTTTGAATTAAAACACAACTTAGGCCCTGTGGGCTGATGGCCCCGAACCTGCCAGCCCCTTGCGTCCAGCAAACTCCATTCTTGACCACAGGACATTAATCAGATTATCTGTGGTTACTTCTGGAAATGTGTCTGATGGTAGGGATCACTGGGAGTGGTTCTTGTTAATGAATCTGGAGTTCATGTTTTATGGTTTTAAGAAACTTGTGCTTTTATCTAGTTCTTAAGATTCTGTTGCAGGGGTATCACAAAATGGACAAAGGTGCAGCCTTTAAGGATCAATAGCCATGAACATCAGACAAGGGGGGAGCAGGTGACAGGTTGAATGGAATGGGAGTCACCTCAAGGCAAAGGCTGAAGGATGCTAGGTTGTTGTGATAAATAGATATCTGGAGAGGTGAGACAGGCATCTGAAGGGCATTGTTTGGACATCTTCCATTCAGGTTATGGGCAATGGCATAGGATTTTATTCTCAAAATACTTTTGATTAGTAATGAGTAATAATGAATATTGCTCAAGGGCCGTGGTTTTCCAACTGGGAGGTAGCAAACCTTGAACCTGGAGAGTGTGGCCAAGGGCATGAGCCTCTGCCCTGTTTTTTTTTTTTTTTTGTGGTTGTGCCTAAGGTTGTGTTTGGAAAAGAAGTTTCCACTGATAAAAGAGAGATAGAGCGATGAGGGAGGATTTAACACCAGGGGGTCTTCAGCCTTTTAGATTACAAAGTTTTCCTGAGATCTCATTGGAACCTCGTGTAGGTTCCCCCCCCCCCTCTGTTTGCAGAAGAGGTGGAGCACAGTATTCATTGTCACACAGGGAGTGTCAGAGGGAGGCCTGGAGCCTGGGTCTTCAGATTTTAAATTCAGGACTCCTACCCCCGAACAGGGTAGGTAAGACCTTGAGAGGAGAACTGAAGAGGGCTCTCAGGGGTGCTGGCACATTGGGTGACCCAAGGAGAAGCCACCTTGAAGGGGAGACTGCTGGAGGCTAACCAGGGGAAGGGAGAAACCCAAGATTTAATAGGCAGGGCAGTGGGATGCAGCAGTGCCCCAGAAAGGAAAGAAGTCACCCCAGCCTCCAAGGCCACTGCCCCCAGCCCACCCCACCGCCTCTCTGCATTGGGGGGACCCAGGGACCTGGATCTCTCCTTTCATTTTGGGATTGGCATCATTCCAGTCCTTGGGGAAACTGAGTCACACAGTGCCTGACCGAGCCAGGAGTTAGTTCTGCAAACCTTGGAGCCCAGCCCACAGAGGTTCCCAGGTCTCTCTGGGAAATTATTGACTTGGGGGGGAGCATAAAATGGGAACAATTGTTGCCCATCAGCTTGGTGTGTTCAGGGACCGCTCCTCCTGACAGCCTTCTCTCCTGAATCACTCCCATGGGCTCCTTTGACCCCAGACCCGTGGAAAGGACCGTCTCATTCACTGTGTTAATGTGACGCCCTCCCCCAGCGCATCCAGCCCTTTCTTGAGTTAACCAGTAACTGGTCTTTTTTGTTATCCCTTTTCTGACCAAGGAACCCTCCCAACCATTTCCCACCCAGGGAGCACGGCTGAGTTTTGTTTCCTTTCTCTTTTGGGGTCTGCAGAAAACCTTTCATGTCCCTTTCATGTCCCTTTGTGTCCCAGAGAACTTCCCACTGCCACCAGGAATGTGCCAACCTGCTTCACTTCTCTCCGTGCTCCTGATGGGGTTCTCGGCCTCAACGGGCCAGGGAGGAGCAGGGCTCCTGGAACAAGCTGCACTTTCTGGGGACTCTCTTGGGAGGGAGTGGCAGGCAGACAGTGGGAGTAAAGTCACATCTCAAGTCTGTTATTCGTCTGTGCAGTTTTCTTCCTTTGTGTGGCGTTCCGCCCCACCAAAGCCCAAAGAGGGACGTGAGAAACAGCAGAAAGCCTATCGAACCAATTGGCTGGAAAAGAAATGACAGTCGCACAGAATCAAAGTCTTCTGTCAGCACCCATTTCAGTTAAACAGGTTTACAAGTTGCAGCAGAAAATTAACTGTTTGATTTGATGGAGGATTGCTAGCACTTAGAATAAGAAAAAATTTTTTTAGTTGATTTCTTACACTCCATGCAATCCCACCTCCTCTCCCCCCCCCCCCCAAAAAAATCAGGAGCGAATTGCAACATTTTTTCTCCATAGAAATCAAAGTTCTCATTGGCAAGTCCAGATTCAAGGCTGTAGAGATCTCAGGGCCTGCAGTTTGCAGCCTAGGAGTGCTCTCTGTTAGAGAACCGGCTCCATGTCATCTCTCCTAATTTGTGCACTTAATTGACAGCTTGTTAACAGTTCATTAGGAACACTGAAAACCATGTGGCAAAAACAGATCTGTCTAGCAGAGAGGATGTGGTCCTTCTCCTGAGCTACTGTTTATTACAAATTTTGCCAGAAACAAAATAGCATGACAGAAAACAACCCACCGCCTCCATTTAAAATGAGGACCTTCAGTCCCTGTCGAACTTCTCATTTCCTGGGACACTGTGTTGATCTCCTGACTGGGACTTTGATCTATAATCCACGAGCCTGTGATGGGGACATATACGGATTCCCCGGAGCAGCAAAGGGAAGACTCATCCATCCATGAAGACACACGGGTAACCCTTGAATGCTCTGGGGATTGGTACTTAGAGTGTGCCTCTCGTCTTCCTGTCCTCCTAACTCATGCTCCTCTGGGTCTCTGGACGCCTTTGTGGAAATTTTTAGGGTAGAATCAGGTGCAATGCAAAATTATTTCCTGTAACCCTCTCTGACTTTTCTAAGGAAAATTAATTGTCCCTTCATCTTTTTGCTCATAATGTTTGCTCTTCCTCTGTAAGATCACATCACATGGTGTCGAGTTAGGTGTTTCTTTGCCATGAACATTATGAGCTCTTGTGCTTTTTCTTTCTCTGGATCCCCAGCACTGGGCCACCGGGGGGAGGGGGTTGAATTCTTGGAGTTATTGCTTTCAGGACATCTTTAAGCATCCCATTCTCAACTTCTTCCTTACCACCACCAACTCCTGCCGCAGTCCCAACTATTCAGAAGACACACACAGCAGCACATGTGGAAGTCTTCCGATGAGCCCATGTGTTGTGATAGGTTGGCTTCTACAAAATGAATTTAATGTAATTTTATTGTAGCTGACATCTACTGAGTAACCTACCGCATTGCAGGACTTGGGCACATAGTGGTGAGCAGAACAGACACGGTCTCTTCCTGGTGGCTGTCACTTATTATTAATGACCGTAATTGCCACAGATTATAGACGTGGGAGGAACATTTCATTTTTCAAATGAATCTGATATGCTAAAGCCCTCTGAAAGCAGCAAGTTACCAGGGAGCACCCTAGTGTAGAGAATTGTTCTTTTACAAAGTGTATCTCATGTTTCCTTAGCCTTGGATTCCCTTATGGACATGGTGCGGTCTTGTCACCAGAAGGAGTGAAATAAAAAAAAAAATTATTTAAAGAACTCTTCTCAGAAATTGGACATCATGCTCTTCCTGAAATCATTTCCCTAGATGTTGAAAGACGGGGGGCCAAGCTCAGGCTTGACCAGGCGTTCCTTGTTTCATCTTTGGGTACTAGCTGATAACACCAGAGCTTTGTTTCTGGAAATCTTTCTGTATTTTTTTTTTAATTTTATGAGGCATCTATGTCTCAGTATCCCTGGGTTCTAGTCAGGCTTTCAACAGAGCAGTCTGGGGACATCCTAGCCAAGATGGGAGGCATGTTTTCTTAAAAGCATGGTGCTCAGGAGATTTTTCTCCAGCCAAGAGTCCCATGGTTGTGACAGTTCTCTGGAGGGATTGAAATTAATTCTGAGTGACATAGTTGGAGCTACCAGAGAATTCAGCAATTCCCCAGTTGAATGCCCACACATCAGCCAAGATAAAGAAACGAGCTTAGACACATCATGTTGATTGTGGTGGACATTTGTTGGGGGCCTCTCTCATAGCTACCTCCAGCTTTTTTTAAAGACCCTGATTTTTCCTTTGGGAATGTATCCTTCTCCCTTTACAGCCATAACGATTGGGTGGGCTTAATCCCTCCTCCAGCTCGTGAGATGGGTGCTGATTGGCCTAAGCCTGTTAGAGGAGCTGGTAAAATCACTAGCAGTTGGACATGTGGCCCAGTTCTAGCCAACAGCAAAGAGTGAATCCTAGGATTTGAGGGGCCCTAGCAGAACAGACGCTTTCTCCTCTTCTGGATGAGAGATCTCAGCTGCCAAAGTCATCCCAAGGCCCTACGGTGATTTCCTGGAGCTCCTGGAGATCACATTGACTTAGAGGAAGGCAGAGTAGAAAAGGCATGAAATTGGGTGCTTGGTGAAATTTCAAAATTTCTGCTGAGCTTACTCTCTGAACCGTCTGGGAAGCTGAGATAGCATTTACATGCTTCACCTGTGAAGTTCGTTGGATTTGGTTTTTCTGTCACTTGTAACTAGAGCTCCTGATTACTAACATCCAAAATATCTTACACATTAGAATCATTTGGTCAGGGATCAATAACAGGATGGAATTTAGCCCAAGAGGACAACTGTGAAAAAGCTTTGGCGTAGGATAGTTCAGGATTGGGGATACCAACATTACTCCATGCTGATGTCCTCAGGGGAAGCCTCATCTGCATGTTGCTGCCTGGCCTTCTGGTCCAGACCTGATGGGGCCTAGGTGTTCGTGGCAGCAGCGCCTAGTGAGACGGCCGCCCTCTGTGTGGACATGCTCGCTGCAAGAACAGCCTCAGGAGAGCAGGCTCTGACGCTTCTGGGGATTATTTTCCAAGCCATCTGTCTCTGATGTACCTCTGGCAAGACCACACCAAACTAGTGAAACCAAAGAAATGATGGGATGGTGAGGAAAGATGTTCTCCAGCCTGACTGAGCTCACGTTGCTTTGCTGAATGACCCTCAGGACTCTCCTAAACCCAGAATTCCACTGGCCCAGTGCCAGGAATCTTCTGGAGTGTCCCCCTTCCCTGTTCCATGGACAGAGGGGTGTCTTCCATACCCCACGTCTACTTCAGTTTTTGTACCTGTTCTTTGCTCATGTGCTTGTGAGTGGCCCTGTCTCCTCTGCCAGACATGCACTTAAGGGCACGGCTCCTTGTTCAAGTGCCTGGCTCCGGAGCTCAGAGCAGGGATTGAAGTACAATTTTTTTAAAAGAAGATAAGAATGTGGCGAAGGACATAGGCTTTTATGGACAGACATTAGACACAAAGATATTTGAATTCAGCTTCATTCTCTGTTAGCTATAGAAATGTATTTTTGTGTATGTGTGTGTGAGACTTGGGATTGAACCCAGGGATGCTTTACCACTGAGCTACATCCCCATTGAAAAAAAAATTCTTTTTAGTTGTATATGAACACAATGACTTTTATTTTGTTTTATTTTTATGTGGTGCCGGGGATTGGACCCAGTGCCTCATGCATGCTAGGCAAGCGCTCTACCATGAAGCACAACCCTAGCACCCCCAGCCCTTTTTATTTATTTATTTTTATTTTGAATCAAGAGTCTCTCTCAGTTAATGAGATTGACCTCAAACTGTGGTCCTTCTGTCTGAGCCTCCTGCTTGGCTGAGATTACAGGTATGTACCACCTCGCCTGGCTGGGGAGATTGTCTTTTAAACTTTCTTGGCCTCACTATTACATGGATTAATGATGCCCTAGACCCTTTGTTCATTTATTCAACAAATCTACACTGGGCACCTTCTATGTGCCAGGCTCTATGCTAGGTGCTGGGAGGAAAGAATATTTAAGTGTCTGGTACATGGTGAATACATACACACGATATACACCTCTGCATATACTTATATATATTGATGATCCCATTGTCCTTAACTTGCTTGGTCCTCTGTTCAGTTCTAATTGAAGTAATGTTGCCCTACTGCCTCGTTGGGATGGAGTCAGGAGACCCTATATATAAATGTATTTTCCTTCCCTAGACCTGAAATAGGGTGACGAAGGGCTGAACTCAGGGTTCTGTGCTTGGTTCTGTTGGAACTGTGGTTGAGCACAGGTGGGTTATCTGACTCCATCTACATTTTGAAGCTTGTCAATAAATAAGAGACCCAGGTGCTTGCATGGTCCTGGGAGTTGTGAAGCCAAGGAATTTTCCCATATCCTGCCCCTGAAAGAGGCAACAGATTTGAATCCTTTTCCTGGCTTCTCCCAAAGAAGCTAAAATGGATAGATGACCCAGGAATTATCTTTGGAGAAGAAAATATTTAAAACAAAGTTATTGATTTTTATCAGAGTCTTGATAGTTTCCAGCTTGCCAAGATGGTAATACCACAATTTTCTGGGGAGAAAAATGTAAGGCTGGGGTTGGGGATAATAGGGTTTAGTTGTTTGGAACTTCTAAGGAAATCAGTACCAAGTATTTACTAAAAAAATAAAACAATAAAAGTTTTCAAGATTACACATTTTCTACAAATTTCTCACTGAGTAAACAATTCAGTATCTTTTTTTTTTTTTTTTTTCGAAAATCTGTGATGTTGGTGCCTTAATCAGCTTCATGGTAGTGCTAATGTCACCAGGAACTCTGAGTGAGGGCTAGGTGTTTACTTTTGGAAGAGGGCTGTTCAAACTTGTAGCTTTCTGGTTCACTGGTACATTCGCCAAATCAAGATCTTTAGGGATGACACTAAGAAAGATTGACAGTTTAATAAGGAATTGGCATTGATTCTCAAGATCAAATCGAGTGCTGCTGTCATTTTTTTTTTCTGTGCCCAAAGACCCAAAATCAACCCTATGCCCCAAATTCACTTTAGAGGTCCATTCTTCTCTTGCCAAAGACTGTCTGTCTTCCTTGATTTGGCATTTTAGCCTTTGCCCATTTCTCATTCAGTCTGTCAGTTTTTAGCTTCGCAACTGGGTGGGCAGTATTCCATCTCTGCAGAATCCTGTTGAGAAATTTCAGTGACATCACTTTCGGGAACAAATGATCTTGTCTTCTTCTGAGCTCCGATTTATGGGCTCAAAATCCTTCCCTACTTCCAAGTTGATGTTGTCTTGATCTCACCCTGATGCTTTCTTCTCTTCTCCTTGTGGTAATACCACAAGCTATGGCCTTTGGTAATTGTGGAACAGAACTCTAATGTGATAAACCCAGTCCCTTTCCTTGAGATTTTCCCTGGATTTGTGGTCTCATTAGTGTCTTGTTCCTGTCTTAGACTTGGAGCATCAAGCTCCCTTCCTAGGGTACAACTCTGGATAACCTTGATCAGATTTCAGCTGTAACCCAAGAATTTCAACACTCTCTCTCCCTCCTTCTCTCTATGAATTTTCACAATTTCTGCTTCTATAAGAATTGGAAAATGTTGACTGTGGGTTTTTTTCCCCCATCTTTCATTATTCTTGATATACTTCCATTATCTTTGTTTTGGAGTCATCAATCTTCACGTGTTAATTCTTGAGAATTTCAGATTGCTGATGAATTCCACATTTTTCTTAGTGATTCTGTTGATGTATACTGCAAGTGAGAATGGTTATGTGTGTATGCAAATATTCAGTGGTCTCTGGAATGGAATTCAGTGGATTCCATGTTTGTTCAGTTACTAAAAGGTTACTTAACTTGACTTGGGCTAGTTTTGTTGCCTCTCTGAGTCTCAGTTTCCATAATCATAAAAAAATGGTATTTATCTTGTAGAATCATTCTAAGAGTTGCATTAGTTTCAAATTAGCAAATTACTGAAAAGCTCTAGTCTTTAGAGAAATATTACTTTGCAAAATCTGCAGACTTGATTTCTGAGTGGAATGAACACATATTTTAAATAAAATAAATAAAATATGGAGTTTGAAAACCATCTTGGATTGAGATGTGCTAAATTAATATTTTTAAATCAAAGTAAAATTAGAAATGGAATTTCTCTGATTTTCAAATAGACAAAAATGAACACTAAGTCACTTTGCAAGTTTTAATTTCTTTCTTTTTTTTTTTTAAGACTTCTTATTTACTCAGAGTTGGTAGGAATCATCATTTTGAAATGCTAAGGTTCACTTCAGAGGTATCTGTGAATTTTCATTGCACACAGAAAACAAGGGCTGGCAAATTGTTGATAACATGCTTCTTTTTTAAAAAAAGAAAACTTACAGCAAACCTTCTTTTACTATGGAAGTTGCCCACACTGTCCAAGGAGAATCGTCTTCAACAGTCACTCCTGATGTCAGCTGCTTACCACCCAGTGTGACCATGCCTGTATATTAGCTTTCTGTCACTGTAACCAAAACCTGACATAATGCACTTATAAATAGAAAAACTTTATTTTGGCTGTTGGTTTTGGAGGTTCTGGTCCATGATCACCTGACTCCATTGCTTCTGGGCTTGTGATGGAGTAGCACATGGTGTTGGCAATGTGTGGCCAAACTGCTCAGTTCATGGCTTGGAAGCAAAGAGAGAAAGAGGAAGGGGCCTGGGTCCCACAATCCCCTTCAAGGACACACCCTCCATGACCTAAGACCCTCCTCCAGGCCCTGCCTCTTCAAAGATCTCAGCATCTTCCAATGGTGCCAAGCTGGTGAGCAACCTTTAGCACATGGACCTCTGGGGGACCCTTAAGATCCAAACTGTAGCAGCCAAGCGTCTGTGCTTTGAGGGCATTGTGGTGAAGAGATTGAGGAAGGGCTGGCATTTTGTTATCCACATCTTGACTCAGATGCTAACCAAGGCTGTCCGTTCTACCCTAGGGCAGTTTTGGTGGGGCTTGCTATTTATGCATCAGGAAGGACCTATTTACAAAAAAGAAACACAGAATTATAAACATGAAATTAGATCCAGGACCTTGAAAGGGCCCCCAGCCAGGGAAGCACCCTGGAGCTTAGGCTGCAGTAGCCTCATATCATCCTGCCCCATCTCCCCACCAGACAAGCTCTGGGAAACTGCGTGCGGAATCCTAAAGACTGATGGGCAAGTTAAATTTAAGGCTGGTCCTAGTTGATTTTCCTTCATTGCGGTGACTGAGCAGTTGTCAGCAAGCCGGGAATTGCAAAAGATGAATTTGAGAACTAACACCAAGATGTTTTCTAATTATGATTTGTGTTTCATTACACTGTGCAAAATGTCAATGCTAAAATCATTTTTAAGCTAATAAAAATGCCAAGAACTACTTCATAATTTGTTTTCTATGTGCAATCTATCATACTTCCATAGATGCGTTTTAGTGCCATATGTGATCTTTTAGAATAACTTGCAAACTATGTGTAATGCGATTGAGTGATTCACTGTAGATAATGGTTTCGAGGTCATTGTGATTTCTGAGCTTCCCAAAATATTTTTTTTTTTTGTAGAGAGTGGGATATAACTGTTCCTGTGAATTCTTACATTAGCATAATAAATAGCAGAAGCCTGATTTTTAAAGTTTCTGTTTAAATTTGGGTTGGGGAATTTCTTAGAGGTCTATTTTAATCTTCAGACTTACTTTGGAGTATCAACTATCACCAGAGTCTTTGAACTGTTTTTATAATTTAAATTGTATATTTCTCTTTTGGTAGCATTCCTTGAAGGTAGTCATATGTGGATTCTAGAGTCAGAAGACTTGGATTTATTTGGGTTACCCTCCCAGGGTTATAGGAATAACACTTATTTTCATGACGAAACATTTTTGCAAAGTGCCCCCAAACAGTTCATGTGACCCTTGGAGCAGGACAAGGTACTATTTTCAGAAATCTGCAAGGTAAGGTTGCCCTCTTTTCTCTTTTTCCTTTTGGCATTGCTCCCTGGCTCTTCCCTTGCCTGGAGCCTATGGAACAGTAGCTCGTTCCAAACCCCCCACCCCTTCTCCTGTTTTGCTCACAGACTGCCTGCTTACAACCATTGTAATGTACAATTAGCCCTGAAGCACACGCAGATAATAAGAGAATCATCATAAAAGCACTAAACAGAGCAAATAACATTTCAGGCTGGATTTAATCCCAAATACCTGGCGCTCTGAAGCAGGGAGGTACAGAAACCCAGAAGCCAAGATAGCCCTGTGGTTAGCGTGGAAGATTAGAATTATGTACAAAAATATATGTACCTACAACCACAGTGGTCAGATTCAGACATTAGCATCAGGACTGCATGCGGAGGGAGTAAATATGGTGAATTCAAAGATAGAAAGGGCTGGGATAAAAAGGGGAAGCCTTTTAGGTTTAATGTAGCATAGAAACAGTTCTTTTGCCAAAGGATGGTAAGAGAGAGACACTCAGATAAGGTGGGAAGAGTGAACCTTCGTGAGGACGGGCTCCTGGGATCTTGCTCAAGACTCTGAACCTTGGAGTGGGGCTGCCATCTTGGCCTTGGCGTGGCGTTTACATCTCTTTGTACCACGTTCCTCATTAAAAAGGAAAAATCAAAGGAGGGTTGGATAAAAATACCTGCAGATGTTTCCTGGAGGTGACACCCGGATGCTTCTATTCCAGCTAATAAGTTCATTTAAATTATAGTCATAGCTTATAGTCAAATGCTTATTCTGATGTGCAACTGTGGGTGAGAGGTAAAGTCACTTCCCCGAAACTCACAGGGCCACCATGAGCCTCAGAATGAGCTCCATTCAATCTGATTCCAACTTAAGGGTGCCTTGCTCACCCCAGAACCTGAACCTGGAATGGGCTCCCTGCCAGGTCTCCTCCCTAAGCTTTCTTGAGGTGGTCATCACAGGAGGGTGCCTTTGGTCAGGATCTCCTTGAGGCATTTCTGTTCGTCAGCCTCTCCCTCTGTTAGTCAGCTTTCCATTACTATAACAAATACCATGGATAAATCAATTGAAAAGGAGTAAAGGTTTATTTGATCTCCTGGTTTCAACAGATGGTTGCTTAGCCCTGTGGTTTGGGGGCCTGTGGTGGGATGGTGAATCATGGCAGGAGCATGAGGTGGAGGAAGCTGCTTGCTTCATGGCAGCCAGGAAGCCAACAGAAAGTAAGAGGCTGGAGCCCCAATATCCTCCTCAAGGATATGCCTCCCATGACCTGCTAGGTCCAACTTCCTGAAGGTTCTACCACCTCTCCATAGCACCACTGTAGCACCAAGCCATCACCACCTAGGCCTTTGGGGCATATTCAAGATCCAAACTATAGCAACCTCCCAGGCTCCTGAGGTTGAGATGTGTGGCGAATCCAGGCATGGAGATGGAACAGCTAGGAAGAGCCGGAGGAGAAGGCCAAGTTTTCCCAACAAGCACCTTATTCTCCTAGAGATCCAGGGGCGCTGAGGAAAGCGTGCGAGACACAGCTAAGGGCTGATACATAATAAATAGATCTCGGTATTGCCTTCTCTGTCCTGGACACTATCTCAGGCAATGTGCAGAGCTGAAAGCTGATGATTTATTAATTATATTTTCCAGATGGAATGGCAGCCTAAGGGGTGGTTTTCTACCTAAAATAGACATTGAGGATGCAGAGACGCTCAAGGTCTAGTAACTGACCTTAGTGTTTTCTCTTTGCAGCTCAGCTCTAAAGGGCTTCTCTGTTGGAGGGAACTGATAAAAAAAATCCTTCTTTGCCAATAATCTCCAGGCTCAAAATTTCAGTTTTTACAGAATTCCATCAGAAGGCGAAACTGCATTGACATTTTACGATTGTATTTAAATCATAAGAGTGTTTCGAGATCATTTTTTTTTTAACACAGCTCAGTGAAAGTGGATCTTTTGTTTTGGTAGAAAAGTGATTTGAAATTCTGCATGCTCTACTATACCTTAAATACCTAGAGGGGTCTTTTTCTTGGATAACTTCTTCCACCCTGTAAGTTGGATCTGACTTTAGCATAAAACCGTGTTTTTAAACCCAAAGTAAATGGGTATTTTGCAAAGCTTAAGTGTGTGGGAGGTGGTTTTTTTTTTTTTTTAAATCTTCTCATAAATCTTCTGAACTTTAGAAAACAAATCATGGGCCTCCAAAGGTTGCTGGAAGTTATTATTTTTGTTTGCTCCACGTGAAGATGGCTAATCTCCAACACATCACTTTGCGTGTGCTTTTCTTTTCACAGTGTCAGGGTATTAGTGCT
The DNA here is from genome assembly GCF_052094955.1 of Ictidomys tridecemlineatus. Lineage (NCBI taxonomy): Eukaryota > Metazoa > Chordata > Mammalia > Rodentia > Sciuridae > Ictidomys > Ictidomys tridecemlineatus. Next base: position 32,233,154 of record NC_135480.1, read on the forward strand.
CGGCACAGTATATACGTATTAGCTCCTCTTCCAGTTTTCATGGTGTGTATTTTAATAGCAGAAGGGGATTTGCTGATGATTAAGAAGGAAAATAGAGGGAGAAAAGTTCTGATTACTTAAAATGATTCTTTGCTTGCAGAAAGAGGATTCTCTGGGGCTTAATTGGGGAAAAAAACAAACAGGAGATCAGTGTCCTAGATGTTTACAGGTTAAACATTCCGTAAGTGGCTCTGAAATCAGCCCTTCCTGGCAGGCTCAGGGTGGCTAATTGCTGGAGCATCAAAACCGTTTGAGCAACTTCATTTTCCCCGGGGATCGACACTCACAACAGGATAATGCTTACCCTGATAGAAGTGTCACAGTGGGGACTCGGCATAATTTGCTGATATGATATCAAAAATAGCATTAAGGTAATTACATTTTGCACTTGTAATATTTCACAGGCAATAATACAGTAGAAAATTGCACTTGGGGGCTGGGTACCCTGGTCATTTAAAACTTCTTCTTTTTTTTTTTTTTTTTTAATGGAGCTGCAGTGAAGCTGGCACATTTGATGGGTTGTTGTTTCTTAAATGTGTGCTCAATTTATAAATGCATAAATGTAGCCATTAGTCTAAGCATGTGACCAGGGTTAAAAGACTGAGGGTAGTAAATAGGAAATTGTTTCAATGGACATAGTAAACAGTGTCTTAAAATTGTAGTAGCAGATAAACGAGAAAAGATAGGGTCCTCCTTCTCCAGGGGAAGCTTGTTATAGTAGAAGCACTGTCTTACGAAGCCAAAGATACGGGATCCAGATTCCCTTCCTCCACTTTTGCTGTGTGTGACCTCCTGCAAGTTATTGAACCTCTTTGGATTACTGCTTCAAACAGTGCGGGATGAACTGGTCTCTTGCAAGCCATCTCAGGTACAATACCTATGATTCCAGCAAGAATTCAAAATTTTCCTTTTAACTTTGTAAAACATTTTCAAGATCCTATTTTTAAAATCCTCTTTCACTAAAGCAGTGTTTAAAAGAATTTTTTTAACCAAGGGAGTAGCATAGCTTGAGGTTTACACTATATTTTCTTTGTACTGTTATAATTCTGGCAGAATTAAGGTATAAAATAGAATTTCACCAAAGAAATCCTCATCTTTCTATTATTCCAGATGGACTTGGTGAGGGGGTCTCAAATGCTGCCACATCCTTAAACTACTTACATTGCAATACTCTCATCCATGAAGTCATTTGACTAATTTTTATTGAGCAACTACTATGGGCAGGCATAGTGTGCTAGACTCTGAGCATGTAATAGTAGACAAGTAGTGCTTAATCACAACAGGATGTTTTATGGCAAGACACCTAAACCTGCTCATTGAAGCTCATTTAAGCAGTGAGGAATTTAATTTAAGGACAGCAGGTCATCTTCCACAAGCCAAGGGTAGGCAGTAGAGCTGGGTGTGGAGGATGTAACACAGGGTTCCACAGCCTTCAGGACCACATACAACTTCTCTCTCTTGCTCCTTCTTTTGAGGACTATATATCTCCTCATAGCTGCACATTTTCTTTTTTCTTTTTTGTACTGAGAATTGATCCCAGGGGCACTTAAACACTAAGCTACATCCCCAGCCCTTTTTTATGTTTTATTTAGAAACAGGGTTATTGCTATGTTGCTGAGGGCCTCCTTAAGTTGCTGACGCTGGCTTTAAACTTGGGATCCTCCTACCTCAACCTCCTGAGCCACTGGGATTACAGGAGGGCACCACCAGGCCTGGCTTTGTCTCCTTCATTTTCCTTCATGTGTGTTTCTATGAAAACACACACACACACACACGCACGCACACACACACACACACTCCAACTTGCACACAGAACCCTGCCAGCCCATATGACAATTTCATCCACATTAGGAGAAGGTTTCCCTCCACAGCACATAGATTGGCAAGCTGAGTTCTGGGGTTCATTGGACTCTGAGCTGGGTGCCCTTGAACATGGTGGCCCTGTTTGTACATGGCCTTCTCCTGGCATCCCTCAAATAGAATCCTCAATTTTAAACTCCATATGATTTTCAAGCTAAGCTCCCCACCAGCACATGACCATATCTCCTTGACCCAAATTTGGTTTCCTGGGAGAAGTTAGTTTGGCCAAGTGTCATTCTTTATGCAATCCGGTGTATCTGGAATGCACAGGGAGTAGACCCCATAATAAGCAGGGACCTAGGAGGAGACACTAGGAGCCATACCTCCACTTGGGCTGGGCATCCCTCAAGGGGGACACTGAAGGTGTGTGGATCTGAGTCAGGTGGACCTGTGTGGGATGCTGTGGATAACCACACCCTGGCCTTGCATCTGCGGCCCCCAGACCCAGTGGGTTTGGAAGAGCAAAACACTGTCTGTTGTTGATAGCTGTGTTCCATCCAGGGAGAGAGAACCATAGGAGCTGCTGTGATTTCATGTCCCCCATCCTTATAGGACAGACTATAGATTAAATGAAGTTGAAGAAAGAATTAGTGAGTTGGAAGATAGCACTGAGTTAAATCAGAATGGTCCTCTAACAAAGAGGATATTTTAACAAAACAACAATGTTTTAAAAAGTGAAGACACGGAGGAGAGATCAAAGTCTCTAACAAACGGCATGGCAAAGAAATAGTATCTGACAAAAAACTGAAGAAAGACAGGAGCCCCTTATGTTCAAAGTGCATGCCAAATCCCAAGCAGTAAATATGAAGAAACATTCGCATCCAGACACAGCATAGCAAACCTGCAATACCCAAAGAATAGAACCTTAAATAACATTAGCAACAGCCAGCAGACATGGAAGTAATGTGTTCAAAGTGTTGAGTGACAATAAATGTCAAATTTTCTTCCCCACAAAATTATTATTTTAGAGCATATTTATATATGGCCCTATAAGAAAATTATTATTTTCTTATAGGGCCATATATAAATATTTTGAATTATGGGGTCATATGGTCATTTTCACACCTAGGTCACATTAAAGAGGAAAATAGAACTACTGGATAATTGAGACTTTGTTGTACAAATTCAGTAGTATTTTAATCACCTTTTTCATTACTGTGACCAAAACACCCAACAGGAACAACTCAGAGAAAGAAGTTTTATTTGGGGCTCAAGGTTTCAGAGGTCTCGGGCCCTAGGCAGCCAACTCCAATTCCCATTGCTCGGGGCCCAGAGTGAGGCAGCACATCATGGGGGAAGGGCCAGTGGAGGAAAGTCACTCGGTGCATGGCTGGGTGAGGAAGGAGGGACAGGGGACACAGGAAGATGAACCCTCCTACAACATACCCCCAGTGACTCACCTCCTTCAGGCAAGGCTCACCTGCTTACAGTCACCAGTCAGTCCATTCGAGCTAGGATGGACCTAATCCTTTACTCTATCATAGGTAAGGGATTGGGTTACGGCTCTCATAATCTAATCATTTTACTTCTGAGTATTTCTGCATTAGTAGGAGCTTTGGGGGAGGGACTCATATCCAAACCATAACAAATAAGCGCATGCCAAATCTCAAGGCTAAAATTGGGATTCATTATTAAGGGAGACCCCTAGAAGAAAAGAAATATAGCTTCCAAAATCAACACAATAAACAATAAAAATTATAGAAAATTTTGTCCATCTAAAAAAGTCAGAAAAAGAAGGAAATAAGCCATAAAGTGAAGAGCCAACAGAAACACACAAAATAAGCAGGCAGAAATAATTTAGAACCCAAAGAAATAGAACTAATCCTTTAAATGACAGACTATCAGACTGCATTGAAATGAAATAAAAAATAAAAGACCACAAAACCCAGTTAGATTTTTGGCTCCTGAGTCTTCTAAAGGGCTGTTTATCATCACTGCTTCAGGAGTGAAAGATACTCAGATTATTCCTCCATTCAGGATATGTTCAGTTCCCACAGAAGATTTAGCACGCTGTGGTTAAATCCATCTACAAACAGCCATTGACTTGGGTTCGTTTGACATGAATGTTTGGCAGTAAGATGGTGTGAAAGCTAGACATATTCAGCAGAAATCATTCTTTGTTGCATTTTGATCTTTACCTGGTCTAGTGATATGCAGTACAGTCACCCCCCACCACCACCTCCCGCCATGCAGGCTGCGTGGCTAAGGCAGGCTGTTCAGTAGGTTGGGTGATTTCCACGCGTTTTCAGCTTCACGATGTTTGCAATTTACGATGGATTTCCTGGTATGGAACTCTATCATAAGTAAAGGAACATTTCTGATCCTTTCCACGAACTGAGAGCTCAGAAAGGAGTTGAATGGGAAGGTACACAGGGTCTTTTCAGCTCTAAAATTTCCAAGATGTAATGCTTCCCTCCGCCCCTATGTGGCATCTTTCTGGACAGAGCTTGGTGCCAGCATTTAGGAGCATTGGAGGGCACCGTGGTTACCATTGACCACTTGATGATGGAGGGTGGCCTTGCCACTTGCACATTCAACATTGTGAATGTAATCTGGGTTTTTAGGGGGTCCCTGGCTGGTGCTGAGGAGCCTTTTGCAGATGGACAGATGCTTGTTGTTACCCTTTGCTTGGAGGTGGGGCCAGATGCGGCAGGAGAGGGGCTTTTATTCCTAATACGTTATGAATGTTTGATCAGAGTGGGAATTTTCTGTCATGAGTGATTAGTATCAGCTCAGATTAATATTCACTTTCCCTAATTCAGTATGAAAAGTGCCAACATAAGAACACGCTGCGATGAGATTCAGAGAGGAGGCAGAATGAGGCGGCACAGAAGTTCCCGTGTTTCCCTTTGGAAAGATGGGGGTCCTCCCACCCCTTCTATTCTTTTCCATGAAAGTTTAGCCTCTTCTTTTCCACCCTTACACATATCCCTGAATTCACTGCACTATGCCTCATAGCACTGGTATATAACAGCCATGCACTGAGTGACTACTGTGTGCCAGGCCCTGTGTGCCGGGGAATTCCCTCCAGCACCCTCAAATCCCATTTTACACGTGCAGAAACTGAAGCGTGGAGGGATTGTGGCTCACCTAGAGTCCACACAGCCAGCAAGCAGCCCACAGGACCCCAACTTAGCAAGGGGGACTGGGAATCAGCTGCATGGAGCAGGGTCACTCCTGCTATGGGGAAGAGGTTCTTTCTGTTTTGTTCTTTCTGGTTTTTAGGGTGTGTGTGTGTGTGTGTGTGTGTGTGTGTGTGTGTGTGTGTTTGTGTGTGTGTGTGTTTAAAGATTCTTTTAGGCTCTAGGCCAAGATTTCTCAACCTCAGCTCTATTACATTTTGGCTGGAGAGTTCTTTGCTGTAGGGGCTTGTCCTGTGCATCGTGGGAGAGTTGTCATCCATAAGCAGCACCTCCTCCACCCCGTCATGAAAATCCAAACCCACCCCCAAATTGTCAAGTGTCCCCTAGGCCCCAAATTGCCCACAGTTAAGAACCACCGCTGTTGAAGAAGCTCTTCCATCCTCTCCTGGAGTGTCTCACAGGAAGGAGATCCCTCACCCTCCTGCCCCAAGGTGTTTGACAAGAGCTGTTGTTGTTCACAGAGATGGGGGCGACTCTGAGTGTCATTCCAGCTGAGCATGGCTTTCCTGAGTCCTGAGTTTTTTTCTGTGACAAAGGTACCTAGGCCTCTACTGGCTCAGAATAATGGAAGTCTCCCTTGAGTCTGTTGGCAGTCACGCAAGGTTGTTCCCCAGATCCTCTTCCCTGCGAACCGCTGGACATACCAAGGGGCAGCATGTGTCTGGCCAGAGCAGAGGGCTCAGGGTGGAGTCTTTTTTTTTTTTTTTTTTGGTTTATAAAGAAGAGAAATTTAATTCTTATGATCCTGGAAGCTGGAAGTCAGGGACCAAGGTCCTTTTCTGGTAAGGGCCCCCTTCAGGTTGCTGACAGTCTACTTCTTGTACCTTCACACGGCAGAGACACAATGGTTTCCCAAGGGCCTCACCTCCTAATACCATCCCATTAGGTATTAGGTAGGAGTTCAACATACGACTTTGGGAGCAGAAGAATTCATATTCTCAGGGTGGTCTTATTTTACATGGGCCAACAAATTCTGTCTCCCAGGATACCGGAAGTAGGACCTGATGAGTGTCTCCTGGTGGCTAGAGATATGACCAGCAAACACGGCAGCTCAGTGGCTATCTTTCTGCTCACTTTCTGCTCAGTACACTAACAGGCATACAGCAGGGGTTTCCAAAGTTGGTGCCCAAATCAGTAGCAGCAGGAACTCTCTAGAGTCTGGCAAGTCTCACCTCTTGCTAGACATCTTGACTCTCTTGCTAGACTCTCTGGGAACTGGTTAGAAACCTAACCTACTCAGTTTCCTCCACCGACCTACTGATGGAGAAGCTCTGCGGAGGATCCCAGCAGCGTGCATTTGATCGGGTCTTCCAGGCAATTCAGACGCTTGCTGAAGTCAATATAGAGGTGAGGGAGTTCAGGGCATACGATGCCAGGCTGAGCTGGAGCTTCCCAGGTCCACTTCTTCCTGACGTCAGCATGTTCCTGCCCTTGGATCCGGTGTGCTCAGAACAAAATCCTGCCTGACTTTCTTGTTCCTTAGGTTGACTGAAGTCGGGTTTTCTCCCTCACTCATTCACCTCACAATATGACTACATACAATTCATGTAGAGAGGAAATTATATGGAATAATCTCACCCTCGCTGCTCAGGAGTAGACTGTAATTTTATCAAGGGCTCTTGGAAATATTTAAAAAGCTCCAGAGGAAATACCCCATGATTTTTTTCTCATGACAAAAATCAAGAATTGTGTTGTGTGTGTGTGTGTGTGTGTGTGTGTGCTTAAAAAAGATTATCTGCTGACAAACACCCCCCCACACACCCCATCTCTCTTTGTATTCTTCAGTGTTACAGACTTGGGATTCTCTTGCTTCTTCCCATACTTGTTTCTCCCAGGTTAACCTGGAATTAAGAGAGATCTCAATCGCCAACCAATATTTACAGAATGCCTACCAGGTTCCAGGTGTTTAGAGGTCACGGTTCCCACTTGGTGTCCCCTCAAAGCACTTATTGTTTTTAAGAGAGAAAATGCAGTTATCTTAGGACTGCATCTGACGGCCTGGTGTGGAAAGTTTAGGACCAGGTTTGGTACCTGCTCAGAAGAAACCTGAAAGAGAGTGATGAGCTGTCAGGGTGTGGAGCTCATGGGAAGCAGTGGGGGGTTCTGGGAAAAGGGCGAGGAGCCATGGTAAGTAGGGGTGGCTTCCTGGGAGAGACTGCCCCTGAGTCATACTTGGAAATAGGATGAGTGTCCATCAAGCAGAGAAGGCGAAGGAAGGGGGCGTCATTTTGTGGTTTGCAAACACCACAAGGGGTGTTGAATGTGAGTTTTGCTTTCTTGTCCCTGCCATGATTGTGACCGGGAAGGCTACAGGATCGTAGAAACATTGGAAAGCAGGTGGAGACTTTTTGAAAATTCTGGGAGCTTCCAGAAACTGTCCCCGGCCCTGTCAGCTCCTCTCTCTGGACATAATTTATGAAGCGGACTTTGAAGATGATATGGCTGAACATAACTGGCCTTTAAAGTCATCTTTGTAAGGAAAATAGATTGTATGTTGGTTTAGGAGAAAAATAAAGAGTATGAAGGGGAAAAATTTCCTATTAAGTTTTATAATTATAATATGAAAATTCAGTTAATTTCCTTTATCATAGTGAGTCATTAAAGACCGAAGTAGGTTCCCAGCCTTTTGTTTCCAGAACAATCCCCTAGAGGCTTAGCGCTCTGTCATCCAAATGGGCCTGATTAAAGCAGGGAACCTCTATCTTCAGATTACTGCTCTCCGTCATTAGCATTATGTTATCTTGCTCTTCAGACTGATTTTTAATTTTTATGCTTGCAATTATAAATGATTTACAGGGACATTCATCGCCCGACCTGTCCTGAGTCATTAAATTCACCTAGGTTGAATAGCCCGATGTGCACCTGAAATTAACCAAATCAGTGACATTATCTTGCTGGATTTTTCAGAGGCCTTAAAAATAGGGAAGAGACTCCGTTCTCCCTTTTAACTCCTTAGCTTAATGGGAAAATATTTTTAATTGATAAAAGAGGTAATTAGCCAAGGCTAAGAGGTGCACACTAATTGTGCAGTATATCTTGCAGAATTAAGTTTGACCATGGTTTTTGGAACAGAAAGGAAGAAAGAAGATGACCTAAATGGGGCTAGTTGACATGTATTTTACCTCCCTCTGTCAAGTCCTACAAATGAACTGTGCAAATGTTTACTGAGCACCTACTGAGTGCCAGAAACAAGAACTCCTACAAGGATCTTTTCTCTCTTCCCTGAGGTTTGCATTGTATTGTTCTGATGCCGGGAATGGAAATTCCTTGGGCCAGGGCAGATGAAATAGAGACTGAGCTCTTGCTCAAGCTAAGCAGGAAGGGGCCAAAGGCAGGTGGTTTCTTGCTCTGTCTCTGTCACTCAGGAGCCAGGTAGATGCTCTCATTCTGCTTTTCCTTATCTCATTTTCCCCTTTTACCTCCCAGCTCTCCTTTCTCTTGGCTGGCTTCCCCTGTGTGTTTTGTGGGTGGGTCTGAATAGCCACCCAAACCCCATTTGCCCAGGGCCTTTTGTCTCAAGCCCCCCCCCCACCTGACGTGGCAACAGTCTACTCCTTTTAGTTAAAATTCCCCCTACAACACCAGAATTTCTAATCAACTTGTAGAGCACCTGCCTTTGAGTCAGGAGCATGTCCCTTGTCTGCTGTGGAGGAGGAACAGTAGTAAAGGGCAGAACAAATAATATGAGGATAATGATATCCGTTTGGTGCATTTTTAAAACAGATGCTATCCTTCCCATTTTATAGATGAGGAAACTGAGGCTAATGGAGGTTAAGTAATTGATCAGAGGTCAGCTGGCAAGGCTCAGAGGCAGGAAACACTGACTTGATACTCTTGCTTTCCACTTGATGTGCTGATTCTGCAACATCCATGCATTTGTTACATGAGATACGTGAAAGAGGAAGCTCAACACCCAGGCTGATGGCTGGTTGATTTGGCTGAGAACCCAGTGACTAGGCAGTGCAGATAATGCCTGCCCCAGTCTCTCACCTTTTTCTGTTCTTATTTAGGGATACTGAACTAATACACTCCACCCTCAAATATCAGAGATGAAAGAGAAGACTCTTGCTTCATTTTGAGTTTTGGAAAGAGCCCAAAGGATATATGACTGAAGGGTCCTTAGAAATAAAAGACTTGGACAGTGAGGCTGGATAAGAGAGAGAATCAGAAATGAGTCCTTTCTTCACTGACAGAGGCTGGAGACCTGTGCCTCCCATTACCAGCTCTGACGCCTGCTGGTCTGGGTGGCTTTGGGAAGGTTGCTTGCCTGTCTCAATGCTTTGTTTCTTCATCTGTAAAATAAGGATGATATAGTTTGAAAATTTTAAAGCAGTCAGCATGGGCACCCAGTATAGATGCTTACATGCAAAGGTGATCACACAACTGTCAATTCTCTCTCTCTCTCCTGACGTGCCAAGACACTCAGGGTTGGCTCCTTACTAATTATGGCCTTGCTGTTAGCAGTTGTTTGGGATATGGGGATCCCCTGGAAAATTCCACTGATCAAGGGGCTCCAGCTTTTCTTTTTCCAGCATTCCCCTCAATTAGGTAAAAACTGCACCCCATGATTGGGTGAGCAGTGCCCCTTCCCTCCATATGGTTCCGACAGACCTGCCAATTCAGCACCATCCTCGGCAGTCATGGTACCCGTCTGCCCGGCTTCCCTGATTGGACCAGGGATGGCACATGACTAAAGGCAGACTGATGTGAATCTATATTCAGATATTTGTGGACTGGAGCTCTTGCTCTTTGGGGGAAATGTGAAGCCACAAAGGCTTGGGTGGCCTCCATCACATCTTCTACTGCTGCAGGTGGAAGTGTCTGTAGGAACAAAACGAGGCAGCAGGAGAGAGCCAATGTCTGAGAACATTTCTGCAATTCCTAGAGTTCCCGAGGCCATTCTTGAACTTCACAATCACATGAACCAATAAATTCTCCTTTGCTGCTTAAGTTTCTTGAGCTGACTTTTGATCACTTTCAACTGGAAGAACCTGGAGGGAAAAAACCAGAGACTCTGTTTCCCCTATTCAGGAATGGGGCATGGCCCTGGTCCCACTGATGCCCATGCCCAGCCAGAGCCATTTGGCCATTGAAGGCCACAATATGTTCCTGGAAGAAGCAGTTCTACAAAAGTGACTTTTTTTAGAAAGTAGGCATGAGTCCTTGGGCCCACTGTTTTTCTTCCTACCTCCCAAGCCGTGACATTGGCACAAATGCAGAGAACCTCAGGCTCCACTAGTACCATTCCTGGCCGTGGCCAGCACCTCCTGTTAAACTCTGGGTACTGTTTGAAAAGCATGCCCCATTTCCTATCACAAAGCCACTTAATTGGATTAGAGATGCTTGCACTCACAATTTCCTTGTCAGTACAAACTGTCACTGATGATTGGGAATGTGCTTACTGTCGCAGTTTGGACCCGGGAAGTTCCCCGTCTCTCTCCACATGTCCAAATGTTTGATTTCAGCCACATCCGTAATCTGTACCTGTGTGAGCGCCCTTAACACAGCCTCCCCGTCCTGCTTAGCCTCCACCTGGGTGTTGATTCGTCTGGAATTTCTCCAAGCCTCCTCTACCCCATTTCCAAAGTGAGCCTTAATGAACAGCACCCCACATTCTTCTGCACCCAATATACGGTCTCACTAAGCAGCCTCAAAGGATGGACTTTGGAATCAGATAGATTCATGTCTGAATTTCAGTGCTATCAATAACTACTTAGGAGACTCTAGACCAGCCTCTATTTTCTCCTCTATAAAATGGAGATGTCCTAGGTTCCCAGACAGGCCTGAAAGGAGATTCAGATACATGTGGCTCACGTTCCTTCCTTTACTAGTTCCCTCCTCTTGGGTTCCTCTGCATCTGCTATTTTGCATCAGGACCAAGTGCCTTCTGGGGCGTTCTGTAAGGTGTTTTTAACAACTAGCATGTATGTATGTGCACACGGTCATTGTAAATTTTATTAAGAACAAAAGACACTTGGTGCTGGGTTTACTAATTATAAATAAAAACTACAATGCTCTTCATTGTGAATTCTATATAGCCAATTGGTTCTCACAGAATGCTTTTGATTCGGGGCTGAATTCTTCTATCCCTAGCCGACCTTTAGCTGCAATTGACACACAGTGTACTTCCAGCATTGAACATGGGTTGATGTTAATGAGTAAGAATTATGTGGTGAGCTAAAAAGAACAATAGTTTTTGAATACTAGAAGACCATTTCCCCTATTTTGTGCTACTCATGCTATAGACATAACGTGCTTTGAAAATCTAATCTCTATTGTTAACGTGCTCTTAAGGCTTTAGCCCAGGAATCAACCAATTCTGTCTCTTCGGCCAAATCTGGCCTGCTGCTTATTTTTGTAAATGAAGTTTTTTGGGACACAGCTATGCCTATTCATTTAAATATTATAAATGATTACTTTTGTGCTGCAGAGCCGAGTTGAATGGTTGTGACAGAGACCAGATGGCTTACAAAGAGTAAAATATGTATTACGTGGCCCTTTAAAAGGGACGTTTGCTGGTCCTCTTTTCCTGTCTCCATAATCAGTAAAATAGTAAATTAATCAATAAATCAAAACGATAAATTTGTTGTGTTTGTTAATTTCCATGGTATAAATACTGCCACCATGGCATAAATTCTGCCACCATGGCTAGTTTTGAGTACAAAGTACTTGACATCCCAGAATGCAGCGGCAGAAGGACATTCACAGTACATAGTATTCTCACTGCTCAGAAACAATACATGTAAATAGCCACAAGAGCATGGGGAACAGTAAAAGGTAGTTAAAATAATTAGGAACAATGAGTTTTGAGTATTTATTGCTTTGTTTTAATGTAATTCATTAATTTAAATCCATATAATCTAATTTAAAATAATGACCATCCTTAATAACCCCTGGTAAGAAGTCCTGAAAAATGTGACAATTGGCTCTTAGTGTTCACTGGAACAAACTGGTTCACTGTTCCTAAGGAAACCTGGGACTGTTTCCATGCTGGGGTTTGGGCATATAAAAGCCTGACTGGTGATTTAGTTGGAGCTGGGGTGAGCAAAGGGCTGTGGGAGAGACCAACAGCAGGCAAATAGCAAAAGAGCAGAGCAGTCCTCTCGAAATTTCTGTTGGTCTGAGAATCAACGTAGAGAAGAGGATGTGGTCTGTGAGTCTGATCTAGTTCTCTGGCAGAAGATGCCTGCCTGCCTGAGGAAGAGGTCTACAGAAGATAAACCTAAAAGAGCAAAGGCCTACGGATACACCAGCTTTGCTAGGCAACCTCTTATGCCAGTGGGACTCAGTCAAGCTCAGAGTATTTCCTTAGCCAGGTGCAGCCACAAAGGAGCACTGTCGTCTAAGATGGAATGGTGGTGGTGGCCATCCAGCATGGGTTCAGTGGAGCATTGCATGGTGCCCAGAGCCATTCTGGGTACAAAACCAATAACACTTCCTTTTAGGATACTTTTGAAGATAAAGAGACACCTACACGCCAGGCACCTAGCTCAGGGTAGGGACTTATAGGCATCTATCCATTCTGCTCTTGTTTTCCCTTTCTCTGCTCCTCCAAGGCAGCTCCCTCAACATTTTATCTTGGTGCCTGTGTAACTTGCTTTTCCTTTAGGAGTCCAAAAGGAGAAGCTTCCAGCTTTGGTAACTCACTGAACATCAGTGGAGCAGGAAACTTATATAAACTCGATGGCTGATGGCTCACCCTAAAATGCAATTAAAACAACAAGGTTCACTTTTTGCTCCTGAATCAATTATCTTTATTGGATAGCTCTTTTAGTCACAGCTGGGTTTGCTCCTGCACCTGTGGTCCGTTTGTTGTCTTGATTGATCCTGGCTGGGTTCTCTCACGTGTCTGGGGCTTTGGCTGAGATGCTGGGGTGATGTGGCTCTGTTCCGTGGGTTCTCAGGCTCCAGCAGGTTAGCCTGAGCTTGTGCTCATGGCAGAGGGAGGATCTAAGAGCAAGAAGCATTGCAAGGCCTGTTGAGGCCTAGGCTTGCAATTTGCACACGGTACTTCTACTGTATGTTTGGCCATAGCATATCACAAGGCCTGTCCAGAATCATAGAGTGGGGGACTCTGAAATTACCAACAAGGGGCATGAACATAGGAGGCCATTAACCATTAACGTTAATTCTCCACAAAGTTAAAGTGTCGGGCCTGCCTATATTAAGGATTCTCAAGACTTAAAACTTTTCTCAAAGACTCCACTTTTGCTCTAAGTCCTGCTGCGTCTCCAGGCATCGCAGGCCATGTGCGTCTTGGTCTTTGGGTTTTCCTTTCTGGGAGATTATAGATGTGACTTATTTTCTTACAAATAGTCTTCCTGAATATGAAGTATCTGGGGCAGATCCTCACTAGGATAACATAAACTCTGGGAATTGGGTAAGTATGGACTTGGAATGTTATTATTTTCAAGGGCATTCATGCCCCCATTCCCAGTAGAGTCTCTCCTCCTCTCTAATTCTCTCTAATTCTCTTCCTGGCTCCCTGCACCTCCCTGTCCTCTTGGTCTCATTCACTCTGGAGAGTCCTTTTTTGTGTACCTGCATTAGATTGGGTTCTCACAGAAGCAGACCTTGAAACAAGAGTTGAGTGTTAAATGTTCTATTTGGGAGGTGATCCTAGGGCACATCAGTAAAGGATCAGAGAGGTGAGACAGGAAGGTGGAGGAGGCCGGTACAGAGTACATGAAGGAGTCACTGCTGTTGGCAGCTGAGGCTTAATCCCACCGGGATCTCTATGAGATGGTGTAGAACACACTTGGGTTGTCTCACTTGAGGGCAAGAAAGCTAGAATCCTTACCCTGTCACTTCTGTCCATTGTGGCTGAGGACCTTAGCAATTCTGGCCTTAGGGGTGGGGCTTCCTGGCTGCATCACAATGGTAGAACAATTGTAAGGAAAATAGCTGCCATCTGTTGGCAGAAAAGACCACGTGATGAGACTGAAAGCGAGATTGAGGAGGTCCCAGACTGGCTCTTTTTTTATAACAACCCACCCTTGTGGTACTAATCTAGACCCACGAGAGCTAGAACTTCCTTGGGACTGCATTAATCCATGCATGATGTTAGTGCCCCCCTGACCTACTTGCCTTCTAATAGACCAAGAGTCTCACTGCCTCCCAACACCCCCATAGTGGACACCAAGCTCCCAGAGTGTGAATCCTTAGGGAACAAGTCCCATTCAAAGCATTAGAAGAGAGAAACATGCAGAGTTTCAGTATGACCTTCTGGCACATTGGGAAGTGGGAAGTGCTGAGCAGATATGGACAGGGCACTGAGGACATGGCACAGCCCCTTCAGGCATGCTTTGTCTTTGCCTCTGCCCGTCATCAGTGCTCTCCGTGTGCTGTCTCTTATGCTTCATGGCCTCAACACCCATCTGTGCAACAGTGACCATCAGATCCATCTCCAGCCACACCCTCTACCTCAGGCTCCAGGTATCCTCTACAACTTGGGTGTCCAAAGCCGTCCTGAAGGAAACACTTTCAAAGCTAACTTATCACTCTTTCTTTCCTACTTCAGCCCCAACCAGACTTTCCTTTTATAATCTCATTCTTGGTGGATGACATCATTGTCTTCTCATTCTTCCAGGCTGGAAATTTCCGAAGCATCTCTTTGCAACAGCCGTGTGATTAGTCTTTCTGCTACCAAATTCTCCTGCTCCAAACCATTCAGTGTTTAACTGCTAGAACTGTTTTTGTACCATGTGTTCACACCCATCCCCTATAAATGTGTCTATTATCTGCTGTAAAAGACGCCATCTGAGATAGCAGTCTTGCTGCTAATGAACTGGAAGTTACTCTTATATTCACAAAGATGAACCTGTTGCAGCCATATTAGCTCTAAGACTACTCCCACCACCACAGTTAGTGCTATAAATTGCACTCTTTTGTCTCCCAGGGATTTCAAATTAGGCTCATAGTTCTTGAATAGAGAGAAAGTGTAACTCGAGCTGGATATAGCAATATTTCCCCTATCATACTGACTGAAAAGACAGAAACCTGATCTGTAGAGAAAGAAGAAAGAAGCTATAATGGACATGTTTTGACTGCCCAGTATCTCTGTGGGAAATCACGCTTCTCTCATTCGCAGTCCGTAGTTCTGGTAGGGATCCTCTACCATGTACGTTCTTGAGAGAGAACATGCTTGAGAGAGTTCTCCTCCCTTGGCTACACTGATTGGTTCAGGGTCAGACATGTGACCCAGGCTTGGCCAGTCCTGGTACTACTTCCAAGTTGCAGTGATAGGCTCAGGGATCAGGAGGAGGTCACGATCCAGCACCAGGCCACTCAGTCATCATCCCCAGAACATCCGCAGGAACTATCAGCGGCTCTCTTTTGGCTACGACCAGTAAGTAGTTCTCTAGATGATATGAGATGTGAGCAACCATGTTTGCCACCATATAAAAAAAAAAGTCGTGTGGAAAATGAAACCAAGAGAAAGGAAAGAAGAGCAAAACAGAAAATGACAGAATCCTCCCTGAACCCCTGCATCTAACAATGACTGAAGTTGTTTTTATTCCTGGACTACTCACCTTTTAAAAAAAAAATTATTATTATGGCAACATATCCATAACATAAAGTTTGCAGTTTTCAATTTGTAAGTGTGCAGCCCACCAGCCCACGGTGTCAAACACATTCACATGGTGTCTCTAGCACCACCATCCACTGCCTGTACCTTTTCATCACCCCAAACTCTCCCTGCCTCCCTCACCCCAGCCACTGGGAACCACCATTCTACTTCTTTCTCTACAAATCTAGCCACTGTAGGTTCCTCACCATAAGTGGAATCACAGAATTTTCCCTTTCGTGACTAACTTATGGGTCAGTCACATGGGTCCTCGAGAATCCTCCCATATTGGCTTCTGTTGGACGTCCCACTTTTGAGAGCCAGTAAGTTCCCTTTTTAGCCGGAACTATTTTGTTTTATTTCTTTCTCTTATGACCCAAAGGATCAGGCCCATGTAAAGCAGACATGGAGACATAAATCAAAACCAGGATAAAAGGTAGAAGAGGTTTCCTTAGATCCCCAGTTCCCAATTCCAGTCCCTTTCCCAGGTCTGTCTGCATGGAGTCCTTGAGCTCTGGGAAGACTGAAGATCATCTTTTTCTTTTAAGCTAACTCATTTGGTTAAAGCCAAGGAGTTGTAACTAGCCCATCTCTGATTCCTCCTAACATAAGCTTCTCCAATCTGAGACAAAGGGTCTCCATGATCTTTGGGGCCTGTCCCCTCCAGATGCATCCTGTTCTCGATGCTCACTGAGCACTTGTCTTTTACCAAGTAATCTCCTCCCTTCCCCTGCCTCAATGCCTGGGGTTGTCCTCTCTACCTAGAATGTCCCTCTTTTCCTAGCCAGAGAACTCCTACATGGCCTTCAAGACCCCACTCAAGTGTTCCTTCTTCTTTGTAGGCTTCTCTGACCTCCTTTTCATACTCCCAAGCCAAGGATGCCAAGGATGTCAGCTGTTTGCAGGTTGCTCAGCCATGGGACCAGGAGGCCCATGAGGGATCCTAGGGCATTAGGCCATCTTCATGTGCCAGGACCTAGCAGCAGTTGTTGACACTTAGTGACTTTTTGTTGAACATAAAACATTATTTGATCAGCCTGAATACTTGATATGCACATAGTTAGTGCACTGAGGCTGTTTAAAAATATTTTGTCAATCTGTATGGGTTAAATATGTCCCGTGAAAGCTTTTCAAAAATTATTACTTTTTGTATTAATAAAAATCTGGAGCAAACCCTCAGCTCTGGGCAGACCCATTAGCAAACGTCTCTAAGAGTGTAATCCAGATTCATGAGCCATGACCATATTTGGTCAGATGTAGGATAGCATTTTCTGTGACCTAACTTGTTCTTTGCAGCTTGTATTCTTTTTAAGGACATACAATGCAGTCACTTGCTAATTACATTGGATTATTCCTTAATCCTTATAGTCCTGGGTGAACTCTAGAAATAGTAGGTTTCAATATAATAGAAAAATTCACCTCTCTTTGCCACCTGGACTTGTCTCTTTTTGCTCCATCTGTCTCACTGTATATTTGAAAGACATTGGAGCAAGAATGTCCAGCTAAATGATTCATTCTACTATGATGGTAACTTCTCCATAGATTTCTTTAGCCTTAGATGTTTTTACTTGTGGAATTCATCAAACCCTCTTATAGTACCCTCTGGCCTTCCCTGGGTTTTGAAAGAATAGGGGGATATTTTGTCATCTGAAAAGCGTCATGTCTTTGATTTTTTTTCACCCACTGGTCTTACAGTTCACACATACAGACTATTTTCTTCAATTGTCTCTGTTCACCAATTCTTTCTTTTTCCCAAAAAGTAGTTTCATGATTTGGTTAGCATAACATGTTCATTTTGAAAACTTGGGGAAATTCAGAAAAGGATCATCCCACAGAGACAAATTTTGATAAGAGATTGATATGTTCACTATTTGCTAAGAAACCAGTATATTTTGCTCCCTGTGTTCTTCCTTTAAAATATTTTATTGAAATGTAACTTGCAAGCCACACATATTCCAAGTGTACAGTTTGATGAGTTTAGAGATATTTGCATGCTCATGAAACCCCCAATACAATTAAGCTAATAGGCATTACCACAATCACCCCAAAATTTTCCTGGTATCCTTGGTAATCCCTCCCTCCTGCCCTTCCCCAATCCCCCACCTCCAGGAAACAATTGATCTGCTTTCTTTCATTAAAAATTAGTTGTCCACTCCTAGAAATTTATTTAAATGAAGTCATATAGTATGCACTTTTGGGGGAAGAAGTATAGTTCTGACTTTTTCTATTGGTATAGTTGTTTTTAGATTGTCTATACTATTGGTTCCTTTTTATTGCTGAGTACTTTTCTATTGTATGATATACAACAGTTCATTTATGAGCCTGGACCCACATTTGTGTTGTTTCCAAATATTACAAACAAAACTGCTATGAATGTTCAGGAACAAGCCTTTGTGTAGACATATGCCTTTGCCTATTTTTAGATTGTGTTGTATGTCTTCATATTATTGAGTTGTAAGTATACTTTATATATTGCAGATCCTAGTGCTTTGTCAGATATAATTGGCCATTGTTTCCTCCTAGCTTGTGGCTTGACTTTTCATTTTTATAATCTGGGTTTTGACAAGTGTCTTAGTCTATTTGGACTGCTATAATAATATGCCTTATACTGGGTAATTTATAGCAGCAGAAATATATTTTTCACATCTCTGAAGGCTAGAAAGAAAACTCGGTATCTTTCTGCCCATTGACTTGTATGATCCTCAACAAGTCACTTTCTTCCTGAGTCTCAGTTTAAAAATCTTTAAAATGGGGATAATGGTTATTGACCCTATTTATTTGACAGGGTTGATATAAAGACCAGCTTAAGATAAGTAAAATCATTTGTGGTTTCTTTTCTCTGAAAACTTAGAAACTTGAGAGTCACAGTTCTTCCTTACCATCATCCCACACTCAAACACCTCTTAGATTAAAAAAAAATTGTAGTTGTAATGTTTATTTATTTATTTATTTTTATGTAGTGCTGAGGATGGAACCCAGTGCCTCACACCTGCTAGACAAGTGCTCTGCCACTGAGCTTCAGCGCCAACCCCTCTTAGACTTTTCTTTAATCTATTGTTCCCTGACTGTCCCCACCCCCACTGTACTGATTCAGACTGGATCCTTCTCTGACTAGACTATTATAGTCTATGTATAAAATTTTATTTTTGTTAATTTTTAAAATTGTCTTTGGATTGATTAATTGACTATTACACTCACAAAGGGACATAATTTGGCAATCAGAACAAGAAATGTATTTATTATGTTTATCAGCATAGAAACAAGTTCATGATCTATAATTGATTGAGGAAAGCAGTATAATCTCAGCTTATTAGAACAAAAAAAGTCTGCTTTCTGAAAACTGTAAAGATGTCCATCAAACTGTTCATTTTGGCTGTTTCTGAGTTATGGAATAAAGGGGAATTTTAATTTTCTTCTTTTTAATCTGTATTTTTTTACACTTGTCTGTGTAAATGTGTGGCCTGATACCAGGACCCTCTGAGCTGGGGAACCTGCCTTGGGTGGTCACCTCTTGCTGGGACTGAGACTTCCAGTTCTTTCAGTTTCCAACATCACACTATATGATAAGGAAGGAAGGAAGGAAGGAAGGAAGGAAGGAAGGAAGGAAGGAAGGAAGGAAGGAAGGAAGGAAGGAAGGAAGGAAGGAAGGAAGGAAGGAAGGAAGGAAGGAAGGAAGGAAGGAAGGAAGGAAGGAAGGAAGGAAGGAAGGAAGGAAGGAAGGAAGGAAGGAAGGAAGGAAGGAAGGGTTTCAAAAAGAAAAACTGTTTACGCTCTATCTTCCATCTCCACTTTTACCTCCTCTAAATGTGAAATCTTTGGAGTAAAGTTATTTCTGGCACAAGTAATATTCCAAATCCTTCTTCAATGTGCTGTAAGTATTTTCTGCAACGTGGTGGTTTAAAAGAGGGTTTTAAACTGTGGCTCCTCACCCTGTGCTGTATTTGCACAGGACTGATTGCCAGGTGCATTGGTCCAACTCAGCTTCTAGCCTCACTTTTTCTCAACAGTCCCAGGAAAGATGACCAGATCCCAGATCTGCTTAATTTTAAGGACTTGAACTACCTAATAACCTTTGTACAGAGATAGATACTTTCTTTGAAATCTGTCACTTGGAGAGCAGCTCCAGGAATGGCAAAAAGCACACAGCTGTTATATCCTTAATGTAGATTCGAAGTTTCTGTCTAACGGAGACTCTCAGAGCTTTCTTTAAGGGTTGATTCTGCTTCTTGATGTCTGAAAAATCAGCATCTACTGCCTTTACCCTTTAAGATGTATTTTCCTGTTAATTGAGCATAATGTCACGGTCTTCTTATTTTTATCCAAAATGTTTTAATGAATTTGTGTCATATCCTTCATTCTTTTTTGCCTTGAATTTTTCATCAGATTCTTTTATGTTCACTTTCTGAACACAGATTTGGAATTTTTTTTTTTGCTTGTTATATAGTGTGCCTCTTGAGACATGTTGGATTTTCTTGTCATTTTGACACTGATTTACCAGAATGAATTTCCTATGAGAACACTGTTGCAAAGAAATTGTTCTGCTCTGACAGCAGATGATTTTCATTATTTTTATTTTCTGCATTTAGGACCCAGATGCATGCATGTTGAAAATCACAGTAGTGATCATTGGCAGCCAACTGGACCTGGGCATTTTCCTAATGTAAACTACTGCTCATTATATTAACTTCTTGTATTTGGTGATCAGCAACTTGGTTTAGAAAAATCATTTTTCTTTTTTTTAAATATTGCTATGTTGTCCTGCATGTATATATGTGTATATATGTGTATATATGTGTATATATGTGTATATATATATGTATCTATGTATGCACACATACATACATACACAGAGCATGATGTAAAGAATTATTTAAGTATTTACTCAATCTCACCTCTTGCTGGACTTTGGTTCTGAGAAATTTTTCTTGTTATCTATAATAAAATTTGTCCTGTGAAGAGAGTCAAAATGTGCTCAAAAGCAACATAAAACTAATCAAAGAAAAAAAACTCCGTATTCTTCAGGTTGTGGTTGTTCCAAATGTGGGGATGATCAGAAAACACTCCTTCCCATTTCCATCTTAACTGCCCCCCCCCATGTCTTTTGAAAGAAAAACAGCTTATGCATTTCAAATAAATTTACTTCTATGCTCGGCCATTTCCCTGAGCTTTGGGATAATATTCTTCTTGAAGTATTTGGGAAGTATTGGCTAGATCTAAAATTATACTCTGAAAATGGGACAAGAGCCCAGGTCCATGCAGCATGGTGGGTGCCTGAGGCAGAACCTAGAGAGGGTGGTGTGATTTATGGTGGAGGCTCCAAGGTTTCATCAACAGCCTCAAAGATGGGAGGGAGCTGATGGAGGCACCTGCTCTTTGGTGCTGTTACCATCCAACACTATCCTTTGTCAGAGGTGGAAGCCAGTCAGCCAGGAAAGGACCAGGTATCTGTCCTTTGAGCTCCTCTGTGAATAGCTCTGGAAGCCACAGCTGTGGTGTCCGCTGTTCCCGCCCAGCCTGGGTCTCATCATCTTAGCAGTCTCCTGAGGTCTCTGCATCCACCCTTGGCTTCCCCGGTCCATTTCCTAGAGTGCTGTTCTTGAAATGCAGCATGATCAAACCACCACCTTTCTCTAGTAGCATGGCTTCTCATCTTTTATGGTAAAATACAATTCATACATGATAAGGCCCATCCAGCACCATGTTCATGGTCCAGCAAGTGACCTCACCTGCCTCCTCCTTTCCATTCCTCAGAAGCTTTGTGCTTCCCTGGTCTCTTGCTAGATCAGGCTTCTTCATTACAGCATCTCACATAACCACATCTATCAATTTCCTGCAGAGCGCTCACTCTCTGTGTGTAATGAAGTATTCAACATTGGCTTTCTTTGATTAATGTAGGATCCACCAGAGAGGAGAACCTATTTGCACTGTGGTATCACCAGCACCAAACCCAAGGATATGGCTCAATTGGTAAAGCTTAAAAAGTCTAGAATGAGTTACCAGGTCCTATGGAACAGATCTTAGCTGCACAAATTGGTTACACTTGAATCATTGCCACAAAGGGGCCAAGCCAGACTTCTGTTGTACCTGTTATGACAACGCGCAGTAAACACTAGTTAAATCACATTGACTTCAACTTCTCCTGGCTCAATAGCTGGGCCCATTCTCTGTTCCTTGTGAAGCATACCACAGCTATTCCTGGAAGTTTCTAAAGTGTAGCAGTGGCCAAACATCATCCATCTGGTTCTTTCCCTCCTGCTCTGTTACCCTGGTTCTCGTGTCCGTGGCTTTTTGACATCATCTGAAACAACAATGTGGTGGCCTTTAGTGAGAGTCCCCGCTGTCTGCACCCCAGCTGGTTACTGCAGAACTGGTACAGGGATCTTCTCAAAAAAAATAAATAAATAAAAAGTAGCCCATAAATATAAGTCTCCACCCACAGAGACTAAAGCTGTTTGAAAAGCTGGAAAAATAAACAGACAACAATGACTACAGAAATCTTTAGGGTCCAGAAATAAGTCAGGACACATACCATGTGCATTGCCTTATTTAATTCTTGTTGACATAGGAACCAGTTTATTTCAATTGGTCTCCCTGGGCTCTGGAGACCCAAGTCGTTCTGTAATGACAAGATCCAAATAGGCTTCACTGAAGATCAATGACTTCGACAAAGACACAAAGACGACGTTCTGAAGTGTTCGTTTCATCCTCATCTGTTGGCTTTATTTATGTTCCCGTTTAAGGTATTTTCTCCCTGGTCTCCATTTCTAACGTTTGCACTTCTCCTTGTGACCACATATCCTATGAACAACACTCAGAGGCCTCCTGGTGTGGCTCCCAAGGCCTCATGTGCCCTTCAGCTGCCCTTGTGATGCTCCTGGAGGACCCAGCAGGAATTGTGGGTTCCCCCCGCCAGCCTGTGTTTATTCTTAGTTGAAGGAGTGTGGGGATGGACTTCCTGCCGGACTCCTGCCCTGGCATTCCAGGTAGCTATGGCCCATTCTGTGCTATTTATAACAAGTGACGAAAATAGCTGCAGCCCTCTGAAAGGTGTGGTAGTGCCATCTGCCCGCCGGCCTTACCCCCCTTGACAGATGGTTTCTCTTCCAGCCTCCGGAGGAGGCAGAGTTGTGTCCTTACTCAGACCAGAGGCCTGGGGTGGCACTGAGGCCGGGCTTCTGCACAGGGGTCCAGGCAGAGCCTGGTTATGGATCCCCTGAAGGGGGTAGGCCTTTGGAGGAGAGAGGAGAAGGTAAGACAGCCCAGTCGTTGGAGTTGGCTGCTAAGTCAGGTGAGTGAGGATCACGGGCAGTGCCCATCTGACCCTGAGCTGTGGTTGGGTTTGAGACTCATGACTCTTCAAGCCTGAGCTGGGGCTGAGTCTGGGGACAGGAGGTGAATGGACTCATCTGAAGGGTCCGTAATGAAGGGCAGAAGACAGGTAGACCCCTGGCCCTTCCTAGTTGTGTGACTGTGAGCAGCTTCTCTCTGGGTGGCTTCCTTTTCTAAGGAGGTAGCCTGAGAAAACACTGTCACGCTCAGGTGTATCAGAATCACCTGCAACTTGTTCAATAAAGATGCCTGCATTTATTTAGTTAGTTTATTTCTTATGCAGTGCTGGGGAGTGAAGGCAGGGGAGGGGAGTTGGGGGTGGGAAGGATAGCAGAGTGAATCAGACATTATTACCCTACGTACACATGTTACTATGACCGGCATGATTCTACATCATGTACAAGCAAAAGAATGAGAAATCATATTCCATTATATGTGATATATCAACGTGCATTCTATTTTCATATATAAATAATTAAAACAAATTTAAATTTTTTTAAATAAAAAAAAGGGGGCTGGGGATGTGGCTCAAGCGGTAGCGCGCTCGCCTGGCATGTGTGCGGCCCGGGTTCGATCCTCAGCACCACATACCAACAAAGATGTTGTGTCTGCCGAGAACTAAAAAATAAATATTAAAAATTCTAAAAAAAAAAAATTAAAATAAAATAAAAAAATAAAAAAAAGATGCAGGTGCCATCTCAACAGACTTACTCTATAGGTCTGAGGGGAAGTTGGGGATCCAATCTCCCAGGTGCCTTGGGAGATTCTGATCTTCCAATGCTACATTCCTTTATTCTAAACTTTTCTAAATTGGGGGCAAGAATGCATGGGAGAGAGGCATTTACCCATGTGATGATGGGGCAGTGCCAGAATCAGACACTATCAGTCACTTGCTATGTACACCCCAGGAAGCCTTCAATGGGGGGTTTATTCAAAGGTGATTTTTGAGGTGGAAGACGGAATCTCTGGGCTCAAGTTCATTCCCCTCTACATTCTGTCCTATGTAGCATTTCCTTTTTCCCTGGTGTGATTACCATCTCGCTCAAAGATCACAAACTGGGATCCCGAAAGACAAACCCAGGGAGGCCATGCGTGAGTTTGTCTGTCTGGTACTTTTCAGAAGTTTGAATCTGTCTGGCGTCAGACTGGGCACTTGCTCTCTGGCTCCGCGCAGGCTCACCACATCCCACCACATTAACACCCAGCCAGCCCCGAATCTTTACATTACCTGTTGGACCCTGATCTAATTCTAGATCTAATTGTGCCTCTCACCCCGTATCTCTAGCCCAAAGCAGTCTTCTTGGCTCTAGACCCATGTACCCAAATGCCTCTTGGGAGACAATCCAGGTGATGTGCCTAATGGAAGGCCTGGTGGGATGGGGCTGCACATATGCTAATCATATTCATGATTCTGTGTTCACGTTTCGCAGGATCTCACGGGCACATAAGCTCACCCTCTGCAACCCTGAACTCTTCACTCGCCTGCCTCACCTGCACCTCGTGCCTCCGCCCCACATCTCCTTTGCCACCAGTGGACCTGTCAGGACGTGTCCTAAGTCTGGGAGCCATCCTGGCCTCTTTTCTGTCCACTCCAATTCATCATCAAACCTTCTGCTAAAAGGTTCTCTTGAATCCATCCGGTTTTTTACCCATCTCGGTGGTTGCTACCAAGTCCGAGGCACTTTTGCCAGAACGGTAGGCGTTGCCTGTGCTGTTCTCTCTGTGGACGTTATTGTTTCTGTTGGAACCCATTGTCCCATCTAAAACCACGGATTACACTAAACACACCCATCTCTCGCCTCCCCCTTGCAATACATTTGTTGGCTTCCCATTGTCCCAGGATGAAATCCAAGTTCTTTAACAAGGCTGCTCCCAGTCTGGCTGCTCCTCTCCTCCCTGCCTCCTCTGCAGTCTGTGCTCCAGACCCTGGGGAATTCCATCATCTCTGGGATGTGCCCTTCTCTGTCTGGCCTCTGGGCCTTCATACACACTGTTTCTCCTCCTGGAAGACTTTTTCTCCTTCTGTTGACTTGAAGAACTCCTACATTTTCTTCCTGTCTCATTTTAGCTGTCACTTCTCGGAAGGTCGTCCCAGATTCCCAAGACCAAGTAGGTCTCCTGCTCTGACCTGGCAGTGCCCCTCTGCTTTCCTGAGCATCACATCCATCACATTGCATGGGGATTGCTTCTGATGATTGCTTCCTCTCTAGACTAAAGCTACATATGGGCAGGGCCCATCGCATCCAGCCTCTCTGATGTCTAGCATGTACTTGGAATGTAGTAGGTACACAATAAGTATTTGTTGAGAAAAGGAGAGAAGAAGGACAGAGTGCAATGGGACAACCTGACTTTCCCTTATTCTGCAGTCATAAAGGAACAAGCATTCTGTGGCCATGGGGAAGACAAGAGCTAATACACACTCCTCCTCTCATTGAGAACTTCTGAGGGCAGGAATTCTCTCTTGCTCAAAGATGTATCTTCAATGCATCAATCAGCTTCACATTACTATAACAAAATACTTGAGATAACTAAATTATAAAAAGAAAAAGTTATTTTGGCTTATGTTTTCAAGGTTCCAGTCCATGGTTTGGAAGCTCGTTGCGTTGGGCCTCTGAAAGGGTAGTACATCATGATAGTGTGTGATGGGGTGAAACCGTCATGAAACAGGATGTGGAAAGGAAGAGGAAGAGACCTGGGTCCCATAATTCATTTTTGGCGTGGGGGTGGGGTGGGCAGAACCAGATATAGAACTTAGGGGAAGTTGAACACAGAGCCACTTCCCAGCCCAATTTTTTAAATGATTTTTTAAAAAGCAAATGACAGCAGAATGCATTACAATCCATATTACACATATAGAGCACAATTTTTCATACCTCTGATTGGATATAAAGAATGTTCACACCAATTCGTGTCTTCATACATGTTCTTTGGATGATGATATCTATCACATTCCACCATAATTGCTAACCCCCTGCTCCCTCCCTTCCCCTCTCACCTCTCTGCCCTATCTAGAGTTCATCTATTCCTCCCATGCTCCTCCTCCCTACCCCACTATGAATCAGTCACCTTATCAAAGAAAACAGTCAACATTTGTTTTTGGGGGATTGGCTAACTTCACTTAGCATTATCTTCTCTAACTCCATCTATTTACCTGCAAATGCCATGATTTTATTCTCTTTCATTGCTGAGTAATATCCCATTGTGTATATATGCCACATTTTTTTTATCCATTCATCTACTGAAGGGCATCTAGGTTGATTCCACAGTCCAGCTTTTGTGAATTGTGCTGCTATAAACATTGATGTGGCTGTATCCCTGTAGTATGCTGTTTTTAAGTCCTTTGGGTATAGACGGAGGAGAGGGATAGCTGGGTCAAATGGTGGTTCCATTGCCAGTTTTCCAAGGAATCTCCATATTGCTTTCCATATTGGCTACACCAATTTACACTCCCACCAGCAGTGTATGAGTGTACCTCTTTCCCCACATCCTCTCCAACACTTATTGTTGTTTGTCTTCATAATAGCTGCCATTCTGACTGAAGTGAGATAAAATCTTAGAGTAGTTTTGATTTGCATTTCTCTAATTACTAGAGATGATGCACATTTTTCATATATTTGTTGATGATTGTATATCCTCTTCTGAGAAATGTCTGTTCAGGTCCTTGGCCCATTTATTGATTGGGTTACTTTGTGTGTGTGTGTGTGTGTGTGTGTGTGTGTGTGTGTGTGTGTGTTTAGCTTTTTTGAGTTCTTTATGTACCTAGAGTTAGTGCTCTATCTGATATGGAAGGGGTAAAAATTTGCTCTCAAGATATAGGCTCTCTGTTCACCTCACAGTTTGTTTATTTTGCTGAAAAGAAACTTTTTAGCCTGAATGTATCCCATTTATTGATTCCTGCTTTTAATTTTTGTGCTATAGGAGTCTTATTAAGGAAGTTGGGGTCTAATCCGGCATGATGAAGATTAGGGCCTACTTTTTCTTCTGTTAGATGCAGAGTCTCTGTTTTAATTCCTAGGTCCTTGATCCACTTTGAGTTGAGTTTTGTGCATGATGAGAGATAGGGGTTTAATTTCATTTTGTTACATATGGATTTCCAGTTTTCCCAGCACCATTTGTTGAAGAGGCTATCTTTTCTCCAATGTATGTTTTTGGCACCTTTGTGTAACATAAGATAATTATAATTTTGTGAGTTAGTCTCTGTGTCCTCTGTTCTGTACTATTGGTCTACCAGTCTGTTTTGGTGCCAATACCATGTTGTTTTTGTTACTACTGTTCTGGACTATAGTTTAAGTTCTGGTAGAGCAATACCACCTGCTTCACTCTTCTTGCCTTTAGCTATTCTGAGTCTCTTATTTTTCCAGATGAATTTCATGATTGCTTTTTCTATTTCTATGAGGAATGCCATTGGATTTTGATCAGAATTGCATTAAGTCTGTATAGTGCTTTTGCTAGTATGGTAATTTTGATAATATTAATTCTGTCTATCCAAGAGCAAGGTAGATCTTTCCATTTTCTAAGGTCCTCTTTGATTTCTTTCCTTAGAGTTCTGTAGTTTTTATTGTATAGATCTTTTACATCTTTCGTTAAGTTGTAATTCTTTTTTTCTTTTTAGGCTATTGTAAATGGGGTAGTTTTCCTCATTTTCCTTTCAGAGGATTTGTCACTGATCTACAGAAATGCCTTTGATTTATGGGTGTTGATTTTATATCCTGCTACTTTGCTGAATTCATTTACTAGTTCTAGAAGTTTTCTGGAGGAGCTTTTTGAGTCTTCTAGGTATAGAATCATATCGTCAGCAAATAGTGCTAATTTAAGTTCTTCTTTTCCTATACATATCCCTTTAATTTCTTTCGTCCAATTGCTCTGGCCAGTGTTTCAAGAACTATGTTAAATACAAGTGGTGAAAGAGGGCATCCCTGTCTTGTTCCAGTTTTTAGAGGGAATGCCTTTAATTTTTCTCCATTTAGAATACTGTTGGCCTGGGGCTTAGTGTAGATAGCCTTTATGATGTTGAGATATGTTCCTGTTATCCCTCCCAGCCCTATTTTGTATTTTATTTAGAGACAGGGTCTCACTGAGTTGCTTAGTGCCTTGCTTTTTCTGAAGCTGGCTTTGAACTCATGATCCTCCTGTCTCAATCTCCCAAGCTTCTGGGATTACAGGCGTGCATCACCGAGTCCAGCCCACAATTCTTTTTGTTAGTGTGCCTTCAATGACAGACCCCTCCTACTAAGAGTTACACCACCTCCCAATAGAGATACCCCAGGGACCAATGCTTTAACACAGTGCCTTTGGGGAACACTTATCCAAACCACAGCACTCAGCATCTAACAAAGAGCAGTGGAGGTTGCATAATAAATGAATTCATCTTGAACATCTACAACTAATTCTAAGAACATCTATAACTAATGAATATATAATCGGCCAGAAATATGCTGTGGTTTTTTTGTTTATTTTGTGATAAGACTTGAGCAACTAGTTGTCTTTTTGAAAGTATGTACACCTGTACACACTTTGATAAAAAATAAAATAAAATAAAATCTAAAAGAAAAGCCATAATTCAAAAAACTCTCACTAGGGACCCTCTGTTACCACTAACCCAAACACACTGCAAACGTGGGGCATGTTGTCTAATGTAATGAAGCTTCTCCACAGTCACAGAATCACCTAAAGAAAATGCAGTTCATCCACTGAACTAAAATATAGATTTTTTGTTTCACCATTTGGAAATCTGGGGTGGAGCAAAAAGTGGGAACCTTGGATCTAGAGAGCCTGAAGTTTGGGTTCAAGTCCAACATTTACTCCATGCAACCTTGGGAAACTTGTTCGACCCCTCTGCTTTATTTTCTTCCCTGTAAACTAGGGGAAATTAAACACCTTGCAGGGGTTATTTTGAGAAATGACTATAAAGTGTAAAGCACCGAGCACAGGCCTGACATATAACAGGTGCTCAGTTGATGGCTTGGCTTAAATGCACTCCTGCATTTCAATTATTTAAAAGCCTCGTGTCTGAGCTCACACAGAAAACAAGGAGCTCATGAAATATTACTCTCCTGGTGGGAAGAGGCACCATTTATTTACTGTCTGCTCTCTTAAAAGAAAGAGGAAAATTGTGGCAGAGCATAGAAAAGCAATAGCAACAGAGAGGCTAGGGGAAAGAAAATGGGAGAATTTGATTCTCACTGGATCTTGGGGTCAAGCTGCAAAGCAAGGCTCTTCTCTTTCCCCCCACTCCTTCTGCTATGCACTGAGTGCACACGTCCCACTATTCATGTGTTGAAAGCTAATCTTTAATGCGAGGGTATTTGGATGGGGCATTCGGGAATTGATTAGTTTCAAGGGCAGGACCCTCATGAATGGGATCAGTGCCCATATAAAAGAGACCCCAGAGAGCTCTCTCACCCCTTCGGTCATGTGACGACACGGTCATGCTGTCTGTGAACCAGGAAGTGAACCTCAACAGACACCACTCTGCTGGCACCTTGATCTTGGACATCCTCGCTTCTAGAACTGTGAGAAATGAGTTTCTATTGTTGATAAGCCACCCAGTCTATGATATTTTTTGTTACAACATTCCAAAAGCACTAAGGCAGCCTTTTAGTACTTATGAGGAAGCCTTCAGATGGGTGGCAGGAGGTGTCAGGGACAAAAGGAGTCTTGTTAATCCAAATGGCTCATCTCTTGAAGCTTTTATTTTATAAAAAAAAATGAACTTCACTGTCATTTAAAAACGTCTTTCTTCATTTGAAGGCAAATCATGTTCAGAACATTCATACAAGTTTTAAAAAAAGCAAAAAACAACCCCCCACCAAAACCCTACATTTCCCCCAAATTCTCCTATGAGATAAGTACGGAGAACATTTTGCAGTTTATCCGTCTAAGGTTTTGTTTTAGTCAATATGGCCATAAGCTAATATGTTCAAGTACAGCAAATGAGATGGCGTGGGACAGGACCTACTGTTCTGTAATGGGATATTTTTCATTCTACAGCTTGTTCCAAGGGAGGAAGGGAACATATCTAATGTCACCATGGGTGACAGCGATGGGTTCCCAGGGTGGCTGCCCACAGCCACTCAGTGCCCTCTCGGAGTGGAGCCTGGGGTCTGTGTCTGTTTCTCCTCCATGAAAAACTTGGTAGTCAGACCTACACACAGCACGTAGCTGTTCCCTCACAGTTAATCCTCACATTCAATCTTAATATATTTTCAGGAAAAGGAGACAATAAGATGAGGTGACGAAAATGTTTAAATCACAAATGGGTGGGAAGGTGGAGAGGGGCTGGAAAGCAGCACGACGCTTTCCATTTCCCATTCTCGCTGCCCGCCAGATCTTGTCGCAAGTGCCAATTCATTTCTATTCGACAGACTTTAAAAATGAATGAGACACAGCTCCTATCCTTAAAGAGATGGGAATCTAGTAGCAGACGTGAGACACAATAACTCACTGAACCTGATAAATGAGTTTTCTCTCTTATTTAGCACCAAAGTTCCTGCCTCTTTCATCATGAAGCAAGGACAAGATGGACATAATTATATTAGAAAAGTCAATGTTTTGCTATAGTAAATGGTGTACATTCACCTCTTAATTCTCACATTTATGAGGTATATGTATATATATTGTAGGAACCGAAGCCCAGAGAAGTTAGTATCTTGCCCAAGGTAATTCAGCTAGTAAGTGGCAGAACTGAGATTTATTTTGATTGATTGATTGATTGATTTAGATACTGGGGATTGAATCCAGGGGTGCTCTACCACTGAGTCGCATTCCCAGCCCTTTTTATTTATTTATTTTTTTTATTCTAAGAAGGGTCTTGCTAAGTTGCTTAGGGCCTCACTAAGTTGTTGAGGCTGGCAATCTTTTTGCAATCCTCCTGCCTCTGGAGTCACTGGGATTAGAGCTGTGTGCCACCAGGTCTGGCTCAGAACTGGGATTTAAATAAGGCCCTTTGGGGCTAGGGCCCTTGATCATTGAAGCACACTGCCTTTGGGCTGGGGGACAGTGCCTTGGCAACCTGGAGCATGCATTGTGATTTTCCCTTCTAGGTACTGTGGCCTGAAAACCAGCCTACTGTCGTCCCCGATGGTGGGGTTCATGGTGACCAATCAGTGCACCTACTATTCACCCATCGGCTTCCCTCAGATCCCTGTGGCTGCCTTGGCGGTGGAGAAAGTGGGTCACTCCAGCGTGCATTACCGACTGGCCCTGTTTCCACCTAAGCACACCGAGGAGCCACCTTCAGTAGATCACTGTGACCTCTCTGATGGCTTTTTCTTTGGCCATCCTAAATTGGCTCACTTTGATGCTTTGGCCTGTACCACGGGGTCTTCAGTCCACGTCTTTGTGAATCCAGCCACCAGCAAGCCAGCAGGGCTCCCCGAAGACTTCAGGAAGGGCCTGGTGAAGCTGATGATCCCAGCTTCTGTGTGAATTGCGAACACTCTCTATGGAATTGCTCGTAAAATAAAGTTTAGATTATTCTCTCTGAAATTTCTTCTGATTTATTAGACATTTTGCCTTTTAAATGGCTGTTAACGTCTTCAAAGTTTTTTAAGAGTCATCTAGCTCTGTCAATGAATCACCTCCTTGCATAAGATCCTGGGCCAAGTATTTTTGCACAGTGTATCCCTTGGACCATGACAGCCAACCTCGCGAGACAGGTATTGTTCTCGCTGCCCTTTTACAAAAGAGGAAAGTAAAGTTTGCAGAGTGGAAGCAGCAGCCAAAGAAAGGCCAACTGGACTCGGAAGCCCATGCTCTTAGCCACCACATAATGTTGCCTCTCCAGCTTGCACCAACCCTGAGGCCCAGGCCAGCCCAGGCCCTGGAGGATCCATTTCTGCAAAGGAGCCCCATTCACTTCCTGTAAGTCAACTGCTCTTCTCTGCATTGCACATTTCCTTATCAATATCTCACCAGCTGGGCCTGGTTGAAGATCATTGATCTGAAGTGACTCATTAAATGTCTTCAGCTTCTTTCTGCTCATAATCATGTGGCCTATGGGGGATGGGGTGGGGAGTAGGGATGTGAACTCTGGTGCTGGAAAAATCACCTTCATTTCACATGTTTAAAAACAACCAAAAAACAATCCTTTGATGCTTATCTGTTAGATCCATACTTGAAGCCAAGAGTAGCTATGAATAAAATGAATCTTTGATGCTGAAATATGTGAAGACCATCCTTTGGGATAAAAACAAAAATGGTTGCCACTTACTGAGTGCCACCTACACAAAATGCTTTGTGGTCATGACCTTACTTGATCCTTATCCTTGTTCTGTATGGCCAGTGTTATCATTAACATCTTTCAGATGAGAATGTTAAAGCTTCGAAGAAGATCCTTAGAGGCAGAAAAGGGGCTTGAGTTCAAAATTGGTCTCGGCCTCAACCTGACCCCCAGAAAACTGTGGGTTTTATCTCTCTGGACCTCAGTTGCCTCATCTGGAAAACATGATCCCTAAAGACCTTTTTCCAGTTGGACTCCTGAATGCTTTTAAATAAATGGAGACTCTTGGTCTGCTATGGAACTGAGTTCCAAATCCCTACCATATATAAATAGCTTTGGAATATCCTCACTGTGATATAAACAAATCCAAGAGCTATCCCTTTGCCATTAAGACCAATCAAATTTCAACTAGATCAATTTTTAGATTTTAGAAACACTTCACACAGTGATTCTAAAGCTTGGAAGACTATTAACCAGCAGCCTGATGTTTGCAGGCATTATCTACATGACCTCTGACACTTGACCTTCTCAAGCAGGTCAGTGAGGAGAAATTCTAGTACTCATGCATCACCTCCAACTTCAAGGCCACATGCATTATCTCACCTTAGTTACATAACTACTCTGAGTGTTGAGTTTTGTAATCATCATTATTATTATGCCCACTGTGGAATCAGGACAGGCTCCTCAGGAGGAAGTGATCTGTCCACCCAGACTGTGAAACTTCTGCCCGGCAGAGCTAGAACTCTAATCCAGCTGGGTCTTTGAATCCATCTTTCTGTATTGCCAGCTGTGCAACTCATCACAGTAAACCTGAATTTTTATGTTACACTATTCTATACCACCAGTCTTTGAATTATGGGGATAGTAGTGGTAGTTTGACCAAAAAATTCTTAATCAGAGGCAATTCAGTGGAATGATGAAGACAACAGGTCCACCATGAGTGAGACCTGGATTTGTATCTGGATCTGCCTTCTCTGCAGGGAAACCACAGGTCTAAGTTCTCCCGGAATAGTTCTGATTATCCCAGCATCATGGGCTCATACTTGTGGGTTCCAGAGAGGGGTAAAACTGCCAAATAGTCCATGGGTCACTCCACCCTTTTTCTCTCTCTCAATGGGCTTCCTGTAGGTGTATACTTTAGTCCATTCCTGCTGCTGTAACAAAATGCCTTAACCTGGGTAATTTATAAGAAGGAAGTTCTTGCCGTTTGGGAGGCTGGAACTTCCAAGATCAAGGCATCAGCAGCTTTGGTGTCTGGCAAGTATTCCTCTCTGCTTCCAAGATGTTGTCTTGTGGCTGTGTCCTCACATGATGGAAGAGTAGAGAGGCAAAAGAAGGACCTCACTAGCTCTTTCTAGCCCTTTATAAGGGCACTAATCCTCATGACTTAATCCCCTCTCCAGGGTCCCACCTTTTAATACCATTACACTGGGACTTTGATTTTAGCATATGCATTTGGGGGGAACATATTCAAACGATTGCAGTGTATATGATCAAATTGAGTCCACTCTATAACAGCTGACATTTGGCTAGTCTAACTAGCTAGGCATGTGCCTACTACTTTGCCTGCCTTTTGGAAGAACACCTGGGGAAGAGGCCAACCAGGGCTTGAAGATGTTTGGCGTCTTTGGGGCATGCACTTCTGGGGTCTTATGAGGACTTGGAGGCATATCTAGAAAAGGTGGCCCTGGCTCTGAGTCAGCAAAACCCTTTGGCCCGGGACGTTCTCAACCACGGGGAGAGGCACAGCCAGAAGAATGGAGTGGGTCTTTCTAAAATTCCAAAATGGGCAGGGAAGGTGGGCCAGGATTTGGAGAGATATCAATTAAAACTGGCCCCTTTCATTGTCAATGGTGTCTTGGTCTGAACAATCAATGACATAGTCACCTTGTTTATGAGTTGTGTGACTTTGAATATTACTTTCCTCTACATTCCCCGATTTGTGACATAGGGAAAATAATGCTGTAGTGACCACAGGCACTGTCCCCCAATGTTTTCAACAGAAGGATTGCACTTCCCTGCTCTCTTCAAATTAGATATGGCCATGTGACTTGCTTTGAACAATGTCAGTGGGCAAGAATGACATGGATCACTTTCAGGAGGTAGTATTCAATTACCTGTGTTTGGCTTTCTTTTTTTTTTCTCTAATATTTATTTTAATTGTAGTTGGACACAATAACTTCATTTTATTTATTTTTATGTGGTGCTGAATCAAACCCAGGGCCTCACACGTGCTAGGTGAGTGATCTGCTGTTTGTGGTAGATGTGCACTACTGCTGCCATGAACAACGGCCCAGCCCCCAACCAGCTTTGCAAAAACAATTAAGCTTCTGTTGCTTCAAAACCTTGGGATGGTAGGGCTGTTGGTTACCTAGCATAACCCATTCATTCTCTTTCTTTCAAATACCAACCTCATAGGGTAGTTGAAAGAGTTGCATGAGAAATGTCTGTAAGTACTGGCATTGTGCCTGGTATACACCTACTAGAATTTATCCTAGAAGAAATGCATTATGCACCCGCTTACACAGACATCTTCAAGGTTGGAAAATATCTTTTGTTACATTCATTTTCTTTGATGCAATTCTATGGGAAATCAGACAATGTTTTCTATTTTATGTGAGAAAAATGACAGAGGTAAGAAAACAGCCTGGGATGGGGGAGGGATGCTTTACACCTGGGGTGTGTGTCCCCCCCAGGACTTATGTTTGGGTAAATCTTATAAGTTTAAGAACTGATGACATCATCTTTCTAGTGCTTAAATTTTAATACTTCACCGTGAGTCAAAGCAGTGAATATTATGGCACTCCCTGGATTTTACTGGGAAATTCTAGCACTATAAATTTGTTTTAAAACTACAGAAAGAGACAGCCAGATCTCATATGCATGTTCTTGGAGAAAGCCGAGATTTTATTATAAAGTGGCAAAAATAAATCTAGAGAGACTTAAAAGAAAAATTGTCAGCCGTTACTACTTCACTCTTCACAAGCTATTTTAGCTGAGCTGCTAATAAGCAGCCATGTTGCTCCCGCCATTTGCTGGGTATTTCTGAGCAGATGTGACTCGTGCGTTTGCTAACAAGGGGACAAGTGCAATAATCAAGCAGGTGAAGAAAATCTTCAGGTACCGCAGATTTTCTAACTACATTTTTGTTACACTCGAATTCCTTCAGAAACCTATAGGAAGAGATGAGAGGTACAAAATGTGTGTTCATGTTTTGCTTAGACAGAATATGGCTCCTAGCAATTAATGCTTTCAGTCACATTAAGCATTAAATAATGCCTTGTGACATTACAGTATTTCCCATTACAGATCAATTTTGTAGCATTTGTTCATAATCAGAGTTGAAATGTTACCTAGAAACAAAATATGTTTTCCTTGAAACAGTCAGACCTTATTAGAAATCTAAGGTTTTACAAATCACCATGTTAACAGCTATATCCCCTGGCTAAGGTTTTCTTTCTTTAAATAGTGTTAAATTCAGCCCCAGAAGCTTAAGTCTCTTTGAAGATTACTCTTCTTATGTGCACTGACTTGAAAAGAAAAACCTAATGTTCCAAATATATCTAGCATCCTACTATGTACAACTTAATAAATCAACCAGTACTCCCTTTTTCAGGAAAAGTAATATTAGCACCTTATAAAAATGTTATGCTTATGCTTAGGTTACATAAGGTTAGCAAGTTTCTCATTTTTCCTAAAAACAGGTTTTCATTGCTAGAAAAAAAAAATCAGCTTGTTTCTAGCTAAGCGGAGTTATTTTCATTTCCTGACCACATAACCATACGCTGTGGGTAAGCAAAGAAATAAAGAGAAAACATGAGAATCAGAGATTTGCAGCAGTACAACTTAATGCTAAATTGCAGAGATTTGTGGAGCTAGAAACATCTGGATTTGTGTGCTGGCCCTGCCATTATTAAATGAATATAGAATCTTGGGCAAATTGCTCAACTCATCATCCATTAAGTATTAGCTACTTTTATATTTTTGCAATTTTTTTTTTTTGCTGGTGAATATTCCTTTTGATTAAAACTACCAGCCTCTAATTTGTTAAGCAAATGAATACTGAGCATTTATTGTATGCCAGACTCTACCCTTCTAGGTCCCTGTCAAACAGCAGTAAAGGAGACAGATCAGAGTGTTATTCTCATGGAGTTTACATTCCTGCTTAGGAGGGGCGATGTACAAACAAGGCCAAACGAAGCCGAAGGTGGAATGGTAGCCCTTCAAAAGATAGATCTACCCCCCAACCCCCAGAACCTGTGAATGTGACTTTATTTGGAAGAAGTGTCTTTGCGGCTGTCATTAAGAATCTCAAGAAGAGATCATCCTGGATTGTGAAGAGCTCTAAATCTGATTCAAGTGTCTTTATAAGAGACATGCCAAGGGGAGACCCAGGGAAAAGAGGCAGAGTCCACATTGAAGTTGGAGGCAGAGATAGGAGTGAGCCACAAGCTAAGGCACTCCTAGTGTCACCAGAAACCGGAAGCATGTAAGTATTCTCCTTCAGGGACCTTGGAGGGAACACAGCCCTGCGGACACTTTGATTTCAGACTCTGGCCTCCGGAACCATGAGTTAAGTTTGCCATTGCAAACCACCCAGGTGGCTGAAATTTGGGCAACGGCCCTGGGAAACAAAATACAAATGTTAATGCCTAACAAGAATAAAACAGGGAGTGAGCTAGGGACTCGAGTGAGGACTACTTTAAGTAGTGGAGACACTGAGAAGGCCTCACTGAGATGATATTATACTCATTTCCTGAGCATGAGAGATGGGTGATCTGAATCCAAGGAGGCAGCAGGTGTAAAGGTCCTGTCCTGGGAATGCCACCGGTGTGTTCGATAACCATAGTCAGTGGGGCTGCAATATGAATATGGGATGGGATGTAAAAGGAAAAGGGTAAGGAGATAATGCAGAGGAGGGAGGTGGGGACCCGATCCTCCAGGGCCTCTTAGGCCTTGGATTTTCCAATTGAAACCTGTCTCAGAAATTATCTTTAAATGACCTGCACATGCCCAAACTGCATAGAGAAAGGATATTGTTAAGTACAGATTTATTAAATTAGCAAATATGGATATGTTCTGGACATTCTAGTAACTGGGTTTTAAAAACCCAGAAGCTTTATAATCTTATCCATGGACTCCCATTGCACTGTTTAATAATGTATGAATAACGATGCCACGAACAGTCTATGTGAAGTCAAACACACAGGACACAGTAGAAAATCCTCTCGGGATCCTTTATTTCACTTCCTACTCACAAGGTGGAATTTCAACTTGTAGTCATCATTTCTGCCAGTTCAGTCAATGGCTCGGAACATCACAGTCCCAATCCCACGGTGTCAACAATCCTGGAGGCAGATCCGAGGTGAGGGATTCATGTTCACTAATGAATTCCACTACATTTTGCTTTCTTGTGATCCCACGGCCTCATTCCAATTGAGGATCATTGAAGAAACGGACTGTATTTCTATTCACTATTTCAAAGATCATACCTACCTCATTTACTTGTCAAGAAAATTTTCTCAAGTATATTTAAAGTGTTTATCATTTTCCTATAGTTCTTCAAATGCTTGACATTCGTCTTTTCCCTACCTCTTAAAACTCCTTTCTTGTTCACATTATCTTTCTTGATTGCTTCTCAGTTTATATAAAAACAAAAAGAAAATGTGGATTTATTGTGCACATTAGCAGGTCTGTACAGAGGTTTTATATACCACTTACAGTAACAGCTCAGAGTAAAAAGGAAGAAAGAATCTGAAATGTTAGACTTGCTCGGAAATAAGGCTACCTGGGACAATGCCACTATCTAGCTTCATCAGAATTTTTACTTCTCCAACTTTTTAGCAGTGGCAAATAATAAAAAAACAAACAACAACAAAAAACCCTGATAATTAAAATATGTAGCAGTCACTCCATATACTGCCCCTCCCACCCAACCTTAAGAATAATAGGGTTTTTTTTCAAGTTTTATTCCCCTTTCATTTAAATTTAGTGGAAAAAAACTTAAAAAGTCATGTTGTAGCAATGTGTCCCCATGCAGAATTGCAATTTGCCAAGATTGTGTTTTGAGAGAAATCTTACTGAAAAAAATAGTGATGACCATTTTCCAGTAAATCTTGAGTGAAAAATCATTTGTACCCCAATCTGAGGTATAAACTTGCATTTGGGGGGACACAACTACTGTAAATTAGACAATTGTAGCAACCACCCAAGACAATGAATGAAAGCGTATGACAATCTGCCACATTATAGTGAGTGTCTCTTCAAAGTTCATCATGATTTTTAGTGAGATCTTCCCCATAATTGGTAGCTTGGCTTCCAACAAACATGTTCCAGTTGTCTAGTATCTCCTCTTTAGTTAGCTTCTCATCCTGCAGGAGAGAGGGAAGAGCTGTCAGGGAAGCTGTGGTAACTGTGAGTCTACCGTTCATCATGAAAACCATGCTAGTTCATTGATTTGCAATGTCTTAAAGGCTACATTGAATAATTCAGAAGCTTCCGGGTTCCTCTTTCATCTACCATTACTGCACTTCAAAATTCCAAACTGTGACATCCTCTTGCTATAAAAGCTGTGCAAAAGTACATCAGGCAGGTCCCTGAGTAATTCAGAAGCTGGAATCCATTTATGTCTACAAGTAGTGCAAGCACGTTCAAACAGGCCCTGAAGAATTCCACTTCCCTTTTATAGCCTAGCTGCACGACCTGACTGTTTGAATAACCTGGGAATTTGGGGCAACTAGCAAAGTTGGATGGAGCAGGCCTTTTTATTAACTGTATTTATTTATTTTGATATTAGTAGATCAGAAAGTACTGGCATTAGAACCAGAAGTGGGAGCCTGCCCAAGGGTATCTGGGCTGTGGGGGGGACAAGCTTCCCTGTGCCTGGCATATCCCAGAAGACTGATGAACATTTGGTAACTGAACGAATGGATGAATAAGCTTGTCTTAGGGCAGGCATGTTTTGCTTTAATTCCCTGCCCTGCCCACATCAGAGTTGCTGGTTCTTCAATCCTGAAAGGCGTGACTCAATGAGAGTTTGTGGCTCGCAGCTGGCTGTCCAGAGGAGTCTGGGCCCAGAGAGCTCACCATGGGCTACCATGGTCTGGTTCAAGTTTACAGGTCTCTACTGCAGGGCAAGAACAGGAAGTCAGCATGACAGGGCCACAGGGGCCAGTGCTATCACCAGAGGCAAACAAAGCAATCTTATGTAAACTGTCACCCTTCAATCAATGATCCCAAACATTTGAATTACCTTGTTCTTATCCGACTCATATACCAGGTGCCTGGCCTCGGCCTGGGCATGGTCATAATCTTGAGGGAGGATCCAGTGGCGAATCTCGTCTTTGTCCAGCTTCCCATCCTTGTTCAGATCCCGGAAGTCACTGAACTGCTCCCGTTCAGACAAAACCCAGTCCGGCTCGGGGCCATTATCCTCGTGAGAAAACATATCGGCTAGAAGGGAAAGCGTTCAAGAGGGAAGGGAGAAGTCAAAACACTTGACCCCTTGAAGTTTTGGAAGGGTGATGACCTATCAAGAGGCCTACCTCTTAGTGTCATTATGTTTGGGGGTGCTGGGGATGGAACCGGGGCCTCAGGCACACTAGGCAAGCACTCCACCTCTGAGCCACATCCCCAGCCCCATCAACAGACCTAACTCAAGCAGATGGTAGGAGGATTCTTGGTGATAATAATGCAATGATTTATCCACTCTGAAGGCCACCTGGTGGACTAGGAAGACCTAGACCTAATCCTGAGATTAGGATCCAGGAAGTGAACTTGACTCTTGACTTAGTTCTATAACTGGAATTAGATTACTTCGGTGAATGAACCTTAAATTTGTCTGTAAGAACTGTCAGCAAAGACACATCCACATGGGCTGTGTCTGTAAAATGGAGATAATAATAGGCAAATCACATGGTTATTAGGAAGATCAAATGGGCTGTTTATGTGAAGGCTTCTGTAACCCAAATTGGTACATAAAGGTGAAAACTTGTAATAATGACCACCTCAGAGCATTTTCTACACTAGTCAGGATAACTGAAAGTGTTCTATATGCTTTTTCTTTCATTTGATTTCCTAACAACCATATGAACACTAGGTGTAGTTGGTGATTCCAATTTACAGATGAAAACAGGCACAGCCTCCCTGCAAACCACAGCTAGTCTGAGCTTGAGGCTGCACAGGAACATGGCGCTCTGCTTCCAACCCATGGCCTTAACCACTGTGCTTATGACTATTGTCATTATGTCATTTCCAAAGGGCTTTCTTTTTTTTCCATCCTTAAAACAATTCCATAAGACAGACCATTACCCACATTTCCAAAATAGCAAGAAAAAGAAACATTTATACATTGCTTGTTTTTAGAAAAGAGTCTGAACTATGGGCAGTTTGTCTTTGATAGGAGCACAGTTTAGAAACATCATTTTTTAAAAAGTTGCAATACAGAAAAGAAACACTGTAATGCAGTTTCAGTGTAGAGAAAAGTTCATTGTAATAAGCTGAGTTCCATTCTCAGCACTGATTAAAAATAGATGAATAAAATAAAGGCCCATCAACATCTAATACATATATAAATAAATAAAATAAATAAAAAGTCTCAATATAAGGAAAACTCTTTATAATCAAGTTTCAATATAGAAAAACTTTGTAATAAAGTTTCAAGGTAGAGAAAAACTCTTGTAATATGAAATTTCAATATAGGAAAAACTGTCAGGTGGTAAACAAAGCAGGTAAGGAATGAAAGCTTTTGGTGTGAATTTTGGCTATAAAGTAGTAACAAGGCAAGCCCACATCTAATATTTACTCATTGTTTTTGAGAAAGGGCTGCCCCACATATTAGCTAATTTGTACTTCAATCAATCCTACAAAGATGGAAGCAATGTTTTCCCATTTTGCAGACTAGGAAACTGAGTCTTAGAGTTACATGACTCTCTCAGGGTTGTGAAGCTATTAAGTGGAAAAGCCAGTGCTCTTGATTCCAGTGCCCTTTCCATTATACCACACCATCACCTGTTTCCCACTCAGCCCTGCCTGAAGAGGAGGCTGCCCCAGAAATGAAAAGAAGTCAATACAGCAGGTCTTTCTGATGCAAGTCACTCGAAATTTGATTTTCATATACAATGCCCCTACCTCCCTCTCTGCCTGGTTTAAAGAATAGAACATTT
This sequence comes from Ictidomys tridecemlineatus, assembly GCF_052094955.1. NCBI lineage: Eukaryota > Metazoa > Chordata > Mammalia > Rodentia > Sciuridae > Ictidomys > Ictidomys tridecemlineatus. The sequence goes on from NC_135480.1 coordinate 32,274,476, forward strand.
CTTTTAGGCAGAGCCACTCACAGAGTTCTGCCCCTGACTTGCACCATTTCAATGCAGAGTTCAGGAGGACTCAAAACAGCACAGGCTGCTAATCAAAAGTGCTACATTGTTTGCTTTTTTATCAGTCTGCCTTTTCTGTCAGTCTAATTCTATCACCACTGTCACAGTGAGACCTCCAAGGCGCTGAACACTTCCCTCTCATGTGTACCCAGCAACTGAAAGGCACATCTGATTGCATGATGAGGTAGCTATCAGCATTTTTTTCTAAAGGGTAGTTCCACCAAGATCACTTTAATTACTGTGGCGAGAGCTACCTGTCTTTTACCAAAGACAGACAGGCAACTGTTCAGTTCTCAGAACCAAATATAATTTCTAATGATGAGCAGAAACTCTGTTCATCATTTCCAAAGGTTCGTGTCTTTGTATGTGGGGTGGCAAAATAATACAACCACAAAACAAGAGAGTAAAGGCAACTCTAGGTTTACATACAAAGATAATTAACTGTCTCTATTAAATATGTATATGAAAATTATATTACTGCATTTCTCTCTCATAGGTCAGCACTTAAATCAATTGATTTTCCACCTTTGACTTAAAAAGTTGGGATGGGAATACAAGAGCCATCATGAGAAGGCAGTATGCAGTTGGAGCCACGTGCCTCAGCAGTTTCTGGAGCAAAATGCACATTTCCTTGTTGCCTGCTCCTTTATGCTTGGGGGGACGGGGGACACTGGACTACCAGGGAGGGCTCTACCTAGCAATGGTGGCATGTGACCCCAGTGAGAACTCAAGCTTCAGCCAGCCAGTGCTCACAGAGACCTGAAAATGCACTTCTCAACACTGCTTAAGTGAACGTCTTTAGATCACAGTGCTAGGTATGGACAACCCTAGATGGAAAACGAGAGGCACAAAATGCCTGTGTCATTGGGCAACTGGGTACTTGGTAGAAGATTCATTCTCTGAAAAGGATACCTTTCTGCAGAGAGCTCAGGTGCACAAACAGTTCTATTGACCATTGCTGCATCTGCTCAGGGATTCTAGGCTGGGCTGTGGAAGGCTAAATAATGATCCCCTGACATAGCACCACTAGGGCTGATATAACAAATGGGGTGGAAGGCCCTCCCCACTGGGAAGTCCCAGTAGGACACTACTAGACTTGCAGCTGCTGCTTTAAGAGATGTCTGTGGGTGGAAGAAAGTTGCCCCACGAGGAAGCTGAGCAACTCCAGGCCAGCACTCACCAATGTACTCATCCTGGTCCACAAACCCATCCCCGTTCTTGTCGATGTCCTCCAGAGTTTCCTAGGAAGCAAAGGGCAAAATACAATGTAAGATGGTCATGTGCTCTGAGCTGAGAATTCTAATGTCTAGCTTTCATGGCCTCATGCTTGGTGATTCCAGGCTCATTCCCTTACCTGCCCAGGCACTAGTTCACCTGTTAAAAGAGGCAATGGATTCTGTCCCTACTCCTCCTCCCCATAATTTTAAAAGCAAAAATCCTACCCTAAAGAAAAATGTACCTAGAAGCCCAGAGGTGTTGGGAATCCATCAGGAAGCCCTGCCAACCCAACCAATCTTCACCATCTAGTCAAGCACTGGGGGATCTGTGAGACCACTGGATTGAATGATCACAAAAACAGATTCTAGAGCTACCAGGATCAGGAACACTGAATAATCAGAGAAATATGAAATCACAAATAATTAAATTAAGAAAAGTATATCTGAAACTTTTGAATGTATTTTACTTTGGAACTAGTATATTTGACTTCCTAATTAGTTCTTTTGCCAGGGTCAGTAATTAAATGAGTTTACTGTCTATAGGCACAGCAACTCAAAAGACATCCCAAGTCAAAGAAAGCAGCCAACCAGAGAACACAGCACTAATCTGGAAGGCATGTAATCAGTCCACTTGTGGATAATTCCATCATCACTGTCCTCTGGAAAATTAGTTATCACTAAGCAGATATTGGGCTGCAGAGAGAAATGGTTCTTGAAGCCCTGACCCAGTCCTGAGGGTCTTGGGTGTCCTGAGCATGAGCTGGAGCATGAGGCAGGAGTGGACCCCTCCCCCACCTGGATGACTAAAACAATCCAGAGCTGCTTCTGAACAAAGGCTTCTCTTTGGAAGAAGGCACCTATTTCTTAGCATCGAAGCAATTGAAACTGGCTCAGGACATCTGCCCAGGAAGCAGGTGATGGCATTTATTTAATTGTTGTGGGAAATGGGCACCTGGGACCCCAAACAACACTGCAAAGTGATAACTAAGAGGCCTTACAAGACACTCATCACTCAAGCCCTAGCGTCTGATCCCTTTATCCTCCAAAGACCCATCTTTAAGAGTAGCATCATTATAAACCACCATTCCACCTTAAGTCCATAAGTTTTTAACAATCCAGTGCATTTCATCTCAAAATCTTTTTCTAAGTCCCTCAACGCTAAAAAGCTAAAAAACAGGTGGAGACGAGCCAGTTGCTCCCTAAACCCATCTGCTCTTCCTAGGCACAGGTCTACACTCTCTCTTCCAGTCTCCTCATATCTAGAAGGGGTCACTGCAACATAAATGGAAGGGATGTGTCTTTTTTCGTGGCCAGAAAAGTAAAGACCATCTATACGTTCTCTTTATTCCTTTTCTTTCCTTCGTCTCCCACCTGGTTGTTACTAGGATGACCTTGAAGCCACAAGGTGGCAGAGCTCAAGATGGAAATAGTCTGGGTACCTGATGGTGTTTAGAGGGGAACTGCCCAGGAGATGAATCTGGCTGGGACCATCTGTACAGGACTTTGTAAGAAACAAGCTTTGATCATGTTAAATGATTTTGATTGGGGGCTATTTGTTACAGCGGCTAGATTGCACTAACTCCCTGGGTACATAGGCATTCAACACATTCAACTTCAGATTCCTTTTCCAGTTCTTTAGGCTAAAAAAAAATGTCTCTCTGTGGATGAAGGGACAAGATGAAGGGCAGCATTTTCCTGGGTCTTTTCTTAGCCCAGGCTCCTCATTGATCTCACCAACACCACAATTTCCTTCATATGCTCAAACTCCTCAGGATGTAGAAAGGCAGTGAACTCCTCTCGAGTAGCTGTCAGGTCCCCATCGAGGTCTGCAGCCTTGAACCTTCTCTCATCACGTGGCAGCATCTTTTTGAAGGTGTGATGATCGGAACTATCTTGGAACTCTGTGGGGTTTCCTACAGGATGTTTGCAGAAAAGCCAAACATTACACATTGGACAAAAGGTCCTGACCTACTGAGTTCTTTAAAACATTTTATTTCAGAATGCCTCTAGTATCTGTCCCTTCAAGTCATCCCTTCATAGAGGCCCTAATGGCTTATTAGGGGCAACAGAGCAAGTCGTTAAGGGCATAAGCTTTAGACGGTTACAATACTGTACTTCTTTTTGCAGAACTCTGCTTTCATCAATACATTCTTTGATCTAAAATGTACATAGGCTCCCTGGTTCCCTGTCTTGTCTAAATGCCTCTGCCTGGCTTTCAGTATCTCCTGAGTCTGAGCACCTGTGTGTCCCTGGTTCTCTTGTCTCCTTGCTGTCTCTACCAGGTAATAAGAGGGTTTGCACCCTGGCACTATGCATCACACTCTTGCCTCATTACTCCTTTGATCTAATTTGTCTTAAATCCAAATTTTACTGAATGCACTATTCTCTGCCGCCCCCCACCTTACCCGCAGGTCTCTCTCTCTCCAAATATAAAACCATTCTTCAAGACCTGGATCCCAAACCACCCTCCCGAAAACCATCTCCCCGTCTCCAACTGCTCCACAACACTCCATTCTTGTTACCCAAAATTTACCAACAGTTTGAAACTGTACCACAGATATATTTCCTTTCTGCTTTCTTATCTGTGTGTATCTCTGAGATGCAGGTGCAAGTAGGGCAGCAACCTAGTGGATTTAGTGGTCCTGTACACCTTCCCCTTCAAATCCACAAAGGACTTCAAAGTAAGCAACTCAGTCCATTCTTAGTAGCAGACTGTTCTCAACAGATTCTATTTAGGAGGGTTTGCCACCTCCCAAAATGGGTAGGCATGATGAGAGAGAAGAAAATCCCCCTCAAGAAGCTTGTTCCCTGGACCCCAGCTGGGTGATGTCTCCTACAGCACCTCTTACCCAGGTAGTATCCATAGGTGGCTTGTTTGTATTCTTCCCAGGAAATTTTATCGTCTTTGTCTCTATCATAATCCTTCCAGACTTTAGCAACATTATCATAGATGTATCTTTTCTGCACCCGTTTGATCCAACTTTTCAGCTCCTCGGTGGTGACAAAGCCATCCCCATCACTGTCAATTCGATCAACAATCTTCCTGTAATAAAAGGAAAAAAAAAAAAAAACCACAAGATTATTATAAAGGTGTGGTGATCTTGGTCCAGTGAAAGATCAAACACTTGCACAATTTAAAAACACATAAATTACTGAAATAGAATCCGTGATCTAGTAGTGTTGGAAAAAGTGCTAACATGTATTCTTTCAAGAATGATATGCCGGGCTGGGGATGTGGCTCAAGCGGTAGCGAGCTCGCCTGGCATGCGTGCGGCCTGGGTTCCATCCTCAGCACCACATACCAACAAAGATGTTGTGTCCGCCGAGAACTAAAAAATAAATATTAAAAATTCTCTCTCTCTCTCTCTCTCTCCTCTCTCACTCTCTCCTCTCTCACTCTCTCTTTAAAAAAAAAAAAAAAAAAAAAGAATGCCTTTCTCCCATACCTGGACTGCTGCCCGTTACAGACATGACTAATGGACCATGCCCCTCTGTCCTGACAATCCTAGATATGACTTCAGAATTATTCTCACCACAATGCTCTGGGGATGGCCACTACCAACTGGTTGGAGTTGACCTGGAAGATCAAATTTATCTGTCCTTCCTGGAGTATTCCAACTCCCTAATTTTAGAGTAACAAAACTGAGGCCCAGAGAAATGCAATGATTTTTCAAGATCACACAGATAGTATCTGGTACAACCAGGATAAGGACTCATTTTGGGGGGGCTCCAGGTCCAAGGCCAAAAAAATTTTTTTTTGAAAATTCAACGTAAATCATAAAAGTAAGCAACTTGTTTTTTTGTGTTTTTTTTTAAAGAGAGACAGAGAGAATTTTAATATTTATTTTTTAGTTTTCGGCGGACACAACATCTTCGTTTGTATGTAGTGCTGAGGATCGAACCCGGGCCGCACGCATGCCAGGCGAGAACGTTACCGCTTGAGCCACACCCAACCCCTGGTTTTTGTGTTTTATCTTACCACCTTGGACTCAAATACTTGGAACTTAAAGCAGTTGATCAGATCTTATTGGACACAGCATAAAATATCAGAGATGAAAGAACCTCCATGGCATGGAACCTATTCCAGAAACTTGAGCAGCTGCAGAAGCTTAAGCCCCTCCTCTCTCGGTGAAGGTCCCGAGACCACTGGGGTCTCCATAGCTCTACAACCGGCCCAGGTTCCAGTGATTTCCCACTGGACTCCATTGAGGTATCCTAATCACAAGCCCAAAGCAAACTTCAGGTTGGAAACTTGCTATGTGTCCATCTCTAAGCCAGATGGTCCCAAGCTAGGAACACCATTTCTGTAGGGAACTTCAAAGACATTCCTAAGCTATGTTTAATGTCTACAAAAGTTTACCCCTAATTTCATTTACCTGGGATGAGGTCATACTGGCCAACTATGACTTTTTGAGGCTAGAATTAACTTCAGTGGTAAAATTTTCTTGTCAACAAAAGTTCTGATTGGAGTTAATCTTTGATTAATTCAAAATGAGATATGAGTGATAGGCATGGTGATGCAGCCTGGGATCCCAGTGGCTTGGGAGGCTGAGGCAGGAGGATTGTGAGTTCAAAGCCAGCCTCAGCAAAAGCAAGGCACTAAGCAACCTAGTGAGAGTCTCTAAATAAAATACAAAGTAGGTGCCCCTGAGTTCAATCCCCAGCACCATCCCCACAAAAGAAGGGAAATGAATGCCTTAGCTCTTTATTAGTGCAGCTTGATGGTTTGATCTCCTATAACTAATAACTATAGGAGAAAGGGTATGAGTGTGGGGAGGGGGGGTAGAGTAAATATTCAAAGTCACCATCTCCTCCCTGAACCCAGGGAGCTTGGTCAAGCTCTTCTTCCTCAGGAAGGTAACGAAAGGTTCGAATGCTACTAGCACCCCTATGGTATCCCTTCTTTCCCAATGTTAACAGCTCTCAAGCCTTAAGCATCTTCAGGCTTCCCCCCAGACACAGCAGAAGATTTTCAGCACTGTGCAGTGTTAATCCCAGCTACTGTGTGCCAGGCACTGCTCCAAACCTGGAAACACAGTGGTGACCTGCCCATTGGCTACCCACTAAGGAGCTGAATCTCAGGCCAACAAAAACCTAAGGACATCAGATCATACAGCCTTCCTTTGAGAAAAGGGTACATCCAATTTACACCAAATGAACCTCCAGGACATAGCTTAGCCTGAACCTAGGAGGAGCTCAATAACTATCTGTTAGAAAAATAAATAAGAGCTTGACCTCGCTCTTAAAAAAAAAAATCTCAAATAGTGAGATACTGGGAAAGGCAGATTTGATGTAGAGAAAGCTGAATGCTTTAATCAGAACACCTGGATCCATATTCTGGCTTTGGCCCCCATTACTTGAGATCTTGAGCAAATGACTTGATGCTCTGAGCCTCAGTTTTCCCATCTATAAGCTGGAACACTTACTTCACAAGGAATGTTATGAGGAACAAAGGAGAGGAGGTGTGCCTTTCCTCTCCAAAGACACTAATCTAGGTCCAGGTCGATGGAAAACCCCATAGACACTCAGCAAGTAACAAAAATGAGCAAAGCCAGTAGGAGGCCCTATGGCAACTGGGAGATTCCCTGACAGTTGTCAAGAAAGGTTGCCCAATTGAGTGTTTAAAAAAATTGGGGGTCTGGGCTGGGGTTGTGGCTCAGTGGTAGAGAGCTTGCCTAGCATGTGTGAGGCACTGGGTTCGATTCTCAGCACCACATACAAATAAATAAAATAAAGGTTCACAAACAACTAAAAAATATTTTTAAAAATTGGGGTCTGTATGTGAAATCAGTCAAATTTTAAAAGCAGCAAGTAATTTACAACTTTTCCCCCTACGATTACATAAGGCACTTTTAAAACTGCATCCAGGCTATATGAGTCCCCACTTTGCAGCCCTCTGACCTAAGTGTCTCTAGAGGCTTTAGAATGGTTTCTGTTTTAGAACTGATGGTCCGAAAGGGGGAAAAAAGCTGCCTAGATCCAGCCAGTCCTCCCTCAGCAGCCCCGACTTGCAGGGAACTGCTCCCTAATTTCCAAAAGCTCCACCCACATACTACCCAGCTGGTGGCTCAGGCCAGAGATCCAAAGTCCTCCTGGGTCTCTCCTCCCACCTCTCCCCCACACTGAGTCAAAAGCAAGAGAAGCCACACGTGTCAGGATCCACCCTCTCCCAGATTCAGGCATTCCTTCCCTCTCCCTGCCTGAGGCATCCCCATCGTGCCTCACTTGCTCTCTCCAGGCTGACAGTCTTTTCCTAACAGTTTTAGTTATTCCCGGGCATTTCAAGGACATTTAATCTCCACCACACTGAAGTCTCTCCCACTCTGCCCTAGGTTTCCCTCCTCTACTCCCACCTTCTCTGTCCCTTTAGGGGCCTAACATCCCTTGTGGCTAGAAGAGAGGTCAAACCCTCTAAAACTGGGCTGTTCTCTCTTCAAGAATGCCTGACAACTTCTGAGTCATCCCACAGGCTCTGATCAGGAGACAGCTCCAAGTCACCAAGTCCCTCTCTCCAACCTGAAATCTTAGGGCTCCTTCTCCTTGAAGGGCTTGCTATGGTTTTTACATGCCACCATCACAATGATTAGGTACAGCATCTGCCTGTCCTAATTATAAGCACGCTGATGCCTACAACACAAGGTGGCAGGCCAGATATCAAATGTGGTGCCTGGTACACAATAGCCATTCCAATGTTTGTGGTATGAATAAATGAATGAAGTCAAGGTTTTCACACAAAGATCAAACCCAGCCAACTCCACCAGTACTTGCTCTAGCCATTAGGCTGACCACATAATGAAGGTAATAAACGCAGCTGTAGGACAAAAAGTTACTCCCATTCCTCCCCCTCCTTCCTCTCCAGCAACAATGCAGAATAGTTGCCACTCAGGGGCCCAGAATAAATCAGTCTCCAAGTGCCTCAAAGCAATACAATAGACTGAATTTAATCAATGGCCCCTATTGTTAAGTCCTAAACAAGAAGAGAAAGTACTTCTCTGCCAAATAAAAGGTACTTGTTTGGAGGTGACTTTGAAGTTCAAAGATCTTTTTTATCACAACAGGCAGATGGTGCACCTCACAATAGGTATCATTTATCCTCATAGTCTAACTACACACATTGGCCTTTGGTGGCCCCAAGAGCACAGGGATGGCTGTGTTCTTTTTATTACAGCAGAACATGAAGATCCTCCACCCCAGGAGCCAGGTTCTGGAAGCCTGCTGCCCAGTAGGCAGTTTACGTCCTTCCCCAACCCTGCCTCCATCTGGACCCATGTTGGCTGTTGGTCCCTCTGTGGAAGGATTTCCAGATAATTCTGCACAATGCCCTAGTGTCTTCTCCGGGGGACCAGGGAAGGGTGCCCTGAGATCTATCAAAGTTTTGTTTCTCAGCTTTGGTTTCTGATTCCACGAATAAGTTCACAATCTACCACCACGGGCCACTCTCCAGCGTTTTGCCCCCTAACAAACAGTTGCCAAAGCATGAGGTGTCTTCGGGATATCTGCTGGAAATAGAAATCAGGGGGCCAGTTTCTAGTTGTGCGTGCCCCTCACCCCTGCATCTCTTATCCCCAATTCCCTTCTCTTGACAACGGTATTTTTATACCCCTACACCAGATTTATGGGACAATTGGGCATCAGGCAATAACACCCAGCCAGAGTCACAGGCCAAGAATCAAGCCCCACAAATAGCCTGCCCCTTCATCTTTAACCATTTGGTTCATCCTTGAGACCTACTTAGCAAGTGTCTCAGACCCCCCCCCCTCACTCCCGGTTTGGGGGCTGGGATGTAAGAAAGAGCCTGAGCCTGTGGGGTAGAACTCATTACAAGGCCACTGTAGATAAACTTCTTTTGTACACACTCTCCCCTCCCTTCTGATGCAACAGAAGGGGGGGCGGGTTCTCTGGATCCTGGCTCCGCGGCCACTGCCACGTTCTCGCCTCCCCGCGGGAAGCCACCCGGCCGGGGCGTGGCAGCGATCTCCACGGCGAGGTCCCAGCGCCAGCAGGCAACTTTGCGGGCGCCGCGCCTCGGAGGGGGCTGGCCCGGACGCTCGGAACCACGCGCGCTATTTCGCTTTCGCTTTGCCGCTGAGGTCCCGCGTGGCTCCCGCCCAGTGGTCCCGCGAGCACCTGTGTCACCCCCAGCGCGGCCCGGGCCGCGGCCTCACCCCAGCCTCTCCTTGCTCTCGTCTGGGGTGAGCTGATCGAAGGTCTTGGAGTCCTCTTTGCCCAGGAAGGCCTCGTGGTCGTACTGGAAACTCTGGTTGTCCTCCGGCGGCCGCTCGCCCAGCTCCGAGTCGGGCCTCACCACGCGCTCCTTGCGCACCGTGGGCTTGGCCCGCAGCGCCCGCGGCGCCAGCGCTAGCGCCAGCAGCAGCCCCAGGGCGAGCCCCAGGAGGCGGCAGCGGCCACGGCGCGCCATGGTCCGGAGGAGAGGGCGGCCGCGAGGGAGGCAGGAGCGGGCGGCGCGAGCGGCGGATCGGCTGTAGGGGCTCGCAGCGCGGCGGCGGGGCTGGGACCGCCGGGGGGAGGGACGGCGGGCGCCGCAGCCAGAGCCCGCCCCGGGCCCCGCCGAGGGGCGCGCCCCGACCTCGCGCGGGCGGCTTCGGGCGTCCGGGCTCACGCGCCCATTGGCCGCTGAGCAGCCGGGGGAGGCCGGGGCCGCCGAGCCACGTCGCCAGCCGGGGTGGTGGGCACCCGGCTCGGGTTTCGCCTCGGCCCCTCCCCGCCTCTCGTCGCGAGGGGCGGGCCCAGGCGAACCGGGCTCGGGACTGGAGGGCTCGCGGGAAGACCGGGAAGTTCTTTGTCAAGCAACAGATGTTCAGGATAAGATTCCTCCTGGTCCTGCAGTTCCGGAGAAGTGTAGGGAAGCACCCGCTGCCCGCGCCCCGCCACCAACATCCAAATGGGAGCCCGAACCCCAGCCGCAGCCCAACGCCCACAGCCGATCCTGTGCTCTTTAAGCCCAACACAACTCCATTTAGCAAAATTTGGAGTTTAGTTAGACGAGAGACTATAGGGAAGCCAAGTGGGTGTGGTCCCCCTGGGAGAGGGGGGGTCGCAAACTGGAGGAGGGCCACCGGATAACTTCAGCGTGACCCAACTGAATGCAGCCCGGGGCATTCCAGCGGCCTGGGGGAATGGAGTCCGGTGCTGGCAGATAGTCCCACTTTCCAAAAGCAATAGGAATTTCAAGTTTTTATATTTTTATTTCTAAATGTAGGCAATTCATTTCACAAAGGGTTACACGAATCAACTCGTATCTGTACTATCTGTAATGATAACAATCTGAGAAACTCCCATAGAATTTTCTGCAATGATGAATGTTCTCCGTCTGGGCTCTTCTATATGTGGTGGCTCTTGAGAACTTGACATGGAGCTAATGTAACTGACGCACTGTAATTTTCATTTTAATATAAATTATTATATGTGTCACATAGCCATCACTATCATATTGGCTATTATATTGGACAGTGTAGGTCTAGAGCGATCATTCTTTTAAAATCAGCCTTTTAAAACTCATTGAAATCCATGGGCATTTTTCAGAATACACACACACACACACACACACACACACACACACCAGTATTGGCATGGGGTGTGATTAAAAGTCAGAGGATTAATGGATCTCCTGAAGCCCACCCACAAGCCTCAGGTTAAAGATCTCTAGAAAACTAAAACATGGTTGAAGCAATAAGCCCTGGAGAGCGGTACTCCCAGAAATGTCCTCCATCTTGTTTTATATACCTCCCAACCTTCCTCATGTTCTAAGAAAGGTCACCGGGCTGTGCTTTTAGTCTTGCAACAAGGATGTGAGGGCTTATCAATAAAAGCATAGATGCAAGTACCTTTCTTATGAAGATCTCTTTCAATCAATTAACAGTAATTACTGTGGACCCACTACAGCCTGGACTGGATGCAGCGGGTATTCTGCAGAGCTATAGCTGTACTGTGTGTGATCAGATAGATGTTCATTTATTCTTTCAATAAGTTGAGTGCCTGCTTAAATGTCAAGGTTGTTCCAGGTATTGGTTTCCCGACCATTCGTGGATTGCAAATCTGCATGACAAATGCTCAGGGACATTCTGTTCCAGGGGGTTACTTCAGAGGGACAGGACCCAGACTTGGGGATCTATCAGGGAAAGGCTCTTGAGGAAAGGACATCTCTATTGAGACTGAAATGTGTAGGATAAGCAAAGAGGATGGTAAGATCCTATGTGAGCTGGCAGAGAACAGTGAGTTTGAGGTAATGTTTTTGTGACCTTGTACATCCCTCCGGTTGGCAGTGAGACTTGGGGATCCAGTCCTTGGTGCCTTACCCCACCTCAGCTGACTTTTCATGGGATCAAATGTACTGTCTGAGACCAGACACGTGCCCCACTGCCAGTTGTTTAGAGACTTGGATTTCTAGCAAAGGAGAAGTATGTTGGGTGGGCAAGAGCTCCTTACTAAAATGCAAACATTCTGAGGTAAGTGGCTTAATACCCTCTGTGCTCATCTGGCATTCAGGATCTGGATTGTTGAGGGAGTGAGGAAGATTCAGAGGAGCCACAGGAAGGGACAGAATTTGAAAAAGCATAGGATTAGGAAGGGAATGGGAAGTGAGTGGAGACTGGTAACAGACTTTGCTTATGTACAGCTCTTGCCACGGGCTGGCCTGTGTTGATGGGATTGATCCAGACTCTCAGGAATGAGAACGGCACATCCTTTGCCCTTTTTACAGTTGGCTTCCTGCCAAACACTAGTGGATTCCAACAGAGTGTTCCAGAGGTAGTCTTGGCTCCTGTCGGAATTAGCAGAGAATTCCAGCACTGCTGTGAATCCAGAAGCATTTACATAATTTCCTCTGGGCTTATTTTCATTCTTTCTTCTTATTTTCAACTCTCCCCTCTCTCATGAGAGTTTAAAAAGTCCTCTCAACCAAGGGATCAGAAAATGTGAGGACACAAAGTAGTCAAGGCATTGCACTATGCAATTGCTTTCTTTCATTTTAAAAATTGCTTTCATTTCTCCCTTGTGCCTGTATGGGGAGACTAATTAAGTACATAATAATTCCTTAGGTTAACCTCCATTCTTGATCAAGCAAAGGAACCCAAAGCAGGAGGAATGACATGTAGCACAGAATTGAATGAAAGGAAAGGAAAAGCAAGTTCTAAATAGGTGAATTAATGGACTTATCTGCTGCATTGGGCTGCAAGTAACTCCATCAAAACTCTAGGGTTGGAGATGTGGCTCCAGCAATAGCTCGCTCACCTGGCATGCGTGCGGCCCGGGTTTCATTCTCAGCACCACATACAAACAAAGATGTTGTGTCTGCCAAAAACTAAAAAATAAATATTAAAAAAAATTCTATCTCTCTCTCTCCTCACACTCTCTCTTAAAAAAAAAAAAAAAAAAAAAAAACTCTAACCAGAAGTTAACAAAGAAGAAGAAGAAAAGAAAGAAAAGAAAATGTAATTATCTCATGTAACAAAATGTCTAGAGTTAGATCAAATTCACATTGGTTAATTCAAGTGGATCAAGGGCATCATTAAGGAACCAGAGTTTTGGGTCTCACCTGTGCTAGGCAGTATTCTACCACTGAGCTGGGGTTTTGTGGTTTTGTTTTTGTTTTGCCCTAATCACCTGGGGGTTTGAGGAGGGAAGAGAAAGAGTACTTCCTTCCTGTTCTAGGAAGAAAACTTTCCCAGCAGACTTCCCTTCACATCTCATTGGTTAGAATGGTGTCTTGGACCTGTGCCTGTTCCAAAGATAGACGATGGGAAATGGAAATTCCATGGCTGATTTAGATGAATAAAGGTTCTGCACCTGGGCTAGAAGATGTACAGCGTCTTCTGAAGCACATGGTGAGGGTTCTGTTGGCAAAGAAGGGCAAGATGGAGGGCTGTGTCTGCCAGAGGGAATCATGATTAACTGCTTTCGTATTTAAAAGCACTTTCAGCATCTCTCTGCCTCCTACTTCTCCAACATTCAAAATCATATGAACTCTTTAAGGACAAATCCAAATGTCACTCTTTCCATGACATTTTCCCTTATGCCTTCAAATCAGCATCAATTACTTCCTCCTCAAACTGCCCAAAGCCTTTGTAGCTCACACATAACACTTCAGAGTCTGATTTGTACTAACAAATTTGCTTCAGTCCCTCCTGATTCTGAATTCCTGGAAAGGATTGATCCCATCTGACTCATGTCCTTGTGCACAAATCCAGGGACTAGCACATTTATCGCCTTCTCACAGAAGTTGATCATCATGAAACAGAGGCCAGGGACCATGTCCTATTCCTTCACCACTGTTTATGCAATACCTGACACAGTGCCTAGCTTCTGGTAGGTGCTCACTCCTGTTGGGAGCAGTGATTGGATCATTGTTTTAAACTGCCCAAAGACAGGTTTCCTTGGGAATTAATTACTTCCTTGGGAATTTCTCAGTGCAAAGGTGCACATTGAAATGGCGACACCCTGCTCAAGGAGGATATTCTGTGCCAGCCACAGAATTTATTAGTTCAGGGCCTTGGGTTCAAACATCTGCTACCCGAAGGTAGAAAGTTATGGGTGCAAGCTGATAAGCTCTAATGGAGCTGTATTACCCTCAACTTTGATTTTGTTCATCTTGAAGAAGCTTTCTCACAATAAATGCTTTTGATGTTTAAACCTATATAATAAATGTGCTGAGCCTGCTCATGGCCAGTCTTCTTCCATCAGAAGTTTGGCTGATCCACAGGGTCTAGATTTTTTTCTCTCTTTGTGCCTGTTTGTCTTTTTCCCAATCCCCTCACCTCCTGGTTCGGGAAATTGAGTAGACAATCATGTAGGTCATGACATGCTCCCCACTCAAAAATCATAAATGAATAATAAAATAATAATAGTTATAAAGTTCTGCTTCTGTAAGATGGGAACAGGGAAGAATTAAATTTGCCCTCTCATTTGAAGTAAACAAAATATATGAAAAAAGAAAAAAAATGTGTTGAATACACTGGACACCAGACAATGAAGGGCATTGGAAATAAACAAGCCACATCCAATAATTACCCCAGTTTATTGTCTTGACAGTTTCCAGGCCACTGTGCAGGGAGGGAGACCTAAGATAAAGCCTGACAATTTGCCTTTAAGAGTCAGAAGGCAATGTCCAAAGAGACCAAGTCAGTCATAGTTATTAGGCAAGCATACTAGAGCGGAGACAGCTGCAGAGAACCCATAAGATGTGCAGAGGGTCCTCCTTGAGTATTTAGTAGAGCACTGATCAGTGCCTGCATACGAGACTGAAGAGTGAGACATCTGAAGGGGTAGAAGGAATGGTTAAAACCAGGACCACCACTTGTTCCCACCAGCCACACTGGGAAAATAATGTAATTAACTGGGCACCAACTAGAGAATTCAGTGAGGTATTGCCTCAGTAGTGGGGAAAAATTCACCCTAGACTCATTACTGCTCCTGAAATGCCTATCAAAACATAAAAGACCTGAAAAGGTCCAGCTCTTGTCAAGTAACATCGTTATTCCAACAAAAAAACCTCAAGAAAACCTACAGGCATACAAAAAATATCCAGCACTCTATGAAATAGAATTAACAATTTCTAGCATCCAAAGACATAATAAGGCAAGAAAACACAATGAAGAGAATGATCATCAATAAACCTGACCCAGCACTGACACAGATGTTAGACTGGACTGACAAAAACATTTAAAAAGTTATTATAATGGCAGTCAATGTTTTTTGAAAGTTCAGAAGAAACAAGGAAGTTACCAAAAAAAAAAAAAAAAAAAGAGAGAGAGAGAGAGAGATACAAATTGAAAGTCTAAGAGTTCAAAACTGATCGCTGAGGTGAAAAATAACACAAAGTTTAGTAGAAAATTGGATATTGCAGAAGAAATTATTAATGAACTTGAAGGCATAGCAATAGAAATCATCCTAAATGAAACAGACAAAAATGAATTTAGAAAATGAACTGGTGATCTCTGGGGCAATCACAAATATATACATAATTTGAGTTCACAAAGGGGAGAGAGAAAAAATATATAAACGATATTCAGACATTTTCCAAACTTGGTGAAGACAATAATCCACAGATCCAAGAAGCTCATCAAACTCTAAGCACAAGAAGCATGAAGAAAACTCCACTAAGGCATATTATAATCAAATTGCTTATAATCAGTTATAAAAATAAGATCTTAAAACAGCCAGAGGGGGAAAAAAGACAATTTAGGAGGTTATTGCCAATGTAATGAAGATATAAACTTTGATATTTTATATCAAGTAATTTTTATCCCTGATGATTGGGACAGAATTGCACCTCCTCTGCAACTCATATATAAAAGTTCCAACCCCTGATGTGATCATATTCAAAGATAGGATTGTTAGGATATTTCATTTAACCTTGAGGGTTATCCTTTAGGGTAAAATGAGGTTATGTGGGGATTTAATCTGATAGGACTAGTGTCCTTTAGAGAGGAAGAGAGAGTTCCCCCTCTAGCAAGCACTGTGGAAAGGCCAAGTGAGCACTTGAAGATATACCAAGATATACCAAGTCAATACATCTGTAAGCTGTGAATAGGGCCTTCACCAGAAAACAACCCTGATCTCAAACTTCCAGCATCCAGAATGGGGAGAAAAAAATTTCTGTTGCTTAAGCCATCCAGCCTGTGGCGTTTCGTTACAGCAGCCTGAACAGACTAGTATACCTGGCAGTTATATTTCATGGTCGTCCTCAGCACCGGTACAATCAGGTTATGAGTAAATGGGGAAGAGGGGATGATGGGAAATGTGTAAATAGAAAAGGGGGAAGCCTTAAAATGACAGAAAGAGAGGGTAAATGATAAAGCAAAGCCCTAGAGCAGCAGAGCCCTTGGAAACTAGATGAAAGCTGGGGACTCTCACCTAAAAATTGTCATAAAGATAAAATTCTGCATTCATTTCAGAAGATTCATGGAACATATGGAGGCCTTCATAATCCCCTGGGCCCTAGCCTGGAGAACTTCTGTCCCTAGAAAAAATCAACTGTGTTGGGACCAAGAGCTTTGGAGGGAGATTCACCAGGTGATGAACAGGAAACCAGGACAGCAGGGAGCCATTCTGGTCAGAGTCAGCGCCTCTGCCTCCACGGAGTGCCCAGAGGGTAAGGCAGGAGTGCTGGGGCTTGAAAAGGATTGAAAACATCAAGATGTACTTGAATGAGGGAAAAGGATGAGGATGTGAGTAGCCATGAGTAAAAGAATCCAGTGTCTCATGCTGTGACATGCTACTAAATCAGTCAGGGTCAGTCACTCCAGGTGAACTGGGCTGGCACGACAAATCACACAGATACAGAAAGGACCTTTATTTTGGGGTACAGTGATGGCTCCTCTGCCCCATTTCCCACAAGGGAGGCAAGCAAAAGAGACAGAGCATACCTGAAACCCTATTTACTGGGGGGAAGACATTCAAGAAAGTTCAACTCAAATGAGACAAGGGATTGGGTTTTGGGGAGTGTTGCAGCAGTCCCATTGGGTGATGCCCACTCCCGGAGCTGTAATTCCTTGCCCAGCAAAGGGGAGGTCCACCTCTTTTTGAGCTTCGAGCAGAAGCCAGTTCCACACTTTCACTGCTCAAGGCTAAGGGTATGTGCTCAGCTCCTTCATGCTCAGCTCTTCTTCATGACGGGGCCCCTGACAGTCTTAGCGACACCAGCTGTGGTCTGTCATAGGACTGCTGTAAAACCCAGCAGCAGAGGAATAGTCTCACCAGCTTGTGAAGAAGGTTTTAGCAACAGCAACAATCATGAGAGAAGAAAAAATGAATGTGGGGTTTACTGCAAGTTGGGAATTGACAAGGAGAGTGCGGTCTATTTGCTTCAAACTAGGATGTATGCCAAATGAAGGCATAGCTGCAAATGTCAGGTAAGGAAGGAAGGAGGAAGTCAGGTGGAGATGAGGAGAGGGAGGGAAAGAGACAGGAGGGGTGGGGGGGAGAGAAAGAGAAGTAGAGGGAAGAGATAGGGAGGGCTGGAGGGAGGGAGGAAGGAGGAGAGTAGGGAAAGAAGGGAGGAAGGAGGGGAGGGAGGGAAAGGGTTCTTTTAGTCTTTGGAAGGATTAAAGTTTTAGATATCCTTGGCCTGCCCCGGGGCATTGAGTTTCTTAGTATGAATGTAAAAAATTTAACACCCTGTTAGTAAGCAATTAGAAAAGTTTTCTTTGATTCACCAAAAGGTCCTAACAGCCCTATGGGCAGGAAGACAAAGGAGTGCCCTGGTCTTCCTCCAGGACTGGATGCCTCAGTTTCCCCAACTCTTGTCTCCCTGTGGATGAGGCTCTAGGCTCAAGAGCTTCCACAGTCCTAAGGGTGGACTGGGAAGATGGTGTTCTTCTAAACTCTAGAGATGGTATAAGACCACCTCAGCCCCAGACTTTCAATTCTCAGGCTTGCAGGTGGGATTAGACAGATGTGTTCCACTACAAGCAACCCTTAATAAATCTTGGAAGATGTGATGCTACCATGTTTCCCTCACAGGATGCTGCAAGAATACCTGATAATGATAACTGTCAGCAGAAAGTACTTGAAACAAGGTCAAGACTGTTACTGATAAACCAAAGGATAATTAAACAAAATGTACTCTATGGGAAAGATCCCCCCTCTCTTGAAAAAATTATACATGTTCTTATAGATTAACTGTAAAACACAGATAAATAAAAAATGAAAATCACCCCAAATCCTACCACCCTAAAAATAACCACTCTCAGCATCTTGTTGTATGTCAGACCCAATGCATTCATATGCAAATATATAAATGTATGTTTCATGAACATGGTATCACATTACATACATTGTGTTGCAACAAGCTTCCCATCACCCTGCAATTTATCACTCTATTGTGAACATTTCAAGTAAGTATACAGCTACATCAGCTTAATGGCTGCATAGTATTGCCCTGTTCTTCGATTGTAGAAATTTAGATTGCAATTGTATCAAATATCCATGGGCATACTAATGCTTTGCAATGAGCAAACTCAATTTCTGTGACATATATGAATAAACATTTGTTTAGTTCCCGAAGTTTTTTAGGTTCAGCTGATCTGGACTGGGCTGGCTTATGCCTCAGCTGCCAATTGGCCAGGCAAGACTCCTCATTTTGACTGTGTTTCTCAAGTGGCTGGGGCTGGCTGCCTATTGGCCCCTCTGAGTTGCCTCCAACTGGAACAACTAGGACAAAAGGTTCAAGTGAGCTGTCCTCCAAGAACCTCCCCGTCTGGGCCTGTTCTCAGGCTGTTCAGATTAGCAAGGGCTAATCTGTTTAGAAATGCACAAGCACTTTTGCAAGCCTCCTCTGCTTTGTGTCACATTTACTCACTTCCTGTTGACTAAAGCAAGCCATGTGCCAACTGAGCAGAGTGGAATTATGGGGCAAATGGTGTGAGTGTGGGGTAAGAACTGGGAACTCTTATCAGTAAATTCTTGTATAACTATCTTTGGTTGTCATTTGACTGCTCTATGGTATAATTTCTCAACATAAAATTGCTAGGTCAAAGGTATATTCTTTTGTGAAGACCCTGAACTGCCAAATTGCTGTCTAGAAAGGTATACCCATTAATATTCTCATTAACAATAAATAAGAAAGCTCATGCTGTCTAGCGATCTATAGGCTGGGGGGTTTGCACTTAAAGTTGACTGATATGTCCCAAAGCTGTATAGGTATAAATTAGGGAAAAATTTGTTTATCATTTAAGTCCCAGGAGAGTCCTAAAAAGAATTGGAGAGACTCTAGGGCAATATCAAGAGACAGAGGGAGTGATTACATACATATGCTGGATGTGCTGCTTTGCATGGAAACATTTTAGTTTACCTTGTTGTCCTGACTTAACTATTATAAGTAATATAGGTGTCACTCTCAAATTTCCCACTTTGGGCCATAGGTTATATGACCCTGAAGTGAAGGTCACCCTAAGTTTAGGTCACCTAGTTTTAATCCCAGGCTCCTTCACTCATGCAATTCATGGCTTTTGTGGTTTTATTTTGCATATTTATTATGTGTCAGATATGGCGCCAAACACTGAGGACATTGTAGTAAGTAGTCCCTGCCTTCATGGTGCTTTCAGTCTATTGGGGAAAGATGTTCATGAAATAACCACACAAATCCACGCAAAACCTCAGCAGTGGTGAATCCTCCCAGGAGAGGTCCTGGTGCAAAGATAATTTTAGAGTAGGGAGATTTGATCTTGTCATGGAGGTCACGGAAGGATCCAGAAAAAAGTGATGTTGCAGCTGGAATTAGAAGCATGCATTGGATTTATCTAAAGGAAAGTATCTCTGAGCAGGTAAGAGCAAAACACTGCGATGGAAGGAAGCAGAGGTTTCAGGGTGTAAAAGAAGACTCATGTAGCTGCATGGAGAGAGCCAGGGTCACGTGGACTGAGATCAGACTGAGATCAGACTCTAGATAAGGGATACTGGACACGTCTACCTAGCATCCCTCACAGCCTTCTTCCTTCCTAACAGAATCCCTGTTTTGTTCAGGAATCCATATGCACCCTAACATGGCCTTCTGCCTCAAGGGATACTAATTTTACTCCCAGTTCAAGGAAGTAATCCTGCTCCCAGGGATTTGGTCAGTTATAAGCACGTGCCCCAATTCTGGCAAATGGAAAGTGAAAGTTAGTTTCCCCAGGGAGCTGCCTAGGAAAGTAACCTCATTCCTAAGAATGAGTCACAAGAAAAGATGGCCCCTATGTGTTCCTCTGGGTGAGGAAAGACCGGCTACAGCTATCTTCTCCTCTCAGAATGAGGCCAGCGCAGAGGATGGCAGGGCAGAGACACGGGAAGAAGCTTTTTCCTTGATAAAGATTGAGATGCTGAATCAACCTGCCCTGAAGACTGTGTATTTTAGTCAAGTGTTTCACTACTGGGACCCAAAGCCCTGCAAAGAACAATTTTAGAGAAAGAAAACTTTATCTGAGGCTCACGATTTCAGAGGTTTCAGCCCATAGATGGCCAATTCCCTTGCTCTGGGCCCAGGTGAGGCAGAACATCATGGTAGAAAGGTTTGGCAGAGAAAAGAGAGCTCTCCTGATCAGAGACAAAATATATACCCCAAAGGCATGTCCCCAATGACTTACCTCCTCCAACCACACCCTACCTACCTATGACCACACCCAATTAATCCATTCAACTTGTTTAACACCACTGATTAGATTAATGCTCTCGAGATCCGATCATTTCACCTCTTTCTTACATTGTCTCAAATGTCACTATGATACCTTAGGATGTCCTGTTATATAAGATATGAAAATTCACTTTTGTTCAAACAAGATCAAGTTCCTGTTTCTATTACAATTAAAATGCTGTAACAATAAAGAAAAGGATCCATATTTATGTGGTGGTCTATGTTAAAAGTTTAAGAAGGAAAACCTTAATCCTAAAATCAATGGGGAGTCATTAGAGAGCTTTAAGCTGAAAACAAGATCCACAGTTGCGTTTTACAAAAGCTCTCATTCTTGCTGCTGACCGGAAAGCAGATGCTAGAAGGGCAAGAGTGGATGTAGGGAGACCAATTAGCAGGTGTTTCCCTTAGGTAGGGAATGTGAGATACCTTGGCCCCATGCTTAAAATAGGAGGCTCTGGAGGAAACACCATTTTAATGAACATCATTCAAAGTCATTGCAGAAGTTTCTGTCTTTAATAATATTTCAAGGTATCAATGAAAGATTCCAGTGTGGAGTGGCCTCCTTTCAAGGGGCATCATTTTGGATGAATTCTGCACTGACTTCAGTTGACCTGATCCCACCTTCTTCTAGGGATATTCCTGAAGAGTGAAAGGTGATAGGTGAGAGCCTACAGAGAAGGTGATGGTAGAGAAGGTGGGGTGGAGTGGATAGAAATATTTTGAAAGTAATATTTTGGCAAAAGAATGAACCAATCTAAATAGAGAGGGAGAGAAGTTAAGAATGACACTTGTTTCTGCAACTGGAAGAAGTGAAGGTTCTATCAGGTGATATGGACAATTCTGGAAGAGGCCCCGGGTTTGGGCAGAAGTTGAGTCTGAGTTTAGTGAGACAAATTGACGTTCGCTTGGGATTTTTTTCAAGGGGAAGTTTTGAGAAAGTGGGGTGTGGTGCTCAGAAGACAGCTTGAGCCAGAGTTATTAATATTTTATATGCATTCATTTTAGGAAGTAATTGAAATTATGGGCCTGAAAGAAAAATCTTTGGGAGAGAAGAAACCTAGCGGAGAAAAGACCCAGGACCAGGCCTCTAGAAAAGATACTGAGAAGCTTTTGACAAAGAGGTAGAAAGGAAACAGGAAAGTGTGGTATTGTGACAGCAAGGAACAGTGTTCAAGAAGTAGATAGTTCACAGGGGAGCTGGTAACTGTTGGGAAGTCAAAGAAGAAATGTGATAGCTAATCACATGGCTCCCACGGACTCTGCCTCCTGAAATTCGCACCTTTGTGTCGTGCCCTCCGTTGAGTTGGAACTGGCCCTGTTCAACCAATAGACTAAAGAAAGGACACTGTGGGACTCTCCAGGTCTTATGAATCCATCAGCATCCACCTGGGTCTCTTAAATACTTGCTCTGAGGAATGCCAGTTACCATGTAGGAATGCTCTGGAAACTAGCCATGGAATACGCCCTTGGGATCGAAGAAAGATGGCCTATTCCCAGTTGGTCATGGTGATTCCTGCCTGGGTTCTAGCCAGGAGATGAAAGAAGCCATCCCGGAAATCAAACTTTCAGGTGGCTCCAGCTCCACCAGGGACCTCAACTGAGACCTCCCAGCAAGTCCCAATCAATTCATAGAACCAGGAAAGAGTTTTTAAAATCCTGTTTTAAGCTACTAAGTTTTAAAACTGGCACGAGATGGGACTTGAAAAAAATAAATGCCTTTTTGATTTAGAGGTATGGAGGTCACTGCTATTTCTGTGAGTGACAGGGACAGAAGTCGGATGTGAGTTGGCTGAAGAACTAGTAGAGGCTAAAATAATTAAGAAAGTAAAGAACCACTTCATAGAGAAGTTGGGTTTTGAATGGAGAAGAGAAAGGTTAGTAACTGGAAGAGGATATGAGAACACAGGAGAGTTTTTCTGAAAGTAGTCTCTACCATTTAAGCATGCCTGAAACTGCTGCCAGTGACCTACTCATTATAAAAGACTGAATTTGAATCAAATCGAGCTTCTCGTGTTATCACCCTTTTTTTTTTTTAAGGTTAAGGTCAGGGTGCTGCTAAAACATCAGCATTCCTGGTTCGAACTTTTTGTTGTTATTATTGTTCTTTTTAGAAATATATGATGGTAGAGAGTGTTTTGACACATTATACATGCATAGAGTATACCTTATTCTAATTAGGATCCCATTCTTGTGGTTATACACGATGTGGAATTACACTGTTCATGTCCTCATATACGAACATAGGAAAGTTATGTCTGATTCACTCTACTATCTTTCTTTTTCTTATCTCCTCTCCCTTCCCTTTACTCTCCTTTGTCTAATTTAATGAACTTCTCATCTTCCCCTCCCCACCCTCCTTTGTTCTGAGTTAACATCCACATATTAAGGAAGCTGACACAGGAGAATTGCAAGTTCAAAGCCAGCTTCAGCCAAAGCAAGGTGCTAAGCAACTCAGTGAGGCCCTGTTTCTAAATAAAATATAAAATAGGGCTGGGGATGTGGCTCAGTGGTCAAGTATTCCTAAATTCAATCCCTGGAACCAAAAAAAAAAAAAAAAAAAAATAGGGAGAGAGAACATTTGGCCTTTTCTTTTTGGGGACTGGCTTATTTCACTTAGCATGATATTCTCCACTTCCATCCATTTTCCCACAAATGCCAAATCTTTATTTGTCTTTATGGCTGAATACTATTCCATTGTGTGTATGTATGTATGTGTGTTTGTGTGTGTGTGTATAACATTTTCTTTATCCATCCATCTGTTGTAGGGCACCTAGGTTGGTTTCATAGCTTGGCTGTTGTAAATTGAGCTGCTATAAACATTGATATGGCTATGTCACCACAGTATGCTGATTTTATGTCCTTAAAGTAAACTATTGTGTATAAACCAAGGAGTGGGATAACTTGGATAAATGGTGGTTCTATTCCAAGATTTTCAAGGAATATCCATGCTGCTTTTCATAGTGGTTGTACCAATTTGCTGTCCTACCAGCAATGTGTGAGTGTACCTTTTTCCCCACATCCTTACCAACATTTATTGTTATCTGCACTCTTGATAATTAACATTCTGACTAGTGTGAGATGGAATCTCAGTGTAGTTTTAATTTACATTTCTCTAATTGCTAGAGATTGAACATTTTGTCTTTTATTTTTTGATCATTCGTATTTCTTCTTCTGTGAAGTGCCTCACCAGTTCTTTTGCCCATTTATTGATTGAGTTATTGATTGATTGATTGATTGATTGATTGGTGTTGAGTTTTTTAGATCCTGGAGATTAGTGCTCTATCTGAGATGCAGGTGGTAAAGATTTTCTCCCATTTTGTAGGCTCTTTGTTCATGTTCTTATTGGCATCAGATCAATATTGGCATCATATTCACCATTTTAGGGCATGAGCCATTGTATCAAGAGGCTCCAAAGTTTCCACTCTGAGGCAATGCTGCTTAACTTCCTGTAAGAACTTGTGCCTGCTGAAGGATCAACCCCACCCCAGCTCATGCAGCAACTCCTAAGCAGCTTATGAAATTCCTCTTGTGGGCTATGAAGCTGCTCTGTGAGTGCCCACACACTGCTGCTCTCCTCAGAGGGACAGCCTGGTTGATTTGCCTCGTGCTACTGACAATAAATCTTTTGAGTGAGATTCTGGTGTGTGGCGTGGTCTTTGGACTTCGTGTGGACTCTGAGAATGTCCTTTCAGTTCTTGATTGTTTCCTTGGCTCTGAAGAAGATTTTTAGTTTGATTAGTTTGACACTAGCCCATTTATTGATTGTTATCAATTTACCAGAAATTCCGGGGGGGGGGATAGATTTATAAGTTATCAACCTTTACTGCTAAGAGCCACAACCAAGTAATATGATGCATGGCATTTTTGGTTGAAAGGTGACAGCCAGCTAGCCATGGAGATGATATGATTATGTTAAGATTTGCATTCATATGGATATTGGACTCCTGCTGTCCACCTTGGCCTGCTACGGGACTCCTGGAGAGTTCCCATTGGTTGGGGAAGTGCAGTAGGAGGGAATTCCGGGGGAGGAACCTCCTCTGGGGTTCTGGGAGAACGCAGCATGAGTGGATCAGCAATCTTCCCGGGCGCATTGGTGGCAGTTTCAAAAAATAAAGTTTGTTCCTGCTTGAGTGGCTTGTGATTTTGTGCCCAGCCAGACTGCGGCTCTTTACAAAATGTGATTGGCCAAATCAAGAATTTGGGAGGCTTTATATAACAAATGGCCAAGAAATTAATGACATTTAGAAAAAAAAAATACAGGCAAGGAGACTGTTGTAGTATAAAAATGACGTAGACAAAACAATCAGATCCCACATGAAGATCTTGTTTGAATCATAATTTGAATAACCCAACAATAAAAAGACATCCTAGAGGCCACTGGGAAAACAATGTCAATGGTATATTAGATGATGTTGAGGGATCGCTGTTAATTATTTAGTTGTAATATTGGCATGGAATTCATGTTTTTAAAAATATGCCATTATCAGGTAGAGACCAATGATGGCCTGATATAGGAAATTTTCTTTAAAATATATACAGTGATAAAAATATAATAATTATTGAATTTAGGTGGTAACAGGGAGTTCATGAAATCAATTAATCCATGTTCTTTTCTTTTTTCTTTTTGGTACGGGGGATTGAACCCAAGGCCTCACCCATGCTAGGCAAGTATTCTACCTGTGAACTACACCCCCAGCTCTTTTTAAAATGTTTTATTTTGAGTTAGGGTCTCACCAAGTTGTGCAGACTGGCCTTGGACTTGAGATTTTCCTTCCCTAGCTTCCCAAGTAACTGGGATTACAGGTGTGTGCATACCATGCTCCACTTTCTATTTTCAAATAAATTTGAAAATTTCTATCATACAAATTTTGAAAATTATATTAAAACTTATTCTTCATTTTATTAACAATTTATAGGCAAAATTAGTTTGATATTCAACTGCAGAAACCAAGAAGAGAGAGTATCCTCATTAATGTAGAAAGTCTTTTGGTGAGGTATTGGAGAAAATCTCCATATGAATTTGTTATTCTATTGATTTTTTTTTTTTCTACAGGGAAAAAAAGAGCCACAGGGAAGGATTCAGTTGAGAGGAAATGCCTGGAGGGAAAGAGGTCTATTTGATAGTGTAAAGTTCTGGAGGAGGATGGGTGGGCTCCAGGGTCAAGGTGAAGGATGGGGCTACTGTAGGGGGAGGGGGAGTTGGTACCTGGAGGTGGAGGTAATTCTCATTTGGCAGATCCTGAGAGAATTAGGAGCTAGGCCAAGTGTTAGAAGGTTGGAGGCCCAGGAAGCAGGAAGTTATGATTTGAAGACATGAGGTGAGTGGGGAGTGAGTTTATTGGAGGAACTCAGGAGAATTGCAAGGAAGGTTAGACTATTCATTAGATAGAGAGTTATTGAAGCAATGGACCAGAGCCCTAATCTGGAGACCTTGAGAACAATGAAAGGAAAATGCCAAGAAACTGGGAGGGAAAAGAGGAGTTGGTGTGTGCACGCTGACGGTGTTGAAGAAGGACCCACCTCCAGTGCCTTGGACTCAGGAAGTAAGGGATGGGTTCTGGGCATCTGCGTGTTGAACAGAGGCCTGGGTGGTTCTAATACAGGTGCAGGGGTTCCTGGACTCTGTGTAGAGAGAAATACTGCCTTAGTGCTTGAGGGGGAGTGTAGCCCTGGAGGACTGTCATGTTCCCAGAGGAAGAACGTGGGACAGACATCAGGACACGGATCTGTGTGCTGTCTCAGGTGGCTCTGTGACCTTCTTGGTCTGATGAATTGCAGTTCAGGGGCCTAATTCATCCAGTGGGGGGTGTCCTTCTGAGGGTTCTGGGTGGTGCTCGAACACAAAGGTGCTGGCCTCCAAGTGATCCTGCTTGTGTTTACCTAATGGTTTCATCTCCAAGGAGTTTCTAGCTCCTGGGAGTCTTGTTGTTCTTTGTTTGTTTTTGCAATTTTAGATTTTAGAAATAAAAATGGGTTTTCAAAATCAACCAACCAACCAACCAATCAACACTGTTGAGGTTGGCACATTTGGACTAATTGTTTTCTTCTCATTTAGATTTATTTCCCACTGAGTGTGAGGTAGCGCTTTCAAGCAAATCTTTGGTAATTCCCAGGAATAAAGCAATTGCTTTCATTTCCCAGCAGGATACACTAAAGTGGGCTTGTTTGCAGAGAGAATGGGAATAGCAGTTTTTATAGCTTAGGGCCTGGAAGAAAACTGCTTCCTCCCACCCCCTTACAATCACCATCTACCCATGCTTTAAAAAACTGTTTCAAAACCAAAAGTACTCTAAGAGTGTGGGATAAGGGAGAACGGGTCTGTGGAGACATCACTTGTTTGCCAAATTATCTCTGATCTAGATAAACTTAACTCTTCTTTGTCCTTTTGTGCAACTTCCTCAGCCACCATGCCTGTGAGTTGCCCCAATGTCAAAAAATTAAGCCTGTCTTGAATGAGCAAAAGCAACAGGAACCCAGAGAGAATTGTTTTCTCTTTTCCTGCTCTCCATGGTGATTCTCTGATTTAAATGTGCAGTGGCAGAAAGAAGGAAAGATGGGTGCCTGGGGAGGGGAACACAGCCTGAGTAAAGGCCTGCAGGCCAGCAGGTCACGTGGCCACTGTCTGGTCAGCCAGGCTGCAGCAGAGCCAGCCTGGCTTGCTCTGGGGTGCTGGATTAGGGAGGCTGAGCAGAGGGGCTTTGAGTGGTGCCTGGGGAAATCCTGAGCCATTTAAATGCGCCATTTAAATCTGACAGACAAATTGGTGTTTTAAGAAGATTTACCAGGTAGTGATGTGCAGCATGAGGTGGGGGCAGGGATGGCAGGGGTGTTAACAGAGGTGTGGGGGCAGGGAGGGAGTGAAGCTTGGGAATAAAGATTCTGCTCTGGGCCAAGAGAACACTTACCAAGCATCTGCCCAGGTGCCTTGCTTGTGTCCCTAGGCACCAGCCTCAAGCATGCTCCCCCTCCAATCAGCAGCTGTCCTCTGTCCTATTAGTGCCAGGCCTCTGACGTCAACCCCACTCCTCTCTCCAATGCAGCCACTGCCATCCCCACTATAGGCCTCCCTGCCTCCAGCCTCCCCACTAAATCCTTCTCTACCTGGCAGCTGTTGGGGTGGGAATGGGGGTGGTCTTTCTAAAACACCTGGAGGGCATGTTTATAATCCCAATGACCTGGGAAGCTGAGGCAGGAGGATTGCATGTTCAAGGTCAGCCTCCGAAACTTAGTGAGGCCCTAAGCAACTCAGCGAGACCCTGTTTCAAAATAAAAAATATAAAAGGGCTGGAATGTGGCTCAGTGGTAAGTGCCCTTGGGTTCAATCCTTGGTACCAAAAAACCAACCAAACAAACAAAAAAACAAAAACCAAAAACCAAAATAAAACGTGGAATCGGACCACTCTCCCAAGAGAAACCCTCATGGACTCCCCACTCTCCTCCCAGTGACTGAGTCTGAGTCTTTGGTGAAGGCAGGAGGCCCCGTACCTGGGTAGTGTTCAGCTCTCCTTCCTTCCCAGGGCTCTTGCCTCCCTCCCCTCCTTCAGTCTTGTGACTCGGCCGTTTGAAAATGCTTTCAGTGCCTCTAAAAGGTCAGGTTCTTTCTTCTCCTCCTGTTTGAGACTGTCCTCCGTCCCATTTCTCCCCTCTGACTCATTCTTGGTTTAGAAACCCCCTTCCTCCAAGAAGCTCTCCCTGGCCCATGGGTCACTTCTGTGTCACTGGCCCTTTTCTTCTTTTTAGGGCATGTGAGTTTCTTCCTCCCCACCCAGCACTCCTACTGACCTGTGCAAGGTGCCCTGTAGATAGTCATCAGATGTGAAGAATGAACCTGGGGTGGAGGGGAGTAGCGTTGACCCCATTTTACAGATGAAGAAACCGAGGCTCAGACAGTGGTTTCATAATTTGTCTGAGGTCTCTTTGCAACCCAGAATTTGCTTCAGGGTTGCTGATTTCCTGGACAAGGATTTTTCCTCTTTCTTGCAGCCAACAGAATGGAGGTCATCCTGGGGGAAGAGTCCTGTACAGTGCCTTCATTTCTGGCTGGTCACTCAGAGAGCTTCCAGCAGGGCTACTGTGGGAATGAGCGTGACAATAGAGGAAGAGGCTTTGATATATTAGTAAGGGATTTCATAAACTGGAGTATTATTGGCTTTGGAGATTGCAAAAGGTTTAGAGTCCAAATGAACCATTTTTTTTTTCCTAACACAATTTGAACATTTATTTCACCAAAGTTATTGTTCCAAACAAACTGTCTCTGTTTCTGAAACCTGGGGGATCTGGTTGCACTTGTTCATTGCTATTTTTTTCTTCCTTTCAATAAATGTTCTTTGCTTACCTTTTCTTTTTTTTTTGATTGACTGAAAGAGCCACATTTCAGAATGATAGATATTGTTCATTTAACTCCAGCATTTACTTTTCCCCTAAACTAGCACTCCGTTCATGATTGATCAGACTTCTCCCCCATTTAGCACCCATGTAAAACATTGCAAAAGATTGGGTCTGCAGCTTGGAAAGCATTTTTGCAGCAATGTGTTCAAGCTGCAAGCAGGCTCGCCGAGTGGCAGGGAAGCTCTTAATGAAACGTCGGTGGATATTAGGATTTTATGGACTGGAAAACAGTACAAATCAAAACGCTTTGCTTACTGTTTATCTGTTTAAAATATTTTTATTTTCTAAACCTAGCAATGTTCATTTTTTTTTTAATCCAGCATTTCAGCTTGGTTCTTTACATATTGATTTTTCCCGTTCACTGGCATGCCCAGATGAAGTCGGAGCACTCAGGTGTGCTGTGTACATGAGCAGCAGACAGGAGCGGCATAACTGGGGCCCTTTTTCTTCCCCGAGGCACCTCAACTTGAAGGGTAGGAGACAGCAGAGCTCACCTCTTTGCCCTGTGTGGTTTTTGGTCTTTCCCCAAACTTTATATACAAATTCTATAGGCATTCTCCCCTTAGATGTTTTAAGGGAATATAACAGTCAGGGTCCCAGCAGGACCATCAGATGGTTTGCCCAGAAGTCAACAAGTTGTATCTATGAAGGGCCAGGTACAAAATATCTCTGGCTTTGCAAGTCACTTACTAGTGGCCATGGATGATATCTAAGCCCTGTGTGTGTCTGTTTCAGTAAAACTTTCTTTGCAAAAAAGACTTGGAGATGGTACAGTTCTTTCCGTATCTGTGGATTTCACATCCATGGATTCAATTAACCATGGATTGAAAATATTCAGGCAAAGAAATTGTGGTTATACTGAACATGTATGGATTTTTTTTTCCTTGTCATTATTCCCTAAAGAATACAACGTAACAACCATTTATATATCATTGACCTCATAGTAGGTATTATAAGTAATTTAGATTTGTTTTAAAGTACCCTGGAGGATAGGCATGGGTTACATGCAAATACTGCACCTTTCCGTAAGGAGGGCTTGTGCATCCGCAGATGTTGGTATCCAAGACAGGCGGATCCCAGAACCAATTCCTTATGGACAGCAAGGGGCACCTCTGTTGGTTTGTGAGTTACATATGCTGACCACTATTTTAAAAGAAAATAAAGGAAAAAATATACAGGTACACTAGGGTCAAGAGATTAGATGAGGGAGGCGAGTCTGCCCAGGGACAGGCAGCTGCAGGAATCTGTTACTCCTTTAGAGGCTGGGGGGACAAGAGGAGGACATGGTGTCACAGGAGCTCAGTGAGAGTCTGTTCATGAGGAGATGCTAGAGCCAGTATGAGAGGGTGTTTCTGTCACCTTCCAACAGCGCCATCAGCTGGGAACTAATTCTTTAGCACATGTCCTTTGGGGGATATTTAAAATCCAAACCATAACACTGACTAAGAGAGAAAGTCCAGATTCTCCTTTGGAGACAATGCCTGCCTGCTCCACAGCTGCATGAAATTCAGATGATGCACACTGAATCACCAAACATGCAAGAAGTAAGTTCTCCCATGTATGAATTATCATACACAGTAGTGAACTGCAGCCCAGCTATGGGAATCATGTTTTCTGTAAATTTCTCACCTCATACAGCTCAATCAAGTCATGCAATTTATAGCTAGCATGTAGATTTCTAGGACACACCAAAAAATCTTCCTTTTCTGAAATCTCTGTGACATGGACCTCATGTGTTACAAAGACAGCAACTTCCTAGGTAATTATATAGGTATGGGAGAGACCATAGCAACTGGACAGGTTCCAAGCTGTAGTGTCTTGCAGATTGCTGTACCCTGGGGACATTGATGTTCGCTTGCCTAATTCTGTGTTGTGTTGGGGTGACTTTTCATTTGCTTGAACTGTTCTTATCACGCAGTTACTTCCTGTCAATCAATGATTCCCAAGTTTTGAATTTTATGGATCCATGAAATGTCCAAAACAAACTGGGCAGCATGGTGGCACATGGCTGTAATCCCAGCGATTCGGGAGGTTGAGACAGGTGGATCACGAGTTTGAAGCCAGCCTCAGCAACTTAGCGAGGTCCTAAGCAACTTAGCAAGATCTTATCTCAAAATAAAACATAAAGAAGGCTGGGGGTGCCACTCAGAGGTAAAGCACTCCTAGATTAAATCCTTAGTACCAACCAACCAAACAAACAAAAAGAACCCAAAACAAATATGTCCCAAATAGAAAAAAGTTTTTAACTTTTTATTTTGCTAAGAACATCTAACAGAAGGGACAGAACAAACAACTCCCACCTACTATTCCCATTATTTTATGGTAAAAGGCCACTTTCACATGCCTGAGCATAGAGAAAATAAGCAAAGCCCTAGAACACTGCACATTTATGTTAAGAAAATGTGCGATTTCAGGAATGCTGTGTCTGGCTGGATAATTGTGCATCACCAGGACACCCAGATGAAGGGCACATGGGGCCTGGGGCTGCTTTCCAAGTCATGCTCCCTGTATAGGCTCTGTCTCCTTGGGTGATGAAGCCCAGAAAGGGTGACTTTCTGATATGCACCAATAAACAAACAAACAAACAAACAAACAAACAAACAAACAAACAACTCTTTTGGAGCTAACTTCAGTCTTGTACTTTAAAATTTTTTTACCAGGGCTGTGCTTGGACCAATGCTTGTCACTTAATTGGTGCTCCATATGGCTGTATCCACGGATGTTGGATCCCTGGTAGGAATTCCATCAGGGCCTTTCCAGGTCTGTAAGTTGATATCAGGACAACTCCACAGTAGTGAACTGCAGCCCAGCTATGGGAATCATGTTTCCTGTAATTTTCTCACCTCGTTGGTGTCCAAGTGGAAGGGAGTAGAAACCCAGATAAGAGAAACTTCTCCTGCTGCCCAGTGAGCACCACTGGGAAACCAGCCCTGTGTAAGTGCCTGCTGTATGCTAGTGAAGGCACTAAGAGCTTTCTACTGCTCTTGAAAGGGTAAAGTTTCTAAGCTGGAAAGCTTGAATTAAAATGTAAAAGATTAGGTATTATTAAGTTCCTCTGTTACACCCAGATTGCTGAGATAGTTAAGACCAAGCCCTACTGGCCATTTAGCCTAGGGCCCTGTGCAGTTTGTCACAGGGCCCGAACCAATCAGTTTGAATGTGTATCCCGCTTAGGAGTGACCAATCACCCCCGCCAGACCTGTTCCCGCCAATGAATGTGTCTCAGAGTTGTTGTTCAATTTCCCCGCGCCTCATGATGATTTGTTCTGATGTATGCAAAGCCCACCGCCCTCTCCAGAAAGAATACTTAAGCTCTGCTTGATCTCAGCTCTGGGCTCTGGGCTGCTCTCCCTTCTTGAGTGAGCACGGAGCCCCAGCGTGCTGGAATGGATCCCCAATAAATCCCCTTTTGCCAATTGCATGGAGCCAGTCTCTTGTGTGGTCTCTTTCTCCGACACTCCGCTGGACCCTAACACTCTCTCACTTAACTCATTTTATGGCCTCTGTAGGTGAGCTTTTGAACAATTAAATAACCTGCTCATGGACACCCTGTGGTCAAGTTACCTTGACTGCCAAGTCTGGATTGCTGTGATTTGTGTGGAGAGTCACCTTGGGGTCCTGCACTCAAACAACCATAAGTGGATAGGTGGGCATCTCCCTAGTGCTCCCAGGAAATGATCCATGCGTGGTGTTTGTGGTCAGCATTACTTGTCTCATTTTTCAGAACCCCCGAAGCTGTCCCCCTTAGCTCCTCATCCCCATCCCATTCTGTGTCTGGTGGCTGTGGGCGCCATGACTTGGGGAGGTTAAATTAGTTTTCTAGAACTGCTGTAAGAAATTAACACCGTGTGGTGGCTTCAGCCAACAGAAATGGATTCTCTCGTGGTTGTGGAGGCCACAAGTCCAAGATCAGTTTCACTGGGCAGGAATCAAGACATCAATCAGCAGGGCTGTAGCCCGTCAGCAGCTCTAGGAGAAAACTGTTCCTTCCCTCTTCCAAATCCTGGAGGCACTGGCTGGACTCATGGATCGTTCCTCCGTCTTCAAAGCCGGTAGTGTTACATCTCCACCTCTCTCTCTGCTTCTGTCCTCCCTGCTCCTTCTGCCTTCTGTGGGTGTCTAATCCTCCTCCACCTGTCTGTCATAAAGATCTTTGTGGAAGCATTGTGGAGCCAGGACCGTCTTCTCATCTAAAATCCTTAAATGAATCACATCTGCAGAGTTTTACTACTTAAGGCAACATTCCCAAATTTCAAGGAGGAGGGCCTGATGGCTTTGGGTGACCATCCATTAGCCTACTACAGAGAGTAAGTAACTTGCCCAAGGTCACACCACATGTGTGAGGTTCAAGGCCAGATCTTGACAGTCAGACCACACCTGACCAACCAACCAAACATCCTGCTGGAGGACTAGCAGCCCTTATTAATCTCAAAACCCCACTTGACTTGAAATCCAGAAGTGACTGTGTGCATGAAGCTATTAAATTTCTCTGACTTGTCTAAGATAAAAACTTTAGAAGACAGTAAAGTATGACTTGAACTCAAGTCTGCCTAGCCCCAAAGGCCATGCCCTGCGTGATTGGTTTCAGAAGTTCTCCAATTCTTGACTCATGTGCTCTTTAGTGAAGTGGTTAAGGATCTTTGGAGCAAAATTTCAGGGCTTCAAACCCTGATCCCACCACCTTCCGTAACTTTTGCAAGTTACCCAAACACTATATGATTCATTTCCTGATATCTAAGACTTTGACATTCATAGCACCTAGTTCAATATAGTTCTTGTAAAATTCTAATAGTTTCATACAAGTAAAGTTCTTGATAGAGCAACTGGCTTATAATAAATGTAGCTATTATTACTATTGGTACATCCAATAACGTAGGGAAAGGGATCAGTTTGCCATCAGGATGCCAGAATTGAGCACAACTGCTAGGAAATAAACAGAGAAAATTCTATCTCCTTGCCTGTTGAAAAGTGTCCAGTTAATACAAAAAGCAAAAATGCTGGAAGCCCAATACTAAACAACAGTGATTGTAGTAAAGCGTGTTTGCTCTCCTTTACCTCCTCACTGATTTCAGCTAAGGAGCGCTCTATCTTAGCATCTGTGACATATTTTCCAGAACTCAGGGTCTCACCTTATCCTATAGAACATTACCTGCATGGAAACCGTTTTCTGGATTCTCAGCATGGTCCAGTGTCCATGCTGCAAGGGCTGTTTCTTGGTCACTCCACCACCCACTGAGATGGGAGTAGACCTTGCCAATGACGCTGCACAGCCTGTGCCTTCCAGTTGTTTCGGGAACTATTTGGCAAGAGTCTGCTCTGTGCTCGGCATTGGCCTGGGTACTTCCAGGAAGGCAGAAAGCATGTGAAGCATTGTCCCCATCCTCTTAAAACTTACAGGTGATTTACAAAGTTGAATCATTATACTGGGAGCTCAGATAACAATGTGAGCTCCATGTGTTAGAACAGGGATATAGACAGGCCATGGCTGTGGGTCACCATTGGCTCTAGAGGTGTGAATGTGTTCTAGAGGAGATGAGATCTGAGCTTGGCACTTGAAGAATAGTTTAGATTTGGATAAGGAAAAAGAAAAGGAAAGGACATGCCATTGCTTCATCCACCTCCTCTGTGTTTCCACTGTGGTGCTCAGTTACAGGAAAACCTTTCTCAGACTGATCTAAATGGAAAGATTTGCTAACTGGAGTGGAGCCGTTGGATGGTCAGCTCCTGTGTCCAGGAGTGGTGTGGGATTCAGGTTTGTTGGAGGAGGAAGATGAAGAAGGTGGAGAACATGTTGGAAAAGGACTGAGCATGAAATAGAGAACTTTAAAAAAGAAGATGAAGATTAAACGGAATGACCTACTTTGCAGAAGTCTTACTGTCATGTGACTTTTTCCCATGGATATTAGTTCATGTTCCCATTGCTATCACAAAATGCCCAAGGCTGGAAAATTTGTAAAGAAAAAGAGGTTTATTTAGCCCAAAGTTTTGAAGGCTTAAAGTTCCAACAGCCTGGTACTGGCTCTGGTTAGGGCCTCCCTAGCCCCATCATATGGTGGGTGGCATCATGATGAGAGAGTGTGAGAGAGGAAAAGATCACATGGTGAGACAAGATGTCAGAGAGACTGGGTAGGAGGGGCCAGGCTTGTTCTTTGGTAACAGGAGAACTAACCAGGGTCCCCGGATGATTGCCTTAATCCTTTCTGAGGGTGGTGTTCCCATGACCTAATTGTTAGCTTAATTGCAGCCATCTTCCTTCTCCCCACCCCAATTTTATGAATATTGTTCTTATTCCCAAGAAATTAAAACTAGCCCAAGATAAAAACCTACTGGCCCGGAGATATGTGGGTCTCTCCCTGTTCTCTCATGGAGAGACAGAAGATAATGTACTGGCCTGAGATGGGAGCATACTGGTTTCCCTGTTCTCTCCTTGAGAAGATTAAGGGACATGCAGGTTTTCCTGTTCCCCTTCTGAGAGATAGGAAAACTGCCTGTCTCTGTTCCCAAGAGACAAACTTGGCTTCCACAAGATCAGGGCATGCTTACTATGTCTGTCAAGACTAAACCCACCCCTAGTGCACGGCCATGATTGTAGCCTTTAAAAGGTAACATTCAAAGGAAATTGCTGCTGCTCTCCCTCTCTCTGTGCAGAGCAGCCTCCTCAGGCCTCTGACAGTAAACTCACTTCTTATCCCAGGTGTGTGTTTGATCAGTCTTGCAACACTTTTCTTTCACTAATGACCTCCCATTTGGGTCTTTCTCTTAAATGTCCCACCACCTCCTGACCACACTGGGGACAAAGATTTCAAACTGTGAACCCTTGGGAGGCAAGCCACATCTGAATCATAGCACGTAAGAGAAGGTGCTGAAGATGAGACACTCACATGGAATGAACACCTGCGGGTCCTGGACCCTGGACATCATCCCTTCATTCATCCACCTCCTCCGTGTTTCCGCTGTGGTGCTCAGTCACAGGAAAACCTTTCTCGGACTGATCTAAATGGAAAGATTTGCTAACTGGAGTGGAGCCGTTGGATGGTCAGCTCCTGTGTCCAGGAGTGGTGTGGGATTCAGGTTTGTTGGAGGAGGAAGATGAAGAAGGTGGAGAACATGTTGGAGAAGAAATGGGCTGGGAGTGAAATAGAGAACTTAAAAAAAAAAAAGATAAAGATTAAGTGGGATGACCTACTTTGCAGAAGTCTTACTGTCATGTGACTTTTTCCCTGGCTGCTCCCTTCTATCTCACCTGGGCAGGAAATTTAGTTTCACCCCATCATCCATCTCTTTGGGGTCTGCCTGTCTGCAGAGAGCATGCCCTTGGCTCTGTTGTTTGCCACAGGGTCACCATGGCAGTAAAAAGGCTCTGCCTACCTGGGTTGAAGCTTGTGGCTTTACCAAGGGTGCCTATTTTAGGGGAACAGGTCTGTTTAGCTCTAGGATTCAGTGTTAGGAGGCCTGTGGTAACAGAGCACACACATGGCCAATGGCATGTGAGCAAAGGTGACATGGTCACTTCTGGGTAGATCTGAGAGCCAGCAGGGGGTCTCCATACTTGCACTTCTCCTTCTGCCATGAATATTGACGAGTGTTCCAGAGAGTGACCCTTGCAACTTC
This sequence comes from Ictidomys tridecemlineatus, assembly GCF_052094955.1. Classification (NCBI taxonomy): domain Eukaryota; kingdom Metazoa; phylum Chordata; class Mammalia; order Rodentia; family Sciuridae; genus Ictidomys; species Ictidomys tridecemlineatus. Next base: position 32,310,878 of record NC_135480.1, read on the forward strand.
TGGGTCTCTAGGCCAAGATGGTATGGAGCAGACTCTCAACATGGATATGTAATGTGAACAAGAAATAAACTCTTGTTGTTATCAACCACCAAGATTCCTGGGTTGTTTGTTACTACCACATAAGCTCCCTGTCCTGACCAATACCGGCCCTGTTATGGCTGCACATCTGAGTTACTTTCTGCAGTAGCCCTGTCCATGATAGACTGGTGTTTGCATCTCCACCTGCCCTCCTCTTTTTTCCCTTTCTCAGACTCTGATGTGTTAGAGGTATTTATTATTTGGATTCCACCACACTCGGATACAGGCTCCATCTACAGAACTCCAGATAATAATTAATCTTGCATTTTGATCTGCGAAAAGCAAGGCTGGGAGCATCAATAGAAAATGTATTGGTGAGTTCTGATGCTGTGAAGTGAGCAGAAGATTATTTAGATAAACGGATTAATCTGATTGAAATGGTTCCTAGAAGTAAATGTCAATGAACCAGACGTGGTAATTTCTTGCTCATGAAGTAGTGTTAGTATGCATGTGATTTGAAGTTTATGTTAAAACACAAGCATGAGATTACCTCTTGGGCTGTGGATGGTATAAGCAGGGCACAGGGCCACCATGAGTGGGAGCTGTTTGTGTCAAATATGGTTAGCTCAAGCAGGATGATGGGCCAGACCCAAGGTTCCTAGATTTTCATCAACAATAAGACAAGCCCAGAAATATATCTTTTTTTTTGTAGAAATTAACATCAAGCCACTTTGGAAAATCTGCTAAGCAAATCCCAGTGGGCTGTGTGTGCCAGAGGCTTTGCTTCGGTGCTTTAGAAGAGCAAGAGTTGCCTTCAGAGGGAAGAAATTGCCCTCTTAAAATGCATGTGGGATATGAGGAGATAGCTACCCAGTCACATGCACATTTCCAAAAATGGGTTTCTAGTAAGATGTGTGATTAAGAAAAGCATTAAACAAACAAACAAATTTTAAAAAAGCGCTTTTGCTTTCTTTTGTCTCATAGTTTCTCAGGGGCTCTGACATGGTCATGTTCCCCATGATTCTCCAGAATGGGCTCCAGTATGTAGCAACAACTCAGGCTTTTTTGGCTACAGAACTCCAGGTGGATAGATGGATACAGAGATGGATGGCTAGACAGATGGATGCAAAGGACATATGGGGAAAGAAATTGTGGATGTAGACAGAGATAAATTCATGCACTTAACATTTCATTGTACTATTTATAAATAATGAGGTGAAGAAATGAACCTGTAAATTCACCTTTGAATGGATAAACAGACCTCCCTTTGATAAGCTCTTATGGGGAATAGTAAACCAGCTGATGAAGTAGGACGCACTGGGACACACACAACAGACTTCCATTATAAAAGGAGACTTAAACAATAAAGGTACCTTTCATCTCACGTAAGAAGTCTGGAAGCAACATGATTTCAGGATTGGTTAAAGCAGCCGCTCTACAATATTATCATGAAATCAGATGATTTCTTTCTATTCTGCTTTTCTCTGCACAAAAGCAACCTCACCCCTCCTTGCGAGGTGTGGCTGCAGTTTCTAACACCAGTCAGACACATAACTTTGTGAGGGGAGCGTTTCCTTCTGGGTGGCTGATTTAGGAAAGAAACACTTTCCCAGGAGCCCCCGGCAAATCCTCCTTAGGTCCACATGGCAAGGCTTGGGTTGAACCCTGTGCCCTGAATATAATGAAAGCTGGGAAGGAAAGTTTCAGCATTTTAAGTCTCCATAGTGTGGAATCTCAGGACGGTCAGCAGATAGGCAACCAGGAGTATCTATCATGTGATTGAGTGGATCTAGTTTATTAGTCTGGGAAACAGGAGCAAGGGAATATCTATCTATCTATCTATCTATGATCAGCTCATGAGGTTACGCAAGCCCAGATGTCCCAAGATCTTTAGTCAGCAAGCTGGAGACCCAAGAAAGCAGACAGTATAGATTCAAGTTGAGTCCAAAGAGTGAAGATAAATGTCCCAGTTCCAAGACAGTTAGGCTCAGGGAGCACATTCTCTCTACTTCTGCCTCTTTATTCTGTTTAGGATTTCAACAGGTTGGATGAGGCCCAACCACTAAGGAATCTCCTTTACTTAGTCCACCAACTCCAATGTGGACCTCATCCAGAAACACCCTCACAGAGACACACAGAATAACATTTAACCAAATGTCTGGGCATGTGGTAGCCTAAGCTTTCAACCTGTGAACTTTTGTGGGGACATTTCAGGTTCAAACCATAATAAGCATCTCATTTGTAAGATGAAATGTCTACTTGAGTTGTTCCAAGAATTAAATAAAACAGCATATTTAAAGTACTTAGTACAACATCTAGCACTTCATTTGCTTTCAATACAAGATTTTTTTAAAGTACAGAATCACACTCATTGTGATGATAATCACAGTTGATATTCTCTCTCTCTCTCTCTCTCTCTCTCTCTCTCCTCTGTCCCAGAGTTTCAGCTGATGCAAATGCTGAGTTGGTCATGTCAAGGAGTCCCACACAGACTCAGAAATGAAGGGATTCTCTGCAATCCCCATGAGTCATGGTATTTCTCTCCTACCCTGGCCCCCTGCAGATGTCAGCTGCCCTGAAAGCCTCTTAAAGTGAGGGTGTCAAGAGTGAATCTACACTGGTCCTCTACTGACCCTGGAAAATTCCAGAGCCAGGTTCTGAGCAACAGTATGTGGGAAATCCCTTCAAGTTGCACAGAAACCTCCATGAAAACCACTCCCTCAGGTTCTTCTGCAGCCCTTCTCTCCATCACTCATTTATTCCTTCCCTAAACATTTATTGAGGATCTTCTATGGGCCAGTCCTGTGCTAGAGAGGGGCTCAGAGATGTGTGACATCAAGCTGAACCAAAGGCATCTGTTGAATCAGCAATGGAAGGCTGAGACTTGGGAACCAATTCTTCATCTTTCCCAGATCCAGGCTGCCCAGAGGCCACAGTGCTTATGTCATCTTATAGTCTTGGCAACTATAGAGATGGGGGTCGGGAGAGGCATAAGGATTTTCTAACTATCACTTTTGAGCATAAGAACTATTGCTTTTCAGCGTACTTGGTCTTTACATCAGGTTTTCTGTGCCAATCTCTGGCCAGTGTGCCATTTTGGAACAGAGGTAGAAAAAAACAGAGTTTCTGTGCAACTATAAACATTGATGTGGCTGTGTCCCTGTAGTATGTTCTTTTTAGGTCTTTTGGGTATGATATATCAAGATCATTGTATTGTCATGAGCAACTAATAAAACAAAACAAAACAAAACAAAAAACAGAATTTCTTTCCCCTTTTGTCTGCCCTCTATGGGGATGGATTTTTCTAAACATGCCTGTGATTGAAAACACAAGATGCTAGAGAACTGAGATTTTTTTTCCTTGCTTCCAGTCTAAAAAAAGCATATATTTTGAAGGAAAATCAAGATCAATGTTGGTCAACATCACCAGTGGAGTCACAGCTTGAGTAGGTTGGATTCTGAAGTCAGTGAGCACAGTCAAGATTGCCTTATGCTAAAATAACCCTTGAGAATTCCAAGTCCCATAGTTATGGTCTTGTGACTCCCAAGCGTAGCTTAGTATGTTCAACACAGCAGTTTTTCTTTCAACATGGGAACAGATTGCTATTTTTGAGTTGGAGCACCAGATGAGGTGTTTGGCTTGTGCTTAGGAATCATGATGAATGCAAAATAGTTTTGTTTTATGTTAGCTGAGTGTGAACAGTTTGCATATATTTAAATAAGGGTATGAAGGATATGAAATCACTCTGGAGGCCATTGCTGATAAATAGTACACTGATCATTTCCACTTAATTGAACATTAAAAAAAGAATTTAAAACCATTTTCATTTATTTCTCAACTTTTTTTTTGAAAATTTCAAACCTAGAAAAGAGTTAAAAGAATGATATGATGAGCAGTGAATACCTGCTTCATCATTATATATCTGGTTTCATCAGTTGCTAACATTTTGCTGCATGAATATTTTCTCTAGTACACACACACACACACACACACACACACACACACACACACACACTCACACACACACAGTGCACTAGCCATAATAAGGTTTCACAAATCAAGTATACTCTTTAAAAAAATAATAATTTTAGTTGTAGATGAGCATAGTTTGTTTGTTTGTTTATTTTACGTGGTACTGAGGATCGAACACAGTGCTGCACACCACTGAGCTACAACCCCAACCCTCAAGTACATTCTTATAACTAGCACTCAGGTCAAATTTGAAACAGAATATCATCAACATCTTGGGTACCATTCCTGACATCATTCCCCAGAGGTGACAACTCTTCTGACTTCTAATATCCAAAATGCACTTTGTGTAAATAGAATCAACTTTCATGTACTCTTAGGTCTTGTATCTGCCTTCTTTGGATGAGCACTGTGTTTAGGATTTGTCCAAGTTGATCTGTGCAGTATTTTCTTTTCTGTGTAGCCCTATGGTTTTGGTTACACTGACTTTTTTGAAGTGTCCAGGGCAGCTGTCTTGTAGAATGCTCTATGATCTGGACTCCTTTGATTGTTTTTTTCCCCTTGATTAAATTGAGCTTAGTTAGACACTGTGGCCAGACTATGACAGAATATGAGGGACACATAGTATCCGTTTTATGCCATTTGGGGGATGATACACTTGATTGCTTGGTGAAGCAAGTGTGTGGCAAATACCTTTCCTTTTGTAATTAACAAGTAAGTTTTAGAAGGATACTTTGATGTCTAGTAAATTTTCTCTTGGCCTAAACTGACTTCTTTTTTCAGGGGAGGGGAGGGGTATCAGGGATTGAATTAAGCCACATCACCAGCCCTATTTTGTATTTTATTTAGAGACAGGGTCTCATGGAGTTGCTTAGCGCCTTGTTTTTTTTGTTTGTTTTTTTTTTTTAAGAGAGAGAGAGAGAGAGAGAGAGAGTGAGAGAGAGAGAGAGAGAGAGAGAGAGAGAATTTTTTTAATATTTATTTTTTAGTTTTCGGCAGACACAACATCTTTGTTTGTATGTGGTGCGGAGGATCGAACCCTGGCCTCACGAATGCCAGGCCAGCACGCTACCGCTTGAGCCACATCCCCAGCCCCAAGTGCCTTGTTTTTTGCTGAGGTTGGCTTTGAACTCGGGGTCCTCCAGCCTCAGCCTCCTGAGCCACAGGGATTACAGGTATGTGCCAGCACACCCAACCCAACTGACTTTTCACTCAGTGATTTTAGCATCTATTGATGATCTTTGTGTGTCAATCATGTCACTGGAGTTGGGATTCCTTAGAAGTTCTCTCTTAAAACTAAGATACTTAAGTACATTCACATGTCCTAACTCCTTGCCTCAAGGAAGATACAAGGTGAATGTGCAGACTCTTTCTTCTTTGTAAACCAAGTTCCGTTTTCTGCCTTATCTACCCTGTTTGATACTCCAGGGGGCTGACCCAACCCTGCACTATTTGCATTTCTTTGCAATCAGGTTTCTGGTTGGGTGTGGACCAGAGGAGGATGCCACTATCAATGCTTCCAAGGTAGGAGGAGGGGTCAGCTCCTGCTCTGTGTCAGCCTTTATTTCTTGAAGTAGCGATGTCCCTCCCCATCTCAGGTCCCACCCAGTGACTCTCAGTGGCATGGCACTCCCTGCTCCTGCAGCAGGATTTCCTGCTCTTGTCCCTTGGCTCTAGGAATGTAATGCCTTCCTATTCTTCCACTCCACCCTCTGGGCACCTCTGTTTTTCTTGTTTGTTCTTTTAACCCTATCCACACCTCGACAAATAGTCCTTTTATTAAAACAGACAACAAAAACTCTTTTTCGAAACCATCTCCAAAACCCTGCTTCCTGAAAGAATCTTGATTTAGTGAATTTCACTCCAAATCCCTAGTTCTGATCTGAACGGAGGGTTTTCATTTTCCTCTGGTCAAAAGAGACTGGCCACAAAGGAGAACAGACTGAGGGAAATGACAAGGCATGTTCACACCCCAGGGCTGATAACAGTGGGCACCATGCCCAGCCTGGGTCTGTTAGGAGAAGAGTTATTTAACCTGGAGACTGAGGAGGCAGTGCAGCCACTTCACAGGAGCCATGAGCCCGCCCTGCAGTGGGGAAACCAGAAGAATAAACACACTCTGGCCACCTGCCTGTCGCCTTCTGTCTCTTGCTGTTGCTCCCACCGGCCAGACTCAACAGGTGTGGCCAGTTCCTCCTTCCAGGCTCAGGGCAGGGGAGAAGGGGGTGTGGATCCTCAGACATCCAGCACACTTCCCTTAGTCCCTGATCCATAATGTGCCATTGCAACCCAACACACCAAATCCCAAATGGATACGACCAAGAAGCCGGGCATCTAAGGACCATCTTCAAGAGGTATTAAACGTCATGGTGAAAAACGAGGCTTCCGACCCCAACTGCACCCTGGATAAGTAATCTAACCCACTGGAACCCACCTGCAAAAGGGGATTTAAGGGCACCTGCCTCGTAGCTGTGTTTGAGTCTGAACTGAACTAATAACTGCTAAGTGCTTGGTACAGGGTTGGATAGGTACTGAGAGTTGAGTCAAGGTTTGCTTTTATTCATATCACCATTATCTTGATAATGTCTGTGGAGAATCTCAAGGTGGAGCAATTTGTCCCAGAAAACATCTTGATGTAAAAAGAATACTCATTTGGAAGCCAGGAAATGTGGGCTCATATCCTGCCACAATAGGCTCTTCCTTGACATGACCTTAATTTCTCTGACCCCCAGTTTCCTTGCTGTCAAACGGAGGGCAAGTCCCCCACTGTCCAGGTATGGATGAAGACCGAGGTCAAGGAGGAAAATGTACAAGGAAATGTTTTCCAAAGTGAAACAGCATTCCGCTAATGGAAGGAATTCTAATTATGAACCCAGCAAAGAGGGCCAGCATTTTTCTGATGATCTTTATTGCTGCCCTCTTATTGACTTGGTACTTGTCACCAGACAACTCCAGTTCAATCTCAATGTCCCTTGCCCAAGCTAATTGCTAATTTAGACTTAAACTGTGCCCAGCTCACAATTAGAATTCAAACCTTGGAGCTCCATTAGGAATGCATAATGCTACATTTTCCTTCACTGAAATTAATCAGCTGCAAATGATTAAATTACTATATATAGTGTGAAACACAACAAAGCTGTAATTTTTATATAAATTCCAGAATGTTACATTATTTCCCTTCGGCGCTGACATCGGAATAATTCCTAAGCAATGGGTTGCTTTGTCTTCTGTAAAATAAAAATTTAAAAACCCATTGCTCTTCAAGCGTACCAAAGTCTGCGTTCAATATTTAATATGATTAATGTTTACTGTATTTGTTGTGGGGTTGTCTGCTAATTGTGGCGTTAAACGGCACCCCCCCCTTCATCATCTTTGGGGGCTGAGGGTGTTGGTTCAGAACCACTGTTTGAGAAAGTATCAATTAAAATTCAGCTCCACTGAACACATGAATCTTTTCTGTTGTTTGTTTGTGGTGCCCGGCATATCTGGTGGCAACACTTGCCTTCACTCCCCCTCTCCTAACTGCTAGAACAGATTGAGATTCTAGCAGCTTCTCAGGAAGGATGTAGCCCATGGCGAGGCCCCAGGCTGGTTCCACTGGCAAGCAGGGCCAGAGATTCACAGTGTGCAAAGCAATGTACTTCTCAGGGGAGAGCAAGGCTTGCATGTGGGGAAGGGACTTGCACTAGAGTCACTGTCTCCTTCTGTTTTGTACCCCTCCCACCTCGCCTGCCTCCATTCTGATTAACAGCACTGAGCAGAGAATTGGAAAAGCTGGAATGGTTTTCCTTGTGTGTCCAGACACCACCACCATGATTGACCGTGGATAGGTCCCTCAACCTCTCTGGCTCTGAATTTTCTTATCAACAAAATAAGAATGATAATCTTTGCTGGGATGATTAAGTGCTTTGTGAACTGCAGGTTACTCTCCTGAGAAGGGTGTCACTGTCACCAAGTGGTCTGTGTTCCTCTGTTTGGCTTCTCCACCTCCAACAGGCCCTCTAGTTTTCTCCAACGCACCCACAGCCTTTTTTAGAACATCCTGGGGAAAGTCTTGGAAACTGAACAAGGACTCTTAGCCTACTGTGCGTCCCCCATGGCTGATGCTGCTCATACATACCACCTTCAGCTGTTGGGGCTGCATCCTGCTGCTGGCTTTGAGGCCACCTGGCCAGGTCCCTTGGCAGTGGAAGAATGATTTTTCCACATCTCTGTCCCCATTCTCAGCAGTTCCAAAGGACATCTGCCCTCTTCTTTTAGGGTCACTGAAGAATAGGTAAACAAACCATTGTTGGTGGCTCCTCTCTTTCTATAAGCCCATGCTTAAGACCATGAAGAGTGGCTTCAAAAATCTCCGTGTCCTCATTCCTTCCCCTCATCACCCTCTCCCCTGGCAACCTGGTCCACAGATTCATGGTCACTCCCTTCCACTGAAAGCCAGAGTTCCATGGTCACACTTGGTTACCCTGGAAATTGATTTGGCACCCTCTGTTCTGGGGTGTGCACCAGGAGCCTGACATGCTCCCCACACCAAGAGCTCTCACAAGCCCCTCTGCCTCACCAAGCTCACCCCAAAACACTCCTGTGGGCTGCTGTGCTCGCCTTTCTTTCTCTCTGGGAATAAACTTTCTCCCCGACTGTCAGCAGCCAGCAGGTGGAGAGGCTCCTGAATATGGGTCTCCACCAGCTACATGAACAGGAACAACCAAGTGCCTTTGTGAGTTGTTCTTGTGAGCCACATTGAGTTGTTCTTCCAGAAATAGAAGGAATTTCTACTGAACCCAGTCCCACATTATCCACTGATCTCTTTGCCAAGGAAGGCATATTTAGAAATGGCTATCCAGTCTGCCTGGTAGACCGAGGGATGCTCTGAGGGGGGTAGGATTGAACCCCAAGACTTGACCTAAAGATGATATGTAACCAAGGTCCACCAGCTGGGGTGCACCATGTTATTAAATACTTCAGTAGCAGTTGGTCAATAGCCACTGATGAATGGCCCTCTGTGTCCCTGCTACCAGGCCTCTTCCTTGGGTCCTCTGGATTTTCCGACACCATGATAGAAGAAGCCTGGTACCCCCAGGAGTCACAGGGAGCCTGTCCACACTAGGAAAGAAAGTCTTCTTTCTGATTGGCTGGTACTCCCACCATGCTGGTTAACTAGTTTGAAGATCACCCAACCCTTCCAGCTAACTAATCACCCAGAGAACCTCTTCAAAAAACATACTAAGAGCCAGGTGTGATGGTGCCCACCTGGGATCCCAGCTTCTTGGGAAGCTGAAGCAAAAGGGTCACAAGTTTGAAGATAGCTGGGCAAGTTGAGACCATGTTGCAAAATAAAATAGGGTTGGGGGTGTAGCTTGGTGGTAGAATGCCTGCCCAGCGTGCTCGAGGCCCAGGGTTCTATCGCCAGTAGCAGGTTAAAAAAAAAAAAAAAGCGGGAAGAGTGCAGGGGAGAGAGATGCCTGCTCTTGATAAAATTGCCCTTCAATCATCTAAGTCTGGCCTGCCTCGCCCACACTGCACTTCCCCGCTTACGTGTTCAGAAAACTGGAACAGCCACCCTCACTGAGGACCACACGCCAGGCTAAGAGTTCTCCGTGCAGCATCCTGTGGAATCTGCCTTGTAACACTGTGGCTTGTGGGTCTTGTCACTGTCCTGTGACAGATGTGGAGGCTAAGATTCAGAGAGGTTGGGCAATTCAGTCAAGCCATCACACCCAGGGGCGGCAGGGCAGGGGTTCAAATCCAGGCCCCGTGACTCCAAAGATCTTTGCCTTTAAGCTAAGCTGTTTGATGTATAGTGTTACCTGTGAGAGCCCTTGTGTTGTCACTGTCATCACTGCTGTTGTTGTTGTTGTGTTCCCCACTATTATAGTGCCCCCAGAGTGTGTGTGTGTGTGTGTGTAGTTGGGGGTGGGAAGGGACATCTGCTGGGTGAAGGGAGAGACACTCATGGTTACTGCCAGGTTCCTGCTCCTTGTCATTTTAAGTGGTTCCTTTTAGTCACCTGGATTGTGTGGGATTGACAGCTACTGTATGTCAGGGTTTTGCTTCACTTTAGCCAGAACCCACCTGAGAGCCACATGCAAGTCCATCCTGTTCAAGTGCCTGGTTCATCATGGGATGAAGTGGGACAAGAATCAGGAAGAAGAAATTGTTGTCACGAGACAGGGATGTCCTCCTAGTTTTTCTCCTCCAGGATGAACTTGGATGGGCCTTTCCTTCCTGCCTGTCTTCCTCACCTTCCTTCCTTCTTTCCTCCTTTGCCTCCCCCTCCCTCCCTCTCATCCTTTCTCCCTCCTTCCTCCCTTCCTTCCCCTTGTCCCCTCCATCAATATGGAGAAGGGCATTGGAGACACTGAAGAACTATGAGAAATGGCACCCAGGGCCCGGAACATTCTCTATTCCCCAGTGTTTATGGGTCTGGACAGAATGTGGACCATTTTGATGGACTCTGATGCCTTTTCTCCCTTCCCTTAATTCCCTTTGGAGTAGTTTCCTTAGGGGCAGAACAATTGAAGACTTCAAACAAAAGTTGAAATGATAAAGTGGGCCAGTTCCCCAGCTATGCCCGGCTGTCCAGGGAGTGCAGCCAGGGAGCTCTGTTCTTTCCCTCCCTCCCTCAGAGACTGGGAGCCTGGCTGTCAGGCTCCCTGCCTGCTACTGTCAGTTGACCAAAACGTCCATTGTCTTTGTGCCCAAGGTCTGTTCTTCATTAATATCCCCTGACCAGTGAGTACTGTGGATAAGGTTGTTTTTTCTTCATGTGTGAGTTAAAAAACTCATTTACCCTTACAGAGTGGCTTAACTGCAAATCCAATCCAATCCAATCCAGTCCAGATATTCCCACTAACGAGGGTAATTTGAACTTAGCCTCAGGCCAAATTATGGGGGTCTGGGTGGGAAAGAGATGGGAGTGAGGGAGGCAGAGAAAAGGCCCCTCTTCTGCCTGTATTTTTGCATTTTCCTAACATTGCTGTTTCTCCTGCTGGGGGAGAGCTGAGTCATAGGGCCCATGAAGAGTGGGACAGCCTCTGAGTTTGGATGGTTCCTTCCATCTGCCCCCTCCCCAGCAGGGAACGGGAGCTCTGGGCAGGAAAGCATCCGGAGATTCTGTTAATTGCCAGCGAGGTACTGCCAGGGAGGCCAGCATCGTCTTAGCGCCACCTGCTGGAAGACTGAAAAAGGCATCTGAAACTCTTCTGGACCGTGACTCCTGTTACAGCTTCAAGATCATAATGACTCTTTTTAATAATTCTCATTTTGTTTTGCAAGGAAAGTCATGCAGGTTTATTGAAGACAATTTAAGAATTTCATGTAAGCAAAACAAACCATAAAAACCATCCACAATCCTGTCACCCAGAGATAACCATTGTTTGTATTGCTTTCCTTCCAGTCTTTTTTCTAGTTCGCTGTACGTATTATTGTAAAGATTGTTTTTTAAAACCTACTAATGTGTCTTAAAATTCTGTATAAGTCATTAATTATTATAGGCAGCATGACTTTTGCTTAGCAGTTTTTAGATCCCTTTGCCGCAATTCTAGGATCTCTGGTTATATAGTAAATGACCACAATGTTGCTGGGCTTTGAATTTTCATTCTCATTTCCCCTCCCTTTCCTTTCCCTTCTTCCATTCTGTATCTCTCCTTTCTTTCTTATTTTCTTCCCTCCTGTTTTATTCTCTTCTTTTTCTTTTATTTCTTTATTTCTCTCTTGTAGAAAAGGGTCTGCCGCAGAAGTTGTTTGGGGGCAATTTTTGCAGAGCCTCTGTCCTCATGGTCCCTTATAGAAGAAGCTCTAGAGACTCCCCACTGAGCCCTGATGCTGTCTTCCAGGTAGGTCTGATGTCCCTGCTGTAGAAGACAGAACATTCTGCTCTCAGAATGGGGAAAAACGAGGAAGATGTGACCCTCCGCTAGCATCTCCTCCAATGTCTAAGAAAGAACAAGTCTGTCAATGACTGATCAGTTGCTTTGTATCACCTGCCACCTCACAAGAAGAACCTTACCTGAATGATCTTGTGGAAGCATCACCAAACTCTCATGAGGTCTAGTGTTTCCCCTTCCTTCCTTTCACTCAACAGCTGAGTATATCAAACTTGGAAAAAGCAAATAAACTTTCCCAAGGTCACCAACTGTACTGTGATTGTCTATAAAGCAAAGCAGTACTTCCAGCCTCTCGTAACAAACTGGAGGATCTAGAAACATGGATTTGCATTTCCCCTCAGTAACCATAGACTAGAGCTGAGTAGCCGTGTCCACTTGACCAGCCCAGGTTCCCCAGCCGCATCTCCCCACCTTGCCTATATTTTCCTCTCAAAAGAGGAGGGGTGTGGTATACACTAGTTCTGACAGAGTTTGCCAGCTCCTACAGAAAAGGGTATAAACTCTAGGAATCGGAGCCTTGCAGGGGGTTGGGGGTCTATCTTCTGAAAGCCATACACTGTTTAAACTACCTGGATTCCATTTTCCAGAGTAGATTGTTTTCTTCAACTGACTTCTCACCCAAGTACCATTTCCCTCTTTCTGTAACATTTGAAAATGATTAAAAAAAAAAAAAAGACTTCTTCCTGGAAGTGACTTGGGAATGGAGATAAAAATGCAAAATTGGATTCTCTGCCTAGGGTTCTAAGGTATGTCAGTACTTAGATTCCCAGAAGTTTAGAATGCTCATGGAGGCTCCTATTTGAACTCAGAAGTTATTAGGCAGATGATATTCCCAGAGGAAGAGTTACCCCCAAAAGGGATTGGTCCTGTTGGGAGACCATAAAAGATCCTATTTTGCAACACTGCTTCATTGGGGACCAATGCATGAAAAATGGGGTACACATTCAAGCCATAGCACAAGTCTTCATTTTATTTAGTATTTTAAACTTGATTTCACCTGAATATCAATGTGTGTGTGTATATGTGTGTGTGTGTGTGTGTGTGCACAAGCGCGTGCATGCATATGTGTGCAAGCATATGTACTGGTAGTTCTCAAGCTTGAGAGTGCATCAGAATGACCTGCAAGGCTTCGTAGACACAGCTTTCTGGACCTTATCCCCAGATTTTCTAATACAGCAGGTCTTGGTTGGCCCTAAGAATTTGCATTTCTAACAAGTTTGCAGTGCTGCTGATGCTGCTGTCCAGGGACTGTGTGAATGGTTGGCATATGGGGTGGAGGTAGAGAATAACATCTGCCATTTCTAGAATGTTTTACAATTTGGAAAGACCTTTAATGCACTTTATTTTAATTGAGCCTCATGGTCATCATGTAAGATAGATAAGGCAATTATTATTGACATATCTATTATTTGGAAAAGAGAAGTGAAGCTCAGAAAGAGAAAATGATTTATCAAGGTTGCACAGCTGCAACCTGCCGAAGCTGAAACCAAAGCTCAAATCTTCTGACTGCAGTATTTTTTTTTTTTTTTTGCATTACGGTATGCTATCTTACATGAAAGTGGAATTCAACAGTAAGGAAGGGAGAGAAAGAGATGAGGAATTAAGGGTAACTGGAGTGGGGGAGAAGAAAAAGAGAGAGAACCCCAAACTGAAACCCTGGGAAGCACATACCTTGGGCTTGGTGTGAGTGAGTCCTGGTTTTGGTCCATTTCTGACACTTTTCTATTTCTTGAACTTTAAGAATACTTAAAAATAACTTTGATGTCCAATTATAAGAGAAAATAATGAAGATTGTTGGGCTTATTTAATGAAATGGTGTATACAAGTGTTTAGCAAGGACCTGAATATTTGAATAGGTCCAGGTCTGTTAAATTCCTTCTACTAAAATGAGAAGACCCATCACAGGAACCTGTTGTTACAGCTATACAATTGCATGTACAGAGGCCCGTGGTGTGGTAAGCTTTGCATAAATGTTAGCCATCGGGATTTCATCTAACCCTCTTGGCCTTGGGAGTTAGACACTCCATCAGTAAAGGGTAGACAAGGTCACGGTAATAAACGAACCCTGTAGCTTGCCTGCACAATAAAAAGCTTCTTCCCCTCTCATGTGACAATGTGAAATGACTGTTCTCAGTTAATGGGCAGCTTTTTCTGCACAGTCATTCTGGGACTCAGACTGATGGCAGCTTCTTCAGTATTTGGCTTCCCAAATTCCTAGAATTCCTATTCTTATTTCTATTCCAACCATCCAACTAGCCAGAGGAGAAAGAGGGACTTGATAAAGCAGGGCCTGGTCTTACGGTGTCACTCCAGAAGGCATGTCCACCTCCACCCCTTTGTTTCTATCACAAAAGTCTAAGTCACAAGGTCACATCTACTCTCAAAAGAGCTATTGGGATAGAGTACTCTGTGGGCCTCACGCATCCTGATATGTCTTGCTGGGTAGGCTGAGATTTCAAGGCCCTCCCCACTCTTTGACCCAGGCCGTTTCCTAGGGTGTTTCTGCAGACAGTTACCTCAGGCAACTCCTCTCCCCCACCACATGCACATACACCATCACAGACAACAAAAACATTTGTTGTTGCTTGCTATAAAAGTGATGGCTTCCCCAAGGTTGGTATTCCTCAGTTGCAAAGCAAACTCACCTCTTGTACATAATTTGTCTGGCCTTCACATCCTTCCCCATGAAACCTGAGGCCAAGAGGAACTGGGGCAAATATGCCTACCCTCATGCTGTTCTTGTGTCATGAGTGCTAACATTCGTTGTCTCTGAACCAGGAGACTTTTGTCTTCTCTCAGCATCAATGAAATTGTAACAATCTAACATATTAATTTATAAGTAGGGTAAACTCAAATCCCAGACTAGACAGGAAGTTGAGAACTGAGGTCCCTAAGTGGGCAGTGCTGTTCCAGTTGTAATTCAAGAACTATAGCAGAAGGACAAAAGGGATTTTGGTGATTAGATAAGCTACTCTCTTTCATATATGATCTTATCTCCAATAGGATATAGGAACTCGAAAAGGTGAAGCAACTAAGCTACTTACCCAAGGTTTGCAGAGAAGCAGAGCTGGGATGTGAATAGGTCCAAGTCTGTTAAATTCCTTCTACTAAAATGAGAAGATCCATCACAGGAACCTGTTGTTACAGCTATACAATTGCATGTACAGAGGCCCATTAGCTGTGAAGCTGTAGTAACCTTAATCTCACCTTAATCCTTGTCCCAACCCTTTTAAGGTTCTGGGAGGGACACTAGCATTGTGTTCACATGGCATTAAAAAGACCTTGAACATCATCATTTAGGCAACAGGAAGCCTTTTAAAGCTCTTGAGAAGGGATATAATTTGTGACTATAATGTGGGAGATGAATTGGTTGGAGGGAGACACTAGAAGCAAGGACACTGGTTAGGATATTCTTGTCTTGGTGCCTGGCCCCAAGTAGGTGCTCAATGTATGCTGAATGAGTGGTTCTGGTGAAAAACAACAATGGCCTGAAACTATAGGAGGCCAGGACGCATTGGGGAGAGATGGGTGATAAATGCATGCAACCTCCCAAGTTTGGGGAATGATACACATTATATTCAAGATGGCAATAGCTTCTGGGGTGCAGAAGGGAAGGGAAGGGGTGATGATTTGGAAGAAGTTCTAAGCAGCCTCGGCTTTTAAATTTTGTATCATGGAAATTCTTTATACCATTTTAAATCTGAAGTATTTCATAATAGAATTTGTAAAACCCACTTTAGAGGCAGAATAGAAGGGGTTGTCTTTTGGAAGATCTGCCTATACAACCCTTCCCAGAGAGCTTTGCATTTCAATAGAAGATGATTCATTAATACAAAAGAAAGATGATCTGATAAAGGAAGATCTTATACCAGAAACCTGTAGAAGGGGAAGATGTTTACTGGGGAAAGAGGAGCCTTTGGGACCTCCTTGCAGTCACCTATGCATGATTGGCCCCCAGGTGTCCTGCTCAACTGCAAAAAAGCTGAAACTGGGGCAAACCATATCCACCTTCTAGGGGTGGGTATCTATCTCCCTGGCAAGCCTTTTGGGCTCACTCTGAGGTCCCCCACCCTTATGAGCATATTAGTTGCAGACGTTTTAATAGTCACATATCTTGCCCCAAAAATGCCTGTGTTCCATCTGTGAATTTTTCTTAATTTTTTTTCAAAGCCAAGATGAACATACTAATCTTTCTTTCTCTGCTTCACATCAAACTCTGGTGCACAGCCTTGCATTATTCATGAAGGTTTACATTAATCAAATGCTTCAAAGTTTCATAAAGTTTCTATTTTGGAGCTCACAGTCTTTGTAGGGTAGGCACTTAGTGGACAATGGGAGTGGATTTTGGAGCTTCTCCAGCATTCTTAATTCCCATCTGCTTTATTTGCTGCAGCTGTGTTGGTTTTTTTTTTTTTTTTTCCTGAGAGACCATATCTTACAATTCTGTAGATTGTTTTCAAATAAATGCAAGCGCCAGGCAATGCTTTCTGGATGGGATGGATACAAAAAATGTTGACATAGTTACAGTTGGTTTGTCAACTCCGCCTTGTGTCTCCCTGTGATATCCACTGGGATGAACTTTGTGGCAGAGACTATTGTTTGCACTCCAGTGTCCTTTAGTCCTTTTTCCTTAAGAGTCCACCTGCTGACTTTTAGCTGAGCCATGAAATGACTACATTTCCCAGGGTGCCATAACATTCTCCTGCAGTGGTCATGTGACCTTGTTCTGGCTAATGGGCTACGGCAGAAGTGTTGCCCAGGATCTTGGGGTTTGGTCCCATTTTCTTTCCAACTTCCTGCTGGCTGGAATGTCTGTGGTGGTTGGAACTTGGACTATGAGGAGTAGTTGATGTGCTGAGGGCAGAAGAACAACAAGGCTGTTTGCTGGAATCCCTAGCTCTTATCAAGCCTGGACTTCCTAACAGGAGGAAAACTACCATTTTATTTAAGACCCTCCTTTCTGGGGAGGGTGGAGATTAGGGAGGGAGAGGAGGGTTGTGACATACAAATTAAACTAATCCTTGCTAATTCATATATATATTCTGATATATTGTCCAATCCCCTAGGTTTGGGTACTTTTTTCATTGTCTTTTTTTTCCCATTATAAATAGTGTGTGTGTATATATATATCTGGGGCTGGAGTTGTGGCTCAGTGGTAGAGTGCTTGCCTAGCATGTATAAGGCCCTGGGTTTGATCCTCAGAACCACATAAAGATAAATAAAGGTATTGTGTCCATCTACAAAAAAAAAAAAAACTATCTTCTGAGGATTTTATAATTTTTTTTTAAAATTTGATGAAAACATTTTACTGGTATTAACATCAAAGGTCATAGGTGGGAAGATGTCCAATCCAGGAAGAGGAAAAAAAAAAAAACATCCAAAACTTTCCTGTGTATATTAGACCAACTTGCTTGGCATCTCCTCTTGCCAGCACTCATGATACAAACATTACGCACTGAATATCCCAGGGATATTCTCTATCTCACTAAAAGAAGAGAGGAACTGACCTGGCCAATAAAAATGTCATGCCTTCAGCAACGCTGTTGGTGATCGTTGAATAATATTGAATAATACTGAATTATTCTCATTATAAAAGCATGAGAATGAAATCACCAATCATCCCACGACCGAGTTACCAGTTTGATCTATTTCCTTTCATCTTTTTCAAAGCAAATGTAGATGTTTATCTTTTCATAATGATACCATAGTGTATAGACTCAATAGTTGCCTTCATCACTTTTTATAGAAAGAACGTTGTCACATGGCATTAAAAGTTCATTCACACTGTGGTGTTTTAATCATGTTTTGCTTCAGACCATCATATGGCTACTTTCTGATATATTGTCCAATCCCCTAGGTTTGGGTACATACTTTTTTCATTGTCTTTTTTTTCCCCATTATAAATAGCATAAAGATGAACATCCCTGTAGGTAAACATTTTCACAGATTCTGATTTTTTTAAATTGGAGTCAATTCCTAGAACTGAAATTCAAGAGAATTTAACCACAGTTGCGTCTATTCTTTTTTCTTAGATCCATGTTGATATGATATCATTGGCGTTTTACTCTCCCCTCTGGTTAGGCATCTCTCCATCAGGGCCTCAGTACAATAGCACATTGTCTGATTTATGTTAGACAATAAGAGTATTTGAACATCCTGTTCTGAAATATTCATAGGTTTTTGTTTTCATCTCCTACCAGGGCAAACAGTTAAAAACACAGCCTGGAGAAGTGGCATTTTTCTTTCAGTAAACGAATTGGTAATTTATTCTAATGAGGCTGGGTAGTTGTTTTCAATTATTACCTATGCAAACCACTAATGAAATGAAGTCGGTTTACATGGCAAAATAACCTGCAATATTTGTGCGAGTAGATAGCTCCTTTTGATGATAATAAAATCCTCAAAAATTTTCTTCTTCTCACAGCTCAGCTCACTGGCAATGCCTGTCAAACAGCCAAGTGCATTCACACTGAGCACCGCTAACTGCTTCAGCAGAAGACAGTGTTTCTTTGGAAGGTAAGGGAAAGGAGGTGCAGACACTAATGAAGTTTTATTATCAGAACACAGAATCAAGATTGTGACAAGAGACAACGGTGGTGATGACATGCAGTAATGATGTTAAAGTTTGTGAAGTCTCCAGCTAAATCTCAAGGACAGAAATGTTGAGAAGGCTGAGCTGGTGAATACCCCTGAATGGAAACAGTTTCGAAAGCAAAAATAAAAAGCAAAAAAAAAAAAAATAAAATGAACCCCCACGGGAAAAATAAATAAATAAAATTAGTCCCAAGCCAAGCCAGTCGAAGCAAAATACAAGGTCATATAAGAGTTTCCTCCTATCTGAATGATAAAGTCAGTGAGCAGGGATGTTTGCTCTGAAAAACAAGGCAGATAAGTTGGATCCAATGAATCACAATTAAAGAAGCATTGCAGTTTTGAAATATTGTTTTAGTGATTTGTAATTATTTTTGAGTGAAAGGGATAAAAAGGGGAAAAGAGGGAGGTAGGGAAACAGATGAGGCTAAGAGGATTCATCTTTATCCAAAATGAAGCTCACACATGTCAGTCTTGAGGAGGTCGCCAATTCAGAGTGGCCTGCCTGGAACTCAGCTCACAAAGGGTCTTCGTTCTCCTTCCTCCTTTTCTTATCTATCCTTTTCCTCTCTCCTGTTCTTCCCAGTGTAAGTCTTGCTGCCTCACTGACTTCTCCATTTCCTACTCTTCTCTTCCTTTCCTTCTCTAAGATCAGGGGTGGGAGCTCCCGAGTGGAGGGTATGTTGTATGGGGTGAGGGTGCTGCTGTTGGGCAGGGGCTGCTGGGGGACAGAAGGAGGAAAGAGGACTGCAGATGCTATGGTCAGCCTGCTTCAGGTCATTACGAACATTGTGATACATCTAAACCCCCACCCCACTCTGAACCAATGTCATGAAGAAGTGGTATACATTGTACTTAAGGTTCTTGAAGGGCCACCAAAGGGGGAGAACTACAGATCATGACTTCCAGCTGGCATCCTAATGGTATCTTCCCTTCCCTTCCCCAGAAGAGCCAACTTGGCATGATAGCTGTTCCCTGTCTCTCATCTCTGCCTCCCCACAAATCTGCGGATCTTATATACAAATGTTTTGAATCTCATTATATATATATATATATATAAAATGGTGCTGGACTAAACTATCTCTTCCATCTGAAAAACCAACAAACGATTCTGTGAAATCCCCTCCTGGGTTTATATTCAAAACAATTGGAAACACATGTTCATATAAAATCTTGTGTATGAATGTTCATAGCAATCTTATCTGTAATAGTCCAAAAGTGGAATTGAGCCAATGTCTCTTAGCTGGTGAATGTCATGTGACCATACGGTATAATATTATTCAGTCTTAAAAAGTTCTGATTCATGCCTCAACATGGGTGATTCTTGAGAACATTATGCTATGTGAAAGAAAACAGTTATAAAAGACCATGGATGATTTCATTTATATGAAATATCCAGAATGGGCAAAAACTTAGAGACCAAAAGTGAATCTGACTATTGTTTGTGTAAGGTTAGAGGAGCTGGGTGAATACACCTAAGGACTATAGGGTTTCTTTTTGGTTCATGAAAATGTACTAAAATTGTGGTGACGGTTGCATAATTCTGAATATACTAAAAGCTACAGAATTGTATACCTTAAATGCATGAATTCTGTGGCATACAAATAATAATAATAATAAATATATTGAAAAACAGACTGCATTTTGCTCGGGGTAGGGGGTGGGATTGGTCCAGAATGAGTTTGAGCATTTGTTCAACTGCACAAGTTTGCAGGTATAGTTTCTTCATTGCAGGATTAGAAAGAGAAATGACCTGTGTGTGCAAGACTGGGTTTGTGGCTTGTTGTGGTGGTGGTTCCTGCTATCAGGTCATGATATGGTGGACCACACTGAGGTATCTACTGAAAAAAAAAATAATCAAGCAGCACACAAGTCCAGGTGTTGCTTCCCTTGCCTCTTGGCAAATTGCACATTTCAACCTGAACGATGTTGTGACAACCAGCCATTTTATAAAATATAGGACAATGTTTCTTCAAGACCACCTAATTTCTAGTGGTGGTGGGGATAGTGTGGAGGGGATTTGAATCATTTCCTCCACCCAGATTCAAAACCAATCATCTATCCCATCCCATCCCATGGATCCTGTTCCTGACAGAGCCAGACTCTTAGACCAAACATGAGGCTACCACATAAAGTTATACCAGCAGGAATGAAATTAATTATTGTACACTTGGTATGTAAAAAAAATGTAGCATTCTGCTTCTGAATTAAAATCTCAAATGTGTATGAGTCATTGTTACTCTCTTCCACCCTCTTTCTGATTAAGTGATATTAATAGTCAGTAGATGAGCTAATAGGGCACAAATGATAGCTTTAGTTGTATTCACTATCAAAGAGAAATAATTTATGCTCTCATTTTAAACCAATGGATTTTCTCCTTTGAATAGGTTTGTATTCTTGTCCATTCTTAGGGGAGGACAATGTTAATGTTAATGGCTAAAATGAAACATAACCAATATAAAAATATATAATTGTATGAATTGTATGTATATGTATAATAATAATCTCTTGCTTAAGAGAATTCAGAATTTCTAGCACCTGGGAGAGGCGCTCACTGGGGGAGAATGTAAACGTGATTTGGCTCATAAATGCCTGGTGAGCCTCAGCAGGTGGCTTAACCTGGTGAGGTTTAGTTTCCTTGCTTCTCACATAAAGATCATAACTTCTGATCTGCTGTCCTAGATGTGCCTACTATTGCTTGCCCTGTCCAGTGGCCTATCTACACAGTGACCCAGGGTTTGCTGATTCCCAAACAGGGAAACACTAAGACAACCAGATTAGTTCCTCTGGATATGTGAGTTGAGACATGGATATTGGTAGTTGGTGGTGCAGGATCTGAATATTGTGCTGGCTGCCATGTTGGACCATGTCTGAAAGAAGGAAAAAGGCAAAATGGCCAAGAAAGAGAAAAGCAAGAAACCCATAGAGAAGAAGAGACAGGGAGACTATGCAGTCTGCTGAGACAAAGCAGTGCTGGATCTCAGCTTCAGTGGTATCTCTTGTTCATTTAAAGACTGGATGTAGTTTGGTCTCTGATCTTGGATTCCCTGAGGGCTCTACACGTTTATGCTAAGCTTTGCTTTTACTCACTTTGATCAAACTTGAATGTGTTTTTGCTTTTTGCAAATAAAGAAAAAGAAGAAAATGAAAGGAGGATAAAGTGGAAGGAGATACAGGGCAGCCTTATTTAAAAGGCTTCCCTGCTACCTTGTAGAGTTGGATAAAAGAGTATGACTGTCCCTGATTGAATGTGAGCACAGAGCCCTACCTTTCTAATATTTGTATTGCTAAAATATTTGCTTAATTGAACTGAAATTGGTAAAGTGTGTGAAGATACTTTAAAAACTGCAAAGTGCATCACTGATGGAGAGCATGGGGTTTATTAATAATTTGATTAAGATTTTATGAAGTCCCCATTAGTCATTTTTATGTATCTGCCACAATGAATAAAATCAAAAGAAATGGCTAAAATATACCCAAGTTGGGTGAATTTTCGCTTCTTCATCTGGGCAATTTTAAGTTGAACCCTATCCTAAAGCAAAAGTGAAACTTACAGTGTGTGCACTTCAGCCAGCAAGCAAGAGCATTCCTGTCTGGAGCCAACACTCCTGTCCCTGGAGACCTGAAAAGTACATTTGTTCATTTTTAGCATAAAGAGGTCGAGATCCAGGAAAAAGACCAGATTTTTCTCTCAGCAAAATTCCTGACCCTGGCTGGAGATAAAGCCACATCAAGAAGTGAAGGGTTGAGTCCATCAGTGTCACCCATCCCCTTTGGGTACCCAGGGGGATTAAGATACTAACTAAATCTCCTGTCATTGCAGAAGAGCATTGGTGGATGTTAAATTTTCTAGGTGACTTATATTGGCCAATTTCACTGGTCACTTGAATTTACCTGTGTGTCTTCCAGGCTACATATTCAAACAATGGAGAGAAAGAGACGATGCAACCCATCAAGGATTAAAGAAAGATGTGAGGTTAGAGAAAATGAGGATTATTCTCCTCATCGTGTGGCTCTCTTCCATATTCAAACTTGCAGGAGTTCTATGTTATGGGAGAAGAAATTCTAGGTGAGGAATATCGCAAAGAGATGTATACATTCAAATTCATTCCTAGTAGGTGCAGACAGGAAGTGTGGTCTTTGGTCCCTTTCAGCTCACGCTGCTAGGTGCTGGCCTGAGTAGAGCCCAAGGAGTACCTACTTACCACCCCCCTCACCCCCATATTTTATAAGGCAAACACACCTGTCAGCCAGAATGGAAGGAAGGGATCACCTTTAAAATGTCTGCAAACAACTGCACCCCATCTCTGATCCAACCTCCTGGGTTTTAATTACTCCCTGAAAGTGAGAGTCATCCCGGGATCCTCCCGTGACATTTTCCAGTTTCCCGTCGGCTCCACTTATGAGAAACAAATGGGCTGGCTGGCCTCCCTCTAGATTGAGTTTTTCATGAAGTCATTACTTCTGTCACGGGGAGTATTTTCAAATTGAAAAATCTGAAACAATAAATGATGGTGAAGCAGTTAATAACTGTTAAGAAATCACATTTGGAAAATTGCATTTAAGCAATAACCTTTCTCCCTGTAATTAAATGACAGAAAGGTCCTGGTTTTAATTAAGTCAGCAATTTATAGTTATGAAGCTATACTTCACTATGCAGATTAGCAAATGATAGGTCACAGAACACCCTGAGTGCATTTTGAGTGGGCCTGATATGGTAATTACTCCACTGTTCAGTGGTGACCACATTGAACCGTATCTCTAGATGAAACAATTTTCTTTTCCTTGCTCCATGATGTATAACTAGGATGAGTAAATGTACCACGAGCCCTGCCTTGCGCATCTTTAAATTAAAATGGATTTTAAATGAGGGGGCATGGGCAGAGGAAGCATGTTTAAAAAACAGAACCAGGAGTGAATGGGCTACTAGTCAATGCCCTCGAGCAGAGAATATATCATTGTTTTACAGGGCTTTCTATCTTGTGCCTGAATGTTTGCTGGAGATTTATGAGGAAGTAAAATGCTAATGTTAGTGTATTTATAAACATATGATGGGAGTTTCATCTATAATTTATTCTCTGGCCCTACTCTCTGCCTCCCTGGAAAGGAAAATGAAATGCTATGTTGGACAGCCAAAAGGGTCATTAATACGGCTTTCACATTTTATTTAACTAACCCCCCGCTCATATTACACATTGATGATCGCATTGTGAAATGGTTTTTGAAAAGCTGATTGTGTCTTGTGTCCTGCCTGCCTCAGCCTGGCTAGTTCAGAATTCTAGCAGCCACCAAAGGTCTGCTAGTAGGGGACGTGTGTGTGTGTGTGTGTGTGTGTGTGTGTGTCTGGAGGGAAAAGAAAAACCCAGCTCCTGAAATCATGTCTCTTTTCATTTTGCTCTTCAAGTTTCATGAGCATCTGAACTCTAAGACTTGTTTTCAGGTGTTTGATTTCATCTTAAAACTCCTTATTTCCCTGCCTCTCTTCATTAAAGCGTATCTCTACCCAAACCTGAGGAGAGAGGAGGCTGTGGAGGAAGCAATGAAACCATCCAAACCAAGCATCCAAAGCCAGGCACCTTCCCCTGCGCCAGAGGGGGCTGAGGACGCAGAGACACCCTCCCACCCAGAGCCGTGACAAATGGCCATGCTTCTCTGGGGCAGGAACACTAGCTGTTCCGATTCTCATTTCTGGTGTTATATCTCTGTCTCCCCCGACATGCACACAAATGAAGAGGTAGAAGGAATCAGGCTTGATTTAAGCTGACCGGGCAATCACTGAATGTGTTGCAACTGCTCGTCCATCCCCGGTCCAAATAACCAGAAGCAAACCAAGATTCTCCTAAGGTGAGCATTTCTCCTTTTAAAGACATTGGATCTTGTTTTAGGGAGAAGAAAGACTCAAATGCACTTCCATTCTCTCTCCCTTGGACTTTTTGGAATCCTAGAAAAGAAGTCAAAATTATTGTGTTTCCAGAAAAATGATCTCTGTTATATTTAAAAATAAAACAATACCTCCAGAGCATTTTAAAGATTGAAATCATGAATCTTTAATTTGAATGTTAACTACATGGATATTCCCAAGTTAAACACCCGGCTGGGACTGGCCTCTGGGACTTCCTTGTCCAGAACCTTTACCAACATCTGGAAAGAAACAGTATTCTTCCTAATCCTAGGGATGATTCTCAGGGTAGCTCAGATTTTCCACAGTCTTCTCCCACTTGAATTCCTATCTTGGCTGAATTCTACCTCTTTGCTCTGTTCTACTTTCTGTGGCCACCCCTTCTTTACTGCTCTGGGTCACCCCATTGAGCTCTACCCCTATTTCTTTCTTCCAAAGAGATCGTCTAGATCTAAGCTCTGGAGGCAGCAAGAGCCCCCCTGAAGGTTTGAGGTAATGGAGGGAAAAACTTCACAGCTCAGCAAACAAACAAACAAAAAACAACAAATAACCTTAACAGCGTAACATCAGATATTGCTCTTAAAAACCTTGTTCATGTTTCTATGACCAGGAAGTTCTTGGAGGAGACCTACTTCTATTTCCCAGTGGGTCACGGCCTCCTTCCTTTATCCCATTTGTATCTATCTCCCAACTCCCAACTTCCTGTTTATGGCTTCAACTTGTGCCTTGGGCCTCTCTTTGTCATTCTTCCTAAAGTCCTGTACCCAGTGGACTTCATCCTCGGGCCCTAACTACCACTTTCTTCCTGAGAGGAATTCTGCTCTCATCTTTGAAATGGCCCTGATCTATTTCCACAAAGGAACCACAAATCAATACACTAAGAAGATGTCCTTTCTGAATGGAAATCCCCTTGGCATCCTGGGGACATTCAGTAGACGCAGAGACACTGCCAGCTCCCTTGGTGTTGACTAAAATTCTGAGACTCTCAGAGTCATTAGTTACCACGGTCTTCTTTGGAAGGTGGGTTATTCTTCACTTGTTCTGCTTCAAGTATCTCAGATCCAAGAAGTCAGTTGCCCTCTGAGCCCAGAGGTCTCCAGAGCCTCAGCCTAACACACACATGAGAATTCTGCCTAGTCCCTGTCACTAGATTAGGGTGCAGCTTGAAAAGAATGTTCAGGGTAAACAGGAAGGCAGTACTGGCCAGAATTTCCTGGGGATCCCCAGGTGTGAACAAAGTTTCCACCACAGCCCAGATCCAGGTCTAGGCCCCCTGCTGGGTGGGACAGAGAGCAGTGCAGGACACAGGGGAAAAGGAAAGAGTCATCTCTCATGAGCAAAGATTGGGTCGTGTGGCTTCAGAAATGGGTCCCTTTTGTTTAAAAAAATAAAACTGCATGCCTCAAAGCAGGCTGGAGGTATGTTTATTTGAGGGAATGCTCAAGGAAAAATATTTTGAGAATTGTTTTTCCGCTCTTTGAAAGATTTTCTTGAAATTTCTCCCGTCATGCATCTGACCTGTAGGAAAGATGTCTGTGGTTGAACCTCCAGTTAAGTGAGATTTGGACTAGGGACTCCCTTTCCTCCTCCCTGAAGATGTGGTAAGTCTTCAACCAGATGAAAAGGTAGAGTTAATACAAATCAATGAATCCTAGGAGGAAGTTACTCCTTGACTTTCTCATGGGTTCATCCACGTGTAGCTAGCTACCTTTGGCTATTGAACATCTGCCATTTGCTATGTGCTGTGTGGGCAACAGGGATATGAGAACAGATAAAACCAACACATAGCGGGAATCTCTGCATTCCCTGATGGGGTCAGACCAGAAGTAGAAAGGTCGCAGACACAGAGATGTCATTGTAGCATTTCAGCCAAGAACTTAAGAGCAAGGCTTGGAGTCAGAGCAGGAGAGATCAAACTACTTCTGATACTTATTGACTGTGTGACTTTGAGAAAGTCACTTAACCCATGGTTGGCTTCACCTTCCTGCTCCTTAAAAGGAACATAATAATATTGTCTATCTCACAGGGTCATCAGGAAGACTGATGAAACAGTTTATATTAAATTCATGGTGTTAATTAAGTACCCAAATTGTTAGATATAACAGTGAGTGGGTCGTATGATAATTGGGAAATGCTCAAAATATCATATGAGAACACAGAGGAGGGCCAGGCATCTGACTCAGCCTAGAGGAGTCAGAGACCTCTAACTTACTTTATTTATTTATTTACTTACTTATTTAGTGACACTGGGACTTGAACCTAGAACTGAGTTACATGCCCAGCCCTTGTTTTGGTTTTTGAGACAGGGTCTTGCTAAGCTGCCCATGCTGGTCTTGCTCCTCCTATCTCAACCTCCCAAGTAGCTGAGAAAACAGTCACGCTCCACCATGTCTGGCGATATCTCTAACTTCAGATTAGATGGTTATTCCAGGGGTGCATTTGGTTAAAGAGTGGTGGGGAGTATTTCTGGGAAAAGAGGGCAAACTTGAGGTTTACTGTAGGGCTCTGATCCTGAATGCCAGCAAATTCCAACTCGCTGTTCCTTGTTGGCAGTGATTGGTGTGGAGGTTACTGTCTTGGACAAGGGGAAGCAAAATTCTTGGTGCTTCTTGTCTTCACTGTATCCCAAGGGCTGTTTCCTAAGGTCTCCTCCAATGCTGAATTCTATGATGCCACCCAGTGAAGAAATCCTGACCCTTCACACACAGCATTTCTCAGGCTCAGGGAGATGCAGCGCAGTGTGAGGCAACTTCCTGTCCTGGGCATCGCTGTGACTCTCCCAAAAGATTTGCCAATTCAAAAAAGTTTAACTTCCCAATCTTCTTGAATACTCCAGTGACTTATTATCAAGTGGAAATGCATGTAATTAAGGTGGGTGGAAGGCGGGAATTGAATTATGATAAAACTCATGCCTGCTGATGTGTTTGATGACAGAGGAGGAAATCATAAAGGGAAAGATGATGAATTTCTGTCTTTTCTCTGGGAATAACTGACTTAGAATCAATGTAATGAAAAATCATCAAGTGAACACAGAATGGCACAGGAGAAGGGAAAGTTTCTGATGGAAATGGATTAGCTCACAGCAGAACCACACTTCCAGTTTTTATTGCGGGGGCGGGGGAAACACCACCCAAAATGTATTATTTGGTGAACAACTATGATCATATCACTTTTTTATTGCATAGCACACAGTGACTTTTCCTCATTTCCTATGGAATAGAGTTCAAAGTCCTGAGCATGGCATTCAAGAACTGTTGTGACTGACCCCAGTCTGCCTCGCTAACCTCATGCCCACTAACTAATGCAAAATGGACATGCTCTCACACAGGCAAATGCACGCCTATACCACACCTTAGTACAAGTCAGGCCAACGACATTATTCACACCTTCTTCAACATGCTGTATTCCTGCTGAATCCATCCCAGTTACCAAATTTCACTCCCACCTAAAGTCTAGTTCAAATACCCATTCTTTCATTGAACCTTTTCAAAGTTAGGACTAATCTCTCTCTCCTCCCCAATCCCACAGATTTTTCCAAGATAACAACTAGTAACACTTTTATTGAACCTGATATGCCTGTGTTATAATTTATTACTATTAGATTTTTTTCTTATTATCTTATGAAGGTCAGGAGGCATGTCTCATTTATTTTCAAAAATTTCACAGTACCTAGCATGATGATACTGGTTTTAAAAATATGTTCTCATTTTTATTTGGCTGACAGGAAACTAAGAGCTAATTTTTTTTCCATTCCATCACGGTATATTTTCATTTGGGTTTTCTAGTGTCAGAATTCCCTACCTTCCTTACTTGACTGTTGTTTTATTGTTCTATGGTATTGGGTCTTTTAAAAAATTATTTTATTTTATTTTTTAAATTTTGAGACAGAGTCTTGCTAAGTTGCGGAGACTGGCTTTGAACTTGCAATCCTCTGGCCTCTGCCATGTCACTGGGATTACGGGTATGTGCCACCATGCCCGGCTGTGGATAATATTTGATCTTTTATTATAAGCTACCCTAAATCCATTTTGGAGGCAGACAGGTGGAAATAATAGCTGTAAAGTTTGAATTGGAGTCATTACTGTCTGATGAAGTTAAATGTATGCTTAAGTTATTAGCACTATCTGCTGGGCAAAATAGGGAAACAGGAGGGGATGAAAATCAGATCACATAAAGATAATAACAACATCTCTGTTGATGTTATATGAATTTGTTCTATTTGTAGCCCTTTGGGTTTAATTTTCATTTTATCTTCCCAGTGATTCTATGACAA
Organism: Ictidomys tridecemlineatus; assembly: GCF_052094955.1. Taxonomy (NCBI): domain Eukaryota; kingdom Metazoa; phylum Chordata; class Mammalia; order Rodentia; family Sciuridae; genus Ictidomys; species Ictidomys tridecemlineatus. Next base: position 32,339,514 of record NC_135480.1, read on the forward strand.
ATAAAAGAGATAGGTGTATTTTTTAAGCTTTCTTTTAGCAAATTGAGGCTCCAAGAGGCTGTCTTGTTCAAGGTCACACAGTCAGTCAGGAGCAGGAGGAGATGTAGTTCTTTGAAGATCTTCATTTTTAAAAGTTGGTACTATGAGTATCGATATAGGAAGAGTGAAGTTTGGCCAATAAAAGTCCATCACAGGGCCTGGCAGGTGCAGAGGGTGGGCTCAGGGTGGGAGTAGCTGGTCCCTGTTAATAGAGTTGTGATTTTTTATTTCCTCCCCATCCAATTTTCAGCAGGTGTTGAAGGACAGATAGTTCCTTGGCTGTGGAACAAAAAGCCATGATCACGGAGGGTCATTCAGTTAGGATTCTTTCAGCTCAGGTAGCAGAAAAATCCAACTCTAACTGCTCAGAAAAATCAGGTTGATGATTGAGTTCCTTATCTAGAATTCAGGAGTCAACTGGCTTATTGGGGAATCCCACACAGGGGTATCCTGTAATTCTGTTAAGTCCACTCTCCCCACTGGGTTGGCCTCATCCTCAGGCCAGTCACAGGATGGAAGCAATGCTTCTTGACCTCAGAAGAAGAGAGTCACCTCTGGGGGGCTTCTCCCAGAACAAGAGTCCTCCCTTCCCCATTCTGTCGGCCTAGTTGGATCATACGCTCATTCCTGAACGAATCTGTGGCAAGATAATGGAATTAACCCCAGCCAATCAGGCCCACCTGGGAGTGGGGTCAATTTCTCCTGAATCACAAGGGTGGCACGGGAAGTGGGGAGGAGGTGGGAAGGGACAGGAAGAAGTGTCCTCTGATCCAACAGGAGTGCTGAGGTTCCATTAGTGCCCTCTTCTAAATAAACACACCCTCCCTCACCTTCCTGCCCTCTCACAGGGCTATGCCTCAGACACTTTCTCTAGCTTCACCTCGTCTTAGTCAATGAGTTTTCTTTCCTATGTTCATGATATCCTTCTCTCTTTCCTTCCTACACTATCTTCTCTTTTCATTCATTTAGTCATCAAATATCTCTTTTACCAGACCCTGGTCTAGACCCTAGAGGTACCAAGATGGTCGTGATGTCGCTGTCTTTCACATGGACAGCATCCTTTTGACTTGGGTGGGCCAGTGTCTTGCAAATTCAGTGAGAAGCCCCCTTAGGTGTCCTGTAGAGATTATCAGCAAACAGGAGGACACGGGGCAACCCCGAGAGTTATGGCACTAATCAGGAAGTTTGTTTCATTTCAGAGAGAGAGAGAGAGAGACAGAGAGAGAGAGAGCGCAGTGAGGCAAGGAAGACTGATTTTTGTCCACCCAGAACCGAAATACCACATTAAAATGCCTCCTAGCACGGAGAGGTTTGTCCATTAAATTTAATTAAGCTTTCTTTAGAATCGAATGTCTGGGGAGATCTATTGCACCCAGGGGACAAAGCATTTGCTTTTGCCAGCCTTCGCTTTGCTTTTTTGCATCATTCTTTCTGATCAGGAAACCCTGGTGCCTCTATTGTTTAGCAGAGTGTTCATATTTTGTGGCCAGATTTCAGGCACGTGAGTTGGGAAGATTCTTCCTGCTGGACCATCCTGCAGATTCTGGCTTCGACAGCCTCTTCCACGAGAGCTTGGAGGTTCGGGAATTTCATTTTCTCTCTTAAAGAAGGACTGTCTTTGACAGGGATTGGCATTGTTTCCAGGACAGCATCTGAGATTCTTGCATCTCTCAGTAGCTAGTTCTGGAAGCTGTGATCCCTCCAAAGGGCCCAGCTGGGAGAGACACGTGCCCAAGTCAGCCTCAGAGTGGGTGTGAATTCCTCAGCTCCAAAAAGGAGCAGTTCTGTCAGCTGGGCTGTCTGTGCCAAAGCTTATCCTGGCAACTTTCTTAGCAGCAAAACCCTGGCATGCTGTGGGGGAAATATTTCAGCATGTTTCCCAGCCCTGGGGACCCACATGTTCCCATCCTCTTCTGCTTAGAGGAATATTGCCATTCAGAACTGCCACATGAATGCTACCACTGACACTAGTCACTGACACCCGAGTGACAGCTGGACATTCCTGCACACATCCCCCTTTCAGCCCCAAAATCATGATGCAGAAGGTTGAAGGAGGTGAGCATTCTGGCCACAACTGCCATTTCCCCAAAGGTGTTTTGAGTGTGGATTTTATAGCAGAGTTTGTTGGGTATTCCTGGTAAACCAGTGGGGTGAGCTCTTCTGGAGAGATCTTTACAAGAGAAACAAAAAAACAAATGGCTTCCCATGGCTTCCTGGGAGAGAAGCAACCTGGGGACGAAGGAATGAGACAGATAAACTTGAGCCCGTGGTAAGGTCCTGGTCATCAGAGGCAATATGCAAGGAAAGCGCCTGGAGGGGTCTCTGAACTGCTTTTGTCCCCCTTGCCCCATTGAATGCATGCCTTGGAACCAAGTTGAAGAGCAGAGCTGGAAGCAGATGTTCTGTTTTGCATGAGGGTATCAGCAGTCCCTGTGAAGAGGGACCCCTAATAGAATAGAATCTAACACATAAAAGAGGGCTTTCTCTCCTAAAATGCAGCAGAACCTGTGATTTTGCTCTATCCTCAACTAACAGCCTATGTGGAGGGAGCAGTTCCCAGTGGAAGGAGTTGGGAACGGGGGCTGTTTGGTTTTGGTATGAGGCTCCTGATAATGCAGGAATACTCAGAGGTGAAATGAGTAGATTATGAGAACTGTAACCTAGTCATTCTGTCCTAGTTTGAAAGGACAGATAACTGGGTGGTAACTGTAGGCTGGAGGAAGTGGGTCATCAGGATTTGTCCTGGAAGGGTACATCTTCCTATGGCCCTTTCCCCTGGCCCTTGTCCTCTATTTCCTGACCTCACCATGAAGTGAGCAGTTTTCCCCTGTGGACCCTTCCCCCATAACGATAGTCATAAAATAGGTGCTGCCTCAAGGTGCTGCCTCACCTTGGGCCCAGAGCAATGGAGTCCCCTGTCTATGGACTGAGGCCTTGGAAACTGTGAGCTCCAAATAAACTTTTTCTCCTCCAAGTTGATCTTGTTGAGTATTTTGGTCACAATAATGCAAATGACGGAGGCAGGAATACAGGGAGAAATGACAGAGAGATACCAGGTGCTTACAGAAGAGCTGTCCCATCTTGCACCATGCTTCTGGCGGATCTTGGTGCTGTTGTTTTCCGTGATTCTATGGTATCAAGCAAAGGCAAGAGTCATTTGGAGATCATTCATATCTAGATTCTTTCGTTAGTTCTAGACTTGTGAGGCTTGAAGAAATTTGGTGATTGGTTAGGATGTATTTGTCTTCCAGCTTTAAGATAACAGTGTCTTTAAAAAACAAACAAACAAAAAAATTGTGTCTCTCCCTCAGAATTCCAAGCCAATTGGTGGCCCATGGAGGGGACTCTGACATCAAGGTATTCCAAGGACCCGGGTGCCTTCTTCTTTCTGGGTACTTTACCATCTTCTACAATCTTCCTTAGCTGCAGGATCAAAAGGAGCTCATCACCGTAACTCCATTCCAACTGGTGGGAAGGGGAAAGAAGTGGAAGACAAGCAATTTTCTTTTGAAAAAATAATTTTGAAAAATTTATGGGATCCTAATTGGAATGGGTTACACCCCATGTATGTATCGCATATCAAAATAGGCCCTACTGTCATGTGTCTCTAAAAAGAACAAAATTTTTATAAAGGTAGAAAAGAAAACCCTCCACAAATTTGTTATCTAGATTTGACAATTATTAAAATTTTAGCAGCTTCCATCTCAAGACCTGATTGGAAAGTTGCCTGTTACCACTTAGCCACATGGGCACACTGGACTGCACAAGACCTGGGGACATGGATTCCACCTGGCTATGTGGAAATTGCCAAGTGAAAGAAAGGGGAAGGCCTACTCTATCAACATCTGCAAAAACAAAACTGCCTTTTGTTTGCCCCAGAACAAAGCCACACTAACAGTATATTTGTTTCCTTCAATAGGCCCAGGATGGTAGCTTATGTGATTTAGCTTCGGCTCTTTCAACCAAGATCAACTCTTCTGAGGTGCCACTAACACTTCTGGTGTCCCATGTGCTGTCTGTTAGTTATACATTCACCTGGGGGAAGCAAGAGAGATGGAGACCCAAGTAGCATCGTGTTGCTTGGTAGGTTCAAATCCTCCACCCTTTTGATTTGGGAATTAGTTATCCTGGAATTGAATGGTTGATGATATCTTCTCTGTAAAGAAAAAGTACCTGTGGAAGCCTTTTGTGATGGCAGTGTGCTAAAGAGGGGAATTTTTGTCAAGGGAATGGTTATAACCAGTATTGGCTACAGTGACAGAAACTCCAAATACTTCTACAATAAGAAAATATGTTGGTGCATATACGAACATCCAACAGTTGAGTAAGCACTAAAGGGGTTCAGATCGGTAGTCCCAGCTCCTCCTTTCTGAAATCCTCGTGTCTTGTGGAGGGGCCATAGTCATTCCAGGGCTTGCATACCAGGTGGGCTATGTCCAGAGACAGAGAAATGGGCTCTCTGACATTTCTCCCTTAAGAGCAAGGACACTTTCCCAGGAAGCCCCCATCAGCTTCCCTATGTATCTCATTGGTTTAAATGAGACGGCATGTGTAACCTAGAACCTGTTGCTGTGCCAGGGTCATGCCATGTGCTGATGAGATTGAACCCAGGTTCCCAATTCCCCTAAACCAGAGCAGTTGACTCCTCTGAGCCCACACCTTGAGCTCAGGCCAGCTCCCCACTCACCAGACCAGAGAGCACCAAAGTGCTTACGGCATGATACTTTGATTTTACTTTATTAAAAAGATTTAAGAATGTAGCTTAGAAAAAAAATTTGCATGAGTCAACATCGTATAAGCACCATCATTAAAAACTCATCCCCAGGATCTGCAAATTATTCCTTATTGCTAAGAGAATATTATATCATAATAATATCACTAGTGAATCACCAAAATGAATATTGCAAAAATCTTTGTGCTCATCTGTTGGTTGGCAAGGGAAAACATGAATTTAGCAAAAAAAAAAATGCCTTTGACAAGTTGTAGTTTATTCTTTGCCAATAGATTTTTTTTTTTTTCCTCCTGAAGTGAACTCATTTGTGAAAGGATTTTGCTGCCTTGGTTAAAAACTATCCAAAGCTTGTAATATCTAAATGTCAGAGAACAATGGGATGCATGCTTCTTGATGCTCTAGCAAATTGTACAAACCAAGGGGGAAAAATTACTGATGGGCCAGATACTGCAGGTGAATAAGAAAGTCCTTCGGTGCATTGAAGATTTTCAGGGGGGCGTTAGCTTTCCACAGTCATTAGGTAGATCAGACTTAAAGCCCTCCATGAAATAGCCTAGGAATTAGAAAATGGAGATAGGCATTTGTGAGCCAGTAATGTGAGGCAAGTTACCTAAGCACCCTGGACCTCAGTTTCTTCATCTGTGAAATGGGAATAATCATCTCTACCTTCAAAGTTTTGTGATGATCAAAAATGATATACAAATACATGTATTTGGGACATGGTGTATAATAAATGGCAGTGTTATTCAAATGTCCAGAGCCTTCCAGAGGATCCAGGATGCTCCAAGAAGCAGGCTTTTAAGTGAACATAGACTTACTTGAGTCAATCAGTTCTTGGTAAACTCCATCAAGCCAGAGATTGAGTTGGTGGTCTCTTTGCTGCACCCATTGTTGAACACTTTTCAGCGTTACTACATGAAGACCTACCTTTCGAACAGCAGCAGAATATGAAATCAATCTCTCAGGTTTAGGTTTTTTGCAGCCTTTCACTATGAAGAAAAAACACAGGAATGAATATCTTATGCAGACAACTTTGTGCACTCATCTACTGTCCTTGTTTTGAAATAAGTTGTCAGGCTTCTAAAAAACACAAACCAAGTCTTTGAATTCAACATAGCAACTGCAGCTGACAGGTTGTGGACAAGTTATCAAATCCTATGTGAGAAAAGCAAACTAAGCCACTTGGCTTCAGTTACAATTTCACCAGCCTTTGGACCTTGTTCAAGAAGCCATAGATAAGAATAAGAAAGACCTGTCCAAGGTAGTAGGGTTCCCACGTGTTCTGGAAATGACTATTACCTGGGCCATTTCCAGAACTACCCAGGAAATTCTTCACTGGGTTTAGTAGCTGCCTCAAAGTGCTCTTAAACAGGCAAAAGTATTTCCGGTCTCCCCAAGGTCTCATGTAACCACATAAATAGACGCCTGCTGTGGAGAGAGGGGAGAGAAATTGTTGCTTTACTTTTTATGAAATTGAGTTTCAGAGCAATTACTCTTATTGATGGCAACAGAATCATTAACTTTTGTTATGGATATCTATCTTTTATCTATCATTTATCTGCATACACACACACAGAGTATTTTCCCGACTTTTCTACCAGTTTAGAAGTACCATAAGCCGGGCGTGGTGGTGCAGACCTATAATCCCAATGACTCAGGAGACTAAGGCAGGAGGATCACAAGTTCCAAACCAGCCTCAGCAACTTAGTGAGACCCTGTCTCAAAATAAAAAAATACAAAGGACCTGTGATGTGGCTCAGTGGTTAAGTCCCCCAATACCGTCTCTCCCCCAAAATGGATGTATCATTGGCCAAAGAAAGGCATATTAACCCAAGACAAAAAATACACCATTTCTCCTTATTGATAAAGGAATTTCCATGATATTCCCTCTAAAAGCAACACTGGCTTTTACAATGTACTATACAAAACATATTATTTCCTTCTGGTACATTAATTTTTGGATTACTTTGGGGGACAAAACACCACCAAAGTAGTGGTTTGGCTATAAACTCCCTTGACATCTGGCCAAGCTGCCAAATAACAAGTATATAATTGCTTTCAAGTTCACGTCACTGCAATTTTCTGGCCACCCCTTTCATAAGTGAAAAAGTTAGTATTTGTACGTCCGTGGTAATAAAAACAACAGCTTATCATAATATTTATCAAGTTGTGATAAGATAAAAGCTCACTTTGTAGGGAGCATTAGGAACAATATTCATCATAGTTCAATTAAGGAGTGGTGATCAGAGCCCGCAGCCACTGTTTACGGAGCGCCCATGGGATTTCAGATCTCTCATCTCATGGAGGACACAGAGACAGCCTTCTAGGTTCTTCCATCTGTGGCTTTCACAGGTCAAAGATCGTGCTTCACATGCATGGCAAGTTCGGGGTGAGTTTGTGGGGATCCCTTTGGACTTCTCTTTGTTCTTTCTCAGGCTTTCCTGTCTCCAGAGATGTGGCCATGCTCCTATGGAGAGCCCTTCTCTGGGGCTGCTTTCCAGAATGTGGGACACCTCCTTCTAGGGGCACAAGAGAACATTTTAAGGGCACCCAGCAGTTAGGCTTTGAGGAACCTTGAGTAATATGGTGAAAAACTGATTCCCTTCCTAAATCTCCTGTAAGACATTGATGATCTGAAAGCAAATCACCATTTGTCTTTAATACCCTTCTAACCTCTTTTTTGAACAAAGAGAACACAGGCTTCTGGCTCTGCCCACTCTAATCTAGGTCGAATGCAATAGCTTGGACTTTTATTTATCTTTATGATTAGCTTCTGTTCATGGTAGGCAAGTGTTATTTGTTTTTTCTTTACAGTTACAATGCTAAATGTTCTTTGATAGCTTGTAAAAAGTGAGCCATTTTTTGGGGGGGTGATGAGGAATACCGTGGATTGAACTCAAGGCCACTCGACCACTGAGCCACCTCCCCAGCCCTATTTTGTATTTTATTTAGAGACAGGGTCTCACTGAGTTGCTTAGTGCCTCACTTTTGTGGAAGCTGGCTTTGAACTCGTGATCCTCCTGTCTCAGCCTCCCGAGTGGCTGGGATTCCAGGCATGTGCCACCGTGCCTGGCCAAGTGAGCCATCTTTTGGTGGCTCCCAGAGTTTCCCCACTGAGATACTTCTTACACTATATTATCACTGCAAGTTGACATGCTTCCCTGCTCTGAGCTCCTCAGGAGCCAAGATTGGGTCTTTTTTAACCTCTCTTCCCACCTGGCTCTACAGTGCTTAGCGACGTCTGGAACCCTGGCACAGAGTTTCTACCTTGTGTCTGGCACATACATTAATGCTTATTGAGTGAAGGAGCAAACAGTGAATAAATAAAGGAGAAACTTCTACTTCCTTGGAGCTTCTCCGCTGTTCTATGAAGGAGTCACTGAAGATCCCACTTCCAGCTACCCAGGGAGTCACCCATGCTGTGTGTATTGGGGGAGCACCTAGGCTGGGGACAGAACCAACTGGTGGCAGCAGCTTCCTCGCTGCAGTGAAGAGATCCTCAACCTAGTGGTTGTGCGACCCTGTGCCCAAGGGTGGCTGTCCCCACCCACACTGACTGGGCATTGTCACTTCTTGGGCTACTGTAAGGGCCTGGAGGAAACCACAGGGTGGTGTGTCTCTCAAAGTCCCTTGAGGTGCATGGCACTGTGCATGGTGGCTACACAGACTGTCCCACCTCGGGGCACTCTGATCTGGTCTGGGGAGGGTGCTTGGTCAGGATTGGTGGGGTGAAGGGGGCCGAGGGAACCACTGAGCATCAGGAGCCTCAGGATTGAAATATGCAGAATCAAGAATCAGAAGGACAGAACCCAAGTCAACCAAGGCACCTTCTTTGTATTATAAAATGAATTCCTTCTTATTACAAAATCAATTAGAGAACAAAACAGAAAGAAGGAAGGGTAGGAAAAGCTAGTGGAGGCACTGGCCTGAATGCTGTGCTTATTTTGTACCCTGATTTTGTCCTTCATACCTTATCATTATCGTTTCCATAAAGAATAATTTGCATTACCTTTATTAGAAAGAATAAGTTCAGCCGGGTGCAGTGGCACATGCCTGTAATCCCAGAGGCTTGGGAGGCTGAGGTAGGAGGACCACAGGTTCAAAGCCAGCCTCAGCAATTTAGCAAGGCCCTAAGCAACTTAGCAAGACCCTCCATGACTCTAAAACAAAAATATGAAAAGGGCTGGGAATGTGGCTGAGTGGTTAAGCACCCCTGGATTCAATCCCCAGTACCAAGAAAAAAAAAGTAATTGCCAAGTATATAATAAATGGAGAAATTTGAAAAAAGAAGAAAATCATCTGCAATTCCTTCTCGTCATTGTTGATATACTGATGTGCAACGTTTCAGTCTTTTTTTCTTTCTGTGTGTGTTGAAACATAAACATGATGGTTACTGTGTGCTGAATGCCTACTCTGTGCCAGGCACTATACACTTTATCAGCATTATTATTATTATTATTATTAATGCATATTAATTGTGCAAATTAATGAGTTTTAATGTGATGTTTCCATACATGCACATCTTGTGCTTTGATCCTATCAACCCTCTTTACTCCCTTATCCTCCTTCACCCTTCCCTATCTCCCCCATTTCCCTCCCCTTCCCTAACAGTCCCTCTTTCACTTTCAGGGTGTCTTTTTTTCTTTTTCCTAGCTTCCACATATGAGATAGAACATGAGATACTGTTCTTTTTGTGTACAGCTAATTTCACTTGACATGATGACTTCTGGTTCCATCCATTTTCCTGCAAATGACATGATTTTGCTCTTCTTTATGGTTGAATAATATTCCATAGTGTATATATACATATATTTTCTTGGTCCCTTTATGTTGACTGGCATTTGGGCTGATTCCGTAACTTAGCTGTTGTGGAATAGTGCTGCAATAAACATGAGTGCCGACTTTTGTTCGGGGGTGGGGGGGTATTAGGGTGGAACATGAGGGCACTCTAGAAATGAGCCACATCTCCCGTCCTTTTAATTTTGAGACAGGGTCTTAGTAAGTTGCAGAGGCTGACCTTGAATTTACAATCTTCCTCAGTTGCTGGGATTATAAGGTTGCCATTGCATTCAGCCCAACATTTTTTTCATTTTTTCATTGATTGTTGTAGCCCAGTTGGTGCCCATTACCCCCATTGACAGATGAGGAAACAATCTCCTTAGATTAAATGCTTTGCACATAATTATGCATTGATAAGTAAGAGTTTACTTGGCACTGTTTGAGGTACCTTTGTACCCTGTACCTTTGTACCTCTCCCTATCTTAACTTGCCACCTTGATTTTTTATTACTTTATGACCTAGGAATAGAGATTCTCAACACTCTCTGGGGATTAGAATCTTCAACTGTGTGACTTTGAAAAATAGGCAGATGCTGGTGCCCCACATCCAGATGTTCCAATAAGCACTGAGTTACTGGTATTTTCAGAGCTCCCCAGGGGGCCCTCTGTAGCCAGGGCTGAGCTGTGATGCACCTTAGTTTACTCAATCAGTGGCTTCTCTGTTATTGGAAAAGGAGTGCTTGCAAACTGGATTCCAGTTCCCAACCATCTTCTAATACATAAAAGCCACTCTGCAAATCACGACTTCCACATTCATCAGCCTTCCACAAGTCACTAGATGAAGGCAAACATCAATCCCTTTACACAAGCCCCCCGCTGAGGACAAGGTGGCCAGTAGAAGGGTGGAAGCTGGTATTTAGAGACTCTAAAGGTGAGCACCCCAAACCCTGGACATACACAGTGCGTTTCAGGTCATTGGGCCGTGTACGCCTGAGTGAATACTTAATTTCCTTTTTCAGACCTCAGTAATTTCTAGCAGAGTACAGAGAGTTCATGACACAAACACATCTGGATTTGGGGGTGTGGATCTGAAATATTCACAGGCCAATATGTCAGGAGCAGATGTTGCACTGGCAGCCAGGGATGAGGGGGGTGGTCTCATTGGAGGTTCCATCTGGGGCTTTGCTTGAAGCAGCACAGCCTTCCCTGCTGATTTCAGCTGGGTCTCATACCTGGGTGCTTCCTCACCTGCCCAAAGGCATTTCATGGCCTTCTTCCTCTCAAGGGGCATCAGGAATCTTGGCATTGCTGCATCTCATGCAGAAAACGTCAAGAGGCTGGAAAAATGGTAGCTTCTTAAGGGAGAAGAGTGTGGCCCATCAAGGCTGGGCTGTGCCAAATTCAGCATCAGTCCCCAAAGGAACCTGGGGAGGCTCAAGGGGGAGGCTGGCCCTTCTTCCTTAGCACGGCCTGGAAGGTGGACTGGGGGCTGAGGAGCCAGACCCCGTCAGGTCTGAATACAGATCCTTACCACTTTCTCATTTTTGGCCTTTCTTAGGGACCACTGGAAGGTGATTCACTGGGTTGTTGTGAAAATTAGAAAAAGTAGCTGGCAACCCCAGAGGGCAGGGCTTCTGGCCCTCCCTTACCCTTTGTGCAGCTGCTTCCAAATTGCATGTGCTCTTATGAGATCCATTCACTGTGGCCAAGCTAGCAATTCAGCAGAATCCCATTCAAAAAAGCATTTCCAGAGCCCACTCTACACCAAGCATGCTGGTCTCTACCAGTCTGGCCTTTTCCATCTCTGTGCCTTCTCTCAAGCTATTCCCTCTCTCTCTTTTGTCCTCCTCCAATCCATCCTGCAGGACCCAGTTCAGTTCTGATTCTTCTGGCTGGATATCATCTCTCTTTTTCTAGATCTTTACAGTGCTTAGGCTAGAGGTTCTCAAATATTGAAGTTTGAGATCCCGGTGAGAAGTACCCAGGATCCCCAATGCCGGGAGCTTATGGTTCACATCCATGAGCCACGCTAGCCTTCTCTGAGTTGTGAGTGAGGATTAGATGAAATGTCATGTATAAAATACTAGGCACAGGGTTGGGCATGTAGTAGGTCCACAATAAACCTTACCTAATATCAATACTGTTCCAATATAGTACAACAAATAATCTTGGTAGTAGATAAAGCAACACATTTCAACCATAAGAAGAAAAGAAGGAAACATGCTGGGGCTGACAGACAGTTGAGAAGAGCAGCATTTGCAGAATCTAAATGGATTCCTGGACATGAGGTTCCCCTAGAAATGTGACAGAACTGCTCAGAATTAATGAGTTTCTAGAATAAAGTTCTACGTGGAGGGAGGAGGTTTCAAGTGCCAAGTTCTATCCACTCCAGTTCTCATGCATTGTGACCCTTGGCAAGTCTTCTTCACCCAAGAGTTCTGATTCTGGCTCAGCTTTCTAGCATGGCACCAGTTCATTACGGTAATAGGATGAGGCATGCTTGGGCAGCAGGGAGATGCTGGACAATAGTCTAGGACAGCAGGTTTTGGGGGGAAGAAATTTATTATAAGCCAAATAATGGCATCAGAGAATGCAGGAGGATATCCGTGTTCATTGGAGGGAAGCAAAGAGGCAGGATGGTGGGAGGGCAGCCCGTGAGGAAGCTGGGGTAGGACAGTGGTGTCATTGTTTCATGGGGATCGAGGACCACCCCTATTTGTGGACAAAATGGAATGTGTTGGGAGGAAGCCCCCAAGTGAAGACAGAACCAGTGCAGACAAGGGGAGACCATGTGAGTTCATATCAGGGCCACGAGTAGCCCCTGGGTCCTTCTGGAACAGTCTTCCAGGTACATCAGTGGTCAACACAGGCACCTCTCCTGGGCTGGGTGTTGGGGAAGTGGATCTGAACTGGAAGCCAGGGATGATGGGGTGATCTCACTGGAGACTCCATCTGGGACTTTGCTTGAGCAGTTGCCCTGGGAAGGGAACTCCCAACCTACTCTCCACCCAAACAACCCAGTCTTTCCTGAATACTCTCTGCACAAGATCTCTCTCTGGTGACTCTGGACCATGCATATGGGTCCTGGGATTCAGAGGTCCACAAGTCTGAGATGTCAAACACCAGCAGTTCTCTGTCTTTGGCATCAGCCCCACTGACCTGCAATCCTATGGTCAGCACAAGATTTGGTTTAGATGGACTTGAGGTGGAATCCTAGCTTTGTTCCTCTCTTGCTCTGCTACTTTGGACAAATGACTTTTACCTTTGTGAGTTTCAAGACCCTCGACAGCAAAATGGAAATCATCACAATGGATTGAATGATAGATGCAGACATTATGTAACAGAATGGGGTTGAGAAGGCTGTGGTTGGAGAAATAAGATCTCATCGGCAATGAACCATCTGAGAGCGACTTAGTTCATTTCACTTAACCCTCCCAACCAGACTGCATGTTATCCCAATTTTAGAGATGAGGAAACGATGGCCCAGAGAGGGTCGGTCATTTGTCCCAGGTCATAAGACTAGAAAAAAAGAGCTGAGTTGGGATCTGAATCCAGGTCTCCCAGACTCTGCAACGCTAGGCTGCTTCCTTCATTGTGTGCATAATGCCCGCGGGGATTGTCTTGGATTGTCTTGTTTCTGCGCACAACCACATTTGGCCACTCCACTGGGCACAAAGGAAAAGAGAACTTGACTTGCTGAAACTCACTCCTGGAGTCCTGCTTGCTGCCTTTTCTCTTCTAGTTTATCCACAGACCCCCAGATGGCCGTGGAGGTAGCAAGGTGGCCAAGAATTTCAGTTCAAGAAAACTCCATTTGCTTTCCATCCAAGATACCATGCATCTTCCAGGTAGTCAGGAGCCCCTAATGCACCAAAGCAGTTGAGTGTGGCCAGGGCGGCCCCTTCATCTCTGAGTCAGTCCCAGCAGAGAGCTTGCCTGTGTTGTTCTGTGTCCTTTTTCGTTAAGGATTCTCTGTATTGAGATGCAACCTAATTAGGGTTGAGCTCAAAGCCTGTTCGTTTGGGGGCTTAGCTCATAAAAGATTAATGTTCATTTTCCTTGGGTTTTGTTGCAGAATTCAGCTGGAAAAAATCCAGGGTGCACTTCTTCCAAGAGAAGTAGCACTTTGGTGGTTTGTGAAAATCCCTTTTCCCTCATGTTAAAACCTTGATTTGCATGTCTCTCTCTCCTCCCACCCCACCGCTCCAGCATTTTAGTTTTTGATGATACATAAGAAACACACTGAATTCTGTAATCAGGGAGTTCTATTGGAGTTATTACTCCAGAGGAACATATTTCCTTATAGATAATTTTTTTAAACAGGTGGCAAATAAAACAGGGCACAGTAGAAAACAATTCTGCACTCATTCATTTATGTTCCCATCATTCAGCAAACATTTATTGAACACCTGTTACGTACCAGACACTGAGCATTTGCATTATGTATTTCATCTGATTTTTTCTTTTTGTGATTTGCTTGAGCGATTTAATTCTATCAGTGGAGCGATAATAGGAAGTGTTTCCTACATACGAATGGGCAACTTCTGACAGTACTTCCATCTAGAGGAAAACATCCCATCCAGTTATAGATATCTACTGTATTTTCTGATAACAAAAGTAGTAGATGCTAATAGTAAAAGTACCAGGCAATATGGATTACATTTAAGAAGTAACAGCCTTTCGTAATTTCAATTGCAGAGATTTCCAGGGTTCATAATTTATTTATTTATTTTTGGGTAATAGGGCTTGAACCCAGTACCACACCCCAGCCCTTTAAAAATATATATTAAATATTAAATATTTATTTTTTAGTTGTAGTTGGAAACAGTACCTTCATTTTTATATGGTGCTGAGGATTGACACCAGGGCCTTACATGTGCTGGGCGAGCGCTGTACCTCTGAGCCACAACCCAACCCCTCAGCCCTTTTTTATATTTTATTTAGAGACAGGGTCTTGCTGACTTGCAATATGCCTCGCTAAGTTGCTGAGGCTGGCTTTGAACTCACAATCCTCCTGCCTCAGCCTCCCAAGCTGCTGGGATTACACCACCACACTGGGCAATTTTTTAAAAAATTAGTAAACCATCATCACATACGATTTTACTTACAGAAATGGACGACAGCATTTCTCTTTGCAGCTTGTGCTGGTACTTAATAACTTACCTGATTAATAATTTATCTGGTGTCCACTTTCCACAGTAGGCCTTAGAGAACTTCCTGGCTGTTCTAAATGTGTTCCATGGTGTAGCATCATTCATCCCCGCAGTTCTCTATCAGGGTGTTCTGGTCATTTCTAACATGCTACCCTTCAGGCCATGCTTCAGAGGACCTCCTCACACCTAACTCTGGTTGTTTCTAAGAGGGTTTCTGTGAATAGATGCCCAGCCCTGGGGTTCCTGCGTTGAGTAATGAGGGCCCTCTTTTTACTCATTTGCTGTATGAAATGTCAAGACCCTTCACACACCCTGAATTTTTCTTTTCTGCAATCCTCCACCCATACTCCCCTTTTCTCTGTTTCCATGCCTCTCAAAATATTTTTAAAGCAAGCCCCAAATGGTAACAGGTGTTGGGGGGGAAGCAATGCTCCAGCTTTGAAAGGAAGCAAAAGTAGATCATAGCTGGATTTCTTTTTTCCTCAGAGCAAGTCTGGCTGCCTGTGAGCGAACAAAAATAGCTTCCTCTCTCCCTGGAGTCAGCGGCCTGTGACTTCCGGCTGATGTGACGGTGCTCCTGGGAGAGCCAAAGCCTGGGCTTGCTTTGCTTTGCTCCTTAGGTGGCCTGGCCTGACGAACACAATAGTCCACACAATGGAGACTCTGCTGGGTTGGGTGTCATGGATAACTGGTGGTGGCAGAGCATCCTGTAAGCCTCTCATGTGACCCTCTTGGCAATTAAATGGATTCTCTAAAACTCTTGAAAACAAATATTTATCATCACAGGATACAGCATCTTAGTGAGGCCAGATGAATCATCCTATGTTGGGAAAACTTAAGAATCAACTAGTTCTATTCCAACTTCTCCAATTTAGATTATTTATTAACATATATATCTCCCCAAACCCTGCATTTTGTAATTTTTGACATTTTTCTCTTGGTTAAAACTGAGAACACACATTCAGAAATGCAGATCTCACCTAGATGGGTGTCTCTGACATTTTTGCTTTTGTTTTTCTTGGGCCACAGCTAAATGAGAGATCTGTGTCACCACAGCTGAAAGATCAGGACAGGGACCTTCCCAGAAGGCCAAAGTCAGAGAGCACTGTCCGGCTCCTGGCCGATTTTGCTAGCTCTGCCCAACAGAGGGCAGTACGTTTCTCTCCTTGGCCTGCTCAAGTTTGGAAAATATTCAGTGAAAACAGATGATTCTCAGAATCTCAGAATTCAAATGCCTTTCTCTTTATCAAAATCATTCTTGGTGCACTCCTGAGAAGAATAGATGGGTGAACATTCCAAACACAGGATGGGTACAGGAGATTTAAGTACCCCTTATGGTAGATGTGGCCACATCACTGAGACTCAAAACTGTGAACAGAGCAAAACAGTTCCTTAAGTGTCTCAAAGTCAGTTCTTTTTAACTGCTTTGGATTTTTAAATTTTCATTTGTTTTGTTTAGTTTTAAGACTCAGGCTGGTCAGAAGAATTGGTTTTGAAAGCTTAATACCTATAAATAGTTTAATCTCTTCCCAACATTTATTTTTCAAGTATTTACTTATGGGGGGAAAAAGGAGAGGTTAGAGGCCTGAGGGGCTTGGGGGCTGGGAAGGGGTGCAGGAGCAAGCTCATCTTGTTTTGTTGATGGAAGGGCCAGACGCTCTTGGCAAAAAGATGTATCATCAATTCCAAAGAATCCATCGCCGCTGTCTCCCTTAGATTGGCACATTGATTCCCAGCGTAATGAAGAGTTGGGTCCAATGCCAATCACTGTCTGACTGCCAGTTAGAGTTTCCATCCTTCAAACTCTACCACAAGGGAAATAGGGCTGAGAAAGAAGTAGCTGGAGAAGTCTGGGAAGGAAGGAAGGAGGAAGAAGGGGAGAGGAGGGCACACGAGGCCACTCTGGATTCCTGTGCAGACAGGGAGGCAACCTCCTGGAAGGCCCCAGCCTGGGTGGCCAGCTTACTGAGACAGCATCTGAGACCTGACCCTGGTTTCCACTGTTTGCACCCCAGTGGTGGCCTGTCTCCCAAGATAGCTCTAGGAGCCACCCCTGGTGTTGGTGCAGGAGGGAGATGCCCTCCCAGGGCCCTGGCACCCACTTCTCTCTTCAACCAATAGAACGTGGCAGAAATCACACTGTGCTCCCTCTGGACTTTAAGAAGGCCTGGCGGATTCCACTTGTGTGCTCCTGGAAGATGCCTACCGCATTCGCAGGGCTGCTCTACTGGGGAGCGTGAGGCTCCTCGTGGAGGGAGAAACCACGTGGAGGAGAATCAAGGTGCCAGATGGAAGAGAAGCATCCAACCCAGCAGAGCCTCCAGATGGCTCCTGCACCACAATGCATGGGACACCCCGAGCCAGACCAGCAGAAGAACCACCCGGCTGAGTCCAGTCAACCTGAGGAATCCTGAGCCACAATAATAAACACTTTCAAGCGGGTAAGATGGGGAGTGGTTTGGTACCCAGGGTTAGGTAGCAGAAGCACGTGCCCTGTTGCTTCAGTGCTTTCTGGTTGAACAGTCTTGACAGCCTTCAAGGCTTGGAGGCTGGTTGTCATGGGAACCAGGCCTCCACTCTGCAGGCACAAAGGAGGACCCTCTGAAGTATGCTCGTGGAGCAGAGAACGGGTTTCCTCTGGAGACTTGGCTTCTAAGCCTGGCTCTGCTACAGCTGCATGACCATGTTCAAATACATTTCTTCGTTTGAAAAAGATACTGGCTGAACACTTAGGAAGGCTCCCACTTTCCCGTTGTTTTTCTATGGCGGACATTATGAACCAATTGTGGTTTTACTAAGCCTAGATTGGCCTCAGAATCCTTCTGAACACAGCAATAACCTTCTGGTCAGAGTTGGCTCATCAGATGATTCCTATTTGCTACCCCTGGACTAGACGATTTCTAAATCCTCTTCTAGTGCTTTCAAAAAAAAAATTAAATAAAATTACCAACTAGGGAAATACAATGGCTGTGGAGTAGGGCAGATCATTTCCTATTAAAATCCTTTGCTTCCTTGTTCCTTAGAAGTATCAAAAGACCTTGTGACCTTGTCTCTCTCTTCAGTCTTTTCTCCCCTCGTGTGCAGCCTGCGCCCTGGGCCCAGATGGGGAACTCTCATGCAGTGACTTCTTAATAGCTTGTCTCCTGCTCAACTGCAAACCTTTGAGGCAGAAGCAATGTTGTGTCCATCAGTAACCATCTAACGCCCTGCACCAGCCCAGAATCCACCACAGTTAGATAAACGGGAGATGAGTGACTTATAGAAAAATTAACGAAATTACAAGTGACACCCTCTTCACTGCCCAGGGTTTGGGGTGTTCTTTTGAGCTCCAGCCTCTTCCAGGCATCCTCAGCACAGGATAAGTGCAGGCTTGTGTGGGTGTGTGAGCTTTGCAACTAGAGAGCCTCCAGATATCAGGTGAACGTGGAGTAACCTAACACAGTCCAAAGAGTCTCAGAATATTCTAGATTAATATCACCAGCTCATGAACTTAAATGCCTGCAGGAGAGCACAGTGGATCTTCCCCATCTGAAGGTGTCAACCCTGTAGCACTCCTGTCCATGGCTGCTCTGCTGGGATAATGAGTCTCTGCATAGCCTGTGTGGCTTCTGTCCCCAGCATCCAGGATGGTGCTGAGCTATTTGTGGAACATATAAATGAACCTCTTAGAGGGGCCTTTTAGAACCACTGGAAGAACCAGCAAAGAAAAATGAAAGGTAGGGAGAGACAGGCAAAGGCAGAAGAGATTAAAACCAGCTATACTTCATTAAGGGTCTGCTAAGTGCTTGGTGTGATATTCAAATTTTTACCTGCTTTATTTTGCTGAGCCCCAATAGCAAGCACATGACCACATTTTACAATCCTTATATGAGAAATGAGAGCTCAGAGAGCTTACGTATATTGCCTAAGGTCACACAGCTAGGAAGTGGCTGAGCCAAGATTTAAGTTCAGCTCTGTCTGCCTTTATGCTTTTCTCCATTTGTACAGCTCCAAACAACTCTGCCTTCCCAGGACTAGCTATGTGACTGTGTTATGAACTTTCTTCTTCTAAAAATTGGACATGATAATGGTGTCTACTTCATAGGGTCATTGTAAGAATGAAATGAGTTAAAACATGTAAAATGCTCATTAACTAATGGCACTTAGTAAATGCTTCATTTTAAAACTAGCATTTTGTTCATTTTAGTCGTTTTTCTTATTTTTGTTGTATTTCCTTCTTTTGTTTTTTTTTCTTTCTTTTCTTTTTTTTTCTTTAACAATTTTGTGTCAGTTTTATTGACATTAACATACAGTAAGACTTGCCAATCTTGGATGTGTGCATGTGGTACTGGGGATTGAACCCGGAACCTTGTGCCTGGGAGGCAAGCACTCTACCAACTGAGCTATGCCCCCAGCCCTTATTTCTGTTGTATTACTCAACCACTCCACTTTGTCCCACCTTGACCACACTAGAAGCAGGGTGCCACCCTGGTAAGTTGCCTAAAATTCAAAACCAGCACTCAGTTTTTACATTTAATTTTTATTTTTTTGTAGTCTGTGTTGTTGCTGTTACTTTTTGTTTGACGTTTGTTTTTAAGCATCTTTGTGAAGCAGAATCTCATCTTCTACAGACGGACCGGAGTAGGGCAGTTTGGTACATGAGATGCTGTCAGTGATGAGAAGCCATGGTCTGAGAGAGGGGACACCGGGGTACAGCTCTCCCCGATGGGCACATAATCCTGGCAAGCAACTGTCAGCCTCAGTTTCCCCATTTATAAAATGAAAACAGCAGCTCACTGTGTCTGACCCTCTCGGAGCTGTATGAAGATGCATACGGTGGACACACAGGAGGCCCATCCAGGGGGCTTCAGGTTCCCTGGAAGCAGGGACAACCCCTTGGGCAGGCGAACAGCAGGGAAGCAGACTGTGAGCGCATCTGAATAATGAAGCGTTATTTAAATAGATCTGTGGCCCTGTGAGTTGGAGAACTCATTTCCCACCGCACACCATTCTCCTAGTCAATGGGGCTTGACTTGATTATCCTTCCTCCCGGCTTCAGGAGATGCGGGCAACATTTGAGATTTGTTAAAAATTATCTAAATAAGATTGTCCCGTCCTCCTCGGCGATGGTTCCTGTGAGTGATGGGGCTTTCCTAGGGCAATTTCGTAGGTGGATGTAAATCTGAAAACAAAAAAAATACACTTGCTGTGTCTCTCTAAGCAGGACTGGAAATGTCGGAGATAGAATGCTTCTTATTTTAGAGGAAAAAATAAATAAATAAAACAAAGAGCCTAGCTGGGAGCCATGGCGGCACACCTGTAATTGCAGCAGCTTGGAAGGCTGAGGCAGGAGGATCGCGAATTCAAAGCCAGCCTCAGCAACTTAGTGAGGCCCTAAACAACACAGCAAGACCCTTGTCTTAAATAAAATATTAAAAAGGGCTGGAGATCTGGCTTAGTAGTTAAGAGCCCCTGGGTTCAATACCTAGTACCAAACAAAACAAAACAAACAAACAAAACAAACCCAAGACTAAAGAAGCAGCCTCCCTCAAGAGTCAAGAGTCAGCATCACCGGTGCAGAGGGAGGCTGCCCAACACACCTGCCCCCAGCAGGCTGGTGATTTTATTGTTCTATGTGTAGGAGCAACTTGAAGTGTTTTAAACAAAGAAATCGCCATTAAAAATAAATTAATGAAAATATCGTTTAAATATAAAATTTTAAAATAAAGAATGAACCTATATTACAGATCCCAAATGTACATTAGGGAAAATTTGAAGAACAAAACGCGGAAAATAAAACCACCCACTCCCATCCCACTCAGAAATCACATCTCAACCATTTTCTTGACACCTCTTTTAATGCGCATACATAAATCTACATAGAAATGCACCGTAAATCGGATTGGGCTGGATATATGGTTCTGTGCATTTTTTTTTTAACCTAACATTATCATGTGGGCTTGTTTCTGCAGTATTGTTGAATAGCTTTCAAAATCATGATTCTTAATGGTTGCATAATTTCATCAGATGAATGGAGGATGATTTTATTTAAATACTTCCTGCTTGTTGAGGATTTAGATTAAATTGAAATAACTTTTCAATGAGAGAAAGAAAAAAAAAAAAAACCCTGACGCTATTTATGAGACAACAATGATTTCTCATCTTGCATGAGCGGCCAGCAATAAAAGTCAGCGACAGGGTCTGCATGTGATGAAAGTTCCAGAAATGGCCAGAAAATGGATGGGGGGAATGGTGAGGGAGGGAGGGAGTTATTAGAGTTGATTATTTATATGGTACAGTAAATGTATACAGCACGGGACTGTGCATTTGCTTGTCAGCAATTTACAACAGCCCATGGCACCTCGGAGCCAGGCAATGCTGAACGGTGCTCATCCTGGAGCATCCTTAGAGGACATGGAGAGGCAGCCAGCTGATCCTGATGGAGAAGCTCCCCAGACCCTCTCAGCGTGAGCAAGTATGTTCCTTTTGTCGTGGGATGACTTCTGCTTCCAAAGACAACACTCTAGACCCTGACAACTCAGGGGTGTGTGTGTGTGTGTGTGTGTGTGTGTGTGTGTGTGTGTGTGTGTACATATGTGTGTATGCTCACAGGCATGCAGGGGAGACAGGACAGAGTAGAGTGAGATGAGCACTTCCTTTATATCTTCTATGGTTCCACCTCCCAGGACAGCAGCCTCCCATGGCTGCACCTTGATGATCCTTGGTAACCTGAGAATCCCACAAACCCAGGAAGCCTCTCTGGTTCATGCACACCAGGCAGGGACTCTTATCTCCAATCTACAGTTAAAGAAATAGAGTCAAGGGCTGAGGATGTGGCTCCAGCGGTGGCGCGCTCGCCTGGCATGTGTGCGCCTGGGTTGGAGCCTCAGCACTACATACAAAGATGTTGTGTCCGCCAAAAATTAAAAGATAAATATTAAAATTCTCTTTCTCTCTCTCTCTTGAAAAAAAAAGAAAGAAATAGAGTCAAAGAGAGATGCAACCACGTAACAAGGTTTCTCGATTTCACGTAACAACCTGTCTCGATTCCCCTTTCCTGTATACATTCACTTGAGAAGCAAAGTCTCTTTGGCGAAGTAGGGAGAGGTGGTGAGGAAGACATTCTTGCTCTTAGGTCCATAAATGGGACTCCCCTTAAGCTCCGCAGAACCTTTGGTTTTTCTCTTATGCTTTATTTTTCCCTAAAGCACCTATCCCTTCTAACACAGCATAGATTTTACTTAAAATCCAAAATGTCTCCCCGTTAGAACTAGAAGTACATTCTTCCAAAATGGGGGGTTGAGATAGTAGGATTTCACAGTAAGAGCCATCGTTTATTGAGTATCAAAAATTTTCCAAATTTTAATTCTGATTTTTTGGAGGTAAGTATTCTTACTGTGCTTTTTTTGTCATTGTGTTTGCAGTGCTGGGGATGGTGCCCAGGGCCTCACACATGCCAGGCAAGCACTCTACCACTTAGATACCTTCCCAGTCCTTTTTAAAAATTTTCTTTTGAAGCAGAGTCTCAATAAGCTGCCCAGACTGCTCTTGAACTTGTGATCTTCTTGCTTCAGCCTCCCAAGTAGCTGAGATGGCAGGCATGTACCACCCTGCCTGGATTTTACTGCATCTTTACTGGTGAAGAAAACTAAAGTTCAGAGAAGGGTGATCCAAACACCTCAGGGTCACCAAACTCAGATGGTGGCAGAGAGGGGATATGGTCCAAATCAGCCTGAGTCCAAAGCTACTTCCCCTTATATTGTACTACCTTGAGAGGCTGATGAGTGACAAGTGGGTCACTTGGCACCTAGTTATGTCCTTCCTGCCTGGAATCTAAGTGATAGTTGGGAACAGGAAGCAGGTCTCAGATCCCAGAACTTCTAGGAAGAGGTACATACTTACCAGGCTCCTGAACCACCATTTCCCCTCTATTAGCAAATCCCTTGGCTCACTTCTTTCTCTGACCACCCCGCCCCCCTGCTTTTTTGAAGGATATATTTGGACTTTCGTACAGATGCTTATGAATGGGCTTATCAGATGCTGCTCTGGGTGCCAAGAGCCAAAGAACGCCTGGCAGCCCGGTAAGGGTGACATTCAGAACATCTCTGTCAAGTTTTACCCACTTCTGCGTCCCATTGAGGTAGAACCAAGGCCCGGATATAGCCATATTCCCAATTAGAAAAAATGGAAGTTTTGGCAAAATGTGCTAGACCAACTAGAGTCGCATCACCCTGTAAGGCCACAGCCTGTTTCCCTGCGCGCACTAACTTAGAGGTAGATGGTCCCTTGGGGAATTGGTGGGAACCACAACCCCACTCTTTGCCAGATCCTTTAGCTTTGTGGATTAATGATATTTAAATAACACCTGAAGATGTTCATCAAACAAAATTTCCTCCTGCAACCATGTGTGGAATCCCAACAAGACAGGGATGCAGTGGAGGAGGTGGAGGGCTCTGTCCAATGGGCCAGCTAGCCCTTCTTCCTCCCTCAACCCCAGTCCTGTTTTGTTCTCTTCAAAGCCCAGGAAATCCTGGAAAACCACTGATTTAGGTCATCTGAGGCTGGGGAAGGAAGATACCTTCCTACAGCCCAGAAGTGGCAGAGTCACCCCAGAAGTCTCTATCTTCATTTCAGATGAGAGATAGAACCTCTAAAAAATAGCAAATAGGTAAAACCAGGAAATCAGCAGTTAAAACCAGGAAATCAGCAGTTGTGACTCTGCAAAGGCTATACTTAAGCCAACACAGTCCCTGTGTCCCAGCCCACTGACAGCAGAAGCAACTTTACTGGATCACCCACATGGGCAGGAGAGGAGGATTATGATGTGGAATTGGTGGTTTCTCCGTACAGTGGCTCTTCTTCTTCTACTCTATCTTGCTAGAAACTTCCTGATATTTATACTAGCTTGAAACAAATACTGGATTAAATTTTCTAATTCAGGGCTGGGATTGTAGCTCAGTGGTAGAGTACTTGCCTAGCATGTGTGAGGCACTGGGTTCAATTCTCAGCACCACATTAGAAAATATATATATATTTTAAAACTATTTTAGCCAGGCAAGGGGATGCATGCCTGTAATCTCAGCAGCTTGGAAGGCTGAGGCAAGAGGATTGCGAGTTCAAAGTCAGCCTCAGCAACTTAGGCAGGCCCTAAGCAACTTAGTGAGACACTGTCTCTAAATGAAATATAAAAAGAGCTGAGAATGTGGCTTAGTGATTGATTGTCCAGTGGTTTAATCTCCAGTACCCCCTCCAAAAAAAAATTAAAATTCATATGGCTGATTTTATTCATTCATTTATTCTGAAAATATTATTGAGTGCCTTCAAGGGGCCAAACTCTGTCCTAGACACTGGAGAAATGGTAGTGGACAACACAGATGCAAATCACTTGTGTTTCCCCTTCAATCCAAATTTGAACAATTAGAAACATTATTATTCCTCTGGGAAGTGAGTGGTATATTCACCCAGAACCTTCTCCTGTGCAAATGCCCCAAAGTTGATGTCTTTCCTCTGGGGAAGAGACTTTTTTCTCTGAACTTCTTCATACCAGCAGAATGGTTATTTTAAAACTGTGCTTTAAAAAAAAAATCCAGATTTGCTGCACTACTTACAACATGAATTTCAAACAGTTTATGATCAAATGGCATTTTTTTTTAATTTGTCTTGATTCATGTGAAAGTAATTTAAATTCACATTAGTATTCTGGAAACTGATCATTAACACTTTTTAACTGATTTTGTAAACACATTTTCCTTCCAAAATAAACATAAACAGGAAAGGAGAACGCTCAGTGTTGCTGAGGCATGAAGACACACACCCATTAAAGGGGAAGGACAGAATCCCCCCGCGTAAAACCGTGAAGGCATCTGAGAGTCGTTTCATCAGCAACTCGCTTCATGAAAAATCTGCAAGAAAAATGTGAATAACTTCAGATTTGCCTGACGGGGGGAATTTCAAGCTGTGGAGTTGTTTATGTGTCTATCACGGATCATTGCAAATAATTAAGATGGGGTGGGAGGCGGGGGGGGGGGCTGATTAACGTTTGACAAGGCAGGAGGGGGACAACATGTGGCAGGGAGGAGCCCAGTGTCTGGGCTGCCTCCACCTTAGGCCGAGTGGGAGATCTGGAGATATGCAAAATCGCAAAGGTATGGGGGTCCATCTCTCTTCCCGTCCATGCTGGGATCCCCTCACCCACATTGCTAGTGGGTGGCTGCCCTATCCTTACCTGGACACCTTCAGGGCTGCTCAGTTTGACCTATGATACCCCATTGTCTCACATGTTGGAGTCTCTAGCAGATTGATGTTCAAATTTGTACCTTCCAAATAAGCAAAAAATAATGCACATGCCTACTGATGTTATGGGAATCGAATGTGCAACACGCCCACCCCAGCATCTTCCCTCTCCTGTTTGTCTCATACCCCACATTCTCTTAGACATCCTTCTCTCACTGTCCCGAATGCCACCAACCTGCTCTCTCTCTAGGACTTGTGCTACTTCTCCTCCTATCTGCAAAGGGACAAAGAACCCTGGTGCCCACCTGGAGGGCAGGAGAGGGAAAGGATGCCTTCAGAAAGATCAGACATTCTACTGAGCTTATGATGTTAACTGCAACGCCACCAGGCGTCCCTTCCAGCTGGACCCAGCACATGCGGTTCAGGAACAGGGGTGTGGGACTCAGGCAGACGTGGGCTTCTGCCCCAGCCCACCACTGAATAAGACCCTTCATCTTCCTGAATTTCATTTTCCTTATCTCCAAAACAGAGGGAACAACACTTACTCCACACTATTGCTAAACAGATGCTTAGCAGTTGGCACACTATAAGTTCAATAAATGGATAGTACATCTATTCTTACCTTTCCAATCTTCTTCTAGATTTCCTTCCGCTCCTGATGCTGGAAATTTTCTGAGTTCTTCTTTCTCAGTATTCCTGTGATTCAAAAACATGGACTAGCACAAATACCTCCAGAAACCAGGGAGGAATTGGAGCTTAGGTGGCAAGGACAAGGTCCCTCTCCCTGAGAAGCACCAACAATCACTCATCATTCCTTACAGAAATAATGAAATGGAAACAATGAAATAAGGTTGATGCTAACAGAAAAAAAAGGGAAGTAATGTATCTGCTCTAAAACAGGCCCAGTTTTTCTGTATCTTTGCTCATTTGAGTCTGGTGTAGTGAAAGGCAAGGTGCTCTGTCACCACTTACCTCTGAGGAGTTACTGGTCTCTGGAAATCACCGTTTCCTCGTCTGTGAAATGGGGATTCTATGACTTGCCTTGTTTGCATCTTTAATCTCTTATTCAGGAAAGAAAGAAGTGGGTGGACATGACTCAGAACCATAAAGTGCCATGGGAATGTAAGGCTGTTGCTATTGTTAGTCCTGATTCACACGAGCCACCGCAGAGCCCCAAGGATGCTTTCCTTGACAAGTCAGAGAAGTGGAGTCCCAGAGATGTTTCAAGCCTGGGAAACTCGACAGGCCCAGCCCCTATGTTGTGCCTATCCTGATGCACCCTGCCAGAGCCACAGGGTCCTCAGCCATCAGCCTGAAAAGGGTTAGGATTCTGGTTTCAAGTAACAAGGATGTCACTCAAACACTCTCAAAGAAAAAAAATGGGAACACACTGGCCCAGGACATCCAAAAAAAAAGGGCTATTCTGGGTGTTCCTGAGTCACAGCTCCACTTGGAATATGATGCCCTCTTTGGGAAGTGCTCCTTCAAATGACACAATTTTGGGACCAAGAACTGCCAATCATCCCGTCTTCTCTCTGGCCACAGTTATGGTCCAAGATGGATATTGTGGACGACGTTGATGGTGCCCCTCTGCCCTGCACAGGGGACAGGCTGAAAGTGCCATGGAGTGAATTACTGCTCCCTGAGCCCCATCAGCCAAAGAGGACAGGAGTTGAAGCCCAAATACCCCCAGCTTCCTCACTCCTCAGCGAGTGTGTATTGGGGCTGGGACTTGGTATAAAATTTAAGGGAATGTAAAACAATTTCAGTAATTGAGATAAATCAGTTTTGATGCAATGTATTTCAAAAACCTAAATTAACGCCCAAATTCCACAGTCGATCAAATATCAAAATTTTAAATAAAGGCAGCACGGATATCCATGTATCGTTCATTTTGCATTTTGCCTCATGCACTAATACAGCCCAGCTGGACATTGGTGTATGTCTTTTGGTTATTTGCAAGGTCAGTAGAAAATGGAAGTGAGACCAGCCTCGAACAGAGACTGGTGAAGCTTCCTCCCCAGGTTTCTGAGGAGACCAGCCTGTGGTCTGCCCTCGCCAAGTACTCCTCAGAGCTCTCCACCAGGGGCAAGACAGGGATGTGTGAGAACAGTGGTCTGAGGACATGTGGGCAGTTTGTTCTTTGATGCTTTGGGAAGAGTGGACACAATTTGCTTGGTAGAAGCCAGGACAGATAAGCTTCAGGAAAGTGAAGGTCATTTCAATTAATAAATCACTTGTTCCCCAGTGGAGAAAGCAATCAGCAGATCAGCAGAGGGATACATAACACACAACCGTGGGAGGTTCCTGTGAAAAGACTTAAGACACTTTTCTCTCTCTCTCTCTCTCTCTCTCTCTCTCTCTCTCTCATCTTTCCTTTACATCTGGGGTACCCTTGCAGATAACTAAATGACACAAAGCAGCACATAGGAGAACAGCTTCTTTCTTAAGCACGCCCCCGCCCCATGACAGAACTACCTAGAGATTAGTACTTCTTTTTCGAGGAGAATTTGATCTTTACACCATTATACATACACCAGGCACAGGGGAAGCCAAGCCCACAATCAGAATGTAATTGAAGTATGTTACCCATAATAGGTTCAGATGTTTGTGATCTTCAGCACTTTATGAATTCTGCAGCAGATGGGCGAGGGCCAGGTAGCAGGCAAGAACAGACTGGGTAAGGCAGGCTGGCACTCGACAAGGGCAACCACAGCTGTGGTTCTGGTGTTATTCAGCACGCCCACCCACGGCACCAGCAGCCTGCCTCCCCCGTCTCCCGG
The DNA here is from genome assembly GCF_052094955.1 of Ictidomys tridecemlineatus. Lineage (NCBI taxonomy): Eukaryota > Metazoa > Chordata > Mammalia > Rodentia > Sciuridae > Ictidomys > Ictidomys tridecemlineatus. The sequence continues at coordinate 32,367,211 of NC_135480.1, forward strand.
CCACGGCTGCCTTAATGAAGAGTGGAGGTAAGCATGAATCCTGGCTTTCCAGGGATCATAACATTTGAGAAACCCAGAAGAATCGACATGACGGAAATGATGCCAAGTTCTTTTTGCCTCTTGCTTTTCAACAAAAAGAGAGAGAAAGGAGAGAGAAGAGAGAGGGAACCTGCTCATAAAATGCACATCTAATCACTTTCCATTTTTCCTGGGCTTTTAATTTGCTTTCTCGAAAATTCTGTGCTGGGGTAGGGGGAAGCTGAGAATAATAGCTGACAAAAGGCATCTTGAAAGGATACAGCAAGGATATCGGTGAGATACAACAAGGATATCGGTGAGCTGGTGTCATGGACAGGACACTAGAGTGGGATTTCTAGTTCTTGTCCCTTCTGGGCCCATTGTGTGACTTTGGGCTGGTTCTTAACCTGCCCAGCTTTCTGTTTACTCACCTGTCAAATGACTAAAATAATTCCTGTCTCACAAGCTGTTCATTTGCATCACAAAATTAGGAAACAGGTTAATAGTTCATATTTACTGATCACTTCCTATGGGTTATATGTTATGTACTAACTCTTTGAAAATCCTCATAACGACCTTGTGTGTTAGGTCTCATCATTATTTTCACTTAGAGATGAGAAGATAGAAGACAAAGAATAGAAATAATTTGCCCAAGATTATAGCAGTAAGTGGCAGACCAGGATGAAGTAAGGTCATCTCTGAAGCCCACACTGAAGTCCCTGGGGGTTAGGTAGGCCTGCAGGTCCTTCACTGCAATATCAGACTCCAAAAAGCTTTGGAAACCAAAAGTCCTAACTTGCTTGACAGCAGAATTAGTCTTGCTCTGAATTATTTAGCATAAAAAGTCATCTGATTTGTCTTGAGGTCATTTATAGTTATTTAGCTTCCACAGTGTACTCATTCATACATTTTCACAGCTAAATATGTCACTTTGCTTTTTTAGATCATGGGATGCTGCCTCAATTTTGAGGGATTAGATAAGATATTTTTTATGAAATTTAGGAATTGTGAATTCTGAAACACCTCTTGTTCCAGTATTTCCCCAAGGCAATGGTGATCTGTGCTGCCTATCCATGGGGGGCATGTGACAGGAGTTTGACATCAGCCAGGTTGCTTTAGAATACACAAATGCAGCTGAGTGTGGTGGTGCATGCCTGAAATCCCGACAGTTTGGAAGGCTGAGGCAGGAGGATCACAAGTTCAAAGCCAGCTCTAGCAACTTAGTGAAGCCCTAAGCAACTTAGTGAGGCCCTAAGCAACTTAGCAAGACCCTGTCTCAAAATAAAAAATGAAAAGGGCTGGGGATGTGGCTCATGGTCAAGTACAAAACACAACCAAAAACCAAAACAAAACAAATGCAACTAGTCTATCTGCTTCTAAATATTGGCTCAGTTACTCATTCCAAATATATTTATTACATGTCCACCAGGCACTCAGTATCATTATAGGCACTGTGGGTAGAATAAAGCAAATATAAATCAAGCATCCTTAATCCAAATATCCAAAATCCAAAATGCTCCAAAATCTGAAACTTTTTGAGCACTGACAGATACCCCAAGTGGAAAACTAAACACCATGAAACTTCGTTTCATGCACAAAATTACAAAAATGGTTATGTGGGTTACCTTCAGGTGTAGACAAGGTGTCTATGAAACATAAATGATTTTATATTTAGACTTGGGTCCTATCCCCAAGAGATCTCATTATGAATATGCAAGTATTAAAAAAAAAAATCCCAAATCCAAAACTCTCTGATCCCAAGCATTTTTGATAAGGAGTCCAAAATCAAAACATGTTTTCCTGTTCCACATAAGATTTATAGTTTAAGGGAAATAGTAATAGGAGAGAATAAAAAAACAACACATTTTAACAATATGATGCTGTGGATCAGAGTATCTAAGGATGTCCTGCATTCTTCTGCCTCTAGGCAGATACAACAGAAATGAACACAACCTGTAATAATGGAGAAATAAAAGAATTTGGAAGGAAAAACAACAACCCATAATTATTCTAAGAGAGTAAAATTGTGTGCCTTGAAATATTGAAGTAATTATCAGGTTAAATTTCTATGATCCCTGCAATTTCTATGAAACCTGGAAATGTTGGGAGCGTAGGCCTGGCATATCTCTTAAAGCAAAATTATACTTCTTTTTCACTTAGACTAGAAGGTCATAATTAAAGATATAATGAAGCTAAGTGAGTAATGGGATCTGCGATTCACAGGAGAAACTCAGGTTGCCTGAAGGCCTTTTCTTGGCCCTGGGAATTGGGGTCACCAAATCAGGTGGCCTTGGGAGGGCCCCCTAAGCCCAGGACCCTCAAGAGGAGAATGCAGAATTGTCACCAGGGACAACAGGAAGTGGCTTCTGAAAATATTTAGACAGAAGACAAGCTTCCTAATTTATTTTCTCCCAGAATTTTTAGTATTATTTTCCCTGAATATTAATAAAATGCATATTCATAATAAACGATTTGAAAGCCTTGATTAAGAAGTCTCCAGAAATATGAAAAACTCACCTATTAGTATTTTAATATATTTTCTTCTAATTTTTCTATGTGCCTTTCATCAGAATGAAGGTTTGCCTCTATCTAGTACTTGGTATCCTACTTCAAAATTATCATTTCTAGTGATAACAATACAATCCATTGGCCATTTCCAATGCTCTTTACTTTAAATTCTTCGACAATCTCATAATTGGCAATTTCTGGCTATCTCTGTCCTTTAGTTTCCTGACTGTAAAACTGGGTATTAAAAATGCCTTTTGCAAAAGGTAGTTGTGGGGTTCTTGAGTTAATACATCTACAACACTTGACCAGTCCATGGCATATGGTAAGTTAACTATTATCATTACCCTGCTTTACAAATGCTGAGGCATGAAAGGTTAAGCATCTTGTCCAAGGTCAGTGATGAGTGAGGAGCGGGGTCAGGACTTGAACCCTGGCAGTCCAAATCTAGAGTCACAGCATTAAGCCAAGTACACAGACAGCTAAGTTTCTTTTGAGAAAAAGTGCTGGAACTTAACCCACAGTGGAGAGTAGGACCTACATTGATTACAGCTAATGAATTTATAGGGGACCTAATGGAAGCCATATTGCCTGAAAGGACATTGGTGTCCCGAGGGCAAATCCTACATAAGAAAAGCTAGCATCTCCTTCTTGAGTGAGAAACTGCCTGTGTTCTCTACTGCTGTATCCCTCGTTCCTAGAATACCTCCTGGCACATAGTAGGCACTCAACAATAGTTGTTGACTAGCTGAATCTTGCACACAAGGGTCCTACTTAGCAACTGGCTTAAAGACTAGAGTGATTGATGGTTTCCAGGGAAGATGGTGACATCAGAATTCATCCTGACTTAGCCGCCTTGGAAGAATTCTGTTCTCTAGGAGAATGAGGCGTGGCCAGGATGCTATGAAAAGGGTGTCCCTAAATTCTGTAATGCTTAGGACCCCCTCTCTGGAATTCCCATCCTACCTTCGCCATGCCATCTCCAATGCATCTCCTGAGAACACCACAGGGCAGGACAAACTGCCATGGGGTTCATCTACGTCGATACTCATCAGGCTGAGGCAGAAAACATGGTTCCAGCCTGGCCTTCACAGATGTCTGGTCTGTGTAGGGTGCACAGTGGGACCGGCAAAGCCCACGTCAGGAAAATAGAGCTGTGTTACTAAGCTACACAACGCTTTGGGGTTCTATCTACTGTGGTGCCTCTACTTTCCTAAGTGAACATAACTTGTAAAAGATAATCGTGCTCATTTTGCAGGGAAAGTAACTAGAGAGGCACCAGCAGGATCTTGGAGACATTGCCAAGGATCTGCCCCAGCCAGAGGGTGGCTGAGGAGCAGGCAGTCCTGCTGGGGTTCCAGAGCATCAGCTTGCAAGTCCTGATATCTAGCATCTGTCTACACAATTCCATTTTAGTTCTTGAAACATCAGGGGAGGAGAATCCCTCAGGAGCCTGGGCTTCCAACGTGAAACGGGGAAGGTTTAGGATTATAAGGATTGGGGCAGAAAATGCTAGTGGGATATTTGTATTCCAATGGTTACTCAAATCACATGGAGCTGGGTAGACAGAACAGAGTGGCACTAAGTCACAGACCTGGAATACTAGTCTTAGGCAGATTACCTAGACTCTGTAGCCTTGCTCTCCAGATCTGTGAAATGGGAATGATAATATCTATCCCACTGAGTTCTCATGAGGATTAAACTGCAAAAGATCTGGCACATAACAGCTGTAATAAATAAGGCAGCCTCTTGCTCTGGCCTAAGCATGTTCATGTTCATTGTCTCATTACTTCTTTGCAATATTCATTTTTTAAATTTGTTTTTTTTTAATATTCATGACAGTAGATTGTATTTTGACATATTATACATACAAGATGTATAATTTCCCAATCTTGTAATTGTACATGATGTGGAGTTTCACTGGTTGTGTAATTGTACATGGGAAAGTTATGTCTGATTCATTCCACTATCTTTCCTATTCCAATCCCCCCTCCCTTTCTTTCATTCCCCTTTGTCTAATCCAAAAAGAACTTCTTCCCTCCACCCTCCCCTTATTGTGTGTTACCATCCACCATTAGAGAGACTATTTATCCTTTGGTTTTTTGGATAATGGCTTATTTCACTTAGCATGATATTCTCCAAGTCCATAATTTACCAGTAAATGCCATAATTTCATTCTTCTTTATGGCTGAGTAGTATTCCATTGTGTATAGGTACCACATTTTCTTTATGCATTTATCTGTTAAAAGGCACCTAGGTTGATTTCACAGCTCTACTATTTGAATTGAGCTGCTATAAACACTGATATGGCTGTGTCACTATAGTATGCTGATTTTAAGTCCTTTATGTATAGACAAAGGAGTGGATAGCTGGGTCAAATGGTGGTTCCATTCCAAGTTTTCTATGGTTGCACCAATTTACAGTGCCATCAGCAACATATAAATGTACCTTTTCCCTCACATCCTTGCCAACCCTTACTGTTTCTTGCATTCTTGATAACTGCCATTCTGACTGGAGCAAGGTGGAATCTCAGTGTAGTTTTAATTTGCATTTCTCTAATTTCTAGAGATGTTGAATTTTCTTTCATGTATTTTTTTGACCTTTCATATTTCTTCTTCTGTGAAGTGCCAGTTCAGTTTCTTTGCCCACTTATTGATTGGGTTATTTGGGTTTTGGGGGGTTTTTTTGGTGTTAAGTTTTTTAGATTCTTTGTATATCCTGGAGACTATTGCTCTATCTGAGGTGTAGGTGACAAAAATTTTCTCCCATTCTGTAGGCTCTCTTTTCATGTTCTTCCTCTTTGCAATATCCCTTGGAGGCAGGAATTATTATATCTCAGTTCTTGAACCAGGAGACCAAACGTTAGAGATCTTGAATAATTACTCCAGATCATCAAACCATAAATGGTGGACACAAATTCCTGCCGGGCACTTCTAAGTAATGTAATTGAAACAATGAGCTAATTATCAACAGAAAAAGAGTTAACATTTCCTAGTTACTATATTCTGAATGTTATTGTCCTCCCAAACTTCATATGTTAAGAGCCTAAACCCCAAGGTAATGGGGGCTCCTTTGGGAGGAAGGGAGATCATGAGAGTGGAGCCCTCATGAATAGAATTAGTGCTTTCATAAAAAAATTTCAGAGAACTAGCTAGTCCCTTCCACCATGTAGGGGAAAAACTAGAAAGCACTGTCTACCAACCAGGAAATGGGCCCTTTTCAGACACAGTCTACTGAGTCTTGACTTTCCCAGCCTCCAGAACTATGAGAAATAAATATCATAAATACCAACTCTATATTTATGATAGGTGATAGTTGTTCTCTAGTGTTCTTATTATAGCTGGCTAAGTACAATAAGACCCAGGGCAAAATAAACCCGGGTGCTGGACTTAAGCTACAAGCAGCCATCAAATATGAGGCATCAGGTTACTTTTCTTTGCAAGGTAGTGGCCCCTCAAATATGACACCCTCTCCCTGAGAAAACACCATCTTATTTCTTTACTTCTCTGTTGCTTCAGAGAGTTCCAAAATCCCCAGGAAAATGACCATTACACTCTTAACATGAAACTAACCAAGGATGTGGGCAAATATTTCAAAGTTTATGGTGGTGGTGTTATTTAAACTAATGCTCAACAATAGGGGATCAGTTGATTAAATTTTGATACACAGATAAATGGAGTGTTACAGAGTTATTTAATGATATTGCATAAACATGTCATCAGTAAGGAAGGTTTTTCATGAAATAGTATGACATAGTATGCTAATTCCCTCAATATATATATATAGTACATGCATAAAAGAAAAGACTGGAAGGATCTATATTAACATGTTGCATTGGTTGAGTGTGAACAGGATGAAGAGTGGGTTTTGTTTGGTTGGTTGGTTTTTGGTACGGGGGATTGAACTCAGGGGCACTCTGCCACTGAGTCACATCCCCAGCCCTACTTTGTATATTATTTAGAGACACGGTCTCCCTGAGTTGCTTAACACCTCACTTTTGCTGAGGCTGGCTTTGAACTCATGATCCTCCTCAGGCCTCAGCCTTCTGAGCCAATGGGATTATAGGCATGTGCCACCGTGCCCAGCGAAGAGTGTTTTTAAGGGTTCATTTTGCCTGTATGATCTCGTATAGGATTGTTTGAGAAAAGTTGGGTAATTGAACATATTACCTAAAATTAGATATTAATAATTTTCTTTCCTTCAAAAAGATGATTAGGTTCAGACTTCAAATTCTCTGAATATTAGGATTTACATGCTCAGATGCCACATAAATTAGCAGTCACCATCACTCCTAAGCCTTTTCTTGTATCTTCTTCAAAGCACTCACCACCAATCACTTTATCTGTTTTGGTTACTTGAATGCACTCTGAACTCTCACTAAGAAGGTGTTAGCAGGGACTTTGGTCTGTCTGCTGTCTGGTCCAGGATGCCTTCTCAATACATATCTGTTGGAACACATTGTTCAAAACAGTGAGTGGAACCCGGCTCTTCCACACAGGGCAAATCTTCCCCTTCCAGGATTGCCCCTCCCCCTCCCCCTGCAACACCTTCCCTTGGTACCCAAAGCACCATGCAGCAGAGCAGGTAACCCTTGGTGTCGGCATTTGCAATATGTACATGTTTCTTAAATTGTACATGATTTTTTTTGCACAATGTGTTTTCTCATGCTTGCCTCCTATTGATCTTCAGGGATTGTAGCAGATGCTTTAATGCAGAGGGAGGGCAGAGCGCTGGGCTTCTAGGGTCAGAAACATTAAGTTAAGGTCCAGGAATAATAAAAATCAACTATTACTATCATGAAGCTTGCAGGTGGGTATTGCTAGTGGACATTGTTAGATGGGGAAAATGAGGCACAGGGCAGTTCAGTGACTTGTTCTAAACCCCTGAAATGTTGATAGGCCCCTCTTCGGGATTCTGAAGCACTTTCCACCATGCCACCTATCCTTATCTGATCCCCATTAGACTGTAAATTGCTGAGATCTGGATCTAGGTTTGGTTCACTTTTACAGTCTCTGAGGTTGGCACAGTGCCTGGCATTTAGTAGCCACTCAATGAACACTTCTGTTAACTAAACTGCCTAAAGTAACATAGCTAGTAAGTGGCAGAAAGTGGACTGAATTTTAGCCATATTCTCTGACTCCTTTTTTGTTGTTGTTGTTGTTCTAATTAGTTATACACGACAGCAGAATGCACTTTGTTTCATTGTACACACATGGAGCACAACTTTTCATTTCTCTGCCTGATTAACATTTCACCAGATAAAATCCTGGAACAATCCATTCTTCATTTCAGGGCCCTCTCTACTTTGGATTTCTTATTTTCTGGTTCCTCATTCTCATCTACATTTTGTCCTCATCTTGCCTTCCTCCTGGCCACTCTTGGCTGGTTGTTGGGTGAACTTGTCTCATTTTGAAAATGCACCTTGTTATAACACGTTCTCTCATCAAAAAAAAACATTTTGTAAAAAAGACATTTGCAAACTGTGTCTCATTCATGTCTGGGAGGAGTGGAAGTGAGATCCAGTAACACTCAAATGATCTGGCCACTCACTGATGGGCAATTTCCAAAAAGCAATGGTGTCTTTGGGACGCTTCATGTTTGAAGAAGAGAAGAGAGAACTGGATGGATAAGGGCACCAAGATGAAATGTTAAGACACTAAAGAAATCTAGCACAGAGCCCCAGGAAGAGAGGGGCTTCTTGTATTTCCCATCCTTTAAGTGAAATCAATAGCTAGCCATTGCTTCACTGTGCATGCGCCAGCATTGTTCTGAACACTGCATAGAACTTCCTATTTAATCTTCTTATCAACCCTACAGGTTGTGCCCATTTTACAGAAGACAGAGCAGAGGCTTGAAAAAGTCAATGACTTGCCCAGTAGCACACAGCGGGTTAGATTTAGAGCCCCGGTTTATCTATCTCCGGGGCCAGTTATTAATGCTTTTCTGGGGATGCCCACGCAGGGTGTGTTCAAATGACCTCCAACTCGCCTGGAGATCTGAAACTTTGAGCACAGGCTGAATGACTGAACTTGGACCAGCCGCACAGGGGTCCGCAAGGGCCTTACTGCAGGTCCCTGTTCCGGTCGCCCCCAGCTCGACGGCTGCCGCCCGAGTCACGCAGGAGCTGTCCCGGGTGCTGCCGAGCGCGGATCCGGCTCCGGGCGCAGCCAAACGGGTGAGCGCGAGCAGCTGCCGCGGGGTTTGGCGCTGCCGAGCAGATGGCGCCGGCGGGGGGCGGCCGTTGGACGTTCGTAGCATTTTCCTTCGCGCATATGTTGCGGGCGAGGACGACCTCGAGCCTGCCGCGGCGGCCGATTGCCAGCCCCGGACGCTCGGACGCCAGGCATCAGGCCTGGCGAACCCCAACTCAGCCCCGCCACCGTGGAGAGGTGGGCTGACAACGCTGCGTCAGCCATCCCATACAGTAAAAGTGACTTCTTGTATTTCCCATCCTTACCATAGCCTACGAGAGTCTGGATCCCATTTTACAAAAACTGAGCTTTGAAAAGGAACTGACCCGGCCAGAAGGAGGACCTAGCCAGGTGACTCTCACCTGCGCACTTGGCGTTCTTTGGGTTCCATCGTGTCTCCAGTCTCAGGGTCACACCAAAAGCAAGCAAACTTTCTTGATCTTGCTTGTCTGAATTCCAACGGATTCTTCCTTTTAGAGGGGCCTTTGTAGAGGATGTTCTTTTGAGCCCTCCCCTCAGTCCCCTCCCCCGCATGGCTTTCAAGGGCTCTTTGGGGATCTTGGGTTCGGCGTGGATTCCTATGGGAAGCCTTCTCTGAGCAGGAACCACAGCATCACAGCCTTGAGCGCGCTAGGATCTTTTCATGAAGGGGTGCGATGCTCCCAGTCTGTAAAGCCCTATGAGGACAGGGAGTGGGTGCTTTCTGTGTAGCATTCTCTTCTTCTGGGTGACAGGCAATGGAGAAAAAGTCATGAATGAATGGGCAGTGAAATGGTAGATGGATGGATGGACGCATGGGTGGATGAATAAATAACTGGCTGGATGAACCCAGGAACAGGCTTTCATTAAGAAGTACCTGCTTCCTCACCATCCAATGATCAGCTGGTTGAAGGTGAAAGGAGGGCAGCTCATCTAAGAATGAAGGGCTGTTTGGAAATCCTGGGCCTTCTCAACTGCATCTTTTATTAACTGGGTGTGTGGTGAGGCTCATTCCCTTCCTCTCCCTCTCTCCCTGTGTTGCCCTGTGACTGGAGGCCCAGCCTCCTATCCTGTTCACAGAATGGAGTTTTCCTTATGCTAATGGATGAAGTTGCTATTATTAAGATGAAATGCAACTAGAAAGAGCCAAATGAGGAAGCTGGCAGCTCTGTGTGTGTGTGTCCCCCCCTCCCCAGTGGAAAACCAAGAAAATAGACACTATAATGAATCCTTTAAGTTGCTCATCTGACCTACTTGGTGAGAGAGCTGGGGATTCCAGGGCATTGGAGAAGTTCCCAGATGGAAAGAATTCAGATGCAACAAATATTTACCAACACTTACTAGATGCCACGGGCTCTGTGACAATAGCTTGAAGGATACTTGGCATGCTCAAGGCCTCCTTTGAGTTTCCATAAAACTCTGGGAACTGAGGTTCATTGCCTCCATTCTTTGGAAAAGAGAACAGAGATTCATGGGGTCAAATGGTCTGCCCAAGATCACCCCATCAGAGTTGCTTCCAGAAAAAAAAAATCATTATATCCAAATGTGATTTTATGTGATCAAAAACAAATCCCTTTCAGCTGTTGGTGCTTGGGTTGCAGATGATAGTTTGGCTGCTGTTAGCATCTCTTTGCGTGGACAAATCATCTTCTCCTGAAGAGGTCTCAGATGGATGGAGCTTGATCTCCCTGGTTTACTGAATCCAGTAACTCTTTCAGTCCATTGAAAAGACTAATAGCCTTAAGTCCTTAATAGGACTAATAGCTATGCTTATTAGTCCTCATCACTTATTGACTAAGTGGCACTATTAAATTAATGTGTTGAGTACTTTATATGGATTAGCTCATTTAAACCTTACAACCCTCCAACAAACTAGGCACGTTTTGTCCCTGTTTTACAGATCTGAAAATGAGGGTCCCAGAAGTTGAGTAACTTGCTCACAATCAAGAGTCGGGATTCAAATGCAGACAGTTCAATGCTAGGTGCTGCCATTTGAATGGTTTTCAGACAGTTCACCAAAGAACCCCAGGGTTCAAACCAGAGGAGGAAGAGGTTGAGGCAAAGGATGTTTGGCATCCTGTACACCTGGCCTGCTCCGGTTCTTCTCTTACTCTCTAAGCTAAATGTGCAAGAATTCGTTGAACAAAGAGTAACAAGAGCTTTTAAAAAAGTAAAAGTTGGGTGCTAACAGACAATACTGTTGATCTGACAATTGTATGGCTGTACTGCGAGAGGGACAGTGTCACCTGGAGGCCAATCTCTGTGTCCTCTCTGCATTACCTAACAGTACCTGGCCCTGGGTTTTAGTAAATGTAAGCTGCATTAAGTGAAGTATAGCAGAGCATAGGGGTAACTGTTCCACCACACTTTACCCTTTGATTCTTCCAGAACTTCCAAGGGCCCCTGCAGTCATACAGAGGAGAACCTCCAGGGTTTGCTTGCAAGATGATGTTGTCAGAAGAAAAGATTCGGTGCAGGTCCAAGGAGACACTTAATGAGGTGGCCTGAGAGCAGCACCTTGATGCCACAGCCTCATTCTGTTCCCAGGGATTTCCTGGAGTTATGGGGACAAGAAGGGCCACAGCCTCAGGCTAGAAGAAACAAGAGCCTCAGGGTTTGAGGGAATGGGAAGAGGGCTCTCCTGTCTTTGGGTGATGCTGAAGACCTGGTTTGGATAAGTAACCCCCCAAACTCCTGTCATATAGACCTGATTCCCTAGCTTGGCACCACTGGGAGGTGGTGGGACCTTTAAGAGGCATGGCCTAGTGGAAGGAAGTCCAGCGTAGAGATGTGCCCTTGAAGAGAATATTGGGATTCCCACCCCTTCCTGTCTCTGCTTTTGTTTCCCAGACACCATGAGGTAAACAGGCCTCCTCTATCACATATGTAGCCATGATATACTGTGCTGTCACAGGCCTAAAGCAACATGGCTAAGTTACTATGGGCTGTAAACACTAAAAGTGTAAGCCAACATAAACCTATCCTCTTTTTAAGTTGATTATCTTGGGTATTCTGTCACAGTGACAGAAAGCTGACTCACAAACTCCCTATTAGTACCTCTCTTCATCCATTCCCACACATTTTTATGGTTATGTCTTTGAGGTTTCCCTCCCCCACCTCTCTCTCTCTCTCCTAGAGTAATTAGTTAATTCTTAATTAGTTCCTTTTAGTTATATATAATATTGGGGTTCATTTTGACATAATTAAACAAGCATGGTGCTGAGAGCCACAGCTGAGTCGGAATGGCCCCTGGCATTTTGCCAATAGTATTGATTGACAGGCGAGGCATTTCTATTGCCTAGGCCACTGCTTTGGAGTTCTAGTGGGGATTCCCGGGGATCCCGGAGAGTTCCCATTGGTTGGGGAAGTGCAGGAGGAGGGATTTCCGGAGGATTTTTTCTGGCTGCTGGTTCCTGGAGCTGCCTGGCGTTTGGGAGGAGTTCCTGGGAGTGTGTGTGGAGGGTGCTGGTGGAGTTCAGAAATAAAGTTTGTTCCTGCTTCAGTGGCTCGTGATTTGTGCCCAGCCAGACTGCGGCTCATGGAATATAATATGCTCAAATTCAGTTCCCAGTACTTCCCTTTCCTTCCCTCCTCCCTCCCCTGTTTCCTTCCCTCTACTTATCTTTCTGATATTTATCTGTAGTTTTTTAAAATTAGTGTTTGTGGATATGCATGAAATATGTGAACATTAGACCAAAATAAGGAGACAAAAGAAAAAAAAGGGGGGGTGGGATTAGGAGTAGAGGAAGGGGATAGAGGGGGAGGGAGGAGGGAAAGTAAAAGGGAAGAATGGTAGAACAAATCTAACCTAACTGTCCTATGTACATACATGAATATACCACAGGGAATCCTGCCTTCCGTGCTACATTCTGTTAAACATGCAATAAATTGTCTCTTAGCAAAAACTAAAACAAAAATTAAAAACTATTAGCAAAAATTAAAAAATTAAACTAAAATGGAGATAAAAATTAAAATACTCAAGATGGAGAAAATTATTAGGATACCAGTGTTTAGATGGTAACATTCTTCACAGTAAGTGGAGTTGAGCTTCAAAACTAATTCTGGGCTTCCTTGTGGCCAAAACAAAAAAAGAAACACAATCCATTATGTGATTCCAGTTTCCTATGGATAGATTCTGTGTTGCTCAGGGATGCTGATCTTTTCTCCGAAACTAGAATCAAGAGACTTTTCTTATGTGGGGTTTTGTCTGCTAATGAAAACTTATAGAATGAAAACTGCATTGAACTCACTGTAGGACTAGTGAGTTCAACGCAGTTTTCATTCTATAAGTTTTCATTCTATAAGAAGGGCAACAGCCTCAGGCTAGAAGAAACAAGAGTCTCAGGGTTTGGGGGAGTAGGAAGCGGGCTCTTCTGTCTTTGGGTGATGTTGAAGACCTCGTTTGGATAAGTAAGGTAACATACAAATTTGCATCTTATTTGCAACAGTGTTTTAAGTGTTTTAAGCCTGTAGATATTGTTCCCAGGTTCTCCCTGAATGCAGAATGAAGAATAAAGTCTATGGGGAATAGATGGACTCACTCACCCTTTAAACAACACTCCTAAAGAGTGCAACTCTGAGCAGGTCCTTGGATAGGACTTGGGAAGCAGGTGATTCAGACTTAGAGTATGGTTACCATGTTTATGTTTGCCTGAGTGAATCCAGATCCAGCCACAGACTTTCTATCCAGCCTAATCCTAATTTTAATGATGCAGTAACATTCTTCAAGTTACAAGAAAAAAGATGAATAAGATATTTGAAGTGGATCTCAATCAAATGCACATATTTTAAAATATTTACAAATGTTGCTTAAATGCCTCTCCCATTGCTTCATTCTAAAATCATGGTTCAAACAAATTCTGCGAGACTGTGTAGACCTGGTCTTGATAGTGCTGGTTCATTTAGCAGGTACACCATTCATCTGCAAGGATGGAAGAGAATAAGGATGTCATCAATAATGTGCCTACAGAGCCTCCAAGTCAACCAAGTTTCCCTCGTGTGGGAAGCAGTAATTTGTTCCTTGATATATGGGGATTGCTTTTCTTCCATAGCTGAAACCCAATCAGTCTTTGGAGGTGGTTGTAATTAATAGGTAAGGAAGTGCAAATACATCTGAATTAATAGAGCCAGTAGGTGTGACTAACTATAATATGATTACATGTGAAATTAACCCAGAGATCAAACCTAATCAATCCAGACTAATAACTGCCAGGACAACAATTTGTGGTTTTAGATGAGTTTACTTTGAAAGGAACTAAAGAAAATGAACTCTGTTAAAATGTAACGACTGTCATATTTTTTAAAAATGTGAGTAGCATACTAAGATTACAAATATGCATGTAGATGATATTAATGTCCAGATGTTGGATACCCACACCATTATTATATTGGCAAGTGACAGTAAACAAAATTAGAAAATCAGAAATTAGTAAAAAGAATCAAGAATCATAAATTTAAAGGATGGGACTGAAATAGTATAAAATCTGAGATTTTCAGTGTTGCAATTTTTATTATTTATTTGATTCTAGTAACTAAAGAGCAAGGTAATTGATAGTCATAAGCTTACAACCTATTTAAGAACCATACCAATGGATTCACTGTAGCTCTTTGTATCTCACCCAGGAAGTAAACACAACCTTGGATTTTTGTCCTATTATTGTGGCAGACTATGTTGCTGGCCCCAATTCCTCATCCCTGGTTGTCTCAGCACCTATGTAGCTTTGTAGAGCCTCCCACTTGCTTTTGACCACATGACTTGCTTTGGCCAATGGAAGGAAGCAGAAATGACGTCAGTTCTGATTCAGGACTCATAACCTTCCTGGGTTTCTACTTTGCTTTTCTCCTTTTTCCATCATAAAAAGAACATGGATTGACTAGGATGCTGTTCTGGGAAGAGTATGAAAGACACGTGGGGTGGAGCTGAGACTCTCCAGCCACAGTCTACATCAGCCACCCACTACATCAGCCACCCGCAGCCAAGACCCAGTTCTGTGAGAATAACAGTGGCTTTAATAAAGACACTGAGGTTTAAGTGGTTTCTCGTACAACATTTTTGGTGGCAACTGCTGACTTACACACACATTCTTTTCTGGGTAGTTTAACGACAATTATGTCTTTGGACGTATTATTTTGTTTTACCTGTTTTTGACCTTTGTGTAGAAGATGATCTACTAGCGAATTATTTTGCAAGCTAGCACTAAGATTTAAAAGATCCAGGTTGATGATTGAAAAGAGCCCTATAAAAGCCAAGAGTTTTTAAAAATTACAACAGTAAGCAGGTAAACAGACTTTCAGATGGGCACCTTGCCAAGGAGCATTCCCTGCCAGGTCAACATAAACAATCAGAACAGCACTTAGGCAATGCTACTGGGCAAAACAGCAGAGAAGATGAAGAATGAGTCCCTCATTGATGGACGCACTCCATCCAAGAAAGACTATGGTGAGAGAGGAGCTGTGGAGTCAGGCAGACCTAGGTCCTAGCCCTACAATCTCTCTTTTCACTGATATAGAGTTCAATAATTACTTTATTCCCTCTGAGCCTCAGTTTTGCTATCTGAAGAATGAATAGAACATTCTTCAAGAGACTGAAAGTCCATTCACTGCAAGTCCATTCACTCAGCTCTGTGAAAGCAGAGATTTACATTCCAAATTGTATGAAGGTTATTATGGTTTAGATGCGAGGTGTCCCCAAAAGTTCTTGCATGAGAAAATGCAAGAAGGTTTAGAAAAGAAATGATTGGGTCATGAGAGCCTTAACCCAATCAGTGAATTAATCCCCCAATGGGATTAGCTGAGTGGTAACTGAAGGCGGGTAGGCTGTGGTTGGAGGAGGTGGGTCCCTGGAGGCATACCTTTGGGGTATATATTTTGTATCTGATAAGTGAAGTCCTTCTCTGCTTCCCGATCATGTCCTGCATCACTTTTCTCCACCACTTTCTTCCACCCTGATGTTTTGCCTCATCTTGAGCCCTGAGGAATGGAACCGACTGTCTATGGACAGAATTCTCTGAATGTAAACCTCAAAATATACTTTTCCTCCTCTAATTGTTCTTGTCAAGTCTTTAGTCATAGCAGTAAAAAGGCTGGCTTCAAGAAGATGGAATTAAGGACACAGGATGGAAAGGAAGAGGGACTCTTTTTCTTCTGTGACCTAATTTGTGAATCGAAGGAAAGGCCTATGAAGAACATTCCTCTGTGATCTTCCCTTCTTGGTAGAGAAGGCAGAGTCACTTGCAGGTTTGGAAGAGTCAAGAAGAGGTCCTATGGAGAAAACTATGAACAGCCAAGGAGAAAAAAACATTCATGCTGTTTTAAATATTTAGAGGATGGCATCATACATTAGATAATGTAGTGAGTGATTTCAGAGGGTTTTTTTTTTTTTATTCAACACTCATTTGTGGGAAATGAGGTCCAGGGAGAGCACATCTTGATGAAAGTCATACAATATCCCAGGAATTTGAATGCATCTGGAATTTGAATGCTCGCCTTCATCCTGGTGCCTACTCCACTGTTTGTTTTTAGATCTGTGCCATGTCTAGTTGTCATAGTAGCCTCTGCAATGGACTAAATGTTTGTGCCCCCCCAACTCTTTTAAAACCCTAAACCTCATGTGATGGTAGTTAAAGATGGTGGCCTTTGGCAGGTAATCAGGTCATGAGCTGCAGCCCCTAGTTCCCTTGTAAGAAGAGACCAGAGAGCTAGCTAGTTCTCTTTCCTCCATGTGAAGGTATAATGAGCAGTAGACAGTCTGCCACCTGGAAGGGGGTCCTCACCAGAACCCATCCCTGCTCGGTCCCTGTTCCCAGTCATCTAGCTTCCCAAACTAGAGAAATAAGTTTCCATGGTCTGTGGCTCTTGGTTAGAGCAGTGAATTGACTAAGACAACTTCCCTTTTAAGACTGACTGAGCTCATGCCAGTCATCCTCCCTGGTAAATTCCACTGCATAAAACTTGTGACCAAGTTTTCAGTTTTCTTCTGAAGTCTCACCTCCTGTTCTTTCTTGATCTGTCTCTAGATGGCCTTCTTCCCCCTCAGTCCTTCACAACTGCTGCCAGTTTTGGAGGTGGCCAGGACTGCCATGTCGCTAAACCCAATCGTCGGTGCTCTGTCTTCAATTTCTCACTTAACAAATTTCTCATTTGTTATTTGGTTCCACTTGTTATTTGCTTCCTCTTTCCTCCATGGAGCCCCTTCTCTTACGGTCTTCAGAGCATCCCACTCCCCTGATTCTCTTCCTGCCTTACTAATGGCTCCATCTCAGTTTCCTGGACTGTTTCTCACCTCTCTGCCCTTGTGATGTTGGGGTCGCCCAGGGTTTAGTTCTTGGACCTCTTGTCTTCATCTGAACTTCATCTGCTAATTTCATCCAATCTATGTCTTTTAACTCTATCTATATGTTGATAAATTTAAATTTTCCGTTTTGGGGCTGCATCACTCCCCAGACCTTTGGATTTATACATCCAATGGCTTAACACCTCTACTTGGATATATAAAAGGATTCCTGAAACTTATATTTAAAACCAATCACCCCATCCCACCCTCCCCAACTCTCAGACTCAGCTACTACTTTCCCACTCATAGATATTCCCTAATTGTCCCTTGACAAATGTGATCACACTAAATACACTGTTCATTGATTTGACTTAACAGTGTGTGTGTGTTGTGTGTGTGTGTGTGTGTGTGTGTGTGTGTGTGTGTGTGTGTGGTGGAGATCAAAGCCAGGGCTTTGTGCATGCTAGGTAAGTGCTCCACTACTGAGCTATACCCTGGTCCCCACTTAACACTTTGTCTTGACAATCTTCACATCATCACCATCTACCTCACACTTTTTAACAGCTTTTTTGTGGCAAGATTTATAGGAAAATGCTTATGATGTGGTAAAACAGTCTATAAATGATGTGTAGAAGAAATCATACCACAAATGTTGAATATTCATTGCTTTAGAAATTGAAAAACAGTGCTACAAATAAATACGCCAAAATGTTAAGATGTTTGCCACTATTGATAGATTTGTGTTTCCTCTCAGCTCTTCTGTTTACTTGGCTTTCCAAATTCTCTGCACAGTAATTGCATAAATTCATGTAATAATTAAATACAAATATGCATGTGCACAAAATCATCATATATCCCTTGACAGGTGAAGGGACACATTTTCATATTTCCACAGAATGAAAACTACTCTGCAATAATGAAAACCTCTTGATACACATAAAACATTATACTGAATAAAAGACACTAGAGGGGCCGGGATTATGGCTCAGTGGTAGAGCACTTGCCTAGAAGCGTGAGGCACTGGGTTTGATCCCCAGCACCACCCCAAAAAATAAATAAAATAAAGTATTGTGTCTATCTACAACTAAAACTATACTGAAAAAAAGACACTGGACACAAAAGAGTTCATAGTGGATGACTCAGTGTATATATTATTTCCCAAAGAGGCAAAATGAATCTATTAATCTGAAAACAGATCAGTGGTCTCCTGGGGCCGGGATGTTTCAAAGTGCCACTAGGTATCTTTTGGGGATAATACAAATTTTCTATATCTTG
This sequence comes from Ictidomys tridecemlineatus, assembly GCF_052094955.1. Lineage (NCBI taxonomy): Eukaryota > Metazoa > Chordata > Mammalia > Rodentia > Sciuridae > Ictidomys > Ictidomys tridecemlineatus. The sequence goes on from NC_135480.1 coordinate 32,385,451, forward strand.
AGTGTGGTGTTGTTGACATGTATACATGTATTAAAACTCATCAAAACGCATGTTTTAATTTAAGGTAGATGGAAAGCATACCTTCAATGATTAGGAGAGATACAAGATGGAAATAGAGATTCTCTTACTTATAGACCCTGGGTGCACAAAGTATGCCTGGAGGCCACACACAGGGAGGTCAGGGAACACAGGCAGAGAAAGAGAAGAGGATCCCTGGGCCAACTCTTTAACTGGGATCAGGGCATTACCCAAGCAGGTTTCCCAGGGGAAATTTTAATTGGTGGGTTTAAAGCAAACAGTAAAAGATCCAGGAGGCCACACTGTGATTGGGAGATGGTCACTGTGGCCTATCTGCACAGTCCCTGTGGAGTGTAAGGGTCAAGGAGGCTGCATCTAGCTATCCCATAGGAGGTGGTCACCAGGAGGAAGTTGTCAAAGGCAGACAACTGGACCCACCACCTTGAGGAGCTGTGAGAAGGGGAGCACTGAAGTGTGTCAAGTGGGACTGAGCCTTGCTTCCGGTGTGGGAGATCCACAGTGTGGATGCTGAGGCAACATAGAGTGGTAAGAATCACGACATCGCACACCTAGAATGGACGCATTTATTGAAATTTTATTTCAATAAGGTTGATTTTTAAAATAAAGCAAGAGACTGGAAAGGAATCTTCCAAAATGGCAACAATCCCTGCTATAAAAGAACAGTCGTAGGATATGAAGATGTGCAAATATAAGAAAAAATTAAAGCTAGTTGAGGAATTCCTCAAGAAAATAACTGGTTTTTAAATTCAAGCTCCTTGGGGTGCCATTCTGTAAAAAGATCTCTTTTACTGGTTCCTCCCCTGTGTCACAGGACTGGGGGAAAAAAATAGGACCGAAGTGTTCTGCAGAGCAAGGAAAGAAATTGGAGGACTCAGATGAGGAGCCCAGGAACAAAGGAATGCTGGAAAAGAGGTGAGAGAAGGAGGCAAAGGGAGAGGGTTCTGCAAGATGAAGGGAGATGACACCTGGGGAGGACAGAGCCTGGGAGGAGCTCCTGGGGACAGGTCTTGCTAAGAGACTTAAATATAGACACGTCTAATGTTCAATTTTCAGTGATTTGCCATTAATTGCTGTTGAATTAACAGCAGAAACTCTCCCACACACAGTTCCCTGCTGGGGATATCAAGGGGAAGGAACCAACCCTCTCTCACTGCAGGGTGCAGGGATAAATGGACAGGTATAATACGCCAGGTGAGAGGAAGATCAAGAGTTCAGTGGAAGAATGGGAGCAAAGGTATCCAAACCTCACACACATGCCCCAGAGGTAGGGGGACCCTGCCAGGCTCCCCCTTGCAGAGCACATGTGAGCACATATGAAGTCAAAGCAAGGGGTCAGCCTTGTGCCAGATACCAGAGGCCACCTAAACACAGGGAAAATGTCATCGAGCTTTGCTTATTGTGGTGGATTAAAACTCAAATCCTCTTTTAAAAACAGGAACTGGCTTTACTAGTTCTGAGACTTTCTGAGATAGTTAAAAATAAAATTATTAAGTCAAATAGGAAAAATTATGTTCATCTGAGCTCCTATGAGATTGGAGGAAGTTCTACACAGGATCAGAAGGAATAATTGGGCATGCTCTTCAGAGTAATAACAAGAAGTAAAATTAGCCAAATGCTTCTTATATGCTAGGCCCTGTTCTGTGTCTTTTACAGGTACCAAATCATTGAACTTGCATTAGAATGCTATAAAACAAATGCTACTGTCATCCCACTTTATACATGAGAAAATTGAGGCACATAGAGATCAGAGAATTTGTCTAGAATCACAAAACTAGTAAAGAGAGGGTTGGGATTTTGTCCTAAGGAGCTGAGAAATCACACCTGGTCGGGGAGATGGGGAGGCCGTGTGGGCTCTTGGCCTCTAGTGGATAGAGAACAAAGATGCTCTTAAATATCTTACAACACACAAGGCAGCCTCCTTGCTCCCACAACAACATATCAAGACCAAAATGTCAATAGTGCTGAGGTTAAGAAATCCCATCTGTAATCCATGCTCTGCCTCTTATCAGTTCAAGTGCCTCCCCCAGAAGGCCTGTGCCTCCATACTGATAATACTGAAACTGTTGGTGGGGTAACTTCCTCATGAGGAAGTGAGCTTGGTTAACCGCAGGTGGGTGGTTGTTCTGAATGGGAAGTGTAAATTAGGGACCACAACTGAGTGATCAGCTGGGCATTTCGGGGTGGAGGGTAGCAGTGGAGAAAGGCCCTTGTCGATGGTGTGAGAGCTGACTGAGGAAGGACTCCCGGATCTAGTGGACAATGCTTGGGCAGTTTTGCTGCAAGGACTGCATGTAAGCCCTCTTTCCCAACCTGCAAGGGTTTATTAAAATCTGCAATGCTCAACTGTGTTTTGCTAAGTAGTATTTCTTTCAGAGGGAATAAAAGAAGCACATGCCCCCTGACATGCCCATCCTGGAGTGGAAACAGGTTCCTTGCTCATGGGGGGACCTGACAGTTACACATCTCAGCCACTTCGGCAGCCTCTGCAAAGGAAGAAGACAACAGGTCATCATACCCCTGAATATGATCTATAAAATCTGGATAGACTTTTCTGCTCTCAGGGCTCACACTGATGACTCCCAAATTTCTGTCCCCAGCCCAGGCCTCACTTCAGAGCTGCAAACTAACTCCCTCCTGGATATTTCCACTGACTTCTCAAAAATCAGCATTGTTGGGCTGGGGATGTGGCTCAAGCAGTAATGCGCTCACCTGGCATGTGCGGGGCGCTGGGTTCAATCCTCAGCACCACATAAAATCAAAATAAAGATGTTGTGTCCACCGAAAACTGAAAAATAAATATTAAAAAAATTCCCTCCCCCACCCCTTTCTCCTGTCTCTTAAAAAAAAAAAAATCAGCATTGTTGAAAGTGAACTCACCCAATTCTGTTTTTCTAGTTGATGGGACTATTCAGCAACTGTTGTGCCAATAAGCATCAGAGACCCCCTCTATGTCTCTCAGCAGCTTCTCCACCCGTTTTCACACGTCTCCCCAAAGTACCTCTTACTGTGACCTCCTTTTCCATGCACACATTCCACAAATCTGCCTGCCTTTGCCATGTTATGTTCCACAGCAAAATGGAAAGGCGACAACACATCTCCTCCAAATCAATATGTTGGGCTCTTTCTGCCTCTAGCTTTATAAATGACCCAGAAAAAAAAAGAACAAATGTAAATTCATGGTGAGTGCTGATGATACAGAATTATGTGGCAAGCTGGGGCCAGGGGCAAAGAGCAGGAAAGATTCATCCTGACTTAGATCAGCTCAGCAATTGAGCTGACACATGGCCAATTAAGTATGTTCATAGGAAGCGTGAGAGAAGTCTGCAGCGAGGCCGCAGAAAGGAGGCAGCACCGACCAGCTGATTCAGAACAGATCCCATCGCCCCCCACCCTGGAGTGGCAACCTCGGTTCCTCCAGAGTTAACCAACAGGGCTGAAAAGAGAAGCGTGGGTTCAACAGGCCCAGCAGAGAGATTTCCCTCTATCTTTTTTTTTTTCCTGGTATCTAGAATTGAACCCAGGGGTGCTTAACCACTGAGCCACATCCCCAGACCCTTTTTTTTTTTTTTTTGTATTTTATGTAGAGTCAGAGTCTCACTGAGTTGCTCAGCACCTCACTTTTGCTGAGGCTGGCTTTGAGCTCGCAATCCTCCTGCATCAGCCTGCTGAGCCCCCATGCCCAACTTCCCCGCTATCTTTTTTAATATCGACACAAGCAGAATTAGCCTCCCCTGTTTCTACAAAACAATCCAAGAATTAATTTTTCTCAACCCTGGGCAAATGTGTCATTGGGAGCATCTGAATGCTCTGGTCCTGATGAGCTGAGAATTGTAGATTTTGTTGAGTCAGAAAGGGCATCAGATGCTACCAGCTCTGAGGGTCTCAGTTGTGGATGGGGAACTTTGGGGGAGCTTTGGAGCTATTATAGGGTTGCTCAAACTCACATGTACATTATGCCTGTCTGTGGACCAAACCAAGCCATGCTGCCTAATCACAGGGTCGTGGAGCTATCCCTGAGTAATTCATGCTGGATTTTAGGCATCTAAATGATGCCTAAAATTGAAATTGATCGAAATATCTAAAATTGATTGAAATATCTAAATATTTCAATTTCAACCTGAAATTGAATATAATTTTTTTTTTTTTTTTGCGTATGTGCTTCTGAAAATTTTTTCTGGGAGAAAATATTGTTGCATTTTGCCAAATTCCCAAAAGAATCATCCCATCTGAGTAAATACCAAATATGATTGTTATTATATATTAGATTCTGTTGTGGTTAATTAAGTACAAATTTTTATTTAGGATGTGAATTTTTTTTTTTTTTTTTGTACTAGGGATTGGACCCAGGGGCACTTGACCACTGAGTCACATCCCCAGCCTTTTTTTATTTTTTTTTATTTTGAGACAGGGTCTTCCTAAGTTGCTGAGGGTCTTGCTAAGTTGCTGAGGCTGGCTTTGAACTTGCTGCAATCCTCCTGACTCAGCCTCCCAAGCTTCTGGACTTGCAGACATACTTCACTGCACCCAGCTAAGATGTTGATATTTTAAAAAGAATAATTTTGGGCTATTGTATACTTTCTTGAAATATACAATATTTACTGCTCTATCATGGCCTCTGTGGTATCCATCTTGGGGGCTGATGGGAAGGAAGCCACCGCATCATAGATATTGGACCAGGTGTAAGCCCACATGTTCCCTGGAAGCAGGGAAATATACAATATATACAAAGGATTTTTACTACTAAACTCTAGTACTACTTGGGAGTCCTTGAAATATTTCAGTATTTTTATGAAAAGGAGCCCATTTTAATAAAAAGTAACACCAAACTGATAAAAAAAAAAACTTGTATCCAGAATATACAAAGAATTCATGACTCAATGATAAGATGGAATTCTATTTGAATGACATTCTAGGAAAGAAAAACTTTAGGGGCAGAAAATTGATCAATGGATGTCAGGAACAGAGGCTGGGGGCAGAGAGACAGACTATATAGCAAAGAGCCTCAAGCTAACTTTGAGGGATAAAGAAAATGTATATCTCGTGTGTGGTGAAGGTGAAGTAGCTAACGCATTTGTCAAAACTTATTCGACTCTATTTCTTCAAAAAGTGCACATTTTATTCTATATAAATTAGACATTAATAAGCTGGATTTAAGGGTAGGGCTTACTAGGGCTGGGGGTATAACTCAGTGATATATTCTCCAGGCCTTTCCCCCACATCTTTGTGATCCAGCAGGACTCCTGTCCAACACACCCACCCCTGGGTTTACGTGAGCATGCCTGGCAGAGGTTATTGTCATGAGATGGTGAGGAGCCTCCAGGGAAAGAGGTCAGTCATTCTGTGGGTAGAAGGAGTTGAGCATCATAAACTTACCCCAAAGCCAATCCTCCCCTGGAAGGTGGAAACTTCTGTCCTGGCATCCACCCTCAGATAGAGATGCCCATAAAATTCTACGGGATTCTGGAAATGGCTTACGGAACCGGATTCCCCAGGAGAGGAAGCCCTGCAAGACTGAGCACTTGGAATCCTTGATGCTAGACTCCTGGCTTGGCTGTGGCAGGGAAAACATGGTAGGAGGGTGGTTGCCTTCAGGAGGACACCATGATACCTTGTGGGTGACATCAGAAATGGGAGCTGAACCTCATAACCCCAGGGACAGCTAACTTATGTTGTTGTACATCCATGAGGCACCCTCAAGGGATTTTTGGTGGTAAGGATTGATGTTTTGCTTAAGCAGGTGAGAACAATTTGAATGATTGTAAATGTAACCCATTGTTACATTTGATAAAATGGAATTCCATTTGTATGACATGAAGAGAGACATTTTAGAGACTGGGAAAAAAAAATCAAATTCCCCCAAAGCTATATCAGCTGATCAGTGGAAAAGGCTGGAACTCAGATCTTGTGGTTCTCTGTGAGAATCCTCTGGTGCATTCACTGAAGTCTCTGACTCCACTATCAACAAAAGGGACACACCCTGAGATCCTGTACAAGAGTTTTAAGAGCCTGTTTCTTTTCAAAGTTAATCTTCATCTACACACAGTTGTTGGAGGTTTCCTTTTTTATTTTTTTCTATAGAACTTTTCTTAAGCTCCCTAGCCTTCCCATAATATCCTCACAAATCCAGCTGTTTCCAGAATGAGTCCCTGGGGCCAGCCTAAGCCGTGTGGGAGCAGCTGCACCTTCCAACATAACCAGGTATACTGTGGTCTAAAGGTGGCCTCCTGGGACCACTTGGAGGTGCAACCAAGACACCTCCTGGGAAAGACCTCATTCTGAGTGTGCAATGGGGCGATTTTTTTTTCTCCAGAATTCCTCCTAGGAAACACCAGAGTTGTTAGAAGGAATGGTTCAATGAGCCCACTTGAGCCTGGGTGAGGCCCCAGCTGGGTGTTGCCTGACATGACAGCTTCAAAGGAGGGAGAAGCACTGTGTGTGGCAGAGAAAGGAATTTCGATGTCCCCTTCCTAGCTCAATCCAAGAAGGAGGTAAAGATCAAAAAGGGGAGGAGGGAAAAAAAATGGAGCAAAGCCAAGAGCTCTATAACATGATCCCCGCTTCCCCTGTACTCACTGTATTTAACTCAGAGGACTTCTCATGGAGATGTATGAAGAACTGAGTTTAGGAGGAGGGGAGGGTGATAGATACATGGGCCAAATGAAGACAGTGCACGTGGAGTCAGGAACTAGACCACTGGAGTTAGCAGGCATTGTGCTGAGAGCTTTGGGCTATCACAAGGCCATAAAAAAATGGCTTGGGGCCCAAGTCCTGTACCTTCAAGGAAAGTAGGGGTATCAGATGAGACCTGGGTTACAGATGGAAAGACAGAAATGAGCTTGGCTGAGAACAAAGACAAAGGTGGCCCCTTATATTTCTACTTCCATCCCCCTCCCAGCATTGAAGCCAGGAAAGAAGAAGCCCAATGTCACAGTGACCTTGATGGAGCTTAGCAGCCATTCTGGGAGATCTGGAAGTACCAATGTCTGGAGCTATAGAAGAGGAAATGGGGGATGATGACTGATGGCAAATGAAAGAGAGTGTGAGACTGCCCTTCAGTTTGAGAGGGTAGAATTCCCATGATTTTTTTAGGTGGGAAAGGAACAGAGAAACATTTTCTATCTGTTGGCATTGTTCTTTTGCATGCCCAGCCACACACAAGTAGGATGCCTCACACCATTTTGGATGTGTTGATACCTTGGCCATAGAGCAGCCATCTGCTGAGAGAATATAGATACAGCCAAAGTGCTCTGACTGTCATTGTCAGTGAATGGCAATGGACCGAAGTCAGGAAATGGGGACAGGAGGCACCACGTGGTGGAGAATGGGCCAGCTTGGCCTTCAAACACCTGCATGAAAGTTCCTGTCCTATTGATGGGCAAACCGCTTCCCCTTGGCCTCAGATGACTCATGAAGAAAGATGATGTTGACAGTGGTGCAGTGGCAGACGCCCTCCGCAATCTATAGCCCCAGGGTCTAAGCTGCTGCCACAATTCTCCAAGAGTGAGGCTCTCCCTACTTCTAGCTTTACAGATGACCCTGGAAGCGAACATAAATTCATGGTCAGTATGGAACCTCAATTTTCTCATCTGTAAACAGAGCCAGTACCCCCATTTCATAAGTTTATTATGGAGTTTAATGAAGAATGGGTGTAAATGTACTTAATAAGCTAAATATGTGGGAAGACCCTTTAGTTTGGCCTTTTGGGTCAACCACAGGCCCATGTTGGCAAGTGGATCCTCTTGAAGAACAGGTGGAATACTCCAAACCTCAGGGCAGAGAGAAGCATGCAGGCATTGGAGAGCGAGACAAACTTTGACTTGGTCTCCCAGTGTTCTGCACCGAATTCTAATCCACAGAATGAACCTGTTGATTTGTACACTAAAGCAACATTGGTTCAGAGTTTACAAGTGGTACTGAAGACCTATGCTTTGATCCAACTTTTATGCCTGACTTCAATTATCAACAACAGCAATAATGTTAATGGCTAACTTTCAACGTGCATTCTGTACACCAAGGTACAGTGCTAAGTATGTAATCTGCATTCTTTCAAAAATTTAGATTTTGGGGAAAAGTCCCCACTGAGGAGAGAACTATGATAGAAAGTGTTAGTAGGCTCAGTCTTGTCTAGAATTAACTGATATGATCGACCCAGCAATAAGGCAAATTTGAATGTAGCATTATTGGTTCCCATCTTTTGGGGGGGCGGGGGAGGTGCTGGGTATTAAACCTAGGGCCTGGGTGTGCAAGGCAAGCACTCTACCAACTAATTTATAGCCCCAGCCCAGTTCCCATCCTTTGTAGCAAATTCATCTCAATCATCTCTTTAACCTCACAATATGTCCTCATGTTTTATATGACTTAATGTTTTTTTAAAACCTCTTTTCAACATTGCAATGGAGTTTTATTTTCATGCCAATGTAACTGTGGTTTTGTTTTCTTTTTTCTTTTTAATTTTCAGTTGTAGATGGACACAATACCTTTATTTTATTTATTTATTTTTATGTGGTACTGAGGATCAAACCCAGTACCTCCCAGCTGCTAGGCAAGCTCTCTACCACGGAGCCACAACCCCAGCCCCTATTTTCCGTTTTCTTAAGGAGAGGTTCTTTAGCAGAGGAGGAGGGATAAGTGACAGGCCAAGACTGGGACATTCCTGGTTCCCTGACTCTAAATCATGTACTTTCTCATGCCTCTTCTACAGGCTTGATTTTATGGATAGTCTTGGCTTAGCCAAAGGTAATAATAATGTCATATCTCTGCAGTATAAGTTGACCTTAAGAGGATATTTGGAATTCATACTAATAGTTGTGCATACTTGGAATTCTTACTAATAGTTAGTTTGAGGCCTAAACACTTCGTCTTGAAAACAAATGGTGGCGGCCCCAGAGAATCCTGATGGAAATTTGCAAGATGTAAGAATCCGTTTCATGTCTTTGCCTCCTATATGGCTTTCCCCCATTCTGATTTCTGAACCCCTCTGTTCCATAGGAATGAGCTGACATCTCAAAGGTGGTATCTCATGTCAAACGCTGGTGTCTCAGCAACACCTAACAATTCAGGGCTGATGCTAGACACAGTTCTTTCATTTTTATTTAAATAAATAGTATCCTGTTCATTATGCAGATGAGGAAATGGAGCGTTCACAAGGATATGGAGACTTCCTGAGATCTTACAGCTCCACCACTTCCAAAGTTCATGTCTGTTGGCTGTTTTAACCATCTTGCTCTTAGTGACTCACAAACAGCCAGGCTCAGAGTAGGCATTCCACATTTATTACACAGATGGATGTCGTCTCTGGGAAGGGGCAGCAGAATGGGAAGAGGATGATCCCCACAGAGTCTGATCCTTGCCTGTCCCTCTGGCCTCTTCCCCTCAGAGGCTGGTGCCTTGAAGGGTCAGAGAAGTGGACTTTCTCTTGAGACCAGCAAGGACGCTTGGAGGTGAACACTTTGCCCAGGAGTTCTTCCATTGGTGGGAGCTAGTTTCTCTTTCTCCCCTCCCCCTTTCCTCTGGGGTCCCAGTTCAAAGAAGCCAAGCAAGTTCTCCTCCGTGTTCTAGAAACGTCCTTATCTGTTCACGAATGCCGCTGGCGTCTATTTTCTTACAGCAGGGCAGTAACAAAACCGCGTCTCCACTCAGAAAATTTCCCTTGTGCACAACAGAAAGGCTCACTCGGCTTGTCAGGAAAGTGGTCACCTGGGTGTTGACAATCTCCTGCTACTCAGCAGTGTGCTTAGACCTAATCCTTCATTGCACAAACAAATAAAAAAAAAAAATCTTGTTGTTTGCCCAGAAACATGCCGGTGCATGCATTGCCTCCATGGTGGCCATGATCCTGAGGATACTCAGTCATGTGGCTTCCCCTGCCCCAGGAGCCCCTGCTCATTATATTCTCTCCAGAGACCCCTTACTCTGAGTGAAGCATAATGGAATGACAGCTCCCCAGCCCCTTAGCACGAGGGAGGTTCCATTTGATTCATGGTTTGCCTAGAGGGCTGAAGGGTGAAGAGGGCAGGGGGTTAATTCACTTGCCTAGCTTATGTTCAAATCCCTCTGCACACAGAAATGGACTGGATGGATGGCAATCAATTTAGCATTTTAACAAGCAGCTGCCCACCCCACTGACGCCTCCTGGCTTTGCGGGATGCGCTTCTGGAACCGGAAAGAGGAAGGGGATCTGGGAGGTTGGAGCAGTGAAAATATCCCATCGCCCAACTGGGTTCCTGGATTAATGAGCCTTTGAAAAATCAGTCTTCTAAGAAATTCTTGGCTCCTGAAGAGAGATGGAATGTGGCATTCTACACAGCAAAAACAAATTAAAGAATCCAGTTACTCAGTTGTAGAGGTAGGTCTAGTTCATCCAGGTACAAATGGATGTGTCAGATGTCCCAACTTTTATGACACAGATTCTTTTAGACCTTTATATCATTAAAAGGAACAAATCTTTCATGTCCCTCATTCTGGTTGGGGTCAGGCTTTGAACACAGCTGAGTGTATGTGGAATGAAAGGAATTCTATACCCAAAGAAATAATCAGACCTTGTGGGTGTCCCTTTTTTTTTTTTTTTGTTACTGAGGATTGAACCTGGGGTGCTTTACCACTGAGCTATAGCACCAGAGCCTCACCAAATTGCCGAGGCTAGTTACAAAATTTCAATCCTCCTGCCTCAGCCTCCCAAATTGCTGGGATTCCAGGCATGAGCCACTGTTCCTGGCCACGTATCACTCTTTTGAAGGCGGTAGAGCCAAGTGGTTATAAGTTGAGTTCCAAAGTCACATTGCTTTATTCCAATCCTGCCTCTGCCCCTCACTAACTGTGCCTCATTGGACAAATTTATTAGCATCTCTGCCTTTCTATCCCCCTTAGTAGAATAACTACATTTTGAGCCTGACTCAAAACGCTGCTGTGAGGGTTAACTGAGCTAATACGTGTAGAGTGTTCAGCACGTGTCAGGCTTCTAGTGGAACTGCAATCAGTGTCAGCTTCTCTTGCTGACAGTCCTGTGCTCTTAGATATTTACGAAGAGGACAGAAGGACTCAGCCCCAGCTTAGCTGGACTCAGCTTCCTCCAGCCTGCTTCTGTCTTGACTCTTTTGGTCTGTTTGTCTCTTCCTCTGCCTCTTTCCCCTCAATGCCCACCCTGCACCACTACTACCATATACCAGCACTGGATGGCAAGAGCAAAACCTGTCTAGAGTAAAGCACACTTTAAGTTGAATTTGGAAGAGATCTGGTGCCTCATCTGATTTAATTTTCTTCAAAAAAGCCTTGAGTGCTCTGATGGCTCCTGAGATCCCCCCATTTTACAGCTCAGAGCTCTGAAGCAAACAGTCCTAGATAATTCATCCCAGTGGATACAGGGACCAAACTCAAGAATGACTTGAAAGCTCTTAAAGAATGCTGAAGGTATTTCTTAGGCTCTGGAGAGGGTCGCGTTTTGCTTTTCCTTCTGGAATTTCTAATTGACAGGACGGCTGTCCCTGGATACCACCAATGGCCACCTAAAACAGAAGCTTCTGGGGAAGTTCTGAGCTCTTGTTCTTTCTGGTCTTTCAGACAAACCGTGCGTAGAAGACTGGGGCAGGCTCAGCCAGTGGCCTCTCCCTTTATAGTAGAGAAAAAGCTAGAGACCAGAGAAGCTAAAAGACTTGCTGCTGTGACTGAGTGGCAGGACAGGATTCCAGACAGAAACCCAGGAATTCGCCAACAGTGTACAATTTCTGAGCTCTGCTCACCCTTCCTTTGTAGACCAAGCTTCCTCTGGGTTATAGTGAACCCAAAGCCCTCCCCCCTTTACTAGTGAGCACATTTACTCTTAGTTTGTTCCAAAAGGAAAGAACACGGCACCCCATTCAGGGAGCCATCAATAAAGCATGCCCTACCATGAATCATGGTCATGGCTGTCCTCAGGACATCTATGGTGGATATTGTTCTAAAAACACCATGGGAAGGTGATACAAGGCTCATGCTCTATCCCAGGATGCCCTGAGATGGTGTGTGGGTAAGAACAAGTAGGATCTGTACCCAGTATGCGCCACAGAAGAACATTGCTCTTATGGTATAGCTTAAGGTGCATAAAGGAAGGGGAATACCAACCACAGCCCTGCCTCCAGCTGACAGTATGACTTGGGCTCCTCTCCTCCACGTTGCTGAGCCTCAGTTTCCTCTCTGCAAAATAAGGGCTTGCATGATCTGAGTCTTCTTCCAGCTTTACAAGCTCCACTGTGAGCCTAAAGACATTCTGCTGAGTGCATAGGCCTTGCTATCAGACAGACCTAGGTTTAAGTCCTCGTGTCTCCATTGTGTGACCTTGGGAGGCAACTTAACTTTTTGAAGCACCAAAAAAAATTTTTAAATCAACAAAATGGAGAGAATGATATTAAATACTTCGTAGAGATTGTGGAGATTCAATGGTGTAAAATACCTTCGTAGTGTTCGACATGGAAGTTAATAAATCTTAGTATTAATCTACTGTCCTCTTCTCCCACCATCCATCATGCAGAAAAAGTCCCAGGGTCAAGTAAGATTACTTGTTTTACACCTGGTGTCCGTGACCTTTCCATAAAACTTACAGAATTGAAAGAAGATCATCAGATTTTGTTACAATTAGAAAAACACAAAGCACTCTGCTTTTAATTGTAGGTCAACTTTGTTGACCCACAAGTGTAGCTCGTTGATTGGCGTTGATTTAGATTCCATGCTATGTACCTTGCTCAGCAGTCCAGTTTATTATATATGTATATATATGTGTGTGTGTATGTATGTATGTATGTATATATATATATAGTTGTCAATGGACCTTTACTTTATTATTAATATGTGGTGCTGAGGTTTGAACCCAGTGCCTCATACATGCTAGGCAAGTACTCTATCACTGAGCTGCAACCCAGCCCCAGCAGTCCGGTAGATGGATCCTGTGACCTTTGGCCCCAGATCCCAGCTTTCTTCCTGCCTCTCTGCCTGATTTATGCCAAATGGCATTTCCTTACAAGACTCTGAATGCCCGGAAATGTTACTAAAGGATCACAATGCTAGGTAAGGACCAGATAAAGGGACTCTTCATCTTGCCGGCACATCAACACTGTTAAATGCGTGGTTACAACAACTACGGAAGCTGTCTGGTGATATCATCAGTGGCAACTGATCAGTGAAAATGTTTTTTTAATTGTGATTTGAATGTGTTTATCAACCTCACTTTGATATCGAAAAGACAGGCACAGAAACACAGGGAGCCACAGTCCTCTGGGAAATCGTTAGTCGTCTGTGAGCGTGTGGACGCTGGCAGATGGTCAGCTCTTCTCCTGAAGTCAGACATCTCGGTCGCTGTGCAGCGTCACTGTCAGAAGCGAAGAGTGTTATCTTGACATCAAACATCTTTATAATAAAGTTACTAATTGGTGACTAATACTGCAGGCTTTTGAACTGGAAAAAAAAAATCTCATTGAGACTGTTAAGTGGTCTGCTGCATATTCCATAATTAAAAAGTACTCTTAGGATTCCGCTGGTGCCACGCCACATCTTTCTAAGACACTCTCCAGGTGATCTTGATGGCCTTGCAATTCCTAACCGCAGCCCTCTTTCAAGAGCTATTTTTAAATATTCAGATACATCATAATATCACAGTGGTTACAGTCCTATTTTTTTAACATCTTTAATTATACTACTTTGCATTACGGTTTCAGGATTCCCCCTACCCCCCTCATATTTGGCAACTCCACAGCATCTGTCAAAACAAATTAGCACTTTGGGGTAGTAGAAATATATTTTTTATGAAAGCAGCAAATATGTCAGCATTGGACAGAAGCTAAAACCTGATTTATTGGTTTGTTTTCTTGGGTTTCAGACCCAATAGGCAGAAGCTTTTAAGGAATTTTCCATTCGCATCACCGGCGCGCTTGCGAAATATGTAAAACACATTCAAATTCCGCCAGAAAGAGTCGCTAATTATGATATGTATTTGCATATGTTTAATCACATATATCTTATTTCATTTTGCTATTTCTGCAGGCCCCTCGCTTCAGGGAGGGGGCCTTTGGCGCTGGTACAGCGAGCACTCGGCAAAGTTCTTTGGAGCGAGCATTCTGCTGCCACGCTGTTAGTTTTTGTGTTATCTTTCCCAATGAAATTTGAAATTTACAATATTTAAATGATGTGTGTGAAATTATATGACTCTATTATGTCATAATATTACACATCCCAAAATATTGGTAAAGGGTTCCCCCCCCTGCCTCACCAACCCCCCCCCATACTAGAGATCAGAGGATTACTGAGAAAATAATGATTAACCTTTAAAATCAGATTGGCATTTCTTTTTTCTCCAAATCTAGAATTAATACGCATTTTTTAATCATTAGTGTAATGTTCAGGATGATACTTTTGTTCTTTTGCCTGTTGAACTGTTACGGCTGCTAGTAACCCTTCAAATTGTTTGCTTCATTCAAGCATTCTTTCCTGAATAATTCATTAGGCATTATTATCCAAGCGTGGAACCCCTCATTTAGCACTGCTGATCTTTTCCTTATGTGTAGCTGACAGGCAATCAAAGTTTTTATCAGTGCAGAAAATTTGCAATTCAGAAATGTAGTTGCAGCAATTAGTAGCTATCAGGTAGCAGTGGAGGGACAGCTTCATAAAAAGACAGAGTTGAATGATCTCCACTGATGTTAGCACAAAAGTAATGGGTAAAACTAACCAGCTGTTTCTAAATTTACCAAATGGAACATTCCCTTCTTCTCAGAGTGGAGGCTTTAATTAACTTAGAGTTCTGTGTGGCTTCCCAGGGGGGATGGGGAGGGGGTTAGGACCCTTCCTTCACATGGGTACCAAAGGGAGGAAGCTCTGAGCGTCCCTCTAATCCTATCCTGGAGGCAAAGGGGGCAGGTGAGTGGCACTTTTGACAGAGGATAGTAGAGGGGAATGCCTGTGAGATGCCATCCGGTTCCCCCTTTTGTCATCTCAGATGGGACAGCTCTGGATGCTACAATTTGGTTATGTTCTTTTTATCCCACTCACGCCAGGGATTGAACCCGGGGCCTCGTGCACGCTGAATACACCCGCTACTGCTGCGCTACAACCCCAGCCCCTGTCCTGCTCTGAAACGTCTGCCCTGCTGCGGGGCACTGGCCTCAGAACCCCAGCTGAGGCTGCAGCAGAGGGCGGGACTGGGCCTGGCTCATTCCTTCAGAGGCTGATGGATGCATTTCTGGCTCATTCTTCCATTTCTTAGTTCAGTTTGATTCATTCATCTGTGCTTTCGTCCATGAGGTCATTTATTTATTTGTTCATCCAAACATGTTCTGGAACCCTTGGTGGGATTGGACTTGAGCCCATGTAGGGTTCCGGTTCCTCCAGCTTTCCCTGAGAACCTGTCTCCTGATCCCAGGCTGAAAGACGTCAGGGAAGCCCCCATCCTCAGGCAGCCTCTTTGCAGAAGCAGTTCCTTGGTAACGTGTTTGCGGTCACAGAGGGTGTTCAGCCTCAGTTAGCCTGAGAGTGAGGACTTGAGGGGTTCTCTGAAGCCATAGTCTGGGGTGGACTCTGCCTCATGTCCCTGTGTCTGATGCTGCAGGAGTTCCTCCAGGATCTCACATGGGATGCTGAGAAAGGGGACACTGACCTGCATCTCCTGACCATCTCAGGACATCCCAGGTACCGACTGGCTTCTGAGCTGCTACTCGAGAGCCACTGAGAACCAGGTCTGAGAATAAAATCCACTGAAGTCAACATGATGACCTGGGGCTGCCCAGACCCAGACCTCCACATCTTGGTCTCAATTTCAGCTGTGTCCAAATGTCAGAGAACAGAGTGAGAGCACAGTGCTTCTCAGCCCAGATGGGGAGTTAAACAGACCTGGTGGGGTTAAGGTTCATCTTTGCCACTTTTATCAGCCACTATGTGGCTTCTTGGAGCCTTAGTCTTCTCACCTGTAAATAGGTATGATTCTCTTTTTTAATGGGTTTATTGTGAGATTTAAAAGCAGGGTTGGGGAGAAGCTTGGTGGTAGAGCATATGTTTACCATGCATGAGGCCCTGGGTTCGATCCCCAGCACCAATACATAAATAAGAGCAAGAAGTAATATAAAGTGTGTGGCATGGTTAAACAAGTGGTATGTGTTCAGCAAATAAAAGCCATTATTTTCATCAGGCTGGGAAGTTCATGTGGGTGAGACCCCGGAGCACAGCCCTGAGCCAGAGGGCTAGGTTTGAATCCTGGCTCTATTCCTAATTTGCTCTGTAAACTTGGGCAAGGAA
The DNA here is from genome assembly GCF_052094955.1 of Ictidomys tridecemlineatus. Taxonomy (NCBI): domain Eukaryota; kingdom Metazoa; phylum Chordata; class Mammalia; order Rodentia; family Sciuridae; genus Ictidomys; species Ictidomys tridecemlineatus. The sequence goes on from NC_135480.1 coordinate 32,401,741, forward strand.
CTTGAACTTCTGCATGTAAGGGTTCTTATCCATAAAGTAGTAACTCTAACAGTACCTACCCCATAGAGCTGTTCTAAAGGTTGATGGATTCCTATGTATAAAATTCTTGGTACAATATCTGGCATGGTAAGTGCTCATTATTTTTAAAAAATCATTATATTTTAAAGAGCCAAACAGTGTCTAGCGAGGGCATGCTTTTAATAAATGTGTTGAACAAATGAATGAAAATCCCTGGACATCACACTTCACAACCCCTTCATTCTACAGATAAGAACTCAAAGGCCCACAGTGACTTTCCCAAAGTGAGAGGCAGAAAAATAACTAGATTCCACATCTCTGGGTTCCCAGGCCGTCACCCTCCCTGACTCATCCTGGAGGGTACCTTGTCCTTGAGCCTTGGTGACATGACCAACAAAGCCTCCAAAGTCAGTCCTCTTTGCCCAAGGTCCCAGCTCTGGCCAGAAGCTGTCCTCTCTTCTCGATAGGAGGCAGGCTGCACAGAGGGGCTGGGAGAGCACTGAACCAGAACTGTGGTCTGATTTTTGGACTTGCCTTGACCTTGAACAGGTCAACACCCTTCTCTGAGAATCAAGGCTGCAGGACAGATAAGCTTTGCTTTCCTTCTAGCTGGACATGCGGTAAGTTACCGGATGTTACTTCCCTATGGTCTCCAAACTGTTGAGAATAAACAGAGACAGGTCTCCCCTGGAGGATGCCACAAGCCACCATGACTTGTACGATCGTCTTGTACTAAGTATTCAATTTACCTAAGACCTTATTTGGTCTCAATGCACTTCTGTGCATTTTATATTTCCATGTGCACAATTCTTTTCCATTTCTAACAGAGACAGGTATGCACTCAAGGACACACAACAAACTGAGTTGAGAACTCAACTTGCAACTCCAGGTCTAGTGCAATTTTTACTATACCACACACCTCCTCCCAAAAGAAAGCACTGTTTGAAATTCATGGAACAAAAGTCAAGGAGTGTATCTGTTTGCATGTGTGTTTATGTGTGTGTGTGTGTGTGTGTGTGTGTGTGTGTGTGTGTTGCTGGAGATCCAACCCAGTATCTCACACATGCTAGGGAGTTTCTACCACTGAACTACATACCCAGCCCTTTTATTGTTTTTTGAGTCAGGGTCTTGCTAAATTGCCTAGGCTGGCCTTGAACTTGTGATCTTACTGGCTCAGCCTATCAAGTAACTGGAATTATGGACATACATCCTTGCACCCAGCTAAGGAGCATATTTTATCTTTAAAAGTTCTTCCAGAATATCAGTCTTTTACATATATACATATATGTATAAATACACATATATGTATATACATATATATATACACATAGGGCCATTTTAGTCCATTGGCAAACTCTCTAGGTCAGGACCATTTGCTACTTTTAGCCATAAACAAATTTGTCACACAACTGATTCTATGAAGAATTACTTGGAAAACTCTGCTAACGACTATTTGTTCAAAAGAATGCTTATGTAAAAAGGAAAAAAAAAATCCTACCCTCTGGCTCAGTGGTTTGACTTGTAGCAACTTGTCCAACATAAATTTTCAGAAAACTATACAAAGGTGTATATGTTCAAAGTTGTTGATTAAAGCCAAGAAATGGATAACCTGCACCATACTTTGTATTTTAGACATTCTGTGTGTATTACTTCATTTCACCTTTGCAATACTGTTACAGGGTAAGTGCTATTGCATTTCTATTTTAGATATGAGGAAGCTGAAGCAGGGGGAGGGCAAATCACTTGCCCAACATTCCAGCGCTATTTCTGGTAGAGCTTGAATTTGAATCTAAGCAGCTGCTACATTATCTCTTGTGGGTTACTTTTATCAATTTTTTAAAAGAAGGTGGTTCTGAAAGTCAATCAACTGTATTCACCAATAAAAAGTTGTTTAAGTTGTATAAACACAACAGACTATTATGTGATCGTGAAAAGGAATAAGGTTGCTGTATAGAGGTTCACATGGGAAGTTTTCCAAAATATGTAACTAAATGAAATTTATAAAGTATGAAATGGCCTTTGTGTGATAAAAGAGATATATGATGTAAATATATTTGCATGGAACTTTCTGGACACTCAAGGAATGATTGGTTATGTGATTGGTTAGCTATGACAGGTAGAAGTGAGAAGTTTTCCCTTGATTGATGTTTCAATCTTTGCCTTTTTGCACCTTGGCAATATTTTTACTGTGAGTAGATCCAACTTTTGTAATTCAAAGAGTAAAATGAGGATCACCTCGCACCCATTAGAATGGCTGCCAACAAAGAAAATAAATAAATAAATAGCAAGTATTGGCAAGGGATTCTTGCCCGTGGTTAGTGGGAATGTCAAAGGGTGCCGCCATTATGGAAAACAGCATGGCGGTCCCTCAGAAAGTTCAAAACAAAACTCCCCTTTATCCCAGCAATTCCTCTTCTGGGAACATACTCGAAAGAATTGAAAGCAGCATCTCAAAGAGATATCTGTATACCTACATTCATAGCAGCAGCATTACCAAAAGATGGAAGCAACCCAGGTGTCCATGGACAGATGACTGATGAACAAGATGTGTTGCATACGTACAATGGGACATCACTCAGTACTAAAAAGAGTGGGGATTCTGACGTGGGCCACAATATGAATGAACCTTGAGGACATTATGCTCAGTGAAATACGCCATTCACAAATGGACAATTCCTGTAGAATTCCACTTATCTGAGGAACCACAGTCAAATTCATAGAAACATCAAGTCCAAGGTGGTCCCAGGATCTGAGGAGGGTGGGGAATGGGAGCTGATTCCTCATGTACAGTGTGCAGTTTCAGCTGGTTGCCAATCAGTGTGAATGAACTCAGCACTGCTGGACTGAGCACTTAAAAATAGTTGGGATGGTAAATATGTGTTGGGTGTACTTCACCCTAAGGAAAACAAAACTTAGATATTTAGTTTTGTTTTTGTTTTTAGTGAGAAAAACAACATCTTTCTAATAGCTATTCCCTAAATGCTTAATGATACCCCTTGGGACCTTCTGACTTTGTCTCAACCACTCAGAAAAATTTATAGACAAGTCCAGAAACTGAGAGTCCAAGTTTCAGTATAAAACCAACCATTCCTGCTTACCCAGCACTTCACGAGTTTGGTTTGGTTCTCCTTACAGTCCTTTGAGGTGGGCAGGGTGGGTTTCCTATTATTCTTTTGATGCATTGGAAGGCTGAGGGGCAACTGTCTCATGTTGGAGAAGAGTTCAGACTTAATCCTTGGCTTCAAATCTTCAAAACCCTGGGCAGAGGAGGGGCAGGTCCTGAATGGAGAGTTCCACAGCCCTGGGTGCTGTGGGCTGGGAGCAAGGACTCCTGGAGGTGGATGACCACTCTCATCCTCTGAAAAACATATAGCAGAGAAATCTCCTCCTTCCCTCAAAGACCTCGTCTTACTGAGTTATCAACTTTTATATTTGCCAAAAACATTAAAAATTAAGCAACCAACTATCATCGGCCATCATCATTTTAATACCAAAAAAGCAGTTCCTTAAATGGAGTTAAGTTTACTTGATGAAAAATTGCCATGTTGTTTATCGTTTCAGATTTCATGTGCACCTACTGGTATTTGAGGACCACTGACCAATATTAGTTGTGCAGTTATTCACTGTGTGTTTGTTCATGAAGCAACCATGTATGTGAGTAAACTTCAAATAGTGTTGGCAGATTCAGGGTCATCTCATGTGGCAGCCAAAAGAATTGTCCCCATCAAAGATGTCTACATCTTAATTTCTAGAACCTGTAAATATAATAAGTTACATGGCAAGTGGAAATTAAGGTTGCCAATGGAATTAAAGTGAATAATCACTTGATTATAAAACAGGGAGTTGATCCTGATGACTGAGGTGGGCCCAGTGTTATCACAAGGGACTTTACATGGGGAAGAGGGAGGGAGAAGAGTCATGACCAGACGGACAGAGCACTCTGAGGAAACCATTGCTGGCTTTAGAAATGGAAAGTGGCCACAAGCCAAGGAGTGAGGCCAACCTTAAAAAAAAAAAAAGCAAGGAAACAATTCTTCCCTGGAGTCTTCAGAAACACAACCCTGTCAACACCTTAATTTTAGACCATCTAGATCCATTTAAAACTTTTTACCCTCAGAACTGCTAAGATAGTAAATGTGTGTTGGTTGAAGTCACTGAGTTTGGGGTTATTTGTTATAGCCGCCACCAAAAACCTAATACAGACTTCACGGAGCCTGGAGAAAAGTATGTCATCCATCTGCAGCGGAGGACCTGTGATTAGATGCTCTTCATACATAATGTGTTTCTGGTCCAACAATTTTTGAACAGATCGAAGATGATTCCTGCAGCAATATCACTTTGCAATTGCTTCCCTGAGTAGGAGAGAAAAGGGTGGGATTCCATCTCGGACTCAAAACATGCATAATTCATGGTAAGCTTTGTTTGTTTCCTTTTTAACTTACTTGTGTTCAACACTGCTTTGGTGTTTTACCTGTACCACCACATTACAGCCAGCCCAACAAACAAGCCCATCAAACCAGCAAGGTAGGTACCATTGACATTCTTGCTTCACTTGCCTAAGATAAGGCAGCTAGTGGGGGATGGAGTCAAGAAGGACCCGGACTGGTCTTCGGGGTGTGCTCATCCTTGTGCTGTGGGTCACCTGTGTTGTCACACCTCAAGGAGGCTGAGAACCCTGGCCTCCCACAACAGTTCTTCAGCTCTACAGCTGCAGATACCAGGGTTTCCCGTAGTAGCCAGGCCATGCCACGCCACATGGGTCACTAGCATCAGCAAGTTAGCAGTGTTCCACAACTTCACGAAAACAAAATTGAAACTCAGGAATTGCCGTGGAAAGCCACTTCTCAACTTAGTTTCTTCTCTGATACTTTTTTTTCCCCTTAAACTTTTGTTAGTTGGCTGCCAATCCACCCAGCCCTAGAGAGGAAAAAATAAATCATGGTTTGTCCTTTAGTCCTCACACCAGTATCATTCGTCCCTTTCACAGACGAGGAAACTGAGCTGCAGAGATGTGAAGCCACTAGTTCAAAGTCAAACCGCTAATAAATGACAGAATGTGGTCAGGGGTCTTCATGGCGTGGTATCCAGCTGCAGCCTTAAATTCTACATTTAATCCTTCAAACTTCAAACTTCAGTTTTCTGCAAAAATTCACATGACTTCCAGGCGCTCAGCCACTCGCTTGAAGGTTCCTGGTCTGGAATCTGCTCTTTAGGTCACCTTCTGTCTCAGGTTAAGCAGATTCCTTAGTGGGCCTGAGCCTCCCAACTCCCCTCCCAGTTCCCTTGGGGCTATTTTCTTGAGACTTTGGAGGTTTTCAAGCAAAACAGGGATTGGCTAACAAAACATTCTAAACCCGGTGAGTCACGGTTCAGTCTTGCCCGGGAGAGGAAGCCAAGGGCAGAGACAAGGGGTTCAGAGGGCTCCCTTCTCTCCTCCGTCCTCACCCTGAAACCTGGCTCTGCTCCCTGATGCCCCGGCGGAGTCAAAGTCGTGGCTATTGGAGCACATTGAAGGATGGACTCTGGGAGTGGTAGAGGCCAGAGAGTGGAGGCGCCCCAGAAGCCTTTGTGTCTCTAAGGGTCCGGACCCTTTTGATGAGACAGATGTTTGGGCCAGGCCCTCCTTCACAGGGAAAGTCAGACCTCATTAAACAGCAGGAAGACTGGGAACTACCCTCAGGCTGGTCTGGCTGGGCGGCAGACGGGTTGGGAAGAGTTGGTCTCCTGTCACCAAGCCCTGTGACCCCCAGAGACTCCAGAGCTGGTGTCTGTGTCAGTGGTCACCTTGGAGCCTTGGATTTATGGCTGACTTTGGGAAGGCCAGCCACTGGCTCAGGCAGCCTGTGTCTCTCGGCCTTCCCTCTCTCTAGGTTGGGAGATCTTCCCATCAGAATCCATGAGCGTCCCAAGTCTGACCCTAAGATGGAGCTTCCAGAAACCCTTCTGGTTCCAACGTGGCAGGAGATCTTGAAAGGGAGCCTTTTCCTGCTTCACCCACATCCCAGGAGAACTCTTCGGACGAGCGAGGGGAAATCCAGCCCTCAGATCCCCCCATGGATTGAAGCCCAGTCCAGCCTCTGAAAGAGAGCAGGTACCATCCCCAGGCCCAGCCATGGTTCCCAGGTGTATTCCAAAGCATCGTCCGCCTGGCTGCCCAGACAGCCTGCTTCAACCAAAACAAAGGCCTGGGAGTTCCCCAAGGATGACACTCTCTCAAAATGTGCCAGGGAGTCGATATAAAGTCTAGGGTGTGAGTTTCGGTAGGGTCAATTATGTCAACAAGATTTCAGAATTAGCATCAACTTTCTTGACCCGGAAACATCTGCATGGGACATTTAGGTCAACAGGAAGTTAGAAACGGGCCTAATGGGTAAGCAGAAAAAAGGTCTGCTCAGGTGAATAACAATAGCCAGTACATATTGATCTGCTCATCCTGGGTCACACACTGTAGATAACCACTTCACATTCTTGACTCCAATCTTGCAGTGAACTTCTGAAGTCAATACTCTCATTATCCTTATTTTATAAGAGAGGAAAGAAGACCAGAGAGGTTAAGTAGCTTGCATAAAATTGCACAGCTATTAGAGGGACAGAACTGAGATTCAAATCCAGGGAAACTAGCTCCAGAGTCCACATCTGACCCACTATGAGTTTGCCTGTAAAAAAAAAAAAATGACATGAATTGAGAAGTCGCGTACCTCCTCCGGGACCCCCATTCCACCCTCTGGGAGCCTAGGAACGGGTCTTCCCTGGGCATGCTTCATGTCAGGCCCTGAACTAGGGGAGCCCTCCCGGCAGCCAGAGGCCCCGACCAGCTGCGGCCGGGAGGTGGCGCTGCGTCACTTTCCTAGTCGGGAGCTTTTGTTTTCTGTAGGCTGCAGGAGGTGGGGAGGCCCGTGCAAACAGAGCCTGTGGCCAATTTCCCTGATTTGAAATCTCACTCTCTTCTGTCACTTCCTTCAAATGAGCCTGGAGATGTTCACCAGATGACAGTCCTGGATAGGAGCCACGGCCCTTGTCTTAATCCCATCTCGAGTTGGATTTGAAAAGGGTGTTTCCAAACAAGGGGCCCATTTCATCTGTCACAGTTACACTCAAACTGACCTCTTGGCTCTCCCAAGGAGAGAGGAAAACACACCCTGCAACTCTCAGCCGCCTGGAGAGCCGCTTCGGGGGGTGGGAAAGACCACTCTGGCGCTGGGGGGCCACAGGAGGTGCATCCATGGCTCATTCTCCGGGAAACCTCAGGTGGAGCTGAATGAAGGCCGCTGCAGGCTTTGGTGAATCTGCCCCAAGCTGGTCCAGGGAGGGCACCTCTGGCCACCCTTAGCCTGGCTTCCTTCCAGGGAACCCAGTGCTGGAGGGCGCCGCTGACATTTACACATCAAATGAACCGTGTTCGACTTAGGAAGGAAGGATGCCACAGCCTGGTGACACTCACAGCAGGAAAGGGCCCTTGAATAATTTTGTCCATCTCCCTCTTTTCCAGATGAGTCAACTGAGGCCCAGAGAGAGGAAGTAAATCCCAAACCTGGCATGCAGCGAGGAGGAGTTTCAACCCGTGAAGCACCTGCGGAGGGTAGGGTGCTGGATTCGGACAGGCCTGGGTTTGAATTCCAGCTCTTTTCATCTATCTGTGTGACCTTGGGAAAGTCGCTATATATTTCTAAGCCCGCATCATCTGGACAATGGGACGGTATATAGCACTTACATCATGGGGCAGCAATGAGGAGTGAATGAGCTCCCCCACACAGAGAAGGTGTTCAGTTCATGTGGCTGTTGCCATTTTGGATGTTATTTTTAACCCTAACCAGAGAAGCTGGTTTCACAAAGGTCCAATTTGTGCTTTGTGACTACCCTGCCCTCAGACCACAAAGCTACTTTGGCCTCAACTTGGGAATATGGAGATTTGGCTTTTCTGTCCTTTTAGATCTGAAAACAAAGCCCGCCTCAGGCACAAGCTTTAAGCTTTCGCATAAAGTCTCCCCATTTCTGCATCTTCCTTGGTACAACTCACCTCTTGGCAAACAGATGCCCTAAAATACCCAAAGTCAACACTCCAATTTGGGTGCATATCCTTCCACCACCACAAATGTGGTGATGATATCCGTCACTAACATTTTAGTGTGAAGTTTTGCAATCAGATTGCCTTCTTGTTAATATCTGAATTAAGGAAATGGGCATTTTTGTGGGGATGTAGGAGAAGCTAAAGAAAAGGGGGGATGTGTAATCTTTTGAGTTGAACCAAGCGGGTACCCCAAGAAAAATCTTGAACAGCAAGATGTAGCATGAGAATATTGGGGATGGAGAAGAGATGCCAAAGGAGTTGGAGGGGTCCAGACAGAAACGGAGGAGGGCATCCCAGTGAACATTATCTACCAGAAAGATAGATAAGGTGGCAGGTGTCTCTGTCATGAGGTGACTTGGGAATACCTAAAGGTCCTAATGTCCTCCCTCTTCTTACCCCAGAGCCAATGAAAATGCCCAGCACCTGCCCTGACTGGGACATCGCCCAAGAAACCATGAATTTAAACTCTTCTTGACTCACCTAAAGCAAGCTACTGATGGCGAGGCTTTCTTTTTTGGTTGGGGTGGGTGACTGGGACACTTGACCACTGAGCCACATCCCCAGCCCTATTTTGTATTTTATTTAGAGACAGGGTCTCACTGAGTTGTACAACACCTCAGTGATGCTGAGGCTGGCTTTGGACTCGTGATCCTCCTGCCTCAGCCTCTCCAGCTGCTGGGATTATAGGCGTGCACCGCTGTGCCTGGTGGGAGAAGGCTTTCATTCAAGCCGCTGTGTTTTACTCTATGGGGGGCGAGGGAGATGACTAAGACCCTGGGAGTGGGAGCTGGATCATACACACTCTGCACTGTCTCGTGGAGATGTCCTCCCAAGAGACCCTGCCTGACCAGGCCTTGCCCAGCCACCCGGGGCCTCTTCCTGCCTCTGACCTCTTCACAGAGTGGCCTCTTTCCAGCTCCAAGTTCATCTCCTCAGAGACACCTTCCCCAAGCCCCGAAATGTAACGGCACCCACCATCTTCCACCCAGCCCCCTCTATTGCATCCTTGATCACCAAATAGAAACTGCTGAGGTCGGAAGCTGCCCTCTCCCTGGAGCAGCATTCCAGCAAAGGGCAAAGAGGCCATCGACATTTGCTCTGAGTGGAGACTCCTCTTCCTCCCTGCACACCCCGGCACGTTTGTTATCCCTCCCCCTTCTGTGCCTTCCCTTTGCCTAAGTCATGTTCAGGTTTCCCAGCCCGCGCGGTAATTCGAGTGGAAAGTGTTTCCCCTCAAGCCTTTGCAGGCACCGTTTCTTTCTCTTTCTTTCACTTCCAAACTCCTTCCCAGGGTCACCTTCACGGCTCCAGCTCCTGCCTCACCTCCTACTCGCGCCTCAGCTGATGATGGAGCTTCCGCCTTCACCCCTCGGCTGGCAGGACTCTCAGGGCAGAGCTGTCCCCAGGAGCCGCGGGTGATGCACTAGGGAGGAGGGTGTGGAGGGCACCTTGCACGGCCACACCTGGCCGCCCTGCTTGGGAGCCACCTTAATTAACCAACCGTTTCCTTTTCTCAGCCTTCAACCCCTTTGGTTTCTGGGCGACGTGACACTTGGTTTTCTCTTCCCTGACTTGGTGACCTGCTCTATCTGCCTAATCTCCGTCCTGCTCCTCCAACTTCTCCTTCCCAGCCTCCTGCCCTCGTTTTTCTTGCTAGAAAAAAAAAAAAAAAAAAACGAGTTCCCTCACTAGCCATGGATTCTCCCAGCTGTCTATTTGACTCTGCAGAGTCCGCCTCAGAGGTCTGTACCTGCACTCCATGATGTCAACCCACTTCTGCACAAACGACCTGCCTCTTTCCTCCCCACACACCGGGCTGGACATTTCCACTTGCCCAGAGAGAGAGAGAGACCCCAGAACTCCGGTCAACCCAATGCCCGACCTTCCCCAGGTCTCTCTCTCTCTCTCTCTGAATCAGTATTAGGGTCCTGGGAGTCGGAATGTCCCAAGACGTCCATCCTTTCATGGGACCTCCTTCCTCCCAGCTGGAACCTGGGCCCAACTTGTGAATAAATAGTTCCTCACAGTCAGGAACAGACCAGTGAAAGAGAGGGATAAAAAAGAAACCTCCAAGCTGAAACCGTCTCTGCTTGGAAAGAGACAGCCTGATTCCAGGGACTTCTCGGGTCACCGACACTGTCACTGAGGAGGGAATCTGTCCACAGGGAGATTGGAGGGAGCTGGCTCTGACAGGTACAGAATAAAGAGATGGCAGGGACCGTGAGCATTTGAGAGAGAGGGGGGGGGGGGCTTCTGACAGCAGCCTGACCTGGGAGCTGGAGCCTTCTATTTACACTTGACTTCCAATGTGGACGCAGGAGGAGACTGTGTGAGGCAGAGGAGGGGAGGGAGGAGATGTCTTGCACAGGCACCCACCTACCAAGCTGTGAAGAAAGTGCTGGAACCAGGAGGTGGATCTGAGCCCTGCCTCCTTCATGCTGGCCCAGTGCCGCCAAGGCAAAAAGACCCATGTCCCTCCTTCTGTGCGTCTCAGCTGGGAGCAGACAAGCTGGCCCCCTGAGGCAGCATCAGGTGCCACCCGGGAACTTCCGAGTTCAGCACCCTCCACGGAAGTCAGTTTTGAAGGATGCTACGTCTTTTCCTGCATGTTTGAGTCTCTGGAACAGGAAGCCCAGGATGTCCTTGTTTTCCTTTATGTTTAAGGACGGTGTCTGGTTTTTGTCCGTCCCTCTCCAGAGAGGGAGCAATCTCCCAGGAGAGCTGGCCTGTGCATCGGGGTCCTTCCTGGGACCCTGGAAACCCGACTCTTGCTCTACTGGGGGGGTGGGGGGTCAGGACTTGCCTGCCTGTGGCGCCCTGACAGAGCTGTGCATCACACAGCAGCCAGACACACTACTCCCTCAGCAAACTCAGGAGTCCCAGAGTGAGTCGGAGCAGGACTTACTGGGGCGGAAGCATCGGTTCAGAGAACAAGACCAGCCAGGTACCTTAGCACAGTGCTACTGAAAGTAAGGCCCACGTACTTCGCCACACACTGCTCGCTAATGGACCTCGATGCGGCAAGTATAAAAACCCAGAGAAAGCAGGTAGGGACTTTCATAACGATGGCACTTCCTGGGACATCCAAGGTCATGACCTGTGAACTTGGCTCACTGAGCAGGGTTTGACCTGGTCGGGGCATTGAAGGCTGAGAGGTCAGTTGCACATCGCTTGAACTGCTATTAGTTCATGGCCAAAAGGACATTTCAGATGTATGGCTGGACATTTAAAAATATATTCCTCATTACAAATACTTCAGCCTTTTAAAATCTCTGAGAAGTGCTGCCATAAAAACCTGTTTCCCTAAACACCAGTGTTTCCCTAACCCATTTAGCTATGAACTTCTTCTGGGCTGGGAAAGGGGGTTCTCTAGCATGCAAAGATCTGCTATTTCTCAGAACACACGTTGCAGAAGACACTCTGACGCTGATGAGGGCTTAATCCCTGCCTCCAGCATTTCCTAAAATTTCCACGCCACAGGCCCCCCGCTAGGCTGGGTGAGTCAGGGTCTGGGGTAACAGCTTTGTTTGGATTAACTGGAATAATTTAACAACCGCTCCTGATCACTCTGGGCCTTGTAAGACCTTTTCCCCTTGTTCCCAAGGGCCCAGCTTTTACCCAGGATGGGGCCGCAGACACCAACAGCCCATTATCTCGAGTCTCTGGCTTTAATTAAATTTTAAAATGGCACACCCAGGGTAACAACAGCACAACAAGACCAGGGAGGTTGGTCACGGAGGGAAAGTTACGAACTCCTTCATGCCACAAGGGGCCTATTTACTGCAACCCAGAGCTGGACCAGGCATCCAGGACCCAGGAGTCAGGTGACTTCGAATTCTTCCCTCCTACCTCTGTACATTATCAGCAGGATCTTGTGTGTTCTAGCTAAAGCTTCACTGGTTATATTTGCTACCTTGAGCATCAAGGAGAGACAATGTCATCATTTTTCTTTCTATGTGGGGTGGACCCCTGATGCCTAGTGCTTGCCCATTTCCGTGGTGTAAATATTCCCACCGTGGCCTACTCCAAGCCGCTATCGTGACCTCACTGACCTCAGACTAGGAAACCACTACCCAGTCAGCCCTCTGGAGCTGGTGCCAGCCAACCAGCACCAACAAGTGGCTTCAAAGTCTGATTCCCATAATGATATCATAGCCTGATGATATCATAGCCTGACACACGCGTTGAACCACAGAGCATCCGAGCAGGAAGGCACCTACTGAATCATTTCTTCTCAACATCCCATTTGATAGGTGAAGCAACAAACCCAGAAAAAGTACGGTGACTTGCCCAGGGTAACTCAGCAAGCTCATGGCAGAAAAGATCCAAATTTCTCTCTCCTACTCTATGCTTCCCTTTGCACATAGGGCCTTATTGGGTTCTCAGCATAGCCAGGCAAGTTCGGACATCCACCCAATAGAAGAGGAAACTATTATTACAAGTTCTACCTTCTGATAGAAGGCATTAAGAACTACCCAAGGCCTTGGAGCTAATAAATATACCCAGGTCTGTCTAACTTGCAGATCCTTCTATTCCATTGGAACCTCTCAACTCCACAGTCCTTCTGACTAACAGATGCTACCAAAGGGACACGTACTCTCCACCAGTTTTCAGTGCCTACAGATTCTTGATCAGCAAAAGTCACAGATGGGTAAATTTCTCTGTTGATTTTTCAGTCTGTGCCTCGTTTTTTCCATCCTATGTATTATGGCTTTAAATATATATATATGCTTTATATGTATAGCTGACTTTAAAGATGCTAGATCTCACAGGGTGTGGTGGCTCATGCCTGTAATCCCAGTAGCTTGGGAGGCTGAGGCAGAAGGGTCACAAGTTCGATGCCCGCCTCAGCAAAAGCGAGCTTGCTAAACAACTCAGTGAGACCCTGTCTCTAAATAAAATACAAAATAGGGCTGGGGATGTGGCTCAGTGGTCGAGTGCTCCTGAGTTCAATCCCCAATATCCTCCCACACAAAGATGCCAGATCTCAGGAACCAGAGCCATCCAACCCAGCTCTGTGACTTAAGTTACAAAATTTGCTATGCTACTCTCATAAAGAGACCCCACCCCCAGCAAGTACAGAATTGAAGCTACATTGAAGTTGATTTCTCTCTTACAATTTAGGATCAAGACTCTCGGGGCCCAGGTTTCTTCTTTAACTGTTCTCTGCTCAAAACAGTCAATATATCTTCTATCTCATGGCCCATAATGGTTGCTCCAACTCCTGCTATCATATCCCTGTGTCAAATAGGAGAAAGGAGGAAGCAGAGGGTGGAGAGGTCCTGCTTCTCTTGAGTTGCAGTCCCAGAAGTTGCACATATTATTTCCATTCATGTACCATTGACCAGTAATAAATAAATAAAGAGTCATATTACCATGCTAGATGCCAAGGAGGCTGGGAAATATAGTTTTTAGCTGAGCAGCTATATTCTTGGCAAAAATTTGAGGGGTCTTTTGAAAAAAAGAAGAGGAAAACTCATACTGGGATATAATCAGCAGCTTGTGCTATGATGTCTGAAATGTTGAGCTAGAGGCTTACTGATGGGACAGAGGAAAGAAGGAAAGAAGGCAGGTATGGAATATAAAGGCAGCAGCCCAATCTGTGGAGAATCCAGCATCAGGAGAATAATTGCAATTGGCCTATGTCCCCTGAGAGTCAAATGCCTATATCACCTTAAGAAAATTGCTTCATTTAGAAAGTTTCTGGTGATAATTTTTAAAAGCCTGTTTTGAATGGGCTATCCAGAGGGTCACCATATGTCCATATGGAAGCCCATGCCCTGGTACATACGGGGTCATCTTGACATTGGGACTATGAATGGTAATGTCCTGTGGTAATAACAGGCAGGGAATTGGGTGTTTTAACTTCGGTTGTATGAACTAAGGTCAAATGTAAATATAATTGTTACTCTATTGGCCATCTCTCTTCTGGTGAGCCTCAAGTGGCTCTTCACTTGGAGTCACCTCCACCCTTACTCTTCCTGCAACTCCTGCTTCTCTCCACCTTCAGAGAGGCCATAACTCAGGGGTTGGAAAAGGACCTGTGAGACAGAAACCAGAAGAAGAGGGAGCACCAGTCTCCTGCGTCTTGGCATGATTGCTGTGTTACTTAAGGAGCAGCACCTTTGGGGCATCTGACTTCCTTCATGGGTGATGGGGATCTCGGGGCCCATCTAGGCCAAAGATAAGGACTCAGGCTCTTCAGAGGAAGAAAATAAACTCGAGGTTCTGCTTCTTTGAGAAGGGTTCTTTGGGGGCATGCTTTGAATTGCTCAATCCATTCAAGACCCAAGACTTGATTTCTAGGAAACCTTTCTTTTTTTCTCCTCTTAGATTTTGCTGATATGCCTGGAGTGTCTGGCTCCGTTACAGGGCAGGCAGTTTGCAAGGCTCAGGTAGTTCCAAAATAGAAAATGAATCTGAGCCTAGAAGGCAACATGGGGACAGATCACAGATGCCACAACACCTTCTGCAGGTATCTGGGTGTAACTCTTCTCTCTCCTGCTGTCTTGCTTGATTCAACTGTGTCTGAATCACTTCTGTGTCCCCCAGATCCCTTAACCCAGTGCCTGGTACACGGGAGGGGCTTCTGCTTTGGGATGCATCAGCAAGACCTGTGGCCACTTTGACTCTCCCTTGAGGTCTGACTTGACCTTTTTGCAATTTCCCCCTTAATGATGTTGAACTTTTACCTGAGCCCTGTGCTCCTGGAAAGGGGAGCAGTTAAGAAACTATCTTGTGCTCCAGGAAATGGCTCACGGTAAAGAACCTCCAACTTTCCCTAGGCAACTTCGAAAAGACTCACAGACCCCTTGTCCGCCTGGGACTAGGCCTGACACAGACCATTCACGTCTCCAACCTTTGCTCACAAATGAGTGGCTGAACTGTTTGTCCCCAGTCACCAATCTGGACAGAATGCCTGCCAACTCCACTTGACCAAACCACAGCCAGGTCTGGCTTCTCTCCTTCCTCCAGGTCTACCCTTGAGCACTGGAACTGGAACAACCTCCCTTTAAGGATCCTTCCAGAAAATTGGCTGATCTTGAGGACAAACACACCCTTATCACCTACCCCACCACACACAACCCACTCACCCTGTTCCCGCACAGTGGGCTCCTTCTAGGTTTATTTCCTCCTTTCTATAAAAGCAAATTCCTTTCTGCCTGACCACGGAGCTATTTCCAGATCTCATGGCCCAAGCATGCTCTGTTGCAATAATCTGTCTTCCTTTGTTGCAATGGTCTTTTCAAATGAAGTCTTTCTTTACCTAAATCCAGTTTTGTTCTTACTTGAAATCCTTAACGCCCTCTGCCTCAGTGCCCTGGGCCCTAAGATCTTATGACTGGCAGCCTCTCGTCCTGCCCACAGTTACTTCTTTGAACTTGTCGCTGCCCGTATTTCCTTCTCCAGAATTTTAGTGTCAGAATCCTTCAGAGAATACCCAACCGAAAACTCAACTCAGACCACCCAACAAACAACACCTTAAACCATAAAGACACTGAATCATTGCTCCAAAAGGGAAATGGAGAGACAAATGATCCTGTCCCTAACCATGTCACAAAGACTCCGGGCTTCATCCATCCACCCTGTCTGCCATCCTTAGAACAAATATATATGTGGTTTCTCATATTCACAAAAATTCTCCAGGAGAGCCCATCAGAGCAGGATCTTGTCCAGAGTAGAAGGAAGGAAGAGAGCTTTCCCTTTTGCACCAGGCAGGAAGTCTTACTCAGAAGCCCCATTTCCAATGACAATCTCCTCCAGGGGTCACGGTGTCCCTTGTGATATGACATAACCATGCCAGTTGCAAAGGGTTTACTGGGAAGGTTGGTGAAATGGTGCTGTACAGTGTCCTTTGCCAGGCACATGGTGAGGGCAAAATGAGAGCTGATGTCCTCCCACACCCAGAGGGAAGGGACCTCAGCCGCTAGCCTCAGAGAGACCACTCTGCCTCCCACTCAGAGCACAGCAGCAGGTGACAGGAGGAGCTTGTGCCTTCCTGTGCCTTCCTGGGGAGTCTTGTCTCTGCCATTCAATCTCACCAGGGTACATTAAGTGCCTGCTGAGCGCAAAGTCTTCCCCAGGCAGAAGGAGGAGTCAGACCCCATATCTGCCTGGGCTGAGCACGTACCCTACCAGCAGGAGGACCAGGACAAGAGCCTGGTAAGTACAAAGCCAGGCAGACATTTGACACCCGGGAACTTGCCTCATTACCTCTGAAAGCTCCTTCGCATAGCAGGGAGTTAGCAGGATGTGGTTCTCATAAACCCCAAAGTGGTGATTTCCATATTCAGTAACTTTGGTTGGTTTTTTTTTTTTCCCTTCACTACTATTTACATTTTCTGTTTCAAGAGATAAAGCCCTTTGGAAAATTCGGAATGCATTCTCTTTCCCAGGCATAGAGTTGAACAGCCCAAGTTAATTGGAAATCTCGCCAAACATGCTGCACTTTCCAAAGTCATTTGAAAATTCATGATCATCCATCAGATTGCCCCCATGAGTCCGGCCATTGAGGTCTTCACACCATTTAAAGTCATGGCCCGTTTTCTGAGTGCCAGGGACCCAGGCCTGTTATTAAACTGCTTATCTCTGGGTTATCCTTGAGAGTCACAAAAAAGACAAAGCTCTTGGACTAAAGCAAGGCTCTCTCTTTGATCAAAAACAAATCCTCCATTACCGGAAATGAAATCACCTCTGTGGATGTCACTAGACTTGATATCAAGGTACCTTCCCACCTGAGGGGTCCAGAGGGGACATGGAAGCGCTAAAGAGGACAATTCTTGGGATTTCATTCCAGTAAGAACAACACACAGATGGGGACTTCACTTGATTCCCAGTAAAGTCTCTCTGACCTAGTTGCTGGGGGCAGAGCCTGACAGAGGGCCTGATTTATAGGGAACAGTCAGGGTTTATTCATTAGATACATATATGAATGAGGAAATGAATGAAATAGTAAAATATGGCCAAAACTGTCATAGAAAAGGGTGCTATCAAGATAAATCAGGCCATGAAAGTCCCCAGTGGTCCTGGTTCTATCATCAAGTGACGCAGTGGACAAGACTCCCTCATTGTCAAATTACAATAAACACATTTTTTAAATTGGTTGTTCAAAACCTTACAAAGCTCTTGACATATCATATTTCAAACATTAGTTTCAAGTGAGTTATGAACTCCCATTTTTACCCCAAATACAGATTGCAGAATCACATCGGTTACACATTCACATTTTTACATAATGCCATACTAGTAACTGATGTATTCTGCTTCCTTTCCTATCCTCTACTATCCCCCTTCCCCCCCATCTTCTCTTTCTATCCCATCTACTGTAATTCATTTCTCTCCTTGTTTTTTCTTCCAATTCCCCTCACAACCTCTTTTATGTAGTTTTTTATAACAATGAGGGTCTCTTTCCATTTCCATGCAATTCCCCTTTTCTCTCTCTTTCCCTCCCATCTCGTGTCTCTGTTTAATGTCAATCTTTTCTTCCTGCTCTTCTTCCCTTCTCTATTCTTAGTTGCTCTCATTATATCAAAGAAGACATTTGGTATTTGTTTTTTAGGGATTGGCTGGCTTCACTAAGCATAATCTGCTCTAGTGCCATCCATTTCCCTGCAAATTCCATGATTTTGTCATTTTTTTAGTGCTGCGTAATACTCCATGGTGTATAAATGCCACATTTTTTTAATCCATTCATCCATTGAAGGGCATCTGGGTTGGTTCCACAGTCTAGCTATTGTGAATTGTGCTGCTGTGAACATCCAATCAATCAACAAATACATGAAAAAATGCTCACCATCTCTAGCAGTCAGAGAAATGCAAATCAAAACTACCCTAAGATACCATCTCACTCCAGTAAGATTGGCAGTCATTATGAAGTCAAACAATAACAAGTGCTGGAGAGGATGTGGGGAAAAGGGTACACTTGGACATTGTTGGTGGGACTGCAAATTGGTGAGGCCAATTTGGAAAGCAGTATGGAGATTCCTGGGAAAGCTAGGAATGGAACCACCATTTGACCCAGTTATTGCCCTTCTTGGTCTATTCCCTGAAGACCTTAAAAGAGCGTACTACAGGGATACTGCCACATCGATGTTCACAGAATAAACACATTTTGAAGTCTTTGTATTCCCTGCTTTCACATCTTAGAGCCTTGCTGAATCTGGAGGAACTCCCTCCCAAGGTAGGACAATTCCTAGTGACAGTGCACCTTTCATATGCGAACTAATCCAGAGCCACATCCCAACCACCTCCTTTCTCTCATTAGGACTGCTATCTACCTGCCCCATGCACACTAGGGCCAGGCACCAACTAGGGCCAGGCACCAACTAGATTCAACCCCTTTGCTCCAGAGCATGCAAAAATTACCTAGAGTAGCCAATCCCAAACTTGCTCGTCCTGCCTCTCCTTTCCTTCCCTGCTGAAACCACAGTACAGTTCCTTGCCCATGTTTTCCCCCTCCTCTTGCTGTCTCCCAGGTGAACCTAGTTTTGTTTTATTTTGGTTTTGGTACAGGGATTGAACCCCGAGGTGCTTAGCCACTGAACTTCTCCCAGCTCTTTTACTTTTTATTTTGAAACAGGGTCTTACTGGGTTGCTCAGGGCCTTGCTAAGTTGCTGAGGCTGGCTTTGAACTCACGATCCTCCTGCCTCAGTCTACCCTGTCTCTGGGATTACAAGCATGTGCCATCATGCCTGGCTGAACCTAGTTCTTATTTGTGTGCCCCACCACCTCATAGTGCAACCTGTCCCCTCCTCTTGGGAATGAAAACAAACTATCATTTCAATAATAGGCATTTCCTGATCTATTGGCCTCACTATATCTAAATGACAGTAAATTCTACATTTTGAAACACAAACAATAGACTTGGTTCTACAGATTTCAATGCCCCTAAAGCAAGGGAGACCTGGGTGCATACACTCATTCATTCATGCACTCATTCACAAACACATGTTGGGCACCCACTATGAGCCAAGCACTCTGCTGGGCTCTGGTGAAATTGACTACTGGCCATCTGAGTACCCCAAGCTGCTTCTGTCCTCTGTGCCTTCACCCAGGCTGTTCCCAGTGTCTTTCCTTGCACTTTCCTGACTGGCCAACACCAAATCATCTCTCAAACACACCTTGAATGTTGCTTCCCTGTGAAATCTTCCACCTGCCTGCCTGCCTTGGCGCACCTGCTGACACACACTTTGTGCTTTTATTCTGTCTTCAGCAAGAGAGCTCTGATGAGCCAGACACGGTGCCAGGCACGTGGCTTTTCAGAGCAATTATAAATCGTTCCTGGCTTCAAGGAGTTTGCAGTCTGAGGAAGCAGACTAGGCCTAAGTGCCATGGAGCTGGAGGTGCCACAAATGCCGGGAGGACCAGTCCCCGGTGACCCTGGCTGACCCAGCTCTCCCCCCTCCCGTTTGCAACTCTTGGGAGAACACAGAGAATGCAACATCCCGAGATAAAGAGGAAAGGTCCAGAACAATCCAGGCGATGTCCTCATTCCTCCAAGAAGAGGAAGTTGGGCAATGCTTATGCTCAATGAGCCAAGGGGCCCCCAGGACATATAAACCCAGGACAGAGTGCTTTTGAGTTTCCTCGGCTGTGGCGTGACGTGGGGCACAGCCCGATGAGCCTCTGTCCACCCTGGACAGCTTCCCAGAGCCTTGGGGGACTGGCTCACGATGGACCCGAGGTTTGTTTGTCCTCGGTGCCTATCTGTGGGTAATAAATCTGCCTTGCCTGGCTTGTTCTGACTCAAGGGACTCATGCAATGGGTAGAGAACTTTTGTAGCAATATGAATGCATACACAGAGCAGTGGGGACCCACAGGAAAGAATGGGCCGGGCTGCCTGGAGCAGGTAGGGTTTTGAAGTGGTAATTAGAGAACCTCATCAGGCAGGTGGGGTAAGGTGGGGGTGGGGAAAGCAGCAACCAAAGGGGCCATCTCTTCCCTAACCACACGGAGCTGGAAGTAGCGGGTTCTTCCCCCTTTCCTATGTGCCAGGATCTTCCTTTACATCGTACCCAAATTTCTACTCACAACTAATGTCCTGCCTTGATATTGAGTCTCCTCTGGCTCCGGATTCATTCATGGGAGTCTATGATCTTTAGAAATAATTTCTCAACAAATCCTGACCTCAAGCGGACAGGCTTGTCAGAGACTCAAAAGTTTCCTTTTGAAAGTCAAAACTGGAAATCCACTCGGTGGTGCAGGTCTGTAATCCCGGTGGCTCCGGAGGCTGAGGCAGGAGGGTTGCAAGTTCAAAGTCAGCCTCAGCAAAATTCAAGAACTATACAACGCAAAAAGTAACCCTAAGGAAAACTACGGGCTTTAGCTATTAGTACTTCATCACTGTTGTTCCATTGGTTATAACAAATTTAGTGTTTTAGTTAGCTTCTTTGCTGCTATGATCAAAAAACCTGATAAGAATAATTTTTTAAATTTATTTATTTATTTATTCTAATTAGTTATATATGACAGCAGAACGCATTTTGATTCATTGTACACAAATGCAGCACAACTTTTTATTTATCTGGTTGTACATGATGTAGCGTCACGTCATATGTGCAGTCACATTTGTACCTAGGGTAACGATGTCCATCTCATTGCACCATCTTTCCTGCCCCCATGCCCCGCCCCACCTCCATTTTTACCATTCCCCCCCATTATTGATCAGCAACCACTTAGCAGAGAGAACATTCAGCCTTTGTTTTTTGGGGGGATTGGCTTACTTCACTTAGCATGATATTCTCTAACTCCACCCATTTACCTGACAAGAACAATTTCAAAGGAGGACAAGTTTATTTGGGTCCTCACATTTCAGAGGCCGTAGTGCACAGACAGCTGGCTCCATTCTTAGGGGCTCGGGGTGAGGCAGGACATCATGGTGGAAGAGTGTAGTGGAGGGAAGCCATTAGGGACTTGGCATCAGGAAGCGGAGAGCTCTGCTCCACAGGGACAAAATATGTACCCCAAAGGCATGTCCCCAGGGACCACACCCTATCTGCCTATGGTAGGATCCGATTGATCCCTATCAGGGAATAAGCGCACTGATTAGGTTAAAACTCTTATAATACAATCATTTTACCTCTAAACTTTCTTACACTGCATCACACATGAGCTTTTTGGGGACACCTCATACCTAGACCATGTCACTAAGTAAGACATAGTGGAAAAAACTGTGGAGGAGGCTGGGCATGGTGGCCCACTCCTGTAATCCCAGCAGCATGGGAGGCTGAGGGAGGAGGATCACAATCAATCAAAGCCAGCCTCAGCAACTTAGTGAGGCCCTAAGCAACTCAGCAAGACCCTGTCTCTAAATAAAATACAAAGAGGGCTGGGGATGTGGCTCAATAGTCAAGTGCCCCTGAGTTCAACACACACACACACACACACAAAAAAAAAAAAAAAAAAAAAAGAAAAGAAAAGAAAGAAAGAAAGAAAAAGAAAAGAAAGAAAAAGAAAAACTGTGGAGGGGAAGTGATGTACTTTGTACTTAATTGCTCAATTTTCTTTCTCAATCTTTTCTAAAAATATTTTTTAATTAAACACACACATGTGAAACCTGACAGTGAACATCCCCATGGAAAGAAATGACCATAGACATTCTTTTTTAAAAATTATTTTTAAAAAATTTTATTTGTTCTTTTTAGATTACATGTCCCAGAGTACATTTGACACACCATACATACATGGAGTATAACTTAGGATCCCATTCTTGTGGTTCTACAGCATGTGGAGTTTCACTGGTCGCGTTTCTATATATGAGCATAGGAAACTTATGTCAGATTCATTCCACTGTTTTTCCTATTCCTATCCCTCCCCTCCCCTCCAGACATAATTCTTAATTGTTAATGCAAAAATATTGAAAACATTCTGCTTTAGTCGGCTATTTTGCTGCTGTGACTAAAGGACCCAACCAGAACAATTTTACAGGAAAAGTTTATTTGGAGTTCACGATTCAGAGGTCTTAGTCTACAGGAGGCCAGCTCCGTTCCTTGTGGCTCAAGGTGAGATAGAACATCATGGTGGAAGAGTGTGGTGGAGGGAAGTGGTTTACATGGTAATCAAGGAGCAGAGAGAGACTCCATTCTCCAGATACAAATATTTACCTCATAGCCCCGCTCTCAATGAACCACTTCCTCCAAACACACCCCACTTGCCTCCAGCCACCACCCAGTTAATCTCATCAGGAACTAATCCACTGATTAGGTCAAAGCTACCACCCAATCATTTCTCCTCCAAACCTTCTTGAATTATCTCACATGTGAGATTTTTGGGGGACACCACATCTAAACCATAACACATTCCCTTTAAGATGAGGAACAAGCCAAGAATTATCCACATACCTATTCGGCTTGGTAGTGAAGGTGTCAGAGAAGTAGAGTACAAACAACTGGAAACAAAACAAAAACTGCCATTCCTTACAGATGATTTTATTATTTCCCTAGAAAACATGACAAACAATCTACAGAGATTTTAGGTTGAGCTTATCAAAACTCTTTTTTTATAAAAGCAATATTAAAAAGTCAACTGCTTCCCTAAATGTGAACAACAAATTAGAATGCCATTTTAAAAATATCATTTATAATACCAAGAGAACATAGAATAGTCAAGCAGAGTAATAATGCAAACGTGGTAGAATGTCAATATTTGGAAGATCCAAGGTAAAGGAAATTTTTGTATTACTTTATATTTTTCCTTAAATCTGTAATTATTTTAAAATGTAAAACCTTTTGTTCACAAAATAATGCCCTGAAGAAAATAAAAAGATAAGCTAAAATAAAAGAAAATAAAAAGATAAAACAAAAATATATTTACAACTCACGTAACTCTTAACTGACATTTGAAAGGCATAAAATTTTTCTACAAATCAATACAAATGAGAAAAACCAAAAGAAAAATGGTCAAAATGGTTGAACACACATTGTGTAGAAAAGAAGGTACAACACATCCATAAATAAATGAAAAGCTGTTTCAACTTGTTAGTAATCACTAAATGCCAATTAGTATTATAGTAAAATGCCACCAGAATGCCAAAATTTTTTACATTAGCCAATATCGAGATGTAGATGTTGGAGAATTATGTAAGCTCTCACACACTACTTATGGGAATTAAAATTAAAATTTGTACAGGTCCTTCAGCAAACATTTCAGCATTATAAAAAACTGAGCTCATGCATACACTAAAATCTAACAACAATTCTACTGGAGGTATTTACCCTAGAAAATTTCTTACACCCGTGGATGTACACAGAATGTTCACAGTAGCTCTGTTAGCTAAGCCAGAGACCACCCAAATTGCCATCAGCAGTAAAATGAATAAATAAACTGACATATACCCACATGTGAAAGCCAGGTAGCAGTAAAATGGAATAAACCACAAAGATATGAATCAACTTGAGCAAATCACCAAAATATAGTGTTAAAGAAATTGAGTAACACTGTGGATAACCAAGTCAAAGCCAGACAAAAATAACGTATGCTGTAAGAAGTCCATGTAATCCATAGGGTGGTCATAGTAGGAAGATGGTCCAAAGTGGGAAGAAATGTTCTAGTTTTTCATTTTGTGTGTCACTTTACAAGTTGGTAACACTGTCCGTTTCTGATTTGTGTACTTTTCTCTATGTATATTCTATTTCAATAAAATGTTTACTAATAAAAAAGGAAGTTGAGTTACAAAAGAACATATAATGCAACATTTCATTCAATATAAAAAGTCAAAACACACACACACACACACACACACGTTAAACAACCCTAATCTGAAAAATTTTTTTTTAATTTTTTTTTAAGAGAGAGAGAGAGTGGAGAGAGAGAGAGAGAGAGAGAGAGAGAGAGAGAGAGAGAATTTTTAATATTTATTTTTTAGTTCTCGGTGGACACAACATCTTTGTTGGTATGTGGTGCTGAGGATCGAACCCGGGCCGCATGCATGCCAGGCGAGCGTGCTACCGCTTGAGCCACATCCCCAGCCCCCTAATCTGAAAATTTAAAAACCAAAATGCTCCAAAATATCTGAAACTGTTTGAGTGTTCACATGTTACTTACAAATGGGAAAATTTCACCCTTGACCTCATGTGATGAGTCAAAGTCAAAAGGCAGATCCACTAAAAATATTATATAAAATTACCTCAGCCTATTTGTTTAAGGTGTATATGACAAACGAATGAATTTTGTTTAAACTTGGGTCTCATCCTCAAGATATATCAATATGTGTATGCAAATATTCCAAAATCTAACTAACAAAAATCCAACAATCTGAATCCAACAATCTGAATCCAACAATCTGAAACACTTTCAGTCTCAGGCATTTCAAATAAGGGCTTGTCTACCTGTACAGCTGGTAAAGGAAAAGGAGCAAGGGCCCTCAAATAGAATGCTAACAATGTTCTATTTCACAAGCTTCATGGTAAATACATGAAGTTGTATCATTATTTTTACACTACATATGCATAATATAGATTTTTATAATAATATATATTTGTATAATATATTTCACAATTTTTGAAAAAAAATCTCTGAGTACCTAAAATCCCCATGGCACCTGCCTTGAGGTGGGAGTGGACTTTGTTTTCTCTGTGCAGACGTCATCAGTGAGCTAGCTCAGCCACACACACTTCCGTACCATGTCCCTTTAAGCAAGTGTCTTTTTTCCAAGCTGTGAAGAAGACAACCACATCTACATCACAGGACAATGACACTTCACAAGCATTCAGTGAAGTCACTGGTCTATACAATACTCATCACTCAGTGGACTTTTGAGAGGTGGTGGCTTTTTAAAGTGGCAGTGGCAAGAGTGTCACTCATGGGTAGAGTGTGTGCTTAGCATACAAGAAGTCCTGGGCTTGACCCCCAGCACTGGGGAAAAAAATGGCAACCCTAATAGAGGCGTTAGGAACTTTTAAACACACTTCCAAATGTCCTTTTCCTGGTTATATTGACACCAACCAACCAGCAGCTCTCTCAGAGAGCTGGCGATGGTCATCTGGGGGTGTGATCATTCATTTGTGATGCCAGGGCTCCAGCAGGCCCTGTGTCTCATGCTCCCTGGGGGCACCAGAGGTTTGCTCCTTCATTAACATCTCTGCAGCTCTGCTGAAAGGAGCCCCAGCCTATCATTTAGTCTTGTTTTTAAAAATACACACTGGGCGCCTGGAATTGTCTCTCATTAGCAAGAAATAACAGTAATGAGACTCTGTGTTAACATTCAGGGGGATTTTTCTCTTTCAAAACAAAATTTTTAAATTCCTTGTACCCTTGAAAGTTAAACAGATTCAGCCTTAAGTCTCCCTGAACTAGAAGGTCCTTGGATGGATTTGATTCCCGGATGCTGACCTCAGGAAGATCATGATGAGAGGTCAGTGGTGCCTTTCATTTGTCTGATTTCCCAACTAGACTGCAAGCAAGCCTGCATGTCTTCCTCATTTTCACATTCCCTCCTGCAGGCTTGGCATGCAGTAGGTGCTCAATAAAAGTTTCCTGGCCTGAAATTAATTGCTTAGGGGAAAAAAAATTGATGCCCGGAGTCTACAGGTACATCCAAAGGGTCAGCAGCAACTTTGCAACCATGGTACTTGGCATCATGAACTAGTGAATTACATGATGAATTAATTGTTTAATTAACTAACTGATTAATGGGGGCGGAGCTGGGAACTGAAAATTACTGTCAAATAAAAATCAAGAAAAAATCAACCTTGCTGACTGCAAAAAAAAAAAAAACAAAGCAGTAAATGGACTTTCCAAGAGTATGAGTTCAACAGAGAGAGAGAGGGTCTGAGTGCTGATGTCTAGAAAGGAGACCCTCTGTCTCACTGAGCTATTTGTCTTTGATGGATGTTATCTTCCAGCAGTCACTGAAGAGTGTTGTCACCACGAGTAAATCATCACCATGTTCAAGAACAGTCTCTGTTCATAGACCTGGCTCTTCCCCCAAATCAGAAACCCCTGGGTGAGCCAGGCTTGTAGGGGGATTTTTATCCAGAGGGGCTCTGCACATGGCTAACTAGATGAGTGCTAGGCTGATGAGACCTCCCTTATTAAGTTTGAACTAACGACCTTCAGCTCAGACTGAAGGTCAGAGTCAGTCAGGATGCACGCTGGGAGCTCAGATGGAGTCAGCTCCCCCCTTGCACAGGAGGGACAGATTTCCAAATAAAAATTAGGTTACTCTCAGCAATTGGAAGGGATGATGGGCTGTCCAATGGGGCCAATGTCTGCTACCAAAATGGGATGTGTGTCTGAAGATGAGTAATTTGGACTGGAAGGTTGAGGTTTCACAGTCTCTCCTCAGAGAAGGAACACAGCCCAGCTGAAGCTCCAGGGCCCAGGCTAGCCACTAGTTTGCTACATGGCTGAGCCAAATGCTTCTCTCTAGTTCTCGCCATTTCCTCCTCTGTAAGAGGAGGGGCCCAGGCTGGGTGATCTCAAAGCCTCTCCAAGTCCTGAAACTTGACAGGTCTCTTATTTCTCACTCCTGCCTGGCACTTCGGGCAGGTAAGAGAGAAAATAGTTACTAACCCCGGGACCACCCTGGCTGTGGTTCGTGGGCACAACAAATATGAGCTCCTTTCTTGTTACTTGGGAGGGAGCAGCTTCATTGGAGTCATTGGATTTTGAGGTTCTTTTTGTCACTTGACTAATGGTGATGATATTTTAAAGGATGGTTTGAAAAATCGAGAATTTCAAGTTTCTCTCTAAGCTCTCCTCAAACACTTCTCAGACTGTAACTCCTTCAAATTTGGTAATTGGAGCAAAAACAGGCCTTCCTGTGTAGGAAAAGCTATAACTGAATTGAATGAATGAGTCTGATTTCTTCCAGAGCAGGACTGCATCTTAGTTTTGGGTTCCTGGTTCTACTGCAGAGCTTAGCATATAAGGAGATATTTTGTTAAGTCAGCAGACATGAATTAAGTACCTATGATATGTCCTGGGACCTTGCAAGACTCTAGGGATGGTTACATAGCGTTCTGGCCCCCAAGAAGGCCCTGGTCAAAAGGGAGATATATGGGTTAACAGACAAATATGATATTGGGGGCATCTGTGAAAGGGGCAGTAAGATGGGAAGATGGCTGAGAGAGCACCCAGCCCAGGAGTGGGGAGTCAGGGAAGGGTTTATGTTGCTGGCATGGAGTGGAACAGGAAGTTCAATCCCGGTGGAGCCTCACTGAGACAGAGACAATGAGAAGCAGAATGTAGACCTTCCAGGGCCCTGATGTCTAAATAAGGCTTCACTTTAAGGGCAGTGAGCAGCCAGCTGCAGATTTGAAAAAGAGAATAAACACATGTGCACTGATTAATAAATGCTGGTATAAATCATTACGCATGGAAATTTCCTCATCTAAAAAATACAGGGGTTGGTGTAGATGATCACCAAGATCCTTTCCTGTTGTGACATTCTGTGAGTCCTTTTAGGTTTCCACTATGATTCGGGTCAAAGTCTCTTGCTTCTTGCCTCCTCTCACCAGCAGCAGAGGTTACAGTGAGCAGAATAATGGAATCCTGGGCGCACGCGGCCTCCCCCTCTGGCCCTGCGCTAGACAGATGAGCACGTTCCATTACAGGGGGTGAGACGGCGTCCTGCGTGACCAGCCTCGCTCCGATCCATCCATCAGTCGATTAACGGTGGCTGAAAGCCACTTATCGGGAGGGCTCCTGCCCTTATCACTGTCACCGGCTGCAAATAAACATCGACTTTATGCCGAGTTTCCATATTTAACCACGTTTAAGTAACTGCTGATACTTTCATTACATGACATTTGCACTTCGGAATTTAAAATTAGACACACGCACGCAGCTTCTCCACCAAAGAGAAGAGCCTCGGCGGTTTGGGGGCCTCCCTGCCATTTGTTTTCAAAGAAAGGAAGCTTCAAAGTGAATCCTGCAGAACACGAGGATTTCTTGTTCTCTAAAAACAGTATCGACAAGAAACAGATTAAGACGAGGGTAGTCTTGTCTTTATTTTAAAAGGTCAACGCCTCATGTAAAAACTGTAACACATCAATAATGGATGAGATGCATAAATGATATATCAAAGTCAAGAAATCCAGGCCTCTGAAGAGCAGAGAAATCTTTCCCTTTTGAGCTGGGTTTCACAATATGAAAGCTTAATGCCACACCAGTTCATTACTTGATGATGAAAGATAATGTAGATCTAGGCTGAGTGTTAATTAACAAGCACATTTTACTGGCTCAGGTAAGGTGGATGCAAATCCTGGGCTTTCAGAGCTGCAAGGAAAATACTTAAATATGACTTTGGGGAGGTTCAAAGATGAGGGGCTGAAAATCATAATATGATAACATACATATGACTTTGGGTACGGCCACAGGGGCTGTTTTACAACTTGCAATAATGGGTCTTCAGGCAATTTTAACTGAATTTCAGAAATTTCCAAGGTTTGTTTCTATTTGGTTGAGTTTTAAAATTTTAAATGGACTTTCTTCCAACTTCTCCTGCTCTGAACTGCTATAATGTTGAAAAGGAGAAAATAAGCTAAAGAATCAACTATAGCAGGTTTAATGAGTTACAATGGGTTCCAAAGAAGCACGCAAAATATAAAGTGAAAAGCTTAAATAAGCAATGGGAAGTGCAAATTCTTGACAAATGTAAAAAATTAAAACGTATAAAAAATATCTCCAAAGAAACAAAGCACACATTGAGATGAACTGAAAATAAATGAGAAATGAACAAAAACTTTTACTGTTTGACATCTCCAGGTTCTTCTTTATATTATTCCTTTAATCATTAATTACTTAATTTTTATATCAAAATAAGTACTTATAAAAAATCAGGATATGATATTAAAAGTATAGATAATATTTAAAGTATAGTTAAAGCATCTACTTTGCCCAGAGGCATCCTCCATTGTTAATTCCATCATTTATTACCTGTGATATCTTATCTAACCAATCCTCAATTTAGTACATTCAGAATGTGTGTTACAAATAAAACAAAAAATGAAATATGGAATGAGAATAAATTTTAAAATTGAAAATTTAAAAAGGGGGTATATAAAACCTCATTGAGGACAATAAAACCTTCCCATTGTTTTCCAAAGTTGCCTGTGTTAAACCAAGAAAGTAGCAAATCCAATGTCTGTGGTAATTACTTTCACCCAAATCATTTGTTCAGCCAAATGGTTGTCTCTTGGTTTTGACCAAGATTTTTTCCATTAACTTACTTGGTATAATTTAGTGCAACTGTTAGCTTAGAATAAAACCAACCATGAAGTTGAGCCCTGTGAAATGTCTCTTCTGCCCCATCACTAACAGATATCTATCTGAGGAGAGAGAAAGTAACCATCACACGATATTGTCCCCACATTAGTTTTTCTTAAACAGTAAAACAGAGTTAGTTTTCATCCAACTCAGTAAGCCCAGGAAGCAGTAAATAACCTCAAGAAACTCTGGTTCTTAAAATTCTTGAAATCAGAAATATGATCATTAAATAATTTTTTTTCTACTGAAGAGGTAATAAGCACTTTTAATATAATTTTGTATTTAAAAAAGAAAGATTGAGCTCATTCATTAAGTAATTGTATACCTCTAATTTGGTAAAATTACAGGATAAAGATAGAAGATGCCTGAGAGATTTCCTTCCTTCCTTCCCCTCCCTCCCTCCCTCCCTCCCTCCCTCCCTCCCTCCCTCCCTCCCTCCCTTCTTTCTTTCTTTCTTTCTTTCTTTCTTTCTTTCTTTCTTTCTTTCTTTCTTTCTTTCTTTCTTTCTGCCAGCAAGGGACTTTTGGGATACGAGGGATCACAATTATGTGACATCAATGCTGACTCTCCCTAGTCCTTACTCTGAGCAGATATCATCAGTTGATCACAGCACTTTCTCCCCAGTTCTTATCTTATGCCATTCTCCTATTTGTTGGTTACCTTCTAGCCAGCCTTTGGTCCCTTCATGCCAACTTATTTCTGCCCTGGTATCTTGGTGCTTGCTCTCTCCCCTGACTTGAAAGTCCTCCTACAGCTCCTCAACATGGCCGCTGTCTTCTCAGCATTCACTTCTTTGGCAAAACATCTTCCTATCAAAAGATGCCCTGAGCCGGGCACGGTGGCACCTGCCTATAATCCCAGTGACTTGGAAGGCTGAGGCAGGAGAATCATGATTTCAGAGCTAGCCTCAGCAGAAATCAAGGTGCTAAGCAACTCAGTGAGACCCTATCTCTAACTAAAATACAAAAAATAAAAAAAGAGGGCTGGGGATGTGGCTCAGTGGATGAGTGTCCCTGAATCCAACCCCCAGTACCAAAAAAAAAAAAAAAAAGAAAAAGAAAAAAGAAAAGAAAAAAAGATGCCCTGAAAGTATCACTATCTGAAACTACCTTACTTTGCAATTGTTTGTTTGCTAATTTGTTACCTGTCTCTCTCTGCTAGAATTCAAGCTCCTTGTCAGGAACTTACTATCTGTTCACAGCTCTGTCCCCAGGGTTAGAGCATGCCTGCTGTACTGCAGGCCTCACTAGACATATATTAAATGAAAGAATGAATTCAGCCCCTACTATAATAATTAAAGTGGTCTCTAAGATAACACAACAGCAGCAGCAGAAATAGTAGTGATAATGGTAGAAGTGGCAGCTCTCATGCACATCAGTCCCTAGGCAAGGTGCTTTTTCCCTCTTTCTTTCATTCTTTCTCTCTTTCTTTCTTTCTTTCTCCCCCCTCTCTTTCTTCCTTCCTTCCTTTCCTTTTTTCTTTTTCTTTTTCTTTTGTTTTTTTTTTTTTGGTACTGGGGATTGAACTCAGGGCACTCAACCACTGAGCTATTTTATTTTATTTGCATTTTATTTAGAGACAGGGTCTCACTGAGTTGCTTAACGCTTGCTTTTGCTGAGGTTGGCTTTGAACTCATGATTCTCCTGCCTCAGCCTCCCAAAGCTGCTGGGATTACAGTTGTGCACCACTGTGCCCAGTGGTAAGATGCTTTAAATGCAGTATCTCAAGTGTTTCTCACAACAAATCTATAGGAGAGACTTCTAATTAGCCCCATTTTACAGGTGCAAATACCAAGATAAAAGGAAGGAACTCATCCAGGTTACACAGCTACCAAATGGGAATGGGGAATGGAACACACGAGCCTCACAGAGTATAATCAACCCATCACTTGTCCTCCCAGCCTCCACACTTCCCAGCCTCCTCTTTGCCTTTCCTGACTCTGCCTCTCAGATTACAAGATCCGACAAAATGAAGCCTGAAAGACAAACCAAATTGCCCAGGATCATACAATTGATATATGCCAGTGAAGGGTTTCAGAACCAAGGATCAAAACCTCAGACTCCATATCCAGAATGCTTTGCTGACCCCTGCTAAAATTTGGAGACATTGTGTCTTGAATGATTTGTCCACTGAGGGGACAGTGGACAAATCATTGCTTGGCTTGAGAACACTCAGAACAGTGCCTGGCAGAGAGCTCAATCAATATTTCTTGAATGAATGAACACTTAACACTAATTTCAACACATCTTTTGGTTGCAGTGTTCCATGGTCTTATGCTATGGGAAGATGTTTCTCACTGAAATGTATCAGGATATTCAGGCAAAATTACAAATAACTATTATTCAAGTAGAAGCACAAATGACTGCTCTCTATTTTGAAGAGAGTTAAACGTGAATGGATAGCAGCAAGAATATTGGTGCAGGAAATTAGGTTATGCAAATACCTTCAGAGGCTGCTTGAGTTGCTCTCTTCATACGGGGATTTATTGGCAATTTGTACCTATTTTCTTTTACATGCTCTATTTTACATTTCTGCTGAATTTAAGTTGAATGTTCCATCCAGACAATCTTCAATACAAACATAACAGCCAAATTCAGGCTAGTGAAGAAGCTGTGTTTTGTGGGTTTTTTTTTTTTTTTTTTAATAGTGAAGCTTAAGTGCCTGAGCAAATTACAACCCAGCCAGCCAGAGCGTCAATGAGCCATCTCAATTGTAAATAAACACACGCGTGACCTACAGACAGCCTGGGTGCTTCAGAGACATTTTAGGCACTTCATTAGGTCTCTCAAAAGGTTAGATCCAAAGGCAAGATTGTATGGGAATCCTTGTTGTGTCCTCAGCACCTAGAACATCAGCAGTTCAGTAAATGTTGAATTGATTCATGGTAGGTGCGGAAATAAATATTTGCCAAATGAGTTTTTTAGAAATGACAAGTGGCAGCCTGTTTACCTGATGCTAACAATCATGTGTTCCTGTCCAAGATCAGGAGGGCTCAGCTCCTTCTTTACTCAAGGCAATAATACCTTGTTTGGGATTCATATCCTAGGGATCACCCTAAAGAGAGGCATTTTTTAATGGGCACGTTGTTCCTGTTTGGCTGGTATTCACCCCCACTTCTCGGAGTAACATCTGCCTTGTTCTCTTTTGGTGGGCTTGCTTTCTCCCATTATCTGTCAATTTTGGTTTAGGTGAGAACACTCCTTGTCTAGCTCTAGGGGAAAGCCTGTATTTCAGACCCAGCCAAACACAGCATCATGTACTTGTGGCCACAGTCACATGACTCACACTGGGCCAATCAAAACCAGTAAGTATAGACCCTGGACTTTTGTTGGGAACTCATGGAAAGAGGTAAGCTTTCCCACTAGAGTGGCTGGGAAGAGGGTGAAAATGGAGCTCCCAGCTTATTCATATAGAAAAAGGGGAGACCCTGCCTGAGAATTCAGCCAGTAAAGAATAAAACAAAACCAAAGGATGCAGAGAAGAACACCAAAGGCCCTGGATTCAGTCATGCCTGGATGTTTATACCCTCTAGCATTTTAATTAGGTGAGCCAATAAATGGTCTTTTATTTTTGCTGTGGTGTATTTGATTAAGGGTTTTAATATTATTTATATATACTGCCCAAAGGAACCCTTCTAGATGGATTTTATTATTGAAATATTCAGTATTGAAAAACCAGTCTGGCAACCATCTCTCTTGTAGTGCCTTGACAGGTACATCAATATAGGGGAGAAAGGTCTTAGAAACATAGAATAGCGGTGCTAGGAGGGGCTTGGAAGCTATTCAATCTGCCTCTTTACCAAGATAATAATTTCTACTTTGCATTTTGGATTATGAGTTGTAAAACATTAGTCGAGCACAGGCATGCGACTATAAACCCATCTACTCCAGAGGCTGAAGCAAGAGGATCACAAGTTCAAGTCTAGCCTGAGCAACTTAGGAAGATTCTGTTTCAAAAAAAATTTTTTTAAAAGGGGATGTAGCTCAGTGATAGACTGTTTTCCTGGCAAGTGGGAGTCCTGGGTTCAATTCCCTGAGAGAGAGAGAGAGAGAGATACAATGTTTCTCCCTTCTGACCTAGTAACTCCAATATTAGAACACTTCCCTGAGGAAATAATCTCAAATAATCAAAAAGCTACATATGTGTAGATTTTTATATCATTATTCATAATAATAGAAAATCAGAAACAACCCCATGTCTAACAACATGGAAATTGTCAGATAAACTTGGCTCCAAAAATGTCATGTAGCCACCCAAATTGCATTTATTTTAAAAAGTTTATGATAACATGTTTACAGCAGAATGTTAAAACAAGCAAGAGCAAATTTTATGTGTTGTGTAATCACATTATGTTTTTTTAAAAAAATGGGAAGAAGCATTTCCAAATGCTAACACTGCTTATCTTTATGTGGTGGGATGATGGATAATTTTCTTCTCGTCTTTCCACTTATTTGTGGAGTCTAATTTTTCTGTAATCAGTAGGTACCATTTTTCAGAGAAAAACATTATATTCAATTTTTAAAATAACTCCTTTACCAACACCCTGACAGAAGTCCTCCAGCCAATTTATATACATCAGGGCCACTTCCTTTGGACCATGGAAGCCAGTAGCTGCCCATAGAAGGTCAGACGTACAGCCACGGATCCCTCACAGAACTCAACTAAGGGCATGTGTCAGTCACCCATTCTATGAGCTTGAGAAGAGAATGCACGAAAAGCTCTCACCACTGATCCACTCTTATCTCCACGGGGGCTTGGCTGTAAGAGCTGTTATTGGAAATCCCATTTCATTATTAACCTTATTAGTGGAGACCTCAAGGCAAAGCCTTAAATGCACATTCCTCAAATGATGCTTTTCAGCTACTCCTGTTCTCCAGGGTTCCAGATGGAGGTCTCCTAAGGCAGAATTGGGATTCCATTGCCCAGAGCACTCACCCATCTTGAGCAAGCCAGTAGGCTAGGCCCTGAAGGGACCCCAGAGTTTGATCTTTTCCTTGTTCAAAAGAATGACTTCAGAAAGAAAGAGAACAGACTAGAGAAGGAGAAGCTAGTGATGATATCGGCAGGGTCTTGGCTATGTCTCTTGTTAGTTGATCTGGGCACAAAAGATGGCTTTGAAACCATGAACTTCTCACTCCTTCTTCCTCCAAAGGCCAAACTTGCTCTCACTCTCAGGCCATGGGAAAGCCATTTCGACTGCCATTTTGTTTTGTTTTATTTGATTTAGTAGTAGGGATTGAGCCCAGGGGCACTTTACCACGGAGATACATTCCCCATCCCTTTTTCATTTTTTTATTTTGAGGCAGGATCTCACTAAGTGGCTGAGGTTCTCAGCCTGTGGCTGAGGCTGGCCTCAAACTTGCAACACTCCTGCCTCAGCTTCCCACGTTGCTGGGATCCCAGGCACGCTCCCCAGGGCACAGCTCATTTTGTTCTTCACCAATGAATATGAGGCATGTTCTAGGTCCTGCTACTGGGATAGTATTCTGAGGAGATACAAATGTGACAATTCTTGAGGAATCACCTGGGCAGGGATTGCAAGCAGGAAAAAGTTGTGAAGTGAGTATTTGTCCCAAAGATGAACAGGTACTGGAAGGGATTTGCTTTTTCGTGCTCTTGCACCTAACCGGAATAAAACAGAGAAGCATTAGGTTCTGTACAAAACCGTGAGGCAGAGCCTGGCTTTAAGGTTCAGAGACTCCTTATGGAAGCTTTATTGGTCTCTCCTCTTTCATCCAAGGTTTATATTTAAAATGAGTGTGATAGCAATCACATCAACCTCCGAAGACTTCACCATTCAGCTATTTCTATACATTTGGGGTTTGAAATGTCTGCAGCAGACAAAGGCGTCTTAGTCCCATAACAGAAAAATGATCGTTAGGCATTTACCAAGCAGTAAATGCCAAGGACTCTCCACCTACCCAAGTCTCATACCTAACCCTCTGAAATAATCATTAATAACCTTGCTCATTTTACATGTGAAGACATTGAAGCTTAGAGAGTTTTTAAAAACTGCCTGGGATTACACAGTCAGAAACAACTAAAACTTAAAGACCCTTTGCTCTCTGGAAATGTGTCACTGATGCATCCCACTTCCCTAAACTCTAGACACTCAGTTCAAAACTGAACCACGAGTCCAGAGGAAACACGGTGCGTGAACACGGTTCCCACAGCACCCTCTGCTCCACTCAGCACTCAAAGCTCCTATTTTTCAATGAGTGATAAAAGGCATCAGTCCCCGACAAAGGAGCAGCAGACAGAATTGTTTGGGGACTGAGGAGCTCCTGGGTGAACCTGAGACCTCGCTCCATAGGTGGCCCACCCATGCCACCTTCCTAGGGAGCCAGGGGAGGGATCGCAGGCCACCAGAAAAGGACTAGTAGTGGGCCCAGGGGGGAGTAGAATTGGGTGAAGAATGAACCATCCCCTTCCTGATGCCAACCTCCCTGGCAAGTGTACCTTCCAGAAGATTCTTTGCAGATTCCAGTGCCAAGTTTCTACCCTGGCCGTGGCCTTTCTGTGGCCTCAGAGGTGCCACTGCAGGTACCACTAGAGACTAAGATGTGGGGGGAGGAAAAGGAGAGCAAGGTGTACAGGCCTCTCTCCCACAAGACTGGTGCCTTCCACCCAGAACATGAGTGCAGAGGACACAGGCCTCTGGTCAGCCTCCTCTGGCCCTTCTCTTAGCATCTCTGTTCTCTAAAATAGGAGAAAAATACTGGAGCTTCCTACGCAACAAAACCATTCTTCCTTCTTCCCAGAGTGCATTTCCTTTGCTGGGCCCTTGCCACGTACAAAGAGAGGACTTGGGTGAAGACGACCGTGACCATGTGTACCCCGGAGGAGAAAGCGGTATCGGGGTGCTGTCCCGGCCCATGACATGATCGCTATCCCTCCCCAATGCTCTGACGGTACATTTAGCATACAGCGGTCTTGAATTCTGGGGTGTAAGGAAGCAAAGAAATGTTTCTGAAGCATCGGGCCATCTCCCCCTCCTGCTGTCCCTTCTCAGAAAGGATAATAATGTAAACATTCACCCATTAGAGGGAAAAACTTAGCCTTTCCGCCACCCTCCCTACCATTAACAGCATTGGCAGCCTTATTAAAATACATGTCTGATTTGTGTTTAATGATCTTGAAAGGAAAGTAATTGCTTGAGTATTACCATTCAAATGTTCTCAGAAGCGCAGATAATATTTACAATCGGATTGTCCCTTCCAAGGGAGCGGGTAGGCAGCGCACCCCAGGCCATCTGAGTCTGAGGCTGGGGAGAAGTGACCTCAGCAATTGGCTTAAGGATCTTGAAGCTCAGCATTTTTTTTTTTTTTTTACTCTTTCTTCTTTTCGGCGTCAAGAGGCTCCCGAGTAACGACCCTACCCTCTTTTTAAATGAAGGAGATGCTGCAGGGAACAAGTTAGAGAGTAACCAAATTGTTCCTCCAACAAAGAGCAGAAGGTGTTTGTACAGAGTCAGTCTTGCAGGAGCTTGGGGAGAGTAGATGATATCATTCCTGAGACTCAAGTGAAACCATATTAAAATGCAAGAATCAGGGAGAGCTCAAATAGAGTCATAACCCAGACAGAAGGATCGACACGTAAGCCAAACTGCACGGGCGATGTCAGTTTTCCTCTGCTCCAAGCCTGGAGCATCAGTTTATAGATTGATGAGGCCAGCTCTCTCTTTCTCTCTCTCTCTCTCTCTCTCTCTCTCTCTCTCTCAGGAAATACCCCCACGCAAAGCACAGAGGCCAGACAATAGCTCACAGTTTAACACTGGCACCAACCATGGAGACAGTTCTGGGTTCAAATCCCAGTTTGGCCATTAGTAGCTGTATGACCTGGGGAGAAAGTGATTTAACTTCTCTCTGATTCAACATCCTTGTCTGAATAATAGAAATGATAACTTTACTTATTCCATAGGGTAATCATAGAAATTCAGAGACATTCTGGAGGCAAAGGACTCTGTACAGTTCCTGCAAAGAACCAACACCCTTGGCTGTTATCAATGTTAGAAGAGGCGAACCAGATTCCAGCTGCCTTCAGTACTCGGCTTTTTGCAGTCACTCCAATGATGCTTGAGTGTTTTGCACACTCAGTATCAGCAGCCCCTCGGCCTCTGGCTCCTTGCTCGGTTCTGGGGACCCCTGCATCCAGGTAGAGGTAGGAGCCATAACAACTCTGCCCATGGACTAGAGGAAGACCCTGCTGAGGACCTTGAGGAGGTCCTCGTCCCTCAAGCAGACGTCAGAGGGGAATGGGTTTGGGCTGCTCAGCACGCCTCTGCCAGAGCACAGACTTCCCCCCCTGCCATTCATGGGCAAACCATCCTTTAGAGCTAAAAGTCTCACCACTGACAGTGACCCACCCTAGTGAGAAGAGGAAAACCATTTCCCTCTGAATCAGCAAGACAAGGAACTGAGAGAGGAAAATCCTCTCATCCAGGGCGATGATCATGGGTACCCGGCCCACACAAGAGGCCAAAACACGGCAGTTGGTGCGGCTGTGGGCAGCACGGGCATGCACCGCCCACATCCTGAGCTCTTCCAGTTCCCTTCCCTCTCCCTCTTCCCCACTTCATAGGCTGGACAAATGCTTTGCTAGGAAGTTGGTTCATTCCTTTCCACTAAATAGCCGTATATTACGGAGAGCTTCCTCTTTCACCAAACTCCACAATAAAAAATTTAAAACTATCTTCTGTGGGTCATGGGGGCCTCACATGAAGCCTGGAACTTTTCTTTTATTCATAACCTTTGCTAACCCTGGAGAAAGCATGAGCTGCGCCAAAGTGTTTTCTTGCCAAAAGAGACCTTGGGAATCAAGTCCCATCAGCTCATTTTTTCAAATGAGGAAATTGGCCCAGAGAGGTTAAGTGACTTGCTTGGAGTATACAGCTGGGAGGAGCTGGGTTAGGTTGACTCAGGGTCCCACCTTCTCAACTAACATTAGATTAAGTGTTAACTGAGGCTATATTTGTTGGGAATGTGTGTGTGGGGTGTGTGTGTGTGTGTGTGTGTGTGTGTGTGTGTGTGTGTGTATTTGAGTGTGTGTGTGTTGAATAGAGAACAGTTGGTTCTTTTAGGGGGAGTTGGGTAAAGGAAGGGTGGGGATGTTGGGAATAAATCCTCTTAAACAGCAGCAGAACCCACAGGGCTTTCTCTTATGCCCATTTTGCTAAGTGTGGTTTTCTAACGGTATTTCTCAAAGTGTGATACTACCTAGCAGTATTGGCATTTTCTGGTGCTTGTTAGAAATACAATTTTTCAGACCCCCTGGGATGCACAGGGCTTCAGAATCTCTGGAGGTTGGCCTGGGAATCTCAGGATAACAAGACTACCCTACAATGTCTTTTGTATAGATATGTGAGCAGCACGGAGTGAAGACCCATCCTGTGGTGATGGGACTGAGCCACAGCAGAATGATCTTAGCAAGGTCCTACAGTCTCGAATGTCCCCCAAGGGCCCCTGTGTTAAAGACTTGGTCACCAAGGTTACACTATTGGGAGATAGTGCAGACTAGAGGAGGTAGGACCTTGTGAAGGTCCTTAGATCCGTGGTAGATCCCTTGAGTAATGCCCTTGAAAGAGATTAGGGGACCCTGGCCCCTTCTTTGCTATCATTTTTGCTTCTTGGCAGTGAGATGAGAGGTTTTGTTAGGCTATGCATTCTCCCACCATGATGAGTTGCCTCGCCCCAGACCCAAAGCAACAGAGCCAGCCAATCATGGCCTGGAATCTCCAAAAATGTGAGCTAAAACGAACTTTTTCCCTTTATAAGTTGATTATCTCAGGTATTTCGTTACAGTGTTAGAAAACCGACTAACACACACAAGGCTAGACAGACTTGGAGTCAAAAACTTTTCCCAAGCTCTAATACTGTTCTCTCTTCCATATTTCCACCTAGTTCATTCCCTCCCACCCTTCAGGTATTTGCTCGGATGTCACCTTTGCTGTGATACCTCCTGTCCACCCCATTGAAAGTAGAAATCTACCCCTGTTCCCATAGCTCCTTCTCTCTTTCCTCATTTGCTTTTCTCCATGATACTTCTCACCTAACAAATTATGCATATGTTGTATTTATTTCTTATTGTCTGTCTTTTCCATTCCCCGCTCAAAGTCAACCTTCCTGAGAGCAGGCTTTTTTGTCTGTTTTGTTCACTATTGTAATCTTGACTATTAGGTCAGTGCCTACGCACTTAGTATTATTGAATGAAAGAATGATTGACAAGCTACATACTTTAAGAAAGTTACTTAATTTCTCTAAACCTCAGTTCTTTCATCTGTAAAAAGGGCACAACAGTCTCATCACAGGGTAAGTAAGAGGCTTAAATAAGATAATGTCTGTAAATCACTTAGCACAGTGCCTGGCACACAGTTAATCAATAGTTAACTACATGACTGCTTTGGTAAAGTGACAGGAACACCTCTGAGGCTTAATCTATCTCCTGGTATAAGGTTTAGGTTATGGGAGCAGAGTTCTGCAGTGTTCATTTGGTGGTGATGCCATTTTTAAGCCAAATGTTTAATAACTCAATTTCAGGGTCACAGAAGAAATCTGAATGTCAGAATGGTCATGTCAAATGTTATCTATATTGTAATTATCACAAGACTGGACTCAAATGAGAAGCTGTCCCATAATGTGTTTATTAAATTGAGGGAAAATATTGGTTTGCACAGAATTACCATGGACCTTTGGTCTCAGGAAAGGAGGGCTCCCGTGTTCTCTGACTTTGTATCAGTCTTCACCATTATGGCTGCTCATGGGATCCATTTAGGGAAAATGAGGTACACACTTTGAGGAGCCCAATTTTGGAGCCATGGAAGTTTGACACCTTTGACATTCCTCCCGCTGGGGGATGGGGTTTAGTGGCTGCCTCTTAAGTCAAGGCAGGCTTGTGACTGTGTGTCCAGCAGAGTTTGGCTGATGTGATGCTGTGACCTCTGAAGCTATGTGTGGGTTCTGGTGGCAAGTCCCAGGGAACCAGGTCTGGAAGCCATCTTTGTGAAGGCATGGACATGTGGGTGAAGCCTTAGGAATCTCACTTAGACCCCCCGAGACCAGCCCATCCACGGCTGAGTACCACCAAGTGACCACGCCCATGCCACCCGAAACACCGCCCTGCCCGGGTTCTGACCCGCCCTCCCAGGAGTGCAGGGGAATGGCTGCTGTCTCCAGGCCTCCCACGCTGGGGTGGTTTCCCATGCAGCAGTCGACAGCAGGCACCTGGGAAAGCCAGGCCACCCGGGTACTCGGGTACTCGCAGAAGGCCTCATCGGAATCACCCCGGGACACAAGGCACACACAGAGAGAACCTAATCCTTTTCTTCTTTGTCCTCAAGAATATCTTGGTTGGAGCTGATTTTCTGAGTTGTTTGAACTTGTATCCTCCAAGTTCTGCCGTCAGAAAGAGCTCAATTCCCTGACACAGGTCTCTGGGGAGAGTCTTCTTCTCTCTTCTTCCTCCATCAGTTGCTTCCCTTCTTGGTCATCCCTCTCCCCCCCAAACTGAGTCCTACTTGCAAAGCTCCCTAAAATATAGGAAGAGGGTTTATTTAAAAGCCTGTCAAAATTCATCAACGACACCAACAAAACGACGAGAAGAAACACAGCATCCAGAGACGTGAGTTCAAGACCAGGGCTGAACCCCATGTCCTCTCTGTGCCTCGATGTCTCCAACCATAAACTGAGAGGGTTGACCTCTGACCCGGAAGGAATCTCCCAGCATTAGTGCCTCGAATTTTCAAAGGCATGGAGGATCTATGGGAAGGCAACATGCTCATTGGCTGGATCCCAGCTCCACGGGGGAGGGGAACTGTGTTTAACTTTTTATAGGTATGTTCCAGTATCTGAAAAAAATAGCATTACTTTAAAAATAATAACAATCAGGATAAGGCAGTTCTGGGAGAAGAGTATAACCGAGAGCGAGAAAAATAACAACAGTAATTGATGGTATAGGAACCACGATCCTGTGTACTATGGAGTGTCCTGTGTCGGTAGTCACAGGAAACTTTCATAGTGTACTTTTCTAGACTCTGCTGTATGTGCAGTCTCTTATCAATTCACACAACAGTCCTGAGTAGGTACTTTGTGCTTTTTAGAAGAGTACTGAGGCTTAAAGAGTTTGTGTAAGAGACCCAAAGATACAGAGATAGCAAGCATTAGACCTGGAATTGGAAGCCAGCTAGTTTAAATAGAAAGTTCCTGCTCTAGATCATAACTATCCTTCCAACCTAAAACCTGTAGCTCCTGGTTACGATTGTGGATCAAAGAGAGCAGAAGAAGCTCAAGCTAAGGCCTCGCTCTGTCTCCTGAGCAGCTAGTCTCCTGAAATTCAGCACTGCCCCTTAATTAGCCATGCTCCTAGGCCTCAGGTGACTTCTCCTCAACACCTCTGGCCCCATGGACGGGCCCTTAGTTCCCTCCTATTCCCCACACAGGGCCAACTGTACTGGCCCCTCCCAAGGCAGCAGGAGGCTCAGTTCAGCCCGTGGGTTTGTGTCAGGGGAGCCATCATTTGAGATGGCACCTGGAAAGGCCCTCCAGAAGGAGCCACTCCCACTCCCTGACAGTCTTGTCATTAGGAAAAGTATTTAAGTAGCTCAGGGGTAGAGCGCCTGCCTTGCACATGTGAGGCACAGGGTTCCATCCTCAGCACCACACCAAAAAGAGAAATAAATAAAGATATTATGTCTATCTACAACTAAAAAAAAATTAAAAGTATTTGAGTTATGCTTGGAAAAAGAATTTTCAGGACTAATGAAAGGAGACTGCTATGATACAGGGCTCTGTGACCTAGAAGCCAGGACACCTTGGTCCCTTCCTAGCTCTGACACAGATTTCCCATGTGGATCTGAGCACGCCACTTCACCCACTGGGCTCAGGGACCTCAAGTGTCTCTCCTTGCTCTGAGATGTTCCTTCATGGCTCATGATTCGATTCCAAATATCCCCATAACCAACTTGAAGCACTGACTCAATTTGTATCACAGAGAGCATGCAGAAAGCTCTGGCCCTTTGACTAGACTTTTTTTCAATTAACAATTCAGTTAAGAAAAACCAGGCAAAGCCTGTGTTTTTATGGCAGCCAAGATCTTTTCCCTAAATATTCTTTTCTGTCAAAAAGTTGTTCAGCCAAAAGAGCACCAAGGTATCATTTTGTTCATCTTGTCAACCCTGGAGGGCTCCTGGGAGGAAGGAGAGTTTGGGGTTTGGTGAGTCATTAGCTACTGATGCACACAGCTCTCTCACTCTACTTCACCCCACCCCATTTGCTTCCTGTGTTAAAGCTTTGCTGTTGTTGTTGTTGCTGTGATCAAAGCACCTGACACAACAGCTTATAAGAGGAAAAATTTACCTTGGCTCATGGTTTCAGAGCCAGTCCATGGTGGGTGGACACCATTGCTCTAGGCCTGAGATGAAGTAAAACATCATGAAGGAAGGACATGGTAGAGGAAAGCATCTCAGCTCATCACAGCCAGGAAGAAGAGAGAGAGAGAAGAGGGCCCCCTGGACATGACAGAGTCCCCAAGGGCATGCTCCTAGTGACCAACTTCCTCCAACCATGCTGTACCTGCCTATAGCTTTCACCACCTCCCAATAGTCATTTCAGATTATGAATCCACCAAATGGATTAATCCACTGAGCTGCCAGAGCCCTCATGATCCAATCTCTTGCCAAAACCCCATCTCTAGCATTGCCACATTGGGGACTAAGTGTTTAATACATGGGCTTTTGGAGGATATTCCAGATCCAAACCATAATACTCCCCGTGCCTTCTTTTTCTTCATTCATATCTTTACAGGAACTTATTGTTGCTTCCAAATGAGACAAATGGGATGCTACTTGACTGGATCAAAACCATGCTTTAAACTGTTGTTTATAAACAAGCTATTGTTTTAGTATCACGCCTAAAACAATACTAGCCAAGGTTCCGGCAATCCCCCACCAGCCAGAACCTGGCAGCCAAGCTCCTTCCCTTCCTCAGCAATTAGTCCTCACCCAAATTAAGGCGGCCCTTGAGCCTTTGTCTCTGTATGCCAATGGCTT
Organism: Ictidomys tridecemlineatus; assembly: GCF_052094955.1. Classification (NCBI taxonomy): domain Eukaryota; kingdom Metazoa; phylum Chordata; class Mammalia; order Rodentia; family Sciuridae; genus Ictidomys; species Ictidomys tridecemlineatus. The sequence continues at coordinate 32,445,077 of NC_135480.1, forward strand.
GTTTCTAAGGAACTTTCAAACTGGTTTTTCCTTCCTTTATTCTCTATCTGGGTACTTACCTGTTTGTTTCCTAAAAATGATCTTGGTGTTTTGAGGGGGGAGTTCAGGGCACACTTTGCCCCGCTAAGACTTTCAACAGTTTCCTCTAGAGCCTAATCCCAAGGTCTTGTTCTTTTTTATTTCCTTCTCCTGCCTGGGCTAGACACAGGGAGGGAAGTAAGGCCTTCTGTTCCCTAATAACCTCAGATAGAGCTGTGGCCCCACAACCAGCATGGTGATCCACCAGGCAAGACTTGGAGTGATCTCAGGGGTGCATTCAGTTCTGATGAAGAAAGACCCCCACCGAGAGTGAACTTCCTGTCTGTAGGAGATTCCATTCTTGTTCCCAAATTGTGGCTGCCCTTCTCTATGGTACTTCCCCACCCAGCTGACATGAGGTGTGGCTTTACGGCTTGATTTGGTCAAAGGTATGCAAATGGTGGTGACATAGGTCACATCCAAATGGAAGTCGAAAGAGTCATTGTGCAGTTCTGTTATTAATCTCTTCCCTGCCAGGAAGGCTGCATGACCCTTGTAGCAGCCTGGATCCCAGAGAGAAGATTCATGGAGCAGAGATGCTACTTGCCTGCTGTTGAAATGTGATGTCAGCAAGGAAGAGGTCTTTTTTGTCATGAACTACGAGATGGTAGGGCTGTCAGTTACTGCAGACAGACCTAGGAAAAGTGGACACGCCATTCTAAAGGGTGAAAACAATGCTGTTCTGGAAAGTCTGGAACCCTCCTCCATGTATGGTACAGACATGTGACTCTTCACAGCTTCCCAAAGTCTTCCTAGTTGACAACTACCTCATTTGACCCTAATCACAACCTGGTAAGGTATACTGGACAGATATTCTTTTTTAGGGGGTGAGGGGATACTGGGATTTAATTCAGGGGCACTCAACCACCAAGCCACATCTCCAGCCCTATTCTGTATTTTATTTAGAGTCAGGGTCTCACTGAGTTGCTTAGCTCCTCACTTTTGCTGAGGCTGGCTTTGAACTCATGATCCTCCTGCCTCAGCCTCCCAAATTGCTGGGATTATAAGCGTGCACCACCATGCCTGGCTGGACAGGTATTCTTAACCCCATTTATACAGTAGGGATGTGAGAACTAAATGATTAAGGCACTTTCCCAAGGTGAGACAGCTCTTCAGTAGGACAACCAAACTGGTAGCCAGGCCTTACGCTTCTCAGACCATTTTTGCTCCACTGAGTGACCAATGCTGATGCTATATGAGGGGAAATTGGAGTACGGCCTGGGGCCTCCCATGTTCAAGTGTTCCCGAAGTCATAGGATGCATCTTCTCTGTCCAACAAGATCAGGCAGAACTTTCTGCTTGGTTGTTCCCATTCCACTGAGTCAGGTACATTTTGTATACCACACGCAAAGTAAATGTGTGAAGGTTTTAAGTCAGCTCTTTTTTTTTTTTTTAAAGAGAGAGAGAGAAAGAGAGTTTTTTAATATTTATTTTTTAGTTTTCGGCAGACACAACATCTTTGTTTGTATGTGGTGCTGAGGATCGAACCCGGGCTGCACGCATGCCAGGCGAGTGCGCTACCGCTTGAGCCACATCCCCAGCCCTAAGTTAGCTCTTAAGGAAGGGCAATTTCATTTTGAAACATCTTATCTGAAAAATAAATTGATCAGGAACTATTCAGATATTTACTTAGAATAAATAAGCATGCATTTTGTAAAATTTAGACACACACAAATGAGACTTGTGCTAGGAGGTCTCTGACAAAACTTTTGACCAATCTGTTCTTGTCCTAGTGCAACCAGTCAGAAATCAGCAATGCCCTAAATGGTTCTTCAGATGATGCTACTCAATATTTGAAAACATGAATGATCCATGGTTAGTGACTAAAGATAACATGATAAGTAACATGTTTGTTTAATTCATACGTTTATGTTAATAGAATTATTCTTGTTTTTATAATTACTATAAAATAATTAATGGTTAATTAACTTTCAAATCCTACACTCGGTAAAGAAGCTTCAAACCAGGTTATGTGAAAAGACAAAGGCAGGTGATATAAAAAGGCATATATGATATGCCTCATGGAGACTTGGGCTTCCCAAGGGACTTGCCAAGTTCTGAGCCTTAGACTCCACAGTCCTCCAAAAGGAATGAGTCCACTTAAAACTTGGGCATCTCCAATCCAGTATTGCTCTCTGTAGCAATTGACTGTCAGTTTAAATGTCCAGGCTAGAGCTATTTCTGGACCAGTCTGATTAATGTGCATATTTACCAGGTGGTTATTATAGACTCAGTGGTAAACTAGATGCTTGGAGATTTATAAATGAGAAGTAGTGCGGTAATTTTATCAGTAGCCTCCATCACTTAGAATTCAGGCTTGGTTCCTTACATTTGTGCTTTTGTCTCTCTTTGGTTTGTTTTGTGGTGCTAGGGATTGAACCCAGGGCCTTACGCCTGCTAGCCAAGTGCTCAGTGCAGCTACCTCTCCAGCCCCTCCCTTTAAAGGTCTGACTCAAAATGAGTTCAATTTAGATGGAACAAGATAAGAATGAAAGAGAGAGCAGTCAACAACAGCAATAAAAAAGTTGTTGAGACATAAATCTTTGGATTTGTGCCATCACTCAATAAAATAATCAAGGAAGTCTTGCAAAGAAATCCATTTCTCTTTTCTTAACTGACTTGGGTAATATTTGCAATAGGGTCTGCTCAGAACCCATACTGGGATATTTCTTCAGAGCAACTTTAACACATGTACCTGCAAATAAAGCCATATTCCCATTTTCATCAATACATTTAAAATAAGTCATAATTTCATATGCCATTAAGTAGACTAACTCATATCTTATTCAGACCAAAGAGAAGAAAAGGAGGAGGAGGAGGAAGAAGAAGAGTGTTTTCAAGCAATATATATGATGACATAATACTTTGTAAAATTAATTGCTTAATTTTCCCTAGTATTTTCTGTTCTGTTCCTTCCCTACATAAGCAGACAGATCATGTGACATTTATTTTTTTTCCTTAACATAATAGTGTTCCATACAGTAAGAAAAAAGAGCCTAATGTCTTGGCTTTGCTGTTTCAAAAGTCAAAGCTTTTAATTGTCAAAAGTCTATGGATTTGACCATACATCCCTAGTGGGCTATAACCCAAAGGCAAAAAGAACTAAAGGTAAAAAAGTAAGAAAGAAACACTTTAAAATGTTTCCTATCATAATATCATTGGCAGAAAAGCTGATACTCTAACACTGGTATTCTAATAGGTATTATGAAATAAAACAAATGAGTAATTATATTGGGGTCCTTAGGGACTAGGTTGTTTTTTTTTTTTTTTTGGCACAAAGGAGAAAAAGATATAAGATTGACACAATTAAGTATAAGCCATATAGTCTTGAATTTGAAATGATGTTTCTATATGTGCACATGTGGTATTTTATCTTTATCTCCACCTTTGTCCACCAAAACAAAATCAACCCAATACCAACTCTCACCCCTGGAACCAAGGTTGTGGTTTGGAATCACCACTTCCTAATGAAAAGAACCTGTAAAGAAATGATGCATCCAGGTTTCCAGGTGCAAGAGAGGCCTAGAAACACTTTATCCAGCCCAACCAGGAAGAAGCTATTGCAGATTACGCAGGTTCCATCTGAAAGACTCAAGAGACTGATTTAAAAGCAAAGATGGACCAATATGAAGTTCCAAAAAACAACAGCAATGTAGTTCAGCACTTCAGGTATATTTAAATGCATGAGTTTATAATGATATTTTTTTTAAAAAAAAGAAAGAAAACTATCTTTTGAGAATGTTAGATAATTATTTTGAAAATCGTTTTAAAGAAAAAGGTAGAATCAAATATTTCTGCATTTTTTTTATTCAAACTGCACCTCTGCATAAAGGAATAGGTGAGGAGGAGGAGTTTCCTTGTATTGAATTATTTTAGCTAGTAATCAAAAAGGAATCATAGAATTAGAAAACTGCCACTTTACATGCTCCAACAGAGACATGGATATAGGCAGTCATCACCAGTGGCTGCTGCCTTCCCAGAAACATGGACTTCTGGGAACAGTACCCCCCCCTCAGGAGCCCAGCCACCACCGCTGTGAAGCAGGCCTGCCAATCTAGTCCCACCTCTGTATCCAACTGCCCATGTATGAGTGGAATAGAGGAGCACGTTAAACCCACACCACAGAGCTGCAAGTAGCAAAATCCAGACTGGAAAACTCCAAATGATCTTCAATTTTCTTAAAAATAGTAATAATAATAATGAAAGAGAGAGCAAGACATTTCCAAGTGCTGGAGGTGTAGCTACGTAGAAAACACATTTTTATCATATATGAGGCCCTGCACCCCAGCCCCCAAAGGATATTTTCAATGGACTGAATGATGTGTCCTCAAAACTCACACATGGAAATCCTAATTGGCAGTGCCAATGTATTTGGAGACAAGAGTTTTAGGGGGTAATTAAGGTTAAATGGGGTCATATGGGTGGGGCCCCAACCAATAGAATTGGTGGCTTTGTAAGATGAGGAAGAGAGAGCTCTCTCTCTCCATGTGCACTTACCTAGAAAAGGCCATGTGAGGACCTAGAGAGAAGGTGGCCATCTGGGAGCCCAGAAAAGAGCCCTCAGCAGAAATTAAATTATGAGGCCCTTACCTTGAACTTTTCGGCCTCTATGACTGGGAGAAAGTAAATTTTTGTAGTTTAAGTCACCCAGTCTGTGATATTATTTCACATAGTATCTGAAATTTGATTCAAAAACATTAGATGGGCCAGGAGCAGCAGTGCACACCTGTAATCCCAGTAATTTGGGAGGCTGAGGAAGGAGGATCAGGAGTTCAAAGCTAGCCGCAGCAATTTAGCAAGGCCCTAAGCAACTCACTGAGACCCTGTCTCTAAACAGAATACAAAAAAAGGTTGGGGATGTGGCTAAGTGGTAAGTGCCCCTGAGTTCAATCCCCTGGTACCAAAAAAGAAAATGAAATGTAGGCTAGGAGTAATGATGCAGGCCTGTAAACCCAACTTCTCAGGGTCTAGGTCAGCAAGAATTCCCACAGGTCACTGAGCTGCAGAGGGTGAGGGAGAGCCCAGGAGCTGCATGGAGATCATACAGAACCTCAAACAGCTCCCCAAGCTTCCCACAGCCCCAGTGTGGAGCAGAGATGCCTGAGAGTCAAGCCAGCAGGGCCCTTGAGGTCAAATGAGAAGTATACAGAAGTGATAAATGCACCCAGGGCCATCGCTGAAAGCCTGGAGGAGACGGAAACCTCGTAGCAGATGCTAGAGGTGCTGCACGGTGATGACTGAGGACAGAGGCCCCCACCTCCAACCCTGGGTCACCTCCTGCATCCCTGTCCAAATAAAAAACCAACTCCTGCCTTGAAGGGAAAGCTCGGAATTGACTGTGATTCTGATTCTGCTGAGTGGAGCCACAGCTCAAAGTATCAAAAAGGAAAGAGAGAAAATAAGTTCACTTACGGCTTTGTTTGATATGCATCTGCATGCACCTGAGTTTAACTTTGTGCTCTTTCTCTCCTTCTTTTCTAAGAGGACATGTGCGGACCCATCCTAGCATTCTATGACACATGATTTTCATGACAATGAAGAGTCTTCTGAGGAATAAAGGAGACCCAGTATGAAAATGAGGGAGAGGGCTGTTTTATCCTTTGCCAAGTTATGAGGGCTAGGTGGCATATGTTTAAAGTGCTAGCTATGAAAAAAGATACAAAGGTCATAGGTGATACAATTTTTAGGTCAAAATAGTAATGGTGGCCAACCTGAGTGACTTATACATGCCATGGACCACATATGAATTTCTCATGTCAATTAATTATTACTGTATCCGCCCCACAGACAGGTGCAGTGGCATTCAGGAATGGAAGTAGCTATTTGAGAACCACATGCTTTGTACTGAGTGGACACTGGGTGGGGATACAAGCAGCCTGGCTACAGGACGTAGGTTCCTGGCCACTTTATTTGAGGACCTCTGACACCCAAGTGTGGCAAACATGCCCGGCTGTCTCTAGTTCACTCCGGGCCTCCCCTCTGCGAGGGTAGATCCACAAGAACTTGCTCCCATTCACTGACTGTAGCGAGGAAGACCCCTGGCTTCAGAAACCTGCCCTGGATAAGTTCCAGATGAATCCTGAGTTTTGCTTTTACAAAAAAAAAAAAAAATGTTTGTGTCACAAGTACAAGTGCCGGTGACTATTGCAGAAAGCAGAAGGAGGCTCCCTAGGATGTGAGGGGCCAACCAGGGTCACTCTACCTTCCTGGCTTTACTCAGGGTTGAGAGTGAAAAAGCAAATTATGCTCGGCTAATGGACTATTTCAGTCCCCGAAGAGTCTCTGCATGAGAAAGTGGGTCAAAGTTAATTCCTTTTAGATCAAGTGGGAGAAGGAAGCACAGAACACCTGGTTGGGGTCGGGGGAGTCTTTGCTCTATAATTTAACATTCCCAGTGAGTATGAATAATGTGATAACAGGAGTGAATAAAATTAATTAATGGCCCCATTTTCGTTACTAATAAAAGAATATTACATATATAAAGTCTGATGATGGATCTTCCCCTGGGGGAGTCCAGGCTACTGGGCCTGAGGCCCAAGTATAAATTTGTACTGTTTGTCTTGCTGCTACCAAGCACAACTGTTCTTACCTGCTGCTGGGCACCGGGGATGGGACCTGACCGGCTTTTGGGTTATTGTTGGACATAAAGTGGTCTGGCTCTGCGTCAAAACAAATTTGGCCCTTTAAAGCCTCTGAGGGTTGGGGCGAGTCCTAGAAACAGTGGCAAGACCATAATAGGTCCTTTATCCACGTTTCTGTACTCAAATGACATTGAGCTTGGCGTTGAGCAGGCTGACCTCAGGAGTGCCGGCTCAGAGGCAGCCACGCAGCAGAGAGCCTGAGCTATAAATGGCTGCTGTGCAGCTGTGAGGGGAGCTATTTTGGGATCCCAGGGGGTCTCATTGGCACTTCAGGTTCGGAGGCTTCCGAGTGGAGGAGGAACTTTTAGGGAGAGAGAGACCAGACACAAGCCTCCTTCCTACCCAACCCCATCCCCCTCCGGCTTCAAAGACTTCACTCCCACAGGATCCTTGAGTCTTGGGGGAATGGAGGAGAAAAACAAAGAGAGAAAAGGGAGCAAGTTGTTTCCCAGCCCAGAGTGTTGAGGGAAGTTACTTCCTCAGCTACATTCTAGATAAGACTGTGCTGACCTTTTGCAGGCCGGCCAGGAAGTGCCAAAGCCTGGGGCTCTTGTTGGCTTTTACATCCACTTCAGTGGCTTTCAAACCGGAAGAAACCTGGGAGCTGAGGTGAGGTGAGAGGGTGTGGGATGTGTCCTCCCAGCTGAGCTTAGCTCACGCTGAGGAACACAGGGGCTGAGTCCTGCCTTGGGTCAGGTACCAAGTGCATGAGGTGGTACGACCTAAGAGTCCCTGAAGAGCAGTTCTTCTTTCCCTCGCCTTCTACCTAACCTGAAATTCCCTCATTGCTCATGTTAGGCTGTGCAGATTTATGTTCTCCTCTCTCATTAGCCCATGCTGAATGGATAAGATTAATGTCCGCCATCGAAAGGAGCAGCTGACGTGACTTAAGCCTGTATGCTTCAGAGTTACAGAGTTAGCTAGGAAGGAGTGCTGCATTGTTACCTCCCAGCGGTGTGGCCTTTGGTAAGTCTCTTCAACTCCATGAGACTCAGGCCCTCACTCATAAAACAGGAATAACTATCATATTTGCTTCATGGAATTATTGTAAGAGTTAAATGTGGCTAAATTCTTGGCCCAATGCATGTCACATGGTCAGTGTTCCACAAAAGTAATCTATTTTTTTTTTTTTTGCTGGGGGAGGGGTGTTACTGGGGATTGAACTCAGGGGCACTCAACCATTCAGCCACACCCCCAGCCCTATTTTGTATTTCATTTAGAGACAGGGTCTCACTGAGTCAGCCTCCCAAGCTGCTGGGATTACAGGTGTGTGCCACTGTACCCCGCAAGGTAATCTATTTTCGTAATGAATATATGACATCCATTCTTACTAATGAATGAGGAAAGAGAAGTGATGACGGGAAATCTTGAGTTTGGGGTCTGCAAAAGGTCCCGAGTTCCAACCGACTTTGTCACTGTACAGACTGACTATGTAAAACCTAACCCCAAGGTGACGGTATTTGGAGGCAGGGCCTTTGAGGTGATTAGGTCATAAGGATTGGAGCCCTCATGAACAGGATTAGTGTCCTTCCTTGTACCTTCTGCCATCTGAGGACTCAGAGAAGATGGCCATCTATGAACCAGGAAGCAGGCTTCTGCAGAACTAGGAGAAATATTTCTCTGTTATTATAAGCTGCCCCGTCTCTGGTAGTTTGTTACACCACCCCCAAAGGGACTAAAATACTCCACAAGCCAAGAAAAAGAGAAGGAGAGAGAAGACAGACAGAAGGGTCCAAGGATATAGCCAAGCTCTCCTTTCTAAGTAAGCATCAGGCTGACCCTGTTGGTTGAGCTATGAGAAACTCCTGGCACCGATGGCCCAGAAAGGCAGGCATTTAAGAAATAAAGACACCTCCCACCTGTGCCCAAGCTATCACTTCTGAACAAACATGTTGGCTGCACAGAAGAATAGCAATGAGGCTACAAGGGGCTACAGAAACAGAGGCCATATCCTCTCTTTCCTCCTATGAGGAAATGAAGTCTCCCTGTATGATCTTACCCAAGGTCATACTGTCAGGAACATTAGAGCCAAAACAAAGAGCCAAGTCTCTTGGTCCACTCAGTCCAAAACTATAAACTATTGCTATAAACCCACACAATAGACTGTATTTTTACAAAATGTCTTAAGTTTAGCCAGGTAGCATTTTGTTGTTGTTCTTTGATACTCCCCAATTGAAAGATATGAAATGAAGGATTTGACTTCTCATGGGGAAGTCCATAGTTTGTACATGTAGCACATGATTGCTTAGGTTTTATTACTTCCTAAAAAAAAGAATATCTTGTAGGTGGGAAGAGAACATGTGCTCAGGATAACTAAATATATACAAGAAGCAGCAGATGCAGAAATTCCCTCACAGAAATTCCACATTTTTCCCCTCAAAAATGAATTCTCTCATTAAGTAAACACTTTGAATTATTACCATGCACTAGGAAAGCAATAGGGATATTATCAGTGAATAAAAAACAAAAATTCTTCCTTTTTGGAGCATATGTTCTAAAAAAGGAGATGCACAGAAAATGATAAGCCCCACAACAAGCAAATTTTATAACTGATTAGAGGGTGTTCTATGCAAGAGAGAAATATAGAATGAGGTAAGGGCAATTGGAGTGTCAAAAGTTGGGGATGCAACTTGAGTGAGGTGATGAAGGTAGGACTCAGGGAAAAGGAGACAATGGAATAGAATGAACATGCAATTTATTATCCAAGTTGAAAAATATTTGAGAATACCAGGGAGAAGCTATTTGTAATGACACTGAGATACGGGTCAAGCTGGAACTGCCCTGAGAAAACAAGGACATATGGTCACCCTACATATAAGTAAAGACTTGAAACAAGTAAAGAATCAATCCAGAAGATACCTAAGAGAGGAGTGGTTCAAGCAGAGGAATAACAAGTTCCAAGGCCTTGTGGTCAGAGCATACCTAGCAAGGCAGAGAGGAATGGTAAGGGCTTCCAGTGGCTTCAGGAGAGTAAGCCAGGGGGGAATGGTAGAAAGGGAGGTCAGAGAGGCACTGGGAACCCCGGATTATGTAGGCCAGGTAAGGGATGCAGCTTTTCTCTGGGAGAAATAAGGAGCCATTGTTGGGTCTTGAGCCAAGAAGTAATATGATTTGGCTTATGTTTTACCAAGAGTCACCTTGACTGCTGTGTTGGAAATAGACAGCGGGGTTGGTGAGCAGGAAATCAAGGACACCAGTTAGGAGGGAGCAATGGAAGTGGCGCAAAGACAGATTCTGGATATATTCTCAAAATGGAACCAATAGGATTTGTTGTTGCTGTTGTTGAACTGCACGTGGAGTGTGTTTGATGAGCATCAGAAGGCAGGTTGGGTTTGATGTCAAGGCCATATGGAGTGGTTAGGTCACAGGAGTGGATTGAAAGAAGCAGGTGGGCAAAAAAGTAAGAGTGCCGCCGTCTGGCTGGGCACAAAATAATGACTCTGGAGTTAGGCCTGAGTAAGTAGGAGGGTAGAGGTATCCTCCTACTTGAGGGGAGACTGCAGTGGGGCAGGGAGAGAGGGCAGTGGTTGTCAGCACCTGGGGAATTTGAAGTTCCTTATGATCTAGAACTGCCAAGCAGGCCGCTGGACAGGCAGGTCGGGAGTTCAGAGGAGAGACTCAGGCTGAAGATTCCCAGCTGGGAATCAGTAGCCAGGAGAAAGATGAGACTCCCCAGTTCATCCCAAAGCAACAACAAAAACCCTTGTGCTGATCGAATTTGTGTTTCTGGCCAAAATAAATAAAATAAACCAGAACGCTCATCCTCCAAGTCCCACACCTTAATTTTTCATGGAGTCTTTTCTAATTACTAGAGTCCCTAGGGAACCCTCTTAATTCATATAATTGTCTGCCTCACTGATTCATTAATAACTCTCTATTGAGTAAATTCTGTGTACATGGCTCAGTGCTATGGGTTCTGGGGGATATGAAAGGAGAACATTTGATTCCTACCCTCAAAAAGTCAGTGCCTGGGCTGGGGATGTGGCTCAAGCGGTAGCGCGCTCTCCTGGCATGCATGCGGCCCGGGTTCGATCCTCAGCACCACATACCAACAAAGATGTTGTGTCTGCCAACCAAAAAAAAAATAAATATTAAGAAAAATTCTCTCTCTCTCCCCTCTGTCTCCTCTCTCACTCTCTCTTAAAAAAAAAAAAAAAAAAAAAAAAAAAAAAAAAAAACAGAACAAAAAAACCTCTGCATGGCCTCTTTCTCTTTATAAAAAAAAAAAAAAAAAAAAAAAGTCAGTGCCCACCTGAGCAAACAACAAACGTGCCCAATGGCAGGTCCTCCCAGGTGTTGGCGTCAGCGGCAGGGAGGAGCCCTGCCTCTGAAGTTGGGTCTTCAATAAGAAAGGCAATTTCTGGGAACATGTTTTTGGAATATCGGAGTGGATGCTCTCCTAAAAGTCACCTGGTTCTAAAAATATGGGTTTTTATGGATCTAGAGAAACTGAGTTTTTCTTCAGAAGAGGAACAGTGGGGTGGGGCGGGATTGGAAATGGCAGCACAGGTAGAAAAATGTCACATGAGGGCAAAGTCTGCAGGGGAGAAGCGGAGTGGGAGAAGACTGGCCACAGATAAGGTCAAGGGCAGATATTTCAAGTGAGTTGAATGCAAAGGAGCATCAGAAGGCAGGTTGGGTTTGATGTCAAGGTGATATGGAGTGGTTAGGTCACAGGAGTGGATTGAAAGAAGCAGGTGGGCAAAAAAGTAAGAGTGCCGCCGTCTGGCTGGGCACAAAATCACGAGCCACTCACACCTTGTAGATTCAAACAGCAATTCTTTATTCCCGAACTGTCACCGGCACTCTACATGCATGTTCTGGGGCAAATCCACACTTCCACTGGGCTCTGCATCCCAAAATACTCTCTGAATCCCGGGAGAACTCAACGGGAACTCAAGGAGCGGGCGGGCGCCTGAGGCAGCAGGATACACCCTATTCCCAGCAGGGTCCACCTTAAACCTGGAACCGCCCTAAACCCAAGGATCGGGATACTCCCTATTCCCAGCAGGATACACCCTAAACCTGGACCCACCTTAATCCAGCAGGATCCTCCCTAAACCCGGATCCACCCTGGTCCTTGAGCAGGGTCACCTTTCTCAAACATACATGCAATGTCACTGCAAATGACCTGGGTCCAAGGCAAGCCCATTTCCACAATGGAGAGTCCTTCCTCTAAGCAACATGGGGTAGGCTGACAAGGAAATTGCCATGCGTCATTCCTCCTTAGCTATGGCTCTCAGCATAAGAGTGAAGCCCTCATCAGTTAGCTGGGCACAAGGTCATGAAGGTGTGACCCAAAGAAGTGGTTAGAAATGAAGAATAATTATAGAATGAAGAGACTTTTCAAAGAAAGGACAGTGGTGACATGAGAGGCCAGGAATCAAGAAAGGGACGCCAAAATGTCATGTCTTGGCAGGGGGGAGCAGTGGAACCACTCACTGAAGTGGGCATGGAGTGGCTAGAGTCAGCCAGTTGCAATACTGGAATGTCTAAGGGTAGGAGAAGGTCAAGGTCCAATATGGAGAAGCAGAGTTGGCTATGGGAGCCATGTTGAAGCCCAAGACAATGGGCTTTGTGTTTTAGTGACCTTCGAATATCTGCATATCTCCCCAGCTAGATGCTTGGCAAACTTCTTTCTTACGTTCTGTCAGTTTATTGGGAAGCAGAAGCATGTGGTGGTTACATACATAGGGCCTGGTATCAGACTACCACCATGAGAGTCCTGGTTCTGCCCAGCACCAGCTGTAATTCTGTGACACTTGGTGGCTCTAAGCCTCAGTTTCTTCAACTGTAAAATGGGGAGTACTTGCATCATAGGAGTCATGAGGATTGAAACAGATAATAATTTGGCACTTGAAAATAATTCGGTCATGTTGCCATTACTTCACATGGTCAAATATCTCAATAAATATTTGTGGACAGCAGTGAAACAGGAGCCCATGGAGCCACTATTTAAAACCATACCATCTCCTAAATTAACTTGCCAGAAGGAAGATCAGTAGAAAGAATGAACGCTTATTTAGCACATGCCATACACAGACAGTCTGCTAAGTGCTCAGTTTATTCTCAACAGAAACCCTTACAAGGTCATTATGACCTGTATTTTATCGACCTGGAAACAGGGGCTAAGAAAAGTTACTGAGCTTGCATAAAGTCAACTGGTTAATGAGTATGTGTTTTTTTTTTTTAATTCCAAAAGAATATATTTCATATGTCCTTTTATATCTCCTTATATTATTTTAAAATTTCAACAAACACCTGTTATTCCTAAAATGAAAAAAAGAAAGTTTTTGGTTTTTTTTTTCCATTTGCATCCCCGAGGGGAGGTGGGGAAGGCAGGCAATCCTGGGTGGGTTACAGAGAAATGCAGAGCCATGGGGCCTCCTTGTAGAACAGCCAGTCCCTGCTGCAATGTTGCCCTGAGCCACTAGGAGAAGGATGAACCATGCACAGGACTGAGAACTTGAGAAGCCAACAGGCAAAAGGCAAGAAAGGAAGATGGGTAAGCGTGTAATGTATTTGAAAGAGATTTTCCATCTAAGATTGTTAAAATAATAGAAAACTTTTCATGCTTAAAGGGATAAACTTCCTTAATCTGACACATACTCTTAATCCCTAAATGAAATGTCTCTGTTCTTGGAAAATGGACACCACTTCCTTATATATTGACCCCTAAGGCCCTGGACAAGGCACAACGGTGATTAATTCTGTAACATCGCTGTATTTTTTTTAAAAAAACACAGAGGATTCCAGAATCCAGATTAGCTCCAAGGTTAAAATTTTCTTCTTATCATATCAGATAATAACCCTCTGGGGATGGGGGGATGGGGGGAAGTACTAAGGAAAATCCATTGTTGGGGGGGGGCGGAAATCATCCCTGCAAAGAGTGGCTTCAATTTTGGAATCCAGAGCTTGAAAGACATGATTCCATAGCCTCCTGAACTTTAGAGTTTCTTCTCAGAAATCTGCTGTTTTTCTGATAGGTTTGCCTCTATACGTGATGTAGTACTTCTTTTTTTTTTTTTTTTTTTTTGCAGCTTTTAAAATTCTTTATTTTATTTTGTTTTATTTTGGTACCAGGGATTGAACCCAGGTGTTTTACCACTGAGCCACATCCCCATCCTTTTTTTATTTTTTACTTTGAGACAAGGTCTCACTAAATGCTTATGGCCTTGATAAGTTGCTGAGGCTGGCCTTCAACTTTCAATCTTTCTGCCTCAGCCTCCTGAGTTGCTGGGATTACAGGCATATGCCACCATGCCTGGCTAAAATTCTTTTTATTCTGATTTTTTGTCATTTTAACTGTAGTATGTTGTGGAGAATTTATTTTCTAGTCCTGTTTGGAAAATGTTCCAAATATCTCCAGTATACCTGTATGTTTATCTCCTTCCTAAGAGTAGAGAAATTTTCTACTATTCTTCCACTGAATAAGTTTTCTTTTCTTTCCTTTTTTTTTTTTTTTTTTTTTTTTTTTGGTAATGGGGATTGAACCCAGGGGTGCTTAACCACAGAGCTACATCCCCAGACCTTTTTAGTTTTTATTTTAAGGTAGGTTCTCAGTTAGTTAGGGCCTCTCTAAATTGCTGAATCTGGCTTTGAATTTGAAGTCCTCCTGCCTCAGCCTTCTGAGTCTCTGGGATTACAGGCATGCACCACTGAGCCTGGCCTAAATATGTTTTCTATTCCATTAGTATGTATCTCCTCTCCTTCCTGAAGGCCTAATATTGAATACTTTATCTCTAAAGCGTTTCATCAGTCTATATCATGTTCTTTATATATTTTGAGCCTGATATAATCTCAGATATATGAGACATGTTTAAGGAAGTTACTTCTTTTTTAAAATAATTTTCAAATGACTGTGTTATACTTCTAAGAATGCCATTGAAGGGAATTCTTTGGCAGGCATATGGTTTGCCCAGGTACCAGGGGAAAGCAGGGTGGTCTTTAGAAAGCAAGAGAAATTGGTTTAAAGAAAAACATAACAAACAAAAATAAATAAATAAGGGAAAAGTGTCTCTATGAAAGTTTATGCTTTGTATATTCTAAAGAATTTATGCTTTCTAAAGAATTTTGCTTCTGGCAGGTGCATAAAAATATAATTCAAGACAGCTTACAATTAATTACTAAACAGTCATTGCTATGGGCATAGGAAAATAGTCACTCTTGTTAAAAAGGTTATGATTGATTGTAATACAATGGGATAATTCTATTTACACACATAAACACATTTACGCACAAAGTACAAAAAGATGAAAGAACTAGCTCAATCATTCTTCAACGGGCCTGAAGGATGTAGAAGGCCAAAGAAAATACCAAGCTATGTCTTTGAAGATTTCCAGCATATCCATGATCAATTTAGCATTCATCTGCATCTTGCTGCCCATTGTCCTCTTGAGAGTCAAGAAATTAGTTCTGCTATTCCTATCTTTGCTTTAAGAATCATGCTTGCTATTCTTAGCTTCCAAACAAAGTCTGGTGGGAAAACAGTGGAAATTCTGAACCTTAAGAACAGATTGAGCAATTAATAATAATAATCAAAAAAAACAGATTGAAGCCATTTTTCTCAAAAGTTGGACAAATTTTTAAATTTTCAACATATGACAAGAGACAGGTTAAGAAACAGCTTCTTCCCTCCAAGAGGAAGTTGGTATTGCTTGGTGGAGATGGAATGGAAAGGTCTCACAAATTCCACACCCCACCCCACATTAACCTTTACTCCTTCCAAAAGAACACTGTCATACTATGGAGAGTAGGATCCCCTTAAAAATAGGAGATGGAGAAGATAAGGGTCATCTCGGCAGTATTAGGGGTTGAATGTAAGTCCTCACATGTGCTCTATCCCTGAGCTGAATCCCCAGCCCTCCTCATCTCTGCATGATTAATCCCTCCATCTACCTTCTTCCCTGGAGGTCTACCACATTCAAAGGTGGTTGGCAAAGTCAAGAAA
Source organism: Ictidomys tridecemlineatus (assembly GCF_052094955.1). Classification (NCBI taxonomy): domain Eukaryota; kingdom Metazoa; phylum Chordata; class Mammalia; order Rodentia; family Sciuridae; genus Ictidomys; species Ictidomys tridecemlineatus. The sequence continues at coordinate 32,460,746 of NC_135480.1, forward strand.
CCTGATGTTATAACCGACTAACAATTTCCAAGCTCACCTATAATCCAACCTGAGTCCACATGCCCGGACACTGAAAATTTGCTTACTCATAAGTTCACAGTGTTAGTCAAAAAGACCCAGCCCACATTATCTGAGGTGACTGACCAAGCTTACCAACCCAATGGCAATGATCCAAAGGATGAGGGTTAGAGTTTACTGTCCTTGAAGATTCTGGCAAGTTCATCAACCTCTCATGGTCTGCAAATATGACCAATGGGTTTTTGTTTGCCCCTTTTTGCATACTTTAAACGATAGATTCTCAAGGTGGGAATACTTCCAGTCTTTCCCAGGGAACAGACCACTGATTGACGGCCTGCTTTCTTCCTCCGGGTCTCTCCACCTCACTTGCTGCTTCTCAGGCATTTAGATAATAGCTCTTCTTATTTGACCAGAGAGAGATTAAAGCACAGAAAAAACAAAACCTTAGGAAGCTGACCTGTTTTGGCTACCAACTTCTCCTCTGCCTTTAATAAAGGGAAGATGTGTTTCGTTATCAGCTCCTCATGTGTGGCTTAACTAAAGGACAGTCGTCTATTGTCTGCAGGTGTTTGATAAATTGGGGCTCTGTCTTGGGCTGTGGCACAAAACCAACTGCTTCAAGGGCAGATTCTACCAAAATTGGTGGACACACAACATCATTGCATAACTGCAACCTCTCTAGCTGGTGTCTTGGAAACAGCCCCCTCAGAGCTTATCTTGCACTCATGAATGTCTTTTTATCCCATTCCTGTCAGATTATCAATTTTCAAGTTACCACCCACATTTTTACTTCCCCAAGACACCTTTTCTATACATGGAGCTCAAAAACATCAAACTAATAACCTGGCAGCTTCCAAGAAAACCTGCTATTCCTCAAACACACATAGGCATGAATCCAGGGTGAGAGTAATTTGGGAGTCAGATGGCAACCAGTTGTCAACCAGAAAAATCTCTTCACAAGACCAGGCTGTCATCCTGGGGCTCAGAGAAAGAGCCCAATGCTTGAGAAGGTGAGTGGTAAGAACAAAGCAGGTAGTTAGAACTTCATCTGCAGCCCACACATTTCTGGGTGATTTATTTAAAGACTTGGTAGTAAAGACTTTTACAAGTTCATACTAGAAACTAGGAGCCATGGGAATTATAGAGCTATAATTTATGGAGTAACTAGAGCCTGGAGAACATCAAGGACACAGTCTCTGGCTTCAGGAAGCATAAATGATGACCCAAAGAATGATATAGAAGTTCAGAGACCAGCCACAGTGACAGAGAGTGGATTCTGGTTACAGATCCTGACACCTTCCCTTATGGGCTTACTTAGATCTTAGCCACAACTTCCCTAGCCATAAACCGAGACAAGTATACAATCTACCTCCCTGGTTGTTGTGCATATTCATGAGATAATGGGTAAAAGCTACTTTTCTTCATGTACAGAGCAAGTACTCAATCAATGTGAACTATTGCTGTTTTTATAGCTCATAGCACTGTACTTGGCTGATACTTTGTGCTCAGTGGCTCTTCGTGGCTGGACACACAGATCCTGGATCTGGAAACAAACAATGAGGAAAGCAAGGGATGGCAGTGGCTATGGCAAAGACAAAGGAAACGGGGCAGGAGAACAGTTCTAACAAAACCCACTGGTTTCTAGGTTGCCAGAAAGATGGTTTTGGATTTTAGAATGTGACAAAGGGGTTTGGGGAGTGGGAAGGCAGGAGGAGAGACAGAGTAACTTGGCATCAGATAAAGGAAACACTACACGAATGAAAGGAGAGACAAGGGAGTTTGTCCAACTGATTTTTTATAATCAAAAATATAGATTGTCATCCGGCTCAGAGTCTGATCATCTAAAACCAGGATTCTTCATCTGCAGCCCACACATTTCTGGGTGATTTATTTAAAGACTTGGTAGTAAAGACCATTCAACTGTATGCAAAATTTTGTATGCTCATTTGCATGATCTTTCTACGTAGAGAAAGATTGTGGATTCAGAGCAATTATCAGACTCTCAGTAATCTGTGATTCCCCCAGATTTTAAGGACCCCTGAGTCTCCAAGTACCCATGGACTTTATAAAGTCAATAAAAGTGTCATTGGGAAAATCCACGTTGTGAAATGAGACTTAGGTACTACTTACCATATTGTGAGCTTCAGCATAAATGTGCAGCGACAATACATAACTAGAGCTTAATAGTTAAAATGGAAGTTGCTAGAATATTAGTTTTGCTTCAAAAATGTGGCCACCCAAATTACTAGTTGTGGGACCAGGGGCAAGTTGATTAAACATAATCAGTTAGCCATTGCTACAGAACAAATCATTCCAAACCCAAAATGACTTAAAATAACAGTCCTTTTTTATTTCTCACAAGTCTGCAAGTCGACTGGATGCTGGTAGCTCTGCTTCAAGTGTGTCACATCCTCTTCTTGGAGGATGAATAGCCCACATACATTCTTCTCTTGGTGGTCACAAGTGAGCAAGAAGAAACTTGTGAAGTCTCCTTGACCTGAAGTCTCCTCATTCTATTGGTTTAAAGAAGTCATGTAGCCAAATGCAGTCTATAAAGGTAAAGAAATAAACTGCTGAGGTTCTAGATAGGGTCCCCAACACGTGGCATCTGTGCATTTCAAGTAATTGCAAAAGCAGGAGAGCTACTCTCACCTTCTCCCTGCCCTTCTCCCTTGAAGCACATCAGAAAACCTGGCAAGACTTTCCTCTCAAACAGGTGATAAGACCCTCATTGGAAAGCGCCCTCTCTACAACTGGAGGAAAGAAATATGCTCATCTCCAAAGACACAGGACCACAGACAGAATCTGACCCAAGAGCCCTTGCTTAGTTCTCCCCTCGTTTTTTATACCATTAGATCATGCACCCTTTGTCCAATGATTTTTCCTCATTACTGCCCACTCTTCATCAAAATTAGCATAAAATATACAAATCTGTTTCAGGAACTTGTCCATTCCTTATGAAGCTTACCTTTCCTTTAAAACTTGTGTTCAAGGGCTGGGGTTGTGGCTCAGTGGTAGAGCGCTTGCCTAGCATGTGTGAGGAACTGGGTTTGATTCTCAGCACCACATATCAATAAATAAAGATCCATCAACAACTTAAAAAAATTAAATAAATAAATAAATAAAACTTGTGTTCAATAAATAATACCTCATTATTGTTACTGATAGTTATTCCTATCGATACATTTTGTGCTCTAGCCAGGCTCGGATGCTGCTTCTCCTCGCCCAGTTCACTCTGCTCCTGTCGATGGAGTTACTTCTTACTGTGTTTGAAACTGCTCAAATCCCTCATTTTAAATAGTATCTGGTTCAACATCAATAATGGGACCAAGCCGCACCCTGTGCCTCCTACTGTGATGTGCTGATAGGGCCCAACATCACTTCTGGGATATTCCTGCCAAAATTATATAACTTAAATTTAATCGTGAAGAAATGCTAGTGAAAACCAATTGAAGGACTTTCCACAAAATAACTGTAGTCTTCGAGACTGTCAATCATAACAGAACAAAAACACGGATTGAAATTTCAATCAAAGGCATGGCCCTCGGGCCCAATCTGGACTGCCTTTTGTAAAAAAAGTTACGTTGGAACACAGCCATGTCCACTCATTTATGTACTGCCTGTAGCTGCTTTTGATATGAAAAAGGAAGAGATGAATAATTCTGATGGAGACTGCCTACCTACTGAAAATAGTTACAATCTGACCCTTGGCAAAAAAACATTGCCTGCAATGTTTTCACAATTGGATAAAATTGTGCTAAAATGTCTAATTTTAATAATTGTCTAATTTAATAATATGGACTCTAGGAAGCATCCTATGTGTCACAACAAATCATTGACCCTGGCCACTGTAATTCACAGGCGTTTCTGTTCTAATAGTTGCACTCCTTCTGTCCTGGAGGCCATGAACCAACCAAGTCAGGAAAGCATGCAAGGCCCAGCCCTGCCACCCACTTCATATCCCACACATCAGTCTCCCTGCAGCCTGGGAAGTCTCTGCTTCAGGTGAAAGGAGCCGGAGCAACAGTGGTTGATAGCTGTTATTATCTTCTCTGCAGGGTCTCAATGGGCCAGAATTTCATGCTAAGATGTCGGCTTTTTTTCTTCTTCTTCCTTTTTTACTCCTCTGCCTTGAGATGTGCTTGTACAGAGCATAAAATTCGGATTTGTGGGCTGGGGATATAGCTCAGTTGGTAGAGTGTTTATCTCCCGTATACAAGGCCCTGGGTTCAATCCCCAGCCCTGCAAAAAGAAAAAAAAAAAACGGATTTGTTACTCCAGAATCGCACCTTATCCAAAGTATTCTCTCCCCACACACAGAATCATTCTTCCCTTGACTGAATTGGGTAAGACTGGCCTGAAACCCTAAAGAGAGGATAGGAAAGGCATCTCCCTGGCTCATGATTATCTTATTTTTTGTCCATACAGCAACCCAGGGAGGGCAGTGGGACAATATTGTTATTTCTATGGAATAGGTTGGATACTGAGGTTTGGAGAAATTAAATAAGGAAGTGAGTAGTTACCACTAACTTAGGTCACATGAATAGGATAGTAGCAACAGAGGAGGCAGAACACAGAGTGAGAAGCTGAACATCCTGGTATTATCCCAGCATTTCCAGTGAACTCCAGTTCTGAGGCTATGGAAGCTTGGACATTCACTGGCTGAAAACCTCAGTCTCCTCATCTGCAAAACCAGGGTAATAAAATCTACTTCCTGGATCGGTGGGGAGGTGTAAGTGGAAGAACACGGGAGCCTCCCCTCCAGAGCCTGCTAGGTAAACACATCGTTACTTCCCTCCCCCTGCCTTCCTGAGTCTTCTGTGCTGTCCTCACACTCAGGATAGGAATTAAAATCAGCACCTGGGGAGGGCTGTCCTGCACCAGCTGGTGCAAGCTCACGCTGTCCTTGTCCTTCCCATGCTAAGTACTGAGTTTACAAATGGAATCACAGGAGGTTTTACTGCCAAATAAAAGGCAGCACTCATGAGAATTGTATTTGCTAAGCACAGCTTGTGAAATAGGTGCTAGTAAACCTGGGGCAGCCTGCTTAGATCTTTATGAATTTTTTAGGAAGCCTTGGGTATTATTCACACTCTCTTCCACACTCTAAATGTTACTTAAGCTAAAGATCTGATAACTTGGTTCACAATAGAGACATAAAGCCCTAACGAAGAGGATAAATCAGACTTCATTATTTAAGAATAACCAGAGGTAGACCTTGAATTTTTATTTTTATTGTGAGACTCATAAACCACGAACTGTAAAGACTTCATAAACGTGGCCCTTTGCTCATTTATGGAATTACAATGCCCACCAGATGTGTGCTTTTACTCCAGGGGAGCTGAGGAAGAATCCTGCAGACAGAGCCCTCATTCCTCAGTCACATGTAAGAGGCGACCCAGTTCACAGAGCCCTAAACTGAGACACCTGTAGGAAGTACTTGCTGGTGGAGGTGGCTGGACAAGTACTGCAGATGGTACCAGAGCTCAGGCTGAGACGAGCCACTGGATTCAACTTACCCAGACCCAGGCAAACATGCCCCCCAGTGTTCTGGAATGTTCTGTTAGCCATAGTCCAACAGAGAACTCTGTCCACCCAGGAGACCAGCAGGCTGGACTCCTTGGCCAGTTGGTCTGTTGCTCCGAGATGTGGCCCCATGGTCACCGAGGAGAACACTTTTGGTTGTCAAGCAGAGACTTTCTTCAGAAGTCTGCTGCCCTCACACCAAAAGGACAAAGTCTCAGCCTGCTGAATCCCACAGGCCATTTTTAAAGTTTTGGGGGAACAGAACTGATATTAGTGGGATGAAAGTGACCTAGTCGGTGTGTCTCTCAAGCTGACAGGGAAGTGCTTTATCCCTGCTTTGGTTTCCCTTCCGGTCATTTCTCTCTCTTCCCTGCAGCTCCCTGGCAATTTTCTAAGGAACAAGAGCTGGAGCTGGGGGACCCTGGGGCAGGGCTATGACTCATCTGTTGTGTGTGGAGCACACAGAGAGACAGGGAAAAGCCTCCTGCTTCACTGCAGATCCCCCTACTAGAGCTCGGGGGCAAAGCGAGCCCCTGAGGGGTCCCACGCTTATTACTCCCCTCCTCCTGAGTGAGGAGACAGGCCAGGAGGTGGATGGGATGCTGCCATTACACCACTGCTTTTTTAAAATTTTAATTGTACAAATGTACGGGGTCCAGTGTCCTAATTCATCACGTCTACACAGCATGTGATCAAATTGGAGTAGTTAACATTTCCCTCTGCTTAAACATTTTTTTGAAAAAACTAACACATAACTGTTTATGTGATACAATGTGACATTTCAATACTTATATATCATATTTACCCAGCCAAATCAGGGTAATTACCATTTCTATCACCTTAGCAATATGCTTTTGAGCTCCTCTCTTCTAGCTATTCATAAAATACATAACAGGTTATTAGGAAGGAACCTCACCACTCCATACTGCAGGAAGGAACCAAACTTAATATTCTTACCTGTGACTTGGTACCTATTTTCCTGACTCCTCCTACCCACCTACCCCACTAAAGTCAGATGATTGTAAAGCAGAAAAGATGGGCTTCACACCTTCCTGAGGCTGGGCCCTTCCTAAGGCTCTGTGATTCTGGATTGGTCTTCAAATTCCAGAATGACTTCCAATCTTCTATTGGGGATAGGAGAAATTTCAAAACATTTTTTTTAAATGAAGTATATTGATTTTTCTCTTCCTATGGGACCAAATTTGAGTTAGAATAAAAAGTCTTATATCCTAATAGGCAAGGTGCCTCAGAAACACACTTGGTCCTGCTCACTCCATGCTCTCCAGCAGGTTAAGAGTTGCCCAACCTATTTCAGAAAACTCGGAGAGGTTAAGGAACTTGCTGCAGATGGCACAGCTACCGTACCAGGGGGCTGAGAGAGAAAGAATGAGGTGGGGCTTACCTTCTCCAACTCAAAGCTTTTCTTAGTCTCTGTGTGAGGTGGGCAGGCAGCTTCAGAAAGGAAGATTCACTGAGTCCAAGTTCTTCCTGATCACAGACAAAATGAGATAAAGAAAAAGTGGGAGAGTACCCATGCAGTCTCCATAGTCCTCCTGAGAGAGCTTCAGCTGCAGAGGTGCAGAGGAAAAGCCTGCCCCCCACATGTCACCAGGACAAAGCCCTGGATCTGCCCCAGACGCAGTTTCCTACTTGTCCCTGACCTGGGCAGGCGTGGAGGGCACTGCTCTCCTTGGGCCTAATAAAGGGTCTGGGAGATGCCTCTCTCCATCACTCTGGGGACAGCCATGAATGTTGCTGTCTCTCCAGAGGATATGCAGCTCCATGTAATTACACCTTTTTCAAGCCATGTAGAAAGGAATTGTTGGAAAGGCCCCATTGATTGTGGGCTTGCAGAATCGCTGGGCTCCAACTGGGACAGCTGATAATGATAATGATCTTGCATTTATACAGACCTTTCCATCCAGATGGATCCATAGAGCTCAGCAGAATTTACAACCGATTGTACAAGCGCAGAGCCAAACTCTGCCCTCTGCGAGGTGCTGCCAGCTCCCACAGAGGTCGCACTACTGCTGGGGGTCTCATTCAACACTGGCCCTCCAGCAGGAGCATGTTCCGGGTCCATGCACTTGAGCTAGAGGAAGAATTTGCAAATCACAATCGCCCCAGCACAAAACAGGCTGTGGGACAGCTGGAGAGCTGGGGGGGGGGGGGGGAGAGCTGCACCCGCCTGCAGGACACAGGACTCCTCAGTCCCTTGCTGAGTGCAGAACCCCATCCCCCGCCCCCCCATACCCCAGCATAAGAGGTAGGGGGTTCCCCCCAAATACACTGCCTCAAGATCAGCATTTCCCAAAGTGTATTCCACAAGATATTCATCCTCCTTGTATGATGCTCATCAAACAAATAATTTAGGGGTGGTTTAGGAAAGGCAGGACTGGGTCCCCCAAGGGAAGAGTCACCATGCACATTAGCATGTTAAAGACTCAAAGGAGTCCTGAAATGAAGACACCTTAATCTAGTGTGTGCCAAGCTGACTGGTCCCTGTTTGCCTTTGCAATTTACTGCTTCCACGCTCGGAGCTAATCTGCTGCAGATTCAGGCCAGCCTGTAGGAAGGTCTTCCATTTTCACTTTTTTTTTTTTTTTAATTTTTAAATTTTTTTTTTAGTTGAACATGGACACAATACCTTTGTTTTACTTATTTATTTATTTTATGCGGTGCTGATGATCGAACCCAGTGCCTCACATGTTCAAGGCAAGCGCTCTACCACTGAGCCACAACCTCAGCCCCCCCCCCCCCGTTTTCACTTTTTCAATCAAGCCCCTATCTCTCACCATGCACAAAACTCAACTCAAAGTGGAGCAAGGACCTAGGAATTAGACCAGAGACCCTGCGCCTAATAGAAGAAAAAGTAGGCCCAAATCTTCATCATGGTGGATTAGGCCCCAGTTCCTTAATAAGACTCCTAAAGCACAGGAAATAAAATCAAGAATCAATAAATGGAATGGATTCAAACTAAAAAGCTTCTTCTCAGCAAAAGAAACAATGAGGTGAAGAGAGGGCCTACAGTATGGGAGCAAATTTTTAGCACATGCACATCAGATAGAACATTATCTTCAGGATATATAAAGAACTCAAAAAACAGCACCAGAAAAACAAACAACTCAATCAAAAAATGGGCTAAGGTGCTGAACAGACACTTCTCAGAAGAAGATATACAATCGATCAACAAATATATGAAAAAAAATGCTCAACATCTCTAGTAATTAGAGAAATGTAAATTAAAACTATTCTAAGATTTCATTTCACTCCAGTCAGAATGGCAGTTACCAAGAATACAAACAACAATAAGTGTTGGCGAGGATGTGGGGGAAAAGGCACACTCAGACATTGCTGGTAGGAATGCAAATTGGTGCCACCAATCTGGAAAGTATTATGGAGATTCCTTTAAAGACTTGGAATGGAACCACCTTTTGACCCAGCTATTCCACTCCTTGGTCTATACCCAAAGGACTTAAAAACAGCATACTACAGGGACACAGTCACATCAATGTTTATAGTAGCATAATTCACAATAGCCAAATTGTGGATGCAACCTAGATGCCCTTCAATAGATGAATAGAAATGAAACTGTGGTATATATACACAGTGGAATATTACTCAGCAATAAAAGAGAATAAAATTATGGCATTTGCATGTAATGGATGGAGTTGGAGAATATCATGCTAAGTGAAGTAAGCCAATCCCTAAAAACCAAGGCCAAATGTTTTCTCTGATAAGTGGATGCTAATCTATAATGGTGGGGAGGCATGGGATGAATGAAAGAACTTTGGATTGGTCAAAGGGAAGGGCGGGGAGGGGGCATGGGGATAGAAAGACAGCGGAATGAGATGGACATCATTACCCTAGGTACATGTATGGTTGCACAGATGGTGTGACCCTACTTGGTGTGTAACCAAAGAAGTGAAAAATTTTTGCTCTATTTGTATACAAGGAATTGAAAACCATTCTGCTGTCAGATATAACTGATTAGCACAAATATATATTTAGAAAATGGATATACCCTACTTAGACCTAAGACAATGACAAAGAGCTGCACACCTATTACATATCTTTTGATTTACTAACCAAGGGAAAATGAGAGACAGAGAGGAATGTCACATGTCAGACTGGCACAGCAACTTGGTGGCAAATCCAGGACCAGCCTTATCCTGTGACCCAACATAAACAATACAGCTCTACATGTAATAACCTACTTTTTAAAAACAAAAACATACACAAGATGTACAAAGAAATTCTGCATGATCTCTGCCTTATTTCCAGGGTTCCACTGTGTCTTCTGCTTTTTTTTTTTTTTTACAAATAACTGTTTCTCTGCCGGTTGTGGTGGCACATGCCTATAATACCAGCAACTCAGGAGGCTGCAACAGGAGGAACACAAGTTTGAGGCCAGTCTTGGCAATTTCGCAAGACCCTATCTCAAAATAAAAAAATAAAAATAAAAAGGGCTGGGGTTGTAGCTCAGTGGTAAAGTGCCCATGGGTTCAATCCCTAGTACTTCAAAATAAATAAATAAATATAACAAAAGGTTTCCTGCATATGATAAGATGTTTCATCATTTGGGGCCTTAGGTGTTTGTGGAATAAGTCTTAAATCCAAGGGAAATTCTGCACATCATTTTATTTATGCATTAATGCATGCACACTGACCCATCCCATGCACACAGAGGCTCTAAGGTAAATAGGAAAGAATTACTGAACAATATGACCCTAGACCCATGCTGTCCAATAGAGTGGCCACTAGCCACATGCAGATATTTAAATTTGTCCATTCAGGGACTGAGGTTGTGGCTCAGTGGTAAAGTGCTTGCCTGGTGCATGTGAGGTACTGGGTTCAATCCTCAGCACCACATAAAATATAAATAAATAAATAAAATAAAACAACATCTACAACTAAAAAATATATTTTTAAAATTTGTCCATTAGATTTATTAAAATAAAATGCAGTTTTTCAACTGGGCGTGGTGGAACATGCCTATAATCCCAGCGGCGTGAGAGGCTGAGACAGGAGGATAAAAAGTTCAAAACCAGCCTCAGCAACTTAATGAGGCCCTAAGCAACTCAGTGAGACCTTGTTTCCAAATAAAATATTAAAAAGGGCTGGGGATGTGGTTCAGTGGTTAAGTGCCCCTAAGTTCAATCCCTAGTACCAAAAACAACAACAACAAAAAAAAAAATACAGTTTTTCAACTGCTCTAGTCACGTCAGGTTCTCAATAGCCACACATGGCTGCCATGTTGGAGAGTACAAATCTAATATGGATCATCATCACAGTCAGTTCTGCTGGGCTGCGTTGCTATGGACTCACACAGACATTTTATCCATAGCAACCCTGGGTATAGGTCTCCTTGCTGCATTGTCTTCAGGGCAATAGATAATCCTGATTTTCACCAAAGAGCAGGAAACTTTGCTGAATGAGAGCACAAGCCGATCATCAAAATGTAACTGTACCTCCCAGATTCTGAAAGACAGAGATCATGGAATAACCTAAAAGTATACCAGTAAGAGGCAGACAAAGCAACGGCAATATGTCTTATTTATTGCCTGCCTCCAAGTTCTAACTTAAACTACCATCCCCATCCCATGGACCACGCAACCTCAAGATGTGAGCATTTCTGCTAGCTGGTTGTTTTGGGGGTAACCTCTTTTACTATATTTACCTTGATAAATAGCCACTATTTACCTAGAATCAGATTACTTTGTCTTTATAACCCTGTAGTTAGCTTTTGGATCATCTGATCAATAAGCATGCTTGATTTCTTTTCAACAGCTATTCAGTAACTGTTTCCTCAGCCCCAAGTTGGCAATATTACTCCCAAAGTCAATATCTTTGCCTCCTCCCTCCCTTCCTTCCTTCCTTCCATAGACTTTATTTTTTAATTTGAAGTTCACAACAAAATCAAGGCAGAAATACATCCACCATCAATACCCCCCACCAGAATGGTACCTCTGCCACCCCTGAAGAACCCGTGCTGACACATCAGTGTCAACCCAATGATTGTATTAGGGTTCACCCAATGATCATATTAGTGTGGCACTTTCTAGGGATTTGGACAATATGTGGCGACATGTATCCACCATTACTGTACACCAAATAGTGTTCCCGCCCTAAAAATCCTGTATTCCACCCATTCTTCCCTCCCTCCTCCCAAACCCCCAGCAACTTTTTTCTTTAAGAACTCCATTCCCTTCCCACACATTCCTAAACCCAGCTGCTGCTGCTGTGGTTTCCATCTTCCAACTGCAAGGACTGAAGTCCAAATCCATCCAGGCTCCTCCTCTGCCATTGCAGAGCAGCTCGGTGGCAGATGCGGCTCTGGGCGCTGAATGCTGGCTTTGCTCTGGCTCAGGGCTCTGGCTCGTGGGCAGACTCCAGAGTCCTCCCCCACCATGACCTCATCCTCCCCACTGCGCGGCCTCCCAGCCAGACCCCGGCTGCAGGAGCATCACCACTGCCGATTCTGTTCTGGGATTCGGATGTTTATTCTTTTCTCAGGATCCCCCAGGTTGCTCAGACAGAGTGGCTGCCAGTCAGCCCCAAGAGTCTTGGAATTTGGCCTCAAACCAAGTTTGCCTGGGGCCAGTGCTCTGCCTCTCCCCAGGCCTGGCTGGCAGTCAGAGAAGAAAGACTGAGCTAAGCTCCTTGGCTCAGGGAAGAGAGCTTCAGACTAGGGTTTTAACTTCTAGCTTTCTTAAAAATTCTGGAGTTGATTTTAAATTCCTCAGGTGGCAAAAGACACAAGATATTTCCCTTGAAGCAAACGCATGGTTTTCTCTGAGCTCCATCATCCAGGGTGAGCCTAGCTACTAGGGTCCTTTCCCACAGCCCTGCTATCGCAGAGCCTACCCTTCCTCCACAGGAACAGAACTTTTAGCTGGGCACCATGGCCACCCAGAATAACACCACATTTTTTCATTTCCCTCAGAGTTAGGTGCGATTTAAATTCTGGCAATCAGAGTTATGTAGGACCAGGATATGCACCTTCCAGAGAAAAAAGGAACATGAACTTCTCCCCTTTCCTGCTTCCTTCTAGCTTGCATGGGACATGATAGCTGGACATGGGCCATGAAGTGAACTTGATAAAGGAGCTGTGCGTCGTAGATAATAAAATAGATAGAGCCTGGATCCCTGATACTAGGTAATATCATACCAGCCCTGGATCTCCTTTCTAGATTTTTGCATAAGAGAGAAATAAACTTCTATTGTATTTACACTACTTTGGGGAGAGGGGTCTGTTATTTCTGTCATTAGTTAGCCTAATGCTAACTAATTTACTCACTTCAAGTATTATAATAATATAATAATATAGTAATATAATAATTATAATAATAAGACAAGGAAAAGCCCAGCTACAACTGGTGGCTCAGCACATTAAATACAGGATCTCATTTAATCCTCACAATAACCCTATAAGGTAGGTGTTATCATCTCCATTTACCAATGAGGACACCCAGGTTTAGAAAGCATAAATAGATTGTGAAAGCTGAGGATAGAGTTCAAATCACTACTCTACAAACAAGAAAAAGAAGGGAGAGAAGCTGCTGGTCAGGCAAGGGGAGAAGATAACCCCACCACCCTCTCTCCCCACCTGTATGATGGTGCGCCCTGGGGTGCCACAGAGGGTATTTTAAAATTTCAAGGGAAACACAGCTGTGTTTTTGACATCTGTCAGACACAGCACAAACCTATAGCTTGAGCTAGCTCATGGTTTCAACATCATTTTATTGTGCTACTTTTCTTTAGATGTACTCTCTTTTAATAAAGATGCTCAGAAGTAAATCTGGAGCCACTGACAACCATCCCTGACAGGGGAAAGAAGAGCAAAAAGAGAGGTGAGACATTTTGAATACCATCATTTGAGCACCTGTAGACAGCCATACCTGAAGCCTTACCCTTTTAGTTTCATGTTCCATTTTTGCAATAAAACCACTTCCAATTGAGTTTTTGCTGCTTGCAACAGAAAGGGTTCTGATCGTTAGACACTGAGTGGGCTTTGACAATTGGCCAGTGGGAGACAGATGAAACAAAAATTTCTTGCATTTGAAGTGATTCCTTAGAAACTGAAAGAATCCAGTCTTATGAGTTTCCATTTGCAGGTGAGAACTTCTAATCAGGAGGATGAATTGGGAGATGAAGCGGTGATGCTGTCCACAATAGTCTTGAGTCATTCCAATCTACTAGGACCTGGTGGTTTCTCTGACAGAGACAGAAGGTATCTTCCTGCCTTGCCAATATAACATCACCCAAGATGTCCTTCCCACCAGTGATCTCTCCTTTATACGTTTTAATTCATCTGTTCCATAAACCAGCTTAAGGCTAGAACTGAAGGCTGTTGCTGCTATATCAATCTGATACTAGTGATTTTGGATTATTTCTTTATAAAACCTTGGCTTCCTTATCTCTAAAATGGGAATACTAATTCTTCCAGGGTTGTCTGGGGAGTTTTTCTGCAAAATGTATGCAAATGTACCTGCCATGAGTACCCAGTACATAGAAGACAGGGTGCAATTATGAGTTCCCTCCCTGCTTCATAGATGTATATAGGATGATGTTTGGTCCCTATGGAGATCAAACCTAAATTGTATTTAATTTACTTAGTGCATCTACTCTTATCAAAGCAAATGAAGACTGCATTTTATTAATTTTTGTGCTTGTATTGCTGAGGATTGAACTCAGGACCTTCTTTTTTCTTAAAAAAAATATATTTATTTTTAGAAGTAGTTGGACACAATACCTTTATTTTATTTATTTATTTTTATGTGGTGCTGAGGATCGAACCCAGGGCCTCACACATGCTAGATGAGCGTTCTACCGCTAAGCCACAACCCCAGCCCCAAAGGACCTTCTTTATGCTAGGCAAGCACTCTACCACTGAGCCACAGCCCCAGTCCCTTTTTTATTTTTATTTAGAGACAGGGTCTCACTGAGTTGCTTAGGGCCTAGCTAAATTGCTGAGGTTGGCTTTGAACCCTCCATCCTCCTGACTCAGCCTCCTGAGCCGCTGGGATTACAGGCAGGTGCCACTGTGTCCTGCTCCTAGATTACATTTTGATTTAGGTGATATCATCAAATCCTAAATGATCTCTCAATTGCAACAAATAGCATCTATCCAACGCCTCCCATATGCCATGCATTATGCTTAATGACATGGGGAGGGGGTGGCGAATGGGACACAGCCTTGACCTCAGGAAGTCCCCAGTCCAACCCTGACTAGGAGGTATGAGCGGAGAAGGATTTTTACAGGACAAAATGTGCCTGTCTTACAAAGACTTTGACTTTGGGAATTAGAAATCACATCGAGGGTCATTTATTACAAGGATGTCTCCTCTCGCCTCTGACATCTGCAACCTTGATACAACATACCGTGATTGTTCAGCCTGGGCTTGAACACTTCTCCTGATGGGAGACTCACCTCCCTCCCCAGGCTGCCTGGTGTGTCTTTGCACAGCTCCAACCATTAAAAAGTACAGATAGGAAGTTTTCTCTGACCTGAAAGTGTCAGCTATTCTATCAGCTCTCTGCCTGAATCTGACAGAGAACAAAATGGGAATTAGATACGTGTGGTGGTTTCAGCATGAGACAGTTACTCGGTTTAAGGCCAAATACAAAACAGAGAAGAAGGGAGAATGCGTTTGCCAAAGGGAGCCCTCCCCGTGGGCTTTGGCTTGGCCCCAGACTATTTGACAAAGAGCCACAAAGATGGCATGGTCAGAGCACATCAACCGAATGTATGCGTGGCTCCGAGGGTGGAAAAATATTTGGCCTCCATGAAACCCTTTTTTATTATCATTAGCAGATCCTTTCAAATTAGAGTCTGCTTTTCTTTTCACTTTTTATTTTTTAAAATTCTCGCACTTTCCTAGACGTTGAAAACTTGTATCTTCAACACGATCCCTTCTCTTCAAATTAGTTTCCTCTGCCTAAACTTATACTGTCTAAAATTTAAGACTCAGTTTCTCACAATTGCCACATTTCAAGGAGGCACATGTAGCTAATGGCCATCATGTTGGACAACACAAATAGAGAACTAATCTGTTATTGAAGCAAATTCTTTCCCCTCTCTCCCCAGTACTGGGGAGAGGAGCAAGCGGTACTCTACTACTAAGCCACATCTCCAGTCCTTTTACTTTTATTCTGAGACAAGTTCTCACTAAGTCGTGGAGGATGACCTTGGACTTAGGATCCTTCTACCTCAAGCTCCTATGTCACTAGGACTATAGGCTCAAAGCAAGTTCTATTAGACCTTGGTAGAGTGAGTTTGGCCTCATATCTGGAGGGGGGAAATGCATTTTTAAAATCAGATAGTCCTAGAGTCTGATCCCAACTCCCTACCTTAACAACTGTGTGACTTTGGACAGGCCACTGGACTTCCCTGAGTTCCACTTCCAGTCCTCTTTCCATCAGATATGGCTTGAGATGCAGGCACTGTTTGCACCTCACATCACACAGCCGGGAACCCGCTATTTTAGATATAAGTCACGGATGCACATTTCCACCTTTCCTGTTAGCCAATACACTCATGGGAGCACCGGTGTCTCTGCTTCCTCTATAGTTTTTTTGCATAACACAGTGCAAAACTTGTGGCAGGACCTTGATCGACATTTGATTAAATAAAATCATCTTTCCTATGATGTAGGCAGGTTTAAATAGGAGGCAATTGGTGATTTCTCTTGAAGCCTCTAAGAAAAGCCTAAGCCCTAAACAACTGCAAAGTTGATTCATAGCACATTGGTGACCAACATGAGAATAGTACAGTAGCAAATGTTTCCTGAATATATACCCTGTATATAAGTATTTTATTTATGTTTAATCTTCACTGCAATAGGTAGATAGTTTGCAGGTGATGAAACAGATTCAGAGAGGTTGGGTGATTTCCTTTAGGGCACACAGCCAGATTCAGAGCTGATGTTGAATCTGGGTTGACTCCAGAAACCACAGGCTAGGCACTCAATTGCTTTCTGTGGGGCACTATTGAGGTCAGCTGTTTCCTGAGTTAAGTCCCTAAAACTGCGAGTGCAGAGCAATGATTTACCAACAAGAGCACCAGAAAGCTGGTGCCAAACTGGGGTTGTACAATCAAACCAACCTCAAGTATCAGGCTTAGATGATGGAGGATGAGAATATTCACATGGGGTAGCAATGGGGTGTGGGGTTGAAAAACACAGCTTTCCAAAGTAATTTTTGAAGGTCATCAAGAATACTCAGGATTTCTTCCTTCAAAATGTGCAAGTGTATTCACTTTGGCTTAGCAATTTCTCTTAGAGAATTTATTCTAATAGAACAGTTGGAAATGGGTGTGCAGTATAATTTAATACAAAGAAATTCATCATAGCATTATTTGGGAAGAGAGGGAAGAAGCAACCCAAATGCTCACCAGTTGGGGATTGATTAAATACTATTAAATACTATGTTTCAACCATAATTGCAAAACTTCACCTTCAAGGTATTATGTTGGAGAAATACATAAAACACCATTGAAATATTTTTGAGCCATGTTAAAGAAAGAATAAAAGCAAGTTACTGCTGAGCTCTGTGGCACATGCCTGTAATCCCAGTGGCTCAGGAAGCTGAGACAGGAAGATGGCAAGTTCAAAGCCAGCCTCAGCAAAAGCGAGGCACTACGCAACTCAGTGAGACCCTGTCTCTAAATAAAATACAAAATAGGGCTGGGGATGTGGCTCAATGGTAGAGTTCCCCTGAGTTCAATCCCCAGTATCCTCCACTCCCCCCCAAAAAAGCAAGTTGCAATGCAGTTTGCATCTAATGCCCCTATTTTTGCTAATTAGTGGTGTGGAGCCCCTAAGTGTTGACTCCAGGGGGAGGGGTTCAGAAGATGTTTCTCTTTCTTGACTTACTTGTATTTCTAGTTCTTCCAATTCGATTTATTCTAGAATTGAGCATTCACACCAGGCACAGTGGCCTGTATCTGTAAATCCTAGCAACTGGGTAGGTTAAGGCAGGAGGATGGCAAGTTCGAAGCCAGCCTCAGCAATTTAAAAGAGCTGGGGCTGTAACTCTACTGTAGGACAATTGCCTAGAGTATGTGACGCCCTGGGTTCAAATCCCTAGTATTGCCCCCCCCCAAAATTTTTTTTTGGACATTTGCTATTTTGAAATCTTTGCAAGGAGCCATTTCCACCGGTGGCCTCCCCCTTCCCAGGGCATCTCCTGGAGAGAGGCCGCCTCCCTGGAGGAGTCAGGCTCGGGGGCTCGCTCACACTGGTGTACACAACATTTTCCCATTCCCGGGCTAACAATCGGCCTGTGGTTTTTATGAGCAAGGCTATTTATTTTCCAATCAGAGGCATTGAGTCGGGACTTCTGGGGGTAAACTGGTAGCTCTGGGCAGCTTTGAAGCGTCACAAGTGGGAGGTTTTGTCTCCTGAAGATTTAGGAGGGCAGGCTCTCCGGACTGTTTTATTGGCTTCTTTTACATATGTATAGCCCAGAACAGGGGTGGGGGCAATGCTAGATGGGGACAGACCTCCCGAAAGGCAAAGAACATCCGAAACCAAGGGGAGCGTCCTAAACGCCTCAAACACTGGCCCCTTGCCCTCGACCTAAACCAAAGCGCAGAGAGCCCTTCCTTTCTTCCCAATGTTCTTCTGATGGAAGTGGATCTTAGAGATGGGAAACGTGGACTTGGGAGTCAGACGCGGGCTGCGGAGCCACCAAATAAATTCCTCATCTAAAAAGGCACCCAAAATCGTTACTCTCTCGTGTTACAGACTGTTGTAGAGGAAGCCCAGGAGGTGCTTGGCGCATAGTAAGCACTCATTCAATGGTAACTTGCTAGCCTCCCTCCCTTTCCTTTCTTCCTCCCTCCTTCCTTCCCTTCCTTCACCCTTCCTGGCTGTCCTTCTTCCTCCTGTAGGCTAAGTCTGATCTAACAAATCCTGCAGCGAGAAGAGAGATCCTATGGCCATCCTTGGCCTAACCCCCTCCCCTGCCGCAGAAATTTTGCAGCCCCCCCCCCACACACCAGCTCCAAACACCACCACCCCCAGCTCAGAATGCAGTTCTCAGTGTGGCCTTCCCATTTCCCGTTGACGCAGGCCCTGGTGCAGGGACAAATTGGGCGAGCAGAGTGTAAATGTTACCACTTTGGCTCCTCCTCAAGAGGGGCTGAGCACAGATGTTTGCAGGGGCAAGCGCGGCCCGCGAAGAATGGGGGCATTGTGTGCGGGCTCACACAAAGGCCCAGTGGCCCCACTCGGCTGCCAGCCTCCCGAGCATCCCCTCTTTACGCATTGATTTATTAGGCCAGGGATGAATGAAAACGTAATTAATATTACTGAAGCATTAGAGTCTATTTAATTTAAATGCCACTGAATATTTCACTTTCAGCTGGGAGTGACAATGTGCTCAGGCCCGGCTGGTGAAAGCCAGGGCCATCTGTTACCCCGGCGAAGGAGAGAGACAGGGGAGGCCGAGAGTGCGGGGGCTTTGTGGACATTCCAAAGGTCCACGATCATCATTCAACTCAAGGGCAGCCAAACTGCATTCCTCCGCACGAGTCCCTAAGCCCCCCGCCCCTTGGCCCGGAGGGGGCTTAGACAACGTGCAGGGGAAGGATGCAGAAGTCCAAGAGTCCAGCGCTGTACCAAGAAAGCCAACCAGGAAGCCAGGAGGCTGCAGAAAAGATGCTCACGCAGGCTGACCAGAGGATGAAGAGCTGACCAGCTAGAACCACGTTGTTCAACGAGGTAGCCACTAGCTCTTCCAATGAAAACGAAGATGAAATGAAAAGTTCATGGCCTCAGTCCCACTTGCCACATTCGATATGTTCAATAGTCACACGTGGCTAGTGGCTACTGCATGGTACAGGGTGGTAGATCATTTCCATCATTGCAGAAAGTTCTGGACAGCCCTGTTCTAGAAGGCAGCTGGACCTGTGTAGTGAGAGGGAGAGTGGCCCAGAAATTTGCCTGAAGAATCCCGATTGGTCTTGGGGGATGGGAGGCTCTCTGAATCTCCAAGAAGCATCTGGGGGTCCAGAGCAGGAGCTGTAGTACTAGATCGTAGGCATTCAAGTCCAGTTCTGCTTGACCTTGAACAAGTTATTTAAGCTCTGCACCACTCCGTTTCTCCATCTGTAAAATAGAGATAATAACTGGCCCTGACTGTGTTACTGGGGAAAATAATTATAAAGTGGTTCTAACAGGGCCTGGCACATAAGAAAAGTACTCTAAATAGGCCATTTTTCAAGAACTAAAGGGGAGAGGGGTCTTGAATTAAGGGGAGATGTCACCCTGGTGTGTGTGAGCTGAGTGGTCATATGGGTTTTAAATTCAAGAGAATAAGTCTTGGGGCAGTCAGCTGGGGGCCCAGATTCCAGGTTTCCGGGTTTCCGGGGCTGGGGAGAGGAGTGGGGATCCCAGGGCACTCCTTACAGCCATGCAGCCGCAGCAGGAGCAGCAGGAGGGGGGAGGTTCTGTCCTTAGTGGGACGATAATTAGCCCGGTGGGTTCTCTCATAATTGGGATCATTTGTTCTCCTGGCTTTTTCTCTGACAAACTGATTCCATGCCAGGGGAAAGCTGTGTGACTCACACCTTGCCATGCCAATTAGCTGATAAACATCAAACGTAAACAAAGATGGCCTAATTAAAACTAGTCACTGAACCTCTGTGAGCATCTTGTCAAAATTGCACCAACATTCCGCACCCAGGCTTGTGCTGGGTCTCGGGAGCTAAATGAGGGACTCCGTGGAGAATCCACAGATGTCCCCGCAGGAGGGGCCCCAAGGTGACGGAGGAAGCAGGCAGAAGGCAGAGGAAGGGATTAGCTCAGCCACTTGGACTGGCCCCTCCGGCTACTCCAGCTGCAAACCTCCAGACGCACGCACGCAAAGGGTCTCCTGCGTAGAGGAGGCAGGCCCAGGCTGCCCCTGTGCGCCCAGAAACCATCTCGGGGCTTATTTTTGTTTCTATGTGTGGTTTTCACGTAGGCTACCTTTTCGATGCTTTTGAATGTATCTAATCCTGAACTTCTCAAATCTGACAATGGGCCTCTCTGAGATTCCCTGTTCCTCATGAAACTGGGGGATGATGACCACCACTCAGCATCATGATGGGAATCAAATGAGACTTGGTACAGGAAAGCACTTTGCAAAGATAAAAGCATGAGTCCATGTTGAATCATTCTGTCTGGCCTACTCTAGATAGAGCCATTTTTCAAGAACTAAAGGGGAGAGGGGTCTTGAATTAAAGGGGGATGTCCCCCTGGTGTGTCTGAGCTGAGTGGTCATATGGGTTTTAAATTGAAGAGAATAAGTCTTGGGGCAGACAGCGTGTAGGGGATAGGGGTGTCGTTCAGTGGTAGAGAGCCTGCTTAGTCTCCGTGAGGCCCTGAATTCAATTCCTAGCACCATAAAAAGGGAGGGGGGGGGCGAGTGACACTTTTGGACTTGAATGCACTTCAGTCCAAACCTCACTTCTGTCACTTACAATGTGGGTGATACTTAACTACTCTGAGCCTCAGTTTCCTCATCTGGAAGGATTAAAGGCAGCCAAGAACTTAGCTTAGGACATGGTACACAGTCCGTGCCTACTCTACCCCAAAAGAGAAGCGCAGGGCTCATTAAACAGGAAAGGGAGGACAGAGAGAAAGATAGAATGTCTTCTCATGCCCTGGTCCTATCCCCCCTTTGAATCCTTGTAACTTGTCTACACTGGAGTCCTGTCTTACTGAACTGTTGGCAGTCTCTCAGACACACTAGGCTACGTCAGACTGCCATTGTTTTTCATAAGCTGTTCCCTTTACTGTTCCCTCGACCTTCACCTGGTGGAAACTTTCCCAACTCTGAAGACTTTGCTCAAGAATCTATGAAGGACTGGGGCGGTGGCTCAGTAGTAGAACGCTTGCCTCGAATGCGTGAGGCCCTGGGTTGGATCCTCAGCACCACATAAAAATAAACAAATAAAAATGAAGATATTGTGTCCACATACAACTAAAAAATTTTTGAGAAAAGAGTCTATGGAGACTTTTACAACCATCCTCTCCTTAGCCTCCCATAACCTGGAGACATAACCACTTGGGCTCTTCTGCTGCTGCACACCCTATAAATGTTCAGCCACCATGTGGTAATGCATAAGTGCATGAGTGATAAACGGTTGAGGTATGTGACAGGTATTTATACCAGACCCTGCCCTCCAGGGTTCACAACTGGGTGGAGGAGCCAGGCTTGCAAATTCTTCCATGCCTTAGCAAGTTACTGGGTGCTTAGTTGAAAACATGACTTTCTCCAACCCTGCTTCCAGACTACAATCCCTGGAGGCTAGGGACCGTGTCCTAGGGATGAATGTATCCCCACTGCCTACCACAATGCCTAGACAGAACAGGAATTCCATGCTTCTTTAAAGGAATGAATGGATAGTTGAATAATTGAAGAAATACAAAAGTAAGTTCAAAAGCATGTCTTTCTCCCCACCCCCAACCCCAGTACTGGGGATTGAACCCAGGGCTTGGCACATGCTAGGCAGGCCCCTCATTTTCCATCAGTGGTTTTCTCTGTCATCTGTCCATCTGAGCCACGGTAGTCTTTCCAAACTGATTTTCTGTGAACACGCCCAATGACCCTGCTCATTGTCCCATACACCTGCCAAGGACTTTTCCTTTTATTCTGGTATAAATCTTCTTGTTTTGCTGCCTGAGTACATGTATTACAGAAAATTGGGAAGGACAGATGAATGGAAAAGAAAAAAGAAATCACCTATAAACATCCCCTTTTGGTCTGTGTCCCTCCAGATCTCTCCCACGTCGCTTATCTGCAAACACCATAACGATGACATGCACCAACTCTGGAGTCACACTGCCTGTGTTTAGCTCCCAGCTCTGCCACTTCATGGCAGTGTGACCTGAACTGTTTCAACTACTTCCTCAAATTCCTTCAGCTGGAAACATTCAGTATATCAAGGTGCCCTGTTTTGGGGTCTTGAACCCCATCATTCACGTGATTCTTAAACTGTGCTTTGGGTTCTTCATCTATCAAGTGGCGATGATGTGCCTAGTCACTGCTGTCTAGCTCAAGGATTAACAGGCTCATGCATGGGAAGGGCTTGGTGCGTGGTGAGAGCTCAGTACCTGTTAGCTGTTCTCACTCAGACTCTTTAGTTGTGGTGCCCATCGAGCCACCCAAAGTCACTCCGAGAAACATGTGGGTGTCTCATCAGTGACTCTTGAGATGAGTCACCCCAGATTGTGGCCCTGGATGGGCAGGTGATCCCCAGCGCTGGTTTCTGTGTGAGCCCTGAGTGGACGTGTGGCTGAACCAAGGCAGTTTCACTGAACCCTCCTACTGTCAATAAAAGGATTAAAGCTGCTCCATAGCCCCAGTGAACTCCCGGATAAATAGAGGGGCAGGTCGCTATCAGTGTCCTTCAGCTGTGTCACCTGAATGAGGAAGTGACTTCTCCCAGACAGGATGCAGCCCTCGCCACAGCCCTCCTGCCTGCCAGGCAGAGAGCCTTCTTCCGCCTTCAGGCTTTAGAAAGGGGCTTTGTCACCAGCCTGGTCCTCTGGACCAGGACATCACCGGGCGCTCCCAGCACCCAGCACCCGAGGCTGATTTGGGCAGTGGCCCTGTTTCCAGAAGAATCATTGTGACAGGATTTGGCATAGTGGGAGGATCGGGCTGTGGAGCCAGCCAGGTTGAGGTTGAGACCTCTCTCGGGCATTTACCAGCTGGGTCACTCAAAGCCTCTGCTTCCCCACCACAGAAAGTGACACGTGACTCTCCCGCTGCAAGCCTGCGAGGTTTTGGATAGTGCCAGACACAACGCAGTGGGTGTCCATGATGTGGAGCTCTGAGTCCTGGTCACCCGCTTTGCTCTGAGCAGTGGACAGTTCTCCCCGGTAGGAAAGCAAGAAGACTCCAGGTGGTGCTGGAGGGGGCCTGGCTGGAAGGCAGTCACTTTCCTGTCCCCAGGAGTAGGGGCACTTGCAGAAGATGAGTAAGCTGAATAAGCAGGAGAAGGGCGCCTGCTGTCTGTGTTATCTCACGTGGAGAATAAGCCTTCGGACAAGGCGCAGAAGAGAGCTGCCTTCCCGGTGGCATGCAGAAAACCACAGGAATGTGCTCAGCCCCAGTGCGCCCCACTCCCACCACGAGCCTCATTGTTTGACTGTGGGCTCAGGTCCCTATTCAAATGCAAACACCAGGAGGCGCCTTTGCATTGTGGCCAAGCTCCCAGTTGATGAGATTGACAAGCAGCAACTGCCTGGAGAGCCAGAGTGGGTAGGCAGGGGTGGGGGTGGGGTGGAGAAGCGGGAGTGGAGGGCCCTTGCCCAAAACAGGAGGAAACCCGGAGTGAAGGAGTTGGACAGCAAGGGCTCCATTTTGGCCAGAGTTAACTATGCCCACAGGCAAGGAGGTCCCTGCTCTAGGACCCCTTCTCCCAACAGGGCCACACGTGGAGGACTGGCTCTGGGGTGAGGGCCAGGGCAGTACAACCTCTGGGAATGGCAGCTCAGCATGAAACGGACAGCTGCTGAGTCATCTTGATCAAGCTCCTCAACTTCTCTGAATCTCAGTTTCACCATCTGTAAAATGAGGTCAAGAATACCTACTCCACAGGGTTGTGAGGATGGATGGTGTATCATCAACACTCACAGAATGTTAGCTCTGAATGTTTTCTTTCCAGCAAAAGCGTGTTCAGCTCATCCCTCCAAGGAAATGGCTTCAAGTCTGTTAAAACCCAGCAAGGTCCACAGCCCCATTATAGTGATGCACACCTGTAATCCCAAGGGCTTGGAGGCTGAGGCAGGAGGATCAAAATTTTGAGGCCAGCCTCAGCAACTTCGTGAGACACTCAGCAACTTAGTGAGACCCTGTCTCAAGATAAAATAAATAAATAAATAAATAAATAAATAAAAGGATTGGGGATGTGACTCAGTGGTAGAGTTCGCCTAGGTTCAATGGAGGGTGGGGTGGAGGAGGACAGCCAAGTCTAATATAAAATGGTACTCTTGTTTATTTCCCCAAATAGAAAAGGAAAATTATAGAAAAACTGGTTAAATCCAAAAGTCTAGTTTAGTTATTATTATTACTTATTATTATTACCTATGCTAAGTTGTTGCTTTTAGTAAGTAGAGTGTGGCTATGAAAAATAGCAGCATTAGAGAAATCTAGGTAGTGGGTATACAAGAGCTCTAGTGTAGTACACAACAAGCATTGACTGAAATTTGAATTAGTCAAAGTTCGGATATTCCATCTATGTTGTTTATTATGGAAAAAATAGAAACTAGCCTAAATGTCAAACAGGAATTTTGCAGGGTTAGTGATGGTGTGCACATACAAGAAAGAGAGGCAGTCTTTAAAAGCAATTCTGTAGAATTTGACTTGTGGACATGTATGGGTTAGAATACTTTTGACTATAAGTGACAGAAAATGAAGTTCAATCCATTTAAGTTTAAAAGAAAGTAATTTATTACCTAAAAATTCCCCCCCCAACCCCATACTGCCTCAAGCTGATGGGGTTCTAGCTTCCCGTGCAGGAGAGACTATGCATGGTAGGAGAGACTGTTCCAGACCATCTCCTATCATCAAGGAAATTTCTTCCCCCAACCCACCATCAATCTTGCCATCACTTCAGCCAGAATTATATCCCATCCTGTCATAACCCTGTCACTGGCCACAGGAAGGGATTGCTATTTTACCTAAGGCAGATTCTATTTTACCCTAGAGATTGGAGGTAGAATTTCCTTCTGGAAACCAGTAGCCACTCAAGGGAAGGTGCAGGCCTGGCTTAAAACTGGGAAGGAAGAAGGGAACAAGAGCTGATAGGTAAGAAACCAACAGTTTGTTGCAACATGGAAAAATGGCTGTGCCATTATCAAAGAGTACATTTCAAAAGCACTCAATACTGTGATCTCCTTTATGTAAAACTATTCACACATTTATATGTGTATATGCAAGGGAAAACATCTGAAAGGATATTCTTCAAAAGTAAATAGTGGCTGGTGCAGTGGCACATGCCTGTAATCCTAGCAACTCCGGAGGCTGAGGCAGGAGGATCATGAGTTCAAAGCCAGTCTCAACACAAAATAGGACTAGAGATGTGGTTCAGTTGTTGAGTGTCCTTGAGATCAATCCCCAGTACAAAAAACAACAACAAAAAAAAAAGGTAATAGTGGTTGTCTGTAAAGAATGAGATTTCAGACATTTTATTGTTTGTACTGTGCTTAATTATTTGTGTTTAGTTGTTAAATCACTTGTTATGTATGTGTTGCTCTTAAACAGACTATAATCATTTTCTTTGGAGCATTTCTGTTGTAAGTGGGCAAGCTGTTTGTGTGGAAAAGGTTTAGGAACTGCAATTTCAGACTTTGGAGACTTTTCTGAGAAGTTAAAAATTATTAGGGTGTTTCGTTTCATAACTTTTCATTCAATTCCAGGCTTAAAACATGTGCACAAATTCTTGGACACTCCTTCTATTGAAATGTAGAGTCTACGTGTCACTTCTACTTAAACTTGGATGACTGTTTTGAACAATAGAGTATGTCAGAAATGACACTGTGTCTGAGGGTAGGTCACAAAAGGTCATTAGCTTCCATCATTTTCCCTGAAATGGGTGCTTTTGGGAGCCTTAAGTCTACAAGTCAGAAGTCTGGCTATCTGAGACCATGTTGTGAGGAAGTCCAAGCCACATGGAGAGGCTGTGTGTAAGTCACTCCACTCAACAGTCTGAGCTGATCCCAGCCTGGGTGCCAAACATGTGAATGAAGAAAATCTCAGGTGATATTATGGTTTGGATATGAAGTGGCACCCAAAAGCTCCTGTGTTCATGCAGAATAGTCAGAGGTGAGATGATCGGATTATAAGAGCTATCACCTAATCAGTTCATCCAAATTAGAAGGGACTAACTGGGTGGTAATTGTAGCTAGTTGGGGCATGGCTAGAGGTGGGTCACTGGGAGACACAGAGGGAAGTTCATCATCGCTCATCACCGCCAGGACCCCTTCCCCTTTCTCTCTCTGTTTCCTGGCTGCCATGAGCAGAGCAGAATTCCTCTGCCAAACCTTTCCACCATCATGTTCTGCTTCACCTCAGGCCCAGAGGAATGGGATCAACTGACCACAGACTAAACCTCTGAAGCTGTAAGCCAAATTAAACTTTTCCTGGGTAGGAACGATAGTAGAATGAATCAGCCATTATGACCCTGCGTGCATGTATGATTACGTGACCTGTGTAACTCTACATCATGTACAAGAAGATGAATGAGAAGTTATACTCCATTTATGTACGATATGTCAAAATACATTCTGCTGTCATGTACAACTAATTAGAACAAATGAAAAATATATTTTAAAAAATTAGAAATTAAAAAAAAAGAATCCTTTCCCTCCTCCAAGGTGGTCTTGTCAGGTATTTTGTCTCATCAATGAAAAAAAATCTAACCAACACAGATGATTTTCATTCCTAGTCATCCCAGTTACCTCCAGTCATTCAAGTCTTTCCAGATGAGGAGAACACAGATAAATACAGAGAAAAGTCTTCCACACTGTGCTTTGTCCATATTCTTGCCCAACGAAACCCATGAGCATCATAAAATGACTGTCATTCAATGCTGCAGCTCCATCTGAAATGGTTTGTCTGCATGTTAGTTTTTAATGCTACAGACCTGTTCTCACAGGGACAGGATACAACCCAAGGGTTTGTCCTTGAACATGTCAGTAAAGCTGAAGGCCAGAAGATGCAGCAGGTAGGAAGGCATTGGGAGCCACAAACATTTCCCACACTCAGGCTGAAGGGACAGGAGGGACAGAGGCATGAGTCACCTAGGCATGACGCAGATGGGATTAAGTCAAGAAGGGTTAGATTTGTAGCTAGTGTTTCAGGCAACAAGAAGGAAGAAGAACATCTTGTCAAATGGCCCAGAGCAGCTCAGAGGCTGAAAGAACCAGACTCGTTGAAGTGGGTCTCAGAATACTTTCTACCCGTTAGCTTGAAACATTGGATAAGCCACTCAGCTGCCTTCTGGAACGAAAAGCCCTCCTAGTGTTGTGAGAATTCATGAGCTCATGGGTTTTGTTTGAAACCCAGGGGCTGTGGGCAACACCTGTCCCCTCCCTGAAGAACAGATATGTCCCAAGGACAAACACTTTATTTATATATTTTTTTCAGGATTGGACTTAAAAGTGAAGACTGCAGTCACATTTAAAATTTTGCTAGTGACTGTTGGCTGGGAAGATGGTGAGGAGGAGGGAGGGGTGTGTGGAAAGGGAAGGAAGTGTTGGGACAACACCAGCAGGCGGGAATACAGTGGACCAGGGTGGAGACTGTGCTACACTGGCTGGAAAGTCCTGCTGTGGAGGCCAAAAGATCTGGGTTTCACCTCGACTTGCACCCTCACTGGCCTGGCTGCCTTGGGAAGTGTCCCCAGACTTTGGTTCTCTGTGAAGAGAGAGCCCACCTGGGAAACTGTGTGCACCTTAGGGAGCCCTGGTCCTGCACTGCACACAGAGGCCGATGCCCATTTCAAGCATCTTCTTAGCATGCCATTCCAGTGCGCACCTCCTGTGTCCTGCCAACCCACAGGGCTTTGTTCTCAGGCAAGAGTGGCCCTGTGAACTCCACTGACCACGTTCCCATGGATGTCTCTGAGCATCAGCCCCTCACACTAGACTCACATTAGGCTAAGAGGACACTGCCCATCTTCCCTCCTTGTCTCCCCTCCCCAGGCCCGGCCACAGCTGTTGGACTGGTGGCCTCAGTTTCCCCACATGCCAGATGGGCTCCTGAGCTTGACGTTCTTGCTCTAGGTCTCACCTGGTACGATCCCCTGAGCCTAGTCCAGGTTTACCTTACAGGTCCTGTGTAACAGAGAAGCCAGCAAAATACCTCCTCCCTGCTCTCTACCTCCAGGCTTTCACCCCAGTATCCACCCTTCATGGCATCCAGAGTGGCTTCTGGTGCTTTGTTTTTGTTTTTTTTAATGTTTTATTCTGATTTGTTTTATACATGACAGCAAAATGCATTACAATTTATATCACACATATAGAACACAATTTTCCATATCTCTGGTGGTACACAAAGTATATTCATGCAATTAGTGTCTCCATATGTGTACGTAGGGTAATGATGTCCATCTCATTCCATTCGTTTTGTTTTAAACACTCAAATTATGTCACATCACTCCTCTCCCAACACTCTCTAGAGGTAGAGAGTCTTCCTTATTATAATTACCCTAAAGTTGGGGCTGAGGAGGTAGCTCAGTGGTAGAGCACTTACCTAGCATGTGGGAGGCACCGGGTTCCATCCTCAGCAACACATAAAAATAAATAAATAAATAAATGAAAGTATTATGTCCATCTACAACTTCAAATAAATAAATAAAAGTTTTAAAGAAAAAAAAAACTAATAATCCTAAATTCTTCCTCCTGACCTCAAAGCCTGATCCCCTCTGCACCATTGTCCCCTCCCTCGCCAGTTCCCACCACACTGGTTATTTACTCTCCATCCTTCAAACAAACCCTCTCTCTCCACCTCAGGGCATGTGGGCTTGCGTCTGCTCTTGCCAGCCCCCTGCATGCTGCACCTTTTCTCCTTGCCACCTGACTCAGACATCCACCCTTCAGAGACCACAGTGGACCACTGTCATGGACCACCATCAGCTGCCACCTGCCCTCACCCAGCTGCACTCACTTCCCCCACTGTATCTTATCAGAGTTTCTCCATAGCTCTTATTGGTATCAGAAAACATGTAATTTATTGGTTGATTATAAATGGTTAACAAAACACATCAACAATTCTATATGATTAATATCATTGGTTGTCAAATCCAGTATTTCCAGGCAAATACAGGTATTTCTTAACTTACAATAGGGTTGAGTCCTAATAAAATCCATCACATTAGTTGAAATTGAGTTGAACATGCATCCCATACACCTAACCCACCAAGCACCACGGCTCCGTGTCGTGGCACACTGCAGAGTATGGTTGTGTCCTCGTCACCATCATGTGACTGACTGGGATCTGTCTCATTACCACTGCCAGCATCACAGGCGGGTTGTTGTACCCCATACCAGGTGTTGTACCCTATATCACTGGCCCAGGAAGAGAACAAAATGCAAAACTGAAGTAAGTTTCTACTGAATGTATATCGCTTTGGCACCACCAGAAAGTAAAGATATCAAAAGTCAAACCATCATTGAATCAGGGATTGTTGCAATTTTACTTATTCTTAATAACGCTTACAATCTGCTGCCCTCCACCAGAATGGGAGCCCCTTACAGAAACGCACTCTTTCTGAGTTACCTGTGTATCCCCAACACCAAGGCAGGTCCTGTTTGTTGACTGACATTGGATGACTGTCTACCTGAAAAAGCTCCTCCTAAGGTCCCACTTTCTCCAACTTCTGCATCCTCAGAGCTCCTAAAGGCCTGATTTGGCACCAAGACCACACTGCCTATGGGAGCACTTTCTGATGTGTCAAATGTCTCTCTGACCCATGCTCTGTCCCCATCCCCATAAAGTCCTTAGCACAGGATTCTTGCACAAACAGATGTTCCTAAAAAAAAAAAAAAAAATTTAGCTGTTTATGTGATGGGTTGTTAATTGGCTGGAGCTTTTGGATTTTATTTTTTATTTTTTATGTTGGAGAATGAATCCAGGTCCTCAGACATGCTAACCAACTGCTCTGCCAATGAGTTACATCTCCATCCACTGGTTGGCACTTTTATCCCTTCCCCAGTCTCTATCTCACCCCTTTGGGCTGGAAATTCATCCCTAATTGTCCCCCGCCCCCCGTGGTTACCATCATGATTATACCGGCTTGTTGCCTGGTTGTGATATGAACTTCATTCCCAGAGGCCCTTCTGTGAAAAGGACATCCATGAGGGTTCACTTATGAAGTGAGTACCCCGATTTCACGTCCAAAGTCAACACAGGCAAATATGTAATTATCCAGCATTATTGCCTCTTATAATTACCCCGACTCCTCAGTCAACATGGTGAACTAAAGAAATGAGCGTGAAAAGTGGAGTGCTTAAAATTTGCCCTCTTGTCCCTTAAAATGTTTATTTTTCAATCATGATGCCAAATAGTTTATGTCTTGCTACCCAATTAGCGCATGTATGTGGAATTTACAGGCCATCTAGAGTAAAGCTTCGTAACTTTCCAAATGTCTGTGTCTCATGGAGTGTCCCATCAAATATTTCCAAGTATTCATTTCCCAGGCGCTATTTCTAGATTGCTAAACACCACAATCAACAGCATTTCTGTAGCGATTAAAAAGCATTCTAAGTTAATTCACTGCAGAATTCCCAAGGAGTCCAGAGTTGTAGAGGACTTCCCTCCCAGACCAAGGGTTCTCAAAGTATGGCCCCAGGACGGACCACTTCAGACTGACTTGGAATATTCAAATGCTGATTTTCTGATTCCTGCCTCCTGGAGGGTGGAGCTAAGGGATCTGCATTTTTAACAAGCTCCCCAGGTCCTTCTCCTTCACTGTGGAACATCACTTTTCATCCTGTCCTTGACCAGCACCTTGCCCCTGCTGCTACTCTGAAACAAGCAAGAGGAAAGTCAGTGGCAAATAAAAACATGGCTTCCTACAGAGCACCCTTCAGGTCTGAATTATTGAACCTATCTTCCAGAGAATTAATAGTGATACCTGTGCTAGTTAGAATGCCAGTTAGGCTGGAGCAGTGGTTTACAAAGATAGATCATTGTTCTCTCACTTAGCAATCTGGGGGTAAGCAGGCAAGGCTGGTGTGATGTTGAGGGTACTATATTTTGTTCTCCCCTACCTAATGTATAGCCTCTATCTTACATCCTAGCCTGGCTGCCTCAGATCCACTCACCATGTTTGGGTTGCGGTCAGTGAAGAGCATGCGCTTCCCTTTAAGGACATGACCCTGAAGTTGCAAACATCACTTTCACTCATAGCCATCTGGTCAACTTCTAGCTGCAAGGGATTCGGAGAAACGTGCACCTCTTCCTCCCCCTCCCCCATTTCTACGTTCCAAACAAATTTGAACTTTCTTTTACTATCAGAAAGAGGAAAATTATTATTGGACGATGACTAACAATCATTGCCCTAATGCCTTCAATAAAATAATCAGGATTCATAAAGAGTGAAAGGGTGTATGTGTATGTGTTTGTGTGTGTGCATATGTAACACAACCTTCCTTCCAAGTGTTCTGACTGCTTGAAAGTTTTAAGTACTTTCCTTCAGTCCTAGGGTTGCCAGATAAAGTACAAAACATCCAGTTATATTTTAATTTCAGGTAAAAAACCATTATTTGCAATGTAAATGTGTCACAAATATTCAGATTTAACGGGTTATTATGTATTATCATTTGCTAAATCTGACAACTCCATGTAGTCAGGGACCAGAAATTGAGATACCAGGAAATAAACATGTGTTTTTCATCCCAAAAAGCAGGAAGCAGCTCTTTTTTAATAGCTTCATGCCAGGAAGCCAGTTCATTCCTCTCCTCAATGATGGACTTTTTGTAGTGAAATAAATAATCCCTCCCATGGAGAAGAGAGTTGGGAATGAACCACGCAGTGGCAGAAGTGTTAATGGTGTGCAAACAGGGTGGGAGCTGCTGCTGTGCCCGTGGGTGAGCAGGGACACAGCAGCAACATCTTCAACGAGGGAGCACCTGTGGCCTGGAGAAGATGCGTGTGCAGGGGGAAGCGTGGTGACAGTAGTGAGGTTCTGTAGCAAAGACCAGCTCCTGTGACTTCCTGGTGGTGAACCCCTGGTGAACACAATTTTGCCAGTTTAAGGAGTTTACAAACTCCCAGAAGCACATGGGCTTCTACATGAATGGTCTAGAGCAAACTCAAAGTAGTATAGGGAATCTGCAGGAACAAGACCTGTGCTGACTGCAGCAGTAACCAAGCCATCCTGGGCCAGCCGTTCATAATCGGTGTGAACACTGGCCTTACGACCTTCTCCTCCATCTTCATCTTCCCTAGGTGGGTCTGACCTCAAGCCCTCCCATGTTCCCAGTCATTTCTGACAAGGTGGATATTGATGACCCTTTCCCCATGTGTTCCCCTCAAATTCTAGAATACTCTTCAGTCTAACTGTAGGACCCCAGCTACAGTAGCCAAAGTGGTTAGTCTCTTGTGGGATTAACCACATCCCATGGATGAGGAACAAGCTGAGCAGACTTGGGTCCCAGGTTTCCTACCCTACTTTGGATTTCTCCTGGAGACCAAGAGCCTCAATATGAATCCAAGCAGGCACCAAGGCTCAGCAAACTTCCCAATGGTTAAACTGTTTTCTCTGGAATCTACCTGCTCTTAGGGATCTTGCCACCTACAGACTAACATCGTAATGCAACTGCTTCCTCTGAATTGCATGGTCAACAGAGCTCCTCTGCATAGCTTGGTCCATAATGATGTTCCTCCCCAAGTGGATAGTGATCAAAATTCGATCTGAGATCAGTATATCCATCAATGGTCCTCAGTCAACAGGGACACATCAAAAATATTCATGAGGTTTTTTTCCCCCCCCCCACAAGACTCCATCCCAAACCTACTGGATTCCTTTGTGAGTGATCCAGGGGCATATGAATTTTTTGAGTGTTTTACAGATGATTCTGTTACGCTTTATAGATGGAAAACCTCTGGTCAAGGCACCCAGCCTTAAATTAGGGAAGACTTCCATAGCCAGCTGAGTTCTCCAACTCCTAATTACCTTTTCTTCTTTGCCCTCCCCATCAGAATACAAACAGACCTTCTGAGACTTCCAGAGTTGTGACAGACGACTCCTGGAGATGGTAGATTAGGGAGGGGGATGTAGATCAAAATTGAATTTATATCTGTTTACCATGCTATGTGTAAGTTAGCTTTTTATTAAGACCAAATTTTTTTTTTCTCCATGGGGAGAGTAACTTGTTCTCAAAAAAAAAAAAAAAAAAAAAAAAAACCCTAATAAATTGAAGACTTAACTCAAGGGTTTTAGATTAAATTGTTGACTGTGACCACAGTGATCTGAACCATCCATTGACCACTGGAGCTCAGGGACTCTCCACTGATTCTCTGCTTGACCTACCTGTCCTGAGGCCCCTCTGAACATTGGGGGCAAAATTAAATGACTGGTGTCATAGAGTAGGCATGACACTAACACTCTATGTGGGCACACATTCACATAAATTACTTATAATGCACAGTCATGAATATCAATCTACTTGGCATAGAAAATAAAAAGGAAAACAACAACCAAATGGGAAAGCCACTTTGCTTTTATTTCCTCCCATCACGCCAAGCCTCAGCATCCCTATCCTAGTAGTGACTCAGACCCAATCTCATCTCCAATTCACACCCTTCTACATGGCTCAGTTTCTGGGAGTGCATACCCATGTGCCACGAACCCAGCCATTCAATACGATTCTGTCAGTTCACTGCACGTTTAGTCAGCACTACACCAAGCATCAAGTTGACCTATTTTCTTTGAAATTAACCAGATATTTTTCTGCTGGAGATATTGAATCAACACAGTGCATGTGGGCACAGCATGACCCTACACTGTAGTAAAAGCAGCACGATGCTCTGTCTAGTGGTTGTGAAGGTTACTTTGCCTCTGTGTCTATTGGGTTCACCCGTGTGCTTCTCGTTCAGCCCCTGGCTCGCCAAACTCAATTCCTGTTACTGTCATCAGGAGTTTTCCCATGCCTGCCTTGAAGCCTAGAGAATTAGAGACTTCCCTTTGAGACTCATCCAATTATCCACTTATTCATCCATTTATTGAGCACTTACCATATCCAGAGCACTCAAACCCCAAAGCTTATTGAGATCTAGAACCTGGCGGGGTGCAGTATAGTTGGTCTTCCATATCTATGGATTCTTCATCTGCAAGTTCTGCAACGATGGATTCTGTGGGAGGCCATCCTCGCACGTGATTTGAGTTACCTCCCTGGCTGGGTGAGGTAAAGCTGTGTCAAAGCTTTCCCCACCCTTATCCAGGTCCCAGGGCTTGTCTGTGCAGAGGCGTGTCTGGCCACTGCCCTGAAGATCCAATTGTCGCCCCTGACCTTGGGATGCTGCCCCCCTTAATCTTCATTGGATGGGATTTTTCCCAGAATTTTTTGTTCCCCAATAAAAGTCCACTCCCTGGCGTGTTCTCTCTCTCGCTAGCCTCTTCAGTAAACCTTCAGTATTAGGTGGCTGGAGGCTGGAGCTAGGAGGAGCCGTCCTGGAGCTGGTTTTAAAGGTAACTAGAGTCTCGTCTCTTTAATTTAAAACTCCCTAGCGGTTTCTCAGGATTCAAAACTTCTTTTATGAAGCCAGCACGGATTGCAGGCTAAAGATGGATTCAACCAACTGATGATAAAAAAAAAAAAATTCACAAAAAATTGCAACTTGTCATGATTCCCTAAACAACTAGTACAATAACTATTTACATCATATTGGTGTTCTAAGTAATCTAGAGATGACTTAAAGTATACAAGAAGACACACATAGGTCATCTGCAAATACTCCATCATTTTCTATAAGGGATTTAAGTATCCTCAGATTTTGATGTCTGCAGGAGCTCCTGGAACCAGTTCCCTATGGATACCAAGGAATGACTGCTTTCATAAGGAGTTTTAGTTGCAGACAACAGAATCCTCTGTAGTTAAAGTACTAGATTTGCTAGAGGATTTTAGGCAGCTTATAGAATTTTCAGAAGAGTCAAACTGGGATTCTCTACACTCAGGCAAAAAAAAAAAAAAAAGTCTTATCACCCACAGTGCAGGAGTCCCAGAAGTATCCACACTTCTACACCTTCTGTCACTGTGATTCCAGAGACTACACTGGCAAAGTCATAATCTATCCCAGAACAACCGAATGGCTTTACCATCATGCTTGCCAGGACGTCTCCTAAGTGACCTCTTTCTTTGTCTCTCACATCTACTTCAATACATCAGATGAACAGAGCATTTGATGGCACCTTGGTCACAAAAGCATACTGCAAGCACTTCTGAGAATGTAGCTTTGTCCTTCCATCCTCTATAGCAGGAAAAAGATGAAAGGGGGTTATGGAGGTGAGGGTGTAGAGAGAAGGTCAGGGGAGAAATTTTGAGTAACCAAGTATCAAACTTTGAAGGGAAAGCAGGTTTTTGCCCAAAGGATTAAAAAGAAGGAAAGAAAGAAAGAGAGAGAGAGAGAGAGAGAGAGAAACCCAGGCAAAGAGAAAAGCTTGAGATGAGGCACTGGCATGTGAAAGAATAGGCATGTTTGGGGAAAGTTGTGACATTTTTGTGGCTGAAGCATTGGTGAATGTGCCGAAGATGGGAGTGTAGAAGGGAGATGGACAAGGGCGTACGAGCCAAGAAAGTAGGAAATAGCCAAACTGGGAAGGGTCTTGTATGCTCTCAGAAGCTTGGCCTGTCTCCAACTAAGCATAAAGCCAGGTGGCTTCTCCAAATCTGACCAAAACGTACAAACTGTCAATCAAAAGTTTCAGCCCCAAATACTGACCCTGATATATACACATATCACAGTTTCTTTGTCCATTCATCTACTGAAGGGCATCTAGGTTGGTTCCACAGTTTAGCTACTGTGAATTGAGCTGCTCTTGTTAAGGAAGTCATCGATGTGACTGCATCACTGTAGAATGCTGATTTTAAGTCCTTTGGGTATAAAACAAGGAGGGGGATAGCTGGGTCAAATGGTGGTTCCATTCTAAGTTTTCTAAGGA
This sequence comes from Ictidomys tridecemlineatus, assembly GCF_052094955.1. Taxonomy (NCBI): domain Eukaryota; kingdom Metazoa; phylum Chordata; class Mammalia; order Rodentia; family Sciuridae; genus Ictidomys; species Ictidomys tridecemlineatus. The sequence continues at coordinate 32,496,954 of NC_135480.1, forward strand.
ATCCCCATATTGTTTTCCAGAGCGGTTACATCAATTTGCAGTCCTGCCAGCAATGAATGAGTGTACCTTTCCCCCCACATCCTCGCCAGCACTTATTGTTGTTTGTATTCTTGATAATTGCCCATTCTGACTGAAGTGAGATAAAATCTTAGTTTTGATTTGCATTTCTCTAATTGTATTTCTCTAATTGAAAACTTTTTTCATATATTTGTTGAGCAATTGTATATCATCTTCTGAGAAATGTCTAGTTCCTTAGCCCATTTATTGATTGGGTTTTTTTGCTGTTAAGTTTTTGAGTCCTTTATATATCCTGGAGATTAGTGCTCTATCTGAGGTGTATGTGGTAAAGATTTTCTCCCATTCTGTAGGCTCTCTCTTCACATTATTGAGTGTTTGCTGAGAAGAAGCTTTTCAGTTTGAATCCATCCCATTTATTGATTCTTGATTTTATTTCTTGCACTTTAGAACTCTTGTTAAGGAAGTCAGGTCCGAAGCTGACATAATGAAGACTTGGGCCTACTTTTTCTTCTATTAGGCTCAGAGTCTCTGGTCTAATTCCTAGGTCCTTGGTCCACTTTGTGTTGAGTTTTGTGCAGGTGAGAGAGAAGAATTTAATTTCATTTTGCTCCATATGGATTTCCAGTTTTCCCAACACAATTTGTTGAAGAGGGTATCTCCAATGTTTGTTTTTGGTGCCTTTGTCTAGTATGAGAAAACCATATTTATGTGCATTTGTCTCTGTGTCTTCTATTCTGTACCATTGGCCTACACATCTATTTTGGTGCCAATACCATGCTGTTTTTGTTACCATAGCTTTGTAGTATATTTTAAGCTCTGGTATTGTGATGCCTCCTTCTTTACTCTTCTTGCTAAGGATTGCTTTGGCTCTTCTGGGTCTCTTATTTTTCTAAATAAATTTCATGATTGCTTTTTCTATGAGGAATGTCATTGGGATTTTAATTGAAATTGCATTAAATCTGTATAAAGCTTTTGGAGTATGGCCATTTTGACCATATTAATTCTGCCTATCCGAGAACAAGGGAGATCTTTACAGCTCCTAAGGTCTTCTTTAATTTCTTGCTTTAGTTTTGTAGTTTTCATTGTAGAGACCTTTTACCTCTTTTGTTAGATTAATTCCCAAGTATTTTAGTTTTTTGAGGCTATTATGAATGGAGTAGTCTTTCTTGTGGTACTAGGGATTGAATCCAGAGATGCTTTACCACTGAACTATATCCCAAGCCCCTTTTTAAAAAATTTTGAAACAGGGTGTCACTAAGTTACACGGGCTAGCCTTGAACTTTCAATCCTCCTGCCTTGGCCTGAGTAGCTGGGATTATAGATGTGTGCCACCACATGGAACTCACTTTTTATATTAATTACATGATGGTCTTCCATCCTTTACACACACACACACACACACACACACACACACAGAGAGAGAGAGAGAGAGAGAGAGAGAGAGAGAGAGAAATGCTTCTAATAAATATCTCCTGTAAGAAAGCAAGATAGGCAGAAAATTTGAGTAGAAAAGCACAAGACTTTCAAGGTAGATTTGAGTTTAAATACCCTCTATTTTGATGATCTTAGGAAATTAAAAAAAAAAAGACTACTATTTCACAAGATTATTTTGAGAATTAAAGTAAATGAGGATGTATGTTAAGACAGTATCACACAAATGGTAGGAGCTAAACAGGTAGACACTGTCCATTATTAGAAACTTTACTCATGAGCTCCAGTGGGTAAGTACACCAATCTAGTATATGTAATGCATGAATATACACCTGTTTGTAACAATCTCACTGCTTCTCTTGTCTCAGGAGAAATTGAAATTGTAGTTTAGGTCAAGAAATTATTCAGACCCATGTGTATAGTAATTATAGTTCTTAAAAATAAATGGTAATAAAATCCAGTGGTGTAACCAGAAGTGTAAATTTCTGCCGACTCAGTGTCCATTGTTACCCTCAACAAGCCCTCCCCATTCTAAATGTGTCTAGAGCTATACATGTTTGCTGGGAACTGAAGGGATGGTATCTTAATTCAGGAGAGCTACTTATAATAGCTCTTATATACCATAGGTTTAGAAGCTTATCATCAACAGAAATTTATTCCGTATAGTGTTGGAGATTGGGAAGACCGAGAACAAGGCACTGGGAGATTCCATCTGGTGAAGGTCTTTACCTGGATCGTGGATGGCCAGTTCTCTCTGTGTCCTCACAGGGTGGAAGAGGCGATGCACCTCTCTGTGCCTCTTTTCTGAGGGCGCTAATCCTGTTCGCAAGGATCCAACATGCATGATCTAATAGCCTCCCAAGGATTCCCCCTGTTAACATTACATTAAAAACTGGCTCTCAACACATAAATGTTGGCAGGACACAAATATTCAGGCCACAGAGGTGGGGAGGAAAGTGAGGTGGTGATTTGATTCTCTAGAACCCAAATGCTGAGCTGTTTCAAAAAGAACTGCTGAGCTCTTCTGTATCCCCATAGTCTTCAAAAATGACTGTTTAGGAAGACAGCTTTGGTACTGTGCATGATCATGGCAGGTGCCCCAGTCTGGGCAAGCATCCACCGGAGTTATTATGGGCTGCCAAGGGTCAGGTTGACTGGTTCATTGTGCTGACTCTGGAGTTTGACTTCCAGGGTCCAGATTTTTCACTTTGCTACTTGTGACTTTGGTCCAGTTTCTTGTCTGTCCTTAAACATGGTTTCCCCTGATTAGGTTTCTCCTTGTGTAAATGGCTATAAAGATAATATTAATAAATGTTGTAGTCATTTTCCTATCATCACTGCTTTAAAAAAATTCAATCCTGGTGGCTTAAAATGATAGAAATTTATTCTCTCACAATTCTGCAGTTTAGAATTCCAAAGTCAATTTCATGGGGCTGAAATCAAGATGGAAACAAGACCTGAGTCCCTCCAGAGTCTCTGGGGAGAAACCACTACTTGCTTATTCCAATTTCTGGTCACTATACATTCCTTAGCCCATGGTCTCATTATTCCAATTTCTGCCTCCTTGGTCACATCACCTTCTCTTTTGTATACTGAATGTATTCTACTTCCTTCTTATAGAAATTCATAATGATTGTATTTAAGTCCCACCTGTGTAACACAGATTAATTTCCCCATCTTCAAAGACTATTTTTTTTTCTGTCTATAAGGGAAGATTTATAAGGTGGCAGTATATATTTTGACTGTGGAGGTGGGGGGTGTCTATTTTTAGCCTGCCACCTCTGTTTAGTGGTCATGTGTGAGGGTTGGATGAGATATAGGGTAATGCACAGTGGTTAGAACATGGGAAGCATTCAAAAAGCATGGTCTACTGTTACCAGGGACATCTTGCCAACTGCAAAATGACCTTAAAGGAAACTATCCCAAAGGGAGATAAAGGAAGAGAGAAGAGTTTTAGTGGTGGTTGACCTTTACCAATTGCCTATGAATGTTTGTGTTGGTGGTCTTAGCATGTGCTTTTCAAAAACACCTCTGTAGGTCATAACTCCTTGTGAAAAGGAAAAGTTGGGAAATATTGGAAAGAATCCAGAAATAGGTGCCAAAGAGTTTACTCTCTGTTCTTATTAACCCATATTTGAAATTAAAGTATTTATAGAATTTGTACTTTTACATCAATTCTGAATTATATAATCATCTAATTCTGAATGAAAAAAAAATGTTCCATATGCAGGAATTTTTAAATTTTTCCTTGTGGTTTATAATATCTTTCTCTAACATTCAACATAAGTGGGACATATTGGTTTTCTCAATATTGGCATAAAACTGCTCTTTGTTGTGTCACTGTTAGTTTTAAAAGCACAGAATAAAAATCAAGATTGACTATTTTAACAGCTTCCCACTTTTCCCACAGGCCTGGCAGGTCTGTCATCAAGACTGGGGAATAGACTTAGACTTACAAAGAAGTCCTTTCACAGCCATTATTTCACTTAATTCTCCTAATAAACCTATAAGAGGTACAGGTATCATGGATGCCACTTTTTTTTTTTAGCTCTGGAAAATGACATGAGAAACTTAAGGCTCAGCGAGTGAAAGAGAACTGTTGGAGTGCAACGGGAATATCCTGACTCTAGTGACCACTGATAAAGGAGAGAGAATAAGGATGGAGGAAGAGAATGCAGAGAAGGGTAAAACATTATGGAACTCTAAGCCTACAAAGTCCTGGGAGGGGGAAAAAACAGTGAGAGACATGGGTTGAAGTACATCAAAACCCCAAGTCAACCTCCTGTTTCTCATAATTAAAAAAATGGGAATATTGGGGTTGGGATTGGGGCTCAGTGGTAGAGTGCTCACCTACCATGCATGAGGTACTGGGTTCTATCCTCAGCACCATAAATGTAAAATAAAGATATTGTGTCCACCTAAAACTAAAAAAAATAAATATTGAAAAAAACAAATAAATAAAGTGAGAATATTAATGCCAACAAGCCAGCAATCTGATGCATGTATACATGTCTGACTGGCTGCTTCCTTGGGTTGCCTTCATAGGGTACAATAAAGGCAATACATGACCTTATTCACCACTTTTTTGTTTTGTTTTGTTTCATTTTGTTTTTTAACCTGTAAACCACATCCTTTCACCTGGGCAGGCATCTGAGCAGGTGAGAGATTTCTCCTATGATGTGGGCAATTGAATGCCCCTTATTTCCCAAAAAAATATTTCTTTAAGTTGAAAGCAGAGCACATGCAGGTGAATAGGGAGCTGAGGACCACATTGACCACACTGTTTTAAAATACTTATATTAATAAAACTGGCAGTTTATAGAATAAGTATATCCCTGTGTGTGTGTGTGTGTGTGTGTGTGTGTGTGTGTGTGTGTGTGACTGAGCTTCCTTTTCAGACTGTAATTCCCTCCTCTTCTAGGAGGGTGTCATTTTCCATACTAACTGCATTTCCTGTTTTTCAACTTTTATGGCATTACTTGAAGGTTTCTCTGGTGCAGGAGATATTACAGTGACCAGTCTTTGTGACGAGAGAGACATCAGCATTGCAGGGAGAAAGGGATGGGCTCCTTGAAATGACCTGATGCAAAAGGAGAAAATGGGTGTAAAACTACACATTTGGGATAGCAAAATATTCTCTAATGGGGCCGGGGTTGTGGTACAGCACTTGCCTACCATATGTGAGGCACTGGGTTCAATTCTCAGCACTGCATATAAATAAATAAAAATAAAGGTCCATTGATGACTAAAAAAAATTATGTGTGTGTGTGTGTGTGTGTGTTCTCTAAAGCAGTGGTTCTCAATACAGTATTCATCATGATTATCTTTGGGGCTTAAAAACAAACAAATAAACAAAAACAACAACTAGCCACTAGGCCCCAACCTAGATACCCATTGTTATTTCTGTGAGTGGGATCCATGAAAGAGATGATCTGTGTATAGCTGGGTTTGAAAGCCCAGTGCTCTGAAGAAAGGACGAAAGAAAGAAAGAAAGAAAGAGAGAGAGAGAGAGAGAGAGAGGGAGGGAGGGAGGGAGGGAGGGAGGGAGGGAGGGAAAGAAAGAAAGAAAGAAAGAAAGAAAGAAAGAAAGAAAGAAAGAAAGAAAGAAAGAAAGAAAGAAAGAAAGAAAGAAAGAAAATGATACCAGAACTTCACTCCATATTCTTTTCAGACAGTATAAAATATATAAACTGAGTTTCCCAACAAATTCTTGTGAAGTCTTCATCCTACCTTTTTTATTATAGAAAATTGATTGGAGCACTTAAGTTCAAGTTCAAGAAGGTTGACCACACCTCTAAGTCCACTTTTCCTCCCTCCCCAAACACTCTGATTTCACTTATTCACGCCAAGGCTTTGCCTGAGTCTTGTTTGGCCAAAAGGAATCATAGTACCAAACCTAAAGACATGCAGTAGAGCCATATACTCTGCCCACTGTGTGACTGTAGCAAGCTACAGTTGTTGAAATTTTTATTGGTAATGAAGAAATGAGAACAAAATATTCAGATCCTACGATTTTAAGCTCTATATGATATCATCACCCAAATCTACTGATTTTAGGCAGATTCTGCTTTAATTCCTAGATCTGTGAGATTTAAAAAAGTATTTACTTTGCATAGTGAATGTAAGTGCTGACTCTCGTCAGAATTAGAAAACTTATGTCCTGTGTCTACTCATTTTCCTTACTTGCCTCCCCTAACTTCTGGCATATTCCCCACCCTAGGCATCTCATGACATCTGGACATTTCCTGTTTGGAAATTACCTGATAGATTAATTCATTTTAAGGTGTGAATATTTAGCCACAGTTTTATACTTTAGTACTTTACAGGAGTCAATCTATATTTTAAAATACCTACAGGAAGTAGTATTTATTTAAAAAAAAACATTAAAAAGTGGAATTTGCGAGATAACAAATCCCACCATTATATATGATACATATGTAAAAATGGTAGAATTTACCCACTGTGAATTTCAATAGCACTGTTTCTGAACTTTTACATTACTGCTGTTGTTTTTATTGCTAAAGATCTTATTGTACAGAATCTACTTTCCTCAGAGAATTTCATTTTTTTCTGCCCACGCTTCTTTGAGCTAGGTTCTGTTCACATCTTTTTAAATGAGGAAATTGGCTAAGAAGTGATTTGCTCAAGGTTTGACAGCTTAGAAGCAGTGGCCCCAGGCCCCCAAATACCTTGTTGTATCTCAGAGAGTGTGTACCTCTTGGCACAGATCCAATTAGAAGACACAGGCACACTAGTCATTTGAACAGTGACCATATAATGTAAAATGTATGTATAGATTATTTAGTAACAGTGGATTATGTACTTAGGGGTTCTAATTGCATATGATTGTTCTTCTTCTTCTTGGTACTGGAGATTGAAGCTAGGGGTGCTTTATCACTGAGCCACGTCTTATTTTTTATTTTGAGACAGGATCTTGCTAAGTTGCTTAGGATCTCACTAAGTTGCTGAGGCTACAATCCTCCTACTTCAGCCTCCTGAGTTGCTGGGATTACAGGCATGCACCACTGCCCTTGTGTGTCCATTGCTTTTTAAAAGTTCCTGAACTCTTACCTATCCCAAACCAGACTATTAACTCAAGGGCAAGAAAATGTTTGTGCTTCTCTCATACTCCCCCACAATGTCAAGCACAATCAGGCATTCACACTCAAGTTCAAATCCTTGCTGTGCTGCTTACTAGTTGGATAAACTTGAACAAACCACTTAACCTCTCTATAAAACAAGCATAGTGATGCCTGGATTAGGATAATGGAAAGAATAAAATGAGCTGATAAATGAAAACAACTCAACTACATAGTTGGTGGCCACTACCACTACTACTATTACAAACGTTGTTATTATTAAAATTCTTTGGTTTCTCATCTTCTGAAATGCTGGCTAGTATAATTGGGACAATATTTTAAAATCAACAAGTCAGTTGTGGGCTTATGCCTGTAATCCCAGATTGCAAGTTCAAGGCCAGCTTTAGCAACTTAGAGAGGCCCTAAGCAGCTTAGTAAGACCCTGTCTCAAAATAAAAAATAAAAGGGATAAAGATGTGGCTCAGTTGGAAAGCCCCCCCCCCTCAATTCCCCAGTATCCAAAAATAAATAAAATAAACAAGACATCCTTTGACCTCATTACAGGCAAATCTGTCCATTGGTCTGCCGTAAGGAACTACCATATGTTACTCAGCCCTATTTGAGCATGTATTTTTTTTTTTTTTACAACAGTACTAAATGTTAATGTCAGGTCAACATTCACTCTACCCCATCAAAAATCTCTTAAGCACAAGCCTACAGAAAGTTGGCCTTCTTGAAACCAAGGGTGATATTTCTATGCCTGGTTAACTTTCCTCTAGCTTTCAACATGAGCCAATTGGCTTTAATCACAGGATGTTATTGAAAAAGATTGGGCAGATTATGGGTAGTAATAGAGATAATTGCCAAGGAGAAACAAGGAAAAAATAAATGAATCTTCCATCTCAGAGAGAAATAAATGGCTTTATTATGGGGTCAGGCGGGATGATCCTAAAATTCCCTGTCCAAGAGAAAATGCATAATGGTAGTTTGGGAGTTGGAGAATTTGGCAGCAAAACATCCACAGATCAAAACAGCTTTTAAGGGACAACCTTAGGGGATTGCACTTCTATAAAAGGAATGAGTTGTTTTGCTTTATGCTTCTGAAAATGCAAAATCAGAGCCGATTGGAAACACAGCTAGCTTGCTGGTCATTATTTGCAAAGGACAAGAAGAAACATGCTTCTCTACTATCATGTGAGAGATGGACAAAAATCTCTCCAAGTTTCTTTCCTTCCTTCCTTCCTTCCTTCCTTCCTTCCTGCCTTCCTTCCTTCCTTCCTTCCTTCCTTATTTCCTTCTTTCCTTCCTTCCTTTTTTCCTTCCTTCCTTCCTTTCTTTCTTCCTTCCTTCCTTTCTTCCTTTTTTCCTCTCTTCCTAGCAACGCCAGGGGTGAAACCCAGGACACCTTGCATGCTGGGCCTTTGCTCTTCCACTGAGCTACTCCCCCAGCCTGTCTATGAGGTTTCTGAAACCCATTTGAGCAAGTCTCAGGAAGCAGAGAGAAAATTTTTTTTAAGGTAAAACTTGTTAAAAAATGATTTTTCGGGCTGGGGATGTGGCTCAAGCGGTAGCGCGCTCGCCTGGCATGTGTGCGACCCGGGTTCGATCCTCAGCACCACATACCAACAAAGATGTTGTGTCCGCCAAGAACTAAAAAATAAATATTAAAAATTCTCTCTCTCTCTCTCTCTTTAAAAAAAATGATTTTTCTTGGATACTTTCATAAAATTGAATTTAATAGGGATCTTTACATTTGAACCCCACTTCCATGGCTTCCAAATGTATCATGGCCAGAAATATGGAGTCATGCTTGCCCTGAATGGCTTCTCAGAATAAACTGGTGACATGAGTAGTCTCACACTACAGGGCAGTGTGTGATTCTGCAGAGCATCCAAGGACTGCTGGCTAACAAGGGCTTCCCAGATCTGCTCTGAGTACAGGGTCCAAGGCTTACCCTGTTTCTCTTAGGGCTGAAGTACCCAATAAATCCTGATGATAGAGACTCAAAATAGGGCTCAAATACAATAATGTGAATATTACAGGATACATTTTCCATTTGTATTGAAATCCTCATGTTCTCATTATTGACTTCTTTTAAAACTACCCAAATCACTCAGCAATGTTCACTGTTGTGTTTTCCTCCAATATCTTCTTCTTTTTTTTTTTTTTTTTTTTTTTTGGTAATTGAATGCCCACCTTGTGCAAGAGGAGAAAAGCAAGGACTCAGAGAGAATGTACTGGTTCAAAGTTCTCCCACTCCTGGGGGAAAGAGGACCTGAGCACCCTAAGAATCCTAACAGAGGGCTTAGCCCATTGGCTTTTCCCTTCCCAGGGAATTCCAGTCAGAGGGTCAGATGCTCTGCAACGGACTCACAGGGATTTCCTTAGCAATCTCCTAGGGAATGGTGATTGTCTAAAGGGAAGAATCTAAAACAAGGTGCGATGAGCAAATGTTACTAAGACACATAGGATAAAGTGAGATAGTGACTTTCAGGTCTCAAAAGCCTTGTCCAGGTCTCTGGAACTTGCTTACCTGGTCCCTAATATCAAATTGATTTATTACTTCAGGATATTAAATGTTCACATTTTTAAAACAAGTCATGTACTTTGTCAGTATCTCAGCTTCATCTCCAACAAAGGCCTTCAATAAATAAAGCTACTTTGCACAGTGGGAAACACTTGGGAGGCCAACATCATAAATATTGAATGTTTGGATATAAAAAAAACCACAGGCATTTTATTACATCACTTAATCTGTCCACCAATTCCAATTCATAATAAGAACTGCATCTGATTGGAATTGTACAAATATTTTCATTATCTGTACTTACAAGCAAATTCAGATTTCGAGCTTAATTAAAATGAAATAGTGTCTTGTATACTAGTTCTATGTAACATTAATTTATTTGTACAAGAGACCATTGGCTTATATTTTATATGACATATATTTTATAAATCCTACTATTAGGGAGATATATATACATACATATATATATATATATATATATATATATATATATATATACACACATATGTATATCTCCCTAATAGTAGGATTTTTAAAAATTGCAGCCCAAGTCATAACTATTGGATTTTAAAATCCACTTCAAGGATGAGAAAATTCATTTATTGTACTGAACTCTTTGAAAGCAAATGCCTTTTTAGTAACCAAAGAGTGGGCTCCAATTCCCTTGGAGAATGGGAATTGCAGCCCACTTCCTACTCAGGTAATTATATTCTCTGATGGTTTAAATCTCCTCCCAAGCTTCTATACCCCATACAAAACTCTCCCTGATCTGGCTTTGAACCTCTGGGCTCTGGAGTCCACTGGAGAATCGTCCCAATTTTCTCTGAGCAGCTCCTTCCCAGATTCTAGGCAGAATGATTCTTATGATGGGATTTTGACTATTTCTCCATGTGTCTGCCTCCCAGAGCTGAGAGCTTCTTCCTGGGGGGGCTCTACCTAAGAGTGATCACGGTTTATTACCTGTCCATCCAAGATTCAAGCCTGGATGACTTTTAATTTTTTGATGCTTAATGTAGAGAAAATAGAATTGCTTTTGATTGATCCTGACAACTTCCATGGTGCACGTGCCTCCGTTATTGTGCAACGGGTCAGAGGAGGCTAGCAGCACAAAACTTTATCCAGTGGGGCCAGTGCAGTGGAAAGACTGGGTGAGGAGCCAGGTTCAATATATAGCTACTAGTTATGTGACAACCTAAGCTTACCCAAGTTCTTTTTCTTTTTCTTTCTTTTTTTTTTCTTGGTACCAGGGATTGAACTCAGGGGCACTTGACCACTGAGCCACATCCCCAGCCCTTTTTTATATTTCATGTAGAGACAGGGTCTCAAGGAGTTGCTTAGTGCCTTACTTTTGCTGAAGCTGGCTTTGAACTTGGCGATCCTACTGCCTCAGCCTCCTGAGCCACTGAGATTACAGGCATGTGCCACCATGCCTGGCTTACCCAAGTTCTTTAAAGTCTGAGTCTCAGTTTCTTCATCTTTCAAAATGAAAATGTGCTGAATACACTATTGTTATAAAGAACAAATAAAACTGTGTGATCATTTAGAAAAGTGTACCAACAGAGCTATAGTAAAACCTTTAACAAAAAGTTCAAGGTTTTAATAACATGCCAGGCGGGTGTTCCTTTCCCCCAGTGTGGGTCTATGTTAAATTGTCAGTAAAGGCCAATCTTTTTTTTTCTGACAGTTGTCTGAGCCTGGAAGCAGCACAGTTCTATTTTCATTGACAAATAATTCCACTCCTCTATAAATCAACATCATTTCCTCCTGGCCCCTCCAAGATCCAGCAGCTGTCAGAAGGTTGCCAGGTAGAATAATGATTCAGGACCCATAGACCACACTGTCTTATTGAACTGCTCCCAAGCTCACTGGCTCCCGGACCAATAAATCATTGCTTTACAAGTCATCTGGAACACGAGGTACAGCAGAGAGTCAAGAGTCAAGGTTCCATGGTATTGTCACTGGGGAGAGAAGTATTTTAATTTTTAAAAAAATATTTTTTAAGTCACAGAAGAACCTTTCTCTTGATCCTTGAATGTGCTCCCTATCTGTATATTTTTATCCTCCAAGTATTGAATCCTCCTATCTTAGTGTTTAGAAATCACCATTTTTTTTCCTATTATTTTGAAGCTCTTCCAGAGCCCCTGCCATTTATTAAAATGTAGAACTTGGGATACTTTCTGGTGTGGCTTCTACCTCTTTCTATTCCACTTCCAACGGAGATTACACACTCAGCAAAGAGTCGGTCTGTTTTTAGTGTCCCTAACAGATGGAGACAAAGTTATTTTCCACTTTTGCTCCAAGAAACAAGATAATGCTGTGTTGCCAAGTTTTGGGGGTTTTTTTTGGTTTTTTATTTTTATTTTTTTATTTTTTATTTTTTTGCATCCAGCAATTAGAAAAACAATGATACCAACCTCCCTCTGTGTAGGAGCTTCACCATTCATGGAAGTTCCTGTCCTCTGGTCTTCTAATTGTCCTAGTCCCTCTCAGGAGAGCTGTTGATGAAATGTGCTTCAGGATGTCAGAGATGACATGCAATACAGACAGTGATTTTGTATTTTAAGCAACAGATAAGCCTCCAGAACTTATGAGATACGTTGATGAAGCTGTAAACACAACAAAGTTCTCTATGTCTTATTAACTTCTACCCTGTAGTTCAGTCACCTCACTTTGTTGATGGCATCTCTTTTGTTATTTTTAACTCTAATGTCTTAATTTTCATAACAAATATCTGAGCTGAAAAGTTAGAAATGCATTATAATATAAAGATCATGGTTTGACTTCAAAGTTAGGTTTCGAAAAGGTCTGAAATAAATCCTTCATCTTTATTCCTCTGAGATGGATATTCTTTGCCATGGGGGGAAAAATGTTTTTATTGCAAGGAAAATCAAACTTTAAATTTTAAAAGAGATTGTGAGCAAGAATTTATATTCTTTTTCCAAATAAAAATCCATTAATATTCTGATAGTCATCGATGCAGAGTAGACCAGACCCACTGATGAATGTTAAGCTAAGTGGGTGAAGTTTTGAAATAGGATAGTTGCAGATCCCCAAAGTGTTTCCCTCCAAAGCTGTGGTGGTTCTAACATGTGCCCACAAATTGTTTGATTCTCCTTTCTTTGGGAGATGGAACTTAAACTTCTTTCTCCTTAGTGTAAGCTGAACATAGTTGCTTCTACCAACTAGAGTACAGAAAGGGAAAAGTTGTGACTTCACATGGCCAAACCTGTTTGACATCACCTTGACCAAGTGACCAATGCTAATATCCCTATAATCAGATACATCAACATTATGTATCCTCTACGTGGATGGGAAGAAAAGGGCACATTGCTTCTGTGGTATTCTTTCCCTAGATCCATAAATCCAGGAATCATGAGAAAACACAGATAAACCCCATATAAGTGCATTCCACAAAATAGCGGACCACTACAATACTTCACAAAATTATCAAGTTCAAAGAGATGGTGGGAGGGACATGTGGGAATCAAAAAAGACCAAGAAAGCACCACAATCCAGTGTGACATGGTAAACATGACTGTGGGTTGGACCCAGATGTAGAAAAAAGACATTCGTGAGAAAATAGTAAAATTTGAATAAAGACTGCAGTGAATTTATTAGTAATGTGCCAATGTTAATTTCTTAGATTTGATCAACGTGCTATGATTTTGACGATGTTATCTTTAGAGAAAACAGGATGAAAGTTTCATAAGAACTCTACTATCTTTGCAACTCTTCTGTAGATCCAAAAATAACTTGGAAAGCACTTTTAAAAGAATAACCTGCATGCTTATGGTCATGTTTAATGTAAGCACTTAACGTTTTGTCATTCTTCCTTTCCACTAATTCCACATATATTTATTAAGTGCTCATGCTTGGCCAGGCACTGTTGTAGGCACTGGGCATGACTGAGGATCCCACACCCACAGGTGTAATGAGTGACATAAAAGACAGATCACTATGGGGGTATATAAATAAATCTGTTCTGGGGGTCAGAGAAGGTTCCTCTAAAGTGGTAGATATTTTAGCTGAGATCAGAAATGCACCCTTAGATGGGTGTGGTGTTGCGGTGGGGGGGGGGGGGCAGGTAGAGACTGTAGGGTAAAGAGGGGATCATTCCAGGCAGAAGGAGCAACAAGGAAAGAGGGATCTAGAAGAAAGCCAAGAGCTGGGGCTGGAGGGTAGAGAATAGGACCTGAGTGAGAAGGTGGAGTCTGGGATCAAGCAGGGTCTTAAAGGTCAGGGAAAGGATTGGGGATTTCAGGCTAAAGTAATGGGAACCCGCTGGGGAGTTTTAAGTAAATTATATAATTATGCTGCAATCTATTTTTGTTGATTTGTTTTTCCTAGCTTCTTAAGTCAGTATTGTTCATGTTTGGGTTTGGGTTAAAATTCCTAATTATTAGCCAACTTTCATAAGAAACATAGCATTGATTTTTTGACCCTGACCCCATCTCTACCTGGAATTCCTACTTGAGGGGTGGAGAAGGAAAGAGGCATTTAGCTAATTGCACCAGGACCTGATAACCAAGGAAACAAAGTAACCCCATTATCCATATGAGTCATAGTCTCCATTTGAGTCTTTGTTGTCCAAAGGCTCTTTCAGGGGGTGGGGGGGAATGGAAACAGAAGATTTCCCAAGGGCACTTATGCTAATAGGGGAACCTGCTGTTTGTCCTAAAGCCACCAGTCCAGTTGAAATCTTCTTTATTGCCTGAGCCCCGTGGGGTGAGAAGCAGTCTGAGCAAATGAAGACATTTACCAACGGCCCTTGAACAGCCTTCTCATCTGGGAGTGCTCTCCCCACTATCAGAATCTTGGTGGGAGACAGGCCTCTGTCTCCCTCTACCCATGCATATGACTTGGGACTGATGATTTAAGCTCAACCATCTTGATCTTCCCACCCAGATATTTGAATCTTTAAGTAGACATGTGAAGACACAGGATCTTTCTAGAATTCTTCCTAGTGGAGATGCAGTCATGACAACCAGATCCAGGGACACGAGTGTCAGCAGAGATGTCCAGAAACCAGACAAGTCCTGTATCATAATGTCGGCTACAGTTTTCCTGCCGTCCTCCAAGAGTTGCTCCCCATTTGTTGATCCCAATTCTCTATGGGTGATCCAATATGTTTCCTATAAGTTCTTCATTTGCAGATCTTTTTCTGGTGTTGGTGCAAAAGAACCCTGATGAGTAATAATAATAGCTCACATTGATACAGAAGTCATTATTTGCCAATCACTGGCGTCAATGTTTTGCCATAAATATTGTTTCCTTTAATTTTAGTTGAGAGAGAGAGAGAGAGAGAGAGAGAGAGAGAGAGAGAGAGAGAGAGAGAGAGGAGAGATTTCTCTGCTGACAGAGAGAAGCCATGTGCCAGAGTAATTTACTTTAGTAAGAAAGTCTGCCCTTCTTTCAGGCCCAGAAATTGAAAAAAAAAAAAAAAAAAAGCCTGTCTCCAATAGCAATTAGAGTTAACCTACTGGGTGGAGTGGCATATGCCTGTAAATTTCAGAAGTTTGGGAAGCCAAGGCTAGAGGATTGAAAGTTTGAGCCTCTGTCTCCAAAAATAGAAAGAACCAGGGTATAGCTCAGAGATAAAGCACCCCTGGGTTCAACCCCAGTGTCAAAAACAAAAACACCTGGAAGCAACCGAAAATTTCTGAGAATGGGAGAACAATAGGCAAATTATAGTAAAACCACTTAAGAGGCTGGCTGTATGCAGCCACTTCAAATGAAAATTGGCAAGATGGAGACATAAAGTTGAAAAGCTTGAGACTACAATATGGTAAAAATGTGAAAGCAAATTGGCAAGGAATGGAAGAGTTATGTAAACCTTCAGAGCAGTGTGTGTTCAGGTAATGATTATAGGCAGGGTTCCCCCTCTCTGAACTCCCTAATGTGGCTATATTGTATCTATAATTTTACAAGAAAACACACTTCCCTTCACTGTATGCTTATCCCAGTGTTCCAAGATAAATTATCTCCAAGTGTGGCGAAATCCCTAGAATCTTCCCCTCAGCAAATAGGAGAGTAATGAACACCAGGGCCACTTTTCAGTCTATGCAATCGAGGCAGATTTTGCCTCCAAATGGTCAACTGAACTTTTCAGTACCAAGTCCCATAAGGGACCAAAATTTGAGCCCCAACAGCTTCTGTTTTGAGGCTAAAACCCTAATCCAGATCATACACTTGGGAATGTGAGCCACCACTTCCCTGTCTCGACCACTGGCTGAACTCCCATTTTCTGTTTCATACAAGGAGCCACGAGATTTGCTTGAGTCCATGAAATTTTGCAGAAATAAGACTACTCCTTTGATTCAGACTTTTTATCTTTGACTCTGACCCTTTTCCAGTGTCTCCCCTACCTGTGACATGTGTCCACCTTCCCAGCCTTCACTCCAGTCTCTGATCCCCAGATCTTAAATGTTCCTTCTTTCTGAAATCTTCCCCAGTTCCCTCTGGAGTTTCCCTCTACAATGCCATAAAATAGACTTAACATTAGTTGAACTATTAAATTTGCCATTTTGTCAGTAAAAATTATTTAATAGGTGGTGCATGCCTGAGGCTGAGGCAGAAGGATCACAAGTGCAAAGCCAGCCTCAGCAACTTAGTGAGGCCCTAAGCAATTTAGCATGACCCTGTCTCAAAATAAAAAATAAAAAGGGTTGAGGATGTTGCTCAATGGTTAAGCATCCCTGGGTTCAATCTCCAGTACAAAAAAAAAAAAATCTAATATCTATAATTCCATATTATTCAGCCTAATTAACAATAAGTTGTATCACTTACAGTGTACAATGTTGAAATTTCTTCATACTTCAAAGCATCCAAGTTTGCCTACAGCTGCCCATCTAAAATCTTCAAGGTCCTGTGGGTTTACGTTAACATTGCTTTTGACAGGTGAACCCCACATGTCTAAGTCTGATATCTTTTTCATATATTCCAGAGATTTTTAATTTGTACGTAGTTGAGACATTGCCAGGAAGAAACTTCAAAGACCTTTCCAATCTAGATACTTCTGATTTATTTAACAGATTGATCTTATTAAGTAAGAGCTAATGAATAGTTCTGCCTACTCACACAGCCTGATTATTTTTCAGGATTAAAAGTACATGAGCCCTATGACCCAGCAATTCCACTCTTGATAATTGGTTCAATGACTACATCCACACTCATGCAAAATGATGTATGTTTAAGAATAATCCTTGCCCCTCTGGTTTGTAATGGCAAAAGACTATTTTTTAGTGGACTAAATAAATGTGGCATATCAGAACAGTGAAATAGAATAATGCATAAATTTCCAAGATACAATATTAAGTGAAAACAGTACTCCAAGATATAGTATTAAGTGTTATGTTTCCATTTCCATGAGAAGATAATGGTGTATGTGAGGGCGGGGTGGAAGGAGAGAAAGAGAGGGAGGGAGAGAACACAATTGTTTGAATATTTGACGTACTTCTAGGTAAATAAACAAAACAATGATCATTGCCTCTGAGGAGGGAGACTAGGTGGTACAGAAAAGGCAAGGAGACTATTTTCTTTGGGTGTATGCTTTAACGTGCATCCCTTACATATTTAAAATAACAATAATAACTTTTTTTTAAACCTGGTTGTTTTTCTTTAAATGCATAATATTGAGATTTAAGAGCATAATCCTTTGATCTTGACTGGAGGGTGAGTCCCTGTCATTGACTTCACGTATAGCTCCGATGAACCACACCTTATATTCACCCAGTTCATTTCAACTCTCCTAAGAAGAGGCTGAAGTATTTATACAAAGGACCACACCTCTCCTGACAGGGAACTCCGGCATCATGCTAAGGCATCCTCAGCTTGTTCTTTCAAGGCTTGGAAAGGGGACACTTCAAGCAAATCAGGTGTGTCTGTGTGTGTGTGTGTGTGTGTGTGTGTGTGTGTGTACACACATATATATGTGTGTGTGTGTATATATATATATATATATATATATATATATATACACATATATATGTTTATATTCACTTTTAAAACCCAAATCCAAGAATACGGTTAAGTTTAATTAAAACAAAAACTAAATTTGAATGTAAATTACTACCAGTGTCTGGCCCATAGTAAATATTCACCAAATTTATACTATATTTATTTGCCTCTACAAAACAAAATTCCTAAGATACTTGAAAGTAGAGCATTCTTTTGGGTTGGCAACATATCTCCTTATAATCTTGAAAGCAGTTTGAACCCAAATGAATAAGTATTTTCTATTCAACTACCAACATTTGTTAAGTACTATAAAGTAAGCACATCAAAATCTGGAATAACATTTTTTAAAGTTGTGTTATTTTTAGTTCAGTTTCCTGCCTTTAACCTATAAAGGAAGCTAAATCTAGGTCAATCCCTTATGCAAAGTATTGCATGTTTGATCTTTAGGCAGATTTTAGGCAAGAAGCCTTCAGGGGGACAGGAAGAAGAAACCAAATCATAGTCAAAAAAAATGTGACCAATTATATTTTTGTTTTAGCAATCATAATGATGTACCCACCCATGCCCACTCTTGAAATAACCCCAGCACTCAGTAGCCTCAGCAATTCACAAAGCTTAAGGAGAAGCAATGGGAAAATAAATGTGTTATATTTTTATGTTTCCTATTGGGATTTTCCCCCCTTCTTCTTTCCCTTGACTTTGGAAAATGCATAAGCAAACATATTAGAAAATCTGCAAAGCCTCTGGCTGAGTAACTGCCACCCAGAGCCTTCTATGTCCTTGACCAAGAATGCCATCTGTCTCCCTTCACCACCTACCCCCAAGTTTTCTTTAGTCCTTCTTAGTATCATCATGGTATGTGTATCATTTCCCCTTTCAGAGTATATTTTTTTTACTTTTTATACAAATCCAAGAATATGATTGGTTAATTTTAACTAAAATCATTTTTAAAAAAAACTCTCTTCAAGCTATCTTGAAATATACATAATTGTTACTACAGTCATCCTTCTGTGCAGTAGAACACCAGAACTTATTCTTTCTACATACTTATAACTTTGTAGCCATTGACCAGCATTTTCCCTTCCTCCCCTCCTTTTCCTCAGTCTTTGGATTTCCCATTTGAGTGATATCATGTGGTATTTGTCTTTCTGTGCCTAGTTTTTTTCATTTAACAGTCTCCTGTTGGTTTCTCTATGTTGTTGCACATGACAGGGTTTTATCCTTTTATGGCTGAATAGTACTCCATTGTGTGGGTGCCCCATATTTTCTTTATCCACCCATCAGTTGATGGACACTTAGGTTGACTCCAAGGCTTAGCTATTGTGAAATAGTGAGGCAATTAACTTGGCCATATAGGTGCTTCTTCAGCCTACCTATTTCATTTCCTTTGAGTATATACCCAGTAGTGGGATTGCAGGATCATATTGTAATTCTACTTTTTTTTTTTTTTTGGTTTGTTTTTTTTAGCAACTTCCATCTTATTTTCCACAATAGCTGTACTGATTCACAATGTGAGGGAACTCCTGTTCCCTTTTCTCCACAGCTTCACTAGCACTTGTTACTTCCTGTTTTATTAACAACAGTCATTCTAACTAAAGTGAGATAATGTCTTATTTTGATTTGCATTTCCCTGTTGGTCAGTAAAGTTAACCATCTTTTTATATAGCTGTTGGCCATTTATATGTCTTCTTTTGAAAGATGTCTATTCAAATATATGGCCAAGTACTTGTCAGCCACCCTAACTCCACCCCAGTGCTGAGGATTGAACCCAGGGCCTTGCAAATGCTAGGCAAGCACTCTACCAGCCCTGGTAGTTACTTTTAATAAATAAATATTCCACTTTTTAAAAGTGAGCAAAGGTTATAATCCAGCTGTTAAATATGAGAAAAGGGGTCAAACTTCACTAACAAAGAAATGTATGTTAAAGTCTGTATTATTTCACCTATCAAACAGGTAGAGGTGAACATTGATGTTAGTACTCAGTATCTGCTCTGCTCCTACATGAGAAGATAGGCACTCTCATAATTTACTTTAAAAGCTAGGAGCTAGGTGCATGCTTATCATCCCATCTACTTGAGAGACTGAGGCTGGAGAATCACTTGAGTCCAGGAGTTCAAGACCAGCCTGGGCAATACACCAAGACCTCATCTCAAGAAAATAAAATATTGAAAAAAGTGGAAAGTCTCTCAATACATTAATTTTATTTTCTGGAATGTACTGCATGGAAGTTCTAAGGATGGGCATAATGATATTATTTGCAATCATATATATGAAAAAATTAGAAAAATTCTAACTGTCCCTCAGTAAGAGAACTGGTTAAGTAAATTGTGATGCATACATAGAATGAAATGTTTATAAATGCTACAGTAATGTAGGATCAGGGTGTAGCTCAGTGGCAAAGTCTTGCCTGTTATGCACAGGTCCTGGGTTTGATCCTTAGCACCACCAAAAAAGAAAATAAACTATACACACACACACACACACACACACACACACACACAAGAGTAATGTAGATGAGAAGATGGTAGATATCTTTGATTGAAAAAGAACTATTCCAAAGATTATATTTATATATATATGCATATGCATATAATGTGCATATATATATAATTATGGAGTACTTATAGAAATATGTTCCACCAAAATATCAATGATATTTTTCTTGTTTGCAGAATTTCACATATTAAGATTTTTTTTAACTTTCTTCATTTTTCTGTATTATTTGATTTTTTTAACTATATGTGTCAATGTTACAAAAAACAAAAAAAATCTCTCTTTTTTTTTTTAAGAAAAAGAAAAATGAGTCTTTGGAAACATCTACTCTATGCATGGAAAGATTCATTTTTCCTGGGGGTTTTACTACCCATAAAAATGAACTGCACATTATTTTTATTGCCCAAGTCCTTGGAATGAATTTGTGGCTGTTCTCTTCCAAAGACTCAGTCTGGAAAGATTAATCAGTGGTTTGGGTTTAAGAAATGAAGTCTATTAAGTGGTCTTAAAAACAAAAGTGGGCATCATCATTCATGCAAATTACTGTTGCTTTCAAGGGTCCTGAGCTTCAGTGAGCACTGTCTTTCTCTTTCTTTGCACTCTGTTTTAAATCAGGGTAAAGGCAGTGGGAAGGGAGTTCTGTAAAAGAAGCACCCACCTGTCCCACACACTTGGAATGAAGGTCAAGAGATTTTCTAAAGTTTAGAGTCTAAGTGAGCCTTTGAGACGACAGTGGGGCTTTGATTTTGTGATTGCAATTAAAGATCAAGGTAAGCACCCAGTGCCTGAAGAATTTCCCTGATGGAAATGAATAACACTTGGCTCTAATACCTATATCCAGCTAGAATACAAATAGAGCGTATTATCAGCCATCAGAGCATGTCATCCCTGAGTAGCAGTGGACTGAGAAGCAGACTTTAAATCAAAGTGAAGGAGAGTGCCCTGGTGCCCCTCATCAACTGTTCCTCTGCTGGGATCCCCATGGAGCCCGGAGAGAGGGGGGACCCCCCCTTAGGCAGCTAGATCAGCAGAACAAGCCCTGGGATTCAACAAGGTGTCAAGTGTATTCAATGTACACAGATTCTCATTTGCCTCTTCCACCTTGTGACAGATTGCTTCTTTGCAGACTTCCAGAAGGAGGCAAATTACTGGATAGGGTGTAGGAAAAGAGGCACACTCATATACTGCTGGTGGGAGTATAAATTGGTACATGATTTGAGGAGAAGGACAATTTGGCAGCACCTATCAAATTTTAAAATGGACATTCAGTGTGGCACATAACTTCATTTCAAGTCTAGCTTCCAAAATTCTACCTCAAGGATATATGTATAGGGAAGCATATTGTAGCATTGTTTATAATAGAAAAAGTCCCAAACAACCTAAAAGACTACCACCATGAGATCATTTAAATAAAATGTGTTGTACCTGTTCAGTGGAACACTGTGTAACCATGAAAACTGAGATGCTTTGGTGATGTGATGACTTAGTGATTACTGTTAAGTGACACTCCCTAAAAAAAGATCTTAATTTCCATAAAGGGGGATGTACGTGTGTGTGTGTGTGTGTGTGTGTGTGTGTTAAATGTCTAGCTATCCCTGAAACTAATTTGAAAGGTTAAATGTTAAACAAATAATAAGAATTCTTTTAAAGATGTGGTCGAGATTGAAATGAAAGAAGGGGACACTCGCTTCCTACCTTACAAATTTGTATACTATTTTAATTTGAATTTTTTTTTCCTTATTTTGTTTACTGTTATTTCTTAAATGATAAAATTTTAAGGGACCAAGTGATAAAAATTAGTTCATGCTGATCTTGTGTTGAAGGTGACACTCTGAGCTGAGTTCTGGGGACAATCAGGCTCTGATCATCAAACTGAGTTTTGAGGCAGGGCTCAGGTGGAGGGCAGTAAGAGGAGCCACTTTTTGCTCACATTAGATAGGGCAGGATGAGATCAGGGCAGGATGGCCATTATGATGCTGAGCTACGAACCCTGCGTCTTAGTAACATTGCGCTTCCTGTGTCACCAAGCCTAACTGGTTCTCAAGCCCACAGATGAGGACCCAATGGATTACACTACAGCATTGGGGATCAAAGGCAGATAAGTCCCTTAGCCAAAAAACTCTAAGTAAGCAATTATGGGTAAACTATTTTTTAAAAAAAAATAATGGTGCTTCATAATTATACGTAACTGTTGGATTCATTATGCCATACTCATATATGCATATAACCTAATTTGATCAGTCTCATTTCCCACTCCATGGGTTACCCTTGATAACTCAGTAGCAGGTTGTAATGTACTTTTAGAGTCATAGGATGCTGTAGTAAGAATTGTGCCTTGGTTGTCAGCATCACATACCAGCAATGGCTGTTTCTGAAGGTTCTTCTTCTCTGTCTTCTTGAGAAACTGAATGTGCTTGCTGCTTTTTGGTTGGGTCTCCTGGAGCCTCTTCCTGAGCCCTGTAGGGGGAAGGTTGTCTAAAAGCGCTGAGCTTTCAAGACTGAACTTGGATGTGGATATTTGGTTACAAAGTTCTCCTCAGAGAATGTTGCTTCCCTGTCTTTTGGTTCTGTCAATGTGGGTAGAACATGAAGGTTCGGGCACATGAGGACCAAGGGAGGAGGCAGCAAAGCCACAGTCCTCTCAGGAACACCACTCCCCACCCGCTGTCTGCCAAGAGCTAACAGTTGATGGAGTCTTTGTCATTTTTCCTTTTTTTCTCTGTTATTTTATGCCCCAGGTTTCTAAGAAAGGAGAACAAAAGGAAAGGGCGAATCAGTGGAAAACGTGAAAGATAAATGAGATTGATAGCAAGGACAGAGAAAGAATATGGAATGATCAGAGAGGATGGACCTATAGGAGGAGTTAAAGGAAATAAATTAGAAGCCAGAAGGCATCAATATCTACCAGAGACAAGGACATGGGAGGTTCATCTGTAGCCATCTCCTTCCACTGTGCCCTCAGTTCTGTTAGCACCATCACCTCTAGCCTCTTCTTTGAGGGACCCCTTCACTTTCTTTTTCTGACACTTGGTTCTTCTTCTGCAGCCTCCTTTCATGGTTACTTTTTCTTTCCATGTCCCCCCCCCCCCCATGGTATAGAGCTTGTCCATGGTATAGAGCACTTTCATACCTGTATCTCCATCTTCCCCTAAATTCCCTTCATGTCACTGGTACCTACTACTCCAACCTGGGGGCTGAGGTTCTTAAACCTCAGACGTTCCCCCCTCATTCTTTGAAAACTTTAGCTCCTTTCTCAACATCCCTCTCTCTGACACTGATCCTGCCTTAATTCTTGGGCATTTCAAGATCCGTGATTCTTCCAGTGCTCTGACCTTTCCATTTCTTGGTCTCCTGTGCTCCCTGTGCCTGGTCTTACTGTAGACATTGAGCCTAATGTCACCTGCCCATCATGTCTTTCATCCCACTCTTTAACAACCCCTTCCTGTCTGGTCAGCTCACTCCATCACTTAAGCAATTTGTTGACTCATTAAGATCCCAAATCCCTTAATCCTACCACCTTTTCACTGGCCTTCATTCCCTCGGGTCTTCATTTCCTTTCCTGCCTAGTTTAGATTCCAAGGAATCATCCCCTTGCACATACAAGTCACTCCCTTGCCTTTCTCTTTCCCTTCATCATATTGTCCTTGCAAAAGCCATCTCCAGTCAAATCCAGCCCTCTGCTTATTCTGTACCACCTGAGCTGTCTAGAGAAAAGCATATGCCAATCAGGCTGATTGGGCCCCATAGATGCCTAGGAACCCTGTGTAAGTCTCCATTTATTTCATGCACCCATTTTGTAGATAACATCCACAACTTCTTTGCTTTGAATCCATAATTTCTCCTCTATTTTTCACTCTAGCTGATGCCCTTGTTTACTGTTTTGCTGAGTAAAGCAGAAGAGAACAAGCTCCATTTCCTTCACATCCCTCCTCACTGTATCTAAGCCTGTCACTTCTGCTTTCATTCATTCTTGTGGATGGATCATCCATGCACCCTTCTAGGACAATTTTTTTTTCCTTTGGATCCTATTTCTTCCTGCCTTCTCATGGACACTGAGAAAACCATTCTTTCTCTATTTTCATGATCTATTTTTCCTACTCTAGGGTAGGTTTTCCCATAAGAATGTAAGCATGTTGATTTTTTTTCCTCTCAACTTTGAAAACAAACTTTAATCTCTATCTACTGCCCCATCTTTCTCTCTCCTTTGCAACAAATAACACTGAAATCATTATATGTTCTTGTGTTGCCTATAATTTCTACCTTTGCATTATATTTTTATTTTATTCCAATAGGATCTTATCCCTACTAGTCACTTCACCCAACAATTCTTGACAAGGTCACCAATAACCTCCATATTGATGAATCCAACAATCAATTCTCAGTCCTCATCAACCTGACCTAATTACAGCAATGACACTAGAGTTGAACAGCAGTTATCACTCTTTCCTTCCTAAAACACTTCCTCCCATTGACCTCCTAGGTACTACTTTTTCTTGGTTAACCTACTGCCTTGCTGGATGCTCTATTCAATCTCCCAAATATTGACAATTCCCCAGAGCTTGATCCTTGGACCTCTCCCCTGCCTGCATCGACTTCCTTGACGATTTTATTCAGTCTCATGATTTTAAAACTTCAGACTCACATGCCCACCTTTTACATGACATTTCTCCTTAGACATTCAACAAGCATCTCAAGCCAAATATACCCAATAACACATTCTTTATTTTTCTCCATAAACCTCCTCTCTAATTTTACTCATCCCCATAAATGGCAAATCCATTCTTCCAGTTTCTCAGGCCAAAACCTTGAAATCATCCTTGACTTGTCTTTCTTTCATATACCTGACCAATCCTTAGAAAATCTCTAAAATAGAGTCAGAATCTATCCACCTGTCTTCTATCACTGCCACCATCATCAGCTCCTACATGAGTTATTGTGATGGTCCCCTAATTTAATTATGTATTGTGGATACCACTGGTGATCACTGCAATCCAATTATCTTTTCCTCTCTTTGCATATGGGTTGATCTTCAACATTTGACTAAATTCAAAACAAAGGAATGAGAGCAGAATGGATGTGTGCCAGTTCCAAAGTAGACTTAAAGGCATGGACATGACTCCTGCATTCTCTTTCTACCTCTCATAAGCCAAAACCTGGAGGAATCTGTGGTCCATGTGGAACAAAGCAATGGCCTAGGAGATAGAGGATCCTACATTTTCAAATAATTGCATAAAATAGTTTCCAATTGGGCTGGGGTTGTGGCTCAGTGGTAGAATGCCTGCCTTGCATGTGTGAGGCACTGGGTTTGATCCTCAGCACCACATAAAAATAAATAAAGATATTGTGTCCAACTACAACTAAAATTTTTTTTTAAAAAGTTTCCTATTGCCCTGAACACATACCTCAGACTGTTTTTCAGATGAGAAGTATACTTCTATCTTTAACCTGCTGAATTGTTGCTGAAGCTATTTGTTACAGAAATACCCTTACTGCAACTAAAGCAAGCCTCAGGGAGAATATCTAAAATCTACAAGCTCTTCAAGGTCTTGAAAGCTATATTTGAGGTCTTGTATACACCCCCAAAATTAGCAACTCCAAAATATGAAAAAAACAAAATGTGAAATCAGCTCTAAAAATAGTTACATTTTTACTAAAAAAAAAAAAGGTTTACATTGTGTCAATTATATAAACTTACCAGCTGCAAATCAACTTATCTGTTATATACCAATGTAATAAAGTTTAAATTATAAAAACCAATAATTCATTCTTAACAAAATTCAAAATTGTGAAAATTCTGGGGGCTGGGAATACAGTTCATCAGTAGAACACTTGCCTAACATAAACACAAAAACCTAATTTCAAAGTCCAACCCCGCAAAAAAAAATAAATAAAATAAAATATTAAAAATATAGGGCTAGGGTTTTAGCTCAGTGGTAGATCACTTGCCTAGCACATGTGAGGCACTGTGTTCAATCCTCAGCACCACATAAAGATAAATAAATAAAATAAAGGTATTGTTTCCATCTATATCTAAAAAACTATTGAAAAAAAGTATAGCAAGAAAATTATCAAAACTCAAGTTTATCCCAAACAGTTAAGTCAAGGTATGGATACATTTTCTTGTTGGATATGATATGGAATAGGGCCTCAGAATGAAAGGGTGCTAGCTTGGTTAACTGATTCTATTTACTAACTGAATTAACTTGAGCAAATTGCTTAAACTGAGATTTGGTTTTCCTCTTTGTCAAATAGGAAGGGGCATAAAAATAATATCTATTTCACAGGGTTCAAAGGAAATTACTTGTGATTCTAATTTCTTTTAGATGTAAGGAATCTGAGTTTTTCAGTGAATATTCTGTTTTCTCATTCTGTGTTTCTATTGGAATACTCACAAAACTCACAGAAATTTTAGGGTTCAAATTCTTTTAATGAGAATTTTAAAAACTGGTTTTGCAAATACTTTACATACTTTGGTAGAAGGGGTGGGATAAATATTCTTATATACATCACAGTTTTCATAGGACCTCAGTGTTTGAAGAGAGTCCATTAAGTGTCCAACCCAACAAATCTGGAAAGATTTTTTAAAACACAGATATTAAGTCCCTGTCTCCAAAAAGTCTCATTAAGTAGACTTTGAGATTCTACACTTTTAAAGTTCTTCCATACACAAGACACTGGTAATATTGGTTATTCCCTAGGTGAGAATTGAGTGACTGGATGACAGGGTAGAATAGAGAATTTTCACAACATTTTTTGAATGTTAGAATTCTGAACCACATGAATAATCATATTTGAAAAACAATCACATCAAGACAGGTGTGGTAATGCATTCTTGTAATCCCAGGTGCTCAGGAGGCTGAGGCAGGAGGATCACAATGTCAAGGTTAGTGAGACGTATCTCAAAATAAAAATAAAAAGGAAGGGCTGGGGAATATAGTTCAGTTGGTAGAGTGCTTGCCTTGCATGCACAAGGCCCTGGGTTCAATCCCCAGTACCCCTCTCCCCCCAAAAAAGATTGGGAATGTAGCTCAATGGTAAAGCGCTCCTGAGTTCAATTCCCGTCCCTCAAAATAAAAAAAGTAATCATATTAAAATTATTTAATAAATTAAGCAATAGATGAAATTAATGCTCCTGGGGGAGTGATCCTGATATAGCTGGCCCTGGTCAGGTTTTGGGGAAGTAAGGAACCCCCAGTTTTCCTAACCATTCCTTCATGTAGTGTTAACATTTTTATTGGTAACACTCCAGATTCCACTTTAACATTCCCAATGCCTCCATTCCCCTTACCTTATAAAGCAGCCCAGTCCATTGTTGGACAGGTGTAATTGTTACTTTATTGTGCAAGTCTGTGTCAGAATGAGGAATACTGTAAACATGATTGTGTAGGTGGGGAATTATTTGACCCACAGCATAACTGAATTCATTGACAACAGCAAGGCACTTGATGACAGGATTTACTGACTATGATTCCGGCGGGTCTCTGTCACCATGACAGAAAACTGACATTGATTTTATCTTCAGATTTTTGCTTGACCTACCAATGTGATTGTGGCTCTGGTTATCAGGAAGCTCTCAAAGTGGGATATGAGCCCTTATTTAATCAGCATTGTGTCTGTCTTGTCGCTGATTCTTATTATCTAATGCAAATGGGCTCCCTTATTGCCTAACATAGTAGCTTCAAGCAGAGAGAGCCAAGCAAACTGAAGCTACAAAATGCAAACAACTGGGCACAGTCTAATTCTGGGAGTGAGTAAGATTCTTGGTAAATAAATGTGTCAATTCCCTAATCCAAATGCACTACAATAACCAAAAGAGGTAAGAAATCACTTCAAAAGAATTAAGTGGGAAGTGTTTAATTTTGCACTCGGTTCCATGGTTTTAGACTAAAAAACAATCCTTTCAGCTCAAAAGACTCTACCAATTGCCCCTACTTTCCCCACCCGTACTACCAAATTCCTGTTATTTGTTCTGATCTGAGTGGTCTGAAACTGTCAAGTAACAGAAAGGTTGTTATCAAATCCGAATCTGCCCCAGATGGATTAGAGGGAGAATGATGTTTCTGGCTCTCTCTAATCCCTCCATCAACTCCAGAATTTTGAGTTTCTCCAGGGAATGTGACAAAGCCACAGGAAATTCCCAAAGGCAAGGCAAGATGTTGCAGGCTGCTCTCTGGTTTAGCTGGAAACACACACACACACACACACACACACACACACACACACACGCACGCACACGCACACACAGAAAAAGGAATGCAGGCAAGAAAAATGAAAGGAAACTCTTCTGGTTTGCAAACCAGAAGCAGCTGTGAGCATGAGTCATTTTATTCCTCCGGAGGTGTGCTGTGGCCTGTCAGTCCCTATGGAACACACACTTCCATGCATCTTCTGTTTCCAAGATGAACCCCAAAGCCACCTGCTTCAAGTAGCCTCATATGGAGTCAGGGATGTGTACTGATGTTGCCTCCAAGCGAGTTCTGTTTCCAAGTCCAAAAATAGATTTGAGGGAGGCTTTAAACAAAATCTTTATATTTTCTGTGCTTGAGTTCCTCTAAATTGAATGACACTTGCCATTCTTTCATCCTGGAATTAAGGGGAAATAGCTACAATGAGATTTACCAAAAAGATTTTGAGTGGATTATAAAGAGAGAACAATGAGACATAAAGTAAATCATTCTTTACTCTTTTAAGCAGTAATGTATATTTATTGAAATTCATAGTAAAACAATAAGCAATGGGAAGATGGGAAAGGAAGAAAACATTGGTGAGTATTCCAATAGAAACACAGAATGAGAAAACAGAATATTAACTGAAATATTCAGATTCCTTACATCTGAAAGAAATTAGGATCACAAGCAAGTTCATGGGCAGTTCTAACAATATTTTTTTTTTCTGCCATGAAGCACTTTTGTCAGCATTGTTTTGGACTGTATTAAGTTCTCTGTATTACTATTTTTTAATTTATTTGAAGTCTTGCTATAAGCAAAATGAAGAGTTCAGCCTTATTAGTCCCAAATGCAGATTATCTATTATTTTTAAAAAGGACTTAAAGATGGCCAATGTATTTTATTAAAATATTTTATTACACTCTAGAAAAACTGGGTAGAGAAATAAACACAACATAGGTGATCTTCCTAGAGCATCCAGGCCCTAAAAGTGGCCATAACCAACATTAACAGTGAGGATTTTTAAAAATCCACTAACACATTGCTACTTTACTACCAATAAAAACAAGAGTTGAAGTTCATGTTTTCATGCCATACCTGTGTTTAGGAATATTTTCAGACTATATAATCATGGGTACATCAATGCTTAGAAAATGTTTGGCTTTTTAAACACATTCAGTGATGCAGTATGAAGCAATTTTTATTTCTTTTTGGTTGAAAGATATAATTTGTGCATTAGACAGAAACTAGGGAAGCCTTATCACTATTTTCTGCCAAATTTTATCTTTCTTCTTTTTTATTTATCTTGTGTAGTGCTATAAATTGAACCCAGGGTCTCCTGCATGTAGGCAAGCCCTCTACCTCTGAGCTATATCACCACTAATTTTCTTCTGATTTTAGTTTCTTTGAATTTTGGGTAACAATTTCAACATGTATGTTGCATATTTGAAATACCAAATCAGGAAAAGGAAAAAAAATGCACTCTTCAAATACACAGAAGAGAAAAATCGGGTTTTAAGATTTTTCAAATATTATTCCTTTGACTTTTGCATACTTTAATGTACATTCCTAAAGCAGGAAGAGGTAAGAGTGCAGCACAGTGAAATTTGATCTTTCCACAATCCCATCAAAGGTTTTTAGGTTGATTTTTCTTCCCCAGCTAACAACTGCAAAATAGCAGTCCTTAAAATTTGGACAATCTCTAGGGAATACTTCACTTCATTGTACAAAGAAAGTGAAGAGGTCGCCATTAGTTCTATGGGGTCCTCAGCAAGATAGATTCTAACACCCAAGTTTTGAAAGTATGAACTACAGTATTCCACAGATAATTGTGAATGATGTTTAAAAGGCCCCTGCAGGGATCTAGTCAAAATATTTACATTCCTTTCAGAAATTGTAACGGCAAAGGCAAAAAGAAACATAGAGGACAAATCAAAAGAAAAACTTTCCCCAAGCTGCAAGAAGAGGCGTCAGGCCCTCGGGTCTCCTGCAACAACAGCCTGTTCTCTGGGTTTAGATTAGGTGCGGATTACACACTTTACCAATGAATGTTCATCTACAACAAGGTGCCAAAACTAGGGATGCATCAACTTCTGAACGCGTGTGGTTAATAGAAAGCCTCGATCATCTCGCCCTAAGTGGGTGTGTTTAATTGCCCATGCATGTTCCCTGAGGCACCGCACGGGCGCTGTAAATAGATGGGTGAGTGATGGACACGTATAGTTTTTCCATAAAGTGCAGCCAGTAGCTCAAAGTGAGTCAGACTCGCTTGGTAGCGTGTTCCGGGCTGGGCGGTAGCGGGGACTGGGTGGGAGTGGGAGGAGGAGAACTGGGGAGCGATGATTAGCGAAGGAAACGACCCAACTCCCTCCCTTCTGTTTCACAACCTGCGTCATGCCCCTGTACATTCAATGCCCGTGGCGGGCAATCCGGCGGTCGCAAACGCCTGGTCCTGCAGGGCACCTGTCCAGCAGTCGCCTTCCAGTACTGGGGTCCTTCATCCGCTCAGACCCCAAGCAAAATTCCCCCAAAGGGGCCGTAGTGAGGACTTGGCTTGGCGTCCCCCGACGTCCAGCAGCCCGGCCTGTAGCTTCACGGAGCCCGCCCTGGGTTCGCTGGCAGCTGGGTGGTGGCTGGCGGAGAGGCGCCGGGTGCTGGCTACCGAGACACTTCGTGCCCGCTGCCGCCCAACTCCTGCCATCCGCGTTCTAGATAGAAAAGCACCTTCTGACCGCGCATTAGTAATAAGACTCCATTATTCCTGTTAGAACAAGTTAAAAGTAAGGGTTGGGCCTGGAGGCCCCGGGCAGGGGGTCACGTGAGCGCCCGTCACTCAGGCTCCCCTCGCCTCTCGGGTTCGAGTTATGCCATCAAGCTAATATATTGTGACTGCTCTTCTCTCCTGTGACAAAGGCTTGCAGCTGCCTCCAAATCAATAGACGTCAAAGAAATATGAAAACAATCATGACACAAAACTTAAATCCTGGCTGGAGCCTACATAATCAGAACTGTGCTTCTGTTCTCCAAACCGCCGATTAATTTATCCCAAAGTTTAGTCAAATTTTTATTCCGGTACCTTTTTCCCAGCAGATCCCGCTACATCTGTCGGGTTTGTAATGTAATTTGTAATTACTGCCCTTCATGTGGTCCGGTGCCTTGAACCATCTTTAATTAAAAGCATAATTAAGGGAAGATCTAAAGAAAGACAATTACCAGATGGTCTTTTTTTTTTTTTAAGAGGCGGTAGAGGGGCGCGCAGAGAGGGGCGCGGGGGTCTGTCCCCGAACCCTGACTCTGGGGAGGGGGCAGCGGGCCCGAGCGGCGCCTGCGCACTCCAGAGGCCTGGGCCCTGCTCACACCCCGCTCACTACTCTTCACTCCCTCCCCACCCTCGCCTAGAGGCTCTGCGGAGGCCGCGCCCAAAGGTGAGCGCCAACTTCTGCATGGTGCAGAGACTCTGACTTTCTTGGCTCTTTCCCGTGGTCGAAGAGTGTGGGGTAGTTGCGGGGAGAGTGGGACACAGTCAAGGCCAGGCAACTTCTAAATACGCCAGGGGGCTTCTGAAGTAGGGCGGGTCCCCAGCTCTCCACCCTGCCCCCGCCTCCACCCCTGCACAAGCCAGAGAGCTCTGAGGCAGAAAGAAGGAAAGGACACAAGGGCTGGAAGGAAAGAGAAAGGTGAAGGAAGGGATGCGGTCCTACGAGAGGGCACCACTCTGGGTCCTCCCAGGACCCGGCCGGATTAGGGTGGGAACTGGAAGATCCGTTCTGTAAGAATCCTTGAGGACAACTAGACAGAGCGGTCGCCCGCAGCTACGTCGGGCAAAGTGGCCCCTTGATGGCTATTTTCTGGGCTTCCCGGTGTCCATTGGTCCCTTGGAATTTTCAGAATAAGTTGTGGGGCGGGAGTGGTTTGCAAAACACTCTGCACTCCTATCCCACCCACACGCCTCCGAAATGAATAATTCAGGCAGGAGCCAGGATTTCTGTATTAGCTCCACGTTGCCCCTGCGGCTGGCGCAAGGATCCCGAAGTCGGGTAATGGAAATTAAACTGTTGTGGTATGGCGAGGATGTCATTATGTGACTGTTCATATTCAAAGTCAGGCAGCAATGAATTGTAATCATTTCAATTATCTTCAATACACTTTCCTTAGGATACAAGTTGTCAAAGGTTTTCTTCCTCTTTTTTTTTTTTTTTTAAAGTACATTCTTGCGGCTCCGTGGGTCCATTTTCCAGACGGTTTGTTGCTCTTGCTGCCTGATTTGCTTTCGGCTTTTATTCTCCAGACTCAGATTGTTTTACAGAGACTCCGCTGGATTGAGCAAACCCTGGCGGCCCTCGCTGCTTCTCTGGCGCTGCGGGCCGGCTACACCGGTCGGGAATCGGCCTTAGTGCGCCCGGCGCGCGCGTTTTGGTAGCTTTCAGGTTTAATTAACTTTGAGCAACAACTATGCATGGAGTTCTGGATCTGGTGTCGCCTTGGGGAAGGGGACCATCGTATTATATTCTGCGTCCTTCCCAACCTAGGGCGGGGGTGGGCGTGTGGGTTGGCGGCTGCACTCTGCTCCACCCTCCCACCCCAAGCGCAAGCCAGCGCAGCGTGTCAGAAAGGCACGTGCTGGACTGTGTCGGACCTCCGAGAGTATTGAGAGACAGCAGAGTGCGATTCCAGCCCAGAGAAAGCAGGGAAGAGCCGATGTCAGCGCAAACTGCTCTCCTCTGTTGAAACCACCCTGAACCGGGTGCTCGCTCCTCCAGTCCCTGAACGTGGGACAGTGGCAAGCTGGATATGGTATCCTTGTAAGGATGGCAAAGCGCCTCCGCTCCCAACCTGGGCAAAGAGATTAGGGGTCCCTTTGAAGTCTACGCTCAATCTCACGGATTAGGATTAATCCCGATCTTTACACTAATATCGCCTCTCGGGTTTTTATTATACTCATTTGGGAGGAAATGAGCTCTTGCCAGGCAAATAGCACCCCGCACCCCACTTCTCATTGCTGTGCAGGGCCGGGGCCTGAACAACCCCGCGGGCAATCTCAGAGCTGCTGATATTATATTTGTGAAATGTCCTTTTGTTGAAGCTTTTAACACCTTCTTATAACGAATCATTTGTTCTTTTCTCTTTAATTTTGATAGACAATTAGCCATCAGAGATACACCAGTTGACTGTAACCGAGCATTAAACTCGCCTTTATGTAACGCTAATTTAGCATAGCTGCTTTGTTTAACTTTGCTATATAAGAACCAGGTTTTGTAGGGGGAAAAAAAGGTGTAATTTTATGTGGGGCTTCATTTCTTTTGGCCCTGTACGCAGGAAGCCCTTGCCTCTTTGTGAAGCGTTCTGCTGGGGCCTGACGCCATTTCCCGTGCCTAGCACCTGCAGGCTGGGGAAAGAGAGGGAATTAGCATTGATATAGATTTAGTTGAAATGTAATCTCTTAAATCTGTCCAAGATTCGGGAAGATAATTACACTTTCACTGAATTGCCAGGGGTCAGCATCTCTGAGGACCTGAGGAGTTGATTTACTAACAATAGTGTTACATAAAAAAAATGGCGTTTGAGATTATAATGTTAATGGCTGCGGTCGCTGGGGAATGCGGCTGCTTCCAACTAATTCCATGTAACTTGTTTTTACCTCCCTTTTCCTCCCTCCCTTACTAAATCCTGGGCTCCGTCTTTGCTCCTGCAAAGACGATGCTTAATTTGGTGGCAGGCGCTGGGAGGTTAAGACTAGAAGCTCTGGAACCTGGGGTTGACGTGCTTTTTCTGGGCGTGTTTGTGGTGACATGTTGTGGCCTCGACAGCAAGGGTGGCCTCTTCCTCCACGAGGACCAGAATGAGGGCGTGGACTCCAAATACCACACAGTGAGTCTGGGGATCTGCGGGAGCAGAGGCAGATGACAGCACCTGGAGGAAGCGCGCTCCCTGGTCTAACTGGCACGGGATGCGCCTATTACGTGTGTCCTACCTGCCCGGAATTGTGCCTTCCCAGCTTCCTGCGGCCTCGAGCTTCCCAGCCCCCGGGGGACCACCAGGCCTTGTTCTATATGCTACTTGCCTGCTCAGGCTGCTCTTCTGGCCCTGCAGCCCCAGACCTGGGGCCGCTCATTTCCCGTCGCAAACTTTCCATTCTAGCTGGAGTTTGGCGGGAGGCTAGGATGTGAGTTCTGAGAAGCACCGCAAAGTCCACATTCCAGTTAGGGATGAGTCTAAGCTTCAAAAATAACAAATCAACCTCTTTGAGGGTGGGAACGGTTACAGAGTTCCTTACCAACACACTAGTCAAACTTCATCCACAGATCCACCCACGTTGGTCTCGGGCCACATCCACGATGTCTAGACTCCACCAAAAATCCCAAGTCCGCCACTCATTTGTAGTCCTGCGGGTAACTCCAGCGTTTTGCTCCCCCTGAAGCCTCTTTAGCTCTATGCAAATGGCCTCAGGTTATCCAGGGACCCTCTGGAGGGCTTGCCTCCCCCACATCTACCGTGGACCATGGAAGAGCCCCTGAAACTGTCCAGAGTAAAAGACTGAACAGGGAAATGCAGCTCTTCTTGCGTAAAAAACCCGATTCCGTGGCTTCCTCCAGGGCGGCGCTGGGCCTGGGAATCAGAGGAGGCCAGAACTGAGCGGTATTCTCAGACTATACTGTTTCAGCGGCCCAGGCCTTTCCCTAGGATGTGGCCATTGCCTTTTATCCTGGGTCTGGACGCTCAGATTCTCTGGTTTGGATAAGACTTTGGAGTGCGAACGAGGGATACCTCTGCTCTCTACCTCTTCCTCCATACACGGCGACTTAGGGAACCAGAACTGGGAGTTTTGCTTCATTGAGCAAAGGCTGCTGGAGCCCCAGGTTGCGGGTATAAGCAAAAGAAGGAGCCGCCCCTCAACCTAAAGCACTCTTACCCACGTTAGTAAACTGTGAGTCCGCGGACAGGTCGTGAAGCCTTGGCCTGCGGGTGCCCTCCCGGCTTGCCAGGGTTCCTGCTTGCTGGCGAGCGCAGCCGAAGAGGCCCAACGCCCAAGCCCTGGGCGCTGGGGGCGGGCGGGGGCGGGAGGGGGAAAGGGTTCCCCGCGCCCCTCTCGTGTTTACGTCGGTGCCCCCTTATCTTATATGTAACAGCAATATATATGTTAATTGAAAACTTCTGAATTTAAAAAGGTTGTGACAAGTTATAATTTGTCCTGTCAATGCCTGGAATCCTTATTTATCTCTTTAGCTTGCCTCCCGCTCGCGCCTGTCAGCTAACAGCTTGCCTAACTCGTTGACTTCCTCACTCATGGCACGGAAATGACAAATGTGCTGTTTTATCCGTACAATTTATTTCATTATTGTTGCCAGCACGAAGCATCACAATCAATCATAAGGAAGTCCAGTTGGCAGGTGTCAATCTTGGTGTGTTTTTGTACGTCTCAGCCTATATTTAATCCAATTATAAGGGTCACAGAGTAAGTGCCAATCCTCTTGTTACAACTCACATCTTATTTAAGATTTAAAGTAAAAAAGTCAACTCCATCGCATGGACCTTTTGGGGGAAGGGAAGAGATGCTGTTGAAACCCCCCATCTCTGTCTGTCTTCTCTTCACCTCCAGTTTAAATTACACAGCAATCCCTTTTTATTAAAGGGTTGCTGGGAATCTGAGTTTTATGAGCATTTGTGTGCAAATGAAGGCTCTCCTTATTTTGCTAAAGTAGAAGCAGGCTTAATGATGAGAGATCTTTCCGCTCATTGCCCATTCAAATACAATTGTAGATCGAAGCCGGCCTTGTCACGTTGAGAAAAAGTGAATTTCTAACATCCAGGACGTGCCTGTCTACTTTCAGTGAATTGCATCCAATCACCCCCAGGGAATTCAGCTAATGTCTCCATCTCCACCCCGACAAGGGAGAGAAAAAAATCAAACATGGTGCCTCAAACTGACTTAATATGAAAATGTTTAAAAGGAAAGGACAGCAGAGTTTTCCTGAATTGATTGTAGAGATTTTCTGAGTAGGAAAGAAATCTGGAAGGATTGGAGATTTTCTCAAAGGTCCCAGAAAACTTTTTATAGTGTGGTAGAACAGACAGAAGAGAAGAAACTAAGATATTTCTTTGTATGACAGCAGGTTAACAATTGAATAGTAAAAAAAAAAAATCACAGAATTGCATGTAATTGTGCCATTATGCACAATTTAGACCAGGGTGACAAGATGGCAAATATTATCTTTGCTAAATATTCTTCTTTTTAATGCTTGAGTTCCCCCCAAAATATTCCTTTAGTTTTGATTTAAAATAAAAATCTTGATAAAGCCAACTTGCTGTTTAAAGGAGAGGAAGTGAAGGAGAGGGAAAGAAGAGCAAGAGCCACATACACTGCCCATTTAATTTTATTTCTTAGATGATATCTGCATTAGTGGCTTGTATAGTTATTTGAATTGGCCTGCAAATATGCGTAGTATGTTTTTCAATTATGTGTGGGACTTTTCCCTCTGCTATTAATTTTATATGGCAAATCTTTATTAAACCCCTTTATAAATTAGTACCCACTCAGGAATACCATTTCATTTCTTTCCTTTTCCCCCTTGCTTTCTTTTCTCTTCTTCTTCCTCCTTCTCCTTCTTCTCCTCCTCCTTTTCCTTCTCCTTCTCCTTCTTCCTCTCCCCCCCCACTCCCATGCAGGAATTATACCAGGGCCTCACATTTGCTAAGCAAGCACTCTACCACTGAGCCACATCCCCAGTCCAGAAATACTCTTTTAAAAGAAGAAGACATTTAAAAGGGCCCATTGTTGTTCAGATTTAGTAAAGTGAAATTGAAATATTTAAGTGGAAAGATCCTTTTCTACTTTTCAGTTGTTGGGAGACTCAATGCCCATTCTCAATTAAAAGACAAACACTGAATCAATTCCCACCCACCCTGTAGCCCAGATCCGGGGGAGGGGCTACAACAATCTGGAAGCCAGTTTGTTTGCATAAAGTAGTTAAGGGGATAGAGAAGAGGGGGAAACGTACCTTGGACAAGCACAACAGATATCAGCTATAACTCAAGTCAATAACCGATTTTCCCCCTCCCGCTTACAACCAAGACTGCTCTCTAATCCTTCCTTTACCCTCCAGCCCTATCCCTCACACCCCAGTTCCCCACTTCGCTTCTGCTGACTAAACGGGAAGTCAGGGGTCAGGGCTGCTCCAGAAGGCTCCCTAGACTGGGCGGTTGCCATGCTCGGGCACTGGTGCTGAGGAGAAGCAGAGCTTGGGACTGCCCTAGATGTTGGAGAATTGTAGCCTGGGACAACCCGGGATGGGGGAAGCCTGGAAGAAAATGAGGGGTTGTTTGTTTGTTTGTGTTTCCCATTTGAACCCTACCTACAACCTGACTCGGGTAGCAGTCAGTGGGCATCTTGGTCGCTAAAAGTCTTCGCTGCCCGCCGTGCCCTTCTGCCAGCGATACGAGCCCATGAGGCCTAGAGAGACTGCCTCTACCCTGAAGGGGCAAGGGTAGATCTTGAAGGCTAGGCACCATGCGCCCTGTTGCCCCCTAGGCCGGTGGCAGGAGACCAGGGGAGCCCCCAGCGCTCGGGTTCTGATAGTGTCTTCGGAGTTCTCCGAGGTCAACAGCTACCCGCAGGACCAAGTTTTGGCTGCGGCTAAAACTGCTCCCTCCCGGGTGGCGACGCCGGATCCCTCCCGCTCTGCTTTCTGTGCTGGGGGCAAATGGAGAGCGGCTCAAGCGTTGGCCCGGAGCTCGGAAAGGCAGAGGTCTGGCCTCGCCTCCACCGCGGGCGCTCCTGCGCGGCCTGAACGCGTC
This sequence comes from Ictidomys tridecemlineatus, assembly GCF_052094955.1. NCBI lineage: Eukaryota > Metazoa > Chordata > Mammalia > Rodentia > Sciuridae > Ictidomys > Ictidomys tridecemlineatus. The sequence goes on from NC_135480.1 coordinate 32,534,915, forward strand.
CTTTATTGACAGCCAGATAAGCAGGCGGCGGCCGTGGCGTTTCCAGCGTCGCTCTTGAGCACCCTGCTGGGTTGCAGGGATCCGCTCACATTTAATGGCCCGGACTCCAAACAAGCCCGGAGCAGCCCTCTCGGCGGCCTCCGGTTGGGACAGGGGGCGGGTGAGGAGTGAGCCTCGAACAGAAACTGCGGGGCTGGGGAGGCCTACCCAGGCCCAAGGCCTACCCATAGTCCACACCCCCGAGGAATATGACAAAGTGGAGGAGATCTTGGGAGGAGGTCCCGAAGGAGAGCGAGGGGCTTACCTAGAGAAACTAGGTCACGGGAGAAGACCGATGGCCAAGAACCCGAGAAAATGCTGGAGCGCCACTTCCCAGCCCAGCCAGGTTTGGGGCTACACCCCCACGGTAGGGTTCAGGCCCAGATTAGGATGGCCAATAAGGGTGGACGCTCCTTGGCCCTGACTCCTGAATCCCTGAGAGTTGGGGTGAAGAAGGGAAGTGTGGAGAATATTCCCCTCTCAGCCAAGGCTTTCTTTCTCTTCCCCACCCATCCCTCCCTCCGGGCCTCAACGGGTAGAAAAGACAAAAAATCTAGTCCCTCTGTTAGCTGGCTAAACCAAGAGAAGTAAGGGGACCTGCTTGGAGCTGTCCCCCGGGCCTGTTGTGAAGCCCTGCACCTGTCCAGGTGTGCTATGGAAGGAGCAGAAACCTCTCAACCCCTCACCTTGTGCCATCTGTGCACGGCTCTCCCTTCGCGGCCCCTACTGACCAAGGTGTTTAGGATCAGGCCCTGGGGGCCTCCTCTGACCCAAGCGCCCAGCTCCTGGCCTTAACATACATGCCTGAGTCCACCCAGGCTGCGGCTGTCTACCAGCAATACCACGCCCCTTCACTTCCCCTCCCTCCACTTCCTTAAGCGCCCCCCTGACCCTCCAGGCCTGGTGTCAGTCACTTCCAAATTCAAGATCTGGATGCAGACAGAGGGAGAAGAAATTGGAAGATGAAGAGCCCCCCTCCCCTCCATCCGGTGGAGGGGGGACGGGTTAAGACAACCCTGGTGTAGGCATTCATTCCTAGAAACAGGCTCAGCTCCTCTAAGCCGTCTCCCAGTCCACAGAAGGTGTGAAGGGAAGACTGGCACAGACCACCAGGTCAGTATCCTGCCGACCTCCTCTCAGTTTCTGTCGTTTCCTCGGTGCCAAGAGGGGAAGTCTTCACCTCAATAACTGTGATTTCCGCATTTTCCTTCTCCAGACCACCAACTCAACAAATAACCCTCAAGCAAAAGACAAATACAATCACCTACATTTTCTACGTGGCTGGAGACTTTCAGTAGCAGGGGCGAGGGAAGCCCGGCAGGCCCGGTTTGGAACTTAGGAAAACTCAGCGGACCTGCCATAACTTTGGCCTAATTTGAGGGAAGGTATCTCTCTTCCCCTGGGGCCCCAGTCTATGCCCGGCTGGTGACTTGTGTGCACGAGGACCAGGTTGGGGTCTCCTTGAGCTCCTTTGAAAACGATTTCTGCCAGAGGCCACTTCACTTTCAACCCCGGTGCGGCCTTCGGGTCCCTCTGATGATATGACTCCCTGGAGAATCCAGGAGGGGTTAGGGTGGTCTCCCAGAGAGATAGGTGACTAGCCTTAGGGTAGGGTTGTGGGATCCGCGTGATGAAAGGGCAAGAGGAGCGCACTTAGCAGGACTAGCTTACTGGAGGAGTTGACTGTACGTTCTAAAGGACCAGGCGGATCAGAGCTGGGCGTGGGCAGCAGCCTGCCCGGCCAGGAAAGGCCAGAGCTGGGGATGCGAGCGGGTCAGACCCTAGGTCGGGAGAGGGAGGCTCCCGCCGGGCGGGAAAGCTAGTCTGCGCGGAGCTAAACCCAACTCTGGCCGCCATGACGTCACGCGGGCCGGGCAGCCAATGAGGACGGCGCTGGCGTGGATATTAAGGAAAGTTAGCGCCTGCCTGAGCACCCTCTTTTCTTATCATTGACATTTAAACTCTGGGGCAGGTCCTCGCGTAGAACGCGGTTGTCAGATCTGCCACTTCCCCTGCCGAGCGGTGGTGAGAAGTGTGGGAACCCGCGCCGCCAGGCTCACCTGCCTCCCCGCCCTCCGCTCCCAGGTAACCGCCCATGCCCCCACAGCTACCCAGCTCGCGGCTCGCGGCGCCTTTCCCTTGCCGGCGAGGGTGTCCCCCCAATCAAAGCCCTCCCCAAGTGGCCCCGGGGCTCGATTTTTTTGCTTTCAAAAGGAGGCAAACAAAAATGGAAGGGAGTTATCGAGGCCGGGATAGGAGGGGGGAGGGGAGCTATTTTGGCTGAGCATGCTTTTCTGCAAAAGTAGCAAAATGTTTCAGTCCCGAGTGGACTTCCAGCCCTGAGCTGAGGGTTGAGGGCGGAGGTCTGCCGCTTCTGTCTACAGAAGTCGCTTGCGATCGTGAGAAATGCAGGATGTGAAGATGCAGTTTGCACCCAAGATCCGCCCGCAAGACATTCCCGTATGGAGAAGTCCCCAGCCATGGTGGGAGTGCATGGAAGTACCCCGCCGCGGGTCTAGCGAGGTGCAGCAAAAGTTTCCCTTGGTTGGAAAAGTGTAGATGGTTGGACCATAACAAAGTCTGAGAGATGGGGTTCGTTTCCCTGAAAGGATCGGTGGACGAAAGAATGCGGCTCTCAGAGCTGGGCAGCGAGTAAAGCCCCCAGCGTGTGATTTGAGCTTCACTTCGGAAGACCTAATAATTAGCGATTTTCATTGAGCTAGAACGCGGGCTCGGGTTACTGCGAGCTGGTTACTGCCGGCGCAGCACTCTCTGCTTATGGGAAGCTTATGGGCGCCTGGAAGCCCCGCGGCTGAGGGTCTAGTAAAGCGGAGCCCAGTCACATTCCCTCTCTGGGACAGCTGGAGCCCCGGTGCCGGAAGTTTCCCTAAGTGGGTCAGGAAAGGGACGACCCCAAACTTAGACTAACTTGTGATTCCGCGGGGCGAAAGTCCCGGGACCCTAGCCCTGAGCTGCTGGAGACACCCAGGCCGACTTAAGCGCCGCTCTGGAGCATCCTGCCCTCCCGGGTTGGGGAGGCCTCCAGGTCAGGCCCTGGTTCGCCCTCCCCCACTCCAAAGCGCGTTCCTGGCGCCCCCTCTCTGGACAGTCTGGAGGCACTTTGGGAGGACGTTGGGATCTCAGGCTCTGGTGACAGGTGCTAGGACCACCTCCCAACTCTTACAGGCTAGGTGGCCATCCTAGCCTCGAAGCAAGGCAATCAGAGAAGTGGCCGCCCCGCCGCGCACCTTACCTGGGTCGGGGTCCTTTCCTCCATAGATTCCTTTCCCCAGAGCCGGGCGGTGAGCAGGTTGCCTGCTTCGCAGTGGGAAGTGGACCTTGTCCTCCAGTCATAAATCAAACCCAGCCATCCTCGGGCCTCCTCCCTCATTAGAGATGTTTATTGGAGATTGTGTTTATTCGGCTGTCACGGCGAGAAAACGCGGTGACATAATTACCTCTGACCAGAGTCCTCGCCCTGCGCTCAGGGCAAGCCAGGGACCTCCTCTGTTGCCTTCTCACTCCGGTGCCCTCCTCGATGGGAGGATGTATGTGGTTGGTCTTTTTTCCTTCAGATCCTCTCATATAATTTGGATTATTGGAGGGGGTGCTATTCAGATTTCCTCACGGCCCGGGAGTTTATTTTTTTTTAGAATTTGAAAGGAAAACCGAAGGGAATCCAACGCCCCTCCGGGGCAGAAGGGGGCAGCGCGGGAGAGAAGGGAGGAGAGTCTCTTTCTCTGCGCAAAGTTTCCAGTCGGTGGGGCCGTGGCGCGAGGGGTCTGGACTCCACTCGCGCCTGGGGAGTAGGGCGCTGACCTGGAGGAATGGATGAGGATATTAGTGGTTGTGTCTGTTGCTTCACTTTTCATCATCTTTCCACTCTGAAGGAATTGGAGGCTTCTGGGCCCCCGACTGAGGGTTCTTAAATTCTCCCCGCCGAACTCCGAAGAGGCTACCCTCACCTCCTCCCCGCCCCTTGGTCCCCTGGCTGCCCCCTGGGCATCGAGTTTTCCCCTCTCGCCAGGTTTGTAAGTCACCATCTGTGTGGCTGGGTTAGGAAATGATGAAAAGTGCCGAATTGTTCTCTAATTGAAAATACATTTTTTTTTTCCTGGAGAGCACGCGCTGACAAAATATCTGGGATCCCAGCTTTTGATCCCTCGCTTGCCGCCTCTGTTCTTCAGTCGCTAATAAAACTCGCATTGAGCCCCTTAGTGCCTTGATTAACAGGAAGATTAACTCTTTCTGCTGTTGGGAACAGCTTGTCCCAATCAATGTCATTTTAAAAGCCTCGTCAGGATGTCCTCAGCTCTGGTTCCCGGTTGCTGGAATGAGCCAGCCATGACATTTGCTCTTTCCTGCTCCCCAGCCCCAGAGCCCTCAGTTCCTGGTCGGCAGGTTCCTAGATCCAAGACTGGACAAATTACAGGACTTGGTCTGGCCTTTGGAAGAGGGTTTGGAGAGCAAATCTCTTGGGAGAAGAGACCTTGGCTTGCTTTTCTTTTTGAAGCTGAACTCTAGCTTTTTTTGGGGGGGGGGTGGCGAAGGTAACAGGGAAAGGAGTGTTGAGGGATCCACTACTCAAGGTGAAGAAATGGAAAGCAGACTTTGCTAGGTAACCCTATTTCTAAGAATCCCAGAGTGCTGCTGTTTTCAAGGGCCCTAAATCTGATGAGCTTTAATCTGTCCCTATCTAGACAACTACATGTAGAGTCCGGGAGGCAGTGTTGGGAGTCAGATCCATGGACTTTAAGAAATCACTTTTCTGGGACACCCAGCTGGACAATGTTGTTTTAAAGGGGGGACATGGACCGGGAGAGATACTTGCCGACCAGTATAAACGGAAAGAGGACCGGTCCCAGAGAGCCCCCTAACGCACCAACCATTTGGCAGGAAGGACGAGGGCACCTAGCTTCCTTCAGCCAAGCGTGGACACAGCTTGGAGGCGCCGCAGGGAGGTCTCTGGGATCCCCTCGGCTTCCCTAAGCTGTGGACTTGGCCAGACTGCAGGGGGGGGGGGTGGAAACCCGGCAGGTTGCTGGGGAAAAGAGGAGAAAGGCCTGAAACAAGGAAGCACCCCGGACTGGGGGGGCCGGGGTGAGAGGCCTTTGCCTTTGGTGATGGTTTGACCGGTTTGTCAGTTCCGCCAACCAAGGAACCCATTTTTCCCAGGGTCTGCAGATGGAGACGTTTAGAGCTATGCAAAGTGATGCAGACGTTTGTAGAGACTTTCTATCAAAAAATTCCAGGCTTTACCATTTCCAGCGCGCCTGCACCGTGCCTGTCAGCTTGGCTAAGTGAAAGCAAGAGTTTGAAGGTTTCGACCACTGGGTGGGAGATTCTTGGTTCCGAAACTGGGAGCCGAAAATATACCCCCCAGAGTGCTGGACACTCTTTTGCCTGGACAGAGGACGCCCCGGGACCCGGAACTTTATGGGGTGGACACAGGCAAAGGGCTGGGACTAATACCGAGGAGAGGCACTCTGAGCACTCTCGCAGCTAGCCACGATCCCCCAGTGTGGGCACCGACTCCCTCGGCACGACAGTCTCCAGTTACCGGGTGGGACAACTGGAGCAGCCCCTGCTGCCGTGGACAGGCGGAAAAGAGGTCCTCCTCCGGCTCCAAGGGGCGGGGGGCGGTGAGAGCAGCGGGAGTGGAGGAGAAAGGCGACACCGAAACCTAAAGCGCAATTCCCCCACCCTAACCCACCCGGCCTTGAAAGGACTGCAAGTGGGCCTCGGTCTTGTTGGAAGCTTGAATTAAAATGGCGACCTGCAAGTTGTCTCAATTTTGTGGACATCTCTGGCACCCCCGCACCTCCACTCCACCCCTCCACGTCGCCCCCACAGCAGGTACTTGGCAGAGGGAGTGAGTATCTGCAAAGAGCAAAATAGCACCCCCATCCTCCTTGAGACCTGTCCCGAGAGAGTGAGGAAATCTCGCTTTCACCCCGCTCTCCTTAAACTTTGGAAATTCTGTCTCCTTCCGGAGCTGAGTTCCCCCACCCCCAAATATTGACACATTGGAAGCGGCCAAGTCCTTTTTTGTTTCTTGTTTGTGCCGAGGAGTTTCCAGGAGTCCTTCCCTGAGCCCCCCATCCCCACCCAATGACGTCAGTGGCATTCACTCCCGGCTCCTCGCCTCTTCTGATTTTTTGTTAAAACTTTTCTCCGAGGTGAGGTGGGGGTTGAGGGGTGGGAGAAGGAGCTGATTCAAAGGGCCTGTGCCCTGGGGGGAAATAGCAACAAGATTATGGCTGCTTCTTTCTGAGGCAAAGCTTAAGAAGGTGCTAATCCACTCGGTCGCTAATTGAGAGGTTGTAAAAATGATATTCGCCTCCAGTTCGGACAGAGTCACTGGGTCTTTTTTCCCCCCTTCTCGCTCAAGCCTAGTAGCTTTGAGTGTGAGCGTCTTTAACGTTCACTTGAGAAGTAAAAGAGAAAGAAAGAGAACGCAGACTCTTGCTGCTCTGGGACCCGAAACCGATGCCCAAATTCCAGGGATCCTCTGAAAGTCGCGGTCCTACGAAATCTCTTAGGGAGGCAGCGGTACCCAGCGCCACCTCCTTTGCCTCTGGCCTGGATTTCCCTTGGCGCTGAGAGATCTGAGCCGCACAAAGGGGCTGAGCCCAGACGGAGGAGGTGAGCGGGAGGTACGAACCCATTTCGGACTGGGGCGGGGAAGGCCCTGGCTCCGGCTGCACTCTGCATAGGCTCCTGATAGCAACTTGCTGGGTTCTGGGCAGGACGGAGAGTGCCAGGCCCACACCAGGCCCAGCGGCCCAAGGCAGCCCACTGCGGCCTGTTTCGACTCCCACGGGGCTTCCGCGGCGCCGCCTGTCAGCGGTCAGTTGGGTTTGCGCAGGCAGTTATTGATGAGCTCTCACTTGCAGAACTTTTCAGAAGTCAGGAAGAGTTAAGTGTCCCGGCGGCGGCTTCCTTTCAGCCTCCTGGCCTCCGCTTTTCCGACTCCATACCCCTTTGCCAAGTCCTGGGGTATGTCCTGCATCTCAGGCCTCCTCCTTCCCGGCTCCAAGGCACTCCCGCTCCAAGACAGCTCAGGACAGCGCAGGACAAGGCAGCCTGATGGCTCCCCTGTCACCTAAACTGCGTGCTCCGAGGGACGCCTTTGGAGTGTACTGAGGTGTATCCTAATCATCGGGCATTCAACAGACAGACTTTTGGTGTGTGGTCAGAAGAGAAAAACCGTTTACTTACTTTCCTCCCCGGTTTTCTGGCAACAGCTGAAGGAGAGCTGTCTCCGTGGACTGAGCTGACCAAGGAGAGGAGTCTGGCGGACACATACTTGCACCACACACACAATCGGTAGCACACACCGACACACGCTGACATACCAACAACGCCGGAGGGGACACACACACACACACACACACACACACACACACACACAGAATCTCTTACAGCATTGGTCATCCCCCCACCCGCCCCGAGCTTCCACCACTCCCCCTCCCCTTTTATCTCCCCCTTGCTTCCCCTCCTCTCAGGAGCCTGGAAAAGCAGCCACACTTAGTCAACAAATGGCACGTGGGAGAAGTTGGTGAGTGTTTGGTGAGGACTCTTCAGGGCTTTTCACAAGAATCCTCTGTACACAAAGTAAGTGGCGTGTTTACTCGGGCCTCTCCAGCCCGGGCTCTGCCTCCGCTCCGCTGCGCACCGCGGCTTCCGAAAGGAGAAAGAAGAGAAGAAAGGACTGGGGAAGCAGGGGTGGGGGAATGGGCAGGCCCAGGAGGCCTGGGTTGGGGAGGCTGCCGGCCTCGCCGAGTTTTCGGCCTGGCGGCCTCCTTCCGGCCTAGGCTTCGACGCGCCTCCACCGCCAGGAGTGAAACTGCCAGGACCCAGGAAGGCTCCCGCCCCTTTCCTCTTCTTCCTAGAGGCCAGGTGGGCTAGGCAGAGGCCAGCGTGGTGCTCGGCTTCCTGGGGCCCAGGCTGTGATGGGGTAGGGGCGGGAGGGGAGGGTGGACGGGGGCGGGGCGGCAGGCCACCGTTCACTGGAGTTGGCCAGAAAGGACGACGCAGAGCTGCAGAAACTTGCTCCCTCCAGGGGCTAGGAGTCCTGCACCCCGCTTAGGGTGGGGGTAAGGGAGCTCAACTTCCAACCCAAAGGCCTTCCCCCGATCGCTCAAGTTCGCGGCCGCAGCGCTGGCGGTGCTGACGGCCTGAGCGATCAGAGCCGGGAGATGTCGGCGAGCTCCAGAGCCCCAGCGCGGGGGCCCTTCGCCGGGAAGAAGAGCCGGGACCCACCGGCGGAGCCGAAAACAAGTGTATTCATATTCAAACAAACGGACCAATTGCACCAGGCGGGGAGAGGGAGCATCCAATCGGCTGGCGCGAGGCCCCGGCGCTGCTTTGCATAAAGCAATATTTTGTGTGGGAGCGAGCGGTGCATTTGCATGTTGCGGAGTGATTAGTGGGTTTGAAAAGCGAACCGTGGCTCGGCCTCATTTCCCGCTCTGGTTCAGGCGCAGGAGGAAGTGTTTTGCTGGAGGATGATGACAGAGGTCAGGCTTCGCTAATGGGCCAGTGAGGAGCGGTGGAGGCGAGGCCGGGAGCCGGCACACACACATTAACACACTTGAGCCATCACCAATCAGCATAGGTGTGCTGGCTGCAGCCACTTCCCTCACCCACACTCTTTATCTCTCACTCTCCAGCCGCTGACAGCCCATTTTATTGTCAATCTCTGTCTCCTTCCCAGGGATCTGAGAATTGCTCTCATACACCAACCCAGCAGCGTCCGTGGAGAAAACTCTCACAAGAAACTCCTTTTAAACACCGTAATTTCAAACCGTTGTGGTCTTTAAGCAACAACAGAAAAAAAAACAACCAAAAAAACAAAAAACAAAAAAACACCCAATCAAACAAAACTCTTGACAGGAGCTTTGACAACGAGAGAGGATGCCTCATAAAGGTGAGTCCGCTTCTTTCTTTTCGCTTTATTTTTATTTCAGTGTTCAGGCAGGTCTCCCTCTGCCTCCCTCTGCCTCCCTCTCTGGTTGCCGGTCCCCTCCCCCACCACTACGCCAGAAGAGTTGGGCCAGAGAAGTTTCCACGCAGGAGCACAAACTTTCTACTTCCAGCGAAAGCCCGCGTCGGAGAGCGACCGCTGGCGAGCCGGAGCGGCGCAGGGCTCGGGGCCGGCTGCCGGCTCAGCTCCAGCGCTAGCGCGGGTTAAGCTAGCAGCAAGAATCGAGGCTCCAGGCGCGGCTGCAGACGCGGTTCCCGGCCCCAGTATAGTCAAACGATCCCGGGCTGCGGGAGAAGACGAAGAGGATCTGTGGTACCCAAGGCCCGGGAAGGACCGCAAAGAACAGCCGCCGCCGCTGCTTTGTCCAGCCTGCGGCCCTGCAAGTGCGCAGAGAGCGGGCGCGCGGAGGGAGCGCCGCGGGAGCCGGTTCGCTGAGCCGCTCTGCGGGTCCTCCAGCTTTGTGCTGCGCTGGGATCCGGCGCAGAAGAGCATTTGGTACTACAGCGCCAAGGGGGCATCATGCCCGCCGCTGCGGAACGGAGTCAATCGGCGAGGCAGTCCCACGCTGGAGGCAGAAACCGCGAGCGAGCGTGAGCCGGGAAGGAAGACACCAGGCCGAGGCGATCCGATGCGCGCTCCGATGGAGCACAGAGCCTAGCTGGAGGACTGTCAGCTTCCATCAAGCCCCCCGGGCTCTCTCCTCCAGCCTAACTTGAGCGAGGAGCTCGGACTTGAAAACTCTGCTCCTCCGGCTTCCCCCAGCTCTCTCCCCCGCCCCGCGAAAGCTGGGGTGTTTCAATGCTCAGGCCCCCAACGCTCGGTGGGTATTTTTCCTCGTCTTCCTCTGACCTAGCCGCGCACCGTGTTACCATTTCAACAAGTTTCGAGCTGGAAAGGTGGTTTGCTTTTTTTGCTTTTTTTTTATATTTAAAATTCTGATGTTTTTTTCTTTGTGTGGCAGAAAAAAAAAATCTATATGAAAGCATTAGCTTTCCCCCTAGTCTGATCACATACTCTCCCCAGATAATTAGTCTAAGTAATTCGAGAGTTTTGGGATTCTAAGACCTCAGGAGAAAAGTGTCTTTTCAAAGTTCATAAAGTTGTTGCCTCTTTTCCCTGTGCAGATTTTCTCAGTCTCCCTGCGCCATAATAGCCCTGAATTTTAGCAAGTGTAATTGGGGGAAATGGAGTTGAATTTCAAGTGGAAATGCTTTCTTTTTCGAGTGCTAAACCCTGGCCCTTCAGTCATGAGTGATTTCTAGAAAGTTTAAAAACAAAGTGAAACGTGGTTTCTTTCTTTCTTTCTTTTTTTCCTCATACTCTCCCAAGCTCTCTAAGCCATTTTGGGTGTTTAACTCGAACTTGGGAAGGTTTGAAAAGGGGGTATAAGCAGAAATTAAATGAAAAGCAAAGTGCTTGTAAGCCTGGCAAGTTTACCGAGGAGAAATAATAGTTGTTACTGCTGACATTACATTTTTATAGCCGGTGACCTTTGCATACGTCGGGAAGGCAATTTGATTAGTTGTTATCTTATTTGGCCCTAGAGAGTAAAACTTTGTCATCCTAATTGCTAATTATTCTTTGGCTGGGGGCCGGGGGGGGGGGGGCGGGAGGATCCAGAGCGAGTTCTCCCCTTAAGGCCAGCTAAGGAGTTTTTGGATGGATTTTGTGAATTAAGTAATTAAAACAACAGCATCATTTGAAAGCTGAAGTTTATATTGGGGACAGGGAGGGGGGCAGTGGCCTAGTGGCCTTGTGGACCAAGGCCTGGGTGACTGAGATTTCTGGAGACTTCTTTATTCTGGATGTGGGTCTGTGGCCTCGATAAGGCTGTAGAGAGCTCCAGCCTGGGTTGGGGAGCTTGGGTTGGAGCTGGGGGGTTCTTGCTTCTGAGAACACTATTGCTTCCGGGTGTCTGTGTGCACTGTTCCCCTGGCTGCTTTTGCACAAAGTGTTAACGATTACTTAAGTAATTAGATAGCTTCTTAGCTGAGAGAAGGGTGGGAATGGAGCAGAACCGGAACTTGAAATGCTATCACCTTCCCAGCTGCTTCGAAAATTAACCAGCTAGGCCTTCAGGGATCGGCTAGGAAAAAATCTCAAAATGGTATCAAGAAGGTAACAGCTGGGATGGGAGCATTTAGTTGTGACTGTACAGTGTGGGTTACAGAGAGAAGTTCATCAAGTTTTACCAGTCCATGGGAAATTTCACTCCCTTTCTCCCACCTGCTACCTTTTGCAGCTTGAGTCCCACATTTGTGTTGGGGGGATGCAGGGGGGACTCTGATCAGAGTTGATGTTTCTGCCTGTTGGGGCATGACTATGGATGTAGGGAATGAGACAAGAGGGAGGCATTGAAGAGCTAGCCTAGCTAGGGGTAACTAAGTAGCCCTCTGCTGTGGCTAATATTTACCAGGCTGAGAAAAACTACTCGTCTTTGGTTTGTTTTTGTGGATTTAAGCTGCCTTCCAACTAGTTTTTTTTTTTAATACCACAAATGGCCTTGAAGAGAAAAATGTGCTTCTTGGAATTCTTTGTAGGCAGGCAAAATTAATAATAATCGCAGGAAAAAGAATGATTTTTTTAAATGAAGAGAAATGATGCTGTGACTATTTTGTTATTTTACTTTTTTTTTTTTTGCAAACCTCTTGAATGGGCTCTTTATTGTAACTCTCCCTTCCCAATTGAGCTCCCCACCGTGCCGTTGTATCTTTTTACAGCCCCTAACAACTCACACCAGTAACACAATTACCTCTAGATATTTATAACAAGAAATTACTTTTCTATTTTCTGTACTGCCTCCATCCCAAGAACCTTCTTCTTATGGAAAGGTAGAGAAGGGGTGGTAGAGGGCAAGTCTTGGAGACCCACATTGGGTTAAGTGAGAGAAGTGTCCCTCTGTTCCCTTTGTGAGTTGGTGAGTTGTTGGTACGTTTGGTTGGAAGCTGTGTTGCTGGTTAGGGAGTCTCAGTTTTGCTCTTTGGGTTTGGGAGAGCCAGAGAATAGAAGCCATTGTTCGCTGTCTGTAGGCTTTGTCGACCACGCTCACCCCCTCCTGTTCGTACTTTTTAAAGCAGTAAGGCGCGGTAGACAGCGTGTGTCACAGTACTGTAAAAGGGGGGAAGATCTAAACACCAAAAGGGAAGTTAATCACAATAAGTGAGGTTTGGGAGAAAAAGTTGGGCTTATCACTTGCAAAGTCCCAGGAGGACTGCAAGATAGATGAAGAATGGGACCCTGACTAACAAGCTGTTGAGGAAACTGAAGGATAAAGGGGTAACCAGAGTTGGCTATGGGAGTCTTGGGACAGCTGAGGTGGTGAAAATCCTCACAGAAGGAAGGCCTATTGCCTGCAGCCCTCCAAACTACTCCAACCTGTGGCCTCAGGCCCCAGGAAGTTCTTGGAGGTCTCCCACTTTTTTTTTTTTTTACCTTCAAACTTCAGGTAGTAGTCACCTTTCTTCCCCAGCTCTACTCTTTTCTCCACTGTTCCTCTAGTTTCCCCTCCCCCTTTTCCTGGTTCTTGATATTTTTTCAAAAGTGGGACCCCAACTCTTTAGATTCTCCAATTTTCCCAAGCCAGGCCAGAGCAGTCTTTCCCAAGGTGTAGGAATTTCTGTGGGAGAAGCCACTGGAAATATGGACGTAATGCAGAGTGATTGAGTCCTGGATGCACTGTTTTGTCCTGAGAGCCGGGCTCAGAGAGTCCATCTACCTATGCTTTTGAGCCACAGTTTCACCTGCCTTTCTCTCCCTCTGTTTTGTCTTAGGGGGAAGACTTTAACTAGGGGAGCGCAGATGTGTGAGGCCTTTCATTATAAGAGTGGACAGACATCACAGATTTCAGGCAAGTTCTGCAATGCTGCTTTGGGTTTCAAAACCTTAGAGTCAAACTATTTCAGAATGCTTCTTCACTATATAGTTCAAATGGAAGAAAAAAATTAAAATCAGGTCACTGTTTCTCCGGATTAGAGGGCGAACTAAAGAATCTGGGATGAACGGATAGGATATATTGGAGTAGTTTATTCGAAGCCCAAAGGATAGATCTTGCATGTACTGGAGGGCAAAGCTAAATGACCCTAAGATCGCCCCAAGCGGTGGAGTGGATCAATTTCTTAAGAGTATTCCCCTGTACTGGCCCCAGGTCTTCCTCGGTGGGAGTTCAGGCCTACCTGGTGCAGCGGCCTAGTATTAACTCCTGTTTTCTTGCTAACAGAGCCCCATATTCGAGCCCCGTGGGATCCCGTGGCCCCCAGCCAGCGCCAGCATGCAGAACAGTAAGTGCCTCAGGTCCTTCGCGGACTTCAGGCTGGAGGCGCGGACCCGCGGGTCAGGGGAGGGCGCAGAGGCTCGCGGCGCCAGTGCTGGCCAGGCAGCCTGCCGGAGGGAAGAGGCCTGAGACCTGCGCCGGTAGCCCGTGAGGGGAGGCTGTTCACTCTGCTGTTCTAGATCCTGGAAGAGTAGGGGCTGGGCTCTTCAGAACAGCCTGCCCGAGTTTTCGAAGCTGCGGTAGAGAAACCCCATCCCCCCCCCAAATCCTGTAACTCACACCCCCCTCCCCGCCCCTGCCCGGGCTCTGACCCCTGAGAGAGGGGCTGGGCTGAACAGGGCGGGGCGAAGGCTTCTCCCGGTGGCGCGACCAGAAGGAGGCCTCTTTAGGCTTAGCCAAGACTGAAAGTCTCCACCACAGGGCGGGGTGGGGGGCTTCCCTCCCCTAGTCACTCTTAGTGCAGCTCCTCCCTTCTCTACCCCGGCCTGGGCCTAGAAGGGAAGGGGAGCCGAGCACCCAGGCCTGAGCCGGGTGGAGGTGGTAAACCGCACCATGGAGCTGTTACAGGGTGCCCACCAGAGCAGGGTTGACTGGGTCTGCAAAGAGAGTAGAGGCTACTCCCAGTAACTGGAGAAATCCTGCCCTGGTAGCGGCAACTGCGTGGGGCTTGATCTTCCCAGGCCCGAAGTGCCTTTCAGTCCCCTGCTTTTGTGCCTGCCTTTTTTCCCTTGCCAGACCCCTGGGGCCCCCACCCACCTTCCTGCTTAGTCGGTAGGTGCTGGTATGCAGCAGGGCTATCTTAGAGCTAGGACCTAGCGGCCTCCAGGCCCAGTGAAGCTAGGCCCAGTTGAGGTTAGGATCAGTACATGGCTTCAGGATACAACTGTACTGGGAGTGTGGGAGGCCTAGGTCTTCTAGCAACCTGCTCCTCTCTAAACGCAAAGACTTAAGACGCTCCCCAGTGCCTGAACCATCTCTTCTGGAGGCGCTGGTCGCCCCCTGGTGCCGCAGGGGATGCTGGGCGCAAAGCTCAGCAAAGGGCACAAAGGTGGCGGAGATTTGCTCTTGGAGCTCAGATTCCCCAGCGTCAAGCTCTAGGGTGGGCCCGGGCGCAAAGCCGTGAGCTTTTGCCGCTGCGGCCAGGCCGGCGGGCTCCGAGGGGCGCGGGGTCGCAGGACGGCCCGCAGGGCTTTGTGCTGCTAGTTCCCGGGTGTGCGCAAGGCGCGGAGCATCCAAATTGACACCATATGTTTTCTTATTAGATGCTTCGCGGTCGAATTCTAGGCGCATAATCATCGCCACTGGGCGAGAGCGCCAGCGGTCCCTAGGGAAGGGACACAATGATTGAGGCTTAACCTCTGAAGGGGAATTTAGAGCTACGCTTCCTCGCTGCCATTTCGATGCTGGCAGAGGCGCCCGGGCCCTGGAGTCTCCTGGGCCGGCACCCGCCATCCGTGGCTGCGGAGGTGGCAGGCACATTATTTTTGCAGTGGGGGAGAAGGAGGGAGGTCTAAGATTAGGCGAACTCACACTGCATTGGCATTCGTAGACTGGGAATTGCCTGGCTAGGCAGAAAGTTGGGGAAGTCCTGGTTTCTCTAGAGGGGACAGCCTTTCTTTTTACATAAAGGCTCCTTTTGCCCAGAGGTGGGCCTCAGCAGCTGGAGCGGTAGTCAGGAGTTGGGAAGCAAAGGAAGGCAATAAAGGGAATTTAGTGGAAACCGGAAGCACAGGCTAGGCCTTGTTGGAGAAGCGGTGTCCCATCAATGTCCCGGCCTGCGCTGGCCCCGGCCGGAACCCAGATCTCCCAAACGCCTGTCACTTCTCATAGAGTTGAGGCTCCAACCCCCCCCTCAGTGACCACCCCCCCACCCAGCCCCGAGCCTTGGGCTATCCTGAAAACGCGGCTCCCCTCGAAGGGGAAATGAGTGCAGTTCAATCTCGTCTGAGTGATCTACAAATAGGGACGGAAAGGGTCGTTTTATCACGGTCCCGTTTGTCGTGACGATGCAATTTCCCGGAGCGGAGCACTGTCACAAAGTGACAAGGCTGCCACAAGCGCCCCGACTGATCTTTTCAATTAGCCTTCCATGCATGATCCGGAGCGACTTCCGCCTATTTCCAGAAATTAAGCTCAAACTTGACGTGCAGCTAGTTTTATTTTAAAGACAAATGTCAGAGAGGCTCATCATATTTTCCCCCCTCTTCTATATTTGGAGCTTATTTATTGCTAAGAAGCTCAGGCTCCTGGAGTCAATTTATCAGGAGGCTCCAAGGAGAAGAGAGAAGAGAGAAGAGAAGAGCCGAGCAGGGAGCCACATCTTCTCCTGGGAGGGCTGCACTCTAGAGTCGGGGCTGCAGGTTGGAGATTTTTAAGGAAGTGGAAATTGGGGTTTGGCTTTTATTTGCGAGTCTGTGGTTTCTGAGGAGAGGGCTACAGAAAAGGTGCTCTCTTCCTCGCCCCATTCTCTAAGATCAGACAATGGGATGAGGTTGTGAGATACAAGATAAAGGAAGGTTGGGGGACACTGATGTGGTCTTTTTCTTTTCTGTTTTTCATCTTTTTGCTAATATGTTTTCTCGGCTGAGGGGAGGGCGGAGTCCAGCAGCTGAAGGAAAGCGAGCAGTAGCGGGTGCGAAGACTGCGGGCTCTCGGCCCCACTTGCGGCAGGTGGACCACTCTGCTTGGAGCCAAGCAGAGGTTCTGACCCTCTTGCCTGCTGTGGAGGCGTGGAGACCTAGATTGGGGTTCACTAGCCACAGATTTGTCGCTCTGGTTTTTCTCCACTCCTCTCTTTTCCCATCTATTAAAACAAAACAAAACAATACAATACAAACCCCGGTGCTGTGCCGCGCCTTCGCCAGAGTTTAGATCGTGACGCAAACGTTTCTGGGAGCGCTGCAGGGCTGTAAGGATCCCTGTTCCAACACTGCAGAGACCTTGAAGGTTCAGTCTAGGCTCTGTAGAATCCACGGTTTGTGATGACACTCAGAGGGAGTCTTTGGGAGGAGATTTTTAGGGCTAGCTGTTTGCACCTTGTGGGTTCAGAGGCTGGCTGAAGTGTTTATGAAGTGGGGCAGTGGGCTGGGAGTGTTGATGGGATGGGGTCGGTAGTGGGGTACATGTGGTTCTTGTCCGTTGATATGTGTCTGGTCCTTCAGCAATCCCGTGGGAAGGAATAGATTGTGTTTTGGACTGGCCTGCCTACTGTCCTGCATGGCTGGTGGTCCTGTTGTTGGTGGTTTCTTTGATGAATATCAAGGACCTGACATCTGAGATTGGCATGGTTTGGCAGGGAACTGAGGATGCATTGTGGTTGTCGTCTTCTTTTTCTACTTTCCTTCCTTCCTTCCTTCCTTCCTTCCTTCCTTCCTTCCTTCCTTCCTTCCTTCCTTCCTTCCTTCCTTCCTTCCTTCCTCCCTTCCTCCTTCTCTCCTTCCTTCCCTTCTTCCTTCCTCTTTCCTCCTTCTTCTCTCTTCCTCTCCCCACTCCCTTTTCTTCTCCTTCCTGCCTTTCCTCCTCGTCTCCTCTTTTCTCTCCTCTCCTTTCTTTTCCTCTCCACTCCTCTCCCTTTCTTCAGGTCACAGCGGAGTGAATCAGCTCGGTGGTGTCTTTGTCAACGGGCGGCCACTGCCGGACTCCACCCGGCAGAAGATCGTAGAGCTAGCTCACAGCGGGGCCCGGCCGTGCGACATTTCCCGAATTCTGCAGGTGATCCTCCCGGCGCCGCCCCACTAGCCGCCCCCGCGGCCCTCCACTCTCAGCGCCCTTTCTTCATTTCTTACTGTAAACACTGCTAATTATGGAACCCCACCCTCACCCACCCCAGTCCCCACCCCACTCCCCTACCTTCCCTCTTTTCCCTCTCCTTCCACCATCCTTCCCTATCTCTTTCAACCTGAGTCAGTTACATAAGTTAATCCATCTGCTTAAGAAAAAAAATTGCGTGTGAAATTTTTTAAAAAACCTCTTATCATTTGGTGAGGACATTTATTGTGGTAACAGTTTATGAACTGTAATGAGCTGAGTTACATAAACTGGCATAATTTCATCCCCCTCTCCCCATCCCATGCTTACCTGGGGCTTTAAGATATTTGATTGCATTCTTCATATTTATGAAGAATATATAGATTTAAATGACAAATGCCATTTACCCCTCCTTAATTCACATTTGCTCAGTTGAGCAAATTTTCAAGGAAAAAAAAAAGTAAAAATTCTGCTCATTTTCCCTTTTGCTCTTTAAAATATTAAAAACCACTTTTAAAGCAAGATCAGAAAACACACAAAAAAAGCAAATTGACTTCCGTTTTGATGCATCTTCAGGCAGTGTTTAGGAAAACAGTTTTTTTAAAATTAAAAATGAGTTCAAAATGTTTGCAAGTATCATCATATTTGTAGTTTTTAGGGCTACAAATGTAATTTTAAGAAAAAAAAAAGCTCTCTACAGTAAGTTCTCGTACCATTGAAGGTATATTTTTGTGTTATAGACCCATGCAGATGCAAAAGTCCAAGTGCTGGACAATCAAAACGTAAGCTTGTCATTGTTTAATGCATACTTAAACAATTTTATTTTTGTCTTGAAATTATTAATAATGTGGTTTTCTGTCCACTTCCCCTATGCAGGTATCCAACGGATGTGTGAGTAAAATTCTGGGCAGGTATTACGAGACTGGCTCCATCAGACCCAGGGCAATCGGTGGTAGTAAACCGAGAGTAGCGACTCCAGAAGTTGTAAGCAAAATAGCCCAGTATAAGCGGGAGTGCCCGTCCATCTTTGCTTGGGAAATCCGAGACAGATTATTGTCCGAGGGGGTCTGTACCAACGATAACATACCAAGTGTAAGTTCAATGAGAACATTTATCTTACCTGCCCTAAGCTCCACACTCTCCTCTTTGGCATCTCGATCTTAACTTTTTCTCACTCCCTTCCCTCCCAGTGTCTCTCTTTCAATGTCTCTTCCCTGATTTACACACATCTCCTCTGTACCTGGGGATATTAAGTGGAGTGCTCTGAGTTTTTTTTTTTTTTTTTTTTGACTGTCTGGAAAATAGGAGTCAAGTGTGAGGAGTTGTTCACTTCATTTGCATGCTGTAAACCCTAGGGTAGAGGCGCTGGGGAAGGGCACTTGAATCAACAAGGAAAACAAAAAACAGATTCTAATTTCCTCCAAACACACCTGCTTGAACCCTCTTTCAGATGTTATATACATCCATTTCTGCTCCAATATAAAACCAATAAAATAAAAGAAATCTCCAACCAAGTCTAAACCTTTCACTGGGAAGTCTTTAAACAAAACAAAGTAATTGTATGAATTAGGATATCAGAGACACCTGGCTAAGGTGAAGGCTTCTACCCCCTAAGTCCCCCAACTCTCAACCAAACTCAATTTCCATAACCAAAATGATGGCTATTCATCTTTCCCAGATATAGGTGTAAATTCGCTCACTATGGTAGAGAGGCTGGGAGCTTTTTAATGTGTTGAGGGTTATTCTTTAAAACTGTGGGAGACAGATGGTACTTAAGACAGGGTGTCTGTGTCTTCAAGAGACCCTACAATTTGGTTTGATTTTGCTTTGATTTGCAGGTATCATCAATAAACAGAGTTCTTCGCAACCTGGCTAGCGAAAAGCAACAGATGGGCGCAGACGGCATGTATGATAAACTAAGGATGTTGAATGGGCAGACCGGAAGCTGGGGCACCCGCCCGGGTTGGTATCCTGGGACTTCGGTGCCAGGGCAACCTACGCAAGGTAAAACCCAAGTAGCCATTCTCCAAACTCCACAAGTGCAACCCCTTCTTGCCCATCCTCTTCTCCCCCAACCTTTTCCTCCTCTGGGCTTCTGTGTTTGAGGAATGCAGTGGGAGACTGGATTCCAAGGTCTGGGACATATCAAATTGCATTGTATGTAGGTGGTGTTTGTTGAACCATCTTGTTGGCCTGAGAATATGAGGTTATGTATGTCAAGAGTAGTATGAAGTTGGTGCGTGTGTGTATGTGCAAGCACTCGCGGGTGTCCTTGTGGGTAGGAGTATGTGTGTGCGTGTAAGCTCAAGGTACTGTGTCCTATTCAAATTTGACATTAAAATGCACAGGAAGCCCCCTTGCTGTAAAAGTGTGACAAGTTAACACACTGACTGACTGTGAGGTAAATAGTTGTATCATTTTGTTTTTTTTACTGCAATTGACAAATTATGTGACTATGAGTAAGGTGCATATAATAAGGTGAGCCGGGAGATGCTGGGCCCCCTCGAGGAACAGAGGACAGGCATAGGCAATGGTGGTCTCCCAGTTAAAACAAGCCACCCTTCTTGCTCTTCCCCTCTTCACCCATTTGGGCCCCCAGTTCTCACTCTGTGGGTGGCGATTGTTTACAAGTGGTGGGGTGAGAAGACTTCAGGGTTCCCCGAGTGCCTCCTGGAATGGGAGGAGAGGTGGGAGCTGGAACGTCCCAGGATCTGTGAGAACCGATGAAGGAAGAGGGGCGGGTGGGAAAGGGGGTCGGCTGGCTTTCCTCTTCCCCCCCACACACCGAGGTAGTTTGGTCAAGACTAGGAAACAGTTTACTCCGAAGATTAATCGGTATTTGTTGTCCTTGTGACAAGGAGATAATATGCAGGATAATGGGACGTGGCGTCTCACTCCCGGGAGCACAACGGAGCCTGGGGGCTCAGGGCCAGGGGCGGTCGGTCGCGCAGGGACCGAGACTGGGCTGCCGGGCGCGTCCGTGCACTCTCGGACGAGCTTCGGGTGCCCTGTGTCTCTCCCGAGCCGGGCTAGGGAAGGGAAAATCGGTAACAGTATGCGAAATATCTGGTACAAAGGATGCTTCTGTCACTCGCAAGAATTTGTTATGGGAACAATCCTGTCGCTCTGTAATTGCTCATTAGAGAACGTTTTGTTTCTCATTAAGGCGACATGAATAAGCGTCTAGTTGAAGGAGACAGCTGTAGAAATGTTCCACAAGAGACCTCTGGACACGATTCGGCACCAATTGCCAATTAGACATGTCAGTTTTAAGAGCAGAAAACAATATAGGACGGACACTGGGAAGATAGGGAGCAAAGCGCTCGCTTCTTGTTTCCCAGAGCGGTCGCTTGGCCGCTCGAGGCCTCCTGACGCGCGGAGCCTGGCTCCCTTGGGGGACCCCTCCCGCATGGGCCTCGAACCCATGGTCTCCGGGAGTGCAGCACGCACGCTGGTCCAGGCCCCCTCCTGCCTCCAGTGAGACTAGCCAGTGACCTGGCTGAGTGTAGACAACCCCACCCCTGCCTGACCTTTGGAACTGTAGGATTCCCACGTGCACACACTGGACACACCCAAGCAATGCTCTTAGCTCTCCCTACGGTCCACCCCTCTCTCCCCAGTAAACTGAAGTCCTTTTGGCCCCTCCCTCGCCTAGATTCTGGCACAGTTGGTCCAAGATGTCTTGGGAGGGCGCAGGGCCCAGGGGCCCAGGCCTGGAAGGGCAGAGCCTCAAACCTTCACTCTGGCCTAGCATGAGGGATCGTGTTTACTTGGGGCACATGGAATGAGCCCCTCTCCCAGACAGAAGCCAAGGGCAGCAGCTTCCATTAGAGGTGGCGCCTGATTAGGCAGATTTTTGTCCCAGTAGTAGGGCAGGAAGTGAGAACCTAACTACCAGGGCTTGGTAGCGACGCTTGGATTGGAGGTGGCCATAGTTCAGGAGTTCTGTAACTTTTAGGCATCTAGTTGCTAGAGAATTCCGGGTTGTCAGCTGCCAACCCCAACCCACTTCTAAAAAAAAAAAAAACCACACACCCCAAAAACCAACCTACTCATGCATTTTCTCCTAGGCTACCTGCCGTGGTCCCCGCTCAGTGGGGAGGACGCGTGGTGGGAACCGAGCTTAACCCTGTCGTGGGTGGGGGGGG
Source organism: Ictidomys tridecemlineatus (assembly GCF_052094955.1). NCBI lineage: Eukaryota > Metazoa > Chordata > Mammalia > Rodentia > Sciuridae > Ictidomys > Ictidomys tridecemlineatus. Next base: position 32,556,108 of record NC_135480.1, read on the forward strand.
CGTGGGCACGGGTGGCGAGCTTCTGCTCACATTCCCGGGGAAATCCTCCCGCCTTTTGGCGCTAAGAGGCCCCCCCCTCCTTCCCTGGTCCCCTTTCCCAGTCCGGGAAGCTGTTCTTGGGTTTAAAAGAGTCCATTACTCCAAAAGCATAAGGCGAGGTTAGGTCTCAGAGGGAGACAAATATGGTTTCCATCTGATCAACGCCATGCGGCTGTGAATAAAATCGTGACGACGTGGGCTGACAACAACAAGATACAACTCTATCCAGACCCAATTCTCCAGCGATTTGGTGGTTTTAGGGATCACGGAGACAGTGTCTTATCTCCTCCCCTCACCCCCCTTCCCAATACCCAAGCCCTCTATAGGATTTAGTCAGTCTCTCTTTCAACAGATGCTACAATGTTTTGATCCGCGCTCCAGAGCTGAAAAGGTGCCGCAACCGGGTTGCTATCTTTTCTTGCTTGTTTTCCGCCTCACTGATTAAGACACTAAGAAACTAAGGAATGATTTTATTTCCCAGCGTCTCCCACCCCCCTCTCCTTCTTCCAGGAAACAAATCCTATCCCCAGCGTCAGATGGTCCTGGGGCTGGGATAATGGGAGGCGCTTTCACTCGCCTTCTCACGGATTAGGCTGGAAGGTGGACGGCGCCCATTGAAGGCCCCTTCTTTGCGCGGCTCCGAGGGGGCTCCTTTTAAAGAAGATATCTTAATTGTCCGCCACTTACGTCTATCATGTGGGAAATTCAAAATCCAACTTCTAGCTTTATTTTGTTAAAAGGTTTAAGGGTAAAAGTAAATCCACTAAATGAAAAAAAAAAAAAAGGCTCCCAATCTGAGTGACCACTTGGTCACTGCTGGACTAAAAGAGTTGCTACTTTTAAAGTAGCAAAAGCTCCATCTGCGCCTTCACGGAGGAATCTTGCAGGCCTGGCGTTCCCCTGGCTGGCTTCTAATTCCACTTTTTTTTTCTTTTTCCTTTTTAAGGTTCAAAATCGAGTTCCCCTAACCCGGTTGACTTCTCCCCTTAGAGGTCAGGCTGTAGGCGCATATCAGCGAAAGAGGGGCCCTACAAGTGTAAGAGTGTGTGAGCCCCGGAAGGAGAGAGAGAGAGAGAGAGAGAGAGAGAGAGAGAGAGAGAGAGAGAGAGAGAGAGAGAGAGAGAGAGAGAAAGAGAGAGAGAGAGAAATATGAATGAGAATGAGAATGAATGAATGTGAATATCAAGTTCCATGCTTTAAAATCAGTAGGATGTCAGAAGCACGCTATCTGCAGGGGTCTTCTGAGGGAGACCCTGGCAGCTTTGTTTAATTGGCAAGATCTAATGTGCTAGAACAGGGACTAGGGTGGGGCCTCCACCGATGGGCCTGTCGAGTTGGTCAGAAAGGGCTGTTTCTAGTCTTCCTGGTTCAGCGAACCCAAAAATAATGGCGGCGGGGCGCGGGGCACTCTTCACTTCTCCTGAAAAGCGCTTAGAAAACTCTCAGACACTTGGGCGCGAGAGCCTCGCATTGTTTACTAATACAGTCTCCCTCCATTATCTTCCTTTTCCTCCTTTTCTCCCTGTCTTGTCTGTTTTCCCTCTCAGCATTCTTTTCTGACCTTTCTTCTTATACTTTTCTGGGCTCATTTCTTTGGAGCCCTTTCTCCCTCCATCTCCCTCTATTCCTCCCCACCCTCCAGTTCCCTCTCTCACCCCGCCCTCTGGTCTTCCTCCTCCGCCTTCCCGCCACCCCCCACCCGGCTGTGGTCCGCAGCCACCCTCCCTGCCTCTCTCCATTCCCTGCCCTGGCCCCCCATCCACCCTCCATCCCCCCAGCCAAGCGCCCTAAATAGCACCGAGGCGCCCGTTCTTCGGACAGTGATTAATGATACCAGAGCAGAGGGGTTAACACACTTCGCTGAAAAGTCTGTTGACTGGGCTTCTTGTAACACAATGTGGCCCGCTGCACGCCTCAAGAGAATCCTTTTGTTGTCCGTGCTCATTGTGGCCTCAAAATTCTGCCCACGAAAGTTTGCCAACGCTCCTGCCCCAGGAGTTTAATAGTTTCCCTTACTCACGGGGCATTGTGTGGCGCTGAAAAGCAGCCCCTCGCTATTCAAGTGTTGGTGGTCATCTCAATAGATCTCCAAGGGCCCATATGGTGGCCAGTGCCGATGAATCCGCCTGTTTAAATGGGGGAGAAAGTTGGGGTTTTAAAACATTTCAAAGTTCCTGAAAAGATCCCACTAGATCCTGTCACAATTCCCTGAACTCTTTGAAGGCACTGCCTATTGTCTCCAGGTTATAAATGATATTCCTGGCCAAGTCGATTCCCACCAAGGCCTCCCACCCCGCCCACCCCTGCAACTGGCCAAGTTTCTAGGATCAGGAGCTGGCAGCCCCTCTTAGTATCCCTCAGGGTCCTCAGGAATCAAGATCGAGGACCTAGCCTACAATGGCCCCAGAGGCCCAACCAGGGCCTGAGTCCCTCCCTTCACACAGGATGTGACCTCACAGGCAAGGTGCAAGGCAGAGACTTCTAGCCCAAGTGCACATCTCACCATCCAAGCAGCAAGGGAAAACAATAAAACTTTCCCCTGTTTAATGATAGAAATTACATTAAAAGTGGTGGAAATGCCCTAATTAAAAATGTACCACTTAAATGATATGCCAAGGTTTCAGCTGCAGCATAGCATATTTAGCTAGTTAGTGAACTCGCTACTATTTCTTTTTTAAAATTACACGTTAAAAATTTAAAAGAAATCTTACTTTTCTCTGGTGCAACACATTACAAAGAATGGACAGTCCTTTTATCTAAATATAAAATTCCATTTTCAGCAATTATAGCCTGTTCTTGGTGATGATATAATTACAGCTGTGCTCGTAATAGGTGTCAAGGCGAAGCGCACTCATACAATAGTTGAATAAAACTGCAGAACAATGCAAGCACTTCTAAATTCACAACCTTTAAAATGAAATTGACTGTGCAGAATTCAAATAAAAACTAGATAAATATTTTTTTAAAAAGATTACAAGCTTGGTTTGGTTTCTTAATAGCATTTTCTACAAACCTATCAACATCTAATTGATTAGATAGGAATTACTGATTATAGATCAGCTGAAATCTTGAACATCACTCTTCTATTTTCCCAACACAGCCATAGGTAAATACATTCTGTAGGAAAAGGGAGTTGGGTGAGACATTTGGGGAGTAGGGTTATTTATGAAAGATCATTTTGATTGGAAACTTTAGTACTCATTTTATCATTCAAAGAACTGCTATTTAGCTTGTATATTGTCTAGTCTCAGCTTGGTAAAAACAGAGAGAAAGGAAATAGTAGTCAGGTAATCAGTGTTGTTCAGGTAATTCATTAAAAGAAGCCTGACAGTTAGCTTGGAAATGTTTTGTGGGGTCTGTCAGAATACACTGCTCTTGGAGTTTCTGACTGTATATCGGGGCCCCTTTTGGAAGGTAGCTGTGTCCTCCACCCTGCTACCAATGCTGCAGACCCCTTTTGGAAGCTCCAAATTTTTCTTATCTTCCTATTCTTTTTGTTCCAGATGGCTGCCAGCAACAGGAAGGAGGGGGAGAGAATACCAACTCCATCAGTTCCAATGGAGAAGATTCAGATGAGGCTCAAATGCGACTTCAGCTGAAGCGGAAGCTGCAAAGAAATAGAACATCCTTTACCCAAGAGCAGATTGAAGCCCTGGAGAAAGGTGATGGGATTTTTCAAAGTAGAGAAACAGTAAATCAAAGTAAATGCCACATCTTCAGTACAAAGAGCTAAATTTAGCCAGGGCCCTTTGCATAGAGGACTGAAAAGGTTTCTTTTTTCTTTCTGTCTTTTTTTTTCTTCCTCTGGGCATCTTTTCAGTGTGTGTGTGTGTGTGTGCACGTGTGTGTTTTCTTTCTTCTTTTCATCTACAAATAATCCAAAGACTAAAAGTCTGACTTATAAAGGAAAAATGATAACTTGGCTATTTCAGGACACAGAAGGGTCATTGAATCTCTCTCTTTTTTTTTTTTCATTGAATATCTTTACAGAGAAAATGTAACTTAGTTCTGGTGGGAAAGTCCTTCCAAGTCCAGTCAACACAAATAGGCAAAAGAGGTGACAGGAGTGGGGAGGCAGGAATCAGCTTGATCCCGGGCTTGGTTCACATGTTTTGTGTAGTTCTGGCCCAACATATAAAATCAACTTACTCTTTCAGAGTTTGAGAGAACCCATTATCCAGATGTGTTTGCCCGGGAAAGACTAGCAGCCAAAATAGATCTACCTGAAGCAAGAATACAGGTACCCAGCAACTATGTGGTTTCATAGTTTGTGATTCATCCCATATACTTTTTCTGGAGACAAAGATGCTTCAAAAGAGTGCCATTAATTTATGTAAATAGTAACAGGTGCAGTCTGCTGCCATGTGGGTTGGGGAAGGGTGGTTGTGGAGGTGCCAACCATGGGGTTGCGCTGGGAGCAGGCACTGGACTAACCTGCTCCATCCCATGTCCAGGTATGGTTTTCTAATCGACGGGCCAAATGGAGAAGAGAGGAAAAACTGAGGAATCAGAGAAGACAGGCCAGCAACACCCCTAGTCATATTCCCATCAGCAGTAGTTTCAGCACCAGTGTCTACCAACCAATTCCGCAACCCACCACACCTGGTAACTTGAAATACTAATGCTCCAAAAATGTGTCTAATCCTGTTTACTGTGGGCTCTGGCTCTCACCAGGGTGATCTGCCGTTTCTCTCTCCCTGCAGTTTCCTCCTTCACATCTGGCTCTATGTTGGGCCGAACAGACACTGCCCTCACCAACACGTACAGCGCTCTGCCACCCATGCCCAGCTTCACCATGGCAAACAACCTGCCTATGCAAGTAAGTGAGGCTGGCTGCTTTCTTGAAGGGGCCCAGCAGAGGTTGGGAATGGGTTAAGGCTTGCTACCTCATCAGCTGTCTGCACCCTTGGGAGCCTTTCTCATGACAGTCATCAGCTTGACCAGTCAAGTCTGAGACAGTCAATCCAATCTCTTTTAGTTGATTGATTGATTGATTGATTCATGCCTTTAAAAAACACAAGCAAAACGCCTGACCTGTTCAGTCAAGTTCATCTGCCTTTTAACATCATGTTAGCTTGATAATGTTGGGTGGTAGTGAGGCATGTTTGGGTGCCTGTGAAACCTGCATAATACTGACAAATTATGAAATAGTAAGGGGTTCATATTCATAAAATTTGGGTTTATACTAATGTGTTCATATTAATAAACATGGAATGTGTATATGCATTTTGGACATGATGTAGGGTATATGTGATAAACTAGTTAGGAAGAAAAAAATGGATTAGAAATGGGATTCACGTTTACACAGTGAGATAGACTTCATATGGTGGAAAAGTTAGTTTTCTTTCTACATCTTACAAATAAAAAAATAATAGGAAGCATTTGCTGAAGATGGTGTGTGTCTTGGCTGTTAATTTTGTGTCAAGTTTGTGGCACTCCTAGCTTCTTGGAAAGCTTGATGCAATTCATGTGGTATAATAACCCACTCCCGTTGTTGATTCTGTCCCAAGTATTTACCAGTCCCTATATTGCTAGGCCCTCTACAAGGTTAGATCTTTCTAATGCAAGTTGTATAAGGCAAGTGAGATGTACTAGACCTTTGTTGCTGGATGGATTCTTGATGGGAGGAATAAAACAGATCTGTCTGCTGGTGGGCCTTCTACAGCGGCTTTCCGAGGTCTTGTTTGTGCAACAATTAGAGATGCCTGATGGTGTGAGATTGGCCAGCAAGAGCCCCTGCTGGAAACAGTTCTGGGGTTATACAGATTGTTTATTCTCCACTGAACATCTTTTGCCGGATTTCAAATCCAAATAACAACAACTAAATGTCTGACAGTCTTCAGACTAATAGAGGAGCAGCTAGATAAGCAACTTCAGAGGAATTATTCACATGTTTATTTTTATTGCATCTGGATATTATTGGCCATAGTGCAATTGATGTAAATTAAGGGATTAACAGCCCATTAGTTGGTGTTGCTTTAACTGCCTTGGAATTTTCCAGAAGTCAGGTTGCCTAAGGGAAGTGATTGTAGGAATTAGAAACAAATGCAAGATGAAATTCTGGCAGGGCCCTCAAGGCCTGTTTGCCTCTTTGAACTTGACGTTAGCAGTCATCATCTGACTTTAATAAGGCCACAGAGTGTCTGGTTCGGTTTTATATATTGTAGCAACATCCAGGTTTCTGTGAAGATAACAAAATGTGTATATGAGAAAGCAATTAGAGACTCTTAAATAGACAGTGCTATTACATTAGAGTTGTTCCCTCATACAGACTAACATGAGGTCAATTTATTTCAAACATTGACTTTTAAAAATCATGCATTTATGAAGCATAAAGAAAATAGAAATTATCAATAATTTTACTGTTTAGACAAGAATGTTTTTTGAATTTTGGAGCGTGTGTATGTGTGTGTGTGTGTGTGGGGGGGGCAGTCTAGTTCTGTCAGATGAATAGATGTTCATCTCATTGACCAAAATCCTCAGCCATTTTGCAGAGGGCGGGTATTTTCCTCTGAAATTTCTCTAATGTGTCACCCTCTCTGAGAATGTGGCATGGAATGTTCAGCAGCTCTTCTGTTTGCAGAGCAGAATAGTTCTATCATCTCTCTTGTTGCTGACATAATGCTTCTATTAATTCATCCCAACTTTGCTGTCCTGGAATAGCCCCCCAAAGCTCAAGAGGGGTCTTGTTCCAACTCTGCATATTTCTTAGGAGGAAGGGCTAGCTCCTCAATACTACCATTTGGGAGGGTAGCAACACACTTTTGTGGATACAACTCAATCAAGGCTCTTGGATTCATTAGGAAGTCACAGTTAATTTTTAGGATGGGGATGTGTTATACTTACCTGACACTTCTGACCGCTTTAACCTGAGGTCATCCTGAATTTGCTTCTTCAAAGACTATTGAATCCCAGGAGTCTAGCTGTGAAAGGTTCCCAACGTCCCTATGACAAACTTTGCTGGGAGTTTCTCCCTCTGCTCTCTGCCCCAAAGCTTGGGATGTGGAATTTGGGGGTTCACAGAATTCCCCAATAGATACAAACTTGCAGGAAGAAAGGACGTGCTTTAATGGAAGTCCTCATGCTGTGGGTTCTCTAAAGATGCCATCAGAGGTAAAAGACAAACATGGATAAAGTCCTACCACTGTATGGGTAATGCCAACTGCTCGGCTGGACAGGTATCTGCATTTATGGTGCTCTAGAAGTTTGATGAACAGGTGCTTTATTCTGGCTGTGGCCAGTGGAAAACCAACCTTGGATCTCTCATATGGAAGTTTACATGAAGGCATTTTCAATGACCAGACTTCTTGGCAGAGTTCCTGGGGAGGAGGGAGCCTGGGAATGTGACTGGGTTTCTCAGTAACCATGGGTTTGCCTTTCTCTTCTCAGCCCCCAGTCCCCAGCCAGACCTCCTCGTACTCCTGCATGCTGCCCACCAGCCCTTCGGTGAACGGGCGGAGTTATGACACCTACACACCCCCTCACATGCAGACACACATGAACAGTCAGCCCATGGGCACCTCGGGCACCACTTCAACAGGTGAGCCAGCCTCCGCCCTCTGCCGGCTGCAGCGGCGGCCTGTACTGATCTCCCCATGCTGCAGTCACAGGTGACCTAAAAAGAACCTCCCGGCTTGTGTCAGGGCGTGTTCAACTCTTCTCTACCCTTGTCTCCTGGGAAAGTGGACTCAAAAGGAAAATTGAGTCAGGCTAGTTAGTAACTTAACACTGTCTAGACAAAAACGTAGTCTTTCCTGAAAAACAGAAGTTGTGTACCAAGACAAGGCCTGAGAGTTTCAGCTTTCTGAGGACAGGTTTTAGCCAAAGGTGTTATGGTGAGGGCCCACTGAGCTGCACTCTGGGTGCTTTCTGGATCACTTCTGTATCTCCCAGTTCCTCTGTGCCTTCCACTGCAACTGGGAAGTACCACAGTAGTCTTCCAAAGATGCTTTTCTAGGTCAAGTTCTATACATACGTATCTGTAGAATCTTTTTCTTTTCTTTTGGGTTAGGGGGACTAGGATGCAGTATGTGTGAAGGCATGGCTTTTGTTTGTTCAAATATGTTTTTAATTTTAAATACAGTAAAAAATGTTAGAAAGTCGTAGAGATCTAAAATACCCTGTAAATTCATACTGCATGCTTATGTCTGGAGAATAGCCACAATGTCTATTTCTTTCATCCGTTTCTAGGACTCATTTCCCCTGGGGTGTCAGTTCCAGTTCAAGTTCCTGGAAGTGAACCTGATATGTCTCAATATTGGCCAAGATTACAGTAAAAAAAAAAAAAAAAGGAAATTGTGTTAATTCAGTCACTGACTATGTGGACACAACAGTCGAACGTTCAGGAAAGAAAGAAAGCTGTCTGTTAGAAGCACTTCATTCTGCAACTGTGTCCTGTTTTGGACTTCTGGGGAATGGACTTGAAACAAGGACCTTTGCATATGGAAGGCACAATATCAGTTGGAACAAATCTTCATTTTGGTATCCAAACTTTTATTCATTTTGGTGTATTATTTGTAAATGGGCATTTGTATGTTATAATGAAAAAAAGAACAACGTAGACTGGATGGATGTTTGATCTGTGTTGGTCATGAAGTTGTTTAAAGAAAAAAAAAAAAAAGAATGGTCAACAAGATTTGCCACGAATTTAAGAGTTTTATCAAGATATATCGAATACTTCTACCCATCTGTTCATAGTTTATGGACTGATGTTCCAAGTTTGTATCATTCCTTTGCATATAATTAAACCTGGAACAACATGCACTAGATTTATGTAAGAAATATCTGTTGGTTTTCCAAAGGTTGTTAACGGATAAAGTTTATGTGCAAAAAAGGGTAAGATATAAATTCAAGGAAGAAAAAAGTTGATAGCTAAAAGGTAGAGTGTGTCTTCGATATAATCCAATTTGTTTTATGTCAAAATGTAAGTATTTGTCTTCCCTAGAAATCCTCAGAATGATTTCTATAATAAAGTTAATTTCATTTATATTTGACAAGAATACTCTATAGATGTTTTATACACATTTTCATGCAATCATACGTTTCTTTTTTGGCCAGCAAAAGTTAATTGTTCTTAGATATAGTTGTATTACTGTTCACAGTCCAATCATTTTGTGCATCTAGATTTCATTCCTAATCAATTAAAAGTGCTTGCAAGAGTTTTAAACTTAAGTGTTTTGAAGTTGTTCACAACTACATATCAAAATTAACCATTGTTGATTGTAAAAACCATGCCAAAGCCTTTGTATTTCCTTTATTATACTATTTTCTTTTTAACCTTATAGTGTGGTGTTACAAATTTTGTTTCCATGTTAGATTAACATTCTAATACCAATGGTTACTTTCATACATACCCTATTTTTACATCCTGATGATCCTTGAAGAAATAATTCTCACAGATAGCATCAATCAGAAATGTGTTAGAAAAACATTCCAATTAAAACTATGTGTAGATCTGTGCCCATGTTCACCCACAACATATATATGAAATGGTTACACTTCCCAGTTAGATATTTAATTCAAAAACTTTCAAAGTCTAAAAATAACTTTAAAATGCAAGAAGCTACCAACTAGGAATTGTGTTTTGAATTAGGGCTGGCATTTTCAATCTGGGCAGATTTCTATTGTCAGCCTGTTTCAACAATGATTTCACTGAAGTATATTCAAAAGTAGATTTCTTAAACAAGACTCTCTGAAAGCTGTTGCCTTTCTCAGATAGGGCCTCTCTCTTTTCTGTCTCCCTCCCCTTTGCACAAGAGGCATCATTTCCCATTGAACCACTACAGCTGTTCCCATTTGAATCTTGCTTTCTGTGCGGTAGTGGATGGTTGGAGGGTGGAGGGGGGGATGTTGCATGTCAAGGAATAATGAGCACAGACACATCAACAGACGACAACAAAGCGGACTGTGACTGGCCGGTGGGAGTTAAAGGCCTTCAGTCATTGGCAGCTTAAGCCAAACATTCCCAAATCTATGAAGCAGGGCCCATTGTTGGTCAGTTGTTATTTGCAATGAAGCACAGATCTGATCATGTTTAAAGTGGCGGCACGCAGGGCAGGAGTGCTTGAGCCCAAGCAAAGGATGGAAAAAAAATAAGCCTTTGTTGGGTGAAAAAGGCCTGTCTGAGACTGTTATTTCTTTCTGTTCTAGGCAACATATAAATCAATATAGATAAGTTTTCTTCTGCAAGCTTCAGTAGACTGGGGGTTCTGGTAGCTTGGATTAAAATGCTCGCACATGCAAAAATCTCTGGGGGAAAAGAGCCAGGATTCCTCTGAACTGCACTCTTTTTTTTTTTTAAATCCCCAAAGGCAAATGATCAGAAATATAGAAATTATTTGGAGGATTTAAATATAACCTTCTAGTTCAACATCTACTATTTTCTAGCTAAAGAATTGTTTGTGAACAGATAATTAAGATTCATCTGTCTGGCATGCTATAGATGAATAACTTTATTCCTTCAGAGTTGCTTCACATTTAGAGACACCTTCCTAAGTTGATTGCAGTTTTTGTATGTGTGCATGTAGTTTTACTCAGTGTCAGGCTGCACTGCATGCTGGCACTTCTGCACTGTTGGTACTATAGCCAGAGCAGACATTTCTACCTCCTGACATTTTGCAGTCTCTATTCCCTGAGGGATGTATGCTAAGGGAACTGTCAGAGAAGGGTTATATGATTGTGTGTTGCAGCAGCTGTTGGTTGGCTTACATCTTCTCTGCAAGAAGGGACTGTTTCCAACTAGCCATGATTTGGGCCAGGGTCAGGCAGTTGGTGCTGGCCAATGGCTCTGTTATGTAGAGAACATCGACTTTGGAGAACTGGGTGTGGCATGCTGGGACGGGATAAGGGGAGTGATGGGAGCTGAGGGTCTGTATGTGTGCGCATGGACACGTATACATGTCCTCTGAGGGTCAGGATTGCCAGGGCACAGTGGCGCAGCCTGGTTTAGTCTGAAGAAGCGGCTGTTCAGCTGCGGAAGCCCTCTGGTCCAGCAGGATGGGAACGGCTGCCTCGCCTTCTGCCCACACCCTAGGGAGATGAGTTCTCCTTCTGAATGGAGCTCCAGGGGCTCTCAGGGACAGGGTTGAAGACACTCTCTGGTTGCAGTGCCGGGAGTTGGCCTTTTATTTGTTGTAATAATTTATTTTTGTTTATTTATTTAATGATATGTATATTTATATATTTGTCAATGGGAAACCTGCAGGGATGTCTTGATACCATTTTCCAGAATGACTGTGTATTTGTGATGTCCTCAGTAAAAATAGTACCTACACCCATAAATTTTCTCCAGATTTGATTTAGGGAAACCAGGTGAACAGAATTAGAGCTGAATATCTCCAGATGAAATGTGCTTTTTACTGTAATAAATTTCCAAGTGTATTTTTTCCTCCCAAAGTTGTGCCTCTTAACTCTTAATTAATAAGCTGCTAGCTTTTTGATATGGCTCACATAACCATTTCTTCCTACTTTTTATCATAACTAGGTTTCCTAAGATTATCTTCTCTGTATAATTTTAAGATTCAGCTTTGTTCTGTGAATGTCAATGTCATCTTAGGATGGTGTTGATATGCTCCTGCTCATTTCTTTATGCTCTGGGCCTTAAAAGAAAAGCCCCCTCCCCCCATTTTTTGTATGTTTGGTTAACCAAGCCAAAAATATATATTATTCTCATCTTTTTTTTTTTTTTTGCCTTGGTCCTGGGTGACTAAACTGCTCCGTTTTAAAGTTCAAAGTTACTTAGAGTTACTATCACTTAATTTCGATGCTACTGATGGTAACAATGTTTTGCAAAACACTAACACGATGTCTCAGAAATAACAATAATAGTGGGCTGAAACAAGTGAATGGGGTTTCCCCATTCCCTTTTTGTTTTGTGTATGTATGTGTCTCATTTGTTGAAATTAAAAGATACAGAAGGAATTGATTGCAGAGACCCTTCCTTTGTAAGTATTTTTATTTGGCTTAATGTTAGTATTTGAAGATCCTGGAGATGGAGATAAAGAATAAATGGAAGAGAAGAAGAGAAAAGTGGATTGTTTGGTGGCTACTAAAAAGAATTCAGAAGGTCTTAGAACCCCAGTACCTGAGCAGACTGCAGTAGTCAAAATATTTACCTCATGTTAAAGAAAGGCAGATCTAGCGTAAGAAATGAACACCATACAGGGTTTTGAAGTTCATATACTGGAAACATTTAAAAGATTCAAGGACATTTCAGATACTACATTTGGCATTATTCTTATGTATTTATGTCTTTGAGTCAAGTTCATATTTGAAAAACATCCCTAAGAGTATCTATTTTATAAGGTATTCAAATTTTTCAAGACCAATATTTTTATGTAGTAAGTTACTGGGGTAGTGAAGAAAAAAGTAATGTTTAAGGAAAGAAGGAAAACACATTTTTAGAGTAGGCTTTTATCTTAGAAAAACAAAAACATCACTCTCTAGTGGCTTATTTTTTAAAGCCTTTCCAGTGAATCAGAAAATCAAAGCTCTTGGACCTGTTTTTTTGGAAAGCCCATGTATTCTCATTATTCAAAATAGACTTTTATTGAGTTTGAAAAGTTTCTTGTATATTAAAAATAAGGGTTCAAATATGCACATTTAATTCTTATATACTTATTTGCAAAGCATATATTAACTAGTAATTGGCTATTAATTTTATAGATATGGTAACCAGGGAGGTAAATCAATGACCTATTAAGTATTTTGACAAGCGATTTACATATCCGATGACCTCATATTTCCTTTTCAGAGTCAAATGCTATGTAATTGTTCCGTTGTGTGTTTGTGTAAAATGAACCACAACACAGTAAGAAAAAGGTTAGCGTTATTAAAATAATAACCGGACTAAAATATTCATTTGAATTTATTCACTTTGTTCATGATGCATTCAAAGGACACAGCAAAGCTTTTGTGGAATATCTGCATAACATTATTTATTATGTATAGACTAAATTGATTTTTTGAAGTTGCTTTAAATCTTAAAAGCACTCTTGCTTAATATAAAAGCCCTTTAATTTTAACTGACAGATCAATTCTGAAACTTTATTTTGAAAAGAAAATGGGGAAGAATTTGTGTCTTTAGAATTAAAAGAGATAAAAAAAATAAACCAGACATTCTAAAAAAAATAGAAGAATAAACCCAATTTTTTAGTACTAATGAAAAAGCGGGTGACAAAATAGTTGTCTTTTTGATTTTGATCACAAAAAATAAACTGGTAGTGACAGGATATGATGGAGAGATTTGACATCCTGGCAAATCACTGTCATTGATTCAATTATTCTAATTCTGAATAAAAGCTGTATACAGTATGTGTTTATGCTACAGTGGTTTTTTTTTTTTAAGTGACTGACATTCATCATATTGGTTAGACAGTTTTAAAAACCCAGTCTTTGTTTTCTACAATGTTGTCAAGAGCAAATAAAGTATAATTTGCAGTATATTAAAAGCAAACTGTTTGAAAATGCTAGTTATAACTGCTTCAAAAAATTCTAATATAGTTGAAAATGTATTTTGGAAATCCAGTCTCTCCTAATGGAATGTTAAATGTCTTTTTAAAAATTGAGATGCTTTACTTAAATATGTAAGTTATGTTTTAACTTTTAATCTATGATATTTAGCTTTGAGAATATGCAACTATGATTCAAAAAAACCTTGTGTTTTATGTGAAAACTGGTGCAAAGTGCTATATTCCCCCAAAGACATGTTTTTATAGTTAAAAATTTACATATTCACCCAATGTTCATAATTAACAAAGGGTTGACGGGATGCAATGGAAATCTTCGTCTCATTTTCCCCTTTGTCTAAGACCTAGACTGCAAAAATCTCTCACCAAGCTTCAATACGTGTTTCCCCCACTGTCCTAGCATTACCATAGCTGTCAGTTTGAATTTCAATCCTGAATTATGTCTGTTGACACCATTTCATAGTGCTGATTTCAATTGTTTAGGATTATTAAACAGAAGACCATCAACTTCTTTTTTCTATTCTATCATTCAAGTTCTTCATATTTATTAAGTACTATGGCACACTAATTATCTTAAATAGAGTCTGAATCCCCAAATATTATTTTGTCTTCATCATTTTAATAATAGGACACATACTAATGTGAATTTATTTCATAGATTTGCAAACAAAATTTTCTTACCAAAAAAAAAAAAACCTTAGCATTTTTTGGGGCAAGTGACTTTTTCAGAAGACAAAATGTTTTTGAATACAACTTGAATTTCATGTTTCACATGCTGCCTGCTGTAACATGTGCTTTCCCATGATTCTAAGTGCCTTAGCACAAGTACCCTAATGACCACTGTATTTTGATTTTTTTGACCTTCCCCCCATTTATTAAAAATAAATGATCTATTTTCTCTGAACATAGCAAAAACAAAATTCCAAAATAGAAGTATTTGTACTGTATTATGTCTGTACAAATAGTTGGTTAAAAAAAAGGAGAATGGTGGCCCCATTTTGAAATCTTCACTGTGTTTTTTAAGGACTGGAGGGTCAAATCATTAAGAAAAATATTTACATAAGCTATTAGCAATCATAATTAGAGTGTCATATAATTCTGCATGCAATGACTAAGGAGGAATCCCTAGAAGTCCAGGTGCTTCTTGCCTCCGGCCATCATGCCACAGCCTGGGCCCAGCAGCTTGGCGGATTCTGCCAGATCCTGTTTGCTTGAGCGGCTCACTGTGTCTGACAAGTCTGGAGGCAAATGTAGTCGCTATGGCAGAAGATTTCAGGAGAAGGAAAAAAAGAACAAAAAAAAAAATTAAATTTTGCCTTTGCCAGCATACTTCAGAATATAATATTATGCTCTGTTGATCAGCATTTAGTCTTGCATATAAAATTCCTGCTAAAACAATTCTTCAGACTGAAGCCCAATATAATCACATCCTATTCTTACTAGATTTTTATAAATTATAGCCATTGCAGAAACTAGACCAAAATCCTAGTGGAACATTTTCAGATTCCAAATCTAAATGCATTAAGATTTTTCTTTACATAAATGCACACATTGAAAAATATCACCTAAATAATAGCAGGCCTCCCCCCTTCCCCTTTGGGCCTTGTTTTTATCAGACTCCAAATTGCCTTTTTTTTTTTTTTGGTGAGGGGTGGTACTGGAGATTGAACCCAGGGGCTCTTTACCATTGAGCTACATCCCCAGTCCTTCAAAATTTTCATTTTGAAAGAAGGTCTTGCTAAGTTGCTGAGGCTGGCCTCAAAGTTGTGATCCTCCTGCCTCAGCCTCTTGAATCACTGGGATTAGATATGTGCCACCATACCTGACTCTAAAATGCTTTTTAAATAAAATATAACTTCTCAAGAATTATGAGTTTCCACAAATGCTTGTTTTCTTTGTCTATAAGTTGACCTGATAATTCTATTTCAGGGCTAATACTTTTTCTAGGAACTTAAAATTTTCATACAAATGTTGACATAAGGAAAAAAATGATACCAATCAGAGGACCAATAATTTTTATATGCTCAGGTAGGTCAACTATAACATCTATTACAGGCTTTCGTTAAGTTTTTTTTAATGTACAGTGTTGGGCCATGTTTTCAAAAGTGTAATTTTGTTTTGAATTATCTCCCTATCCCAATTGTTTTTCTGTTGATACAGGTTGATTTAAGCAAGGCCTCTAATTGACCATTATGATAGAAATTCCTGAAACTAGGGAAAAATATTCATATTTTATGTTTTGAAAAGAATATAAAATTCTTTTACCTATCATCATTCCTAATCTGTAATTTGTTTAATAAAAATCCAAATTTAAAGGAAGAAATAGTGGATTCCACAATCATGGATTCAACCAACTACAGCTTGAAAATATTTTGAAATTGTGGGTCTGTACTGAACATGAACAGACATTTTTTTGTCATTATTCTCTAACTGATATAGTATAACACCTATTTACATTGCATTAGGAATTACAGGTAATCTAGAGGTGACTTAAAGTATACAGGGAGATGGGTGCAGGTTGTATGCAAATACTGTGCCACTTTGTAGAAGGGACTTAAGCATCACCAGATTTTGGTATCCACAGGAGTCCTGGAATCAATCCCCTACAGTTACAAAAGATGACTGTATCTATTGTGTGGGGCACAAAAGGGGTGTGGGAGACCAAGGTAAGGCAGGATGGGGCTCGCCGCTGATGACCAAGCAGATCCTTCTAGAGGTGAACTGACTTAGCTGAAACCCTTCATTTGGAAGACTCCCTTCAATATGGTGGGGGGGGGGGGAGGGAGGAGGGGAAGATGAAAAGGGTAGAACCATCTTTTGTGTCTAAATATTGCAATCTGCAAGCATATGTCCCAGCTAGTTTATTTCTGTTGAAAGGCTTGTTTGTTGTCATATAAACACAAGCTGTGTGCAAATGATCAAAATATTTTAAAACATTTAAAATATCTTATGAAAATTTCTTCCTTGATTTCACGTTGACTAGGCTTACCTTTTAATACAAATATATTCAGGATGAAAGACACTATTATACAGATGCACAGCCAACAGAGATGTCAGAAAGGTCAGGCAGGTCAAGAAAAGCTGCCACATTCATATAGTTAACATTCACATACAACGACTAGTCATTTGTGTCCTTAGCACTCAGCCCATTGCTTATTAAGTAATTAATGTCTTTTTTTGTGTGTGTTGCAAAAATATTTCAAATAAGACATGCTTGTTTCTTTGTTGTAGATAATTATTTCATTTCTTTATGTTCTATTTTGTTCCAGAAAAGATTTCAGGAAGAAGTAAAAACATGAATGTGTCAGGAAACTAAAAGGAACTGTAACTCTAAAACCTGAGGTTACATATATCTTTGTACTGTTAGTTCTATCAATGTCCAGGTGAGAAAGAAGGAGGGAAAAAGATCTTTAATTACATGTCTGAGTTCTAATGTTTCCTTAAGACCTTGCAGTCACTGCTAATGAATACAGCAAAAATGACTAAGACACATACATGATTTGAAGGTTATCGGTAACTTAAAAAATTACCATAAAGACATGGATAAATGCACACACTCTTGCGCCTGTGTTGACTTATGCTTGGAACCTCATAGATGATGTCAGATGGTGATTAAGCATTTTAGAAAATCAAGTGGAGTTGACAAATATTTAGAATCTGCAGGGCATTCTAAAAGGACATGTGAACAGAGCATCTTCTATATGCCTCCTTTCATTACAATCCAGCAATACAAATAAAAGAAGCACACAGGTACCCCTCATTAGTGAGCACTCCAAGTTATAGATAAGAAGAGTTGAGACAAGGAGAAATCATGGTGGGGAAAGGGGAGCAACAAAAGTCTTCAGGAGACGAAATCTCAGCTCAGTCTAGTGATCAACTGGATTCTGACATGTTGAATGGGGATTTGCCTAACAGTAGTGCTAATATAACTGTAAGATTACAGGATGCATTTGATTGGAGTGTCATCCTGCTCTGATAATCTAAGTGGGGAACCTTGTACAGATTATTGAGGACTAGAAAAATAAAATTTATTTCAGGAGCTCATCTATTTGCTGTTGACTGGCCAAACATTTCTCTTCCTCTGCTTTTCCGGGCAACAAATTTGAGCCAGTTGGCTGAAAAGCCCTTTAAAGCAAAAGTAGCTAAATGTGACATGTGACACACTTGGAAATCTTTCAGGTTGAATGGCTTTGAAGAAAAGTCACATAGAATTCGTGTGCAACTTCTGAGCCTAAGATTTTGGGGGGTGGGTATGATTAGCTGTTCCTAAGCGAACACTACATCATAAAGCTGGTTGTATGCTCATGTCCTTAGAAAAAGCCCAAGAACAGCTCTTGGAAATATGTGCATCTACGTGTGATTTTGCTTGCTTTTGTTGACTCTTACTTCAGTGTGGTCACCCTGCAGTCTAAATTCTGAAGCAGTGGGTCTTGTTTTCCTTGTTTCTGGGCCTCCCCCTGTGTACCATGTCAGTGCGATGTGAAGCAGGGAGGAAGAACGAAGGATCAGGTTCCAGGCTTGCCAGGTGTGTCAAGGATTTTTCCTTTGAGGCTTCCAAAGCCTTTACACACACACTTGACATATAAATGTTCAGATGCTGCTGTACCCCAGAACTGTTTTCTAAAAAACATGCAGCAAGATACTCTGTACAGCATGGTGGCCTTCTGAGACAACTGCAAGGCTGCAGGGTATATAGACTTTTGGACGTTGAGGTTTTAATGAATAATGGTTTAAGTAAAAATTGGAGTATAATAAAAATGACTAGGATGCATGCATGATATTATTCTCATCCTTATAAATCAAATCAAGATGTTCATCATTCTCATTTTATACCTGGGGTCCTCAGGCAAGGGGCCATGCAAAAATAAATCCCATGCTGAGCTAAATTTTTTTTTCCACTTGATTTTCCTTTTCTCAGATTCTGGGAAGAAAGGACTCTATTGATGATGCAGGAGAGATGGATAGCTGCCTGTCTGCCTTTCTACTTTTTCCATCAGTATCTTGTCAAAAATAATTTCTCTGTGGGCAAAGGGTTCTGGGTAAGGCAGGGCCACTCCCAAGATTCCTTGCAGGCCTGGATGATTGATATACAGTGATCCCACAGGATCAGTAGATTCCTTTCTCTCGAAACTGCAAGGTGGGAAAGAGCATGGATACCAAATAGTCTCACAGGTTGCAGTGGGAGGATCCTGTCAAAAGCCACCCATGGGCCATTAGAAGGCCCATAGTCATAACAAAGGAACAGCAGCAAAAGTGATTTGCTCTGCGGCTCCAAAGGGTACCAAGGAGAATGGGACTTTGAAATTCCTGCCTGTCTATCTCTCTGTCTCTGCTGAGCTTAGCCATCGTACATTTTGTTTCTTCTGAGTCAGCAACAAAACTGATCCTATAGACACACAGAATTGGATTTCCTGGCTCAATAGTTCCCTCCCTAATTCTTTTCCTCCCAGCCTGCCAGACCTGTGCTCAGCACTCACAGTTCCCAGACAGAAGGGGCAAGATAATGAATCTAGATTACACCTGGATTTGAGACAAATTGCAGGTAAATACCCATTAAAATAAGTTTAATCAATTTATATTTTTCATATTATGCCAAGACTAAACCACCAGGCACTGTTCATTTTCTGAAAACAATCTATATAGTACATTTTCACCTTTAGCAGGTGAGTAGAGATTTGTTTTAATCATTTAAATTTTTTTTGATGCTCTGTGATAAGTTGTATTGCCCAGAATCATGGAAATAGGCATTAGTAGTTCAGAATACTTATAATTTTCATTTTTCTTTAAAACATAGATAATTTAAATGAAAACTTGTACACATTTTATATAGGTTCTATGTTGGTCCTTCTGCCTCCCTATTTGGCGCTCTGGTACAGAGAAGCAGCATTATGGTGCAAGAGCACTAGAAACAGATGTAGAGAGGGACAGTTTAATATGTACCTGTGCCATTCACTGTCAGTGTTTCCTTGGGCAAGTCAATTTATTTGTCTAAGCCTCAGTGTTCCCATCTATCAAAGGGAATAATTGTCCCCTCACAAGACTAGTAGATGTACAAATATTTTGTGAACTATCAAGTACTACCCTAATTTATTTATAGTTCTTGTTGCTCCAGAGAAGATCTGGGGTGGCTCATAAAAATACATAAGACACAAGAGGATAGAAATAAGCAAATTTAATAGGGCAAGGAAATGAATCTATAAATACAATGAACTATACATAATTAAAAATGAGCAACACAATATTGGATTTAGCCACCAGGTCTGAATGAGTAAGCTGGCATCTGAGGATATAGTATACCTTATCCTCAACTAAAGCCCTGTAAAGAAATACAAAGGAAACTGGACTCACAATCCCCCCAATACTTAGTAAGGCAGGAAGGGAGAAGGGGCATATCAGATCCCAGGCTTCTGAGCCAGTGCGAATGTGCATGGCTGTATTAAGAAGGCTATTTGGGATCCCATTAAATTATTTTAATGGGACCCATCTTCTTAAAAGAATGCATCTTTTCCAAATGTTTTCATAGCTGACAAAATAACTAATAAAGGAAATGTCAAAAGATGCAGTTATTTCACCTGATATTTAAAAGCATTCCCCCTCTTGACATAATGTGGAGGAAACAAATGAACAAAAGACATGCCATCCTACTCCATTCCAGCCTTCCAGCTGCATGATGCCCTCACCTGCAGGGTGATTTACTGATTTCTGTAACCATATTCTGTGTTATGAACTACTCTGAATGCTAGGGAATGAATTAGAGTGTACACTAAGTTAATACAGAGACACTTCTGCCCCTTCCAAAAATAGCTTAAAAAAAGCAGAAGTTTATTCTCTCCCACTTTATAGCCCATAAGTAAGTAATACATTCTGATTTGGAAGGACTGGTCTGCCAATGTCAACAAGGCATTCGACTTCTGCATGATGCTCTTGCTAGCTCTCAGCTGGTAAGAAGGAGAATGGGCCAAGAAAGCAAGACCTGGAAGTTGGACACATCACTTCTACTCATGTTTGGAACTTAGTTATAACCACTCCTGGCTGCAAGGGAGGATGGGAAATATTTTGAAGAGTGTAAAAATGTTTGACAAATTAATTTTACTATGTAAGAAGGAGTAGAGGTATATTGGGAGACTATTGTAGTAGGTCATGGTTTTGAGAAAGGCCATAGCAAAATGATCAGTAACCAGAAACATCCACTCAGTAGATGAACTACAGCTGACTGCATGGGGCTCCAATTCTTGGTTTCTGACCAAGGAAATGTGCACCTGATGCTCCCATGAGCCCAGAGGGCAGAAGCCAAAGCAATGTGTTGAGAGCCTTTCTTGCTCTATGCAGAGAGAAATATTTATTTCCCTTTCCTCAATGGAAAGATAATTTCCAACCAGGAACACAGGGAGGAAGATAGAAGGAAGGAGACAGGTGAAGCAGGTTTGATAAAGCTGTCATCACAGTATTGCTATTATTTCTTCACAAGATTTCAGAGTGCGGTTTTCACCTGTAAAAATATCCATGTTATGTGCTATTACATAATTGTCATATATTTACCTTGTTACACTTATGCTACTCCATAATTATTACATTATTACAATGTAATATTATATTGCAATTATTCCACATTTGGTTAAAATTTTGCAACATGCAAGATGCTTTTGCCTAATTTTGGTGAATTTTGTGTTATTTTCACCTAAGAGTAGACCAGAGTAAACAATGCCAGATAATTTTTTTTTTAATCAGCAAGTGTTTATTTGGTAGTTGCTGAATAATTCTGGAAAAAATTCTGCTAAATATGTTCAGGAGTCTGGTTTAAGTTTTTGTTTAAGGTCCAATAATTCTCAGGGTTTAAGATTAAAATTATTTTAATGAATACCATAATAATACTATATTCTTTGAATTGAAGAAAATTCATTTGGTTTTCCTGATTGATCTGAAAATTAGACAAAATTTCAGAGTTGGAACACTTTATATTGGCTGCCCATTGAAAAATGCTCAGGTGTGCAATTATTTTGACCGTCAATTATAACTGACAGTATTGTCTTGCCTCCAAATCTGCTTTCACCCCTCTGAAAGCAGATTGTGAAGAACTCACTTGTCTAAACAAAAGTGTGATTTGTGAAAAGGCATGTGTCTGTAGCAGAGATTGCTCGTTTACTCCCATTATCTATTCTCCTTTTCAGAGAGTAAAAGAATCTTTGAATATTAGTGGGACATGGACTCCAAGAATAAAGGCCACATTTCCTAGCTTCCCTTGCCAATAGATGAGGCTGAATAATTAAGTTCTGGTCACTTCATGGAGCAAACATGCTTTGTTTAATGTTAGGTAATCTTTGTAAAGGCAGGAGGATGTCGTCTACTTACTCTTTCCTTTCTATGGCTATTAGAACTCAGCAAGAGGGCCATGATCTGCCCTTCCATTGGCCATTCCCTTCCCATGTATGAGGAATTACAGACCTAAAGGAATGTGCACCTATGGCCAGTACCCTTTCTTAATGAATGTATGCTGGGTACTCAGGGCCTGATTTCCCTGTCCAAATAAGTACAGAGCCTGCACAGTTCTCTTTCTGAGGTTCATCCCTCAAGGGTGGACTGTGTTACCTGTATGTCAACAAGAAATAGCCAAGTGATGGTTGTTACAGGAGTACGTAGAGAGAGTTTGCATATGTATCCTGGGTGTCCACAAGTATATTTGGGTGGTCTTTTGAGGGTAAGAAGGAGGCAAGAGTGGAAAGAGAAAGGAGGTAGACTATAGGTCAGTTCTCAGCATGTTTCTATGTTCCAGAGTGAAACCCTGATTCTAAGTTTAAATTGGGCTTTTCCAGAAGGCATATTTGTAAAGGAAGGGAGATAAACATATTTAATGACTTGTTAAATACTTATGTATAATTAAGTATTTTAATTCTTGCTCTGTTTTTTGCAAATGTTAGGGACAAACCTAATTTCCCTCTTCCTACTTACTGAAATATAGACTTGAAGGTAGACACTGAAGCAGCATCTTGGGCCATAAAATGGAAGGTATGTTCCAAGGAGGGCAGAGAAAAATGACAGAATGAGTGTAGGAGCTCCTGATGCTATCCTGCCACCCAAAGAGCCTTGGGTCATCCAATTGGGCCTTTATGTGAGAGGTATACATATTACTTCAGCCACACATATTTGGATCTCCATAATAACAGCCTTGCCTATATCCTCTTTATACAGAATTTAGTAACTGATATATGGGACACTCAAGTCCTGTGACTTAAATACATGGTGACTTAGTGGTTGGAAGATGGGGAGTGAGGTCAGATGGTGCAGAATGGAAAGCTGGTGATCCTTGATCTGCCTGTGAGGACTTGAAAGGCAAACCTTACACTTCCTAATCAGTGGCTGTACATGAAACATCGGAGAAATTCAGAATATTGGTGTGTCTGTTGCTTCCTGCCACTTTTATTAAAAGGTGTTTATAAAAGAGAGGTGAACTCAGGACGGAATTACAGAATTTGTAAGAAGAGACGGAAGTAATTACAGCTCTGTTAAAAGAAGTGGTCTACCTACAACTCACAATCTTTTTTTTTAAAGCTCAGTTTTAAGAGAGAGTGTGTGTGTGTGTGTGTGTGTGTGAGAGAGAGAGAGAGAGAGAGAGAGAGAGAGAGAGAGAGAGAGAGAGAGAGAGAGAGATAATTTTTTTAATATTTATTTTTCAGTTCTCGGCGGACACAACATCTTTGTTGGTATGTGGTGCTAAGGATCGAACCCGGGTCGCACGCATGCCAGGCGAGCACGCTACCGCTTGAGCCACATTCCTAGCCCACAACTCACAAGACAAAGGTTTGGTAATTTAAGGTCTTACAGGGCTGAAAACACCCAAATGTTTCTGAACCTGTTTAAGTGGGACAGGCAACTATTGCTGAAGATATCTGTACCCCTCAGTCTTTGCTTAATACCTTCCTTAACAGGCTAACCAGAAATGGGAGCAGCCCAGAGAAAAAAGTTGGGTTAAGGGTGTTTTCTTCTCACTCAAGTCTATTATTTTAGATGGCTTCAAGGTGGCTAGTCATATGATGAAAGAGAGGAGCAAGGGTAGAATAGAGAGGGCAGAAAATAAGACCCAGGCCTTACACGTAAGAGTTATAGTGGACAAGGGGAATAGATACTCGGTGTCCAACCCCAACTAACTTCTTACAGGTGAGGGTTGGAAAGGGGAATTAGGTTTATCTCATTAGATGCCTCTGTACTAGGACTAGAGGGTGAAAGAGAAGCAGAAGCAGTCTTCCTGCTGCCTTAACTACTGCAACTGGCATTGTTGAAGAGAGGATTCTTTTTTTTGGGCACTGATATTTGGTATGCCAGTGATTAGTCAACAACTTGATGGGAGTTGAGAGGCAATTGTGGAAGTTGAAGCCAGATCAGTGTTTCTGCAAGTGTTATTTGCTTCATGGGAGTCAAGAAGCAATTGCAGTGGCAGCTGTAGGACTTACGAGCTCCAGTGTCTACAGTCAGCAGCCATATCTGTGGGCTTCTGATTCCTCTGAATGAGGCAGAGGCAGCCACTTCCCTTGAGGACACTTTGGTGGCAGTATCCTCCAGTGCTTCCAATTATTTCACTAATCTACAAATTTTCTGTTTTAAATTTTCCTTCTTATAAAATAATGTGGTGGTATCTGTTTCCTGTAAATGAGTCCTAGAACTATGCCTAGACAAGCTCTTTGGCTTGTATGTGGAACTAAAGGGAAGCAAATAGCCCAGGAACCTTCTGAAGTCTTGAGGGAAACTGTATTGCCAAAGAAACCACAAGCCTGATCACAAGTCTATAATTATTCAACTCCTAAAGTAATCCTAAGTCCTCAAATCTGATCTACCAATGAATGTGCAGCCCCCAAAGAACACACAAGGAATTTTCTTCTACACAGCAGAATCAGGTGCTACAAACTGCTAACACAGATGATTTTTGCACTTTCTAGCCAGTAGGATTCTTCCTCACTCTACTTTCCCTTTTCCCTCTAGTAGAACTTTTGAATACAAGACCATTATGAATAAAGACTTCATTTCTAAACTTCCCTTGCAGGTAGCTGTGGACTACGTGACAAAATCTAAAACAATGGAAAAAGAGCAGGAGTGGTGTCACAACTTCAGTGAATCCAAATGAATTGAACCTGGGTCAACTGGCATCAATATCTATGTTCCTAATACTCTGTGCTCAAACTTTCCGAAGCTTGAGAGACAAACCAGTGAACAACAAGGTCTCTGCTTTCATAGAACTCACATAATATTTACATGACCCGAGGAGAGAGTGACAACTGTAGGAAAGCACACAAATGAAGAAGACAATCTGGATAGTGAGAGATGCTTTGAAGATATAAAACATGGTGACATGATATTGGCTGCGGGTACTATGCTAGTTGGAGGATTTCTGAGGAGTACATTTGAGCTGAGACCTAAAATTTGAGAAGAGACCTACAAGACTTGGAGAAAAAAGTTTCAGGCTATGAAAACCTGAGGCAGGATAAACTTAGAACATTTGAAGGACAGGAAAAAAAAATATAGCCAGCTTTTTTGGAGTAGTTGACAAGCAGGAAGAGACTTTAAGAAGTGTGGCTTAGTAGGCAGGTGTCAGATCTTGTAGGGTTTGTAAACTGGTGATTGACTTGGATTTAATTGTTAAGGGAAAGGGACAGCAAGGAAAGTGATAGAAACTTATTTCAGTGAACAACAGGGCCATCTTGCCCATATCCTTACCAAGTCATACATGGGCATTTTGTTTTTCTTTCTTTTTGTAGTGCTGGGGAATCAAATCCAGGGCCTGGAACATGTTAGGCAAGCAATCTATCACTAAACTCCATTCCCAGCCCTTGCATGGGCATTTTCAATTACAGAAAACAATCACCACTGATAAACATGCATAGCTGTTAAAGACAGAATTTCCCAATTCTGTATATTGACTGTTCTAGATCCTGTGTTCTTTTGATTCAGAAGAAATATCCTAGCAACTTAATGATCCAGTGTGTCCCCTACCCTCTCTCCCTCACAGCCTCCTCCTGTGGCAAGTGTTGATTCTTAATCTCAATCCTGTCCTCCATGAAGAATCCAGTGGAGGGGTTGAGCCCTGTGTGAAATGTCCATGATGGAGAAACTAACAGTTTCTGGGAGTGATTTACAGAATTTACATCTCTTAAAACATAAATTGGAATCTTTTGAACTATGTAAAAACAAGAACACACCACATTTCAGTCTCACTGTTCTTGAACTTTCAGACATTTAAGATATTGGTGAGTCAGGTTGTTTTCCTCCCTCATTTCATACATCCACAGAGAACAAACTAGAGAGTTCCTAGGGAATGTTGCTTAAAGTGGCTCTTATTTTCTATGCAAACTAAAGGTATTATTCTTTATTTTTTCTTTAAGTTTCTCCTTCATTCTTTTCTTCATTTTATTACCATTAGTGTTCCAACATGAGTAAGATATGAAAAAAATCAATTAGGTTTGTTGGATTAATTCAACTTGAATGTTATTGAATGCTATCTAAAATTGGAGAGTAAAATCACTGTGAAAGATGCCTTTCCTTTGTGCCCCCCCAACTTCCAGCTTTTCCTCTGGGATAAAGGAATGGGATGAAGAAGTCATATCTGGACACTGCTATCCCTGTGATTCTCTAATTGTATGCCATTTCCTAAACAGGGCTCCTTGGATCTCTTTAGCCAACTCCCTTCCATTCATCTTTCTTTAATTGTATAGCAGGGCTTCTCAATCTGCAGCCTTTTCTCTGGTCTCTAACTGCTGCTTAACCCAAGGCGTATATGGCTCTGGAACACACAGTGCAGACAGGAGCAGATAAATTCCAGAGTGTATAGAATTTGAATGAAGTTTCAGCAGGGCAACATGGAAAGATGCTTGAAATCTAGAGCCTGCTGCTACTATCATAGTAAAGGAAAGAAGATGGAAAGCTTTGAGGACTGTTTTTCTGATAGGATCTTCAAGCCTGCATTACCCAGGAAGTCCCTTTTCTACTTGAGATAAGTGAGGAACCATTTTAGAAGCAGCATCTTGGGGACTACTCCCCAGGTGCCTTAAGAATGCTAAGATATTTTAGGAACATACAGTGTTTTTAGATTTGAATGTTAAGCTTGAAAAAAAATTCCTTTAGAAACAAATTTAAACTACTAATTACATGAGAATTCCGTTTTATCCACTTTCCTTTTTCTTGTAAAGCATATGATATGGAAATACCCTGGAGGTAGCAAAAAGTAACAATCTTTGTTTCTATTAGAATTCAAACCAATGTTTGTTGCTAACTATTATCTGATACTTCCTACTTAGTAAACTGTTAGCAGATAAATGTGTGCATATATTTCAAGGTTGACTCAAATCCTGAAGAGTTTGAGAACTGTAATAGGCCCACTATCTCATTAGGTACTGGTAATGATTTGACTGATACTTAGTTTATGGAATAGATGATTCTAAAATGTGAAAAAGCAGGAAGCAAGAAATTTTTAAATCAAATAACTTACCACATAGCTTGAGTTATTACATTAATGTTAGTCCACTAAATAACTTCCACAAGTGGCAATTTTTGATGAGCATTTCTCTGGGAAATGTAGCAACCATATGTTTTTGAACACTGTATAACATATATATGAACACAAGTTGATTTCCTTTTGGCTGTACACGACTGAGTCCCGAGAGCATAATGGCCAATGTGTTTCTTTGCATAATGCTCTACAGTGTATGCAGAACATTACTCTACAAAGCTCTGAGATGGGGTATGAAGTGCTCAGTGGAAATGGCGATATAAAACATCCTGACAGCACTAAATCTCCCAACTACTCTCTAGTTACTTTGAGACCCCCACATTTAAGGGTCTGCTAGTTCCTGGGTATGAAGAAAGAATTTTTAATGGGTCCAAATGTAGGTGTTTACAAGGGGGAATTGTTGCTTTTTATTAGGAGCTGCCTTATGTTCAATAGTTGTATTTACTTTGTCAAGCTAGCCAGAATTAGAAAATCCCCATTGCTAGGCAGCCTAGAGCGTCTGCGAAGTATTTCTGGGCATTCAGAACTGAAGCATGTGCTGCCCAAAGGCAGGTTTCATTACAGTGTGTTATTTAGTCCTCTTTCGTCCCTCCCTACCCCCACACCCCTAGATAGGAGCACTTCTATAACAGGAAATCTTAGTTACTTTATGCTGAAACATATTTACATGACTGAAACATGACAATTAACACATTTGTAAAGCTTGAGGGATAGGCACACTTTAATGGTTTTTTGAAGCAGGCTGATTTCCTGGCGCTTTTAATCTTATTTTATTTTGTTCTGCATGCATGAACAAGTTCTTCTTTACTATAGGTATTTGACAAAGTCTACCTGGTATGAATTTGAATGAAAAGAAAATAATACAAAAATTAATTTTATGTTTTATCTTTGCCAAGCCATTCCTAATTTCTTTCATCAGTTTAATGTATGCTGAGGGTTATGCTATTATTTTTGTCAGTTCGTGTTAGCTTTTATGCAAAGACAAGAATTAAGTTTTTGGTTTGACAAAATAAAATGTGGCTTTCTCTATACTGATTGGGTTAAAACTTTCATAATGAATTGAAAAGGATCAATTACAACGACGATTTTTTTCATTCTTCATGGACAGATACTCTACTAGGTGGTATGCATTTGATATGCTCTAAACTTTTTAAAACCAAATTGATATTAAGTATGTAACTTTGTGGGTGTGTATATGTGTGTGTGCATATATATGTATATATAAAAATACATAACATGACAATGTCATCATGAATATTTTATGACCTTTTATGTCTGTATGTTAATTAATTGCTAAAATCTTGGTAAAACTTAGCAAAAAATTGGTATAAGAGCACTCTAAAATGAAATGAAAATTTCCATATTTATCCAAGATTTCTGAAAGCATGCTAACCCTGGAAACGCCTGCCCCAACTTTCTCTTAAAAGTTATGGCAGATTTACAAATTACACTGGTTTCACAGTTACCCAGTACATCCATCTCCCCCTTCACAGACTTCCCTCCTCAACAGTTTCAAAGGGAGCTCATGAACAGACTGGGCAAAGCCGGAGCCCTCTCTTCACATGCCTTAGGGCAGTGATGGGGCAGCCAAAGCTGAGCACTCTAACTGAGGGATGCAGATTAGAGGTGAGGACATAACTCCAAAGAGTAACTCTTTGCTGAAGTGACTTCACAGGTAAGAAATAAGCATCAATTCAATTCAGTCTTAGATAGAAGGCTTCTACATGATTAATGGAACATAAAGTTAAAGGAAATGAAGCAAATAAAGCAAGAAAAAAATACTGATGAAAAACAGAAAACGACAAAATATTTGTGAGTATATACAGAAATGACGGTGCCTACTTTTAGGGTATTTTTTTTAGGGGGGATATTTATTTATTTGGTTTAGTCAAAATGCAGGCTTCTATAGAAATGTTAACAAGAGCTAGGTTTGATTTCCACATGGATAATTTAGAAGTAATTTCTCATACAGATTATTTTCTATTCTTTAAAAACTCATTTGCTTTTACACGTGGAGGATTCTGTGCCCCCCTAACTACTTAACTTTACTATTGAGCTAAATCTGTTTACAAGGAGGTCTGAAAGAGCCTCAAAATGTAGAA